>NC_090441.1:11921952-13345702 GCF_031143425.1 Pleurodeles waltl | reverse complement strand
GTGACCCCCGAGGTTCCCCTTTTGAGAAGCATTTGGAGCCCTATGCTAAGTTTGCACCCGTCCGCCCCTGTGCCAGTGAGGATGTGTGTTTGGTGCTTTCCTGTGCCGTGCTCCTCCCACATAAATCCCCCAGGTCTGCCCTCCGAAGACACAGGTACTTACCTGCAAGCAGGCCTGATTCCGAGTGCCCCCAGTCACCATAGGACTCCATTTGTATTCCTGCATTGTCTTTGAACTCTGCACCCTGCCGGCCCCATGTTGCTGGTGGTGGGAGTTTGAGGTTAACTTGAACCCCAATCTGTGGACATCTTAACCCCCGGAGACTGGAACTGTAAGTTTTGTACTTATCTTCGAACTGTGCTAACGTTTCTTCCCCCCTAGAACTGTTTCTGAAAATTGCAGTCACCTTTTAAAACGGATAATTGTTATTTACTTGAAAACTATTTAAATTGCCAAATTGAAACAAAGTGGTATTGATACATATGTTGGATACTTACTTGCAAATGTGCATACCTGCAACTTGAATCTTGTGGTTCTGGAAATAAAGTAACAAAATATATTTTTGCTAAATGCTTTGCACTGCCCTTTAAGCCTAACTGCTCGATCATGCTACCACAAAAGAGGGCATTAGTTGTATCTACTTTAGCCTCTGGGGAACCCCTGGACCCTGTGCATACTATATCTCATTTTCATATAGTATATACAGAACCAGCTTCCTACATCAGGCCTCTAAACAAGTACGTCCTATCAGAACATTTCCACTTGGTCACCTTACAGGATGTCCTACTGCTTCTTCAACAGGGTGACTTCATGGCAATATTGGACATAAAGGATGCTTACTTCCACATACCAATACGCCCTGCTCACTGCAAATATTTACGATTTGTGATAGCAGGCAAACACTGTCAGTTCAAAGCTCTTCCATTCAGGGTGACTACCGCACCTCAGGTGTACACAAAATGCATGGCAGTAGTCGCAGCACATCTGCTAAGACCAAACGTTAACATATTCCCCAACTTAGACGGCTTATCAGAGCCAGTACACATCAGCAGTGTCAACAGCACACACAGATGACAATAGATCTCCTTCACAGCCTGAGGTTTGTTATCAAGATCTCTAACTCTCTCCTCCAACCTGTACAGGTTCAACCTTACTTGGGAGTAATCCTAAACGCACAGTTACGGCTGTCGTACCCCAGTCTTGTTCGGATTCAGAACTTTCATGCAATCTTACCCCAGTTCAACACAAACCAGACTCTCAGTGAGGACGGTTATGCTTCTGCTAGGAATTATGGCATCCTGCAATGCCATAGTTCCCCATGCAAGGTTACACATGCGTCCCCTGCAGCAATGTCTAGCTCGTCAGTGGTCTCAATCACAGGGTCAGTTGGAGGATCTAGTGTTGATAGCCTGCTACACTCCCCATTCTCTGCAATGGTGGAACACCAACAACTTTTTAAAAGGGCGGCCTTTTCTGGACCCTGTTCCCTACATCATTTCACCACGAACGCATCACAGACGTGTTGGGGTGCTCACCTACAGGACCTAACAGTACAAGGTCTTTGGGATACCGGGTATCAAACTCTACACATCAGCTACCTAGAGCTTCGGGCAGTCTACCAACACTGAAACCTTTCCTTCCTCACCTGTCCCACAAGTTTGTCCTTGTCCGGTCAGACCATATGACAGGCATGCATTACCTACAGAAATGCAGGGGCCACGGTCTTCACATCTATCACCCCTGCCTCAAACCTTATAGAAGTGGGCTCTTCACAACAACATTCACCTGTTGGTGTAATACCTTCCGGGGACAGGCAACGATTCTGCATACCTGCTCAGTAGGATGCAGCAGCAAGTCTATGAATGGGAACTCAACAGACAAATCCTCTTACCATACTTCCAAAAATGGGGGTTTCCTCACATTGACCTTTTTGCCACAGCAGAAGACGCTAAATGCACAAGCCTCACCTCCAGGTACCCACACCCACTATCCAAGTGCAATGCAGAAATGCATGAGTTGGTCAGGGATATATGGCTAACCTTTTCCTCCTAGCTCACTTTTTCTCTTCCTGGTGCGGAAGCTCAGGCAAACTTCCCTTACAATGATCGTAGTAGCTCCCACATGGGCGCGCCGACTGTGTTGCGCAACACTCTTGAACCTCTCTGTGGTTCCACATGAGAAGCTCCCCAACAGGCTATACCTGCTTACTCAAAATCCGGGACAAATCAGGCACCCAGACCCGAAAGCTCTCAACCTTGCAATTGAGCTCCTGAGGTCATAGAGTTTAGCTACCTTGGCTTATCACCAGAATGTATGGATATTCTCAAGGAAGCATGCAGACC
This sequence comes from Pleurodeles waltl, assembly GCF_031143425.1. Classification (NCBI taxonomy): domain Eukaryota; kingdom Metazoa; phylum Chordata; class Amphibia; order Caudata; family Salamandridae; genus Pleurodeles; species Pleurodeles waltl. The sequence continues at coordinate 13,343,360 of NC_090441.1, read as the reverse complement.
ACCACTACAGCCTGTTGCGCAGCAAAATGGAAGCCCTTTGTTTGCTATTGTCAGTTAAAACAAATTAATCCTCTGAAAGCCACAGTACAATACATTATCTGCTACCTGCTTCACAGAAAGCAACTTTAGCATGCACTTCCATATGATTACACATCTCTGACTTTTCAAAATTCCAGTCATCAAAGCGTTCATGGAGGGACTCAAATGGATTACCCCGCCTTGGGTTCCTCTAGCACCCTCCTGGAAGCTTCACATTGTTCTCACAAGCTTCATGGGTTCCTCATTTGAGCCCCTACATTCATGTCCCCTTCAATTTTGTTCGTGGAAAGTGGCATTCTTAGTTGCCATTACCTCACTCAGGCGTGATAGTGAGCTCCAGGTTTTAACCTTAGAAGAACCCTTCTTCCAAATTCATAGAGACAAAGTGGGTCTTCTCACTTACCCAGAATTCTTACCTAAGGTAGTTTCATCTCAATCAATCCATTGAGCTGCCAGTTGTTTTCCCCCTAAATCAGATTCAGTTGTGCTAAGAGCTCTTCATCCCTAGATGTCATAAGGGCACTCCATGTTCTACCTAGAAATAGCTAAAACCTTCAGGAAAATTAAACAACTCTTTGTAGCCATTTCTCCACCTCATAAAGAGAACATACTTCCATCTAGCGTTGGACCCAGACAATTACGACTTGTTTATCTTTCAAGGCGTTTGAGTCACAAGACCTGTTGTGACTTCACCCTTGGTCTGCAATACACCAGGATACAGCCTTTACCTTGGATTGTTTTCTTCTGTCATTGGACTTGGACATTCCAGAATGCAGCACCAAGAGTGATGTGTTACTCACCAGTTTCTTCAGTGCCAGATACTCCTACTTCTATCCCTGCAACCGGAAAACATCAAAGTGCCCACTTAGGTATTTTGCCTGCAACTCTCTAGACTTCTTCCCTGTCGGATACCACCAGTTATCTCTCGATGCACCATGCCTGCCAAGCTCTGACCTTCAACTGGCCTTGATCCGTCCTAGTTTCTGTCTTGCAGAAAGCACGTGGGACAAGGGTATAGGCCATTCATGATTCCCCACTACCCTATTTCCAACTTCAAGAACCATCATTCACCACCAAGGCAATTTTTACCTATCACCAGAGGACTACTAAGCCTTCTTTAATGCATGTTGTGTCTTCTACTGCAAGGAGACCCTCCGTTGTGGGTTCAGTATGAAATGCAGCAGCAAGCTTCCCTCAAAACTCCCCACATAATGCAAACTGAGGACCTACTCAGCATAGAGATAAAGTGCATACCGGCACATCTGACATCCCGGCTTTTCAAGGAGGTGAAAGTTCATGAAGGCCTGTCTCTGAGGCATCCAAGCAGAGAGATCTGAAGAACTTTAGGGGACTGTGTCAAACATAATTAGGGGCCACCTACTAAGAAAAACTTTGAAATTATTATCCACTTTCAGCTCATTTACGCACTCAGTGATCATTAACAACTCTAGTCTTTGGCCAGCCCACATCTAGGCCCAACATTAGAGCAAATAGTTTCTATCTGGCTGTCCAGAACAAGTGATACAAAAATTATCAGTCTGACCAAGCTCATTGCTCGTGATGTGTGTTAGACTGTTGTCTCACCTTTTGGGCCATTGTTCTGCTCTCCAGTTTCTGCCATGTGAGGAAATGAGACTATTTCAAGTGGCAAAATCTGTGTCACCTGACACAGCCGGCCCAGCCGTGTCTCCATGTGGATGGTGCAATCATGGTGTGAATGTATAATGCAGCATTGCACATTGGCACATGGCCTACCGAGACAAAAGCAGAAAGACTAGTGATCTGACCAACCCTTCTATAGCCACACTGTAGCTAGTCAGTCAGAGCCATTTGGGTACACAGTACTGTTGGGTGCATTTGTTAACTCCACTGCTTGTGCTGTGAGCGATAGGTATTAAGAGTAAGCTGGCAGCAAGCTGTGATCACACCAGCAGCAGCACCAAAAGGAAGATGTGGCCACAGAGGAGCCATACCATGCCAGACTTTACTGCACAGTAAATGTCACATGCTGAATACAGACTAAGGACAGTGCAGCCAGGCTGAGCCTATGCACTTTGAAAGTAGACCTGGGCAGAACTTGCTTAGTTGTACTACTCAGAATTCTGCAAAGTTACAAGAAACCTCAGTGCGATTCTACGAACGGACAGAAAAAAGGCAAGTTGTGCTGCTCTCGCTGTGATTTAGCGTCAGGAGCCCGTTATGTGCCAAAAAAACAAAAAAACAGCGTTATCGCCATCACGCTGTGCGCTAGAGGGCACAGCTTCTCGTGTTGATTTTGCTGCTGTTCAATTAGATTTTCTACTCAAGTAGCAGCTTTCTTATAGCAAATGGTTGCAACCGCCCACAACTGCCTGTGTTGGATAAATCATACTGGGTGCCCTCTTAGTGGCTAAATCTCTCTCACCAATTTCCTGTTTTCGAGGCGTGTGTGAGAAAACTCCACCACACAGCAGTTGGTGTTTGGCCAGAACTTTGCATTATAAGTGTTAACGTGGAGTGGCCAAAATTCCACTAGTTCCGCAGACGGAACAGAACATATCACCCACACATATTTGAAAGGGTAGCATGCTTGCTGAATCAAATCTGAATAAGAAGGAGAACCTTAAAGAAAATACCTATCCCAGGCAGGGACCAGATTGGCTGGACAGCCGGGGCTGGCATAAAATAGTAAGTAAACAAACTGGTTATCTTTTAACTCTAGACAGTGTGGAAGCTGTCCTGAAAGGTTAATGGGGAGGGGGGCCTTTAAAGGTGGGGGCCGTGGGCTACAACCCACTTTGCACATGCCATAAAACATCTTTTCATCCGAGGCTGAAGAACAAGAGGTCGTGGAGGAACAGGTGTCACCCCAGACTGTTGGCCCAAAAACAAAAAGTGGACTCCCTGGAGTTTGGAAGCACCCAAATCACCATAAGATCATTTTTGACATATAAAACGCCCTCTTACAGAAGTGGAGCACTGCTTTCGATGGAGTCTACCTTTGAGCCCCAAGTCGAGTTGACATCAGCACATACCTTTTGGTCCAGTTGCTTCAGTCAGCACTCTCTGGCATCGAGAAACCAATTTGAAATCCAGCAAGACTCCATCAAAAACTGTCAAACTGCACCACTTTTTAACATCCCCTTGCATTGATGCTGTGAAAAAGTACCCTCAGAGCCAATGTTGATTCCAAAAGCTCCACCAGCAGTGAAACCAGTACTGAGGCCTCCTGACACGTCAAGATCGGACACCATCTAAGGTTTCGTCTTTGAGAGAGACTGACATCCTGGACTCTGAAGAAAAACTCTTCATCCCCTCAACACTGGCATAATCCTCTCTGAGTCCCTGACCCTAGGACTGCTTCAAATTCTGAAGAAGAGCGGACTGGCCTTCGTGGAGGGAATCCATTTTCAATCCTGCACTCAAAGAATTTTAGCACCCTCCACTCTTCTCTCCTTTGCCCCTGCTACCACCACAACCACCTCCTCCTCTCATTACCTCATGAGTCACTGGACACAGTCTTGGACCCTGACATTCCTTGCACCTCACAGGAGCCATACAATAAGCCCTTTGCTCATGGGAAGAGAAACGATCTGTGAGAGAACTATAAGCCCTATTCTTGACCCTTATCCCACTAATACCTGTTTCACTATGATGCCACCACCTATTATGCAATCATTAAGAGGGGTGCCAAGCACCAGTGCTTGAATTGAGTCTGTGGTTGCCACTGGAGGCCCTTGGCACTCATTTTTTGGAACTATCGCTTATTGAGAGCGAGAGAGAAAAACATAAAGGAGAAAGGAGGAGGAAGAGGGATTCAGAGAAAACATCACAGAGTTGGAAAGCAGGAACCTGCAATAGAGCAATAAAGGATCAAGGGGTGTCTGGTAATGGATTAAGGAGGCATGATGTGAATTGAAGAATATGCAGCCTTGGTATTCCACATGCTGCCTATAGTAGTTCCAGACACTGGCTTCCTAGCACAGCTTTGGGTACCAGCACTCGTTATTTTACAAACTAAGCCCTGACCAACAATACAAAGTAAATATGCTTGAGAGACATGGCTACGCCAGGGACCAAGATGGCCGAGCGGCATTAAAGCTCCAGGTGGATCGGGCTCCTGTGGAAGCCGCTAGCGGCCTGAGTGTTGTCGCTGCGCCTCAGAAGCGACAGGGGCTGCAGGCAGGCTTGATGCACAGCCCACTCGAGCAGCTCGAGGTGTGGCTCGCGAATGCAGCAGGCCCCTGTCCTCCATCTCTACAAGACAGGCATGGGCTTACCCTGAGGACCAGGTTCGAGCACTTTGGCTATGCTGTGCCATGGATGCTGTGCGGCAACGACGCAGTGGTGAGTTTGTTGGCTGCGAGGCACTGCCTGCGGCTGTTGCTTGGCAGCTGGTACTGGGGCCAACACTGCTATTGGGCCGCTGGAGATGAGACCTCATGAGGCCCCTCTGTGAGCCCCCCGGATTTGCTTGGGTGTCGGGTGGGGCGTGGCGGATCCCACATTGGCACCCCAGTCCCCCCTCTCGCTTGGTTGGCCCGATAGCAGAGAGGTGCAGGGATTGAATGGTGTGAGAGGGCCACAAATGCACTGCAGTATTTCCAATGAGAGGGAATGGGCATCAGAGGGGTGCATTTTGCCCCTCTACTTTCACCACATGGGAGGGGGGTGGGGGATTTGCCCCCAAACACATTGCTGGGCCCTCTATAACTTGCGCATTGGACAGGGCCCAGGCATTGGACTTCTGGAGTGCCATCGTGTTCTGAGAGGACTAAACCTACTTTCTGCGGCGTGGAGGGCGTGCAGTGATACCGAACTGCTGTGAACACTCCTGGTACGCGGCCCGTGCTGTCAAGGGTACAACTGACCACAGGCAATGCAGACTCACCTCTGACAGGCAAAAACATTTGTGGCAACATGGGGAGACCTCCATGCAGGAGGAGGGAGCGCAAGGGGATGATGTAGCGGCTCTACCGGTGAGCGCTGCTGCTATTCTGATGGAGCTCTGCGCAGGCTTAAAGGACATCGATGCTAGATTTGACATGATGGCGGATTGCCTGGACTGGATGGGTGAGTGTCTTGGCCACCAGGACACGCATCTGGGCCTGGCGTAGGATCGAATATCCAAGATGCCACTACTAAAATCACCAGAAGGCTGTCTAGAGTTTGTCTATGCCCGGCTCCACACTTTCACAATTTAAAATGATTATCTAGGGACGAGAAGTAGACGTATCAACATAGGCATCCTTGGGGTAGCTGAGACTACGAACATAAAGCATATGGACCTCGTTGGTGAACATTTGCTGACTGAATTGTTTGACCGCTCCAGCTTTACATCTACATTATTGTGGAATGTGCCCACAGATCTTTCATGATGCAGCCGGTGTCTTGTGCCCCTCCACATCCAGTAATTGCCAGCCTACTCAAATTGAGGGACCCGCAACACCTACCTGCGCTTGGCCCGCAAAAAGGCTCCTCTACAATACCAGGGCGCCACCATATCCATCAACACTGACCACACTTTAGCTGTACAGGAGGCCAGATGGAAATTTTAGGAAGCAAAGACAGCCCGTCAGAAACATGGCCTTTGATATGGTAGGCTGTGCCAAGCCAGAGTATGTGTAGATGTCCGGGTGAGAAACCGCGCATCTTTGACAAACCAACTGAAGTGCTAGATTTCTGCAAGAACCTCCGTAAGACACTGTCATGCCAGGACTGCGTGACTCTGAATGCTTCTGCGATGCACCGCTCTGGGGCTGCCAGCCAAGAACTCTTCACTTAGGACTAATGGTTCGCTGTGCGCCCAAGTGGGTGTGCAACTCGTTGCTTTGTGTCTAAATCAGAGATCTGAATTCCAATACAAGTCCACTCTTCCTTGGGCATAGACCCTGACATCCTGAGTTAATTGCATCCCCTCTGGGGCTCCTCAAATAAGCCTTTATTCCCTCTTACTTGCATATTGGAGAAATGGGGTCTATCCACGGTAGCGTTGCCACCCCTCCATGGTTGACAACACGTTACTTGATCTTTTGTGTTCATTTCTTATTCAAATGGTTTGGGTTTCACCTGTCATGTTCTCGACAAGTGTGGGTGGAGGGGTGGGGGATGTTTTTGTATGTATTCAGTTACTGTATTGCTGATATGTTTATGTTGCAAACAACATGCCCATACACAAATCTTGTACACCACTCTTCACTGTATCAATGACTGATACACGAACACCAACACAGCAGACATTGGATGTCACACTGCTGTCGTGGAACATCCGGGGCCTCACAATCCCCGCAAAGGGAAATAGGTTCAACAGTATCTGACAAGGCATGCCATACAAGTCGCCTTACTGCAAGAGACTCACCTGCCTCCCACCTCTGCCTCCCCAATAGTCAAACAATGGGGGCCACACCAATATTTCCCTAATTAGAGCTCCTTCTCAGGGGGGGGAGCTGCATTCTGGTTCACAAAACTTTACCGTTCCATCACCAACACACCATCTCAGACACCAATGGCAGATTTCTACTAGTAAGGGGCATTCTGGCCAGCCGCCATATAGCATTACTCAACATATATGGCCCAAACACTGATACTCTTGAGTTTCTTCGCACAATACAGTTGAACATGCTGAACACCTGATAATTGGGTGTGACTTGAACCTGTTACAAGACCCCACAAGAGACACCTCCTCTACCAAGTCGCGATTGCTACAGGTTCTCCGTGACTTATGTGAAACACTCCCCCTCCATGATCCTTGGCGACTCCATCAACACATGTTTCCGTACATTTTCTACTCTGCCCCCCACAGCACTGGGTCACGGATTGATTTCTGACTGCTGTCGCCTTTGGCCATGACATGGCAGGGTGGCACAGCCCATTTGTCGTGCACACTTTCAGATCACTCCCCGGTCCAACTTGTACCACACATCCTATGCATGGACTATATGGAGCGCCCGTGGCACTTTCCTGTGTTGGCTCTGCACGACGATGCTTTCCACGAGGAAATCCGCTCAACGATTATTGAATATTTCAACCTTAATGCCCCTTTGGCCCCATCGCGGGCAGTGCTGTGGGAGGCCTTCAAGGCATACACCAGGGCAATAATTATATCCAAACATTCTGCGCTCTATACGCTGAGATCTTGTCTGAGTGGAGGCGACCCTGACTGAGCTAGACGATGACTATGTTACTAATCCTGACAAACCATTGTTGTGGGCTCCTTCCCGCCTTATGGATGAATTTAGGGAACTTGTGGAGCATGAAATTAAATTAATGGGTAAAAACGCAAGGCAAGCCGCTATGGTGAGGGCGAGAGGCCCAGTTGTACGCTGGCCCTCCTCATTCGCCCATCTAGATCTGCCTCCTACATCGCTGAGATAAAAAAAAGGCCGGATGGCACCATGGCCTCCGGCACCATGGACATTCAGGCACAACTCCTTGACTATTATAAACAGCTGTATACTGCCTGGCTCACCTCCAGCTCCCCAGGTCTCCTACAATATTTGGAAGAGGTGGCTATGGTCTGGCTAAGTTCCGAGCAACAACAGTTCCTTAGTGAGCCCTTCACTGCAGAGAAGCTTCTACTGACCATAGATATATGCTAGATGGCTCTAAAACACACTGATCGGATGGCTTCACAGGTGTCTTTTATAAGACATACAAGAATCTCCCCACTCCTCTCCTCCTTGACATGTACCAGGAGGCAGTGGTATAGAAAGTACTTTTGCCCCCCACCCCACTGACACTTAGAGATGCAGTGATCACTCTCCTCCTGAAGCTGGGAAAAGACCCCAGGATACGTAGCTCATATCATCCTCTATCATTATTGAATTTTGGTAAAATACTAGCAAAGCTGGTCGCCAACAAACTGTTCTTGTTATTAGTCCAGATTATCTCACCGTCTCAATTGGGATTTGTGCCACACAGATCCACCTCTATCGACCTCTTCACAGTCTTTGCGACTCTTAACAGCGTATCATTGGGAGTCCCTGCAGCGATAGCCCTGCTGGACGTGTAGAAGGCCTTCGATTCGCTTGAGTGGGAGTTCCTGGAGGCCGCCCTCTGCAAGCTCTGGATTGCACGAAGCTTCACCACTCTGATAATGCTGCTGTACGCCTCTCCAACTGCATGACTCTGGCTCAGTGACACACTTACTTAGGCTTTATCCATAACTAGAGGCACAAATACATGCCCCCTCTCTCCCCTTCTATTCATAATTGCAATGGTCCTTTGCTTGTCTCCCTTTATGCCGTTGACATCCTCCTTTTCCTTTGTTATCCTGCCACTAGCCTGGGTCCTGTGCTCACTGAGATCACCCGCTATGACACCTTCTCTGGGCTACAGATAAATTGGAATAAATCTGATCTATTCCTCCCACACTATACTCGCCATCCCTCCTTCTGAGGGACAATCCGTGGCTTCTGCTTACATGGGAAAATCTGGTCCACTGTACCCTTCACTCTCATCACTTACTCACAGTGGGAGACCTTTTCCTGGATGGATATATATTCTCCTAGATGGAAGACCCTTGCTTCATAACAGCCACCCAATGGATCACTTTGTCCTTAGTCGTCTCCAAAGCACATTATGGGCACTCCTCCCCCTGCGGATTTTACATTCTTTAATGATTACCGCTGACTCTAGTGCCGGTCTCATATCCAAAATCTATCCCACTTGCCTAGCACAGCTCCCACTTAATGACCGGTGGGTGCGGGAGGCCTGGGAGGGGTGGGTACCTGGAAAGTGATACCTTAGACAAGGTGTGGTATGCATGCTGCACACAAACATGTACAATATCCCTTAATCATATTCATAAGCTGTAGCATTTATAAATATCTACGTAGGACATATGTGAAGTCTAATGCCCTAGCCAAGCTTGAGCCCACCCGACGTTCTAACTGCTTGAAATGTAATGCTGAACACACGGACTCTGCCCACCTGGCATGGACTTATGACCAGGTGTCAATATACTGGACTGGTTATGCTTTCATTTTGATTGATATCAATATTGCACAGGATCCCCAGATGGCCCTCATGGGATATGCACTGGCGAGTCCCAAACCAATGCGGCAATTTGCAGCGCTGGCTTTGCTACTATCCAAATGAGAAATAGTGCTGCATTGGGGAGCCAAAACATTCCCTACGACTAAGAGATGGCTCTGCAGTCTCATATACCCCGACACCACAAGCAAGATCTTGGCCTCCTTGTAATCACCCAGCTCTCGTCCCAGGGATATCTAGCAACCACTCCATGCTTACTTATTGACACCAGAGGACTCAGGACAGGTGGACATCCAGGACAATGATTGCCCCTCGGATTAGAATGTACCCCCCCCCCCCCCTGAAGGTGAACTCCTTGTCTAACTTACTTTTGAAATGGTCAAGGCTGTGGGCAGACTCAGGAGCTGTACTCTCTGGCTGGCTCATTCCACCGATTCTCGCAGCCACTGTTGGTTATATTACTGTACCTTTGTATGTTTTTCTGTCAGACTCCATATGTTACTGACCCTATAATGGGCTTGTTTCTTTTTGAATGTGGACTATGCTTACTTACGGTTGAAAATCAATAAAGAAAGTAAAAAAAGTAAATATGCATTAAGTGCAGGATGAGGATGACAATGACTTCCTTCTGGAAATACTGTCCAAGATGGAGAGGACAGTTTAGTGTCTTACATATTGATGGAAATGTTAAGTTGGCCACTGATAACTTAAGGCCACAATTGCTACACCCAGGACTATAAAAATGTTAGCTCGCTCACAACGACCCTGTCTGTCTCTAGGGCCAGGTTTCCTATGACTGTGGTCGTGCATCTAGCAGACAATGGGGTATGTCTCTCCCCCTAATAAGAAGTGCATAAAAGCTGGAGGCAAACTTGTAGCACTGGGCGCTATCACCCACTGGCACATTGCCAGTTCTGAAAGCTTCCTCTTCTGATAAGATTGTCATCAATGGGAAGAGATGAAGGAGCTCATCAAACACCTCCCAGAGGACAACAGGAAGTGAGTTCAACAGCTGGTTACTGAGGACAAGCTAATCAATAATGCCTATCAGTTGTGCCTTGAATGCGGTAAACACTGCTGCCAATAGAACCAATATCAGCTTTATTTTTCACAGACATGCCTGGTCTAGAATATCTAGATTCTGGCTTAACGTGCAAGAGCACCTCCCAAAAGTCCTTTTTGATTATAAATATATTTTCAGCACCAGGCCGGGAGTTGCTGAAGAAAATCAATAAGAATGCAGGCATCGCAATGTCTGTGGATGCCATGCAGTGCTTTCACAGACAGTAGAGCTGGAGTGGTACCAAGCTACTACAGCTGGTCAAAAACAGCCATACCAGAAGCAGCCCTTTCAAGACCCCAAAATACCAAGATCTTCCAACAGAGCGACTATAAGGTAACAGCCACAGCAGAGGTGGTTCCAAAAAGAACGACTCATTCTTGTCAATCTTAGACCTCCAGCCAATAAACAAGTTCATCCTGTTCGAATACTTTCACATATCATCCTGCAGGTCCTCCTGCTGCCCCGCCAGGGTAACTTCATGTTGTCGTTGGATCTGAAAGATTCATGCTTTCACAACCCCATCCTTCCAGCAAAGCACCAGTACTTTGGATTTTTGTAAATGGACAGCACTTCAAGATCAAGGTTTTACAATTCTGAGTCTCTATGTCACCAAGGCCATTCACATACTGCCTAGCAGTAGTGGTGGTGCACCTGTGCGGAAACGCCAGTCACGTCTTTTTCATACCTGGACAAGTGGCTGATCAAGAGTAGCAGCAGTCACCAGTGCCTCCCACACACTCAAACAGCAATTTTCCCACTCCAAAGGTTAGGGTTTACCATCAACGTCAAGAAATCCCACCTCCTGTTCCAGCAGATTCAGCCTTTCTTGGGCTCCATGCTTTATCGTGCCACAGAGAAAGCATACCCTGATGAATAGAAGGTAATGGTATTCCAATAGCTAGCTCCTGCCTCCTTTTCAGGCACACAGTTTCTCTCACTGTTATGACTTTGGTGAAACTGTTGGAGATGATGGCCTTTTGCATTGCAATGGTACCACATGCAAGGTTCTACATAATAGTCGAAATGCAAAACAAAAAATCCCAAAACTAATTTTTAAAATAGAGTAAAGCTTTTAAGAAACAAAATGACACTAAAATAACAAACATCTAGTAAAGGGAATTGGGGATATGATTTTTTTAAATTTGAAATGGAAATAACACCAAGAAACACAAAGTACCATTGATATTCAGTGGTCAGTGTAGAACAGGACCTAGGTGCAGTTTGATGCTGACCACAATGAATTGTGGATTGGATACACTAACCAGGCTCGTCTTGGTCAAACATTTTACTTTCTGACTTTAGTCTTTTAAATCCCAGTCTACCACAGAAGTATACTTCTAAAGTCCCCCAGGACCCCAGGTGTGGCACTTAGAAACTTATATTGAGGCAGGCGGTGGCCAACTGCAGGGTCAAGTCCAGGTCCAGTTGCCACTGCTCAGCAAAAGGCCTCTACTAACCTTAACAGATCAGCCTTAAAAGCCTTGGAGTCTACATCTTTGTCCTGGATCTGAGGCAGAGCTGGGCCAGCTTTCTAGGATCTTCTCGGATCTCTGACAGCAGGTTCAGTCCTCTTCTGATTCTACACGTCTAGGAGAGTTCTGAAGTAGGTGCCTGGAGATGCCATCTATATGCCCGGCACGAGGATCTAGCGGGTGGGAATGACCGTTGGGGATGCCCAGACCAATTGAGTAAAGGTTCCTAGATCTAACCCTAACCACTTATGAGCATTTTCAAGATGGCTAAAGTGTTCAGCCTTGCTAAATATGGACTCTGAAGGCTGAGGTTGTGTATGGGGAGTATACTATGGTAATCCTAATTTCTTCCCACACTTAACACTAAAATCTAGTTTTAGGCAGGGCATGTTTCAGCAACAAACTCAGAGACACAAGTCTGTTAGAACAAAGCTGAATTTTTAGCAGTCATACAGTTAACACACACAATGCTTTTAGCATTCTGTTTCCCTGCTTTGAAGTGTGCCCCAAATGTTATATGTAAACCCAGCAGACCTGTCAAACGGGTCTTGACACTTCAGCAGGATGTCACACTGGGATGTTAACAAGAGGTCCTTTGTGATGGAGGCTGGTCGGGCTGGTAGTGAGGGGGAAAGAAGGGTGCACGCCTGGTTGTTAACTACATCTACTTGTGACATTGTAAGTCTTTTTGAAGTTATCCATAGGCCTTTCTGTCAATGGCGCCACTACACCTCCCCATACCCAAGGTCTTTTGTCCCTGTCCTGGGAGCAAGTTCACAACTCATTGACACCTATTAAAAAAACTAATTACTGGCTGGCAGAAATGGGGGATCGAAAGGCAGATTTAGCTTCAGGCATGGCAAAGGTAACTTTCTAAACTTCATCTTTTAAAAATATTTATTAGAAATCCGACTTCACCAGTGAATTGGCTTGTGATAAATATTTTAAATAGTCTAAAAATAAATTTGTAGCTGTTTCCTAGGTGGACATAATGTTTAATAAACTTAATATTGTATCCCAGGGGTTCTTATGGAACAGCTTACCCTATAGCAACCCTGCTACAGTCAAAATATCTTTTAGGGATTTCTTTTTACTGTAAGGACATGTTTAACATTAAATGTTTACATGTCCTACTTTTAAATGCCATGCAACCTGCTTTATGGGCAATAAGGTCTACATAGAGGTGACTTATAAATATTTAAAGAAAGGTTTAGGTCCACTAGTGGTGCAATCCATTTGTGAAATTTAACTTGCAGATCCAGAGTACACCTTTACGCCATGTACTAGGACTTTTAGGTAATTTAAATATGCTAGTCAAGTATATACCAATAATGTCATGTTGAACGGAGTGACCACAAGTGATTTACCACTATTTAGCTGGGGAAAGTGCACAGAGCTCTATAGCCAGCAAAAATAAAGGTTTAGCAAAAATATGTGAGTTGATCCTGCAAAATGGGCATATTTCCAACGTAAGTCTTTTTGCCAAAGCTTACATGGACCATCTCATTTCTACATCAGGCTTTGTGGGATTAATTGGCAGGTACATACAAGATTGCTATGCTAAGTCCAAGTAGGCAGTCCTCATGACCCATAGAGCTCATCCCATAATACATAAAATGCACCACTTTGTTTTTCCTTAGTAACATCTTATCTGGTATCTGTAGGGCTGCCACTTGGTTTACTCTACACACATTCACCAACCACTACTGTGTGCATATTCCAGTCCATCAGCCGGCTTAGTTGGCCAAACTTTCCTAACAACAATTTTTCTAACATCTGCATCATGTGCTCGCTAGCCGCAGCTTTGGGGAGATGTTGGTTTACAGTCTGCACAAAGCATGTGTATCTGCAGCCACACATGCTACGAGGGAAAATAAAAACCTGTAGCCATCTGTTTGAAGTGTGTAGTGCTGTAGATTTGCATGCGTCCACCCTTCACCCAGGAAGTCAGTGACGATCACGGGTGTTTCTGTCATTCTTTCCCTTTAAAGTGCACAGCACGCTCTTGTCTTCAACACAGTACTCCATTTATTCTTCTCTCCTGCTGAGAGGAAAGCAGTCTGAGGTTTGAGCTTTTGTACTGGTGCATTATGGACCAAAGGTGAAGTCACAACATATCCTGTGACTCAAATTTCTTGGCAGATAAACAAGTTGCAATCACCCGGGACCAACTCAAGATGGCAGGAATATGTAAAGCATGTAAATCCACAACACTGCACTCTGTGGACATATAATTAAAGGGTAGCATTTTGGAAGCAGGGAACTCCTAAGTTTTAAGTGGAGAGCAGTTCTTCTATATGGAACACTACCAATCACCTCAAATGTCTGTTTTTCTAGCACAGTTTTTGAGCATAGGATTCCCATAGTGCTATCCACACCGAGCTAATAAAGTGACTAAGCTTTGCCATTTTTTCAGCACAGTCTTTAAGCATAGGATTAGCTAGTGCCATCCAGGCAAAGGTATAAAATGCCGAAATCCTTTTACCACTCCTGGCACTGTATTACAGCTTAGGATAGGTAAAATATCATCCAAGCCTACCTGGAATGAATAAAAGCAGTCCCCGACACGTTTTACTCTTATTAGAGCTTTTCAGAGAGACATAGCTTTGTCCAAACACAAGGGAGCACCAGTATAAGTCAACACAATACTGTATTGTTTTGTCTTACAATGGGTGCTCCCGTGGGAAAAATAAATATATAAATAATTAAACACAATCACCTTTCCGTCCTGGTATCATTTTTCCATTTTAGTAACTATTTTTAGACCTCATGTAATCTACATTCACTTCTCCATCCCTTAGGTCTGTCACCCTGCCCCCTTCTCCACTCGTCAGAAGTAGTCTACGAGAAGGGAAACAGAACTGACATTTAGGTTTTTTCAAAAAGCCACACTTCCAGAAACGCTTCAGAGCACCAAACCCATGATATTGAAACCAGCATGTGAGCTAAAATTACAGGTGGTAACCTTGATTTAGGTTTCTCTTTTTCTACAAACCCCTGAAAATATTCATTGTAAGTGCTTCACAGGCTCTTCTGCTGCTGACTGAATCTCTTTTCCTCCAGATAATGTACACTTCAGGAACTCCTTCTGTTTGTCCCCCTGGCACTCCTTCCTTTCAACCTGCCCCACTCAAAAAACACCCAAAATGGCATGACTTTGATTCATGGTGGCTCTTCTACTTTGGATGGCTTTTTATGGCCTAAACACCATATGGGTTTCACTTTTGCTGCTTACTGTGGAGCTCTTCAGACAACGGGCTACTTCCTTGACGACAACCACATCTTACCTCTTTCTAATATACCATTACTTCCTAGCAACATTCAATCCTGAAGATACTGAATCAAAGCAATATAACATGCACAGTTGGTTACCACTATGGGTATTCTGAATACTGGGCCTGTAACCTGCAAAAGTTGTAGTTTGTGAGCCTTGATGAAGTCCAAAAGGATGAAATGAGAATTGGTTGCCCTAGATGGTCCATATAGATGTTCAGTGCTTTAATTGTACATTAGCAACAATCCTGGAAGAATAATACATTTGTTCAGTGAGCTTTCATGTCGAACCTTGGACTGACCTATTGCCTGCAATTACTTTAGAATGTAATGCTTGCACCAACCCTTTCTGGATCTTAGTGATTCCCCAACATTGGTGGGAGCCCATACCTCACACCTTAGGCAGCAAAGAGTTTCGGGTTGTTATGAGCACCACACTGCTGCCCTAATATTCTCTGACTCCCATCATAAACATGCTTTCTTTTCTACTCTTATTTATTTGGGATGTGCAATTGCCTTCATGAATGATTGTATACCAGCAAATGCACACTTAATGTAACGTTTGGGGCGCTTATTATAATATACCTATGCACTTTGCTGCAAAAAGTAAAAAAAAGAAGCAATACATTTGAAGTGGAAAGGTTCACAAACATGACCACTAGTATTCTAGTTAGTGAACGAAAATGTTTGATTGATGTTATTTTAACCTTAGAAGTTTGGGATTGTTGGTCAATTGGTGCCATTCCACTACATTTGTTTGTGCTTAAAACTGAGACAATCTCGTCACCTTTCTAGTGCAAACAGTCTTTTGACTGTAACAGATCTGAAAGGCAATATGTACTAATTTTTCTGTGAAAAAATTATAATTCTTAAGATTTTTATGCATAGTAACATTTGTTTCTGTATCAGCATCCTTTGCAGAGATCCCATTCCTCCTGAGACTTCTCCCCTTATCTTGATTTTCAGAATCTAGTGGACTTCCTCCTCGGTTATCAAGTCCTGGAGGCAAGCAACCTGATACTGAGGAAGACCTCCATAAAGGGTGCTTCCATAGTCTAATTTGGAGTTCATTAAAAGCCCTACTATCATTTGTAATGATTTATGTTGATGTAAGGGATGTACTGCATGGGCTACAGACAATTCTGCATTCTTAAGGAATAATTACAAACCATTATGGGTAATCTCTTTAATATTCTTCTCTCGAGGTGCTACCTTATTTTCTTCATGTCTGTGTGTCCAGCCTAATCCACATATGATATTATTGGGTGGTGGTACCTTTCTAGTCACAGAACACCACTAATGGTTAATGAGACAAAACTACTCCATCCTGGTTGTTTAGCCTATTTTGTGGTTTATTTTTCAACTGCTGGCATAGGTAAATTGTTTACATACCTCTAAAATATAGGTGTTTCTGGGTAAGATAGCTCTGACTGCCACATGCCAGTGGATTCCGTGTTGAAGCCTCTAGAGCAGTGGTTCTTAACTGTTTGACTTCTGTGGACCCAGGTACCCCTACTGAATCACTTTTTGGAGTCTGGACACCCCCCCCCCCCCCCCCCCCCCCCCCCCGGGTCATTACAGGAAGCTCAAACATTGTTGTTGATCTGATCAGCAAAATAATATCCCAAAAATACAGAAACAAACATTCATCAAACACATACACGAATGATAACACATTTTATTTAATTTGCAAATAAATATACAAAACAAATATTATTATGTGGGAAGTTTGAAGCTTTTCTAGATTCAATTGAAGCCACGCATCGTCCATATTATATTCTGTTTGATGCACCTTCACTGCTCCCACAAATCACTTTGAAAATACTGATTTAATTTTTAGCCTCCAATTTAAAATTCCTTGACATTTACAGGTGTTTTAAAATTTTAAATTGTTCATTTAGCCACTTTATTAATCTGTCCAAGCAGTCACAGACCCCCTGAGGAGGCTTTGCGGACCCCCAGGTGTTCACTGACCAAAGGTTCGAAATATTGCCCTATTGGCTGTAGGTTTTCTGTTATTATCGCTACTTGGCCGATATTTTAGTAAACTCGATTTCTGATGTATGCTTCTGTTTTGCAGAATATTCGCCTTAGAGTATTGCAGGTGCCAGACTGGATCCAGAAACGTCTGACATAGCTCTCTAGCGCTGATAAGGTGTGCTTGACTCACTCTCGATGCCGGAAGTAGTTGTGTCACTGGAGCCACATCGGCAAACAGATGTCAGTTGTTTTTTTCCGGGCTGGATGTTCTCTCTTCAACTCTGATATAAATAGGTTTTGTAGAGTTTTTTTGTTTTTGGTGCAGTGCAAGGAACGTTTCCCCACCAAGGAAGTCAAGGTTCATGCCCTGCTACGTGTGTGGAACAGATGCCCGTTATAGCTCCACACAATTACAATCTATGGTTTCTTGGTTTAAGGTGTTACCTCTGTCTCCAAATTAATCGAAGGGTATCAAGGAGTGGGAATCCTGTCCGAGAGATGACCATTGGGGACATCGGAGGTTAAGGACAAGCTCGAAATCTGGACCTCTTCCTGATTCTAGGTCTTGTTCTTAATCATCCTCAAAGTCCTTGAGTAAAAAGAGGAGGCATCACAAGAAGAAAAAGAAACACTCCCCTTCTCTCAGATGTTTGCAGTCCAGGGTTAAGTCTCCTTGTGCTTTGTGCCAGGCTCCCTCCTCGCCAGAGCTGGAGTTAGTTGTATTGTCTCCTAGCACTGCTCTGACACTGTCATTACCGGGGCCAGCACAGACAGTCTCACCAAGCACTTAGGATGATGCCGTACCTAGAATTATTGTGGGATGGATCCAGCCTTCTTCCTTCAGGCAATGCTGGACATTTTCCGATGAACAGCAGTCCCGTTTGATACGTCTATTGGTGCCATCTGACCACATGGGACTCCACTTAGTGCCCCTCCTTAGGTACCAAGCATTCTCTTCGTGCCATGTGGATGTCTTCTGACACGGTCTGGCTTCAAAATTATACCCGGATCTTCAACTAACTTGCTGCCTCCGACGACAGTCCCAATCCCTGTACCACTAAGGCCGCCACCAGCTCCTCAAAAATATCTCCTGTCACTGATCAAGAGAACGAAATCCAGAAAAGAGGCTCAGCTCCATCATACTCTTTTTAACTCTGTTTCGGACCAACAGTCCCCAGATGGCCAAGTGGATGCTCATGTCACTGAGCCCCTACCTTCCTCTAACACAGTGGTTTTTTGACTTCTGTGGACCCCCACTTTATCATAAATGGAACCCGGGGACCCCCATTCAATCATTATTGAAACCAAGGGACTCTCTTTTAGCGCGTCTGACCTTAATAAGTAAACTTACAAGGGGACGTGAATAGGTTGATGAACCTTTTGACTTGCAATTAAGATGTTCTTACCATAGCTCCAGGACATGCAAATTAATAGTCAATAACCAATACACAATATCAATAATCAATAACATCAATAATCAATGGAGTCCGTAATTGTCAAGCTCCGTGACCTTTCAGTCATGAATAACCACACCTTTAGTAAAATGTAGAATATTTATTTCCATATATTAACAATGCTAAGCTCACGTAGATTAATCTCAAAATCAAATTGAACACATACAGAAACAATACTGGCTGTCCGAGGAGACGGAAGGAACGTGTTCTAATCAAAGCTTGAACTACAACACATTCTAACGTTATCGTACAAATTAATAGCAAAGTCAACTGCATCAAAGTGATTACATACATTCAAATTCAGCAGCAAAATTCATCAAGCATTATTCTCTATTGGCACAATTTCATTAGTGTGGATCCTTAACTATCACCAGATTAGCATCAGCATGTTGGGCTTCATGCAAAACAATTTAGCAACACCAATTTGGAAAAAAACATCTAACTATGGCTCTATCAAAACAGTGCAATTGGTACAAAGAAAGGAAAAGAAAATCGACAAAATAGTCAATAGTCTAATTCATAATACCTATCCTCAGTGTGGATCGGCAAGCAGAGTCAGTCTTTCTCCTCAGGACATCAGTTGATCAACAAGACATCAGGATTCAGCATCAAAGTTCAGAAAACGCAGTCTTTAAGTATTAAAGTTAAGCACGTCTCTTGTCAGGGCGCACAAGAAAATATTGAACTTTTGGCCAGCATGAACATGGGCAATGAACCTGTCTTCTCTCAGTGCAGTGTTGTTAAATCAAAACGACTAGAACTGTGTCACAAATCCCTATTGGTTAACTGATCGCATGTTCACACTTTGTCCAATAAAACTAAAACTCCAAATGTATGAATTCTACTATTACTCCGTTCACATGTCGTTGATTGGTTTGTCCTGTAATGTCCTCATCATCCGGCTTGTCGGGTAACAATATTGTTCAGTTTCCACTCCAGTCAGCATCTCCATTGTTCTCCTCCTGAGAAAGTCAGTCTCACACGCATTACACACAAAATGTTACATTAGCAGGAACAGCATCTTCTAGCATTCGGTTCTCATGAGAACCTTCCGTTGTGATCACATTTAAACAATGCAAAATGGAAAATCACAGTTTAACTCTCTAGTACAGCCATTTATTAAACGTTCCGAAATACAGCTTTGACATGAGGCCTGGCAAGTAGGCCAAGACCTTTGCTAAGTTAAGGCCTACAATTAATAAAGCTAGGACATAATGCATAACCTTTAATATGACATATTACTACATTAGTCAAACATATATTCAACATTTCACAGTATTAGACTATTAATAAGTACACTTTGTGAACATTGACAGCCACTCATTGTAATCACATTTTCAAAGGCGTGCATTACTTTCTACATTATTGTATTTTATACACAAACCCTTTATTCATAATACATGAACACTCATTAATAATTTGTATTAATACACCTGCGCTAGCACCCTCCACTTAGTCATTACTGAAAGCTGGACACCTAATATTTTAATATTTAATTTTCTAAGCAGCCGCGGATCCCCTGAGGAGGCTTCGTGGAAACCAGGGGTCCTCGGACCACAGGTTGGGAACCACTGCTCCAACACATTACTTCTTTTGGCCCTTCAGAGGGTCAGTGGGCTGATACGTCACCAGAAATTGATATTGACACATCCCCTGTCACAGCACCGGCAGAAATGACATCCTTCCACAACATACTTGGAAGGTGACTGGAGTTCTTGACCTTCTACCCTTAGTTGAATAGTGGCCTAACATTCTACCTGATGTGCTACAGTAGGGTGCCTCTATTGTGGGGCCATACCTCCACTCTAAGTAGACTCTTGTGGATGCTGTCAGAGCTGTTTGTACCAGACTACATTGCTACTGGCTAGCTCCAGGAGACCAAGCATTTTTGTCTCTTTATCCTTCCCCAGCAAGCTTACTGATGCAGATGTTCTCCACAGCAAAGTTGAACCAAGAGGCCTTTCCTACCCCACCTCCAGACAAAGAATCATAAAGCTGGAGGGACTGGAGAAGAAACCTTTATCACAGGCAACCTGGCACTGCGTTCCCTAAATACAGCTTGTTTACTGGGTCACTGCTCCCACTTCTTTGGGGTATGGCTGCAAGGGTAGTCCCCAAGTTACCAGTAAATCTCAGGGTCCACTTGGTGGAGGAAGTCCTTGATGGGCAGAATGCTTACCATCATAAAATCGGGGCAGGCCTGGATAGAGCCGACGGAGTATCCCGAACCATTTGACAACCCCTGCCTCAAACCTATTTCATGAGCAAACTACAATGTGTTTCTCCCATGCAGTTGAGGGGCGGGGGCACCCCTTATATCCTCACAGTGTAGCGTATATCCCAGTGCATCCTACATTCATATCGAACTACACTCAGGCGTCCCCCAGGTTATAGTCCGTTATGGTCAGAGAGCACAGAACTATCAGGGGAATCAATGTCATTTTCTTTCAGACATTTTACTAAGGTATCCCAAGCCCTGGGTGTATCTATTGTGCAGCAGCCTTTCCTCACCTCCTGGAATAAGACTATGCTTTCCTAACTATCCGTAGGAGAAGGACCTACCTCCAGTTGTCAACCTGGGGGCTTCTGGTAGCTTTCCATTTCATTGTAATCTCACGCTTTGTGAGTAATAGGGCTAAGTCCACAAATTTAGTAGTGACTTTGTTTAGCTGGTCGTGGGAAGCCTCCTATGAGACATGCCAAGCGAGCACATGGGATCGTTCTTTACGTTCATTGTTACAGGGCACTACTCCCACTCAGAAGTCTTATAAGGCAGGGCATGCCCATACCATGTGGAGTATTTCTGCTCCCTGTTCCCCACATCTGGGACACATCACATCCAGTTCTCCAAATGTCTGTATAATTTTCCCCGGGTAAGGTATGCCCTATGTAAAAAATAAAAGACAATTATTAATTTGAATTTGGCATTGCGAGACACCATATAAATGTTAGTTAGTTTTATAGCCCAGTCCAGTCTGTAATCGGTAGAGTCAAGTCCTCTTCCCATTTCTGGCGCAGTTCCTCCATAGGTGTATTCATGTCCGCCCTTAGTGCTTGGTATAAGATATGGATAGCCTGGACTTTGCCAGATGTGGTGCATATGACCAGGCTACTTTGATGGGTAGAGAGATTCTGCCGTTCCGGTTCTCCAGTAGTTCTGCAGGGAAACCACTGCTGCTCAGTGTAGCAAAAATTGTCCCTGGGATAGTTCGAGGATTTCAGAGAGCACTTCAAATGACAACAATGTGCCGTCTCTGTAAAGGTCCCCTACTCGAGTTACGCCAATCCATTAAGCCTTTTAATGCTCCTTTATTGTTTATGACCACCAGAATCGGCAGTAGGATGTATGGGGAGTAGGGTGAGCAGGCTTGTATACACTGTAGGCAGCGCAGGCAGAAGCAGTGCAGCCAGCAGCACCATACGGCCTGCAGCTCCATGGAACCCTCCACCACAGGGCCTTTGAGACTGAGCAGAATCTGGGATAATGTGTGGAACCTGGCGATTCCAGCCAGAATATTTCCCTTGGATCGCAATTGTGGGTGGAGTAATTGATTGCACCACTAGATTTGGGATGCCAGTCATGCCCTACTCTTCTAGTAACATCCCCTACATCCCTCCTGAGCATTCACTTCCAAGGACAATATACAGATAATGTTGCAGGGGCTGGTGGTCTTGCTGGAGAAGGAAGCAGTTGATACTTTTTTGTTCCCAGGAAGAACAGCAGCTTTTGCCTGATCCTAGACCTCAGACTCCTGAACTTTTACCTGCGCATGGAGAATTTCAAGAGTCTATTCCTAACTTGAGTCCTTTTGGGGCTGGATGTGGAAGACTGGATGGTGTCCTTCGACCTGCTGAACATGTACTTTCATATATCAATACAGAAAGTACCTGCGGTTTGTGTTGGCTTCCACTCACTATCAAGTCACAGTTATTCCTTTTGGATTACCTTTGGCACCTCGGGTATTCACCAAGGTGATGGTGGTGGTCTCTGCCTGTGTCAAAATGTTTAAGATTGCAGTGTTCCCATACCTGGGTGACTATCTGCTCAAACTTGGTTCACCACTAATAGTGTCGCTCTATACCACTGCTGTTCAACTTCTTGAACAATGTACCCAGGTCTTACCAGGAGCTGTCCCTGAACCTCATGTTCGTAGGGGAGATACTGTCTACTACCTTTCTCTGGTCTTTCCTTCCTTAACAGTGGATCTGGGACATTTGTAATATGATTTAGATGATTAGGATGGGAGCTTGGATTCCAGTACGGATGGCTCTACGCCTGCTTGGTCTGTTAGCTTCTTGTATTGGGTCAAAGCCAAAATTCTGGCAAGAGTGATCACCAGTGGACAATGGTTCCGGCATCAGGGACATCTTGCAGTCTACATTGTGTCTTCAGGGACGCTGCATTGTGCTGGAGCTGGTGGGAAATGGAAGGGAGGGGAGTCTGTCTTGAGGGAGCTGATTTTGTCCCCTGTTGGCAGTGAGCACGTGCCCCACGTTTGAGTGGAGCTCGCATATGGGGGATCTGGCGATGACATGCCTCTGTTCACCAGAAGAGCAGGGATTCACATCTGTCCACCTGAACTGATGGTGATCCAACTGGTGCCCAAGACCTTTTTCTTGTTCCCTTGCAATCCGTCCATCCAGATCTTGATAGACAGTATGACCCCGATGTGGTACATCAACAAGCAGAAGGAAAGGAATGGAGTTTCACTTTTTCTGTTGAAAAGCGCTTAGGCTCTCGACTTGGGAACACCAACAGAAGCTGTGGCTGGTAGCAAAACATCTGGTGAATTGACCCAAAATTAGATTCAAAGGCCTCAGTCACCATCGTCTTACTGCCCCGGAGTGGTGTCTCCACCCAGATATGGTTCAAGGCATCTTTCCCCTTTGGGGCATGCCTCAGTAAGATCTTTTTGCCTCTCTCACCAGCACCCTTTGCCCAATATTCTATACCTCCAACATGTGTGTTGCAAAGTACCTTGGGGAACGCATTTTAGCTAAAGTGTAAGCTTTTGCTTTAGTAGGTGTTTCCTCCCCTACCCTTGATTCCTTCGGTTATGAGAGACTCAGCAGGGTCAGGTCCAAGCCATTCTCATTGCCCTGGACATGCTGAGAATGGTGTGGTTCAAATACCTTCTGCCTCTTTCCCTCTGTGGTCCTCTTAATCTCCTGCTCAGTGACTCTTCTCTCCCAGTGAGAGTGCCAGGTCCTGCAACTAAATCTCTTAGAAAAACACCTTCATGCATGGTGATTGAGCAGGTTTATCCGAGTTCTTTTCTGCTGCCCCTGGAGGTGGTCGACGTGATCCTGTCACTCAGTGCCCCTCAACTGAGTTGGGAACATGGTGTTCAGGAAGACAAATGGACCCTTTGAAATCATCTTTGGCATACCTTTAGTTCTCATTGTCTTTGGCCCAGCAAGGCTTTTCAGTTGGTCTGATCAAAGGGTATATTGAGGCTTTGATGGGTTTTCTGTCTCCCAGACCAACCTTCTTTGTGCAAGTCACAGTTGGTTGTTACATTTTTAAAGGGTTTTACTGTTTCTGCCGGTCCCATTTGTCATGCCACTATACGTCTTGAATTTAGTTTTGACTTTTAGTGGACACGCTGTTTGAACCCCTGTGCAGTTGTCGGTTATGATTACTCACTTTTAAAACTTTTTTTTTGGTAGCAGTGACCTCAGCTTGTCATGTTTGTGTGCTTCAATCTTTGAGTGTTAGGACTGCTTTACATGCTTCTTTCCAGATAAACTCAAACTGCAAACTAAGGCGGCTTTCCTTCCTATTGTGGTGATCCCATTGCATTCCATCTGGGGCAAGTCACTTTTTGTCTGTTGCCCCACTCTGCCCAGGGAGTGGAGTGGTTGCATAGGATCAGACCCCGGGTGTGCAGTGAGTTATTACATTAGCAGCATGAAGGATCTCAGGTTTTACAACCAGACGTTTATTGGGTACATGGGCAACAAAAAAGACAAGGCATTTGATGCTGTGCATCAAGATCTGTTGGGCACTGGCAAAGAAGCACCTAATGGGATCCTGAGTCCATTTCACCACTGCAAAGTTTTCCACTGTGGCTTTGAGTAGAGGAATGATCGTGGTAGACATATGCAAAGTGACAATGTGGGCTTCTCTTCACTATTTTACCGAAGTCTCATAGAGACTTCTAACCACAGATCACTCACACTGTGAAATTCCCCAGGCGCCAGACAGGATCCGGAAACATTTGTTGCAATTCCCTCATGTGGCAACAAGTGGCATTGTGCGGCTGATCTGTCCCACCCTGGATATAACATTGGGGAACCTATATATGCAGCACATCCCGGGCTGATGTTTATTCCTTTCTTTTCATATTTTCCGACTCTGACCCAGAGCTTCTCAAATTCTGTCTGGCTGATAGAATTTCTTCCTTTACATTAATACTGTGTGCAGGCTTTACAAAACCAGGTTTAAACCATGTTGAGACTATACTGTCATTGGCAGATGCTGGTGACTGACAACCATGATTTCTCTCCGTGGTTGCTTGTATTCTGTAAATGCTGAGTGAAAATGAACAAAGGCATTTGTGAACGCGAAGCCAAATTTGCCATCTCTGAACTTTGTAAAAAGTAAAAACAAAAGATGGGAAAAAAAAACACCCTGGTCGAGGGAACGATCACACTCCCAAGACCGTTCCTCTAACAGTGTCGTAGAAGTCACGGGGATGGGATAGGTCCAAAAAGTCAAAGAAACACAAGAGTTCCATTAGCCTACCACTCTGAGTTGCACAACACCCTGAGCACCTTTAGACCACAAAGTTGTCCCCCCACTACAGAGCTGATTCTGATGTGCCCCGGGCCATCACCAAAGCCGCAGCAGCTCCTTGAGCTCAACAGGCCTTGGATGACGTCTTTGATGCTCCACCAGGCCCCTTTGGCACACATTTGGGCCCCAAGGATCCAAAGTAGCCTCCAGTTGGATTACCGCAGAGATATCCATCCCTGACATTAACTATGCAATGCCACCTCTATTTGAGTAGATCCCGCCAATTTGAATTCAGCCCTTCAAGTTCTGGCGCAACTGGTCCAGTCTGAATCTCAATGCTGACAAAGACATCACCTAAACCGCCACCCAGAGACCAGACATTGACATCGCGGATGACAGAAATAAAGGCAATAGTACTATCAGACTCCCAGAATAACCATCTTTCTGTCAGAGCACGCTGATATGCCTAATCAGAATATGACTCCTTATCAAGACAATGATGATGATGATTTTTATGGCAAGGAAAATATTTCTGATAATCTCCAAGAGGCCAGTGGCCTAGACATATCTCCAGACATAGGCCTTTCTTAGAATCAGACTATGGCAACTGAAGAATATGCCTCATTCACCACAGTGATTTGTACGGTGGTTGACGTCTTCGATTTCACTCAACCAACACCTAAAGTGAAAACTGTTGTCATGAATGAGGGTTTGATTCCTGGACAAACTAGCCAAGAATCTCTCTTACCATTTAATAGGGCCCTGACTGATGTACTGGTAGGCACCTGGACAAAGCCAGGGTCTAGCTCCCCAGGTAATAGATTGGTCCACTCCAGGTGACCCGAACGTCCTCCTACATCACCACACTCTGGAGAGCATAGTTGTACAGACCTCATCCATCTACCTGAACCCCTACACATTTCCCATTACACTGTCTGATTGAGAATCCAAAATGAGGGAAGCATTTGTAAAATGGATGTTTACTTCTACAAGCCTTGCCTTAAGGTCTGTGACGGTGCCTCCTGGGTTGATACTCACATGCAATTAGGGACAAAGTAGGGGACATTTTGCCAGCTGTCCTGCATGACATCAGACTGGCATTACAGCAGTTCAGTTTTGATTGTCAAGATGCAGCAAAGTACTCTGTGCTCCAGTCTGGACATGACTGACTGTCTGAGTAGAGCAGTGGACCCAACCATGGTGCTTTTGATGATTTGCTTCATGGGCTTTGTGTCAGATGTACAACAGTCCCTAATGGACATGTCCTTCGACAGTTCTAGGCTGGCCCACCTGGCTACACAACCGGCCCACAACATACCAAAAAAAAGGGCCTACGCACTGATCTGTGAGACCAGCCCATTGGGCACTGCCTGATTACCTCATAGGTAAGGCTGACTTTGCCTTTCACCTCCCAGGCCATGAGCACATGTCATCTGATTTGGCTGCACCTTCGGTCCGACATCCTGTCATACTCAACCTGCATCTCCATGCATGGAAAATGGTGATAGTTGAGAGCTTTAGAATAAGATGCTAATCTGGAAATCTGCACACTGCCACTTTCTGATTTCAAAATACACAGAGATCAGAAAGAAACTAACATCAACGCATGGCATGTATATTGGGGGCCTGATATCACATCTGTGATGGGACAGATCCAATGCGGAGCCACATGACGTCACCTGTTGATGATCGTACAAAAGTTTCTAGATCCAGTCTGGCACCAAGGGGAATTTACAAAGTGAAGAACCTGTGGTTGAATTACCCTACCAGAAAACACATTATCGAAGTTAAGTATCCTAAGGTGAGCAGAGGTGACCAGTTTGCTCACTCAGTACTACAAGATGTATTTGTTTGAATTTCTTCAGACAAACCTCCTAATGGCATTGCATAGGAATCTATTCTAAGGTGACGAATCTGCAAGCAGTAGTATCCAACAGAAGTAAAAATTACTTACCTTCGGTAACAATCTGTCTGGTAGATACTCTGTTTACCTGCAGATTCCTCACCGATCTTACCTGAAGGAAAACCATAAGCCTAAAAGATAACAATTTTATTTATGGCAGCATACTCAATTCATTGAAGACATGCTTGTTGCCACCTTGAGAGACACAGCAAAAAATAAATGAAAACTGACATAGGGGCCCTGGAGTGGACACCATATGGCTCTACTGACTTTACCAAAAGTCATCTTCTGAGTTTGAAACACAGCCAGCATCTTCTACTGGTGCCAGAGAGTTATGTCATAAGTTTCCAGATTCAGTCTGCTGCCTAAGATATTCAATGATAAGGATTCTGCACCATCCACCAGAAAGATTGTTACTAAAGGTAAATTACTTTTTCTTAGGAGCCATATTTATCTCAGAAGATATATTTACTATATTTTTGTACCACTCAAAACACATAGACTTCAATGCTGGGCTGTATTCACTAACTAATTTCTGTTTGGAATGGAGCAGACTGTTCTAACGCATTCAGATATAGATGATATTTTTTGTTACTTGAAATCTGTTTATTGAAGGTTTTAACAAAACAATGCATTATATAATCCATGACATGCATCAATAGAAAGGGCGTACCGCATTAACATACATTGCTATATTATGACAGTAATCAACCACATTGTGCAGAGGGTATAGGTGCAGTAAAAGCGGTGTCGGAGCAGGGCGCCGAACTAAGGGACTGTGTATGAGGAGACATGTTATGTATTCAAGAGGCAGAAGAACAGTGTAACCAAACATTGGAATCTGTATGGGCTAGAGGTGTGGCTTGTATGACTTAACTACAAAACCGGGGAGACACCATGTGTCTGTACAGGTGGGAGATTCCAGGGCAGTGAGGGGCAAAGGAGTTGGTGAGGTGCAAGAGAAACAGGAAGCCAACTCTACAGCGCCTGTTTATAGATGACATTTTGATAGTGAGACTCAGTTTGAGTTACTAATCTTCAATTAATCTTAAATAGCTAGATTGAAGTGTACCCTTGTTGCAAGTTGAAATCTTGATGAATGATTGGATTTTAGGGCTGCTGGCTGAACACCTGTTTAAATGCTACATGTCCAGCAATAACTACTCAATCCTCCCAATTTTTCTCTTTTGAAGGGGCTTTCTCACCACATGATCATGTAACTACCTCTTCTGTTACATACCACTACAGAGTTTTTGTGGAGGATTTGTTTTAGGGAATGAGAAGTGTTGTTACTGAAAATGAACAGAAATGTAATCTATTCTTAAGGACACATTGCTGTCTGTTTGTGTACTTTTCCCTGCCAGTCCCTTTTCAATAAACAGTAAAAGTTGCCAACAATGTGATACCTTTTCATAAACCTACTTTTAGGTGATTTGACAGTGGGCACTCACTGTTCAATTGGGCATATGAAAGTCACAACAGATGCCCCTACCTATTTCAGTTTACCATCACCTTAGCTCTGTACATAAATGATGCGTTGATCCTAAACTGGTGATTATTGTGCTCATAGTGGGGCAAAGTACACCCTGTTTCCAGTGCTGTGAGGCACGTAGGTTTCACAAGGACCAAGCAGCCTTAGAATTTTAATTTCTTTTCCTATGTTTTTAGTGCTCCCTCTTTACTGATTCCACTCTCAGGAACGATCCCACCCTCGTCTGCAGACAAATATGCTGCCTTTAAAGGAATTACGACTGATAAGTCTTCGGAGAGCACATCGACTTTCCCAGGTAGGACTGCCACTTCATATAGTATCTAAGTTGTATGTGTATTCCAGTGGTTTTATTTGAACGTTGGCTTTGAAATGTTTCTATGAAAGATAATGGTTTTAATGTTAAGGGGGAGCTTTTTTTTGTCTACAGACAGGTATACATGCTGTTTTCAAAGACATAATTTTATTAACATTCGTGTTCCAGTATTAAAAATAAAATATGCCCTTTGTGGTTCCTTTCTTCTTTCGTCTTGTAGATTTTGAAGATAAATATCATGTATTTCGACAGTTGGCACCCCAAACAGAAAGTAAATCATTAGGTAAGGATTTGGTTACAATGTAATACATCTGTGTGGATTGTGTAGATTTATCATAGTTTGTATACTTTAATGCTTGATCAAGCAGGTGGCAATAAAATTTCCAGGTTAATGAAAAGCTTAACTACTTTTGCATTTTCATGTGTTTTAAGAACTATGTTTATTTGAAAGGCATGTTTCTTTTTAGAATTATGTGCAGCAATTTAGAGGGTTTATCTAACAATAGTTCAGAAAAGCAATTGAATATTTGGTTTGTAATGCTTTCTTTTTGCATGCAAGATGACCTTGCAAAAAAGTAGTTTGTCGCGAAAAAGGCTGCATGTTTTCTAAAGAAAACAAAGATCTTGCATTGTTGAACAACAGTTTGGGTAGCCCAAGGTCTGTTCACCCCCAAGTTATCATTGATGTGCCGTCTGCTAATTTATTTTACTCCTGATTACTGTAGATTTGCTTTCTTCCTGTTAAGCTTAGTGGGCGTAATTTGTATTTCTCTTAGCAGCAGATGAAGGATGCTGTGGCTGCTCAATTTACCTTACAGGTGATGGCCTTGGAAGATATCTAATGTATGCCACCGAGGACAAGAACCATGCCAGATTTTCAGCATACTCACTGGCTTTGTCAAGGATTGATGTTTAGACGTATATAAATCAATCTCATATTGATATTCTGAATTGGCGTACTTTCACCCTTACTGGACTATCATTTGGCAACCAAGGTGTAGGACAAAAACTTCATCAGAGCTGGATGGTGACATCTCTTTCTTTATGTTCAAGCACAAAGCTCATGGTGTAAAATTTAGATACTACTTAAGGCAAACATGTGAATTGGAAAATTATAACTAAACTCAGGTTTATAGTTAACATGAAATGAGTAGCTACAGAACATCCATGCAACTTCTGTTGGACAGGCAACCCTGTTTTTGTAATAATTTAGGAAATAACATAGCACTTACAGGTATGTACCTCACCTATGTTTCTCTATCGATTCTTAAGAAAGTTATCTGTGTTATCCGCACACCACCTTTGAGTTCTAGAACATTTGCTACAACATCATTGCTACAGGATGATAAACTGCACCACACATTGTAACTGTCTATATTTGCATCAAGGTTGATTTTTAATTGTATATTGAGCTATATTCTAGCCTTCCATTGTGCAGCTTGATATGTAAGGGTAGGTCATTTGCACAGTATTGGGAATTTAAAATCGGAGCTCCCCGCAGGTGCCCTTCAGGTATTTCTATGGTACAAAGCTGCTGTGTATATGATGCTTCCCCTTTCAAATAATGCTTGGGTTTCTCAAATATGCACGTGTAAGACAACAGTTGTTATGGTAATGTAGTGGTGAATTGATAGTTGACCTCTGACCTAGGACTGTGTTCCAGTATACATTCGAAAATTTGTGACGGTTCTCAGTTCTTCTAGTGAACTTTTTGCTTAAAAGCATCAGAAGCAACGAGCAGATGCTTTGAAGTCCCACTATGCAGGCAGTGTGTTGCTGCACAGGCAGCTGTGAGGCTGGAATGGCCATATGGAACACAGGGAACCTCTGCAAGGTTGAGGATCAGGGGTCAGCTATCAGAGTAGATGAGCAGAGATAATCCGCTAGAAAGCTTGGCACACATCTCAGAGGAAATGCTTTTTATTGCAGATTTTAAAGTTGCAGAAAATAATAAATCCCTTCACTAGTCACAGGTCCGCATGCAATACAACACACCAACTATGCTTGCGTGGTTTCATTATCGTGCATGTCGTACGTGCAAGCCCTACTAGAAGGCTTCAAGGCAGAAGCTCTCTTATACTTTTTGCAGACGAAGGCTCAGATTCGGGCCATTGCAACATATTCTTACTTGCAGGAGGCCTGTCAGCCCTGCATTGCAAAAGCCCGCTGTGATTGGCAGGAGGCCCTCCGCATAGACATCAGTGACTAACAGTGGACCGACTGCTGTTCTCTGGTCCACAACGTGTCCCTGAATGGCCGACACCATTTCTTACACTTCAAGTACCTTAATTGTGTATACTACACCCCAGCTCGACTATTCTACTTTGATCTACTTGACGATTCTTGCTGTCTGCGCTGCGGAATGGAAGATGCAAGCTCTACAAATATATCATGGCACTGCCCTGGTGTGCAGCACTTCTGATTAGTGATACTTTAAGTCTTAGAGGAGATCACACAGGAGGCTGTTGCTCACACACCGCTGGTGACCCTACTGGGATATGGGGCGATGGCTTGCAGATGACTAGTGGCCCTAGGCTTTTAAATGGCATGATGCAGGATATTGATGCGATGGATGAAGGGTCCTCTCCCCACTGCGAAGGAGTAGCACACTAACATGACCTATTGAAATATCCAATCTGATGCCTACCATAATCTTATGCCACCCTGTAACTGCCGAAAGATATACAGGGCATACCAGGCATACTTGGTGCGCATGAGGGTTGATGAGGGAAACGTAAGTAGTCGAGCAACAGATTCTATATGATGGCCCTGCCTCCCTTTGGTCCGCATGAGTGAATGCAATGGTCACATGTATAGCAGTGACGGAAATGCCCATAGTCGCTTTTGCTTGCTTATCACCTCTCTGTATCTTCAATCAGAATTGCAACCATGCTTGCTGTGGACTCACACTGACCTAAGTCTGCACTATCTAACCAGTCTGTACTGGAAGTGTACTGCTACATTGCCTTATTGTTAAGCACAATGAAAAAAAAAAGTAGTAACAATAAACACCTTCATCAGCCCATCATGTCTGAAGAAAATTCATTCTTTTTTTTTTGCTGTACGTGACAACACACATCTGTTCGTGGCATATGGGGCTGTAGATACACATGCTCTGCATACTTCCGTCTTCCATCTAGTATTGGGTTCGGAGTGCTACAAGTTGTTTTTCTTAAGAAGCATTTTTGAGTCACAGGATCGAGTGGCTCCTTCTTCTCGGTGATACTGCGCATGGGCATCGAGTCCTTTGTTAGATGTTTTCTCTCCGCTGTTGGATTTGGACATGTATTTCTTCACTTCATCTTCTACTTGCTCTGGACCGAGACTTTCTTTCCATCTGTTCTTTGTTCAACAGTATTGTTATTTGGATCACATTTTTCATCTTTCGTTTGTACTTTCCAGCTCATCGGGTCCAGAACGGACTGCTCACCCTTTGGGGCAGGCCTCGCCTAGCCTCGGGGCTACCTCCACGCGCCACCGAAGAAAAGGCTGAACTGATCGAACAGACAATATTCCGTTTCTGCCGTCTGTGCCCCTCCAAGTTCCCCCACACTGACCATCCCCAGGTATTTAACTTCTGCCTCTCACCAGATCACCAGGAGGCCACCTGCGACACATGCAGATCGAAGAAGACCCTGTGGGACTGAAGAGCATGCAGGTTGGAGATGGTGCATAAATCCCCAGCAGATGCCCTGGACATCTTTGGGGAAGAACACGTGCAGGAAGAGCCCGAACAGTCTCCATTCAAGATTAGGACTCCGATGTTCAGTCCGAAATGGAGAGCCATTTCAGCTGCCCCGGCCGTCAGCTCAGCACTAAAAAAAATAAAGACTATTGCTGCGTCTTCGGTATCGACCTTCTCCATTTCAGTCCGAATGTTAACCACTAAACTCTCTGCACTGACTGTATCGGCTCTGAACCGAAGCAGCTTGGAATCAGTTTCGGCATCGAAAAAGCTCCATCGACTGAAATCATTGGTACCAAAAACTCAAGACACTACTTCTTTGGAGCAATTGGATTTTACTCAGTACTCCACTATACCATCTCCTATTGGGCTGGTACTAGACACCATGGACGCTAAACAGTGCCAGTTGTATATTCAAGAAGGGACAGGTCGTATTGTGGCTTCCCCCTCTGTTACTTTTAAGAGGAAGCCAACTTTCCAGAAGGCCTTGGACACCTCACCTCCTCTGAAAACGACCTTAAAGGACAAGGCCGCCGCTTCTTCAACCAAGCCTTTACCTCCTCCTGATCCACCATATTCACCACCCCCACTTCCCCTCCACCTTCTCCCATTCCCCTGTCTCTCCTACTGCAGGAGACCTCACCTCTCGGGGTTCAGCTTTGTTTGTAGGGGATTACCTAGGGGGGACACATCAAGACCCAGACCCTTAGGACTCTTATGATTCTTATTATCCAGATCCTATTGTTAATATGGATCCAGACTCCTATCCTGCACGGCCCTCTCCTCCAGAGAATACTACTAGCTACAAACAGGTCATTGCTAGGGCAGCCACTTATCACAATGTGCAGCTCCATAAAGACCCAATGGGGCAGAGACATTCCGTTCCTCCCTATGCTCCCGGGAATGCTTCATCACTCAGACAGCATCTTTAAGAGCCTGTCCTGTCCGCTCTAGGATTATAACACCCAGGGTGGACAAGAAATACAAGCCTGCACCTTCCAACCCACTATTCATCAGGTCTCAGGTCCCACCAGATTTGATAGTTGCTACCACTACCAGAAAATGGGCTAACAGCCAGGCTACTGAGGACTCTCCTCCATCAGAAAAGGAGAGCAAGAGGCTCAATGCGGCAAGCAAGAGAGTGGCTGCACAAGCAGCAAGTCATTGGCGTACTGCCAGTTCACAGGACTTGCTTTCTAGTTATTGCCGGGTTCACTGGGATGAGATGGAGGAGATCCTCCAATATCTCCCAGATGAGCACCAAAAACGCGGCCAGCAGATTGTTTCAGAGGGGCAAATAATCACAAACAAAACAATCCGGTGTGCATTAGATGTCACACCTCTTCCTCTCGAGGTTCTTTTAGAGGGACATATAGAGGCAACAATTTCAGAGGCAGAGGTAAGAGCACTACTACTCATGGCTCACCCTCCTCAGTAAAACACTGACTATGTACATCTTCCCAAGCTCCACACCACCCCAGTAGGGGGCCCCCTTCCATATTATCACACGCGATGGACAGACATGAAATCGGTCCTTTGGGTCCAATGTTTAGGTACATACCCACATCAGACTTCTGTGCATGAACATAAATATGTCCACTATAGAAACATCTTTTAGGACAAAGGGTATTAGAGGATATTCCTACAAGAATTTCCTTCCATGCTGCATGTCGGTTTTCAGTAGACCTCAGCCTTTGTGTCTCCACATCCTGATCTGGGGACTGGCGGCCAGACCTTGTACCAAGGTAATGGGGTTGGGGTGTGATTCTCATGGACTCTATGGACAGATTTGGCTTACATCACCATGCCGTCGCTTAAGGGCTTCCGATGAGGCTTTTAGGTAGGAATTGTATAATCATGTTATGTTATGACAATGTGTTGCGGTTGTTTATAATCACATCTCTAATTTTTACAATCCTGACTGTTGTTCCTCATTATCCTAATCACTATATAACAGCTGAAGTTCTATGGTTTTATGCATGTAAATTCAGAACTTAACTATAGTTCCCCGGTAGCCTTTGGTTTTTTCAGTGAATTTCTAAGGTTTTTTCAGTACTAATTCCTAACTATAACTTCCCTGTAACCTTTGTTTTTTTCAGTAAAAAAAATATATATATATAGTCTCCAGTACGTTGTTCTAGTTAGGACCTAGCTTCCATAGACAGTGTTTATTGTTTTGCTAAGAACTTCAGCGCAGTTTGACAGATAGACACGAACGTTACAAAACTAGTTTGCCTCTCACTTCAGCTGCTGTCTTGAAAGTTTCTGGGTGATTCATCGAGTGGGGGCTAAGAAGAAGGGGAAGAGGCCCCAAACGCATTTTCCCCATGCAGGTTTCCATGGTGATTCTAGACTTATCTACAGCGCAAACCGCTAAACAGAATCATACCAAATAAGGCAGAAAGCTAGATTTTGATCCAGAAAGAGTGCTTTTTTTGATTTGGTGTAAATCCATTGAGTAGCTTTCTGGTGTTATTAAAGAAAAAAGATTTATAGATATCTAAGGATGCGGCGGGTCCTTGGATCCGACCGATCTCATGGTGAGATCTGATTCACTGCAACACTTCAACCAGGAAGTGTTGGCAGGTATCTTGGAACTCTGACTCAACTGAGTCCCAAGAAAAAAGCCAAAGAAAACAGAAAGGGTCAGGATAGAAATACCATGCCCCCGCTCCCCAGGCCTTGTAGTGGCTGAGATACTGTGTACAATCTGCAGAGATCCCAGCTAAATTGGAAAAAAGAAGCATGCTTGGTTACCTATGCTTGCTTTTCTTTGTTTACTTTATTCTTAAAAGTCTCCAACTGTGGTCAGGCCCAGTCAGCACCACTCTGATGTGGCTTACTGAAGTATGGACCTTGAAAAGATACTGACTAAACCATGTAGCATTAAAGTATACAAAAAATGATGGATGGAATACTTGCATTATTCTCAGATACTTGTAATGGGCTCGGGCTGCATCCCAGTCCATTGTTATTTTGCACACCTTGCCACCTTAGTTTGGACCCTGCCATAAGTATATCAGTCTTGACCCTGCTCCAGCAGGAATAGTCACCCTAACGGCCAGGTCAGGGCCTCCCTGAGCCGGAACACAAGGAACCCAAAACTGGTTCCACCCTTTTAGGGCTCATCTGCTCGGTCCAATCTGAGATGGCATGGTGTGCAAAATAATGGTGGGCTGAGATATGGCCCTGAGAGATTACCTGTGGCTGAGATTATTTCAAGCATATCAGCCATCATTTTTTGTATACATTTCTGCTACACTGTTTAATCAGTATCGTTCTAAGGGGCATACTGGGTGTGTAAAACCAGTGTGGCCCATACAATTGCTGTAATTGTGTCAACCACTGGATTGAGACTGCTATCAAAAGTGTGATACTCCCAGTCCACTGTTCTCATCCAGCAGCTCCAGAGTATTTAGGGTGACTCTGCCCTCCACTAGACCCCCCACAGAACTAGGGAGTCTATAAGAGCACCCTAATATGATATGTTGGCAAAGTAGGAGAACATCCTGGGTAACATCACCATTTTTATTAGGAAGGGGAACACATGTTTTATACCTGCTCAGTACAAGCCCTGAAATATGTATGAACTCCTCAAGTGGAACATCTCTTTTCAGGCCCCTATTCAGGACCCCAAATACACTAGGGCATCATCTGCGTATAACAAAACTATGAGTTTTACTCCTGCATCTTATATTCCAAGCACATTACCTCAGCCTTAAGATACACTGTTTGGTGTCCATACCCAGTGCAAATAACACCGGAGATAGAGGACCACTTTGGCATGCCCCCTTCTGGATCTGCAGTGGCGCTGAGATTATCCTGCCAGCCTTTAAACATGCCACTGCACAATAATCTAACCCATTTAATCAGTGTTAAGTTTGCCTTCTATATTCATGGATAATATGATAGATTTATTTAGGGTATACCATGGTTGGAGGCTCTAATTATCACCCCTTGCAGTGTACTCTCCTAAATTTGTATTCACATGATTCTTGTATCTACTATGTATTTCTTTCTATGTGAATTCATGTATTTGTAATGATTGTTTTTCCATACAAATTACATCCTTCCATACCCCATTTTTAGATATTGCTTGCAACAAGATGGTGCCTATTCACAGCTCAATGTGTTTTCAACCAGTCCTTTTTCTATTTTCTTGAACTATATATGGTCATGTTTGTATTCTATTGCTGTAATGTGATGAAGGCCACCCGATGGCCGGAAAGCATCAGAGTTGCTTGTAGAATACATTTTTCACACACAAGTATTTTGACCTTGATTGAGCTTCTTCAATGCTCTCCCTACATTGTGTGTGTGTGTGTGTGTGTGTGTGTTCGAGTCACGAGATCAAGTGACTCCTCTTCTCAGTGATAGTGCGCATGGGCATCGACTCCTTTGTTAGATTGTTTTCTTTCTGCTGTCTGGTCCGGACGTGTTCCCTCTTGCTCCAGAATTTTCAGTTCATACATTCTCTAACCTTTCAAACTTTTCTCATACTGTCGGTATTGTTTCAAACGCGGTTTCTTTCTGCACTCGATCCGATAGTACTGTTGGGATGAAGTAAATTCCCTTTCGGGCGCTCGTGCCCTCTTTGAGCCTGGTCAGCCGTATGCGGCATAGGCTAATGGATCGGACTCCCATTATGAGTCTGTCCTCGGTGCCACGCCAAAGTTCCATGCACTGAGCAGCACTTGGTCTTTAATCTCTGCCTTTCTCCTGAACATCGAGAAAAAAGCTGTGAGGCATGTTGGTCTTTTCAATCGAATAAAACGTTACGCGATCAAAGGGCAAGAAGGCTGGAAATGGCGTCCAAACTCAAGAGTCCACCATCAACGTCCTTGAAGAGGAGCAGGCACAAATGGCAGTTTCGATCCCAGACTCCAACTCCGATCAGGGTTCAGTCAGCCAATAGCAGCACTGCAGTACGTGAGTACGCCTGCCCCAACACCAACTTTAAAAAAAATCTGGCAACGCCTTGGGTGCATCACTGCTGTTAAGCCGTGGTTCCACCCGGAGAAAATGTAATCGCCCAGCAACCTTTGGGTTCAGCGCTTAAAAAGACCAGAGCAGTCCCTCAGCAGGTTCCACGCCTGTTTCAGTGTCTGGGTCGAGCCGAAAAGTACAAGCCTCCACCTCCGAACCGAGACGACGCCCCTCGTCTGAGTCGAAAAAAGTATGCTCTGCTTTGGAGTCGAAACCTTGACTAACAGTTTCAGACCCGAAACATCTTGGTTCAACTTGGGAGACGAAAAAACCCTTGTATACAGATGAAATAGGGCTTTTGACTAGAATGAGGCATGTGCCCAAAATACTTAGCAAACATTCCTCTAAAAGCACAAAACATGCTTCTGAACATCAAATGAAGGAATCAGACATTCAACCCATTTTGGAGGTTATAAGTAGCAAAGGAGAATACAAATCCAGAAAGAAACTGGAAAAATTATTACTTCTCCACCTCCACAGACTAAAAGGAAGTTGGCATTTTAGGAGACTCTGGATACTGACCCACCACCTGGAAATAAGTACAAGCAGAAGGAAAAGTCCAAACCTCTTGAGCTCTCTCTACCAGATTCACTTCAACTTTCCTTTTCACCACAACCTCTGACTCCACCACCATCACGCTCTCGCACTTCCTCACAGGAAGAAGAAAGGGGTGATTCCACTATGGACCCATGGGATATGTGCGATTCGGATCTTATCCCATCTAATGATCTGGATCCTAACAGACCATCTCCACAGAGGATAGTACAGTATATAACCAAGTTATATCCAGAGCAGCTGCTTACCATGGAGTACAATTGCATGAGGAACCTTTAGAGGAGGGTTTCCCTTTTTTTTTTTTTTTTTTTTTTTTTTTTTTATAAGCAATTTTATTAGTTTTTGCATAACAACGTAATAGCAATATGTCACATCTGCACCTCATAGGCAAATGGGTGTCCAAATCCCATTTAGTTTGCATGCGTACATAATTACTGCAGATTCTGATGTTCAGGAACACGTCACTCAAATGTCATCACACACAAGGCATATCATTTGATCGGATTTCCCATGTCCCCGTCCACCTCCCCCACACCCTGTTATACTTAGTGGGGCACCCTCTTGCTACATATACCAGCTTTTCTTGCTGGGTACACCAGTCTACCCCCCGTCGCCATCAGGCAGTTGCCGGTGCCGTCTCTGCCTTCTAGCCGGCTGCGATATCTCTTTTGGCCACCAGACACGCCACCCCCAGGAAGTTCCGCTCCGCTCTGCTAGTCCCCACTCTCTCCAGGCCACCCAACAGGAGTGGTAGCGGGGCAGGCTCCACCTCCACTTTCAGGATCCTGGAGATTTCGGCTGTGACCGCTCGCCAGTAGGTTGCTATGTGTGGGTAAATTCACACCATATGGTAGAATTCTGCATTAGGGCCTACACATCGGGGGCAGTCCGCAAGGGGTCGGAGACCTTTGTGCATTTTATCAGGCGTGAGGTATGCTGTATGCAGATAATATGTTTGTACCACACAAAGATGAGTAGTCATAGTTAGGTTCTTCAGGGCCATCAAGGCATCCCGCCAATACTGTTCCTCTATTCGGCCCAGCCAGCTCTCCCACCTCTCTCGAAGCCTATTGAATGGTTCCGCTGTGTTGGTGACCAGGGTGCGGAACATCTGAGACACTCCCCCAGAACCCTTCCCAAACCACCCATCAAGGATTTTGCCTCCACAGGACTAAACTCCACGGATGGCCGTGCCAGCCTGGATGTGTGCGCTAAATGCATGCCTGAGTTGTAGGTATTTATGAAACTGGGTCTTATTGAGCGAGTACTGCTGCTAAAGCTCCTGAAAGGACCACATGTGGGAACCCACCCAGATGTTTCCGAAGAGTGAAATGCCTATATGGTCCCACTTCTGGAACCCCTCCAAGGCGGAGACCTCACTAAGCCATGCCTCCTGTCATAGCGGGGTCTGCTCGGTGAGCCTCCGCCACCATCCCGTCGCCTCATGTGCCGCCCTCCATCCCAGCAGTGCCACCTTTGTCACTTCCGGAATCTTATGCAGCAGGGAGTTACCATACAACATCCCAAGCAGTAATGGAAAGCCCATTGTCAGGAGTTTGAGCTGGTGCGCTGGATCCGACCACCTCCCAGCCAGTCATTAATCACCAGCAAGTGCATTGCTAAATAATAGAGATATAAGTTGGACATTTCTAACCCACCTTCATACATTGTACCATAGGAAGTGTTGCACCATTGCAGCCATTTCTTTAAACCATTTCTTGGATATCTGTTAGGGGAAATTCTAGAGAAGATAAAGGAACCGGGGCAGAACCATAATTTTATATAGTGTTATCCTTCCCAGGACATTAAGAGGCAAGGTCTGCCATCTTTGGAGTTCGTCCCTGATCCTCTGGGTGAGTGGTGAGACATTGAGCAACCAGGCCAATTCGCTCAGGTCCTGGAAGCTATTGCGTCGAATAGGAATATTGTCTTGCCAGCCTTGCAGGACGCAATGGGACCAGCATGGACTTACTGGGGTTGAGTGTCAGGCCAGAGGCTTCAGAGAACAGCCTCAGTAGTTGCAAAGATCGGGGTCCACTACTGGCCGGGTTAGCCAGGTACAGGAGTACATCATCAGCATACAACACTATATGGTCTTCACGCCCTGTGGGCCAAGACCATCCGTCAATCAGTGGATCTTCTCTTATAATCTTTGCAAGCAACTCTATTGCTAGTGCGAAGAGAAGCGGGGGTGGGCACCCCTAGTGGGTTCCCCGGCAGATAGGAAAAGGGGTCCAACACAACCCCATTCTCCTGCACCCAAGCAGTTGGATTGGAATAAAGGAGCCGCAGCAGTCCCCGATATTTAGGGCCGATCCCGGCACTTAGAAGCACCTGGGAGAGATACGTCCAGTCTACTGTGTCAAACGCTTTCTCAAAATCTATGAGAAGGAGGGATTTCCTTTTTTAATACCCTGTCCTCCACTCACAAGCAGTACCAGTGTCTACCAGTGCTTCCTGGTATGCTTAAGCATGCAGATGAAATATTAAAAGAACCAGTTAAAGCTAGGATTCTAACTCCAAGGATTGACAAAAAAATATAAGCCTGCACCAACAAACCCAATTTACATCCCACAACAATTACCACCAGATTCTATTGTGGTCAGTGCAGCCAGGAAATGCGCCAATAGTCATTCTTCTGGGGATACCCCCCGACAAGGAAAGCTGCAAATTTGATGTAGCAGGGAAAAGGGTGGTGACACAAGCAGCCAACCAATGGCGTATTGCCAATTCCCAGGCCTTGTTAGCAAGGTATGACAGGGCACACTGGGATGAGATGCAAGAATTCTTGCAATCCCATCCCAAAGAACACCAAAAGTGGGTGCAACAAATTATAGAAGAAGGTCAGGCCATCACAAATAACCAAAAAACGTCTGCTCTAGATGCAGCTGACACTGCAGCTAGAGGAGTTGATACGAGCATCACTATTAGACGACATGCATGGTTGAGGTCCTCAGGTTTCAAACCAGAGATACAGCAGGCGGTCCTTAATATACAGTTTAATAAACAGCAGCTTTTTGGACCAGAGGTGGACACAACCATAGAAAAACACAGCAAAAGACATGGGAGCTCTTTATACCACACCATTTCTCAGGGTTCCTTTCGAAAACCACAATTTAGGGGAGGTTTTAAAACACAAACTACAGAGGCTTCCACTTCCCATTCAAAGCAAGGCCAGCAGTATTACCTGAGGGGGTCATTCAGAGGCATTTACAGGGGGCAAAAGTTTAGGCCCAGAGGTAATTTCCCTTCCACAAAGGGTGCTTCAGTATCCCAAAAAAACGACGACTTCCCAAACTTTCTTGCATCATCATACATCTCCTGTGGGAGGAAGACTGCAACAATTCCATTCTCACTGGCAAAAAAATACTACAGATCAATGGGTACTCTCAATTATCTGCAATGGTTATTGCCTAGAGCTCATCTCTACTCCAAACATTCCACCTCGTTCTCACAGACTCTCTCGAGAACACAGTATTCCACTACAACAGGAGGTACAATCTCTACCATTCAAAGAGGCAATAGAAGAAGTTCCCACCTCACATCAAGGAACAGGAGTATATTACCTGTACTTCCTTATACCAAAAAGGATGGTACTCTCATACCCATTCTCAATCTCATGCCTCTAAATCTATATATCCTGTAAGAGCATTTTAATATGGTGACTCTACAGGATGGCATTCCCTTGCTACAAAAACAAGACCACATGACAACGTTAGACCAAATGGATGCTTACTTCCACATTCCTATACACCCAGCTCACATCAAATACCTAAGGTTCGTAATAGCAGGCACGCATTATCAATTCAAGGTACTACACTTTTGGGTAACAACACAAAGGGGGTCATTCTGACCCTGGCGGTCTTGGACCGCCAGGGCGCAGAATGACGGAAGCACCGCCAACAGGCTGGCGGTGCTTCAAAGCCCATTCTGACCGCGGCGGTAAAGCCGCGGTCGGAAAACCGGGGCCGGCGGTTTCCCGCTGTTTTTGCCCCGGCTGGGCGAATCTGCCAGGGCAGCGCTGCAAGCAGCGCTGCCCTGGGGATTCTGACCCCCTTACCGCCAGCCTGTTTCTGGCGGTTTTCACCGCCAGGAAGAGGCTGGCGGTAAGGGGTGTACTGGGGCCGCTGGGGGCCCCTGCACTGCCCATGCCATCGGCATGGGCAGTGCAGGGGTCCCCTAACAGGGCCCCGGCCAGCTTTTCACTGTCTGCCTAGCAGACAGTGGAAAAGCGCGACGGGTGCCACTGCACCCGTCGCACGGCCGCAACACTGCCGGCTCCATTCGGAGCCGGCTTCTGTGTTGCGGCCTCATTCCCGCTGGGCCGGCGGGCGCTAACTTAGTTAGTGCCCGCCGGCCCAGCGGGAATGTTGGAATGCCGGTAGCGGTCTTTTGGCCGCATGGCGGCCGATTGGCGGTTCCCGCCAAAGTTGGAATGAGGGCCAAAATGTCTAGCTGTAGTCACAGTATACCTCAGAAGGCAACACATACATGTCTTCCCTTATCTAGACGACTGGTTCATAAAATCCAGTACCATTCCAAACTGCCAACAATAAACAATAGATACCCTACACAAATTAGGGTTCACAATCAATTACCAGAAATCTCACCTTCAGCCAGCACAAATTCAACCTTATCTAGGAGCAATTCTGAATACTCAATCAGCATTAGCCTACCCAAATCCACAATGGATACAAGCGTTTCACTGCCCCATTACAAGTCAACCTAACTTACACAGTCAGATTTGTCATGAAACAATTGGGAATGATGGCATTATGCATAGCAATAGTGCCAAATGCAAGTCTAAACGTGAGACCACTGCAACAGTGTCATGGTTTCAGGCACACGGTCAACTACAGGATCTAGTGTTGTTTGACCGCCAAACTTACAAATCTCTGCAATGGTGGAATCGCAGCAACTTAGCAAAAGGGCGGCCATTTCAGGACCCTGTGCCACAGACTGTAATCACAACAGATGCGTCAATGACAGGTTGGGGAGCCCATCTCAACCATCTTACAATACAAGGGGAATGGGACTTAATCCAGCAAATTTACCACATAAACCACTTGGAATTACTAGCAGTGTTCTTAGCCATCAAAGCATTCCAAACACAAATCAGACACAAAATAGTCTTAATAAGGGCAGGCAACATGAAAAAATGTTTTATATGAAAAAACAGGGGGGGGGGGACACTCATCCCAATTGTCCCTTCTAACATCAAACAATATGGTAATGGGCAATTCACAATCACATTCACCTGCTAGCGGAATACATCCCAGGGATACACAACCACCTAGCGGACCTTCTAAGCAGGACACAGCAACAAATACATGAATGGGAGATTCACCCACAAGTAATTCAATATTACTTTCAAATGCGGGGAACACCAAACATAGAGCAATTTGCAACAAGCGGAAACGCAAAATGCCAAAACTACCAGATACCTACACCCTCAATCCAAGGGTAATGCTCTATGGATCAACTGGTCAGGGATATTTGCTTATGCTTTTACCCCTGTCCTGTTAATTCCATTTCTGGTCAACAAAATGCGTCCCTCACTATGATTCTCATAGCACCCATATGGGCACGTCAACACTGGTACACAACACTGTTAAATCTGTCAGTAGTACCACATCACAAGCTTCAAAACAGACAAGACCTGTTAACTCAGAACAGGGGTCAAATCAAGCATC
Organism: Pleurodeles waltl; assembly: GCF_031143425.1. NCBI lineage: Eukaryota > Metazoa > Chordata > Amphibia > Caudata > Salamandridae > Pleurodeles > Pleurodeles waltl. The sequence continues at coordinate 13,299,740 of NC_090441.1, read as the reverse complement.
CCAATCCAAGTGTGCTCAACTTGGCGATTTGGCTCCTGAGTTCATAGAATTTTAATACCTACAGCTTCCATTAGAATGTATGAACATTCTAAAACACGCACATAAATCAACAACCAGTGCTAATCAAATAAATGGAAACATTTTGTATATTACTGCCAACCTAAAAATATTGATCCACTTAAAGCATCAGTACCGAATATTTTGTGTTATTTGCAAAAAGCAAATCTTGCCTATTCATTTATTAAAATTAATTTAACATCAATATCAGCCTATCTACAAAACAGGCAACATACCTCTCTATTTAGGGTTCCTGTTATAAAAGCATTTATGGAAGGGCTTAAACGAATTATTTCACCTAGAGTACCACCAACTCCTGCATGGAATCTTAATATTGTTCTCACAAGACTTATGGTTCCCCATTTGAACCCATGCACAATTGCGCTATTCAATTTCTCACATGGAAGGTTGCTTTCTTGGTAGCAATCACTTCCTTAAGAAGAGTAAGTAAAATTCAAGCCTTTACTTTAGAAGAACCTTTCTTCCAAGTACACAAACACAAAGTAGTACTTAGAACAAATCCAACATTTTTACCAAAAGTGGTTTCACCTTTTCATATTAATCAGTCGGTTGAATTGCTAGTCTTCTTTCCACAGCCAGCTTATACTACTGAAAGAGCTCTCCACACTCTTGATCTCAAAAGAGCACTAATGTGTTACTTAGACAGAACAAAAGACTTTAGAAAAACTAAACAACTTTTTGTTGCTTTCCATCAACCTCATAAAGGTAATCCTATTTCAAAACAAGGATTAGCTAGATGGATTGTAAAATGTATTCAAACCTGCTATCTCAAGGCAAAAAGGCATTTATTAGTGCCTCCAAAACCACATTCCACTAGAAAAAAGGGTCCCTCAATGGCATTCTGAGGAAATATACCAATGGCAGACATGTGCAAAGCAGCCACATGGTCCACACCACACACATTCACTAAACACTACTTTGTGGATGTGTTATCTCAACAAGAAGCAAATGTTGGTGAAGTGGTACTAAAAACACTATTTCAAACTACTTCAACTCCTACAGGCTAACCACAGCTTACTTGGAAGGAGAACTTCTTTTCAGTCTATGCACAGCATGTGTATCTGCAGCTACATATGCCATGAAACGGAAAATGTCACTTAACCAGTGTACATCTGTTTGTGGTGTGTAGTGCTGCTGATTCACATGCGCCCTCCTTCCTCCTCCGGTAGCCTGTAGTCGCTTCAGTACCTAATCATGTAAATATTTAAATACTTTCATAGACATCTTCTTTACTTTCTATATATTTTTGTACATACACAATTCATCACTCCTTACTTCACTCTCCTGCAGTAAAACAATCTAACAAAGGAGTCCTAGCCTATGCGCACTATATAATTTGTGGAGTAATTAGCTGTGTATGGCAAACCCGCTTGGCAAATCTTCATGAAACTATCCTAAAAAATTTGCCAGTCGCATCAGCTGCTGTCTGGAAAGTTTTGGGGTGATCTGTCCAGGCGGGCTGAGAAAACAGGGGGTGCCAAAGTACATTTTCCCCATTCATTTTTCCATAGGTATTATGAACAGTGATAACTCCGAATCTACTGGATGGATTTACACCAAATGTGCCAGAAAAGTAGGTCCAGAAAGCAACCGTTTTTTGTTTTGCTGTAAATCCGTTAAGTAGTTTTTGAGAAATGAAGGGGGAAAAAAATGTGTATATCTAGGGACGTGAAGGATTTGTGCCCCCTCCCGATCTCATGCAGAGATCTGATCGGCTGTCAACACTTCACCCAGGAACTGTTGGCAGCCATCTTGGACTCGGTTGCAGAGTCCTAGAAAAAAGTGTAGGGAAAAAAAAGAGAAATGGGCCAGGGCTGGTGGTGGGGATCCCTCCAAGGCTAAAGAGGATTTTTTGTTTGTTTTTATTTCACAGTCCAGAGTGGTGGTGGATCTGCAGAGCCCCTGGGAGGGTCAAGTCCCGGGAGTACTTGCTGGTCTCCTCCCACTGCCCCATTGACCGCCACCTCCCTGGGGCTAGAATTATTATGTGGGGGGCCCAAGCCCTCCCTCCAACCCCAACTGCCCCGGGGACCACCAGCACCCTGGGGCAAATATTTGAAGCCCAAGGGATCACCACCTCCCCGGGTCTTCTAACACGTTGGGGGGGGCCTCTTGGAGCCACTTATGGTCATGGGACCGCCACCCCCAGGGCCGGCTCCTGCTATGTCCTAGGATCCACTACCTCGGGACATAACTGTTTGCTGTGGCTTGGTGCGAATGCAGCATCCTGTCATGAGAGAGCAGGAGGAAAATACGGTGAGGCTGATAACAGGCTTTTCAGCAGACTTCACACACTTGTGTAACAGTCTTAAGAAGAATTTGAAGATTTCACAGACTGATCAGGTGATTGGTCCTAGTTTACCATCGGTGCCACAGGTGACCTACAAAAGGGGCACTTATAATAAGGATTTGTTGGTCCACAGCCATTTCATTGATACTAAGATCGAGAAATCCAAGATCACAGGATTTTGTCCCTGCACTCGCTGCAAAACGTGCAAGTGCAGCATGAAAGTTAAAGATTATGAAGTGCCATAGAGGGAGTTGTTGAAATCCTCACAAAATTGTTGAATTGTAATTCCAATTACGTGGTTTATTGTCTTACCTGCCCGTGTGATTGGAAATACGTAGGCAGTACAATGCATGCTGGGAAGAAAAGAATATTAGAACACATGAGTGCCATAATGAATGCAAACGCCTCATACCCATTGACCAGGCACTTCCAAACAGACAACAGTAATAGAATGTTTTGCGTAGACCAGGTCCCAAGGAATGAGAGGGAGGAGACAGGATCCGTAAGTTGCAGACCAAGACTCCAAGGGGAATTAAATAGTGATGAAGAATTGTGGACAGACAATGGGTAGACCATCAGTGTGCAGGAGTTGTCAAGTTATTGTGAGATAATCTCTTTCAGGCTTGCTGAAAGCGGACACTTCCACTGATTCCTTGCCCACATCTCTGTGAGCGTGGAAACATAGGAAACCTCTTCTTCCAGCAAGTGAGAGCTGTTTGACAGCTATCGCTTCCTGGAACCGGAGTGTTTGCTTTGACAGCTCCTGCCAAGTCAGAGCAAAAAGCTATGTCCTGGGGGGGGGGAGTGGAGTGGGCTGGGGGGGTATGGAGGCTGCTTGGGTCCCCTGCATTAATATAATCTTTTACCCCGGGAAAGTGGCAGTCCCCAGTGCCAAATATATAGGCAAATCAAAACATGCTTTTTCCATGGAAACATGGTCCTGACTAGAACTACCTACCTGCAGCGACAAAGTTTAAGTAACGTTGTAGTTGGGTAAATATACCAGTGACAACATTAATGTTTTGACCCAAAAATAACCCACAGAAATTCACCAGTTAGGTCTATGTATGTATGTATGTATGTGTGTACGTCTGTATGCGCTTGTATATATGTATGTGTCTGAATATATATATGTGTATGTATATATGTATTGCACTCCACACCAACAAAGGAAATGGCACCATGCTTAAGAGTTACTGCATTCCTTTCTTAATTACTGTCCACCATAACGCGTTTCGAGCGCAACACATGGCCTTGGCTGTTTTCTTTGTTGATGCTGAGTGTATAGATAGTACGAAGTGAGCCGGTTTCTGTTTAACCAATGCCCCTTGTTCTGGTGCACTGTGGTGAGCAGCATAAAATATGCAAAAAGGAAGCAGGGAACTCTGGGTAGTTTATATGAAGCACTGTACACCACCACCACTCTGAATCTGCTCACCTCAAGTGTCTGTTTTTCTGTTAGAGTTTTTAAGTATAGGATTAGCAGAGTGCAATTCCCACCAGGCTAGAAAGAGCCAAAGCCTTTTGCCTGTACCTCTCTGATGAGCTCTAATTAGAACGAAACACTTGTCAGATTGCTTTTTATTCATTTCAGGTTGATTGGGGTGGTAGTTTGCCAATCCAAAACTGTAATACTTTGCCTGGAGTGGGAAAAGGCTTTTGTAATTTCTCAACTTGTTTTGGATGGCACTAGCTGATCCTATGCTTAGAGCCTTTGCTTAAAAATGTTGTTGCATTACTTGACCACTGGCGGGGTCAATGTTGGGACAACAGGTGCCACCACTCTGTAGTATCTTCTGTAAGCTCAAAATGCTCCAGAGTGATTCACAAGTAGAAGTCCTGCACCCCTAGAGTTGTGCTCTCAATGGTTTAACCCATTTAGGGTTCTTCTACACCTTTGGCAAACTATAACTTAAGTGCCAGTGAGAGCAATCGATATAAATGACGGACTGAGATAGATATGTAAAACAGACTTTCAGGCAATAACTTATACCACATAAATTCATTCAGTATTCATTCAGTATTTTGCTAATACACACAGACTGTATTAACAACATCACTGAATCATATATAATCCTCAGTTATCAAACTATTTAATTTTTGGACTTTTTTGTCTCACCATACTTTCAGGTCACTGAAATAGTCTTATGTGATTGTAAGTGTTACCACAAGTGATGACGTGCTAACACTGCTTTAGTGTCATGGAAATAGTCTAAGTAAGCGAGTGCCATCTTGAGATACTGGTACAAATTATGGCCTTTTCTCCTGAATTGTCCAGCATGGCACAATCACATCAAAAGATTACATAATGTTATTTTGTGAGTTAGTACGTCTTCACACTTCCAATGTGCAGACGCTAATGATCAGCCTCTCTCATTGCCCTCCTAGTCCTCATATCGACACCTTGATATCTGAGAATATAAAATGTAATACAAAGTAAATCTGTCTTGGCATGTGACCTTATGGCATGCAATCTGTTATAGTTATATCATGTGTGAAGGTGGATAATTCCCTTATCTGTCTCCCGTAATTTCCTTATGTGCCTATCTACTGGGTCATCTTTTGCTTCTAAACACGTTTGCCAAAATGCATATTTCTCCATGGCCGCCTGTTAGACTTAATCACAGCCTGGGGCATCAATACTAGCATTCTGCTACACTGGAATGCATGTCTTTAGATCTCTGCTTTCCTATCAGTAGTGCAACATTCCCCCCAAAAATGTGCTTTTTGATGGCGAGCATCTCTTTGGCCCCACCTTAATGTGATGCTTGAAAAAATCAAGGACACACATTGGATCGATACCCTCCAAAAGCTGCAGACCCAGGCCAAAGCAGACCCTACAAGTAGCAGTCATGGGTCGTACACATGGGGAAACTGGCGTGAAAGAGGCGGCTCCAGTTTGGGTGCCTCAGCTCCTTAAGTGTCTCTACTTCCTTTCCCAAGATCACAGATCACCTGTCGGTGAAAGACTGAGGTTATTCATTCCCCCCCCCCCCCCCCCCCCCCCCCCCCCAGTGGGAGAAAATTATATAAGACTAGGGGGTACTCTGTCATTCACAAGGGTTACTGCCTTGAATTCCATGACACCACACATCCAACATTTTGGGCTGCTGAAGGAGGGTGCAAGAGCTCCTTGCAAAAAGCGTCCCCCACACCCAAATCCATCACATGGTGTACACCTCCTACTTTCTAATGCCACAAATGTACTGGTCCCGCCAACCATCTTTGATACAATGTATCTCAACCAGCACATCCTGTCAGAACATTTCCATAAAGCTACTGTGTAGGACATCATCCCTGTGCTCCACCAGGGGGACCGCATGTCAGCAGTGGACATGGAATATGCCTACTTTAACATTCTCGTTCATCCAGCTAATCACCATTACCTTTGGTTCATGGGAAGTGGAAGTACTACCTGTTCAAGGTCTTGCCTTTTGGTGACCTCACGACCCCAAGAGCCTTCACAAAGGTTCTGGCAGTGATGACTGCACATCTGCACAGGAATGCCATTCACATCTATCCCTATCTAGTCGACTGGATGATCAAGAGCAGCAGCAAACCACAATGCCCAGCACCCACTCAGACAGCAGTGCCCTTATTTTACAGGCTGAGATTCACCATCGGAGCAAAAAAAATCCCATTTCCACCTCCCAACAATTTAACCCCTTTTTAGTGTCCATCCTCAGCGCTGTAGCAGGGAAAGCATAGCTCAACCAAGAGAAGCCTACCCTTCCTAGTTGCTGAAAAGATGCTTATTTTCAGACAAAGCATCTTCTTTCTGTAAGAATGGTAGTGCAATTGCCTGGGATGATCATGCATCACCATAGTTATGCACACCAGACTGCACATATATCTTCTCCAAGAATGCCCTGCAAAACAATGGTCACAAGCTGAAGTCTGTTATGGAGGATCTAGTGTTGGTAAAGGCCAAAATTAAAAATACTCTCTTATGGTGGAGCTGCAATAATTGGTTGCTCAGCACGTCTTTCCTCAACCCTCTTCCTCAGCTGATTATTACTACAGATGCTTCATTCAAGAAGTGGGGAGCCCACGGCTGTGCTGTGGCTCCCACCTGCACATGGCTGATGCGGCCCAACTGATCCGAAACTGCTCTTGGGTTGTTTTTTATTCAGTGCAGGGAAGACCTGGCATGGCAGTTCTGGCAGAACTGTTCCTATTGGATTGAGACCAAGGATGATTTGTATGTGGGTGTGTCTAATCTGAGAAAGCATGGTGGGCAAAAAAACAATGGACTAGTATTTGGCCCGAGTAATTGCCAGTAGCTGAGATTAGTTTAAGCATTCCATACATCACTTTTTTGTATTTTTCAACATGACCGTTTATGGCATCTGGACCCTACATCATTAGAGGATCATATCAAATTACTGGACATACTGGCCCTCTGTCTAGCCCTCAGAGCCTTTAATCAGGCTCATCAAGGGCAAGACAGTCCTACTGAAACAGACAGCATAATGGCAGTGTACTAGATTCAAAAGCATGAGGAACCCACTATCTCCAGCTTTCTGCACTGGCACAGGAGACATACAGCTGTTTGCCAGACAGTTGCCAGTGGTGGAAAACACATTTGTGGACCTGTTAAGCATGATGACTCAAGTCCTCGAATGGGAACTAAACCCCGATAGTGCGTGCAGTGCAGAAGCCTCCACAAAAGTAAGTGACGTATTTCTGCTACTTGATGATGTTCAGCCACACTACACCAAGAACAATTTTCATCAACAGTTCAGAGGCATATGCTAGTTGCAATTGTAGAACATTATGCCAGATGAGTCAGTAGGTAAAGTGGCAGGGGCCTTCTAAATCTGGGACAATCACTTTGGCTCCCAGCTTTGTGGTTGTGTCACAGTTTCAAGCTGCATTAATCTGAGAATGCTCCTCCACCAGCGGAAATAGATAATGTTTACTGTAGTTACAACAATAGGAGGCTCTCACCAAACCAAACTATTTTGTAGCCCTGTCAAACCTGAAATGAAAATATTTGATGATGATCCATATGTACATTTACTCATTACATCTACCACAGGATAATGACTAGTAAATTGTTCTCTGCAATATTCTGAAACAAGCAAAAGAACATTTCTATGTACCCTGGTGGAAGCCTTGTTTTTACGCATTCTATTAGCCTCCACGTTTTAGTTGCTGTGTGCCAAAGTAAAAAAAAAAAATTAAAAAAAGACGGAGACACCTGCAGTCTGACGTTTCAGAGAAATATTAGTGGACTCTACTGAGCTGTCCTTTGTCAGCTCACTAGAAATACTGCCCTCCAGTAATGGCTGAACAGCCAGCCTACAGCCATGCAGAAAAGTTGCTGCCTAAAACATCTGGGTCCAAACTCTTCTGCCATCTGCTTGAGGAACGTTGACCACTGTCTCATTCATGAGGCACTCATGAACAGAGACCTTGTCAATAATCCCTCATCAGTCTGCTTCCAGTAGGTGGCTATTAATATCTTAGACTATGTAACAGTTTTTCATCAACTATGTTGTCAGCAGTGAGACTCCTGTTGTTGACAAACTCCACATCAAAAAACCGGATAATGTACTATAGTTATGGCCAGAGTGACCATGTTTTTCCCTCGTTCTAACCTCTCTTCCATTGTTTCTGTTTCCACACTTGTCTGCAATAAAAATTACCCCTGTTCCTCCAGCTCAGATTGTTCTAGTAGACAATTCTCAGGAGGGGGTAAACAGAATCATGAGGCAGGAGATATAGGGCCTCATTTAGATTTTGATGATCCAAATCCAGTCCACTGTTCATCATCTGTATAACATTCTGGGAGATCCCCAGTGTGGTTTTATGTCTGAGAAGGGTGCTGTGGTGGCCGTATTGCATGTCCATAGTCTGAGAGAAGGCACCCAATGTTATATTTTGTTGATGTATCAGTGGCATACATTCCCAACTACACAATGCCTTTCAGTCAGTTGGATTCCATGGTTGGGTGTCTGGGACATCCCTGTCAGGGAAATCTAGCTGCTTGATGAGGTTGCTTCAGTTAGGCAGGATTGACATCCAGTTTGCAGTCTAAACTGTAGGGCAATAAAACTCACTAAATATTTTTGGCACATTAAGTGCCTATCTTGAAAATGTTGTAATGCATCTATGACCCTATTAGAAAATTCACTGAGATTAGTCCTTCACTTTTGTCAACAAAGAAGAAATCTCTAGGGAATGAGATTAGAGGTTTAATGAGATTCATACACATTTATACTTGACTTAATTAAGTTGGACTAACATCTACGGACTAACAGAGAACCAACATTCCAAATACAAAGACAAATGTTACTAATGTGGTAAGGGGATAAGAAGATAAATCCTGATCTTTGAAATTTTACCTCATCTGAACTTAACAGATTGATCATGTGCCCCACAGATAATTGAAAAGGACTTTGTTATTGATGTTTTGCTGAAACCTTAAATTGTTCATCAGTGAGGACAAGAGGCCTCCTTATGAGTCTGCAGAAAATATATACTGTTCTTAATTCGTCATGTACTTCTGGTATTTACTGGTCATATACCTTCTAATGGATTATTGAGTCCATTACGCACCCACAATACAAAATTACTATGACAAAAAGATATGCCTCTTAAAAGCATTTATTGGATGTTTCTGTTGCACAGAAAATGTTGGCCCCTGTGTGTGGATGGGTACACAAAGTAGCTTTACTGATAAAGCATATCAAGAAGATAACAAGCACAAAGTGATTCAGTCAAAGTTTACACAAAAACACTTATTATGCTCTGCAAGCCAATTCTCCACAGTGGTTGGTAAATGAATTATGTTCACTCAGTGTTACATTATGCTTGTTTGCTGTGGGACTCTAGAGTGAAGAAACCAGTTTCCTGAACGACTTGACAACTCTTCTTTGGCAATATTTTTAACCCTTTCACCAGCTTACATTACTAATGGAAAAGTTCACAACCCAACAGTAAGTTTTCGTTGCTGTGCAGTGCTTGTCTGTTGCTTTATAGAGTAGTTTTCTTGAAACAAACATTAATTTCACAAAGTTTTGAAATATTTGGCATTTTATTTTGGGACCACTTTATTAATTACAAACAATACAGTTGGACTAAAAACTTAGCGTTCCTAAATCATCATAAAGGTGCATTTTGAAACGTTGTACTTCCTGGATTGAGTTCACCTTTTTCCCTCAAAATATGTACTAGTTTTATTCTTTACTTAAAAAAAAGTCTCCCCAATATACTTCATGGTTTCTAAATTTTTTCAGCTTTTTGAAAAAATACTTACATAATTAGTTAATTTTATTGATACGTTTGTGAAATTGAGTGATTTGTATTCTGATGTGTGTACAAAAATAATAGTTAATACAAATTGGGGTGTATTTTCTTTTGGCTTTTCAAGATGAGAGGTCAAAGTAACAAAGGTTTTATGGTAAAGTTACCCATCACAGTATCAAGTGCTAATTTCCTAGGACACATTCCTGTACTTTTGCTAAATGCCATCCCCAATACAAGCCCAGCAAATTAGCTGTTTATCCTAAAACAAAAAATAGGCATTGTTTCCTCAAAGCAAGAAAGACCAGTTCATCTCAAATCACTGACAACTCATTGGTAGAAAATCCATCCAAAAAGAGTACACTTGGAAAGAAAATACACATCTCCGGTGTGGTTTTGTTATATTATTTGTAATTCTTTTTCACTCCCAAAGTTATTTTCATAAGAGTTCAGTTGTGGATTGGTCAAAAGTTGTTGTAAAAAAGAGTTAGTGACTAGTTCTTTTCATCAGTGCCCATCAACTGCAGGCGGATTTGTGTGCCCATTCGCCTTTGCAAACTGGATGGTGACATCCTGGCTGCTTTATCCATCAAACCTGTCCTACTGTACTTTTTGTTTAAAAAGTCATGCTGTTGAATGGGTTAAAATGGTTGCTGGAAGTCATGGATGATATAAAAAAAAATTAACATACCTAATTCATATCACCTGATTTATATTTAAATTGTTCACACTCAGTAATTATGTACTTTGTCTGTGCCCCCTCAATGTCTTCCTGATCACTTCTTTTGTTTTCTTAGGAAGGCTTGTTGAAAGTTGAGGGGCACAAAATAGGATAAATAATTACTACATCAAAAAAGATATTACCATTGTATTATCCATCTTACCATTTTTTATCTTCATCTCATCAGGTGAAGGCTTTGCAGACTTCAGATCAGAAGGAACAGATGATGGCTTCACAGACTTTAAAACAGCAGACAGTATATCTCCATTAGATCCGCCCTCCAAAGACACAACTTTCCCAGCACCTTTCCCTTCTCTCACTTTACAGCAGAAGCCTCCTGCTCAGCCAAGAAACCTGGACCTTAAAGAATTGGACCTCTTTACCTCAGTAAGTTCCTGTGGGGAAAGCAGATCTCTTTCATTCCTTGCTAGTTCTGCTCTTAGTTCAACAAAGTCTGCATCCTTCCCTGCACCCCCATTACCACCATCATCTGTTCCTGTATCAATGACACCCAATAAGAGCTCTAGCCTAACTGATGAATTTGGAGATTTCAATCTTTTTGGTGGGTCCTCAAATGGTGGCCTGGTTACAGGACAGGATGATTTTGCTGATTTCATGGCTTTTAATAATAGTACTGTCTCATCAGAGCAAAAGACCAATGAGAAGTGTATGACTTTTAAACATGAAGCTACTATTCTACCAAGTTCCTCCTCTTCAACCTCAATACAGAATGCCCAGCTTTCTACAGCAGACAGCTCCAGCAAGTATGATATTTTCAAGCAGCTTTCTTTAGATGGGCCTGTACTGGGTTATGAGGAACTCCGAGATACTGCCCCATCTTTAGCAAAGATTGATGATGACTTTGCTGACTTTCAGCCCAACAAGTTCTCTACCTTCAACAGCTCTGAAAAATCTCTGATAGACAAAGTGGCAGCATTTAAACAGGCCAAAGAAGACTCTGCATCTGTCAAGTCTCTTGATCTCCCTTCAATTGGTGGAAGCAGTGTTGGAAAGGAGGATTCAGAAGATGCACTTTCTGTTCAGTTTGACATGAAGCTGTCTGATGTTGGAGGTGATCTTAAGCATGTCATGTCTGATAGCTCATTGGATTTACCGACAGTTAGTGGCCAGCATCCTCCTGCAGCAGGTGAGGAATTGGTAAGATTGCTCTGGTGATCATGGTGATGGATGCATCAAAACATTATCCACTGTCTAACAAGTTTTACTATTATTCTCCATTTTTGTTTGGAAAGGTTTCTAAAGCCACAAAACATGTTGCATGGAAGTCCATTTATGTGATTTTTGTATAAGCCTTGACAGAGGGTACTTTGGTGACTTTATGATAACTGGCCAAAAAATACATTGGGTGAACAATGGGAGGACAATGCACTTTTTTGTCCAGTGATATTAGAGGACACTGTTGGAAATTCAGACCTCTAATATTGTTGTGAAACCTTTTCCTCCTCCTACATTTCTTCTCCATTTAGGAACAAACCCTCCAGCCAATGCAGTATTTTTTTTAAGTAGGAAACAGTAGGCCATTGTTTAGATGGCAGCCAGAGTCTTGACATCCAATTCGAAGATTGTCATGTCTTTGTTAGTTGGCCCTAACTATGTTGTTTGCTGCCAGACTTGTTCTACTAGATTGTCTGAAGGTATCTATTTATTTTTATATTTATTGTCCGCGCAGTGTTTTTCTAGGTTTTGACTTCAGTATTCCTAGGCTTTGAGATACGAGAATATGCCATCTGTACCATTTCAGTATTACTCCAACTTTGCTGTTGCCTTTCACTGAAACAACACCACTGTTGCTAAACATTTGCTACCTGTAATGCCAAATTTCTCTTGTGTTGCAGTTACAGTGGATAAACTGTTCTCCTTCCAAATGCCCATGAAATAGAAAAATAATTACAGGTGCATGCCTTATAAACTTGTATACTTTAATCTGCATATCTCAGCTTATTTCAGCTTATTTCATATGTGAGCTCAGTATGCTTTATCTGTAAAGGTGTGAGGAGAAATTGATGTCAGTTGAAATCCATCCAATATCCTCTACCACGTAACGATCCTAGCTTATATCCGTATCGTAAATGCTGTATTTCCAAAGTGTCCTGTTTTCCTTCTATGCCTAAAGAGCCAAGATCAAATAAGGTTCAATAGATGAATGTTGGTGGCCTTTAATTCCGTAGAAACACTGTACCTAATAAGTGTAACAGATACCCAATAGAAAGACTTGATTTGTCTTTTAGATGTTACTGCGTCAGCAATATTCATATTTCTGTCCACTTCACTTTTGTTTGTTATTTGCAAACCGACAGAACTTTGCAGTGTCAAACCTTCCTTAAGATAATCCATGTCACCAAGAGAGAATTGGTGGATCAGGTGTCTGTTTACATTCTTGTGACCATTAAAATAAAATAATCTGCCACTGATCTAAAACACAGGCAACAGATTTCCTACGACATTTCATTGTGTTTTATATTTAGCAACCCATCTCTCCCCTAGCCTTTGTTGCTCCGTTCATTTTGGTTATACCTATTATTTTGAAAGCCAGTAAGAAGCGCTGGCTGATGTTCTCTGTAAGCAAGTAACAAGGTGTCAAAGCTATAAAATTGAAATGGCCAAATTATATGGAGCTTTCTTGGTATATTCCACAATCTGTGGTATCCCGCAACCACACTGAAATCTTATCTTACTATGAGAGGCATTTTACTCTGTCACTATCATGAATATTACATTTCATATTCTTGTATCTTTTCATATCCTAGGAGTTTTCAATTACACATTTTTAGATCATATTTAGCCTCTTTTCCTTGTTCATGCAGTATGAAATTACTCAAAGACTGATGCTCTCATTTACTCTACCTCATTATGAACTATAGTCATCTCTTTATGTAGTTAATAAAGTTAACAATCCCCTTCATCTTATCAAACTATTACATTTCTTCCGTCAGTGAAAACCTTTCAACACATATTAAATGATTTTCTTCTATGTTAGTTTGTGCGTATTTATTGGTTTTCAAAATCTCTCATCTCTTTTTCTAATAAATAGGATTTTAAATATGAAAATCACGAGTTTCTCCTAGATTTCGAAAGTGAAATATCTTGATTTAATGTTGCTGCAACATATTGCACCGTACTATCACACCAATAACAAAATCATTTGTAGGTCTCTTCTTGGAAGCTCTGTTAGACCTTGGGAACATGGTTGTGCCTAAATGTCCCACGTAACATTTTCTTAGTATCAATACATTGAGGTTTTTATTGAATCTGTTTAAAAATACTTAAAATTCAATGGATTGATAACTACAGCTGTGATTTGCCCATTGCAAGTCTGTTTGTTGTTGACTTCTAGAGCATAGACTTTAGTCCCAATTTGTTGACCACTAGGCATTTTGTCTTCCTCTTTACATCAGACGATTATTTGAAATGTCCTAAGTAGAAGACCCAGTACCGGTATGGAAATTGGCCATTTCCTTCCCACCCACAATTTAACCTCATTGACTTCTGCATTTGCATCCTATGCTAAGCATAAGTCTCAAGTGATCACCTTCGAACTGTTTATTTAGATTATACTTTGGGTTGAAACTTCTCCTCCAAGATGGTCCCTTGCTACAACATGTTTTTTGGTGGCTGACTCTCAGGTTCTGGATGACTTCATTTAGGGAACCGGAATGCATGAAATGGATCATGTGTACCTAATGAGGCTTGCATCTTATGCTCATAGTACATGGCTACCTTTGAGTATTCAATGTAAAACTACACGATGAATGCTTCAAAGAATAATCTAATTCTGTACTTGTTTACTGTGTAGGCCAAGTCTGTTGTCTGTACTCATTTATGTTGTGGGAATGATGAGGTCTTTTCCTCAAAGATTGCAAAGTTGTCCCAACTCCTTGGATCTTATGATTGCCATCCTCCAATTAAGAGGTCAAAAATTTGCATAAAACGTTCTACAGGGCAGGTTAAAAATGTAAATTTCCCAAAAGTAATAGAATAAACTGGATGGTATTGTGAGCTCAGGCTATTTGATTATTTTATTGAGTTGACATAGCAATAGAAATAAAGCAAGAGTGAGACGCACATCTGTAATCATAGTTTGTTGAGTCGTTGGCAAGGGGCTGCATTGCAGATGCCATTGCAAAGTGTCTTTTGGCATTCTAATTACCAATGCAGCATTAGTCTTATCCTTCCTCTATGCATAGTATATCGTGCCAAGACATATCCTGTGGTCGAAATCTGAATTACTGTGATCAGTTTGAGAGGTTGATAGAGATTGTAGTGCTTCTGACATGCAGATGTAATGATCCTGGAAGGTTTTCAAACCTCCTTACTGATGTTTGGGACCTAGCCCCATGCACCCTCAGGCATGGGCGCCTCAACATTGTTTGCCCATTCAGTCCCTAGCTTATTCATATTACCTAAAACAGCCAAGAAGCATTGTTTGTTTGAAGAGTCACTGCCACATCTTTGCAAAGGGTTATCTATATACAGGGTCACTGGAATTATGTGACCAAGGAAGACCAAACTATATGAAAGAATTTACTAAATTATGTGTCAAGATTATGCTGCATAATGTAGCATATATTGTGATAGTACTACTTCATTATTTTGTCATTGTTTTTTGCACATGTTGACACTGTTTGGGCAAAGGTTTCATGTCATCAGTACCCATTTAACACACAAACACATCAACAAGCAACAGAAAGGTGACCATTCAATCTTTGTGAAGGGCCTTAGACCGCACGTAAATCAGCATTCCATAGTTTTTAGTAAGCTAGAAATATTTTTTTGTTAGAATCTGCAGATTATGCAACAGATGATGAATTGCATCTCTAATGCAGCAAATAAAAAAAAGCATAAAACGCTGCAGCTGCAAAAAACGGCAACATTTCATTGGCCCTGCATGCATATCAGCACTTTTCTAGCATATCCTGCATTTCATTGTTAGTTATGTGCTGTCAGTTTTCTTTTAGACACTTTTTAAAACTAACCCCATATATTCTACTCAATCTTCTTGGTCAATAATTATTGGCACTTTCATGACAAAGCATGTTACATTGTTCAGATTCTGATAACTTCTCCTCCAGGCAAACGTCATTAATATCTGTAAGCACTGAATTCTCCTGTACACACTCAACCAAAAGAAACACTAGCATTTCAGTGTCCTAATAAACTACTTTTTATTCACACAGCAGTACTAAGCCAAACAGTATACAGTGCAGTGACCATAGACATGATGCCCACAAGCTGGCACTGCATCTACCGGGTTCCCTTGAGCTGATCCCTCCCTGATGACCTCTTAATGGTTGGTCTTTCTCCGGTAGTCTAGTAAAAGCCTGAATCAGGCTCAGTGTAATCCTTTTCATGGTTTCTTCCAGTTCCACCCTTGGTAGTATAAAAGGTATGTAGTAGTCCTTTTTTCACTCCTCTGGTGTGGATCTGACTGCCCTTCTGCACTCTGAAAGTCAGGAGACATGGCAAACACAGAGAGTCCCAGGGGCTGCCACATAGACCAGGCCTGGGCATCATCTCTGTACATGTGACCTCCTCGCTTAGTTCTACAGCACAGTGGTCCTGGTGCCCTAACGCAGGTGCAGGTCTGACTGCTGTGGCTCTATCAGACAGCATGTTGTTTGTTGGACTCATTTGAGTCTATGCAGGCAGTTGCGGACCAATGGAACAGGCGGGCAAATGCCTGAAGCGATGTCCTACAGGGCCTGGAACATGGTGAACCTCTCGCCTCTTTCTGGACTCTCTCTCCTCCTGTAGAGCCAGGCAGACTGCTTCCCTTTCTTAGATGCAGACAGGCTCTTGGGTTCTTCAAAATATCCTCACCTTCTTAGGAGAACATACAGACTTCAGGTGATTTTCCTTCAATCCTGGTATACTGGTTGTCAGGCAGACACCAGACCTAGTCACACAGCAGTCTTCTAAATACCTCACTCCCTTGTGTGGTCATGAAAGACATGGAACTGGAACAAAGTATGTGGTTTGGCTCCCACTTTCATGCACATTTTCAGAACAGGGAATGAAGATACACTGTCTCAGAACTGGCTTGTATTATGTTTTAATTTTATAAATGTTTTTTCCTACTGAGAAAATGTGTGTGAATTTTTAAGTGCTCGAGCCTCAAGTCCAGTCTTTGCATCAGAGTTTAGTTTTGGGGGAATGTACCTTAGAACTTCCCATTACCATATTTCTTCTCTTTGCCACTGTAACCAATTTGCCAGGCACTGAGTTGCCCTTCTTAATCAGCAATGTGATCATACTTGGCCTTCCCTTTTTCTATGGGATTCTTGGTAGGTCGATGTGATGCATTTAAGACAGAAGTATCCACTGCACTATAAAAAGTATTTTTTTGAAGGAATTGGTGTACCTACCTTTTGGGGTCCCCAGTTGTTCCAGAAAATCCATTTTAGATTCTCTGTGGAAAATATGAAGAAGACATATTCTTCAAACCTATGCGTTTTCCTAGCTGTGTATTTTGTATTTGTACATTGATTTTTCTTTCTTTGACATGTAGCTGTCTACTTTCCTAACATTACA
The DNA here is from genome assembly GCF_031143425.1 of Pleurodeles waltl. Lineage (NCBI taxonomy): Eukaryota > Metazoa > Chordata > Amphibia > Caudata > Salamandridae > Pleurodeles > Pleurodeles waltl. The sequence goes on along the minus strand of NC_090441.1, from coordinate 13,282,851 downwards.
GTCTGCAGTGGAGATCTTGTTTGTGCCAAACGTGTTTCTCCAGTGAATACATTTTATTATACTGTTCACTTTGTAGCTTCCTTCAGCTCTCTTAATACATGCTTCATCAGTGACTCCTTGTATGTATGAGTGACCCTGTGTCTGGAGCACTTCTCCCAAAGTACACATTTCTTGTTACACCTGTACCTTACACTGGGAAGGCCGGGAATTTTTTAATGACACCAGACTACAATATTAGTAGCCTCTAATGCAGGCTTGCAGGCTATATTGATCAATTACATTAAATTGCTTTAATCCATTTAAAAACAGATTTTTATTTTAGAACTAGAACAGTAGTAGACGTTTAAAATACCTTTCACACACTTTTTTAAAAGTAAATGAAGGGAAAGGAATAAAGGCAATATAACCAAAGAAGCTGAAGTAATGTTAAGCTGCAAAGCAAAACTGTGCCTGTAAGGCCTCCAAACCTTGCAGTATCCAGTCATGCCCTGTAGGTAGCATTTGCCTTAGGTCTTTTTTCCAGCTCTTAGTGACAGAATTCTAAAGCACTGAGCTTGGCATTTTTGGCGTTTTAACCATAGAATCTTTGAACACATTCTTGAAAGTACTTCATTCAGCATCCTTTAGAACATAGAGTATTTTTCTGTCATTTCCCGACTAACAGTAATTTCCTTTCCTATTTTTAATTTTTTTTAAATGCCATCTTTTTTTGCAAATGTCGCCAAAAATTATCAAGAGTTATCCCCATTGGATTTATATTCTCTTGCCGCCAGATTCTCCCATCCCCAAAAGATGTGACCACTGCCGTTTTTACTCCAGGCACTCTTTCAGATAACCAGAGAAAATGTGTCTACATGCACAGAAAAAGAGGTGAAAATGGCAGTCATCTCTCTGGAAAAAGAACTGAGGGCAAGAAGAGGCTGTCCCTACCAGTGCTCCCCTTTTCACTCTGAGGACACCCACGGGGATCCAAAAAGAGACACTGTGGAGAAAAGTGGCATTTCCAGTCGACATCGAGGACTTTGACATCAAGAAAAGAGGTACTGTGCCCACTAGTTATTCTTCAGGTGCCTGGTTGATGCAGAGAAACAGGAGACATTCAATGATGAGGGATTCGTTGACATTGAGCCACCAGTCAACGTCTAGTCTCACAGAATCTTTGCTTTCCATCATGAAATCAGCAGAATGGCTCTAAAGAATGAAGGTCCAGAGCCTGCTTTCCTCTTCAGACTCTGATTACTATAGGATATACTCTCCCACACACTCTCTATAACCAGTGGTAATTTTAGATTCATCGCCTGTGACTGCACATTCTCCTGCTTCTCCTCATTTTCAACCTTCCTTTTCCAGGACTGTCCCCTCCACTCATCACACCTCGACAGACTCTACCATATGAGGTACCTATATCTGTTCCGCTGAGGATGTCCAAATCGCCATCACACAGGCCTTGGTTCCTGGTAGATCGAGAACAAGATCAAAATCACACCATCATTACTTTCATTCAAGGCCTTCTTCAAGATACTCTGCCTCTAGAAGATCATCAAGATCGCAGCCCTTTGACTTGTTCTCAGACCCCTTCAACAAGGACTTCATCATTGTCACGTTCATTTACCAATATTGACTGACTCACCTCCTGCTCGGATACCTCCTCTATGTTTCAAGAAGTCATAATAAGAGGTGCAAAAACTTGTCATCTCAGCTGTAATTTTTTAGACTTCAGAAGTCAGCCTTGAGGCCTTTACTACAATCTGTACCAGGTCTTTTGGAGCCAGCAATGGAGCTTTTCCTAACTACAGCTTCTAAAAAGGCAGCTCTGTCCAGACTCCCAAAAATGTAAACCACTGGAACAGGATCCTCTTTTACTTCTCGTGGATCTCCCTCCAGATATGGTAATAGTTTTGGCAGTCATAAAGTACTATGGTACGCCCCTTTTTCAACTGTCCCACAGGCTAAGAAAGTAAAAGACGTGGTTCAGTGAGGGGAAAATGTGTGGCCCTTCTGCCACAATCAGAAAAACTGCAAGTGCCTCAGTCCTCCTAGGCAGAGATAACCGTCTCAGTGCAACTCATTTCACTAGATCACCAATGACCCCCCCCTAGAGATAATTCTGAGGACGTCCTTGACGTCAACGGAAGAATGATTGTACCTAATCATATATTCAGTGCTGCAGTGGATACATCCATTCTTGTGGCTCATGATTAGTGTTGTGACCTTGGTCAGCATCACTTTTCATAGTTAATGCTTGCAGTTTTCAAACTGGAGGTCCAGCAGAGAGTTTTAATTTGTTCATTTTTTGGTAACACATTACCACCAACAATGGCGCCAGGCCAGAGGCAAGGGAGAAAATCAGCCTACAGCAGTATCAGAAATAACTCTAGCTGCCACTAAGCAATTAATTTCCTCTTCACCCTCATTTGTTTCCCTCTTCAGTTAGGGTTAGGAGAAGCATCTCATACTAACTGAAAGTGGAAATTTGATACTTTAAAAGCAAAAATATATCCTTTAGAGAAGGTATTATCTATCAGTCTGAAATGTTGCTTTCTGCTGAAAGTAACCCATCCAATTAATAAGACAAATAACATAATTTATTTGCTGTATTGTCATGCATCTTCTCAGCTCCAATTGCACACCTCTTAACACCTTTGCAGCCAGGCCTTTCCCCCCCTCAGGTGCCAGGCCTTTTATTTTTGGCTATTTGGGGCAGTTCGCGCTTAGGCCCTCATAACTGTTTGTCCACATAAGCTACCCAAGTCAGATTTGCATCCTTTTTTACCAACATCCTAGCAATTCTAGAGGTACCCAGAGTTTGTGGGCTCCCCTGAAGGAGACCAAGATATTAGCCAAAATACAGCGAACGTTTTTTTGTTTTTTTTTATATGGGGAAAAAGGGCTGCAGAAGAAGGCTTGTGTTTTTTTTTCTCTGAAAATGGCGTCAACAAAGGGTTTGCGGTGCTAAAATCACCATCTTCCCAGCTTTCACGGAACAGACACTCTTGAATCAGAAAAACACATTTTTCAACACAATTGTGGCATTTTACTGGGACATACCCCATTTTTACTATTTTTTGTGCTTTTAGCCTCCTTCCAGTTAGTGACAGAAATGGATGTGAAACCAGTGGTGGATCCCGGAAAGCTAAGCATTTCTGAAAAGTAGACAGCATTCTGAATTCAGCAGGGGGTCATTTGTGTAGATCCTACAAGGCTTTGCTACAGAAAGTAACAGGTGAAATAAAAACAAATTGAAATTGAGGTGAAAAAAAAATAAAATTTTCTCCACGTTTTACTCTGTAACTTTTTCCTGCAATGTCAGATTTTTTAAAGCAATATACCGTTACGTCTGCTGGACTCTTCTGGTTGTGGGGATGCACCTTGCAATGGGTTTTCATTGATTACTGGGTATACAGCAATTTATTTGGCGAAATATAAAGAGTGAAATATAGGCATCAAGAAAACCTTTGTGTTTCCAAAATGGGCACAAGATAAGGTGTTGAGAAGCAGTGGTTATTTGCACGTCTCTGAATTCTGGGGTCCCAATACTAGCATATGAATTACAAGGCATTTTTCAAATATATATATATTTTTTTACACACTGTCTCACATTTGGAAGGAAAAAATGTAGTGAAAGACAAGGGGCATTAGCACTTTTTCTGCTATTCTGTGCCCCCGTCCCCCCCCCCACCTTCCCCCCAAGTCTCCCGATAAAAATGGTACCTCACTTGCGTGGGTAGGCCTAATGCACGCGACAGGAAACGCAACATGGCTACATCACAATTTTACATTGAAAACTGGAGTGTTTTTTGGAAAGTGCCTAGCTGTGGATTTTGATCTCTAGCTCAGCCGGCATCAAGGAAAACCTACCAAACCTGTGCATTTTTGCAAACTAGACACCTAAGAGAATCCAGGATGGGGTGACTTGTGGGGCTCTCACCAGGTTCCCTTACCCAGAATCCGTTGCAAGCCTCAAAATTTGGCCCAAAAAAATAATTTTTCCTCACATTTTGGTGATTGAAAGTTCTGAAATCTGAGAGGAGCCACAAATTTCCTTCCACCAAGCGTTCCCCCAAATCTCCCAATTAAAATGGTACCCCACTTGTGTGGGTTGGCCTAGTGCCTGCGACAGGAAATGCCCCAAAACACAACGTGGTCAAATCACATTTTCCCAAAGAAAACAGAGCTGTTTTTTGCAAAGTGCCTAACTGTGGATTTTGGCCTCTAGCTCAGCCGGCACCTAAGGAAACCTACGAAACCTGTCCTTTTTTTAAAAACTAGGCACCTAGGGGAATCCAAGAAGGGGTGACTTGTGGGGCTCGCACCAGGTTCTGTTACCCAGAATCCTTTGCGACCCTCAAAATTTGGCCAAAAAACAAACACTTTCTCCTCGTACTTCGGTGACAGAAAGTTCTGGAATCTGAGAGGAGCCACAAACCTCCTTCCACCCAGCGCTCCCCAAGTCTCCTGATAAAAATGGTACCTCACTTGTGTGGGTAGGCCTACTGGTTGGGACAAGAAATGCCCCTTAACACTATGTGGACACATCAAAATTATCAAATTCAAAACTACCTGTTTTTTAGGGGGCGTTTTTGGTCCTTGGCTCAGCAGCCACATAGGGAAACCTACCAAACCCACACATTTCTGAAAACTAGACACCTGAGGGAGTCCAGGGAGGTGTGACTTACAAGCATCCCCCAGTGTTTTTTTTATCCCAAATCCTCAGCAAACCTCAAATTTTACTAAAAAATTTAAAATTTCCCGCACCAGGACAAATTTCATAGAACCCAACATTCCCCTCAGTCACCCGATAAAAATTATACCTCACTTATGTAGGTGGACTACGTGCAGGAAAGAGCCAAAAATGTGTCGAAATTGAGGGGGAACCAAAGCGGGTCCAAAAGGGCAGTTTGAAAAAAAAAAATGTTTAGGCTGACAAGTGAGGCAGAATTTTTATTGGTATAAATGAGACAATGCTAGGTGGTAGGAATTTTGTGGGTTTCTGCAGATTACGGAAGGTTCCATCACAAAAAATGGGGGATTTCCAGAAAAGTTGGACGTTTGCAGGGCATTTTGGGTAAGAAAACCCTGAACTCACCCAGATGTTAAGTTTTCAGATGTGTCTAGGTCTTGTGGATTTTTCTGCATGGCAGCATCCTAAAGTCCAAAAGGTGCAGCCCTTACCATTCCAAGTGGGACAATTTTGAGAGTTAGCCAAGCTCTTATGGCCATGGTAAAACCAAAACCCGAAATAATCAAATGTCCTCTTGCTTGCTGTGGGATAAGATGTTTTAGTGTGCTGGGGGAGAGCTGAAAGACTGTTACCCCCTTCAGTTGGGGTAGGGGCATAACCATGCCCATACTGGTTGGTAGCCACCACCCCACTGTTTTTTTTAATTTTTTTATTTTTTTTTATTCCCTGTCATTCCCCCTCCCCCCCCCAGGGAGTCGATCAGGGTAATTGCCCCATCTGCCTACCGGTGGGCAGAACAACTTTGGCCCTATTTATTTGGAGTGGGGGTATAGCCATACCCCCACCCTGTTTTTTGGGGAAAAACAAATTCTTCCCTGGTCTCTGGTGAGCGTTCTTTCCCTATTAGGGGCAGATGGTCCTCCTTCCAAAAATAGGCCAATCTGCCCCCAAGGGGGGCAGATATGGTCAACAGTAATGTGCCCCCATGGGGAGCGACCCTTGCCCAAGGGGCTGCTCCCCCTCCCCAAAAACACACCAATCCCTGGTGCCTAAGTGGTTTTTGACCTAAAATAAATTTGCCTAAGGGGTCGCTCCCCTCATGTGAAACTGACCAAAAAAATAATATCCCTGGTGTCAGGGTTTTCTGTCCCCTCCCAACTCCCCCCCCCCCCCCCCCCCCCCCCAGGGGCAGATTGGCCTAATTATAAAAGGCCGATCTGCAATACAGTTGCACCCCCACACCCCCCCACCCCTAGGGTGCAGTCCTTGCCAGGGTGCCCATCCCCCTATTGCATAAAATACTTAAAAATAAAATAAAAAACTCCCTGGATTGTAGTGGACATTTCTGCTGCCCGATCACATCGCGATTGGGAAGCAGAAATCCAGAGAGAGACATGAAAGGAAAGGTCTTTACTTTCCTTTGATGCCGCTCTCACCCCATCCACATGATCAGAGGAGAAATGCTTTTGCATTTCTCCTCCGATCCGTGCTGGAAGCTGAGCTTCCAGCGCAGTGGAGGCAGCCTCTGATGAGGTCACCGTCATCAGACGCCACAGGAGGTTCGGGAGCGGCAGGGGTTGAAGGGGCAGCAATTCCCCTTTCATCCCTGCTCAGGGGAGGGGGGGGGTGTGGTTGGCCATCGGAAGTAGCGCTAGTGCTTCCTGAGGACATCATAGAAGGAAGTAACGGTTATGTCCTCAGCACCCGAGCGGTGCAATCTTGGATGCAACGGTTACGTCCTAGGCACCCAAGGGGTTAATGAGACCACTGCAACAATGCCTAGAAGATGCCAGTTCTCAGGCAAGTGGAAAGATAAACTTGCTCTATCTCAGCATACAGCTCATTCCTTCAGACAGTGGTTCTGAGTAGAGATTTTTTTTTTTGTGAAATAGACATCCACCAAGACTCAAGTGATAGCGACCAACTTCTCTCTTTCAAGTTGAGGTGCTCATATGGATCATCTGAATGTACAAAGAACATAGTCCTTGAAAAGAAATGACCACCTGCATCAATCTGCAGGAACTGAGGGTGGTAAATCTGGCCATGAAAGCTTTCCTTCTCTCATTTAGGAAGAACTCCCTGCTTGTCCAGACAACCAACACAGCAGCCATGCATTAGTTAAACAAGCCGGAAATAGTGAAATCCCAGAGCCTTATTCCATGAAGCTCAAATCGCCTAGAATGGTTGATTGCTGAACTTGAGAATCACCAGGGTACACCTCTTGGAGCTTCAGAATGAAACTCCCTGAGCAGATTGATGCTGAAAAACCACTAATGGGTCATAAACAATTCCATTTTTCAAGACATCTTCTGTAACTGGAGGTTCTCCTTCACAAACGCAGAGAACAAAAAATGGCCCAACTTTGCCTTGAGATTTTACTTACCAGGAATGATGGGGGATGCCTTGTGGACCGACTGGAATGAGAGATTTCTCTATGCTTTTCCACAGATTCCCTTGATAACAGCAGTAATCATCAAGCAGACATACTGGAGCCAGGATGATTCCAATTGCACCATTGTTGGAACAATCACACAAAAGACTGCCATGCGGACTGGATCTTCTGCAAAAGTTTGGGGGCCAGATTTTTTTATCCCAACCTGCCATCCATGAATTTGGTGGCCTATCTCCTGAACTTATCCAATATGGATACTTGAATTTCCCACAGAATTCGGAGAAAATCTAAACGTCCATCCACAAGAGCTTCCTACCCTTTCAAATGGAGGAGAGTCTGTATCTGGTGGTCTCCGTACAGCTTTGTTTCTACTACCAGTCAAGAGGAAGCCTTTCTACCATACCTTCTTTTGACCAGATCAGGCTTACAGGTCTGTTCAGTAATCATTCACCTGTCATCCACCATGGCCTTCAGAAAATGTCCTTTATAAACCTTGTTTTTTTTCTCCAAAAACCCAGTGGTTAAGGACCTAGAAGGTGTTAAAGTTTTTCTCCTTGTTTGGAGATCATCTCCTCATTGGGAGTTAAATATTGTTTTTTTAAGACTCCCTCTGAGCCAGTTCATAAAGCCTTCTGACAGCACCTCTTCCAGAAGGCCACTCTCCTTGTGGATTTAACATCTTCGCACAGGATTAGCAAAATACAGGCTCTACATTCACAAGGAATTTATGCAATTTTCCTAGTAATGGGATGGTAATAAGGACTCATCCAAAACTCATTCCTAAAGTAGTGTCACATTTTAATGTGAACCAAACCATTACCTTACCATTGTTCTTTCAAAACCCCTCTTCCTTGGCAGAGCGATCCCTCTATTCTTTTGACAGGAGAAGAGGTCTGAAAAATTATATAGGCAAAGCTAAGGAATATTGTAAATTACAAACATCTGGTTTTAATTTTTGTTATTATTATCAGCCTCTATCTAGATAGGTTGCTTCTTGCATTCTACTATGGTACCAAAAAGCAAATTAAACATTGTTAGTAAACCAAATGCCCATTCGATTCAAAGTAAAGGAGCTACTACTTTATGACTGGAATGTCCCATTATCCGAGGTCTGCAAAGCAGCTACCTGGATATCTGTCCTTCACAATACACTATAATCTTGATTCAGATTCTAGAACAGCTGCTGAAATAGGCAGGCCTCCTTGGGAAACCTCTTTGACGTAGGCTTCCTTAATTATTTAACCCTCTCTTCCCCCTTTCGAGGGGATGGGCTTAATATTTTCAGTGCTTATGGTTATCAATGGAGATTCCCTGAAGGAAAAATAAGTTTCCTACCTGTAATCCTAGTTTTCCTTCGGGGGAGTCTCCATTGAAATCATAAGCAATTACCTTTCTCGACAGTAAAAGGGAAACTTTGAATAATGCTCTGCAATTAATCCTATCTCTTTCTGAATTTGTAAAAAAATGAACTGAGGCAACTGCCACTTACAGAGCATGATAATATGCTGGAGGGCTTGGAGTCTTTGAGCAGTTTAGCCTACTTTATAGACTGCTATATTTTCTTTTAGTTCTTACATAAAACTTTCCAGCCTTCCTGAATTAAGGTGAAGATGTAACACAGAAATGTATACTTTGTAAGAGGTGATACAGAATCCCACTATTCATGGTGACTGTGAAGTGACCTATACTACATCAATGCACTCAAACGCAAAGATCATTTCCCTATGTTGCAGTAGGGTTGTAACACTAAAACACATCTGTAATACCAATGTTTTGGCCGATAAACTAAAGGAATATTAACATGCCTGTTTATATTATGAGGGTCATTGAAGAATGTCGTAAAACATGGTTGCTAATCACTTGCATTCTGTTTTCACATTCAACGGTTGGGTTTAGCCAATGGGAACAGTAAATCATCCTCATAATTTGTGGTTTCATGGCCTGTTTTCTCAGTTTCTTTCAGCACATTCACTGTGTCTGAAACAGATCACAGCATGAGTTTTTAAACAAGTTGAAGTATCTGCAAGCGTGATTTGTCAGCCTTTTGTTAGCCGTGAATGATAGCTGATCTCATCTTCTTTTCTTATGCATACAACCATTTATTTACAGATCTAGCAGATTTGTTTTTTGTGTATGGTATGTGTGAATACACAACTGAAGTCTCCATGAATAACACATTCCTCACTTTGTGCTCTAACAAATGACCAAACGAAACCTTCCCTTAATCAAGCATGGCAATTTTGAATAATTACTTCCATCAACTTTCTCATTTTAGCAAGCACACACTCCCAAATCCCAACACATTACAAAAAAAGTACTGGAAAGCATGTAAAGTTGAAGAAGTTGCATGGCACTCGAACACACTGCAGAACAATAGAAAGTATAACACATAGTCTACCCCTAGCATTATTTATTTTTAGGTCAATGGTCCAACCCTCAGGTGTTTAGTTAAATTAACCAATTTGTTGTTGCTGTGCCAAGCTACATATTTTGATGGAAATTTTATTTGTGCTCACTTTCTCTTTCCTTGTTTTTCTGTGTTTGTCAAATGAATTACCTAATATTGTTATCCTATGTTACATGTTTGGACAATTTAACCTCTGTGCAAATGACTGAATTGTAAGGATGAAATCTTTATGCAAAAGAACAAGGTCATGCCTGCTTGGTTGCAAGCAGTTGAAACTTTAATTGAAACCGCACCACGCAACAAAAGTTCATTTATAGTTTGGATTCATTTTTAGGGATAGCACTAGGCAGAGTTGCATAACGTGTAGAAATCAGGCATAATTAATATTTGTATTAGGCTTAAAACGAGAAAACTAACTTTTGACTTCTCCCTGGCCAACACCATATGTAATCTAATGGAGCACAGGGGCTCTTGGAATGTGGGATATGAATTATCTTGCTATTCAGCTAGTGCTGGTGTTTTTTGTGCCAAAATAGTTTTGTGAAAGATCTTGTGTCTGATCTCCATGTAGGTTAAATGGTGTTGAGGAAAATCGTAGAAACCTGCCTAGGAATCCACTGATGCCACTGTTTTGTATAACATGCTTTAGCATATGTTCGTTCTTTTGGTTTGAGTGGTGCAGTTTATTTTACCTTAAATTGTGAATAGTATTGGTGGGAAGTGGCACAAAACATTCCATTGTTAAAGGCTTGAGAGTTCTCCTTTGGCAGCAAGATTGGTATTCTGTTTGTTCAAACTCAGTTTATCCTGAAGGGACAGTATCCCTTCTCTAGCTCCTTCACTATTTTGCTTGCTCTCACCTTGTTGTGCCAGCTACTTTAAAAAATAATAATAATAAGGCTTGGAAGCTGCAAGCAGACTGGGAGAGAGGCAGAATTTTGAAGTGGTAGACGGAAGTGACATTTGTGTATGAATCTCATACATGAATGTTTGGCATGACACATTGCATCACAGTATGCATATTTATATATTAAAAGAGGCATTGTTATAGTAGATCATCACTAAAGATGTTCGTCAATAAATTATTGATTAAAGTGTGTGAAATTTACTTTCATCATTGTAAAGCAGAATTGTTTGGGATTGACAGCCTCTTGAGGGAGATAAGGTTGTAAAAAGGGTAAGACTAGTAGTTTTGTGGTAGAATATCAGAGAATTGGTTTAATCATAAATTTGTTTTCCAGTGATTCGCTTCCGGATCCAAATGAATGGGGATACTGTCTCTTTAAACTTTGCTATGCTAAATTTACTACTTTAAAAGTATTACTAATAATATTGTCTGGTTTCTCTTTACCTGTGCACAGTAACCCTTTGAGTACTTGTTATTATAGCTGTTTCCTTAATTTGTTTCCCCCAAATTTATATTTTGGTCATTTTAATTGTTTGCCTGGTTGTAAACTTTATTTATTTTCTAAATTGGGTAATTATGCCATCCCAGGGCATTTCAGAAACAAATGCATTTCAATGAAAAATAAAAAATAATTTAATTAAAATACAGAATTGGAGAAATACAATTCTGACAAATGCATTGCTTCATAATTCAAATAATTGGGCTTCGGGATTCAAGTCCAGTCAACTTGAAGAGGTGGGGGTTCGTATAAATGCATGTTGTCCGTTAAAATGTAGTTCAGCCTCATAGTTTCATTTCTTTTGCTCATTTGAGTGCAATTATATCCATAGCGGACAGTTTCATTGAAATGGGTTTCAGGATAAAATTGTTTCTGAAAATATACTGCTAGTCAAATAATACACTCCCACAAACATTCCAAGGAAGGACTCTTCTACTTTTGTATTCAAAGGGTTAGTGCATGTTCTTTCCTCCTGAATCTATAATGTTGCTTTTGTTTGGCAGTGTTCGGGTTCTCTGTACATTTCAATCTTTCCGTTTTGGGGCTGCTTTATTAAATATTCTGATTTGTCTACACAATTTCCTGTGTGAATGTGCCTTCTAAAATCTGCTATGGTATCTCTTGAAAACACTGACCTGCATGCATCTTCTAAATGACTTCTTGATGAACTCTGTATCACTTTCTTTTGTGATCTGTAAGTCCTAAGTGTATTAATAAACATTCTCTTGGCATATTTGAACAGCTTCAGGGTGTGTGTAGTTATTTATGTTACATTGATGCATTTTTCCTAAAGAAATACAAAGTTTAAAGTCATGGTATCCCCTTTTTTGCTGGTTGTACCAGGTTTAATTTCAGTGATCAAACCGAAGTGAAAGTTGCAAAACTGTACTGTGCATTTTTTGTAATTTATAGTTGAAGAATGTGTTTTTCTCCTCTTGAGCTGTGTAGTATGCACCTATTGCTTGTTACATGCATTTTAGAACAGGGAATATTGCTGATTAGTGCACATAATTCCTCAATATTCATTCCTTGTTTAAATTGAATAAGTAAATCTTCCTGCATAGCCTTTTGAGAACAGGTTCAACAGGTGATAATCCAAAGTTGTGCTGAACCAAAAACATCCGAAAACGTTGGTAAACATAGGTGGGTTTAAAAAGAAAAACAAAATCCATCACACACTTTGGAAAAGTCCCCTACAGTGCAGTTGCCTAAAAGCCAGCACAAGAGAAACGCAAATGCTATACTGGACTCCATACCAAGTTAATCCCAAATGACAATTTTGACCATGTGCTCTTGTTTATCGAATATACCTGTTCAGTTTTCAGTTATTAACATGTCAGACTCTGGGACTGAAAAATACTTGATTGATTAGATTAGCCCTCCATTCCACCTGAGGAATTTGTTGTTGGTTCTATAAAGGAAGTTGAAAACACGCATTACTCACTTTCCACAAGATCATCTAGGGTCCCCTCACCAATTTGAATTTGGACAAGGTTTTCCTTTGTTCTCAAGAAATTGCATTTAATCATACAAGTAGACAGTGACACTAAACTGTTCATATGTTACTGTGAAAACAAGGCCTTCCTTGCCCCCTGGTCTTTTGGTTCACAACGAAATAGGGATGTTTTACTTTATTTTCAAAGCGGTAGTGTTTACTGGTAGTGTTAAACACAAATGACATAAACTGCGCTTACAGATTATTTGCATCACCATGTATCCCTCCATACCTCTTCTCTCACTCTTATTTAGCATTATATACTTTATTTCACCATATTACTATTCACCCAACACCCACGTTTCAAAACTAGAGAAGAATTGTTGTCGGCCCTTATGGACTCAGAAGGTGGGGGAGCAGTAGAAATGAAGAACCAGTCAGCATAAAGTAACTGGAATGTTACTCCCCGCTCCCCTGACCTCCTTCTCCACAGATTCCCTCACTGCCACCATCCAGAATTGCCACCCATCTTTCCAAAGCCCCTCTCTCACATGCAATTTGTTTTATAGCACTACTCATACTAACCCTAGGGTGGCAGCAATTTACACCACACACAGGTCATACAGAGACAATTAATGTTAGGTGTGTAAATCAGTCTATAGGAAATGTTACACAAAACAATGAGGACTACAGTTCTCAGATCTGCATGTACACGTTCTTTACAGCAGGCAAATTAACCCTCTGCGCTACTTTATGATGAGTCCGAACTGCCACTAGACAACACAATCTCTCTCCAGCAGAAACATTGATCACCTGCCTTTTCTTGACATCTTTATTGGTATCTGTAAGCTGCTTGGCAGGGAAACAGCAGCTGCTTTTAAAAACGCAAGTTATTTCTGAACACTGCGCCTCTCTTCTCTCAAGGTCCCTGCCAGGTGCAGCTGCACCGGTCGCACCGCCCTAAAGCCAGCCATGCTGGCAGCATCACATTCTTAGAATATGATGACATAATTTAGAATACCACACATCTGCTCGCTTTAATACATTGAATGAAATAAAGGAAGGGGAAAATTAATGAATATTGCTTGTATGCATTATCTCACTTATTAATTAGTACAACAATTATTTATATGTGAAAAAACTACTGACAAGATAACTCTATACATCAGATTGCATTCTAACAGACCATAATAATTGGAGTAAAGAAAATCTCCGCAGTAAGATAACTATTCATCCAAATTGGAAGATAAATTTTTCTCTTGTTGCATCTCTTGTTGACATTCTCCAATCGGCATGAATTCAAACTCTTGCGATTTAAATCCTGCTGCACTTTTAACACTTTACATTTATTACATGCTTTATCACCAGACAGTTCAACAGTATATCTTCTTACTTTCTTAATCTACAGCAGTCCTGAAGACCTGGATAATCCTTCCAACCCCTTCTTACCAAACTTTATATTTGCCCTTCCAACACACACAAATCAGCCTTGAACGCCTTATCCAGCATAAATTCACCAAGGACAACTCTCACCTTTACACAGATATTTTACAGTGTTTTGTCACTACATGCACAAGGTATATAAAATTTCACTTTGTCTTCAACACTTTTATCTATACTAGGCCATCAGACTTCTTTCATGATTCTTCGTTTAGTGTTGTTCGTTCCAGGTTGACAATAATGGCCAGAGACAAAATCCTTTCACGCGAGGCACAAATAATAGTTAATCTCTATACAAAATTCTATCTAACGAAGATATCTAATTTCTCACACCATTTTTTTTCTCAGTCCCTCGATTTCTTACATGCTACTCAATTCGACAGATAGCTTCAATCTTCTAATGATGTAGCACTCTAATCCTCCTTAGAAGTTCCACTGGAAGTTGCACCACATACTATAGACACAGAAGCTGCCACATCATTGGTATCTTCTTCACACATCTCAACATCTTCTATCTCATGCACAGGCAACCATGACAGACATTCTGCTAAAACATTGCTTACACCTGCACATGCTCTGAATTGAAGTTATGTTCTAACAAGCGATATTGCCACTTAGCTATTCTTGGGGATTCTTTGGCACACCATTTATTTGAAAACAGATCTACCAGTGGTATATGGTCCATACATAATATGAAGAACCCACTCAAACATATGTTTTAAAATAACACGTCAACAAACATGCTATTGCGTCTTTTTCAATTGTAGACTACTCAGTTTCAGCATTTGTTCACGGTCATGAAGCAAATGCCACTGTTTCAAGCTTTCCATTTCAGAATTGGAGGCAGACTGCCCCCAATCCTATATTACTGACACCATTAACAATAACTGGAAAACCGGTTATTTAATGTTATCAAAGCCTTTGAAATTCAATCTCCTTTTTGAAAAATTGTTTTAGCCTTTCAAATTCCACATAATCGTTCCACTCATACATTGCGTTTTTTCATGGCCTGTTTCATTGAAGCTGTTTTTTCTGAAAAATAAGGAACACACTTTGTGTCATACTCAGCTAGTCCCTGGAATGATCTGAGTTGATCTCTATAAGTTTATCCTTATTCCCAGGACTAAGGAGATCAGTAATTGCTGATAGAATTTTCTGCTCTATTGTTGCCATTCTTGTCTCTTACAGCAATCACAATCATCCATGTTAAAAATTCACATTCCTACACTTACAAATTTTATGCAAAATGGCCTTTATGTTTACATTTACGGCATACTTGTCCCGTGGTTGGACAGTTAAAAGCCAAATGACCATTCAAAAATCAACGTAAACACATCAGTGTATTCGATTAGGTGATATTAAACTCATTGCAGCGTTTAACAGCAGTTTTCAAATTCATACTGCATGCACACTTTCCAACCGCTTTGCAATTTTAGTAGACTTCTCGGATGTTTCTTAGTTCACAGTAGTTTTCCTTGCATTTTTAAATATGAAGATTTATGAGTACGAGGGTCTCTAATTATTTCATTATGAAATGATTCGTAATTGCATGTAGCAGCAAGTGTACGCAAAGCTGAAATAAATGCTTCAACAGGCTCCTCAGGAAGCTAAGCTCTTCCTAAAAATGAGTGATGAGCCACTATTAATCCTCGTGCCATCATTTATGCGCAATTATTTAATTCAGTTTAATGTCGTCCTCTTCTAAAGTTTCATTTAATAAAGTGGGTGGTAAGTTTTAGAATTCTGCACCCTTCAGCTCTTAAACACTGCTTTAAAATCAAATGTTTTCTTTTCACGGGGAAATGTCACAGCGTTTTGCTTCAGTGTATTGACCAAGGCTCTCTTTCCATTTGTCCTGTTTAAGTTCTGGTCCTCCTGAACTACCAAAAATGCATTTGTTGCAGTTACATCCTCCACAGATGGGTGTGCTCAGATTTATTATTTATGCCATTAAATGAATATTTTATTAAATTGATATTTATGTTACTGTCTTCTGAAGATGACACTGATAAAAGTTACCTCGACTGTGCAACCATGTATTGTGCAAGTGATGTAGTGAGGGGATAGATCCAGTTCATTATAGTGTAATCTTGTCCATCGCGTAGCAATTCTTGCCCCTAGATGGTTATCTCAAAATGGCAGACAATGAGTTTATGACATGACGTTATGCAATGTGCAGAGGCATTGCGCTGCAACATTATCCCTAGGCCATGGGTGGTAGGCATTGATGTCTAGTTCAGTTAATGCGAACATTCCTCAAATGTATTCGCTTCAGAGATCCCACCAATATGAAATAATCATTACACTAGATATTATCCAATGAACACATCCAGTCATTGTTTTGTACAACCACCAGCAAGACAGTCAAAATCAGCAACTTCTGCAGGAAGTGAATTAGTTGAAGTTATAAAGATCCAAGATGTGAAAGAACCCCCTTCCTTTTTTCACACAAGGAGGTAATGAAAGTAGAAAACCCAGGCCTCTTTCATGGGGCAGACCCAAACAGCTCTTTCTAAAAGGTTGGATTTTGTTGGGATGTCAGCTGGGGCAGTGGTGGCCATGAGGCATAGCCATTCGTCACTACTCATGAGTACTTGGTGGTCTCGGTCCATTGATGTTAGTGAAAGGGACGTTTTGTTCCCCCACTGGTGAAAAGACGGCCCTCTTGAGACAGTGCCCATGCCATAGGCAGACACCTGTAATTCTTGGCCTCAGCTGAGGCTGTGGGGGAGTAAACATGGTCTTGAAGTGTCTCTTCTTTTCATACCGACTTCCGGGGAAAGATGAGAGTCCAGCTGGGTATTGAATTGGAAGAACTCCTGAACCTTGAAAGACTGGAAGACAGTCATCTAGTCTGTTGTGTTAGAATGGCACTGAGCAATTTAGCCATGACTCTGCATCGCTTGTAATGATGGAGGAGCATATCCATTGTGGGATCAAATAGGTAAGGGCAGTTTGAAAGCTTTCCCCTTGCCTCAAGGGCCAAGACCAAGGACTTGAGCCATCACTGGCATTGTATGGCCAGACCAGAATTCATAGTTTTGATGGCTGTGTTGATGAAGTTTCAGGACATCACCCCACAGTTTCTTTGCCCATGCTGAGCACAAACCAGTTATTTTTCAGGATGTAGTTCATGAGCAAGGAGGCAGAGCAATCAAACTTGTGCCAGTGGTGGAGTCCACATCTGGTTGTGATGGCACTAGCCTGCCACAAGGAAAGGCCATCGGATGGATCCATGTTCTTCTTATATGTCTACAGATATTTAACTCCTTGTCCAAGAAGGAGGACATTGTTTTGCACTTCAGGAAAGGTTGCTTTCTCCACCACAGACTGTGCGTAAGAATTACTGAATACAATTGCTGAACTTTCCTCAGGGAGCTCTAGTTGGTTACCAATGCTTGGAGGGTAGGCTCAGTCTTAGTGGGTATTGTCTTTGTGGGAAGGTTATTGTGGCCAACAGTTTATTTTTTTAAATCATTCATTTATAAAGAGCTAGGATGTATACTTACAAGTACCTGTCATGAAGGAGCACAGGACGTATCTCCTTTTGAAGGTGGTAAACCAGAAGAGGAAAGTGCCATTTGTTTACACTTCCTCCCCCTTTATCTTTACCAGGGTTATTGCCCTAGTGCTGACTTTTCTGCAGAGTAGTTGCTGTTATCCATTGTAGGAAACTGTATTATTATTTGGGGTGGGTAGCTATCCACCTCAGGTAATAATCACACCTCCTGTAGAAGTGAGCCCTCAGTGACTAAATCAGCCTAAGATCATCTCCCCCCGGTAACAATAGCACAGAGGGGGCAGACTTAATGTAGGGCAATGTGTAAAGTATTTTTGCACTACCAAAACCGTACTAAAGTGAAAATTAAAACCAATAAAATTCACAAACTAAGAAAAAAGGAGTGCAACGTAATAAACAAAATTAATCTTAATTTACAAAAATCCAAGAACGTGAACTGAAAATATTAATTTTTAAACGGTTAAGCAGAAATAGCACTAAAAAATACAAAGTGCCAATGATCATGGTAGACCGGGACCTTGGCTCAGTTTGAGGCAGACAGCAATGGAGCACAGGTCAGATGCATCAACCAGGTTTGGCCTGGTCAAAGATTGTATCCTTTGACTTAGACTTTAAGTGCCAATCAACCACCGGAGTAGACTTCTAAAGGCCCAGGTCCTCTGGAGAGGCACTTAAACACTCACAGAGTGTCGGACAAAAGGAAACAGCAGGGTCCAGCTGCCACGGGTCAGCTGGGTACTTCCAGGAAAAGGGCTCTTGCAGCTTGTCTCCCCCTAGCCATTCAAGAGGTCAGCCAAGTGACCCTTGGAATTCACTTCCTTGTCCTGGGTGAAAGGGGGAGCAGGTCTAATCCTTCAGGGCTCCTATCAGGTCACAGACAGTATGTCCGGCCATCTTCTGATCTTTTACAGGTCTAGAATGTGTCCTGAAGTGGGTACTTGGAGATGTCAGATTTGTGTTTGCCACTAGCTAGTGGGTGGGGGTGACTCCTGATTCCTCTCTAACCAATGGGAAAAATGATCCTGGTACCATTGCTCCCCACTTTTTCTGTAGTTGTTGTTTGCTTAACTGCACACTAGCCCAAAATGCATCCTGTCCACCCAACTCCAAGATGGTGAAGGTAAAAACTTGGGCTCTAGGGGTGTGAGGATTGTACCACAGTTATTGCTGTGTTCTGCTGCATCCAGCACTATAATCCTCTTTGAAGCAGGCACTGTACCCACAACAAACCCAGAGACAGATTTCTGATAGGACTAAAGCATGGACCTATAGTAGCCAGACAAGTGATACCCAAGAATTGTCTTGGCATCCTGTTCTCTCCCTTTAAATTGCGCCTCAGATGTCGCAAGTGGCTCAACAGAGCTGCCAAGCAGGATTGGAGACACTGCTGTCAAAAAAGATGCCCACAGCCCACACTCTGAATATTCAGTGGAGTCATCTCTGCCCATTCCTGCCAGCCTGTAGTTTGCTCCTGGGAGGCATTTCACACCCATTTCATACCTACTCGAGGCTAAGCACGGGCTGAGAGCACAGTCTTATGTTAATTAGTCTCCTGACAGTTCAGACAGGCAAAGGGTAAGTTTCTAAGAGATACTTTTTTCTTATGTTTATTAGAAATCAGACCTCACCATGTAATTGAGTTTTAAAAACTATTAAAAATAGTGGTTTAAATATTTTTCTAGCTGGTCCCATTCCTGAGATACTACATTAGTATTTTAATCGGTACTGCATACAACAGCTATGCCTGACACATTGAGAACAACTTTTAGGGCCTTGTCACCATAGGCACATGATAATATTAATTTTCTGTATATCCCACTTTATTTTGTAATTATATTTTTATTTGTTTATCACAGTTATGACAACCAATCTTAATAATAACCATTCAACTAATATTAACAACAGAAACACGATCACTACCCGTCCCATCCTGACATACCGCCTAATTCATTTCCCCCGTAATGGCCCATTGTATCCTCTGGTCTTCCATTAGCTATAAAGTCTGGTTAGTCATAGTAATAGACCTGGTGGCGGGGGGCGTTGTGGTCTCGCCTGGAGCCTGAATCATTAAGGCCTTCTGCTTATCCACCTTATATTCCCCAGTTGCTCCATATTTTCTCCAATTTGTTCACACCTCCTTCTCCAGCACTCTACAGTATTCCATTCCCAGTTCCCACTCTGTGTGTGGGGGAGTGCCTTATCCCCATCTCTGTGCGATATCATTTCGCTACAATATACCCCAGGCTAATCAGGTGTTTATAATATCGTGTGTGATCTGTGTTCTCCCACAATCCCAGTAGTCCCAATTTCAGTGTCAAGTCCAGTGGATTGCCTGTGGCTTCTTCAAGGGATCTTCCCACTCCCTCCCAAAAGGGATGGATGCACGAGCAACTCCACATGGTATGCAGGAAGGTGCCTTCTATGCCACAGACTCTAAGGCAATATGCAGCCACTATTTTGCTGATCCTATTAGTAGGGTAGGGGTTTAGTATACCCTATGCAGAACTTTAAGTTGGCTCAGTTGGAAACTGGTCTTAATGACCACCCCTGCAGGGTGCGCCTGTGCTTCTTCCCTGTCCTCCTCATCTGATTCCCCCAGGTCCTGCTCCCACTTGGCCTGTAAGGGCTGAATAAATGTCTGTGTGTTCCTCACGAGGGTGCCATATGTCAGTTAAGTAAGTTTCTTGCTTACCATTGAGAAGTCTAGCACCTAGTGGGGATTCCTCCTGTGCATCAGTGTCTGGTAATATGCATACCCTAAGCACATGATATAGTGTAGCGTATTGTAACCACTGTTTCTGGCATCATGTAATTTAGGCTTAAATGTGCGAAGGGCACCATGTCATTTGCATCCCACACGTCCGCCAGACTGGACAGGCCTTTGCCATTCCATCCTAAAAATCCCTGTAATATCACAACTGGCTTAAGTTTGGAACCCTCCCACAGTGGTGTTTTGGGGGTAAGTCTTCATTTCCAACCCATTTCCAATGTTTTTTTCTGCCATATTGTTACTACTGTTTTGGTTGCTGGGCAAATATTTGGTGGTAATTTACCCAATAGAGTGCATGAATATAACTGTTTTCCCCGAGAGCCATCCTATCTTTTCTATGCGCCAGGTCCTCCCATTCTGTAGGTGCCCAAACGTTTACCACACTAACATGTGCTGCCTCATAATGTTTTTTAATGTTCGGCAGGACTATGCCTCCCTCATATTTGGATCTTTGTAGTACTCTCAAGGCGATCCTGGTTTGTCCCCCAGCCCAGAGATGGGTGCGAAGCAGGGAGTCCACCTTGCTATAGAAGTGATCAGGGATCCGATATGGGCTATTTTGTAGGATGTACAGAAAGCACGAGAGAGCCACCATCTTAAACACAGCTGCTTTACCTAACAGTGAGTGCTGGAGCGCCTGACACTGCCTTACCTCCTGTTCCAGTCTTTTTACTTGGGGTTCAAGATTAGCTTTGTAAAACATGGCTGAGTCCCACGTAATCCACAAGCCTAAGTACTTAAACTGCTGTCTCTCCTCCTTCTGTGATGTGGGCTGTAAGAGTCCCATTTTTCCAGGGGCTTGCCTGTTTTTGGAAGCGATATAATTGTTGCAGTACGCGTGTCCTCCGATAACTGCCTTTCCTGAAATGCCTGCATATATGCTGCGTTTAGCGGAGCGCTTATTCTATGTCCTGGTTTCTTGAATAATTCAAGCAGAAGCCCATTCGGACATGGGGCCTTCCCTGACTGCAATTGTCCCAGCACGGAGGCTATCTCCTTCACCGTTATATCTGATTCCAAATCTTATGCTTTCTGTCTCCAGCCGCCTCACAGGGCAGTCTTTTATGAAACCCAACACCTCTTGGTGGGTAACCCTTATTTGGGGTCCATAAAATGACTCCAGGTAGTCTTCAAATACTGCTGCAATGTTTCCGCTGTCTTTTACTAAATCTCCTGCAGTCGTCTGCACCTCCCTGATTATCGTATTTTCTCTTTCCTTGCTGCCCAGCCATGTCAGTAATTTTCCTCTCTTGTTTTCCTCATCATAAATGTGTTTTTGCATAGCTGGATATGTCCTCTTTACCGCGTTTCTTGCTACTGACTGATTCTGCACGTTTAAGATCCATGGCATCTTTCCATGAAGGGAGTGGATTACGCGCGTAACACCTTCCTAGTTATGTCAGTTCCTCCTCTAGGATAGTCAGTCTATCTCGTCTTTGCTGTCTATCACCCATTTCCCCTTGTGATGATGGCACCTCATATCGTTGTCTTATATGCCTCCCACACTATCAGTGAACTATCCATTGAGTGCTTATTTTCTACAAAATAATGTTTGGTTATTGTATCGAGGCGTTCAACCTCTTGCTTGTTGGGGAGGCACCATCCTCCATTGCCCTCTGGGTTTCCGAACGTTGGTGTTGATGACCACCACTAGCAGAGAGTGATCGCTAATGCCTCTAGCCTGGTACTCCGCTGATCTAAATCGAGAGTGTGTGTCTCCTGTAGTGAAGTCAGGTGGAGCGGCGGCCCCAGGTCATGGGATCCTCTGCAGCTGTCCCCTGGTCGAGTATTTTCGAAGCGCTTCTTCATTTTTCTTCCTCTGCGTTTGCCACCAGTCTCCTCACCTCTCCGGTGCGGTGTGCACCGCGGGCGCCATCTTAGGGTCAGACGGAGTAGCACTCCCAAATACCGACCACGATGTTTAGACCTCCGGCCAGTGGTTTACAGGGCCCCGGGTGGTATACTGGGCGTCATTTCAGGTTTGGCAGGGTCCACAACTGTTTGCATTCAGGATTTTGGGGTCCCTTGGGCTATGGAAACTGAGGCTCGAGGAAGCTTCATCCTAGTGCATGGGCCTTCAAGCCACGCCCCGTATGTCCCACTTTTGAATACCATGCACCCTACCTTATGGTCTAGAAGGCTTATTTTGGGTGATTTACTAGCATTCAAAAGGGAGGTTATTAGCCTGTCAAAAATGGGTTATCTCAATAAGTCGTACTGTAGGTTTTACACCACAGCTGTCAGACTAGCTTGGTAGGCTTGAAGTTAAGTTTTGTCACAATAGTGGATGGCAAAATGTGTGCTGCAGTCATAGGTGACTCTTAACTTTTCATGCCAAAGTTAAATGCACCCACTAGGGGTGAGCCAATTGCTCCATGTTTTAGGGATCAGAGCACATACAATAGGCACTGGGCATCAATGCTCTAGTGTGCAAAGTCTTAAAACCAGCAATAAAATAGCATCCAGCAAAAGGTGGAAAATCTGAAGTGACATTGCAGATAAGGCAAAATTCTAACACCCGTGTTTAGATGTCTCTTTTTTGACGGGCGTTCAGGAAGGTTACGGAATCTGCCTTAACATTCATACTGAATATTCTTTGTAAACTTGAGTTGTTAAGCTATGCAAAATCTGTTCTGCTTCCTTCTAGAAGGTCTTAGTTCAAAGTGACAATCCTAACCTATGTAACAAAAATCCTTCCATCCTTCAGATATGGTAAATGTCAGTCAACTATGGATCACTTTTGATCAGTGAAAACTATGATAGTAACGTGGTATCAGAAGCTTCTGGGACTCCAGCTATCCTGCATAGAGGTAGTTTTCCATGCCAGTCTTCATGTAGGCCCCATGCAACTCTGTTCTGTGAAGCACTGAGATCAGCTTAACGAATGCCAAGCATATCTCAACCCAATCCTCCTATCCTTGTTTCTTTCACTCAGACAGTTGTTGAGATGTCATTTTCATCTGCTAGGTTTATCACATCCTTTTGGAGCATTGGTTTGGGTTGCATTGTGAGGAACACTGAGCCTTATGGGACAAGTGGGCTACTGCTTGAATGTAAACATGTTTGGGCTGAAAGCAGTTTTCCTGCCACTGAATGCCTTCCTACCATCACTGTGTCAGTTTGTTGATCCACGTAGACAATACATCAAGCCTCTTATGTGTAAAGTAGAAATAAAGCACTCATGCTCCACATCTTTGACTGACAGGAGCTATGTTGGAGTGAGCACTACAGCAGGGCATGTCCCTTCTATTCTTGCATTTTGTGGAGATCGACAAAACCAAAGCAAGGTGCTTCTAGTCTCACAAGAGGGAAATGCTCCAAGACGTCCTTGACCATATCTTCGAAGCCTGCTAATGACCTCCTTTAGATCTACTTCAACACAGATACAATTGTTTGTTCTTTGATGGGCAGGGGGTGCAGTTCTGGTGGAAAGCCTGATTCTGAACAGAAAGGGCCATTTATGAATGGTGTTCCTTTGGCCTCTTTCTTTATGTGACGTCTGGAAATCCTCTATATGAACACAGTATATAAATGTGTCATGTTCTCAAACTACCTGCTAGTGGAGACAATACCACACTTAGATTCTCAGGCGATGGGGTGCCGACAGACACTTGTTAGGCCTGCTTCCTATAGCTCAGAAACCCTTTGAAATGTGGATAGATCACGATTGAGCTTCTGGATGCCTGGTAAGCACAGTACGGTATTGATTGCTGGCGAATAAAATACTGGGAGACGTGCATAAAAATTGACTGTTAAAAAAACAATTAAAAGGGAAAGCAGTAGCGGCTGACAAATGAGTGCTGATAAAGAATACATAAAAAAACTGCAGTTAAGAACATTTTAAAAAGAGGGAGAGAGGGAGCCCTTTCCCACGACTATCTAGAATGCCCCTTTACCACCACTCTGCATTTCGGTCCCGAAATAAGTTAAAGTGCATTAAATTAAGGAGCTTTCAAAGACCTAAAGTTCTCATTTTGGCACAAGGGTGCCTTGCAAGGCTTGGCCCGCAGCAGATCTGAGTGTTTGAGGGACAATCCCTTTACCTCAATCCACATTTCAGTGCCTAGCCAAGGTAAAGTGCATTACATTAAGGTGCTTTTCAAAGGCATAAGGTGTTAATTTTTCTCAGATATGCATTCCACGGCTAAAAGAATATGCGTCAAAGATTCCTCTTCTTTTGCACAAAAACAGCCTTGTCTGAGTCGTCAAGATTCATCTGACCGTACCAATAAGTTCTCAGAGGGATTAATCAGAATCGCAGGCTCATCACCTGTTGTTTCATGACAGTGCTAAAAGGCAGAGAAAGGTAAGTTGGGAGAACCCCTGGGTCATGCAGTGTTGAAGCCCAGCTGCCATGTGCCAGTTTCTTGGCCATCTTGTTCCCTCGATGTTAACCCAGGACCTTTAGAAGGGGATGCAGGTCAGGGTTCATAAGTGATTTCCGCAACTTGTGAGAAGGCAAATTCCAGGGAGTTTGTTGCTGCCTGCAGGGCCTGGTTGTGCGGTGTTATGCGGCCCCTATTGTTCAACCATACCCTCAAGTGTTTGTATGTATCCACAACTTCGACGCCATTCCCCTCTATAACCCATGACCCCCTTTTTCAGTTTGCATGAGATTATCATAAACTTTAATTTTGCCACATTTATCATCAAATTGATAGCTCTACAGTAAGTGGCAAGTGCATTAAAGAGTCTGCATGCCAGTCAGTGTCAAATGAAAAAGCACTGTGTCGCCGGCGTACGGGGGTTATTGTACTCTAATGTCGGTCATTTTTAGTGGGAATGCACTCTCCATCTCGATAATAGATGGCAGGTCTTCAAGGTACACGTTAGATAATAATGGTGCAAATATAGAGCCTTGCTTTAGGGCTTTATTTGTCATTAATTTTTCCGTGGTGGCCCATTCGGTGCTGACTCTTATTTTTACCCAGGTGTTAAAGTATAGAGCTATAATGGCTTTCATTAGATTTGGTGAGATGTCCCTTGTGCTCAGCTTTGACCAGAGTCTTGATCTTGACACGCTGTTGAAAGCAGTTTGGAAGTCTATAAACCCAGCTTAGAGGGCCTTGCCCTTTGTGGCCATAGCTACTTCACTCAGGTGGAAAATCCAGTGAGGTTGTCATCAGTACGGCAACCCTTATAAAAAGCCTGTTTGGCTAGGTGGGGGATCAGTTTCGTTTCCTCTGCCCAGGTTTGTAGCTCCCTGTTTAAAATGCTGGCAAAGCACTTCCCTTCCCTGTCAAACAGCGTGATCAGGCGATAGTTCCTGGTGCATGACAGGGAGCATTTCTTGTGTAACGGAACCAATAGTGAATCCCTCCATGACTTTGAGAAGGTTGCCCCCAGTGAATCTTGGAATAAGGGGGCCATTTCTGAGGCCCATCGAGTTGGGGGCCTATTTAGTGCTTTAAATGGAAAAATAGAAGTGCAGGTACTCTGTGCCAGACTACCTGCTTGTTTCTGAGAAGTGCCGGTACTCTCCAATTAAAAGTATTATGTTTTACTTGAGATATGCCGGTACTCTCCCTCTCAAAATAAAAAAGTGCTGGTACGCAGTACCGGAGAGTACCAGCCCATTTAAAGCACTGGGCTTATTAACATACCGCAGCTGGGATGCCACTTGGGGCTGGGGTTCCACTTGGGTGCATTGATTTGATGGCTTTCACCAATTGGTCCGTGCTTATTGATGTCATATCTGCGTGGACCAGGTTTAATGATGTTGCTGAGAATATTAGTGCCCTGTCGAGGTGCCTTGATCTTGCTACAGTCTTACAAGTGATCTACATATAGGACTTTAATATGGGATTCCCAGTTGGCTGGGGCGATATTAACTGCAGTTGCCAGAAATTTTAGATTTGAGCTTTTGGTAATCCATAGCCAGAATTTCCTCTGGTCCTTAAATTTTATTATCTCATGTGATTGCGCTCACCTTTTGGCTTCCTTCTCCCTTTGTGCGTAGAGAAGTTTCCTATATTTTAGACTTATTGTGACAACCTGAGTTCGCAGTCACTTGCTGTTCCCAGTATCTCGGCTGAGATTGTTCAGAGCTTTATTTAGTTTAGTTGTATTAGTTCATGTTTTTAGACAACTGTTTGATTCTTACTGCTTCTTACAGTTTTAATCTGCCCTGGTTCCTCGCTACTTGCATACCTTCCTAAGTTTCCAGCATGCTCCTACGGTTTGAGTTGATGTTTTCATTGCTTGCTTTCAGGGTCATATCTAGAAACCTGGTCCACACTCGCTCCTTGCCCATCTTGATCTTTCATACTCCACTTTATTCTATTGATGGACTCAGGAGGTTGCTTTTCTTTGAAATGTGATTTTAAGCTTCCCAGTCCTCATGCTTAATCACAAGAGCAAATGTCTCATCTGTAGCCTTTCAAAGCTGTGCCTCTTTTACAAAGGGCTGTACACAACATATCCTGTTCTTCCTACTTTTTTGTAAGCTTTATTCTCTTGATGTTTCAAGGAAAGTTCAGCGTTTAGCCAGAAGCTTTCGAAGGCTAATGTGCTTGAGGGCTGGTACATGTGTGCCACTCTGAATTCTGGGACTGTGAGATGAAGGAGAGCACTACAACAGATTAGGAGAGAGTACACTGCTAATGTTTCCGGGACTCTTGGTGCTTGTTCTCTCTGCTGTCTACGTGTTCTTATGCTCTGCACATGAGGAATAAACAAGGGAGTTGTGAGGTTGTGTGGTGACGTTTTGATAGGGAGGGCTGTGTGTGCACAGAGAGCTTGAAAACTTTGCAAGAACGCTTTGTATATAGAAGATGTTTGCTGTTCTTGCCTGCAGTTGCATGCACTGCTTAAATAGTTGTTTAACGTGGAGCTCAGACTAGCAGTGTCACCATGAAAAAACATTTCCTTAATTCTTAATTCAGTTATTTTTCATTGTCAGCCTCTAGAAGTCTCCTCCAGCTACTGTTGGTAGTGGAAGCTGCCTCTTAAGGTGTTAAAAATATGTGCACAGATGGATCTGCACATACATGAATATGTCCAACCTTGCAAACTCCTGTCGGCCCTCCCCAGTTATCTCTCTTTTGCTAGACATTAATAACTACAAAATGGTTCACATATGCTTCTATTTATGCACAGATGGATCCTGCTCTTCGGGTGTGCTAGTCCTACTTTTTTCCTTTGATTTGTCTGCTTCTGCTACAGTCAGATTTCATGACCCAAGTCTACTACAGGTGACAGTTTAGAAGACAGACAATCCTCATAAAACCACTTGGAGGAGTTGCCTTCTGGTGAGTTCGGGGTTTCTCCATCGGAAATTATTCCAAAGTTGTGGATTTCTCAGCAGCTGGTACAGACAAAAGTATATTAACCATTTCTAAGGAAGAAAAAGATCTAATTTGAGACCTTACATAATAACAGCTGAAGCGACTACTTAATAGGTACGGTTTCTCCTTTGCTGTACCTTTTACTACCTACCAGAAAGCAGCACCCTCTGATCTTTGGCTTTATAGTGATTGCTTACAAGGGAAACTCTTGCACCCTATGCTGCTGTCTGTAAGTCATGTAGATAGTAAAACACTGACTGCAAAGCACAACCATTTTTCCCCTTTGCATAGTTATTCTAGTCTAACCTTATATGGTTCGTTCAGTGCCCGTGCGATATGCTGTTTAATTTTGCAAAGACTTGTGACTTAATTTTATTTATGTCAGTCACTTTTAAAGGGTTAATCAGGCTCCATCCTGGTCTGTGAAGTTGTTTGTTAGCACCTCATCACTCAAATGGGTCTCCTTCCTATCCTGTTACTACATCAAGTAACAAGTGTTGACAAAGCCATATAGGTCTGGGTGAAATAGCATAATGCATGAAGTGATAGCACATTAGAACAAGACACATGGAATGGAGCCAGCAGGAGTGTACAGAGAGGACTATAGTTGTAAATTAGCCCCTCATGCAGTTTAGTGCAAGCACTTGAGTGGAGGTGGAAGGTTGCAATCAAAGTAGATTCCACTAGACCAAGCAAAGATGTGGCTGACAAAGTGCAGTAGCTAAAGAGGCTGGTCAAAGAAAGCCAGTGCTAAAATGGGTGGACCCACAGCCCATGCAATTTATAGTGTTAGCAGTAGGGATTTTTGACATCTGTGCGGCAAAAAATCCAGACCTACAAGGGCATGTGCAGTCCAGTCACTTCTGTAACATCTGTGGTCCCAGCAGCTTTTCATCTCCGACTCTCTCTCTCTTACTTTCCCTCTCTGAAACAAATAATGAACAAAAGGATTAAAGTAAATTAGTCTGCAATTCCTTCACTCCTTACCAAGGATAAAAGTTGGAAATCTTCCACTTGTTTTCATCACTAAGGAAATGCTTCCTTCTTTAGTACTCCTTTATGGCTTATGATAAAGAGATTGTGTTTCTTTATTTATCTATTCATGATATCCTTTTAGCACCAAATGCTCCCCTCATCTGGCTTTTTGTTTTTTAGAGCTATGGTTGTCCTATATTCCCCTGAATGTTTTTTGTAATTGCCCAACCAATATGGCTTTTTAAAAATATTCAAGAGAGGTTTTTGCTGTAACAAAAAGGAGTTTTCTTCAATGATGTTTTTCTTCTCCATCCCCATTCCACCCCTTGATGTTTAAAGTTCCACAACCAATCAAGGGGACTTCATCTATTATCCAAGGGTCAATAGAACCTGCTTTCTCCTCCTTCATTGTATTACCAGCATAATGAACTTCGATTGGCGAATGTCAACATGAAATCTTGCATAACTCCAACGGAATCTCCATGTGTGGATACTTAGCTAGATGCATTAGAGTGCTGCTTCAGATCCCACCCCATCCATGATTTGGGTCTCTGCTGTGATGTAGAGTTTGTCTTTCATTTCCTGGACTTGCTTACCTGAGGTTCCAAAGACCATTTTGGCAGATTAAAAGGACAGCATTTGTGCCCCCTAATATAAGCATGCCTTCTTGAATCCTGTGTCTTGTTCAATCTCCTGTTGCTCTGTTTTTCAGTGAACCATTTGGTAAGATACTGAATAGGCCAAAACAAGACTGGCTGACCTGAAACTAAGAATAAAATGCACCCAACCAGACATTTCTTAACAGATCTGATAAAATGATGGATCTGTCCTTTAAATATTTGTAGGTCTTGTATCATGCAGTTATGCATTCCCCTATATTTAAAACCATGAATTGTATTAAAATCTTGGAAGCTCTTCTTGTTTTTCACAGTTGTCTGGAGACTTTAGGAAAGGTCGGGCATGGAAACTCTCCAAATCTGATGGCACTTAAGAATCAGCCTTTACATGCACATTCCAGCAACTGACCTGCAAGTGTCACTTATTTTTTACACTCTGTTCCTATCTTTTTAATAAATGCCCAGAGGTAAGAAAATGCCAACTCATTAGTGCAAAAATTAAATTTTTGAGAAACCTGACTACTGCAGGCTGTTTTCTTTTTGGGACATTTTTTCTTCTCATGAAACTTTTAGACCTATTTTGGTCTCTATTTAGAATTGGAGATTGCCATCTGCCTAATTTCGTACAAAGGCATTGCTTTCATTGCAGGAAGCAATTATGTGTCCCTTTTACTGATTTAATGTGTATTCATCATACAAATAGCAGTGGGGTTGCCTCTGTTGATGACCAGCAAGGGGCCACCGCCCCAATTTACAGTCTGGTATGAGAGATTCAGTTCCAGGCTGGGTAACCCAATCTGTAAATGGTGTTGGGAATCAAATGATCTCCTACCCTGTACCCTGGGCATTACCTTTGGTGTTTAGCTGGTGGGTTCTCAGCTCTCTGTGTTTATCTGTTTGCATCTTTCACAGAAAGCAGTCGGCTGCAAGACTATGATGCTTGCATTACTGCATCATTTGCTCACTTTGAATAAGGTCACAGTGATACTGCAAAGGAACGCTTTTGCACAAGCCCATACAAGCACACGTGGTCTGTTAATCTTTGGCCAAATTTCCTGTGAAAGATAATCACCCACTAATCTAGTCCATCACTTTGATGGTTGAATCCAGCTTTCCAGTACGCCACTAATTATGGCTAGGACATCATCCAAACACTTTGGAACCCTAGATCACTCTTTTTGTTTTCCAGTTTTGTGTAGTGTAAACTTGGCCCAGGTACATTGGAGTGCTTTACATGAGTGGGTACGAGGAGGTTAAGTATAGTCGCACCAATCCCCAGGCGGTGCAGCATGTAGAAAAGGGAGTCAAATGCCTTGGTGGCGTCAAGGAAAACCACCACCGTCTGGCATTCTGGCCACGTCTGGTTTATTGATGCAAATAAAGTCTTAAGACTATGTGAGGTGGATCTGCCCTGGACAAAACCCAGCTGGTCAAGGAGGATGAGTAGAGGGGTCAAGGTCTGCATCCTGTTTGCTTTCAATTTCGCTAATATCTCCTTGTCTGTGTTTATAAGGGGGCGGGGCTTGTAGGAGTCAAGCTCCATCAGAAGCATGCCTGGCTAATGTGATCATGAGGGCCTCCGTCATGGAGAGGGGTCCGTATTCTTTATGAAACTCATACGCTAGATCATCAACCCCAGGGCCTTGCTACATGGGAGGGATTGTATGGGCTCTTTGATTTTATCCACTGTTATTGGTCTGTCTAGGTATTGTCTGTGGCCGTCCTCCAGCTACACCAGTGCAATGCTATCTAAACACTGGTTGAGTGTTTCCATTTCAGGGAAATATCTGGGGGTATATACGTCCAATGAATTCCCCTTCCAAAATGTCCTTGGTTTCAACAGCTCTTCACACCTCAAGAATGGAATGGCGTGCTGCAAGGTGACCGAGTCAGCCCTCTGCCGCAGAATGACAGCTGCCAGGGTGCACCCTGCTCTGTCACCCTCCCCATACATTTGGGCCCTTGTTTCCCTAAACAGGTGTTTAAGTTCCACTTGGCCAGTTTCCTGATAATCGTTTAGTGCGGCTGTCATGCAGTTACGTATTGAGGGGAGTCCTGTGTGCCTTCAACGATCTTCAATTTCCATAGCTTAGCTTCTAGTGTGATAATTCTGAGTACTTCTGCTTGCTTCGTATGCAGGCCTCTCATGTGACCACCTTATAAGTGTCCCCTTAGTATAGACACAATAGCCACCATCTTGTCTTTAACTTCTTCCTGGAAAACCATATTTTGCAGCAACTCCCTTGGAAGCTTCCATGAGAACGCTATATGCTGCAATCCAGGGAGCGCAAGTTCCAGCTGCACTGGACCATTTTCTGATATCGTTCCGACTTAATGTTTGATGGCATTAGTCCAGACAACAAATCCATCCACCACCAACCAATATTCCAACCAATACCACTAGTTGTGGAATGAGGTGTAGCATGTGCCCTCGGTGGCGTCCGGGTGTTGAGCACACCAAACATCTACCAAGTGCTCCTCACATATTACATTGCAAATCAGTTGGACCATTCTGGGATGTGGCCTCCTGCCGGTCCCAGCTCTGTCCACCTGTGCGTCTAACATAACATTAGTTACAAAATCACAGCAGAGCCCAACGTTTGTATCTGGAGCCATAGTTCGTGAAAGAAGGAGTGGACATCTGTGGTAAAGGTGTAAGTACAGGTCAGTGTGGTCAGCTGTCCTTTCTTGAGTGCCTGCACAATAACGAATCTCCCCTTCTGGTTTGTTAGTGTTTTGAGCAGGCAGGTGAGTTGTGCCTAATGAGGATCACCAACCCTCGGGCATACTGTAAATATGAAGCGGCAAACCTGTGTTCTACCCACCAGTCCTTGAGTTCAGTGTCTATCCAGTTGTGCCACCTGTAGGAAGCACACATCTATATCACTCCTAGAAACGTAAGCCAGTGCCTGCCTAATTTTCCTAAGGTCATTGAGACCATGGGTGTTCCATGACAAAAGTTTAACTGGACTCATGTTGTAGTTTGTGGTTGTGACCCTTGTGTTCAGGTGACATATACCTGCAGGTGAGGTGGGAATGTCTACATCTTGCTGTTGTTTGTATGTGTTCTGTCTATAGAGTCTGTGCGCAAGAGCAACAAAACCCTGTAGTTCCTATTCCTTGTAACTCAAACCCAACCACTCAGGCTATCCAAATATGCCAGAGGCTCAGCTATACCCACCTGCTCCCAGCAGTGTGAAAGCAGCTTTCTACAACAGGACTGGCTCTTGCAGTAGACATCCCAACTATTTAAACTAGAGGACAACCGCTTTGCTCACCCATCAAACAGTTATAATTCCAAATACTCAATAAGTCAGTCAACATGAAGGGAGGCTGCTCAGCTGGTAAGAGGTTCACCAGGTACGGCTAACACCCAATTATTAATGGGAGCTGGTAGTTGGGCAGTGGCTGGCCTATGATTTCCAGCATGGATTATGGTAGAGTGACGCTAACAGCTAAGTCACCATCACCATGTGTTTTGCAGGCATGTGCATGGTAGTATGTCCACACACACTGAAAGGCTATTTCATGATGTTTTGCATTTTCGTTCCCTCGTACAGCATCTCTTGATGTTTTCTTGCCAACCTGAGGACCAGGTCTCTGCTTTTAAAGCTGAATTTGCACAGTTGACTTGGCACTCAGCAGTTGAGCGAGCTGGCGCTCCTGGTAGTGAATTCGGACCCAGTGAGCGGTGGGCACCCTCCACCGAGAACAGCAGTGTGAAATTCGACTTCTCAAAGAGGTGCTTCAGCATTGTTTCTGCATACTCTTTGATTCTGCCACAATTTGTAGCGTCAGCAACTCCTTTAATTTGTGACTTATTTTGACTGGAGCACCTCGAAGTCTTCTTTTTTTTCTTGTATGATTGCAAGTACCTGTTCCATCTTGGGCAATTTCTCCCCTTGGGGATTTGCAATATCCTCTGAGTCTGATGTCCTTTGTTCCAGCTGTCTAGTGCTGTCACCATGCTCATCCACTCTCTCTTTCATGTGGTCTAAGCAGTCCGTTAGGGTATCAGTTTTGGAGACAATTTTTTCTAGGCTGTGTTTCTTGTCCAGCAGCAGATGGGTGAGATGTGGGTCTGGGTCAGCATTAGGTAGTTGTTGTCCCCTCCACAGCGGCATCCCTGGTCACCTAGTTACGGGCACCTCTTTTGGTCTTAAACTGTAGCTTGGCTTGTCGTCTGTCATGATTCCCCATGCTATTGTGTTGAAGCACTTCCAGGTGTGTGTGTCAGTATAGGATACAAGGCGCCTTGATACCTGTGATACGGGCAAGGCCGCGAGCATAGACTTTGCTTGGTCCCTCCAGTGGCTTGGTAGAGACTGAAAATTGTCCGCTGACTGATCCTGACATACCCTAGGAAGCACCACCTTTAGCTCTGGGGGACACAAGGAGATCTGTAGAAATCAGGCTGAATGTGTATCTACAGTGTTAATTGGGCCCAGAGGCCCACTACGTGCAAGATACTGCAGGCCAGCTGTTTTATCCAGCTTATCCCAGGGACCCAGAACCACCGGCTGAGGAAGCACATCCTCTGGGGCTCACAGACAGTACATCCAGTGCGGATTCCAACCTACGCTTGAATCAGGGGTTGCGGTCCAGTGCGTAGTGACACCTTCTCCAGCTGCACCTTGTCTGCTGTGTGCTAGCCGAAGCACGAGGAGCATGAGCCGGGTGTGGCACCTGACACTACAACAGCAAGAGTGCGGTGTGTCTGCGACAGAGCTTTGCCTCTTCCGCTCCCCCTTTGCACTTACTGGCAGGATAGCAGAAAAGGAGGGGCTGGCTTCTCTCCTTGAAGACAGTGCATGAGGTGCCCACCCTGAACAGTTTCCAAACAGTGTGTCTTTATAGGTCGGCAATATGGGGTCTCCAATCTCGTGGTTTGCAGTCCTTGCAAATTGTATCCGCATTTGCAACTCCTTGTCCCCCTCTTTTGGGCACTAAACAAGTTTTAGAGCTTATAGGCATTGCTACAGGCTAGTGACAGCCGCAACAACCATCAGGGGTTGTGGATAATTGATTGATTTATTGCCTCAACTTGCAGAGCATTACTAGTTTGCGGCCATCTTGCTACTGTACCCTCTAGTGCCCCATAAACACCAGAGTTGCAAACTCAGCCACAGACGTTTAGCGGATCATAAAAGGCAGTTGCATCCAAAAGCGGCGCAGAGTGTTCTCCAGCAAAAGGGGGAACCCTGGCTTAAGCTTTTCTCCCCCACCTAGAACATGCAATGTCAGCATTTTGTGCGTTGGAGTTCTCAAGAAGGCTCTCTCTTTCTCTGTGACTCCTTCCTAAAGGCTCCGGTGTGCCTTCCCAGCACTGCCTCGAGTTCTGTTGAAAATCAGGAGCTACAGAGCCAAAGTTATCCCAGTGGTGCAAAACTGGGCCAGGAGTGTTTGCTACCCAGAACTCCTGTGCATGAGCATCTGTCCTTTGATGAAGCTGCAGCTTTGGGAGGATCTTCTGTTGGAACCGCAGTGCAATGGTACTGTACCTAGACCTGCACAAATTGCATTGCCAAGCCTGGATATTGAGCATGGACATTTGACCTCCTTCGACCTTTTCCAGGAGGTTGTTGAAGTCATCTTGGCAGCAAACGTCACTCCACAAAATCCGTAGGGAAAACTTGTGGCACTCAACAATTTACCCATCACAAGCAAAGTTATCTGAAGTTTTGTTGTTCATTCTCTCCCTAGTTCAGCAAGCTGTTGCTTTTGCCGCTACTTATCGAATCTTTCTGCTTTTTTGCAGGTGCCAGTTAAGCCTTTGTTATCTCAGTCACCAGTGATGAGATTTTTGAAAGGTTTGCAACATTTATTTTCAACAAAACCCTTTGTCGATGCCTCAAGTTATCACTTTTTTGATGTGCACGCCCTTTGCTCCTGCTGCACAGTTGCCCTTTGATACACCAGACATTATAGACCGTTTTTCTCATTGACATAGCTTTGGCTAGACCGGGTAGCGAGGCCCAGGCTCCTTCTGTCAGCCCACTTTATACCACTTTTGTCCCAGACAATTGGGTGATCAGGACCTGAGCTTTATTTATACTGAAAGTACTTGCTCCTTTTCCTGTCAGGCAGGCTTTTACCATACCGGCATTCATTGCTCCACCTCATACCATCTGTTAGACCAAAAGTGAGCACTAAGTTTTTGTATTGATTGTACCAAGGAACATCGAGCAGACAATTATCTTTTTGTAGGGTGTTGTGGAGCAAAACAAAAAGCAAGGCAGTGCAAGAACTGACAGTCTATTGATGAAATATTCTCTGCATAATGATGCTGTGCTCTACTGAAGCAGATACTCCCAGAACGCTTGCAGGCTCATTCCACCAGGGCAAAAGCTGCTACCAGTGGGTTATTATGCGGAAAACCTGTACCTCGACATCTGTCAGGTGGCCACATGGGTGACAGTTCACAAAGCACTACTTAGGGCACAGTCCGGTCTCATGAGAGGGGCATTTTGCGCGCTCAGTCCTGCAAGACATTTTGGTATGAGCCAGTTCACAGACCTAAGACCTTGGGATGTACTGACTTGGCATGTATTCACAAAGCAAGGAATCTGTGGTTAGAAGTATCCAACAGAAGAACAAGTTACTTACGTTAGGTAACTACCTTTATGGTGAATAATGTATCAAACCTCAGATTCATCACCAACCCCCCTGTCTCCTTGTTCTGTGAATGTGACTCTTTTCTCAACTATAAAGGTCCCAATTGAGAGATCTGTGCATTGGCCATACCTCTGCTAATCAAGACTGTGTCTGAGGGTGCAGATAGCATAGAAAACAACTTTCGGCAGCATGCATGGGTAGCTCTCTGGTTCACAAGAGAACTGCTTTAAAGTTGTTGTTTTTTAATACATTTGTTTATTGGTATTTTTCACTTTCTTTCCTTTTTGGTTTGAACAATACAACAACATAAGAAGTATTACAGGCAGTGCATACTGATAAGTCAATGGAGGGACGATTTCACAGTTATGTTCATGGCAGCATATTTACAAAAGAAAAGAAAAAAAGTGTAGTACATACATCCAGGGTCACATTGTCGACCTGCAGTTCAAGGCAATCCGAAGCCTAATCAACCCATTGGCTTACATGGAAGAGGACCACGTAATAACACAGTCAGCCATCAGTATCACAGTGCTAAAATACAGGAGGGCCCCACAGCACTCCCCCTCACTAGAGCCTTCAGTTGAATCGTGTTCATCCTCCTCTGTAAAATTATGAAGAGACCCCCACAACATGATTGCCTCCTAGGCCTCCCTGACCTTGTGAACAATACGCATATGCACCTCTTCTGCTATTACCCTTCAAGGAGATCCCGCTGCCATGAAGACACTAGAGGAACCCGGGTGCTCATCCAACAAATGGCCACTCTTCTCTTGGCCAGCAGCAAAGCCAGTTGGGCCATTCTGTGATGCATCTGTTGACTCCTGGGACTTGACCCCACTCCCAGATAACAGGCCAACAGGGTCAAGGGTATCTCAATGCCAGTCGCTTCTGCTATTTTCGGCACTACATCCTTCAAGTATCCCTTAATTTGTGCACATGACCAGACCAGAAGCAAAAACATTAGTACCCAGCTCCCCACATCTCACACACACACACACCACACCCCTGTCTAGAGTTATTCTATTTTAGTTATCCAGGGGTCACGTAGGTACGATGTAAAAAATGAAAATGGAGCAATTAAAATCTGATTACAGGACACTTTCTTCACCAACATACACGGTTGGCGTCCTTTACTGGCTCTCCCAACTGTCTTGCCCACACATCTTGTGCAGCACACTGGGGTATCACCTTATCACCTCTGACTGCCAATTAGAATAATGAAATGAGATGCCCCCCATCGGATCAGGCCACCTAACACTCGCGATGGCTGTGGGGCGGCTGGAAACCCAACCCAGACCTCCTGCGTTACACTTTCAAGTTTGGCATATTGCAGGAATTGGCCTGGTCCCACCTCGAAAGTTTCCAGAGCCTCTGGGAACGTGATAAACACCTCCCCTGGGTACAGGTCCCCGCCAGTCTGGCAACCCCCAGCTCTCCAACGGTCCATAGATATCTCAACATCAATGGCCCTGAATGGGAGGAGGTCCCCGATACGCAGCTGTCTGTCGAATGGTGCCCTACATAGCACCCTACCCACATAAGCCTCCCAGATTGGGCGGGCTGCTTCATGAAATAGGGAACCTTCTCTTTAGACCGCCCTCCCCACATCAATAGCTGTACCAATGTAACACCACCCAACATACTTAGGAACATCATCTTCTCCCAGCTATCTGACTCTGTCAGCCATCGCGCAGCATGTTGTAAATTGGTCGCATAATAATAGTGTTACATGTCGGGTATGGCAAGACCGCCATCCTCCAAATGACATTTAAGAACCAATAAGGCCACTCTACTTCGGCGCTCAGACCAGGGAGATAAGCAAACTGTCTAACTTGGGGAAAAAGCGGGAACGGAGTGGAAACATGGCATTCTGAACCAGATAAAGGCAATGTGGGAGAAAAACCATATTCGCCGCAGCTGCTCTGCCTATCACAGACAGGGGAAGTCTACTCCAAAATGCCACAAAGCTTTCAAGGTTTGTCATAATTGTCCTCATTTAATTGTTTATACATGTCCTTAGTAATGGCCTCCCAGATAGCTAAAGCCTTCCGTTTCCCAGCGGAGGCCAAGCTCAGGCAATGGATTGGCCGGAACCCCCACCAGGCTACCCAATGGGAACTGGAGCGACTTTCCAATTTTGACCCGGAGGCCAGAAATCCTGCAAAAGGTCTCAAGGATCCCCATTAAAACCGGTACTGCCTGGACAGGTGTATGGACATACACCAATGCATCATCTCAGAGTAACAGAATAGGCTTAATAAAACTCTGCAGGAAAGCCATCGTCGCCTGAAGCTTTAGATCTACTGAGGGCCCGGATAGCTACTCCCAATTCTTCCATGTCTATCGCACGCTCCAGTTCCTGCATACGCCCCTGGGACAGTCTGGGCAACCCTACCCCCTACAGATACTCCTCTATCCGCCCTGGTGGGCCCATCTCGCTGGCACTATATACTTCATGGAGATGCTCCACAAATACCCCTAGGACATCTTGACGATTAGTCATAAGATCCCCATCGGATGTTCGAACCTGCAATATGGGGGAGGGGAGTTCTTGCTCCCATCATAATATCCATGCTAGGAGTTTTTCCGATTTGTCCCTATCCCTATGAAGGCGCTGGCGATACGCTCTAAGTGTGCACCTATCTAGGGAGTCCCAAGTCGTCTACACCTCCCTCTGAACCTGAAGCAACTCTGGTCGGATCTCCTGTGATATCTCCCCAGAGCCTTGTAGAATGGCTAATCGTATTCCTTTCCCCCCCAAAGTCACCTCCAGTTGGCGCCGCACTCCATATGTCGCACTCATACAAGCCCCATGCATGACAGCCTTAAGAGCCTAGCGCCTTGGTGGTAGCAGAGCCTTAATTGGCCTCAAGATAATTTGTAAGGGTACTCGACAGTGAGTCGTGACATGCTGGGTCCGTTAAAAAATCTGGGGGCATGCGCCAGCTTGCGTACACATTACATAGGCGGACCCCATTGTAACCCCAATAACACTGGCACATGATCAGAGAGGAACTACCCCAGATGCGTCACCTCCACTAATGACTGCAAATCAGTGCCACTCACTAATATACAATCCAGTCGACTAGCAGTGTTATGTGCCAGTGAATGGCATGTGTATTCGTGACCCTCTGGATGTAGATCCCGCCAGCTATCCCTGAACCCCATAATACGCATAACTACTGTAAGTGAGGCCGACATGAGTGGTTTAGTACCATTTCGGGGCGGGTGATGGTCCAACTCTCCATCTTGGATGCAATTGTAATCCCCAGCCCAGATCATCGGTGTTCCGAGACTGCCCTCCAATAACTCCTGAATACGCATGAAGAATAATTTATCATCCACATTGGGTGCATAAGTGTTAAGCAGTATACCCTCTCTGCCATCTAACATCCCCTGAACCAGTACATAGCGCCCCCCCCTATATCTGCCTTGCTATATATGTGTCTAAAGGGTACCCCAGGTGCGATCCAGATGACAACCCCCGTGCATAAGAGGAGTAAGTGGCAGAAAACAATTTTCCCCTCCACTTCTTTCCCAACTGCTGAACCTCATCTCCCACAAGACGGGTGTCCTGCAAGCAGGCTATTTGTATCTTATTACGACGGAGGATAGAGTGTACCCTATAATGTTTGGAGTATCCCTCTAAACCCCGGATATTCCAGGTTAAGATATTCGGAGGTTCAGCCATGACAACCTGCTACCTTTTCCCTGCCCTGGTAGGCCGTACCGCCCCCCCTTGACCAGCCGTCCTCACGTGCCCTCCCAGCTTCCTGGTGTGTGTAACATTGAAATCACGTATGCACTGCATGAATCCAACCCCCTTTTAAAACAAGGAGCAATATTGAACAATTCAAAACCCTCAACACCCTTCCACCCCGGTTAGGCAGTATAATAACTGTAACAACAACTACTGCTCATCCATTAAGTACCATGCTGCCAGGACCCACAGCCTAACCCCAACCCTCTGAAGCGTAGCCTACCACATAATGTGGAGAGAGGCCTTCCCGTAGCAGATAGTGTCCCAAGCCGGTAGGAAAATACATCTCAAATCAGGGTGCCCTTGCCGCTCCGAACCCTCCCCCCCTTCAGATATGATCAATACCCCACTTCTGCAGAGTCGGATTGGGCAGAGAGAGAGGGGACAGAGAAAAACATCAGAAATGAGGTGTACACAGAACATCTAGAAAGAATACAATTAAGTGGCAGTGCCGTCCATTTTCACATCCTCTTCAACGTCTGTCCTGCGTCCCTGTTGGAATAAGTGTCACATCCCGGTGCATCAGTGCCATTGTGTCTTCTTCCTGGATCTTGATCCTAGTCAGGCTCTCCCCTCCTCCCGATGACGACTCCTGTGGCCCGGCTGTCTCTCAAGATCTCCAGTTCGAGTTGTGGGTCCCTGAGAAGTCCCTGTCTTCCAGGATCCCGCACCTTCGTGAGGTACCTTGTCCCATACCTTCAGCCATTTCAACACATCTTCCAGTGTATCAAAGAAATGGGACTTGCTGCCAAATAGGACCTTAACCCGGGTAGGATACAGGAACATGTATTGAATGCCAGCGAACGCAACTTAGCCTTGACCTCCAAGAATCCCTTCCAAGATCCTTGTACTTTAGTATAGTCCAGGTACATTGAGATCCTATGATTGTCAAAATGGACTGACTCCATTTCCCGACTAGTCTCTGTCTTTATAGTTGAGTATTCAGGCCATATTGACTCTTGACGGCACCCCGGGCCGAGGGGGGGTTACCAGCGCACGATGCGTCCTTTCAATTGCAAACAATGGGGACAGCCAGACGGGCCTCAATACCTCTCAAATCCAGCATTCCACAAATGCTTCCGCGGTGGACCCCTCGGCTTGCTCCGGACTCCCAATGAAGCAGACATTGTTGCGACGGGACCTGCCACTCTTCCACTCTTGCCTCGAGGGTCCCTGCTCTGGAGTTGACCTCCGCCACCTGTTTCCTCAGTGTGGTAACCTCCGTCTGGAGCTTGGAAATTGAGCCCTCTGCGATTTACACCCAGTCGGATACCTTTTAAAGGTCCGCCTGGAGAGATTTACTTCAATTGCCACTGACTTGATCTTCCCCTCGAGGGCCTCTCTGGATCCCTGAATCGCAGCAAGCAGTCCTGCTATCAAGGGCTCCCCGGCAGGTACGCCCAACCACGTATCTTCTCTGTGCCCACCTAGGCATGTCTCCTGCAGCGTAGACTGGGCCGGGGTGGTGTATAGCTCCATTGTATTGTCCTGCGGTGGGGCCGATCGCTTACTCTTACCCATAGGCGGGGTCTGGTATGGATTCTTGCTGTTGTGCCCTCCAGGCACAACAGCAAGAGTCTGCCAGCAGGATCAGTCACGGGGGGGGGTGAGAACGGTAACCCCCGTTATCCAAAAATCGCCAGGTGACCACCAACTGTCTCCAGTCTCTCAGATCCACACCCATGGCCTCAGTCCAGTGGGGGGACCCCCCTCATCCAAAGGGGTCCAGCGGAGATCCAAGATCCACGTGCAGTTCCAGGGCCTGGTGTCACCCCACTGCAACCAGTCTCACCTTGCCTCTGGGGGCCCTCCGGGATGTGTTTGTGCAGCGAGCCCCCACACTCGAAAGCACAGCTCACTCTGGGTCCCGTGGGCCAGCCCAGCACCAGGACAGGGCCTCCTGCCAGTGTCCAAGCTGCGCTGCTGGAGCCCACCACCTGCACTCACTCCAGCCCTCTGTGTCTCCTCACCACATTTTCTCTCTCCGGGGCTTCCGCCACTCCGATCGGCACAGCCCAGGCAGCAGGCAGCAAATGTCCTCACGCCAGTCCCTCGCGTCTCCGGGTCGACGCGCCACCCTCAGTCGACTCGCGGCCAAACCGCCCCCAGCTGAGTCGGGCAGATGAAGACGTCGCCCTCCAATGGTTGCCTCACTCGCCTCTGGCCCCTCTCCTCTGCTCTGCTCTCCCCCAGCCTCCCTTCACCAGCCGGGACCAATCAGGCCCGCGCCCCGGCTACTCGAGGCCCCGGCCATCACCTCCAATATAGCCCGTGGTTCCCCCCTCCCCCGGCGCCTCTCGCGTTGCCTAGTAGCTGGGAACAGGCCCGCCAAATACCCCGACACTGGGGGGCCTCAGCAACCAGCAGACCCGGCCATTAGTCCCGGTTGTGCAGGATTTTAAAAGGATATTGCTGGGGACGTGAGGAGCCTCTCAGAGGTGCGTGTTACCAGCCATGTTGCGTGGCCACACACCCCAAAAACTGCTTTAAAGTTTCCAGATCCAGTCTGATGCCAGGGAATATTCACAAAGCGAGGAGACTGCTGTGTAACTTTCTTCGGATGGGAGCTTGTAAAAGGCAGACTGTTTTTTTTGCAGTGTGTTCCCTAAGTGTGAGTTGGTGTCCATGGTGAAACCAAGTGGCTTGTCATTCTGCTGTGAAAGTTGGCATTTGAAGCTGGCAGATTTGTGTCACTGAGCCGGGTTTGTACTATTGCTTGCTTGTTCTGGGCAAATAACAGGAATTCTGTCTTGGTTGTGTTGTGTTGAGCTTCAGGTAGGCAATAAACCTTCCAGGTCTGTTGGAGGTGCAGGCAGCGTTTGAGACATTGAACGTCTTGAGAGGGTAGACTTTCAGGCAGAGAGATAGAGTTGTGGGTTGTCAGCATATTGTTGAAGTTTGATGCTCTTATCTGTGAGTTCAGTCCCAAGTGCTCCCAGTTGAAAATTATAGGAGAGAATATGGACCCTGGGGTACTCTGCAGGTGATTCGGATCTTCTGGGACCTTGTGGTGCCCATGTCAAAAACTAGTGTTGATTTAGAATGGTAAGCTAACCAGTAAATCACATTCAGGACTCCAGGGTGTGGAGGAGGGTTGGATGGTCGACTGTGTTGAAGGCAGCTGAGAGATCCAGCAATATTTGAAGACACAGTTCATCTTTATCTTTGGTCCTTGCTGCTGCATGATCCAAAACCAAACTGGTACTCATGCAGGAGATGTTCAGCACTGATGTTACTTTTTGAGTGATCTTGCTAGTGAATGGTTGGTGTATGATGGGCCAGTAGTTAGTAAAGCTATCAGGATCTAATTTAGATTTCAGCAGTTGCCCTTAATTCAGTGAGAATAGGTCCTTCTGTTTCCCTGTTCTTGACACTGTATATCAAAGCTCAGAAGTTTCAGGAAAAGCTGTTTTAATATAACTTCATTTTAGACCATATTCAGACATATTGTAAAGTCAAACTATTGAAAAGTCTAACACCTAAACAATAATATGAAAAACATCAGACTATCTTAGCAGTATTAATGTGGGAAGTGCATCAAATAATGACAGGTGGTGTGAGGTGTCTTTAAGATTTCTTTCCTCGCTGGTATCCCATATTTGCATCTTTTTGTAGTCTGACTCCTCCATCTCCTTCTTAAGTCTCCAGATTGTCTACTACCTTTGTTATGCCTTGAGGCCTTCAGTCATTCAGCTAGCTTTTTGTCCCTGCTATACCATCATACGTTTTACGTTTAAATCTTTTTATTGAAATACATACCTAGAGATACAGGCAGCACACCCCAGGAAAAACAGTACAAGTATAACATAGCCAGCGTATTGGAGGGCTAAGCAGGCTTCTGTCGCATTTTGCAACAACCTACCTCTTGCTACCATGAGGAGAATAGCAGTCACCAAAATGGTCTTACTGCCAACATGTTTATATTATATCCAGAATACACCCTGCATCTTAACTAGAGCAACATTCATTACATTGGATAGCCTTCTGATAACCTTATCATGGGCAGGAAAGAGGGCCAGGCTCAATTTGGATATGTTTAAACTGGACTGGAAGGTGGGAGGCTTTGGATTTCCAGATATTAAAGTACACTACCCGACTTCCTAGATGCAACATGTGATGATGTGGATAGAGGACGTTAAAAGATGGAAAAATATACTGATAGAGGAGATATAGGGTGCGAAAACCTTGGTTCCTATGGGGGGCATATCGATCCCACCACAATGTGGATTCATAATACAAGTTGGGGTGGCATAAGAAACAGCCTCATAAAGGGTTCTGTGTATGTTTGCACATGCTGAGTAACTTGACATCTGTTTGCTGTAGCCATTCAAGGAAATAGATCATGAGATGTTGGCACATACGTGCAAAGAGAGGCATTGTAATGTGCTAACCAGAAAGAATATTTTTAATACACATTTGCACAGGCCTAGGAATCATGTGGAACTAGACCAGACCACTTTCTAGAGTATACCAAGCTAGCCTACACTGCTAAGGAAGTATTGATGGATTTTCTGAGAGCACCTAATCCATTGAACACACTGAAGGCCATGATAGATGGGAATGCTGGATGTTGGTTGCTACCAAAATTATATAATGCACTAATGGAAGATAAAACCATCTGAAAACGAAGCAGCAGTGGCAAGATTTTATAGGAAAGCTTCTAACTGAAAGCGATAAACTCTTGGGTAAAAAAAATAAAAAACAGTCAAGTAATGCAATATTCAAGCGTATTCACTTCCCCTTACTTTCGTCGCACTTACATGACACCACAAAATCTAAAAAGGATATATTCTGAAAGTACTCCAGGTTGCTCAGATGTGAGCTGCCTTATTGCACACACCCTGG
This sequence comes from Pleurodeles waltl, assembly GCF_031143425.1. NCBI lineage: Eukaryota > Metazoa > Chordata > Amphibia > Caudata > Salamandridae > Pleurodeles > Pleurodeles waltl. Next base: position 13,238,702 of record NC_090441.1, on the reverse strand, counting down.
ACTTGTGGAATGGTGGGAGACTATTGAAAAGAGTATTGGAGGTACTACATCCAATAATGGGCCACATATTAAAGGCTTACACCAACTTTGCCTCCTTGACATAATAGTAAAACCAAAATGGGGAAACATGAGACATAAACTAGCAGTCCTGGTGGCAGCAGTAGCAAAACACTAGGTAGCCATGCACTTGTTGAACCCCTGAGGTCCCACTAAAGCATCGTGGAAAAGGGACATGTTGGAATGGGCATTGGCAGAGGTACTCCACAAGAAAAGATAAAAAAGCAGCAGATAAGATAGCAGAATGGTCAGAGGTAGTAAGTAGACTGGTGGAGTAGCAAGGTATCCGACCAGACCTCTCAAAATACCAAAAGAAGCTTATATTATCAGAGAAAACAGTTTGGCTGATGGGAATAGAGCAAGTTGGTGGTCAAAAGGGAAACCTCGAGGGGGACTTGTGTTAATTTGACGAATTAAAAAAAATGTGGATGGGAAATGTGTGAAAGCAACATTCTTGCACACTAGAATACCAAAATAATGTAAGAGGAACATGAAAGGTTAATTAAAATGGTGTGTTTATTGGCAATATTTATTATGTTATGCCTTTCAAAACAAAGATGCTAAAAAACTTTTTTTATTGAGAATAGCACTTAAATGGAGCAAAAGAGCATCCGTTGCATTTCATTAACAGATAACCTTAATATCCAGCTCAGGTACATATTGACTATTTCAAATAACCTTGGGGAGAAAGGCAGCTGTTCCATTATTAGTCAACAACGGTAACTTTGCACAATTCTTAAGCACAGTTTGCCCAGTGTGAGCATGGGATTTGAGTGGATTGGAGGGGTTGAGAAGCATAGAAGGGCAGAACAGTTATTCGGCTGCACTTAACTGAACCCAACAGTGGTTCTTTTGCACTTAAAATGAGACTAAACGTCATCTTGTCAACACATATCTATAATGGTCATTTGACTTGAGTGCAACCTATATGACACCTTGTGCAGATAATATTTATTGGATGCTTAATTTTCAGGAATGCTTAATTTGACCAAGAAAGTGTCAGGAACATATTAGCCTGAAGCCTAAGTTTATTCTAATTGCTTCCCATTCTAGAAAAAAGTGTCATAATGAACAAGGTTCATAGTTGGTAAAACACCTTATTTTAAGACAGTGGTTCTAGGAGTCAGGTTGGCTCATCAAGTTTGCCCTGGGCATTGTTTTGGAGATGCACAAAGTTCTCAGACTGCTTCAGGGTTTGCAAAGACAAAGGTTTTCTCCTTGTCACAAACTCAGAGCTTCACAGGAAACCATAAGGACACTTCAATTTCACTGATTATCATATTTTTCTCCAGTTCTTGCCTTCATCTCAGTTGTGGCACGACTGAGCTATGGAAAATTTGATAAATCTTCCAACCTTCCACTGACAGTGGGCCCTTTCAGGAAGCAGCATTTCGGGTCATCTTTTGGTAGCTTGGAATCGCCAGCTCCACCAGTAGCATTCCAGTGCCTAATCTGCTGCTTACTGAATCTGTGGTGGACAAGTAGGAAGCCTACTTATTGACAGAAATCACCACATCTGAGCACAACCTCCCTCAAAAATGGCTTAGGAAGTCCCAATGTTCAAAACCTATCCTTGGTGTTATCTAGGGATTCAAAATTTGGGTTCCAAATTTGCAATAGATACATGTGCAGTTTTCAAATTTAAGGTATATCTGAATTATTTCACTTTGTAAGTCTAAGGATGCCACATGACTTTCTGTGGTGGCCACTTCAGATATCATGTCATCCGTGGATCTTGTCAAAGATGACATCCTTGTTTTGTTCAGTATATCTTTCAATTGAGCCCTAATCATGGTTTTTCCACATAAGAAGGTATCCTCTAACTGGGACAAGGTTCTTCCTCCCATGGACCCTTAAAGCGAGAAAAAGTATTTTTTACTGTTGAGATGGAAAATTCCTCTGCATGGTGATGACGTGCACCCCTGCCCTGAGTGCCCAACTGTACTAATGTGTGGCTCCCCGGTGCTGAGCGAAAAATACATTACATGTTCAATTGAGTCAACATAACAGACTGAGGTTCGTCGCCCAGAGACACACCTACAGTTGATTGCTTTCATACGGAGTTCTGGTGGAAGACTTCCTAGTAGCTGCTAATTCCTAAGGAAGGGGGAATAAAACCGAGTACCAAGCCCAACAAGGACAGGACAGAGCTGAACACAGGAACCTGGACTTTATACAAACTTCTAAAAGACCATTAAAATGAGAGGAATGACGCAAAAGATGTATAGAAATGTGTTCCACCCTTCTCTGATGATGACTAAATCCAAAAAGGAACTGCCTCAAGGGGATAAACCTGTTGGTCAGCAGATAAGTTACTTATTCTCATCCATGAGGCTGTGTTAAGACTTTTTTGGCTGAGACATTGCTTTGATGTTAGAGACTGCCGATGGCAGCTACTGCATACTTCTTTCTGCAAAAGACATGGCAATGAGGACACTTTTTAGGAGCCTGGGCTTTTATCGTTTTGACCAAGATGCAGACCACAGCTTCTTTCTCAAAGTTGTACTGCCACCTCCTGCTCTTCCTTTACTCCTGTAGATGTCATATTGTTTTACTATGCCAAGGATGCGTCTTACTGGGTCCACTCTTGTCAAGACGTACATGTTCTACCACAGTTCCACTTAAACCAGCCATATCTGAATGGAATATTTTCACGGCAGATGTACTAAAATTATGCCCTTGCAAAAAAAACAAGGGTACATTATGATAAACCCAACTACTTTTGTTGTGAGTATGGAACTCCCTGAAACATGATCAAAGATTATTCAAGCCCACAGAATTTAAGAATCAAAAAGAAAAAAATCCAGTCAAAAGCCATAAATTCACTTCAACATTATAAAGCTAAAATTCTGCAAATTAAAGGAAAAGCTGGCATGAGGATAGCTCTGGCCGGGGACTTGGTGGAAACCCAGCAGTCCCGCAGGAAATGCACAGTTTACTGTTAAGGCACCTGGTTGCAAGGTCCATTTATAGAAATCAGATGAGGTTCCTAAAGCCAAAAAATGAAGAGTGAAAATGAAGTATGTTACACACTGGGAAGTATGTATTTAATAAGTGTCTGGGCATAAATGGAAAATCTTCAGAGGATCTGAGGACCACTCCATGGGGCAATCAGCTGTGTTAAGGAGATGGTCAAGTAAAGGTGTCTACTAGTATCTCTTGCACTAATGTACAAGGTTAAGATAATTTTGGATTCGGTCTGTTATTTTTAAAATATATTGACTTTACCAATTTCACAACGCTGTAAAAATGCAATTTAGGTTAGGAACAATACACCTGACTATCTTCTTCACCAATGTGCACTTTAACAGGATTTAGACACCATCTCTATTGATTATGATACTCTTTAATAGCTAGTGGTTATGAGGGTATAACCTGTTTTGAGATGAAGAATATGAATTACATTTTTTCACAGGTTTCAAAAAAGATAGTTATCTTTATGGTTAATCCTATAGTTTTAGCCTTCACCCTATAAGTACTATTGGAATATGACAGTACCTAGCTGTGGACTAAGGTGCTTAATATATCTAAAAGTCAAGTGCTGCAAAACACATGTATTCCCTTGCGCGCAAGCAGTAATACCATGTTGACATCTACTACAGACAGCCGGTTTGACAGATGACCTACGGTGAAAATATTTGTACTGTGGGTGTTGGAAACTGGGCAGAATGTAAGACTAAAGAGTACAGTTGTCACTATAAACATAATTTCTCATCCTTGTGCCAGCCTCGCTCCCACTACCCACCAATGGAAGAGAGCCTCGAGCAAGAATGAGTCATGATGGTAAATTGAGGAACGAAGACATTAGCAGAAAGCTAGGTTTCAGGCTAACATGTTCCAGCCATTGACTTTTTATAATTGAGCATTACACTAAAAATGATGCATCCCAATAAATAATATCTGCACAAGGTGTGTGATGTAGTCTGCAAACTTAACAAACGTTTATAAATATGTTAACGAGAAGTCACCAATATGTTAAAATGTTACGTTTCAAATGACAGCGCAGTATACATTTCGCCATTCTAGTGCAACCACTGTCCTGGTGGAGAATGCACTAATCAGATCTGGAAGCAAAGGTCTGTGATGCTTACAAGCCATGTACAATACAATTCACTGTCCTACTCAAAAAAAGAAGCTGTTAATAGGTGGCAAGCAGACGTTTTGGGATTAGTACCACCATGATAACACATCAAGGCCATTCTGGGGGTCAACAATGTAATGACTAATCTGAGGAGAAGAACAAAGGCAACGAGGAACAAAATGTAGAAGCAAATTTCCTTATGATTTGGAGTACATTAAAAAAGCTTGCCGTGCATCATTCTGCCGCACAAAAAAAAAAAAGACACATAGTTCAGAGGAACAAAGAGCAGGCTCCAGTGACTGATGTGGACATTACCAGGAAGGATTGATGGCTTGTGTGGCCCTTTAGGCTCCAACACCAACAGAGAAGCCCATCGAACTCAAGCCAATTAGTCTTCTGAAACCCAATGCGGACCCAAAGGACCTCAAGAACTTCCGGCCCATCTCCCTGCTCACCTTCCCGGCAAAGGTAATCAAGTAAATTGTCAACTAACAACTGACCTGTTTCCCCGAGGAGAATAACACTCTGGACCTGCCCCAATCCAGTTTCCGCAGCAACCACAGCACCAAAACCGCCCTCATCACTGCCACCGACAATATCAGGACCATACATGACAATGGCTAAACCGCAGCCCTCATCCTCCTGGCCTACGTTAGACACAGTCTGCCACCACACCCTATGCACACGCCTCAACAACGTAGGTATCCGCGACAGAGCCCTTGACTGGATCACCTTCTTCCTCACTGACAGAACTCAGAGAGTCCGCCTTCCTCCATTCCGCTCTGAAGCCACCAAAATCATCTGCAGCATACCCCCGGGATCGTCCCTCAGCCTGACCATCTTCAACGTCTACATGGCGCCGCTCGCAAACATCGCCCGATCTCACAACCTCAACATCGTCTTGTATGCCGATGATACCCAGCTGATCCTCTCCCTCACCAAGGACCCCACCAGTGCCAAAACCAACCTCCACGAAGGAATGAAGGCCATCGCCCAATGGATGAAGAACAGCTGCCTGAAACTGAATTCTGACAAAACTGAGGTCCTTATCCTCAGCTCTACCCTGTCCGCTTGGGATGACTCCTGGTGGCCTGCCACACTGGAAACCACATGGACACCCACCGACCACGCATGCAACCTGAGATTCATCCTGGACTCATCACTATCAATGATCCAGCAAGTCACCGCTGTCTCTGTCTCCTGCTTTAACACCCTCTGCATATTTCGGAAGATCTACAAATGGATCCCCACTGAAACCAGAAGGACTGTCACCCAAGCCCTCGTAAGCAGCAAACTGGACTACGGCAACAACCGTCTACGCAGGAACAACGGCCAAGCTCCAGAAAAGACTGCAACGCTTTCAGAACGCCTCCACACGCCTCATCCTAGACATCCCCCGCCACAGCCACATCACAGCCCACCCGAGGGACCTGCACTGGCTCCCTGTCAACAATAGAATCACATTCAAACTCCTCAACCATGCTTACAAGGCACTGCACAACACCGGACCAGATTACCTCAGCAGGCGGCTCTCCTTCTACACCCTGACCTGACAGCTTCGCTTTGTTGACCTTGCCTTCGCCACCGTCCCACGCATCCACAGAACCATCACCAGTGGCAGACCGTTCTCTCATCTCCCTGCCAAGACCTGGAACACTCTTCCCACCCACCTGCGACAGACACAGGACCTACTTACCTTCAGGAGACACCTCAAGACTTGGCTGTTCGATCAGTAGCAGCCCCCTGCCCCCATCACCCCCTTGAGACGCTCATGGGTGAGTAGTGTGCTTTACAAATGCTTTGATTGATTGATTGATTGATTGATTCTGGATTGCACAAGCTAGTGGTGCAGGCGATGAAGCCCAAGTGTTCCTGTTCAGCTGCAAAAGTGCCACAGAGCTGACCTCTATTTTTGTGAACACTATGATTTGTTTTTTCTTATCATTTGTTTATACTCTGATCTCTTAATTTTTTTGTAGAAAGGCTTAACTTCTAATAATATTTGGTTGAACTGAAACACACCGTGAATACTATCCACACTTTGGGAAGGAAAAGGGCCAGGTCCTGGAAGTCTGAAAAAATACAATTGTGCTGTCTTCATTACCCTTACCCTCTGTGCTTTTTCCCCCATTAACAAAGCCCTGTTGCTGAGGTCTTTGCAATCTTTCAACAAAACAATCTTAATGGGGGAACTGGTGAGGACGTGTGCACAATAGGATTGTTTTTTGTTTTCTTTTACGTATACCATGCATCTGCAGTACACAATATTCAAAGCTCTAGTAAGACAGTATAACTGTGATGTAGTCTAAATCAGCCACAGTGTTGGTTGGTATTCTACATTTCTCTGGTAAAATCATCTCCTAATTATTCATTCAGTTTCCTCTAGGATCCATTCAAACAAATGCAAAGCTCTTAACCCTATTGGTCAAGTTACCTCTTTATTATTTCCCAGTGCAGGAAAACAACAGGTAATTGACTTTCTTTTAGTAAGTGTCTAGCCAGTCTTTCCCCCTCTATTGTGTCTCGGATACTACTGTAACAGAGAACCAAGGAAGGGCTCTCAGCTGTTTTGAGTACCATGCTATCAGTGTTCTTGCAGCCATTAACAACCCTTCTTTGTTCAAGAGATGTTCCTAATCATTGGTCTGAGACATCGTGCTATGACTCTTCGATCACTAGGGAATGTAAAGCCTCTGATATCTCTCTTGGCTGTTAGCATTTTTTACCAAAAACCATTAGTTTGAGGCAGCCCCACCCAACATGGAGCATTGTACCATTTCTTCCACATCCCCCTCCAGAATTGGTTGGTGGTATGAGGGAACATTTTATGTATTCATTACCTTAGGCAGTGCTTCTCTGTGTAGAACCAACTTAATGGGTGTTATGTCCGTCCCATGATTTATCTGAAATGCTTCTGCTATCTTTTCCCAAGGTCCGCTTAGCCTCTTTACAGGGTTTCTTGCTGCAATGCAATTCTGCAGTGGTACCCTCCATTACCACTAGCCAGTGAGCTCTCTGGTGTCAGCAGCCCTAATGAGTGGTTGTGTCATCCAGAGTCACAGTAAGTTGTACCTTTCCATTTCCAGGATTTTAAAAATACATTTGAAGTTTTCAAATGACTGAATCTGGCCTCTCTCCCTATAAAAGTTGCCTTCATAGGCTCATATGAAATATTTGTGTCTGTTTAAAGGCGTTAAAATCTATGGGAAGGTTCAGTGAGCAGGGTATTTTGTCCCATATATCCGTGTAATCATAATTTGACTGCAGTAAATTTACATTTGTTTAAATCTGGGCACCACAGGCACCCTTTTCTCATTGGTGCACTTGGCATGATATTCTTGGTGACTTGCTTACCCTGCCAGGCAAAGCCTAGGAAGAGTTTCTGTAACTTCGGTGAGGTGGAATTCTCATCCTTATCATGAAAGCCTGACAACCAATTAACAGTGTAGGTATAATCTGTGTTTTAATGGTGGCTATTCTGAATAGCCAAGAGATATATAGGTAGTTCTGTCTATGAAGTTCTTTCTTCATGTCTTCTGTCAGGGGGACTCTTTTGGCCCTCTGAGAGCTTAGGGGTTAAATGACTGTCCAGGTATTTGATGGTCTGCTCTAGTATCTTAAAATGCGTTATTCCTTGGAGAAATAATCTGTTTTAGATATCGACATTGGTAGCAGTTTGGATTTGTCACAATTGACTTTGTATCCTTACAGCTTTCCAAATCTTTGTAGAAGATCCAAACAAAGTTATTATTTATGTTTCCGGATCAGGGGAGATCTGCAGCCCTGCTAAGTGTCACTGGTATTGCACACCTTTCAGAGATAACACCATTTGCCAACATACAAACTTAGTTTCCATCTTGATCCAGATTCCTCCAAGTCTGGATTTCAACAGTATTTTCCACAGAAACGCCCAGCTCACCCTGTTGAAATCGTTTTCATAGTCTAAGACCAACAGTATCTTTTATGTCGGATTTTTCTACAGAATGAGCTATCCTTATGTTATCAAATGGCTGTTTAGTCTAGATGAAACCAGATCTTCTGAACCATGTCTGGGAGAATCGTTGTCCACCTGGAGACCAGGATTTTCATGCAAATTTGATAAAGTTATGAGCCTCTAGGAAAAACACATTTGTTTGTCTTTCCCTGGTTTTTTAAAGAGCCACCACTTTGTTGAGCTTCCCTTATCTGCTATGGACTGATATTTCTGTACTTACTTTATGGTCAGGTAGTGCAAACACTTAAAAGAAATTTCCCTGTAAAGCTGTCAGGCCAGGTAAGTGATATGGGTTCACACTGTTTATTGCTGCCACCATTTTATTCTCCATGATTGGTGCCTTTAACAAATAGGATTATTAAGGGTGGTAAGTGACTACCCACCTTAAGGAATACTCACAATCCTTGTCAGGGTGAACCATTAAAGTCACAATATAAATCTGGGCTCAACTCCCTAGTAGAGTGGCACAGAGCAGACAGGCTTAACTTGGAGGCAGTGTGTGAAAATATTTACGCAATACCAAAACAGTTATAAAGTTGAAATACAAAACAATAGAAATACAAAACTGTATTAGAAAATAGAGTAAAATTAGATAAACAAAATGGCACCAAAATGACAAACATCCAAGAAGGGGAACTGGACATATGAATTTTAAAATTTGTAGGTGGGAATAGCACCTAGAAACATAAAGTGCCAAAGATAGTCAACAATAGCTGTAGACCGGGACCTAGGTTCAGTTTGATACTGCCCTCAATGGAGTACAGGTTGTACACATAGAGGTTCATCCTGGCCAAAGGTTTTAGCTACTGACTTAAGTCCTCAAAGTCCAAATCCACCACAGGAGGACACTTGTAAAGCCCCCTAGGATCTCAAGGGAGGCACCTAGAAACTGACTGGGTATCAGGCAGAAGCTAACAGTAGGGTCAAGTCCAGGTCCAGTTGCCACTGTTCAGCTGGGCAGTTGCAAGAATGATCTGTTGCATCCCTGAGGTTAAACAAGAGGGCAGCCAAGTGACCCTTGGTCCTGGGTATAAGAGAGGGCAGAACCAGTGCTCCAGGGCTCTTTTCAGCTCACAGAGAGCAGTCCCCTTTCTTTTCTTTCTTGATTCCAAAAATGTTCTTAAATGGTTTCCTGGAGGTACTACATGTATACCAGGTACTAGCTAATAAATGGGAATGACTCCTGGGCGTAAAAGTTCCTAGTGCCAACCTACACACTTAGGCCATTTTCAAAATGGTGAACGTCTTCCACCACACTAAACTTGGGCTCTGAGGGCTGGGGGTGTGTTTAGGGAATGCACTCCCACATTTAACACTAAAATCCAGTTTGGGGCTACCCACAAGTCTGATACATCAAAAGTAGGGTGTTCCAGCAACCAAACAATGCATACACAAAAATTGTTCTGGCATCCTGTTTCCCTTCCTTTCAAGTGCATCCCCAGTGTTAAATGTAAATCCTAGAGGCATACGTCTGGTAGAACAAAAGCAGGGGTTTCCAGCAACTAAACATGGTATACACAAGAATAATTTTTGCATCCTGTTACCCTCCCTTTCAAATGTGTCCTAAAGTGCTCGGTGTAGACCCAGCAGACCTGTCAAGCAGGATTTGGCACTTAAGCTGGATTTGATGCTGTTATGCTTAAAAAAAAAAAAAGGAAGCTCACGCCCCTCTCGCCCACCCAGCATGATCAGTGTGGTTCATAATAGTTATCTCTGGCGATTCAGGTCAGCTTAATGTTTGCTCGTAGGAGACTTTTCACACCTATTCAAATGCTAATTTCTGGTTGGAGCAAACTCGAAAGCAAATTTAGCCTTCAGGGACTTCAGGGAAAAGGTAACTTCCTGGAAGTTACTTTTCTTTAATATTTATTAGAAAAACAACTTCACCATTGAATTGGATAATTAATAACGATTAAAAATAGTTGCCCAATTATTTTTCTAGTTTGTTCCATTCACAACATACAGTATCCAGATTTCTAATTTGTTCTCTGGTTTGCTACATAGGCTACCCGTGCCTGCAAAAGTGAAAATAACTTTTGGTGCTATTCACTGTAAGTTCATGTTAACATTAAAGTTCAACGTATCATACTTTTAAGCATTATGCACCCTTCCTTCTGGACTACAAGTACAGGGTGAGAAGACCGAAAAGACAGGTTTCCTACAGTGCCATAAGTGTGTTTTGTTTTTTTTTGAATGATGAAGTTGGTCAAAATGGAAATCCTTCCAGGCAAGTATCCTGCTGTTCCCCAAGTCTCATGCTCCCACCTTTAAAGCCTTTTATAGATGTACCTGAAAATCCTTCCTTTTTCCTATCACTGTCAGCGTCCTATAATTTTTTCTCAAGCTCAGAATTCATTCTTGACTTGTTTAGCTTTTAGAGCCCTAGCCATTAGTGTGTGAGCCTTGCTCACATTTTTGTATTTCCTGTATTGTAGAGCAAGAAATGCCCCTTCCGATTTATTTAATAATAATGTAATTCATTGAACCTTTTTGGCCATTACATTCCTCAGGTCCACTCTAGAACCCAACAGTTTGTGAATTCTTCCACCATCTGCTTCCTGTATGTTGAAGAAGGCAATCAAAGAAGAAAGCTACTGAGCTGTTGATTAAACTGAAAGTGCTAACTCAGCCTCATTTGGGCCATACAATATGGCAGATTGATGTTATATAAACAGGAAAGCTCAAATGATTCAAAACTTGCAGGATCTAAGACAGGCACTTAATGTGATGGACCAATATTTTTGGGAGAACGTTGTATGGTCTTCTTTCTTTTCTATTTCCATACCCTTTCATATTGGTAAATGGTCATTACCTATTTATAATTGTACCCATTTGGACTACTTGTGTGTATCAGTGAGCCAGTGGTGCTTGTTTCAGATTTGAGAATACAGGTATTACAGATAAACCCCATTCTGGATTATTGATTTGTGAAGGAAGGTTACCAGCCAAAGTTGTCAACAGCAATTTTTATCCACTCTGCTACAGCCTGAGAATTTTAATAAACATGTCTGTTAATTAATTAACAGGTCTCAGTTCATTGGTGCAGTGAAGGGCACAATATTGAGGAAGACCTTTCTGCCTGTGAAGATAATAAAATGCATAAAATAGAAGATTTGTCTTTGTGAGCCTAACAAATGGTTATGGGTGTGATCTCTGGAAGTGCTAGAGAGCAGGCTTGTGAAATCTCTGCACTCTTGTAAGGCTCTCACCTTCAGAGGGCCCAGCCCTTCAACATCCTGCGCTTCTCCAGCTGACTGACAGGCTTGTAGGATGAAGCGAGGAACCTGTCCTGAGTGCTCTACACCAGTGGTTCCCAACCTTTTGATTTCTGTGGACCCCCACTTTAATATTAATGGAACCCAGGGACCCCCACTGAATCATCATGAGAATCCAGGGACCCCCGCCTGAGTCATTACTGGAAGCTGGGGACCTAATTTGTCAATATTTGTTAATATTTTGGGAACCACTGCTCTGCACTGTGGGGCCTTTATATAAGGGGCTGCACCGCCTCATGGATCTCTGCCTACTAGTGTGTCCTTGGCCTCTAACGCTGTGGTGTACTCTTGCTCAGTTCAGTTGCTAAGTTCAGTGCAGATCCCCAGTCTCACTACTGACTCATGTAACTACACCCACCCTACTACTGGTTGAAAGGTCTGCTTGTCCAACTCTAATCCCCCTCCTGTTCCTGGATCCAAGGCTTGTAGGTCGGTCCCAACATCTGAAATCTTACCCGTTGGCTCAGACTTTCCCGCATGGGGTTTGCTGCCTCCCAGCACTGCGCTTATGTAGCTAACTAGATAGGTCCTTATCTCTTGCCTTTTACTGTACTCAATTGCCCCTGTTGCTGATTGCTATTCCTTCTGCAGGCTAACTCTATCATAGTCTACTTCACTGCTTCAGACTTTGCCCATTAGGCCATTCTTTGGGTTCATAACCTAGCATATCCACAATGGGCAGGACGGACACCAAGCAGCCCAAGCTATACTTTGGGCCTCAAGATTGACTGGGTCGCCGTCTGACTCCCGAGTCATACTTCCTCTTGGACTCGAGACCATGAATTAACAGATGTCAGTCACCTCTCTGTAGACCCAAAGATAACCTTATGTACTCACACCAGATAGAATATGCCAGAAACACACAGCAGACTGGGTGCAATGGAGCAGTGAGTATCTGATGCAGAGGACAGTACTAACGTGAAACAGGAAAAACCCCTTCTTAAACTTGGAAAAGGTCCTGTGTGGGATCACTGCCAAAAATGAAGACCTAGAAGCTTGGTCTTAGAGTAGTAAAATCCAAGTCCTGGGCATACTTGAATCAGTTGCAGCAGGCAAGCTGAGAGACTACTGTGAGTTCATGGTGCTATCTGTCTTTGTTTAGGATACCTTTTCAAGACTGTAAATGGTGGTAAGGGCTCATCGATCTCTTGGGCTGAAACCACCACTGGGAGTTCCGGCTCACTCTACCATTACTAGACTCATGAACTTCAGGGATAGAGAGACTCGTACATGAGTAACACACACTTTTATATGATGATTATGATGGTTATCAGGTCTCCCTGTTCCCTGACTTTACTACAGCGGTACAGCAGACTCAGAGGAAATTATTTCTTGTCAAAAAGCAGCCCCTCAGAGAAGGTATCTAGGAAACCGTGCTTTATCTGGCATTCCTGAAAATCTTGCACTAAGGGAAAGTAGTCTCTTCTCAATCCCACAACAAGGCATTTGAAAATCTGTCATATGGTTAGGACAAGTTACCCCAGCCCAGATGGGGTCAGCAGTCACTCCCCATCCTCAAGGCTGAGCAACATGGGCCAGTGCCTTTTGACATGTTTCAATCTCTGGTTGACCAGGTAGGAGCCCAGTGTGAGAACCCTGCACTGGTTGATGATTTTCTACATTGCACTGTGCCTCCTGATCTAACTCTAAATCCCCTGTGCAACTTTGCATAGGGAATTATCATTACTTAATTGTTGTCACATAGTGGCAAATGTATAGTCCTCCCCCATCAAACCTTTCTACAATGCGTGGGAAGGCAGAAGATTGGGCACTCCGAGGCTACCTCAAGGGTAACCACCTCCCTGAGCAGAGGTTGTTTTACCTGTTTTCGTTTGTGTCCCTTAGTTAAGTATGCAGGCTCCTAAATTTGTATCCATAGTTAGTATACTTCTGGTTTCTCGCAAGGGACTTCTGCAGCACCCAATTAGGGTAATAATCCTGACATAGACCTCAGTAGGTCTGCCCCACTTTGCCTTCGGACCCATTTGTGTTGATTCTCAGTATACTTCTGGGTACATGTCGTGGCGGAATTGGGCTGTCAATGTTGGTCTCAGGAAGGGCAGTTAATTGTTTTTGTGTTTCTTAGTTTTTTCGATTTTGCACTGATACATGGATAGGTCTATATTCCATATCCGGTTTTCCAATCCAACAGGTGTTCACTGATATGCGGGCTAGCATTTTGTACACCTTACAGTACTTAGTCTTTGAGATATAACTGATTAGCCACTCCATATCCGTCCTTATATGGAATGTTAGGGGCCTCAATAATCCTTACAGGTGGGCACACTCCTGGGCAGCCAATCAGATGATCAGTACCTGGATCTCAACATGTAGAACGACTCCTGGTGGCCATCAGACCTAGGACCAGTACTCACTCACTCACTCCCTTGGACCACACCAGAAGGCTCTGAATCATCATTGAGAACAAGCTCACCATGAAATCACAGATCAACCCCGCCTTCTCTTCCTGCTACCTCACTTTGCGCATGCTATGTAGGATCTTAAAGTGGCTACCCTTACACACAAGACACACCGTCACACATGCCCTCATCACGAGCCGACAGGACTACAGCAACACCCTCTACATAGGAATCATCGCACACCTCCTATAGAGTCTTCAAACCATAAAGAATGCTGCAGCCGGACTCATCTTTGGCCTTCCCCGACAAGCCCACATCGCACCCACCTCAGACAACTCTACTGGGTCCCTGTATAGAAGATAGACCAATTCAAGCTGCTGACCCACGCACTCAAGGCTCTACACAACCAAGGGCCTGTGTAACCAACACCTGAACTTCCACCATCCGTCAAGAGGATTACGCTCTGCCTCCCTTTCACTTGCCCATACTCCCCGCATCTATCGAAACGGAAGTGAAAGACACTCATTCTCTCTAATTTCAGCACAAACCTGTAACAACCTCCCCATGTAACTCCAAACCATACACCTCACTTCTGGAATACCGAATGGCCCTCAAGACCTGGCTGATCAAATAAGCCTCCGGGACCTGCAAGCACCTGTGTTAGAAATGGGGTCTCTAGTTGCCAGAGGTTTACACCCTTGTCCAAGTAGGGACCCCAATCCTAGTGAGGGTAAGTCGCACTCAATCCAAATGATCCTGTGCCCAGCCTCTGGTAGCTTGGCACAGAGCAGTCAGGCTTAACTTACAAGGCAATGTGCAAAGTATTTGTGCAATAAATCATACAGTAACGCAGTGAAAACACCACAAAATACACCACACAGGTTTAGAAAAATAGATAATATTTATCTGAATACAATAAGGTAAAAACGACAAAGATCCAATTATCAAAAGTTGAAATATCACTTTTAAAAGGGTTAAAAGAGTTTTAATCCTTAGAAATTAACAGTTGTCTGTTACAAACAGTACATGGTATGCGTAAAAAAATATCACACACAGAGATGGCTGAGGAGGAGATGCGTGGAAAAATAGGCAGAGACGATGTGTCGTTTGTTTCGATGCTGCAAGGGGTTTGCATAGTTTTCTGGTTCACAGCCTTGGTTCCTCACTGCAATGCAGGGATCTTTTGACACCCAGGAATGATGCAGGGAACATCCTTGACGCACTGGAAGTAGACATGGGCGATGTGTCGATCCGGTAGGTGATGCGTCAAATTTTACTCCACAAGGCAGGCACTGCGTCGAATTTCCAGTTGGGATGTCAGGACTTTGTCCTTCCAGTTGGCTGGGCGGCGATTTCTTAGTCACAATGCAGGCTTTGCGTCGATTCTGGCAGGCGATGCATTGATTTTCAACGCACAAGAAGTTTCCTGTAGAGATTAAGTCTTTTTGGCCCTGAGACTTCAGAAAACAGGAGGCAAGCTCAATCCAAGTCTTTGGAGAGCACTTTTGGGGAAGGCAGGGGCCAGCAGGGCAGCAGTCCTTCTCAGCAAAGCAGTCAAGATGAGTCCTTTGGGCAGCCAGCAAGCTCCTCTTGACAGGGTGCCGGTGTAGGTCCAGCAATATCTGTGTTGGTGGGGTCAGGGACCCAGTTTATATACCCAAAAATGCCTTTGAAGTGGAGGAGACTTCAAAGAGTAGTTTTGAAGTGCACAAGTTCCCCGTTCAGTACAGTCATGTCTGCCAGGGTCCCAGTAGGGGGTTTGGTAGTCCATTGTGTGAGGGCAGGCCACTAGCCCTTGAAATGTAAGTGTCTGGCCCTCCACCCTATCAGCCCAGGAAGACCCATTCAATATGCAGATGAGTGCTGGTATGACTGATTGTCCTGTGTTTGTGGTTGTCTGGGTGAAATGGACTAGCCCAGCCCAGACGTTGATTGGAGACAGGCTGTAAGGTACAGATGTTTTTTAAGTGCAGAGAAATGCTCACTCTCTAAAAGTGGCTTTTCTAAAATAGTAATATAAAATCCAACCTCACCAATACGCAGGATTGTTTATTACCATTATGGCCATACTAAATATGACCTGGTTACTCCTTTCAGATCAGTATCTACCACTCAAAAAGTATGTGAGAGCAGACCCAATGTTAGTCTATGAAGGGAGCAGGCCTCACAGTAGTGGAAAACGAATTTAGGAGTTTTTCACTACCAGGACATATAAAACACATGTGTACATGTCCTGCCTTTTACCAACATGGCGCCCTGCCATATGGTTTACCTAGGGTTTACCTTAGGGTTGATTTTTATGTAGAAAAAGGAGAGTTTAAGGCTTGGCAAGTATATTTAAATGCCAATTCGAAGTGGCAGTAAAACTGCACATACAGGCCTGGCAATGGCAGGCCTGATATATGGTTAAGGGGCTACTTATCTGGGTAGTACAATCAGTGCTGCAAGCCCACTAGTAGTATTTAATGTACAGGCCGTGGGCACATGCACTGCTCTTTACTATGGACTTACAAGTAAATCAAATATGCCAATTGGGGATGAACCAATGTTACCATGTTTAAGTGAGAGAGCATATGCACTTTAGCACTGGTTAGCAGTAGTAAAGTGCTCAGAGCCCTAAAACCAGGAAAAACAGTGTCAGCTAAGCCATGGGCATTGGTATTTGGGAGGGTGGCAGGTAGGAGGATGTGATTTTAGCTGCATGTTGAACGATCTCCTAGACACATTGACTCGGAGAGGCAAATAGATCAAGGCTGCATTGTGTTTGACAGCCGTACTGAATAAACAGACTCCTGGATGCTTGGCTGAATAGATATCTCACTGTCAGAGAGGTAACTTTATTTTCGACTGCCCATACCATGGGGGCTGACTTGATTCTTGGCTCGTTACCCTTACATAAGCTCTCTGATCAGGGGAGTCAGGAACCTTGGTAGGACCTTCTTGGACCACTCTGTGGTCCTCCTACAGCTTGACATCTCTGACTCTCCCCTAGCTATGGGCAGGAGCAACTGGGCACACATGCTCTATTGGCTAGTCTAACAAGAACTTTAAAAGGACATAACTAAACATTTTGAACTCCGTTTGAGCTCTGTGGATTGGGGTGGTCTGAAAGACCTTTATAGTAGTGATTTGCAGGAAATGCATGACTACGCTGTATGGTGTGCTGAAGTCCGTTAAGTCAGACCTCTGTACCGCCTGGAAGATAAAATTAGAATCACTGCTCAGTACTAGAACACATACCTGATAGAGTTTCTGAATTTACTGAAGTACTGGATACGGAGTGTCTGTTTAGGGGGAAATATGCACAGACCCTCCTCGCGAATGGTAGGGTGAACAACAAGGAAAAGAATTTAGCAGATACGATGAAACGTCCACGTAAGGTAACAACATCAATTAAATTGCACATCCTTCTGGAGTACTGCATTACACAAATCCTTAGGTTCTTGACACTTTCTCAACTATACTCAGCGAGTAATCGCTCCCCTGAACATATCTCTGGTTATCTTGATTCTACTGCCCTGACCTGGATTACTGTTACTCGCTGTTAATTTTTGACTGAGCCCTTTATAATCGATGAAATAAGAGGTCTCCCTTTAGCCTGTATGTCACGTTCAGAAGAGTCACAAAAGATTTATGGACATTCTGGCATCTTGCCTCCTTGCAATCTTCAAGGAGGCCAAGGAACAAAAGGTTCTCTCTCCAACCCTTCATGAGGCTATTCTGATAACTTTATTAAAACCTTTAAATCCTGCCTCAAATTGTGAGTCCTATCGACTGCTCTCACTTCTTAAATGCAATTTTAATATCCTGGATACATTTATCGCAAATGACCTAGTTCTTCTGCTCCCAGATTAGTTGTGTTCAGACCAATTTGGATTCATTTGGGGTTAGTCCGCTGCACATAATGTACTGACTTTATGTGCCACTATCCACGATTTAAAGCCCAGTCTGGATACTACAGTAGTCTTCTTGGATGCCTTCAATGTGTTGAGTATGCCAGCTTAGTTGATGGAATGGATTAGGCTATTGTTTAGTTCTTAACATGGCTCGAACTCGTATTAACAACAAAGTATTCGCACCAGTTGCTATCTCTCGGAGCACCCGTCAGGGTTGTCCCCTCTCACCTATTCTCTTTGTAGTTGCCCTGAAGCCACTAGCTGCTAAACTGTCAACACTATTCTTGACATGCACTCTGGTACATTAGTTGTCTTCTTCATATTTCATTATACTGAGATGATATAACCCTCTACCGGGGAAAACGTGGTTGTAGGGAGTTGGCTCTGTATGTGCTATTTCAAAGTAAGGAATAGCATGCACAGAGTCCAAGGGTTCCCCTTAGAGGTAAAATAGTGGTAAAAATAGATAATACTAATGCTCTATTTTGTGGTAGTGTGGTCGAGCAGTAGGCTTATCCAAGGAGTAGTGTTAAGCATTTGTTGTACATACACATAGACAATAAATGAGGTACACACACTCAGAGACAAATCCAGCCAATAGGTTTTGTTATAGAAAAATATCTTTTCTTAGTTTATTTTAAGAACCACAGGTTCAAATTTAACATGTAATATCTTGTTTGAAAGGTATTGCAGGTAAGTACATTAGGAACTTTGAATCATTTCAATTGCATGTATACTTTTCAAGTTATTCACAAATAGCTACTTTAAAAGTGGACACTTAGTGCAATTTTCACAGTTCCTGGGGGAGGTAAGTTTTTGTTAGTTTTACCAGGTAAGTAAGACACTTACAGGGTTCAGTTCTTGGTCCAAGGTAGCCCACCGTTGGGGGTTCAGAGCAACCCCAAAGTTACCACACCAGCAGCTCAGGGCCGGTCAGGTGCAGAGTTCAAAGTGGTGCCCAAAACGCATAGGCTTCAATGGAGAGAAGGGGGTGCCCCGGTTCCAGTCTGCCAGCAGGTAAGTACCCGCGTCTTCGGAGGGCAGACCAGGGGGGTTTTGTAGGGCACCGGGGGAGACACAAGCCCACACAGAAATTTCACCCTCAGCGGCGCGGGGGCGGCCGGGTGCAGTGTTAGAACAAGCGTCGGGTTCGCAATGGAAGTCAATGAGAGATCAAGGGATCTCTTCAGCGCTGCAGGCAGGCAAGGGGGGGCTTCCTCGGGGAAACCTCCACTTGGGCAAACCTCCACTTGGGCAAGGGAGAGGGACTCCTGGGGGTCACTTCTGCAGTGAAAGTCCGGTCCTTCAGGTCCTGGGGGCTGCGGGTGCAGGGTCTTTTCCAGGCGTCGGGCCTTAGGTTTCAGAGAGTCGCAGTCAGGGGAAGCCTCGGGATTCCCTCTGCAGGCGGCGCTGTGGGGGCTCAGGGGGGACAGGTTTTGGTACTCACAGTCGTAGAGTAGTCCGGGGGTCCTCCCTGAGGTGTTGGTTCTCCACCAGCCGAGTCGGGGTCGCCGGGTGCAGTGTTGCAAGTCTCACGCTTCTTGCGGGGAGATTGCAGGGTTCTTTAAAGCTGCTCCTTTGGATAAAGTTGCAGTCTTTTTGGAGCAGGTCCGCTGTCCTCGGGAGTTTCTTGTCGTCGTCGAAGCAGGGCAGTCCTCCGAGGATTCAGAGGTCGCTGGTCCCTTTGGAAGGCGTCGCTGGAGCAGAGTTCTTTGGAAGGCAGGAGACAGGCCGGTGAGTTTCTGGAGCCAAGGCAGTTGTTGTCTTCTGGTCCTCCTCTGCAGGGGTTTTCAGCTAGGCAGTCCTTCTTCTTGTAGTTGCAGGAATCTAATTTTCTAGGGTTCAGGGTAGCCCTTAAATACTAAATTTAAGGGCGTGTTTAGGTCTGGGGGGTTAGTAGCCAATGGCTACTAGCCCTGAGGGTGGGTACACCCTCTTTGTGCCTCCTCCCAAGGGGAGGGGGTCACAATCCTAACCCTATTGGGGGAATCCTCCATCTGCAAGATGGAGGATTTCTAAAAGTCAGAGTCACCTCAGCTCAGGACACCTTAGGGGCTGTCCTGACTGGCCAGTGACTCCTCCTTGTTGCTTTCTTTGTTCCCTCCAGCCTTGCCGCCAAAAGTGGGGGCCGTGGCCGGAGGGGGCGGGCAACTCCACTAAGCTGGAGTGCCCTGCTGGGCTGTGACAAAGGGGTGAGCCTTTGAGGCTCACCGCCAGGTGTTACAGTTCCTGCCTGGGGGAGGTGTTAGCATCTCCACCCAGTGCAGGCTTTGTTACTGGCCTCAGAGTGACAAAGGCACTCTCCCCATGGGGCCAGCAACATGTCTCTAGTGTGGCAGGCTGCTGGAACTAGTCAGCCTACACAGACAGTCGGTTAAGTTTCAGGGGGCACCTCTAAGGTGCCCTCTGGGGTGTATTTTGCAATAAAATGTACACTGGCATCAGTGTGCATTTATTGTGCTGAGAAGTTTGATACCAAACTTCCCAGTTTTCAGTGTAGCCATTATGGTGCTGTAGAGTTCGTGTTTGACAGACTCCCAGACCATATACTCTTATGGCTACCCTGCACTTACAATGTCTAAGGTTTTGTTTAGACACTGTAGGGGTACCATGCTCATGCACTGGTACCCTCACCTATGGTATAGTGCACCCTGCCTTAGGGCTGTAAGGCCTGCTAGAGGGGTGACTGACCTATACTTGGATAGGCAGTGTGAGGCTGGCATGGCACCCTGAGGGGAGTGCCGTGTCGACTTACTCGTTTTGTTCTCACTAGCACACACAAGCTGGCAAGCAGTGTGTCTGTGCTGAGTGGGGGGTCTCCAGGGTGGCATAATACATGCTGCAGCCCTTAGAGACCTTCCTTGGCATCAGGGCCCTTGGTACTAGAAGTACCAGTTACAAGGGACTTATCTGGATGCCAGGGTCTGCCAATTGTGGATACAAAAGTACAGGTTAGGGAAAGAACACTGGTGCTGGGGCCTGGTTAGCAGGCCTCAGCACACTTTCAATTGTAAACATAGCATCAGCAAAGGCAAAAAGTCAGGGGGCAACCATGCCAAGGAGGCATTTCCTTACACAACCCCCCCCCCCAAACGAAAGAGGATGAGACTAACCTTTCCCAAGAGAGTCTTCATTTTCTAAGTGGAAGAACCTGGAAAGGCCATCTGCATTGGCATGGGCAGTCCCAGGTCTGTGTTCCACTATAAAGTCCATTCCCTGTAGGGAGATGGACCACCTCAACAGTTTAGGATTTTCACCTTTCATTTGCATCAGCCATTTGAGAGGTCTGTGGTCAGTTTGAACTAGGAAGTGAGTCCCAAAGAGGTATGGTCTCAGCTTCTTCAGGGACCAAACCACAGCAAAGGCCTCCCTCTCAATGGCACTCCAACGCTGCTCCCTGGGGAGTAACCTCCTGCTAATGAAAGCAACAGGCTGGTCAAGGCCATCATCATTTGTTTGGGACAAAACTGCCCCTATCCCATGTTCAGAGGCATCTGTCTGCACAATGAACTGCTTAGAATAATCTGGAGCTTTTAGAACTGGTGCTGAGCACATTGCTTGTTTCAGGGTGTCAAAGGCCTGTTGGCATTCCACAGTCCAGTTCACTTTTTTGGGCATTTTCTTGGAGGTGAGTTCAGTGAGGGCTGTCACAATGGATCCATATCCCTTCACAAACCTCCTGTAATACCCAGTCAAGCCAAGGAATGCCCTGACTTGAGTCTGGGTTTTTGGAGCTACCCAGTCCAGAATAGTCTGGATCTTGGGTTGGAGTGGCTGAACTTGGCCTCCACCTACAAGGTGGCCCAAGTAAACCACAGTTCCCTGCCCTATCTGGCATTTGGATGCCTTGATAGAGAGGCCTGCAGATTGCAGAGCCTTCAAAACCTTCTTCAGGTGGACCAGGTGATCCTGCCAGGTGGAGCTAAAGACAGCAATATCATCAAGATAAGCTGTGCTAAAGGACTCCAAGCCAGCAAGGACTTGATTCACCAACCTTTGGAAGGTGGCAGGGGCATTCTTTAAACCAAAGGGCATCAAAGTAAACTGATAATGCCCATCAGGTGTGGAGAATGCTGTTTTCTCTTTTGCTCCAGGTGCCATTTTTATTTGCCAGTACCCTGCTGTCAAGTCAAAGGTACTTAAGAATTTGGCAGCACCTAATTTATCTATGAGCTCATCAGCTCTAGGAATTGGATGAGCATCTGTCTTGGTGACAGAATTGAGCCCTCTGTAGTCCACACAAAACCTCATCTCTTTCTTTCCATCTTTGGTGTGAGGTTTGGGGACTAAGACCACTGGGCTAGCCCAGGGGCTGTCAGAGCGCTCAATTACTCCCAATTCCAGCATCTTGTGGACTTCCACCTTAATGCTTTCCTTAACATGGTCAGACTGTCTAAAGATTTTGTTTTTGACAGGCATGCTGTCTCCTGTGTCCACATCATGGGTACACAGGTGTGTCTGACCAGGGGTTACGGAGAAGAGTTCAGGAAACTGTTGTAGGACTCTCCTACAATCAGCTTGCTGTTGGCCAGAGAGGGTGTCTGAGTAGATCACTCCATCTACTGAGCCATCTTTTGGATCTGATGACAGAAGATCAGGGAGAGGTTCACTCTCTGCCTCCTGATCCTCATCTGTTACCATCAACAGATTCACATCAGCCCTGTCATGGAAGAGCTTAAGGCGGTTCACATGGATCACCCTCTTGGGGCTCCTGCTTGTGCCCAGGTCCACCAGGTAGGTGATCTGACTCTTCCTTTCTAGCACTGGGTAAGGGCCACTCCATTTGTCCTGGAGTGCCCTGGGAGCCACAGGCTCCAGAACCCAGACTTTCTGTCCTGGTTGGAATTCAACCAGTGCAGCCTTTTGGTCATACCAAAACTTCTGGAGCTGTTGGCTGGCCTCAAGGTTTTTGGTTGCCTTTTCCATGTACTCTGCCATTCTAGAGCGAAGGCCAAGTACATAGTCCACTATGTCTTGTTTAGGCTCATGAAGAGGTCTCTCCCAGCCTTCTTTAACAAGAGCAAGTGGTCCCCTTACAGGATGACCAAACAGAAGTTCAAAGGGTGAGAATCCTACTCCCTTCTGTGGCACCTCTCTGTAAGCAAAAAGCAGACATGGCAAGAGGACATCCCATCTCCTTTTGAGTTTTTCTGGGAGCCCCATGATCATGCCTTTTAATGTCTTGTTGAATCTCTCAACTAAGCCATTAGTTTGTGGATGGTATGGTGTAGTGAATTTGTAAGTCACTCCACACTCATTCCACATGTGTTTTAGGTATGCTGACATGAAGTTGGTACCTCTGTCAGACACCACCTCCTTAGGGAAACCCACTCTGGTAAAGATACCAATGAGGGCCTTGGCTACTGCAGGGGCAGTAGTCGACCTAAGGGGAATAGCTTCAGGATACCTAGTAGCATGATCCACTACTACTAGGATGTACATATTTCCTGAGGCTGTGGGAGGTTCCAGTGGACCAACTATGTCCACACCCACTCTTTCAAAGGGGACCCCCACCACTGGAAGTGGAATGAGGGGGGCCTTTGGGTGCCCACCTGTCTTACCACTGGATTGACAGGTGGGGCAGGAGAGGCAAAACTCCTTAACCTTCTGGGACATATTGGGCCAGTAGAAGTGGTTGACTAACCTCTCCCACGTCTTGGTTTGTCCCAAATGCCCAGCAAGGGGAATATCATGGGCTAATGTCAGAATAAACTCTCTGAACGACTGAGGCACTACCACTCTCCTAGTGGCACCAGGTTTGGGGTCTCTGGCCTCAGTGTACAGGAGTCCATCTTCCCAATAGACCCTATGTGTTCCATTTTTCTTGCCCTTGGACTCTTCAGCAGCTTGCTGCCTAAGGCCTACAAGAGAGGGACAGGTTTCTTGTCCCTTACACAGCTCCTCCCTTGAAGGTCCCCCTGGGCCTAAGAGCTCAACCTGATAAGGTTCAAGCTCCAAAGGCTCAGTTCCCTCAGAGGGCAGAACTTCTTCCTGAGAAGAGAGGTTCCCTTTTTCTGACTGTGCTGCAGTTGGTTTCCCAACTGACTTTCCTTTTCTCTTGGTAGGCTGGGCCATTTTTCCAGACTCCAGCTCTACTTTTTCACCCTGTGCCTTGCACTGTGCTCTTGTTTTTACACACACCAGTTCAGGGATACCCAGCATGGCTGCATGGGTTTTTAGTTCTACCTCAGCCCATGCTGAGGACTCCAGGTCATTTCCAAGCAGACAGTCTACTGGGATGTTTGAGGAGACCACCACCTGTTTCAGGCCATTGACCCCTCCCCATTCTAAAGTTACCATTGCCATGGGATGTGCTTTAGTTTGATTGTCAGCATTGGTGACTGTATAAGTTTTTCCAGTCAGGTATTGGCCAGGGGAAACCAGTTTCTCTGTCACCATGGTGACACTGGCACCTGTATCCCTCAGGCCCTCTACACTTGTCCCATTAATAAAGAGCTGCTGCCTGTATTTTTGCATGTTAGGGGGCCAGGCAGCTAGTGTGGCTAAATCCACCCCACCCTCAGAGACTAGAGTAGCTTCAGTGTGGACCCTGATTTGCTCTGGGCACACTGTTGATCCCACTTGGAGACTAGCCATTCCAGTGTTACCTGGATTTGTGAGAAGGTAGCCTCTTTCTAGCCTTGTTACCCCCACTTTTGGCCTGTTTGTGAGTGTATGTCAGGGTGTTTGTCACTGTTTTCACTGTCTCACTGGGATCCTGATAGCCAGGCCTCAGTGCTCATAGTGAAAACACCATGTTTTCAGTATGGTTGTTATGTGTCACTGGGATCCTGCTAGTCAGGACCCCAGTGCTCATAGGTTTGTGGCCTATATGTATGTGTCACTAGGACCCTGTCACACAGGGCCCCAGTGCTCATAGGTGTGCATGTATATGTTCCCTGTGTGGTGCCTAACTGTCTCACTGAGGCTCTGCTAACCAGAACCTCAGTGGTTATGCTCTCTCATTACTTTCAAATTGTCACTAACAGGCTAGTGACCAATTTTACCAATTTACATTGGCTTACTGGAACACCCTTATAATTCCCTAGTATATGGTACTGAGGTACCCAGGGTATTGGGGTTCCAGGAGACCCCTATGGGCTGCAGCATTTCTTTTGCCACCCATAGGGAGCTCTGACAATTCTTACACAGGCCTGTCACTGCAGCCTGAGTGAAATAACGTCCACGTTATTTCACAGCCATTTTACACTGCACTTAAGTAACTTATAAGTCACCTATATGTCTAACCTTTACCTGGTAAAGGTTAGGTGCAAAGTTACTTAGTGTGAGGGCACCCTGGCACTAGCCAAGGTGCCCCCACATTGTTCAGAGCCAATTACCTGAACTTTGTGAGTGCGGGGACACCATTACACGCGTGCACTACATATAGGTCACTACCTATATGTAGCTTCACCATGGTAACTCCGAATATGGCCATGTAACATGTCTATGATCATGGAATTGCCCCCTCTATACCATCCTGGCATAGTTGGCACAATCCCATGATCCCAGTGGTCTGTAGCACAGACCCTGGTACTGCCAAACTGCCCTTCCTGGGGTTTCACTGCAGCTGCTGCTGCTGCCAACCCCTCAGACAGGCAGCTGCCCTCCTGGGGTCCAGCCAGGCCTGGCCCAGGATGGCAGAACAAAGAACTTCCTCTGAGAGAGGGTGTGACACCCTCTCCCTTTGGAAAATGGTGTGAAGGCAGGGGAGGAGTAGCCTCCCCCAGCCTCTGGAAATGCTTTGTTGGGCACAGATGTGCCCAATTCTGCATAAGCCAGTCTACACCGGTTCAGGGACCCCTTAGCCCCTGCTCTGGCGCGAAACTGGACAAAGGAAAGGGGAGTGACCACTCCCCTGACCTGCACCTCCCCTGGGAGGTGTCCAGAGCTCCTCCAGTGTGCTCCAGACCTCTGCCATCTTGGAAACAGAGGTGCTGCTGGCACACTGGACTGCTCTGAGTGGCCAGTGCCACCAGGTGACGTCAGAGACTCCTGCTGATAGGCTCCTTCAGGTGTTAGTAGCCTTTCCTCTCTCCTAGGTAGCCAAACCCTCTTTTCTGGCTATTTAGGGTCTCTGTCTCTGGGGAAACTTTAGATAACGAATGCATGAACTCAGCCGAGTTCCTCTGCATCTCCCTCTTCACCTTCTGATAAGGAATCGACCGCTGACCGCGCTGGAAGCCTGCAAACCTGCAACAAAGTAGCAAAGACGACTACTGCAACTCTGTAACGCTGATCCTGCCGCCTTCTCGACTGTTTTCCTGCTTGTGCATGCTGTGGGGGTAGTCTGCCTCCTCTCTGCACCAGAAGCTCCGAAGAAATCTCCCGTGGGTCGACGGAATCTTCCCCCTGCAACCGCAGGCACCAAAAAGCTGCATTACCGGTCCCTTGGGTCTCCTCTCAGCACGACGAGCGAGGTCCCTCGAATCCAGCGACACCGTCCAAGTGACCCCCACAGTCCAGTGACTCTTCAGCCCAAGTTTGGTGGAGGTAAGTCCTTGCCTCACCTCGCTGGGCTGCATTGCTGGGAACCGCGACTTTGCAAGCTACTCCGGCCCCTGTGCACTTCCGGCGGAAATCCTTCGTGCACAGCCAAGCCTGGGTCCACGGCACTCTAACCTGCATTGCACGACTTTCTAAGTTTTTCCCCGGCGACGTGGGACTCCTTTGTGCAACTTCGGCGAGCACTGTTTCACGCATCCTCGTAGTGCCTGTTTCTGGCACTTCTCCGGGTGCTACCTGCTTCAGTGAGGGATCTTTGTCTTGCTCGACGTCCCCTCTCTCTGCAGGTCCAATTTGCGACCTCCTGGTCCCTCCTGGGCCCCAGCAGCGTCCAAAAGCGCCAAACGCACGATTTGCGTGTAGCAAGGCTTGTTGGCGTCCATCCGGCGGGAAAACACTTCTGCACGACTCTCCAAGGCGTGGGGGATCCATCCTCCAAAGGGGAAGTCTCTAGCCCTTGTCGTTCCTGCAGTATTCACAGTTCTTCAGCCTAGTAAGAGCTTCTTTGCACCAACCGCTGGCATTTCTTGGGCATCTGCCCATCTCCGAGTTGCTTGTGACTTTTGGACTTGGTCCCCTTGTTCCACAGGTACCCTCAGTCAGGAATCCATCGTTGTTGCATTGCTGATTTGTGTTTTCCTTGCATTTTCCCTCTAACACGACTATTTTGTCCTTAGGGGAACTTTGGTGCACTTTGCACTCACTTTTCAGGGTCTTGGGGAGGGTTATTTTGCTAACTCTCACTATTTTCTAATAGTCCCAGCGACCCTCTACAAGGTCACATAGGTTTGGGGTCCATTCGTGGTTCGCATTCCACTTTTGGAGTATATGGTTTGTGTTGCCCCTATCCCTATGTTTCCCCATTGCATCCTATTGTAACTATACATTGTTTGCACTGTTTTCTAAGACTATACTGCATATTTTTGCTATTGTGTATATATATCTTGTGTATATTTCCTATCCTCTCACTGAGGGTACACTCTAAGATACTTTGGCATATTGTCATAAAAATAAAGTACCTTTATTTTTAGTATAACTGTGTATTGTGTTTTCTTATGATATTGTGCATATGACACTAAGTGGTACTGTAGTAGCTTCACACGTCTCCTAGTTCAGCCTGAGCTGCTTTGCTAAGCTACCATTATCTATCAGCCTAAGCTGCTAGACACCCTATACACTAATAAGGGATAACTGGGCCTGGTGCAAGGTGCAAGTACCCCTTGGTACTCACTACAAGCCAGTCCAGCCTCCTACAGGATTGGAGTTTGGAGTGGAACTTTTCTTGGGACAGGCCTTGTCTCCAGTTTGGTGTCCAGACTGACTACAGTTTCGACACCAGGCCTTTTTGGGATCAAAGTTTTTACCCTTGTACCCAGGATTGTTTTGTGAAGAGGCTCTGGGCCCACCCTCCTGTGCAGGTTTTTGGGGGCCTTTAGAAGACTCTTGACTATTTTTATTTTTGGCTGTCTCACCACCTTTCCCCTGGGGAGGTTTTGTGACCCCTTTCTTTTGGTCACCCCCTGTGGAAGTTTTGGACACCCTTGTCTTGACCCAATGGTCCGCCTTCTTTCCCAATTCTTGGGGAGAAATTGGTCCTAGGTCTACCAGATGCTGATGCAGTTTATCATTGAAACAATTACTTAACAGGTGTTCTTTCACAAATAAATTGTACAGCCCATCATAATTACTTACACCACTGCCTTGAATCCAACCATCTAGTGTTTTTACTGAGTAGTCTACAAAGTCAACCCAGGTCTGGCTCGAGGATTTTTGAGCCCCCCTGAATCTAATCCTATACTCCTCAGTGGAGAATCCAAAGCCCTCAATCAGGGTACCCTTCATGAGGTCATAAGATTCTGCATCTTGTCCAGAGAGTGTGAGGAGTCTATCCCTACACTTTCCTGTGAACATTTCCCAAAGGAGAGCACCCCAGTGAGATCTGTTCACTTTTCTGGTTACACAAGCCCTCTCAAAAGCTGTGAACCATTTGGTGATGTCATCACCATCTTCATATTTAGTTACAATCCCTTTAGGGATTTTCAACATGTCAGGAGAATCTCTGACTCTATTTATGTTGCTGCCACCATTGATGGGTCCTAGGCCCATCTCTTGTCTTTCCCTCTCTATGGCTAGGATCTGTCTTTCCAAAGCCAATCTTTTGGCCATCCTGGCTAACTGGATGTCCTCTTCACTGGAGTTATCCTC
The DNA here is from genome assembly GCF_031143425.1 of Pleurodeles waltl. NCBI lineage: Eukaryota > Metazoa > Chordata > Amphibia > Caudata > Salamandridae > Pleurodeles > Pleurodeles waltl. The sequence continues at coordinate 13,210,329 of NC_090441.1, read as the reverse complement.
CGTGATTTCAGAGGTGTTGGTCTCTCCTGTGAGGGAACCAGCATCTCTGACTATTATTTTTGGAGTCAGGGTTTGAGAGACCCTGTTCTCCCTAGATAGGACTGGTAGGGGGGAATTTTCCTCCAAGTCACTATCCTCTTCCTCTGAGTTGCCACCCTCAGAGGGGTTGGCCTTTTCAAACTCTGCCAAAAGCTCCTGGAGCTGTATTTTGGTAGGTTTGGGGCCCATTGTTATTTTCTTTATTTTACAGAGTGACCTTAGTTCCCTCATCTTAAGATGGAGGTAAGGTGTGGTGTCGAGTTCCACCACAGTCACATCTGTGCTAGACATTTTGCTTCTAAAAGTTGGAATACTTTTTAAGAATCTACAACTGGTTCTAGAATCTAATTCAAACTTTTACAAACTTTTAAACTCTAAAAGAAATGCTAAACAGGATCTAACACAAGGCCCTAGCAGGTCTTTTAAGAATTTAGAAAACTTTTCAAATTGCAAAAATCAATTTCTAATGACAATTTTGGAATTTGTCGTGTGATCAGGTATTGGCTGAGTAGTCCAGCAAATGCAAAGTCTTGTATCCCACCGCTGATTCACCAATGTAGGAAGTTGGCTCTGTATGTGCTATTTCAAAGTAAGGAATAGCATGCACAGAGTCCAAGGGTTCCCCTTAGAGGTAAAATAGTGGTAAAAATAGATAATACTAATGCTCTATTTTGTGGTAGTGTGGTCGAGCAGTAGGCTTATCCAAGGAGTAGTGTTAAGCATTTGTTGTACATACACATAGACAATAAATGAGGTACACACACTCAGAGACAAATCCAGCCAATAGGTTTTGTTATAGAAAAATATCTTTTCTTAGTTTATTTTAAGAACCACAGGTTCAAATTTAACATGTAATATCTTGTTTGAAAGGTATTGCAGGTAAGTACATTAGGAACTTTGAATCATTTCAATTGCATGTATACTTTTCAAGTTATTCACAAATAGCTACTTTAAAAGTGGACACTTAGTGCAATTTTCACAGTTCCTGGGGGAGGTAAGTTTTTGTTAGTTTTACCAGGTAAGTAAGACACTTACAGGGTTCAGTTCTTGGTCCAAGGTAGCCCACCGTTGGGGGTTCAGAGCAACCCCAAAGTTACCACACCAGCAGCTCAGGGCCGGTCAGGTGCAGAGTTCAAAGTGGTGCCCAAAACGCATAGGCTTCAATGGAGAGAAGGGGGTGCCCCGGTTCCAGTCTGCCAGCAGGTAAGTACCCGCGTCTTCGGAGGGCAGACCAGGGGGGTTTTGTAGGGCACCGGGGGAGACACAAGCCCACACAGAAATTTCACCCTCAGCGGCGCGGGGGCAGCCGGGTGCAGTGTTAGAACAAGCGTCGGGTTCGCAATGGAAGTCAATGAGAGATCAAGGGATCTCTTCAGCGCTGCAGGCAGGCAAGGGGGGGCTTCCTCGGGGAAACCTCCACTTGGGCAAGGGAGAGGGACTCCTGGGGGTCACTTCTGCAGTGAAAGTCCGGTCCTTCAGGTCCTGGGGGCTGCGGGTGCAGGGTCTTTTCCAGGCGTCGGGCCTTAGGTTTCAGAGAGTCGCGGTCAGGGGAAGCCTCGGGATTCCCTCTGCAGGCGGCGCTGTGGGGGCTCAGGGGGGACAGGTTTTGGTACTCACAGTCGTAGAGTAGTCCGGGGGTCCTCCCTGAGGTGTTGGTTCTCCACCAGCCGAGTCGGGGTCGCCGGGTGCAGTGTTGCAAGTCTCACGCTTCTTGCGGGGAGATTGCAGGGTTCTTTAAAGCTGCTCCTTTGGATAAAGTTGCAGTCTTTTTGGAGCAGGTCCGCTGTCCTTGGGAGTTTCTTGTCGTCGAAGCAGGGCAGTCCTCAGAGGATTCAGAGGTCGCTGGTCCCTTTGGAAGGCGTCGCTGGAGCAGAGTTCTTTGGAAGGCAGGAGACAGGCCGGTGAGTTTCTGGAGCCAAGGCAGTTGTTGTCTTCTGGTCCTCCTCTGCAGGGGTTTTCAGCTAGGCAGTCCTTCTTCTTGTAGTTGCAGGAATCTAATTTTCTAGGGTTCAGGGTAGCCCTTAAATACTAAATTTAAGGGCGTGTTTAGGTCTGGGGGGTTAGTAGCCAATGGCTACTAGCCCTGAGGGTGGGTACACCCTCTTTGTGCCTCCTCCCAAGGGGAGGGGGTCACAATCCTAACCCTATTGGGGGAATCCTCCATCTGCAAGATGGAGGATTTCTAAAAGTTAGAGTCACCTCAGCTCAGGACACCTTAGGGGCTGTCCTGACTGGCCAGTGACTCCTCCTTGTTGCTTTCTTTGTTCCCTCCAGCCTTGCCGCCAAAAGTGGGGGCCGTGGCCGGAGGGGGCGGGCAACTCCACTAAGCTGGAGTGCCCTGCTGGGCTGTGACAAAGGGGTGAGCCTTTGAGGCTCACCGCCAGGTGTTACAGTTCCTGCCTGGGGGAGGTGTTAGCATCTCCACCCAGTGCAGGCTTTGTTACTGGCCTCAGAGTGACAAAGGCACTCTCCCCATGGGGCCAGCAACATGTCTCTAGTGTGGCAGGCTGCTGGAACTAGTCAGCCTACACAGACAGTCGGTTAAGTTTCAGGGGGCACCTCTAAGGTGCCCTCTGGGGTGTATTTTGCAATAAAATGTACACTGGCATCAGTGTGCATTTATTGTGCTGAGAAGTTTGATACCAAACTTCCCAGTTTTCAGTGTAGCCATTATGGTGCTGTGGAGTTCGTGTTTGACAGACTCCCAGACCATATACTCTTATGGCTACCCTGCACTTACAATGTCTAAGGTTTTGTTTAGACACTGTAGGAGTACCATGCTCATGCACTGGTACCCTCACCTATGGTATAGTGCACCCTGCCTTAGGGCTGTAAGGCCTGCTAGAGGGGTGACTGACCTATACTTGCATAGGCAGTGAGAGGCTGGCATGGCACCCTGAGGGGAGTGCCGTGTCGACTTACTCGTTTTGTTCTCACTAGCACACACAAGCTGGCAAGCAGTGTGTCTGTGCTGAGTGAGGGGTCTCCAGGGTGGCATAATACATGCTGCAGCCCTTAGAGACCTTCCTTGGCATCAGGGCCCTTGGTACTAGAAGTACCAGTTACAAGGGACTTATCTGGATGCCAGGGTCTGCCAATTGTGGATACAAAAGTACAGGTTAGGGAAAGAACACTGGTGCTGGGGCCTGGTTAGCAGGCCTCAGCACACTTTCAATTGTAAACATAGCATCAGCAAAGGCAAAAAGTCAGGGGGCAACCATGCCAAGGAGGCATTTCCTTACAGTGGTGAATGCCTTAATTCAGTTGTTCATGAAATTCTCATTTTTGGAGCAGTTATGGGAGTGAATATCAACTGGAGTAAACCTCTTATCTTGCCCCTAACTGACATCACGGATCTGGAGTGATTGCCCACTGTAAGATCTTGTTCACTGGTACAGTTGGAATATTTATACAGTCATTAGAGAAAATTATAGGGTGGTCCTAAATAAGTTAAACAAAAGGATTACTTAATGGTCAGCTCTTCAACTATTCCAAAATGATTATCCTTCCGAATTAGCTGCATTTCTTTTTGAATATCCCCATTTTTCTCAACAAATCCTTCTTTCATACGCTCATCCTCAACACATTGATTGACTCCTCAACAAGTTGATTGAACTGGTGTGGGCTGAATCAAGTGGAAGACATTCACTCTGTCATTCCATCTCGGCATCTTTGAGGCACCATACATCTAATTTTACTTTCTGTGTGCTCAGGCTCACTTTGCACACTATTGGTTCAGCCCTTGCCCAATCCTTCAGCATATTGCTGTTGAATCTAACAGTGCAGCCCCTCTGCTGCTCCAGTCACTATTGGGATATTAGCCCCATTGGCAGGTCCAAACCACATACAGTGTAGGATGCACTATTCGTGTGCATGGAATGCCTGCATGGGACAGCTCCACTGAGCTTCCATAATATACTCCACTGAGCTTCCACTGACCTATCATCCACTACTCCCAATCACATGAACCAAGAACAATCTATCAGATGCACTCACCTGGACTTCTGACATGAGTTAGTCTATACACAAATGGCAGCTTTCAGACTCTGGCAGATATAATGGATAGGTCTCCTTGCAGTCCTCATGAAATTTTTGTTTTATTTTATCGAATTCTTAACCCCTGTGTATCTGCACTTCTGCCCTGTCCCTCTGAGCCATGTATCTTCAAAATCCTTTACTAATTTATAGTAAGGTCTTCTACAAAGCGGCTTATTTCTCTGTTCTATCACTTGTCACTAGAGAAGCCCCCTGGTACTGCATGTCTGGCTAGGATTGTCTGGGAAACTGATATGGGAGAGACACTGTCTAACGAGACTTGGAGGTTCTGCTGTACACAGACTGGCCTGCTCTCCCCAAACAGCTCTGTATCACCAACATTAAATTCTTCCACTAAGTGTCTTACACCCACTTGAAAGTTTGGAAATTTGGTCTTCGGACAACCTCAATCTGTGCCAAGTGCAGGGCGCCAGAGGTGGATTTTCTGCATTTGGCCTTGTAGTGCAGCCCTGTTCAAGAATTTGGGGCTGTGTTCATCTCCGCAGTGTCTAACACGATTGACTGTGTGGTTTCTATGGATCCCGAGATTGCTGTTCTTGGCTGAGAGGTGTCTGTGTGTGGTGGGGGGTTGGGGGGCCTATTTCCTACACCACGCAAAGTTGTGCGGCTTGCCCTGCTTTTGGCCAAAAGACTGGTTGCATGCAGATGAGTAGGAGCAGAGCTCCTATATTCAAATCATGGCTGGAATTACTCATTCATCAGCGAAGGCAGTAAATACAATGGTGGTATACCATTGAAGAATATGTGACTACAGAGTGACATCCCCTCCCTGTCCCCGGTTTTAGAGCAACTATCCTAACCATGTCTGAACACCCAATGAAACAATCTCTGACTTTTGGGTAACGAATGTCCTTAATTGATGGACACCTGGCATGGTATCTAGGACGATCGCCTGCTTAAATAGGCTACACCTGGGTAACACCTATTTCTGATTAGCCAGAGACCTTTCATAAGTCCTCAAGAAAGCTGTAGACCCACTGGGCTCTTTAAAAACATTTAGACTAGTCCAGATGGAAAGGTACTAATACCCTTCAAAGGTACTAATACCCTTCAAGCATGATTGATGATAACTCCCTTGTTATCCCGTTTTTTAATTCAGTCAAGTTACCTGTAAATAATGAATTTGAATAGGAGTACCGAAGACCGTTTTAACGTATTCCTCCTTTTTTCTCTCTGGCCCAGGGAGACTTCTCAACCCACAATAACTAAAAACAAAACAAAAATCTTGCTCCCATGATAGGTGGTAGTGGCCCACTTGAACTCACATGAGTTCAAGTGTAGTAATGTCCAATGATGTAGCATTCCACAATTGTGGGTGAGGTCCTTGGAATTCCCAGTGGCATATCTGTCCTAAAGTTGTGTTTTTTCAGACGCGAAGAGCCCTGTTCTTCTTCAGTTGTGTGTGTAATAATTGATAGGGACGGTGGAAGAATGGGCCTTTGGGACCTCTTTCCCCTTCCTCGTGAGACTGGAGTCACTCATATACTGTAATAGCCAGCTTGAAATCTGTTGAACTCGCCCACACCTTTTAGCCCAGGGATATGTGGTCACCGCTGAGGTGCTATTTACTCTGCAACCAGGTTTGAGCAGTTTGTCTGTTGTGGTCTTCTCCTTTGTCTTAGAATCTGCCCTCTGTATTTCTCCTCGTCTCATTAGCGAAGACTGTATTTGGTCCCTTGACTTCAAAACTTCAATATGGAGATGTGTGTTTACTGATCGGCATATCTAATTCAATAAACACATTTTTCAATGACTCCTCTAATTTATGAATCGCTGCCTAATGGAATGAAACGGGCTCAGTCGAGCTGTAATGTACAATGTCTGTGCACTAGAATAGTTTCTTGTTTATTTTTGTTGATAAAATCAATAAACACATTTTTGTAATTGCAGTTGGTGACAGAGGTGGCTTTTTGCTGCTCACCAGAACATCAAGTGCCCTCTCTTTTGCTCTAGAAAGGTTCCCAAGTGGCAATCTTTCTTTCTTTCCAGGTACTATAGATCATGCTTTCTACAATGCAAATAGTTATCAACAGATTCAGTGGAGTTCAAACAGCAAAGGTTCTGGAAGTCCTATATTGGCCAACGACAGTAGGATGTTTGCCTCTTTCTTCTTGCTCAAGCTGGCCACAGAATGTGGTGTACCCCTCTCTGCTCTCCCAGAAGGACTGTAAAAAATTAAACCGCTTTTCTCAAGCGTGATGTCTCTTGTTCGTTAGGCCAGTGAACCTTCAGTATCTAAAACAGATAAAAATATAGTTTTCATTATGTTACCAACACTGTGTTCTGGTCCAGTTGAGGGAGGGGATGTGAGGATATGGAATGAATCTGCACCCTGGAAATATGCTAAATTGTTTTCTGATTTGAACATTGTGGTGACACTGAGATATCCCCAGGAAATTTGGCATTAATGTGGCTCTACAACTGGAAAAATGGAAAAGGTCTGGATATGGACTGGTGCATAGTAACTGAGAAGTCTGTATACAAATGTAGGGAATCACTCAAATAATTTGTGTGGAAACATTGGATGAGATACCTTGGCATGGCCAAGTGAGCAGGGAAAAACACCTGTTGAGTGTGATCTAGGGAATGTTTGCGTTTTTGGACAACATGAAGGCTGTACTGACACAGTATAATGTAGGGTTTGCTCTGATAGTGCCTGGATATGTGCCTGCATCAAGTTCAAAGGCATTAAGGGCCAGATGTAGGTAGCCTTTTGCGCCTCGCAAACGGCGAAAAACGCTGCTTGCGAGGCGCAAAAGGCCTTCCGCGATGCAGAGTCACATTTTGCAAGTCGGTACCGACTCGCAAAATGTGATTCCGACTCGCAAATAGGAAGGGGTGTTCCCTTCCTATTTGCGACCACATCGCGATGTAGAGTTGATTTGTGACCGCGAAAGCGGTTGCAAACCAACTCGCAGTTACCATCCACTTGAAGTGGATGGTAACTCATTCGCAAACGGGAAGGGATCCCCATGAGACCCCTTCCCCTTTGTGAATGCAAAAACAAATATTTTTTCAGAGGACAACTGCCTACTCTGAAAAAACCCGAAACTAAATGGTTTCGGTAATTTTTCTTTTTGCAGCTCGTTTTCCTTCAAGGAAAACGTGCTGCAAAAAGAAAAAAAAAACTGCTTTATTTAAAAGCAGTCACAGACATGATGGTCTGCTGTCTCCAGCAGGCCACCATCCCTGTGAGTGCCTAGACTCGCTATGGGGTCGCAAACTGCGACCCACCTTATAAATATTCATGAGGTGGGTCTTTGCGACCCCATAGCGAGTCGCAGAAGGTGTCTGAGACACCTTTCTGCTTCTCGGATTGCGAGTTGCAATTTGCGAGTCGCTATGACTCGCAAATTGCAAGTTGCAATTTGTAACTTAACTACATCTGGCCCTAAGTAACATAAGTTCCAATTGTTCCATTTTATGGATTTTCTTTATATTACATACTTGTAATGCAAAGCCAATGAGTTTGAAACAAAAATTAGGAGGTGCTTATTTTAAAATATAGTAGTGAATGTGCTTGAAAAATATAAATTTGATGTGACTGTACCCAGAAAATGTTCTATTGAAAACAGAGTGATAGTGAAGCAGGGACTAACTAGAGGCATTGAGTCTGTGTACTCTTTTTAAAGTAACAAGGGCAAGGAATGTCATTTTACATAAACTCCTCTTCCCTCAAGTATTTCAGTGCCCTTAAAGGTAAACCATTTTTTCTTGCCCTATTGTGGTTCCTGCTTGGTTTTCACTTAAATAATTGCCTTCAGCAAAATTATTTTTATTCCAAGCTTGTCATCAATTGGACTAAAGATGAAGACTCATTGATGTAATTTTCATTGGGACATTAAGATGTGTTATAAGGCACCCAACACTGCTACAGAAGTTATAATTGTGCATTGCTAGTAGGTTTTTCCAGGGTGACATTTGGAGAAATACTAACACTTGGACTTCACTTTGCACTGTCATAACGTCCAGTGGTCTGCTTTTTGTTGCTAAGAGGTCTCTCACAAGAACTGTAAAATGTTGCTGGGGAAGTATTTCAAAGATATCATTTTTGCAGAGCATAGTGTTCGTTCAAAGCGTCTTTCTCTTGTAACAGTGTTACTGATGGATACTTTGCTTTCTCCGTTGATTCGGAACACCTGGAGGCGCGTCCGAGAACCAGAGAGCACTCTATAGGGGCACTATCTATACACAAGGCTGATGTTGCATTAGAGAGGCGCACAGCACCATTGTGACCTCACAGCACACAGCTGCTGTTCTCAGACATTGTGAGAGGGAATTTGAAGGATAGAGAATCTGTAGAGGGATTACAGTATGCCTCAGAACCGATGTTACCCTATTCTTGTAATTTTCCTCTGTTTCAGTTTTGGTTTCAGTGCAGTCAGCTGTCAGTTAATGTGTCAGCAAGAGCTGGCGGCCGCGAGGCCCTGGCGCGCGCTCTGTTGCCCGGTTATCACGGGGGACTTTGTGCGTGAGGTTAGCCCCCAGCACTTCCGCACAGTAACCCTCGGTGAGGTTTTCTGCATTTAAGGCTTTAAAAATTCAGATAGCAGGTTAGATTCGTGGTAATAGCAGCAGCATCAGTGACGGTATTATTAGTATTCCAGTGATTTGCTATGGCATGCAAGGATGTGGCATTACGGTCTGACCTGCGGAACCAGGTTCGAGTCCCTCGGATCAACATTCTGTGACCCTGGGCATATCAATTAATCCCGCCGTGCCTAATAAACGAATGAGACCTTGTGTACCCTAACTGGTGATGACGTAAAGCACGCGAATGCCATTGGACAGAGTTCGCGCTGTATATGAACAAGCGACGCGGCTACAAGCAATGGGGCGGAAGGAGAATTGGGATGCGCTGGCCGGTGAGAAGAAAGGAAATGAGTGACAATGAAGCCAACCAATGGTAAGTAGTATGTGGGCTCCAAGTCCTCTTAAGTTAACAATAGATCTTAGCAAGCAACAGCACCTCCCCTGTCTCGGGGGAGATCTTTATAGAATGCTAAAAGCAAGCAGAGTAAGACGGGCTTCCAAATAATGGGTGATTTATTTGATGGAGACCCTTTTGTTATCTTTGCAGAGGCTACGATCCAGTTTGAAGTTCAAGAGGGTAAATTACAGGTTGCCCCAAATGTCTTGTCTTTCATGGGAAGGATTACCCGGGAGACTACCTAACTCTACATTGTATGAACTTCACTCATTGTCAAAAGGGTGAGTGATCCCAACACTAGGAAGAGCGGTGTGTGGATCACCTTCAGGCTGCACTTCAGTGAGAACTAAACAGGGGAGGGATGTTGGAGAACTGACACCTGACAGATTGGCACACCATGCACATCTATAGCGAGGGCAGTGACCAGCAACATATGATTCCAGTAGTATTATATGCACTTAAACAGATTTTATTTTACTTCTCTAATCATGCATAGCCTTCATGTCCTGTACAGATGAATGCCCTAGACACTAAGCTGGAGGTTCAGACTTTATCCATATGATCTGAACGTGTCCAGTTGTGAAAGAATTTTGGAAATGTACAACAGTGGGAGGTTTGATTGTGCACCCACAAGGGTAAGTTATATTACAGTTAAGTGTCTCCTTCATTTCTATTTGCAGAGAGAGGTATTACTAGCCAGCTGAGGAGATATGCAGGCTTGGGGTGAACAATGGATTAATGGAAGATTTGCATGACTGGGGAGAAATGAGTGATACAGTGGATTATCTCACATAGTTGATGACTCCTTCGTAGTTGTAGGTCTTTCAAAGACGCCCCCTGCCCTCTTCTCAATCCTATTTGGGTGTTACTTAATGACGTAAGATTTATTGATGCAGCTGACTTACATCATAGACTTAAATGTATTAGTATGATAATATTGTACTTGATCTGGAAATTAAGAATGCCTCTGTCTTACATGTGATTGTATTCATTTCTTTGTTATAAAGTAATAACAAATGTAAAAAAAAAAAAAGAAAAAACAAGAGCCAGTGAATGCCACAAATGATTACTAAATGATTGTGTATCAAAAGGGCATGAACTTTGGTTGGAAAAGGGTAGAAAGAGCCATAGACCTGTGTGTCGGCTTATCTTGAAAAACTACCAGGAGAATTTGTGAGGCACCAAGTGATCAACTTGCCAACCAGCCACCGCTGAGAGTTAAAAGTGGTTGAGGAGCAGCAGCTGACTTTTGTTGTCTTTCTCATAACATTTACCCCATAAGATGCTAGAATGGATTAATAGCCATGCAGGGAAAATCCTCATTAGTGACTATTAAGAAGAATGTTGTAGTTTAAGCATATTCACTGATCCCTCCCTCTGAGACAGGATCACCTTCAGAACTGTAGGTTTGGCTTGCTAGGGCATTTTCAACGTGGTCATGCTCAACACGGCCGAAACTTGGAAGGTAGGTGACCTGGGGATAGAAAACGCAGGAAGATGTCATGGATCAACAGTTGATAGAACATTACTTTAACAATGATACTTTTACCATAAATGAACCATTATGCTACACATGGATTTTGATAAAATAAAGGGAAAGGCATCACTGTGTGTTTTGACGGAGTGAATCATTTTAAATATTAGACCAGGTAATCTAAATAACGTGTAATTGGACCAAATTTATTCTCACTGGCCTAATTACACGTTATTTACAGCAACTATACTAATGAACGCACATTGTTTGCTACAGTACAAATATGAATTTCCAGTTTAAATACCATAGTAGAGCAAACTTAATGCAAGAAAAAATATTGTTTCTTGCTTCTAACTTTGTAGATTACTAGTACCTCAACATGAAAATAACCCCTTGTAGTCACACACATTGTTCAATGTGATTTTCCTACTTCACAAATTAAACTCCTAGCATGCTGGTTTTGTTTAAAAACGTTTTTTGGAAAGAAAAAACGTGAAAAATGTAATTCCATAAACTATTTATGCAGCTACACAGTGCGTAAAATGCTGTTATGATTTTGGAGTTCAAGGACGAGCTTTGCCTCTCGGAGTGATGGTCCCTACCCACAGTCAATAATGGTAATAAGTAGCACAATACAGTCCGCACAGCTGCATATATCCTACTCAGTAAATGGTTGGATGCTTTTATTGCACAAATTGCAGTTGTAAACCCATATTTTGTGATCATAATGACTGCTCCCAAACCTTTCTGCAGATCTTTACTATTGTCGTGATTGCTAGGATTATGCAGCATATATCACCAGACTAAGCAAAAAGTTTACCTAAATTACAGTGCAAAAATGCAAAGTATGCAGAACTTTCGCTGGTAGCATTTATTAATTTGTTTGAGCTGGAAACAACATCATAAATCCACTGGCCTTCAGGGCTGATATGCAATTAATGCTGTGGCCACAGAATCACATAAATCCACTGACATTCAGTGTTGTCCATTAAGAAAGGTAAACAAAACAAACTTTATAATTCCAATCAGTGCCTGTTATTAGCAGCACTTTGAAAAAACAGCTTTTGAGTGCTAGCTCGAAATATATAAAATAATACAATATAAAAGATATATGAGTAACTTTTCTAATGTAGTCTTAAATTGCCATCTTGCGTTTATAGTGACATTTGCAGCACTCCATTTTATTCATACTTTCCAATGGGTAAGTAACAGCAGATTTGTTTCGGCTACAACCAGCTTTAACCTAGATTGTAAAAATGCATCTCCTTAAAAGGGTTCATTTGTGCTCCTTTTTTTTCTTAAACATGTTGTCTTTTACAATCTTTTAAATAAAAAAGGATTTTGCTTCTTATTTTTTTAATGTCCAGTTTTTTACCATTATTAAATTTAACAATCATTTTAAATTATCTTGTTTACAATGTGAGGGATTACACCCTGTCATGTTTATGCAATAATTGTTACAGTTTCTTCTAGTCTTATGAGGGTGCAGTTCAACTGGATCTTAGCAATTCTTTTATCTTTTGATTCTACAGCTGTTGATATTCTTACTTTGATTAAAAGATATGTTTCTTTATTTGTCTATTCATTTTAACAACCAATAATCCATTTTATGACATTTATGATGAAGTTATTTCTGATGCTATGTCTTTACCTATGGAATAGTTTCGTGTTAGTACCTTCCTCACCATCTGTTGGTCACACTGGCAGCCCAGGACATTTCCTGCCACTCCCTCCAACTGCTGATTGTTTGGGTTTTTCACATTTTTTACCTCAATGTGAAGTAACTTTGTTTTAAAAATCTACATGTAGCACAGTGTTATAGATTGTGTCCAAAAGGATATTCTTTTCTCACTACTAATAGTCCTTTGGGTTCAGTTTTTCTAATTTTTTATCTCCTCTGTCATCTTTTTAATGAACTTTATTCCATGATAGCATACCTCTTTCATGCCCCAATTGTGATATGCCTTAACATACTGGGCAACTAGGTAAATGTTTTTAAGTGCTCTTAGATGCTGTTTTTTCTGGCACAAGCATTTCAAAATGTAGGTTACATACTATGGTTCACGTGATGTACTCAGCAATTGTCATCTTTCTGCCATGTCTTGTAACGTATATTTCTTTTTTTGCTTACAAGTTTTGCGTATCCAAAACATGTTTCCAAAATCCATCTGGCTTTTATGTTAACCAATTTTATCCTTCCTATTTTCTTTTTTCGAAGTGACTTTTTATTATCATATCAGCCAATAGAAGCTAACCTTCTGCATAGACCTATAAAGTATGTCCACTGATTGTTTTCAAATGCTCATAAAACTGTAGGACCTTCCAGGTTTCCATAGTATTTTTCTCGCGTCTTTTTATTTTGTATTGTATAAGAAACCGAATAGTTGGTGGTTGCCTTTCGTCCCTTTGTCTGCAGCCTTTATTCGTTTATACTCTGCTTTATCTTCTCTTTTGTTGTGCCTTTGTGAGGGCATCATTCAGCACTTGTTCTAGATAACATCTGCTATGAATGCTAGTCATTAGCATTCATTCAGGTTCTGCAACAAAGTCTTCCCTTGGGTGCCGTTGAGACATGCTCTTCATAGTTATGGATATGGAACACTCCACTTGAGACCTCAGGAGTGACCCCTGTGCACATGAAGAATTCTATTACACGCTGCTTATTTTCTGTAAACTCAGGTGTAGAGTTCTGTCCATCGCACATTCTACTATTTTTAAAATGCTGATCTGGTAGTTTTATATGTAAACTTCATATTGTTATTTATTCTGCTTAACTTTTGATATGAAGCCTTCCGATTCCAGATATCAACCTTCCCAGATCAAAAAAGCCATCCACATATCTTGTTCATTATGTGTCATGACTCATCATTTCTGTGTTCTTTTCTGCCCCAGACAACTCCTGCGTACCACCACCCCAGAAACAGATGTGCTTAGGTGGGAGCAAAGCAATTTTTGCCAACTAAAGTTGGCAACTCATGGATTGAATTAATGAAGAGAAGATCACCACAATGTGGTTTGGTAGTGGCACTTTATACTAGCTTGTATTTATTTTTCTGCTTGCACTAATGACCTGTACGTATCAAGCAGAACTTCTGATTGGAACTGACAGTTGCTATGGCCTGGGAAAATAATACGCTGTTTTTAATAAGATGTATGTATTTAAACAATGTTGAGTAAATTAATAAGCTGTGGGCTTCCAGTGCCCTTTTGCTTGACAATCCTGGTTTCATTTGCCAACTAACAGCTGATTATAATTTCATAAGATGCAAGGGAGCATGCTAGTAGCCTGACAATAGGATGAGATATCACGCGCTCACTCTAGCTGCACTCCATTTTGGGAGTGAGAGAGTTTTTGCTGTTGGGACATCTGCAAAAGAATGAACAGAACCACCAAACAGTGATAAAAATTCTGCCCACTGTATGACTTTTATTAGTCATAGGGCCAGGACCAGTTCAGACGATTGTCTGCGAGTGACTTAGGCGCTGCTCATAGTTGTGTACGCAGATGGTCCTTTGCGGTTTGTTTTCTGTCCTCAGCTCGGTTCCGATCGCCAACACCTTGCCACCTTCATGTTGCATCTTATTCTATGATACTTTAAAAGCAGTACTGTAAACAAACTACAACCTAGCTCAATAAACTGGAATTAGTGAATTTCAGTGTTTTTGAGTTTAAAATTTTACGTTTTAACTGACATTTTGACCTAACTAGAACCTATATATGTAAAACAGAAAAGGTAGGATGCAACTTGAATGAGCAGTTAAACTCCATGTACCTGTGCCAATATTTGTGATGTGAGAACTTATTGTGTTTGCAGTCTGTTAGTTATGTTTTGATTTGTTTTATTCTTCTTTCATAGCAGATTTTGGTGAGTATAAAATGCTGAAAAGATGGAGATAGGGTAATTATGTTGTCTGGTTTTCTATAGTGCTAACCACCATTATTATGGCACTGTAGCGGTTTCTTAATTAGGGAACGCTTTCCTGGGAAATTGTGGGATTTTTTTTTTTTATTGTGTACTGTTACCTACGATGTATAGAATGCGAAAGCGTTTTGTTTGGGGATTTGTTTTTATAATGTGAAAAGAAAATATTTAATGGTAATAGAATACAGGCCAGCCAAAAGTTTTTGGAACATTTTATCATATTAAGATGATAGTTTTCCCCCAGTTGTACGGTTAAAGTCCTATTTTGTATTCCTTGAAACAAGCATTACATTTCAAATCGGTTTCCAGTTTATCCTCGCAGAACTCCGTTTTCATAATGTGTTTTCTTCTTTTTTAGATTTTGATGATTTTAAATGTATCCCATATGGAAATGACAACAGTGGCTCTGCTGTAAGCAGCCTTGCCAGCTATGACTGGTCAGAGAAAGAGGATGAGAGTCAAGGCAGGAAGCTGCCTTTCTTCTTCCTCAGCTCAGAGAGAGGCTCCTCTCCCTCCACCGCCATTCTACAAAAGAAGCAGACCTCCTTTGGAAGCTCAGAGAGTATCACCATGACCACCATTTCCAAAGTGACCACCTTCTCGAATGAGAATGAGTCTTTCAAGGAGGTTAATTTTCCAAGTAATCAAGACTCTGTCCTGACATTGGAGCAAATAGGTAATTTTGATGAATTTGGAGACTTCACAACGCCTGGGCTGCAGGATGTTCAAGGACCCAATCGTAGCCAGGATCCTGCGTGTTCCAGCTTGGCCACCAGTGGCATCCCTTCTGAGGAACAAAAGGAATCCACAGACGATTTCGGTGAATTCCAAAGGGAGAAGCCTAAAATAAGCAAATTTGACTTTTTATTGGCCCATGCCCAAGGCAAGGTAAAATCGAGTGAGGAAATGATCAAGAGCGAACTCGCAACATTTGACCTCTGTGTTCAAGGTGAGAATATTGAGAACATCCCAGTAGATCACTGCTCAAACACGCCTTCACTTTCTTAAATTTGTAATATATTTAAACATTACTGTGTATTTGTAGTCTTCAAACATTTAGTGATCTAAAACAACAATGCTGCACATTTCACTTCATCCCCTGGTGGTTTCAAACATAAACCTACCTTTAGTGAATATCTCCGCATAGTTAATGGAAAGTGAAACCAAGAGTAAACAGTTACTTACTCTGCTAACAGACGGAGTGGACAATTACTTACTCTGATAACTTTATTATTTTTTGTTGTATTTTGTGTTTCACCAAATATTTCTATACTTCAGAAGATCCTTGACACAGAAAACGATGAACTGTTTTTCAATAGTGCATGTATCATGTGATATACCCTACTGCCATGCAAATAATCTTTTGTGAACTATACTTAGGGTCTCATAAACGGAGTTTAAGCCTAGGGGACAAAGAGATTGGACGTTCTTCTCCTTCACCATCTTTGGATCAACCATTCAGAGATCGATCAAATACTCTCAGTGAGAAACCAACACTTCCGGTTATCAGGGACAAATACAAGGACCTCACCGGAGAAGTAGAGGTAAGAAAATTACCAAAGCAGTGTGAACTCAAATGGAGATAATAGGACAGATTCGTTTACAGTGTCACTCTCAATTTTGATAATTGTAACTCTGCTACTGAGTGCATATCTTGGCAACTTGAGCATCAACAGGCTTAAAACGAAACTGATTTCTGTATGGGTTTTTAGATATCTCATGCAACTGACTATTGCAAAATCCTCAGTTAAAACAGTTTATATGCAATTTTTCTGTATATTTTAGAAGAATTATAAGCATTTTAAATTAACACATTTTGCGAGACTATGCCACAGAAAATGTGTGGCCTTGGAAGAAAATTAGGGATAAATAAGCAATTGCCTTACCTGTACACATCTCAATATTCACTGAGGTTGGACTGGCAGGTTTTTCAGTGGAATGTGGTGAGATGGGTGGATGACACCACACAGGGAGGAAAAATGCATACCAAGGAAGAAGAAAAATATTTTGGCATCTCTGAAATCTAAATATTTCTCCTTTTTAAATTATATAGTTCAGCTGATTTATAGCTGTGGGCTTTTGGTTTCCTTGCAAGTAGGATGGGGTCTGTATATTTGGCTCATTCTTAATTTAAGAGGAAATTCACATAATATTCTCATTCATCTAGTATGAGTACATAATTTTGCAGCCTGGAGAAACAAAAATCTCTGTATTCATTCTTAGGTCGAGCGTAAGCGTTCGACCTCATGTATACTTTTATTATACTTTTTATGGCTTAAAGCTATTTATTTTGTTAGTTGCAGTGCCCCTTAAAAATTCTTGCTCCGCTAGTGGTCAGTTCTGCCTTTTTCTCCCACCTTTTTCTGTTTCAGAGCAGTGACTACTGTATTATTCCACTTTGGTTTCTTTATCTGTTGCTGGGATGGACTTTTTTGTTATTTCTTTGTTGCTGCCTTTTCACTGTGGGTGTTTTAGGCTGGTAGCTGTCTGTTTTATTGCAGCATTCCATTCCTCCCACCTCCTCCCATGTCGCTGACGTTTGTTTTGGCTTTATTTCACTGCTGTCCTCGTTTACATCTGGGTCCTAAAATAATCTTATTTTACAAAGGAAACACACGGTCATTTAGCTAATTGCTCAGGAAAGCCACAATATATCCTTTCTGGTAGAATGTAGCTACACCTAAAAGCAATGATGTGAAACTTTCTTTGCCTCACAGGATCTCCCTCTCCAGGGTCACTCCCTGCCAGCACTCAGGACATCGTGCACAGGGCATTGCTTCTCTCCGTTATTGGGGCCATAAATCTTCTCAGGCTGCTCTGCTATTGTGAAATTCCTTAGAGCTCTGTTGAAATGCAAGGCAAGAGCTCTTGTAAGACTTTTCATTCTGTTAAAATAAAATACATTTCTAGCCTTATTTTCCAATTTCTGTACAGACGTTTTTGACATCAGTAGCAGCCAGTGACCACCAAAACATGGCAGGAAAAGATGAAATTGTGAGACAGGGTTAACCAGTTTATGTGGCAAGAAAAGTCCAGTTCTGAATCTACAATGCCAATGGCTCTAACTCAAGAAAATGCAAGAGCGATTACATTGTAAATGCTTGTTTATGCATTGCCGTCTGTCATAGTGAGTTTATCGTTGAGTGTAACAGTGTTATGTCACTAAAACCTTGTTTAAGCTATTTACAACCTCAAATCTGCATGTTCCATTATGTTCTAAACTACAAGGACATTCTCTCCCTATCTAACTCATTTCATATATTTATTCTTAAGGATCGTTAGTCAGGTTGGCAGATTCGCAATGTGTGAATGGTTAACCAGGAGCCAGAACAAAGCAGTGAGCCACCAGAGAGAAGGTTAAATTAATCACTTTTGAAATGTCATAGTTTGAGGTGCTTGCCAGGCAAATGTAGTGAAAAGGCTCAAACCGAAGACTATGACGAGCGATAAGCCAGTGGTAGAGAGGATTCCTCGTTACAGTACTGTTTTCGTTACAATTACCTAGATGGACTGTGGTAAAGCCCCCCAAAAGGCATTTAAACTTTACTGCTATTTATAATGTGCTATGGTGCAACGTGTAAACAAACTGAATTTCTCTTTCTAGGAGAGTGAACGATATGGGTATGAATGGCAAAGATGTTTGGAAAGTGCCCTCCAGGTAAGTAGCAGAGTTGGTTGTTAAAATTCCATTGCTTAACTCTGTCACAAACTTTTTCAAATAATGCCTTTTCTCAATTTCCCAAAATGTTTGCTTTCCACGGTGTTAAGGTACAAAATAACTTTAAAACATGTTTTACTGCCCGGAATCCTCAATGGTTCCCAGTAAAAGGTCCCATCATACACAAATACCAACTCGTATAATGCTCTGCATTTCGGAATCCAACCTTTTTAACATGAGGTTTAGAGAAACACAATTTTCAGAAAAGTTTTTTTTTCTCGATGCAGTCCTAGAAAGCTGCACTAAAATTCGATTCTCTTGTTGCTGTCTTTTGACCCTGGCATGTGAAATACCATTTATAAAATTCTAAAAACCTTGATCATTTATTATCTTTTAGAAGGGCAAAGTCATTTAATTTACAAAAGAATTAAGATAAAGATAAAATTACATTCTTTGTCACCCTGCCATTTCCACAAAATATCCCTATTGAATTATTTGGAATACTTTTTTTTTTTTTTTTAGTTTATGACCATGCACTATGCATTTTCACTCTGGGAGAAAAAT
The DNA here is from genome assembly GCF_031143425.1 of Pleurodeles waltl. Lineage (NCBI taxonomy): Eukaryota > Metazoa > Chordata > Amphibia > Caudata > Salamandridae > Pleurodeles > Pleurodeles waltl. Next base: position 13,191,685 of record NC_090441.1, on the reverse strand, counting down.
CTGTAGGTATAGCCAGAGGTTAATACCCTTTGTTCTATTAATGTGGACTTTGAAAATTCTTTGGAAATTCTAAAGGTCTTTTCGCCAGGACCAGAAGGCGGCATTTGGGGAAAAAAGGCAATTGTAGAATTTTTTAGTCATTTGAAAACTAAATTAAACCTTAAGAATAATTATAAATGAATAAATCATGAATATATTATCAGATCACCTTTTCACTCTGGAGCAGATAGGTTTCCAAACAAATAAAGTATTGCAGGAATAGCACATTTCACTTAAAAATTTATGTTGAGCCTGACAGTAGCTGCATATATCATTATTCATTTTTTATTGCTAATTCCTTAACATAATATTCTTGGTTCCATAGAAATAAGTTCCGATGAGAGGGTTAGCATAAGGCGTGCTGCTCCTGAGATTTCAACCAATTCGTTCTCCAGTTTGTCGTTATCATCTCACTTAAATTATGAGCATATATGTCCTTGGTCGATTGTGAACTAAAATGATTTCTCATTAGAAGTGGTGTGGTTTGCACCACTCTGTTCTCTCTCTGTGAGTCAAAATAATTTTTAGATCTGTGCTCTGTAAATTGTAATATGCGTATTAGTTATATTTCCAAGCTGTTCTCAGTTGCTTTGCAACGCTGTTTTTCATCATGTACAGTTAATTAGCAATTTTAAAGAGCAAGACCGAGGCTGAAACAAACTGGTACAGGAGCTGAAACCCACTTCTTCAAATTAATAAATGCACATTTGACCCAGATTAACCAGACCAAGTTTTGCAGTATTTTTAGAGAAAACTGCAGATAAGTGTCTTGGTTTTGGCATTGTTTTAGTTGAGTAATGGTTGGGAAAATGTAGATGCCTTCTGTACTACCTCCTTGTCCAAGCCTTCATTCTGTATGGTCTAGCACTTTATATGTGTCTCATTATGCTCTTGATGCAGACCATCAAATTAATTTAGATCAATTGGGATACATTTCTGGCTTTTTTGAGAGCTGTTGTGATACCTTTCATTTAGATTATTGACTTCCCTAACAGTCGGTGCTTGATGATTCTTCATTCACTGTCCAACGTCTTTGGCCTCCTCTGATTGTGGAATCTGGTGGTAGTAGTTATTAGGAGAGCCCGTGTGTGCTTTTTATGCTGTCCAGTCGTGGTACTGGTCAAGGTTGTCTTTAAACTACCAGAAGTTGAAAAAATACAATTATACAAATTTAGGTGTTAGAGTAGAATGAAAAAAGACTGAGTTGTACTCTTGCAGGCTTGTTATGGGGTTGATCACATTGTGTGTCCGATGTACAGATTGATCACAAGATAAAAACTCATACAGCCCAGTTGGCTACAGAGGTGGTTAGCAGAAGCAAAAGAGTGGTGCCTATGATTTGTTTTCTTTATTATTTGAAATAGATGGGGACCTACCTCTAAAGAGCTTTTTGAAGGAACACTATGTGATAGGGACTTCTAGCTGCAGATTACTTACCTTTGAATGTCCCACGTGCCGGACTAGATCCAGAAACTTTTATGTGAGCAGTACCTCTGAGTGCTATCGGGTGGCTTTGTTCGGTTTTGCATGGTTGTGTTGTTGGCACTGGGAGTGGTGTCACGGTCACCTATATAGGCATCACCCAGGCGTGCCAATGTCAGTTGTTCTCTTTCTGCATCAGTTATCACTGATCCGGTGAAGCCCCTCTGTCTCTTTTTGACAGGCTTTTTTCAACATTTTGTCGAATATTTCTCCAGTGTGTCGAGAATGTCATCTAGAAAGGTAGGGTTTAAACCGTGTGGCCCCTGTCACACCGTGCCTTTTTGGTTACGGACCCCACCTTGTGTGCTTGTGGTGTTTTGAACGAGACCACGACTCAGTCGTGCTTGGACTGCTGGGCCATGGTGCTGAAAGCTTTGATGGAACAGTCCTTAAAACTGCTGGAGGCCAGGCAGTGGACGCCGGTAAGCGCGATTCCAGGAAGATCTCGGTTCTGATCAAGAAGAAGATTGTGCGACTGCTCCAGGAGGCCCAAGGCCTCTTCATCAGAAGCTTTGATGGAATAGTCCTTAAAACTACTGAAGGCCAGGCAGTGGAGGCCGCTTAGCGCGACTCCAGCGAGATCTCGGTTTTGATCAAGAATAAGATTGCGTGACTGCCCCAGGAGGCCCAAATCCTCTTCATCACACTCAAAGTCCTCTGGACACTTGGGGAAGAGGCACAAGAAGTTGTCTAAACTAACTTCAACTTCACTTTGTCCGTCCACTGTCTCGACGAGTGGGCAACATTAGCATTTCAGGTATGGTTCTGTGGAGCCGTTGCCAGGTCCCACTCCGCACCTCCTTTTGTTTCTGGGAGCTGGAATGACCCCCGCTCAAATAAAAGATTTTTATGAGGCCATGTGATGCACATTTGAGCAGGCCGACCCCACCAGAATACCTTTGGGCCCTGAAGAGTCGGAGGAGGCCCCATCTGGTTCGGCGCTGATGACTTCAGCCTTGGCTCCGATGGGATCTCATGGATCCGGATCTGGATCAGTGCCGGTCATGCCTACGCAAACTTTTCCGGCGCTGATCCCGACACCAGTGCTCCTGGTGCCCACCGGTGGCGCCAGCCCCATTCTCATACCTGACAACTTGGAGTCGGAACAGCATCGATCAGCGCGGATTCCAGCCCTGACAGGGCTCAGAGGCTCTAAGTCATTGTCTGAGCATTTTGTAAAGCAGGTAGGCATGGAGGAAGAGTTGGAGGGGGTAACTGGACTCTTTAGAGGACCAGTTACACACCCCTGGTGAGAATGTGGACTTGTATGAGGAGCTAGGAGATGCCAGTGGACCGGACACCTCTCCAGAGACTGGCTTGCTCGCTCCACCCACCACGGCTATGGAGGATGGAAGAATTTTATGCAATGATGGTGAAACTGGCAGCTGAGATCTTTGACATCAAACTTCCCTCAGTGGCAGTCAAGACTAAACTCTTGACTGTAGTGCGTCACTCTGGGACTTCCTCATCCAAACCCCTATTGCCCTGTAATGAAGCACTGACTGATGTCCTACTGGAAACTTGGTCCAAGCCTATCACAAGGGCTCTTGTTAATAGGACAACTGCCCACCACCATCGCCCTGCCATGGGTGATCCCAGTTTCCTCAGCCAACTCCCCACCTGTTAGAGTTTGGTAGTCCAAGCCTCAACATCCCATGGAGCGTTACCTGCTGCTCCCCCGGATAGGGAATCCAAGAGGCTGGACATACTTAGGAAGTTGTTTCTTCCGCCAACCTGGCATTGCGGTCAGTGAACACTGCATGCCTTTTGGCCCGTTATTCCCATGCCCTATGGAATACGGTTGTGCGAGTGCTGCCACAGGTCCTGGAGGCGGTCTGGGCCACAATCTCCCAAGCAGTGAAAAATGAGAGGTATGCAGCAAAGTTCATCATTAGGTGTGGTTTGGATATGACTGACTCGCTGGGCAGAGTATTTTCACCCACGGTGGCCTTATGGCCCCATGCCTCGCTGAGAACATCTGGCTTTTAGGGTGATGCCCAGGCCAACCTCATGGACATGCCCTTCAATGAGACTCATCTCTTCGGAGAAAAGGCCGACTATGTGCTGTAGCACTTCAAGGACTCACTGGCTACGACTAAGTCCTTGGGCTTCTCAGTGGCATCTTGCCCCTAGTCTGCCTTCCGCCCCTTTCGTGGCTACGGAAGGGGCCGTGCCACCGCGCCAGCCCCATGCCAGCTGGGGAGGCTTCTCCACCCGAACCTTTCAACTCTGTGCCTCCTTACATGGAGATTAAGTGGCGACAGTTGATAGCTTTTGACTATCCTCCCAAAGTCTGTAACGTTATCTTGTCAGCCAAGCATTCCTCCACAAAAATGGTATACCCCTGCCAATTGCAAAGATTTGTAAAATATTAGACAGAAAAGTTAATATACCCTCTTACTAATATTCTTCTCTTCATTTGTATCCTTGCCCAGCAGGCCTCTGCTCTCAGCACTCTTAAGGGTTATCTCTCTATTCTGTCCGCCTTCCTGCGGCTGCCTGGCCAGCCCTCTTTATTTAAGCCCCCTGTTGTAAATAGGTTTCTCCAAGGGCTTGTACATTTGTTTCCCCCTTCATTATGCCTCAGTGGGACCTGAACCTGGTTCTCACTTATCTTAAACGTGCTTCTTTCGAACCACTACACAATTTTCCCCTATGGCTGCTTACCATCAAGACAGTCTTCTTAGTGGCAAAAACATCTGCCTGGAGGGTAAGTGAGCTGCAGGCTTTATAATCCAACCATCTGTATCTTACTGTCTTCCCTGACAAAGTGGTGCTCCGCACCTGTGCCTCTTTCCACCTGAAAGTGGTGGCCCAATTCCATTTGGGACAGTCTGTCACCCTGCCCACCTTTTACGCTCCTCCGCATCCCTCTAAAGAAGAGGAATGACTCCAAAGTCTGGACCCAGAAAGAGCATTGCCATTCTACCTAGACCGCAGGAAAGACGACCAACTCCTTATGGGCTATTTAGGAGCTTAAAAAGGTTGGGCAATACGGAAACTAACCTTTTGTGCTGGGTCGTTCTCTGTATCAAGAACTGCTATGCCCTGGCTATAAAGCAGCCGCCTGAGGGCTTGAAGACCTATTCCACCAGAGGAAAAGCTGCAACCACGGTGTTAGCTCATGTAGTTCCAGTCATGGACAACTGTCGGGCAGCAGCGTGGGCATCCCTGCACACGTTTGCTAATCATTACTGCCTTAACAGGCAGGACCTCAGAGATAGGCATTTTGCCCGTTCGGTCCTGCAGGACTTATTAGTCTAGGTAAATTTGTCCAAAGCCCACCACCCTGAGGGTATGGCTTGGGTATCTGTTCCAAGGTACAGAATGTGCAGCTAGAAGTCTCTGTCAGATGAACAAGTTACTTACCTTCGGTAACTCATAATTTCGAGACAGTAGCTAGCTGCAGATTCCTTACAGAGTCACCCATTCCTCCCTGCTCTGTGGACAGATTTCTAGGGCTAGGGGTACTCCCCTTTCAGGGCCCTAGTTTGGATACATACTTGTCAGTTCACTTCATGGCTTTGCGCTCCTGGTGTGGAAAATCGTGAAAAGTAACTGATGTCTGCACGCCTGTATAGGTGATCGCGACGTCACTTCTGAAGCCAATGACACCAACAATGCAGAGCCGAACCGAATGAAGCTACGCAACGGCGGACAGGGTTACTGCTCAAGCAAAAGTTTCTGGATTCAGTCTGATGCCTGAGAAATTCAAAGGTAAGCTAGATATTATCTCTACCAGATAATGCATTGCCAACGGTAAGTAACCTGTTCATTATGATTGCAGCAACTTTTCACACATGAGCTACTTGCACAAAAGAGAATGGCATGTGGAGTCCATTTGATTACAAAATCAACAAATGTGATAAGACAGGGAATGGGAAAAAGTCATTGGCATAAGACTAGACAGAATACATATAGATTTATTGTACTTTACTGCACCCACTTAAACATCGAGAATATATATAGTTATAATCTGTTTGACAGAGATAAAAAGTGTTTTGACCAGAATCACACATTTTCTTTTTGTCACAAATGGGATTATAGAATTAGACGTGAGGTCTGTGAGGTCTCCAGGTTAGCAAATTAACCACAAGATAGATCACAGCTCATCTCATATCATTGCATCTATTCCGTTTTCATTGCTTTATTGATTGGGTGCTACACTATAAGAAGGGACTGTTACAAAATATGAGTGGGGAACTGTAGTCCTTTTGCACCAAAATATTGGCTCACTGAGTTTAAAGACTTATTGCTGGCATATACAGTTACCTGCAGGTTGTGACATTGAATGACATTGAATTCTGGCAAGGCCGGCTAAGACTTCCAGGTCTGTAAATAAAATACCACAAAATTAGTAACTCCTGTTACTTAAGGCATTTAGAAACAGCAGAAATGACAAGATTGTTATTCCTTTTACACAGACCCCAAAGGGCAAGGGTAACAATAAGCACACCAAAGGTAGCCAGGTAAGAAATTAAGAAAGTGAGAGGGAGAAGGGTGAGGCAGCAAACATTTAAAAAAAGTTATACAATTTCTGCATTAAAAATGCTTCTGCCAGTCAATTTCTTCCAACCATATGCTATTCAGGTCGATCCCTGACCATGTGTTGAATCAATAAAAAGTTTATTATAGATTAAGTAAAATTTCACAATAAAAATATCACAAAAGCATTATAATTCAAAGTGAATTAGTATTTTTTTATTCGCAAATTACAGTGTCACATATTGGGCCATTTTATATTACATCATTAAAAAATCTCTTCCCACAACAGCATTTTCCACAATTGCAAACCATCTCCGCACCAAAGTCTTCATTTTAGCTTAGCAGTGGCATCTCTTTTTAATAAAACCAAATACAATTATTATAAATCAAAGTTACTTTAAGTTCACTTGTCCTTATTTGAAAATGTCAATTTAGCAGTTTGGGACCTACCAGGTTGCTTAAAATTAATTATGTTAATTAGCCCACAACTACATATACAAAGTTCCTCACAACAAGTTAATTTCTAAGCGGCTGTTACTGTTCTGATATACTTTCAGTCCTCGTAATTCAAAATTCATATAGTGCTGTAATAGTTTTCGGTCCTTTCTTATTAAATTGAAAAATATTATGGAAATGGCCCCACGTCTGGCAATGATGTCAGCACCACATAATTAACACAAATGTTATGCATATTACAGAGTCTGATTACTGTCCTAATAGTCACACATCTTCCAAAGTCACCATGAATGCTAAAAGAAAATAAAGAAAAATGTTAATCTCCTAATGGGATTAAATAGTCCTAATAAGAGTTTCCCCATCATTTCCATATCATCTGTTATAATGCCTTTCGACTTTGGTCTTGATGCAATACTAGCAATGTGAACATTGTGTAAATGAACTGCAGTGTAAACATTTACAGTAGTTTGACGGATCATAAACAGAGTTTGCCTTCCCAGATAAATTATTATTTGAGCATACCTTTGCCTTTTACTTTGTTTTTTACTTTGTTTTTATTACTTTTAAAATGTCTCTTACTTTAGGTCATCAAGAAAGCCAATGATACGCTTAACGGAATCAGTAGTTCATCCGTATGCACTGAAGTTATCCAGTCAGTACAAGGGATGGAATACCTAGTCGGTAAGTGCCCTCTTTCTTAGTATTTTACAGTCCATTCTGCATTAATGATCATGACCTTTGGGCCAAGTTGCGACTCACCAATTGGTTTCTAAAACCACTGACCCCACCCCCGCCCATTAAAATCAACCCAGGATTATATGCAGAAAATGAAAAAGGGAGCAGCATTAGCCCTGTAATATGCCAACTTAGTAACCATTTAAAGTTCTGTAGATTTTTTGTAGAATTTTGGCTCTTTCAAAATAGGTGCTGTTCCATAGACCCTTATCTCTTTGCCCTCATTGTGAATTTGCTACTCTTTCCTAAATTATTTATAAAATCATATCAATAATAGGTAGTACTACTTGCATTAAATTTTTATTCTTTTGTAACAGGCAAACCATTTACTGTGACTGACTTTTCTACAAAAAAACCAAAAGGAGTTGAGGAATGCTTGTAATTCGTTACAGAGCTGTAGAACGGCGCTCTTTTTGTATGACATTGGTGGCCTTCCACGGTATGCATATCTGTATGCATATCTTATCCCTGTATGGGGATAGGTTTCTGCAGGCATTTATATCCTGTGCATCTGCAAATTAGAATAGTTCATTGTTTTTTTTTTACGGTAGCCTACTGTTGGGAGTATTGTCTCTTCAGATAAGGACCTCAGAACCTTCTAAATGGAAATACGAAACTTGGTGTCTGAATACTTCTCCGGCATCACTTTAGCAACTCTCTCTATGCACTGGTGCTGCCACCAGGAGAAGTCTTAAATGTTTGCAGAAAACGCCTATTCCAACAGAAGTGAAAAAACAGTCACCCCAGGTTATTGCCTTCCTTTGCTGAACCAGTTTGTGTACGCTTTTAGGACTCTGTGGACTTTACTCGTGCTAATTAGTGGTAACTTGGGTGAGCTCTCCCTTGAAAATATAGTTCAATTGGTTTAAGCTTGATTTAATTATTGAATTTATTTGTAAGTCCCTAGTACAGGGCATTACACATACCCAGGGCCTGTAAATTAAATGTTGCTAGTTGGATGCAGCTCTCAATGTACCACCCACTAAAGTAGCACTGTAAAACATGCCACTGCAGCCTGTATTGTGGTTTTATACATGCATTTCAACCTGGCAAAATAAACCTTTTTCCAGGCCTAAACTTTCCTTTTTAACAATTAGAAGTCACCCTAAGGTAGTCCTTAAATGCTCATATGCCAGAGTGCACAGTATTTAAAATGTTGGACATGTGTGTTTAAGTTTTACATGTCGTGACAGTGAAACACTCCTAAAGTAATTTTGAACTCTAGCAGGGCGATTTCTCCCTTAGACTGGCACTGGGTTATTTTATTGCCATTAATTAGTCATAACTTCAGTTTGAGAACAGATAGAAAAATGATTCTTCCACTCATCTGAATTGTAATTTGAAATTCTGTTCAATGGTAAAGTCAGATTTTGTTACTATTCTGAAAATGCCACTTTTCTACCTAACCCAAATGGGGCTTTCTGCCAGTGTCCTAGGTTACACTACCACAAATGTTTTTCCTGTGGTGGGTTGTGTATTCCTTCTAGACATGGGTACAAAATGGCCCTGGGTGTGGGCTAGGGTGTTTCTCTCCTGAGGAGAATTGCCCTTCCTAGGCTTCAAAGGGTAGCCTGAGGACTGTGCCCATCCCCTCCCTGAATTCTGATGCTCCTGCCCTGTGACTGGCAACTGCAGCTGACACCTGGGCCTGCCTGCACTTTGTTACCCTACAGTGTTTGAAGCCCAACCCAGGAGAAATGCTCACAATTAACCAGAACCAGTCTGGGGGTAGACAAAGAGAGGAAACCCCATACCCATGCTGGCACTGAATAATAGTGGCAACTTCAGAACCTCTCATCATAACACTACTGGACCTGTGGAAGACTCAGAAGGAGGACTACCTTGCTGTCTGAAGAAGACACTGTACCTGCTTGCCTTGAACTCAGGACCTGCAGGGTCTGACTCTAAGGGTCAGTTGGCTGAGCTACAGGGACACAACAAGCTTCCAGAGGCCTTCCCTGAAGCTGACCAGCACCACGTGGACCTGTATGAGCTTGGCGGCTGGTCTCTGCTGGAGTTGGTCCTGATCCCCCACAAGGTGCCCCCACATCATGGACCCTTGTCTGGCATCAGAGTGTACTCCCCCTGCATCAAAACCAAGCTCCAGATGAAAATCAGAGATTCGGGGCTCTTCACCACCGTGAGTGGACTACTTTTTTCAGCAGCAGTCACTGCGTCTCCCGCCAATGCGAAGCTCGACAGTGACATGCTTTTTGCACCATACAGAGACCGCCCTCGTCACCTGCAAAAGCAAAGCTCCATTGACAACTGCTCTTTGCGGCAACAATGTTTTCCTTTGCAGTCCCCACCAACTCAAAAGTTCAGCTGAGAGTCCTTGTGTGGACTTAGTGACTGAGAAGGTAAACTCTTCACGGGGATGAACCTGGTCCCTGTATCCGACCCGCGGTCTGAACTTATGACTTTGACCCGGTGCAGTTCAACGAGATGCCCGTGGGTGGCACTTTGTGCTTTTTGGCACTATTTGAACCTAAAACCGTAAAAAATCATGAATCCAGTTCTACTTATTGAATTTTGTCGTTTTGGTCTCATTTTATTTATTACATTTTGCTTTATTTTTACAAATTGGTTTCGGGATTTTTCCTTGTGTTGTGCTTTCACTTTATTGCTGTTGAATGCTGAATAAATACTTCACTCATTGCCTCTAAATTAAGCCTGACTGCTTTTGTGACAAGTTACCAAAGGGTTATGTACAGTGACTTTTGTGGTTCACCCTGACAAGGATTGTAGTTAATATTTGAGTGTGGTTTCCATCTTATGAACTAATAACCCAATTTCTTACAACTTCACTACATTTTGTTTAGAGTTTTGTAATCTGAATACTTATTTGGAATCTGTTTTAGAATGTTTTCTTCAACATGGCATCTTGATACAGAACTCGCTTAGTCACACTATCTAATACTTACGAATGCCACACCAGGCAAGTGGTTAATCATGTGAAACTAAGCATTGTCAGGTGCTGATGCTAGGTGTGGGTACAAAAAGTACGACTTTAAAGGAAGTGACATCAGTGCTAGTCAAGTCTGTTTGAAGAATCCTGACATATGAAATCATTCTCTTTTTACCTGGATGTAGGAGACTGGCTTTCATTCACCTTTCAATGTGAACAGTCATTGTATTGAAAAATGTACTTATTTCTTGTGTGTACGGCACAGGTGTTCCTTTTTGGATCCTGGTGCTGTCATCCGCTGTCTTCATAAATTTTCTCTTTTTACAGGTGTTGTTGAGGTGTACAGGGTTACAAAGCGGGTAGAGTTGGGCATCAAGGCGACAGCAGTTTGTAGTGAAAAGCTTCAGCAGCTACTGAAAGACATTGATAAGATCTGGAACAACCTCATTGGATTCATGTCGCTCGCTGCTTTAACGGTATGAGCACAGACAAGGTAGTCCGTTGGTATTTTACTTCAGTCATTATTACTATTAATATAGTTGTCTTTATTTTGGATATTTTCCTTAAACATGTTAGTTAACAAATGTTCAAATAACTATATTTCACTACACACCCGCTATAGAAATTAGCTGTCCAAGAACTGTTCAATATTGTTGAAAATGTTTGCTCACTCTTTTACTTTTACCTTTCAATGGCAGATTACTTTAAAAATGGTGGATTGTGGTTACATTGTAATCTTCTGACAGTGGGGAAAACAATGTCAAGGGTTTGATATCCAGTTGAGGGAGAATGCTGGCTGGATCATATGTTTTAAGGACAACATGGTGTTCAAAAAGGAGAAGCATTGCACGGAGATTGACAAATATGGCCTGAATACTTTGTATAACTAGTATGTGTACATTGTAGTGCTTGGGCCCATACCTTTACATGGTAACGATTGTTCCCGTTTTCATATAACTTCATTAATGGAGGCCTTTGTTTTCTCCAAGTGCTTTTCGTCTTAATTTCATCCTTTAAGACGTGCAAACATACATACTTTAACTTACTTATACCACAACAAGCCCAGTTGCTACATTCTAAGATTGGATAGTTTGATTGTTTACCTGGGTGTTGGCTTTTTTCCCCCAGTGTAGGGATTTTCTGATTTACTACCTTTGTATATTGCGTGCTATAACTCATTATCTTAGCTACTAGTCTTCCACAGTGATTGGGTATTTTCAAAACATGAATGGGAGGTGACCATTTCCTAGACTTTTTGTTTTGGTTCTTGAAAGTCATCTTTTACTGGGGTGTATTTTTGCTGCTACTGTATTTTTTACCAGTGGATCTCTAAGCCCATAAGTACTGGAGCACTCCACCTGGACATTTAACTCTCCAGGAAAATTAAATTGGGATATAAAGTTACTCTAGGACAGGGGTATTCAAACTGAGGGGTGCCTCAAATGATCCTGGGGCAAGGGGGATGGTTTCACCAGATTCTGGCCAAAATAAGCATTATGCTGATAACATGGCTTTGTTCAAGCAGAAAAAGATGAGCAGCATTGAACCACTCTGTAATGGGCCATCACTAACATGTTTTGTCATTAATATCCAAGCTGGAAGTGTGTGAAAAAATGGAAGAGACTCCAAACACCCTTCAAAACCCCCCCACCACCCCCAATAATCCCACTCTGGATACATTTACATGTTAGTAAGTCCCTGCCGCACATGAATAGTATGTTTTTTATCATGTATTGCATTTTTAAAACAGCAACAGAATGTAATTGCAATGTTTAAAAAGTCTAGACATACTTAAACATTGCTAGTTTAAAAGAATGGCTAAAATTTGGAGGGGGAGCCCAATGATTTTTTTTTCCCACTGGGGGGGCGCCGCATTAAAAAGTTTGAAGTACACTGCTCTAGGAATTTGTGATGAGTTAGCAACTCTGATAAAGCATGACACGATCAATAACATACAAAAAACTATTTTCACAGCTATTACTTCTAAAAACATTAGGCCTTTCTACAGTTAAATAAAATAGGGCAGTTAACATTAAGGTTATACTAAAATAGAAGATGCTTAGCACCCTTTTGGCAAGAATTCAATGCCAAACAGTTTTAAAGCCGTTACAGTTTTTAGTTTATTTGACCTTTGACAAAGTCAGTCTTCTAGGAAGAAATTTTCAGGTGTTTCCTGCAGCCTTTAGGGAACTTCGTATTGACTGTAGTTGTTTACGTAATCCTATTTGATTGGTAGCTGTGCCAAACAGAGAAGTGCAGTAGAATATGTTATTATGTTTCAGTGTAATCTGTGCTACCTCTCCTGTAGTTTCTTGTTAGCCATTGGTACAAGATGGGTATCAAGTGGTTTTAACCACTGGGGGCCTTGCTTCCTACAAAATAATTCCATAAATATCAAAAACTACAGATACCTCAACCCCAACTGGAGCCAAGTCCCTTTCAAGACACAAAGGTTAGTTGAATGAATGTTTAAATTGCATTGGTGTTCAAATTAGGGTGCTTACCAAGGATCCAGCTTTGGGGCACATCAGATCACATATCAAATGCTGGTGGACAGGATAGCAGATGAAGGGCACCCAAAACAATGTTGTGCCTCTTGTCTTTAAAGGCCAATATCTTGGTAACGTCTGGTTGTGGTAACATTTTTTTATTTGTTTATAGGAAATCTACAGGCTCGGAGGTACCCAATGTGCCTACCAGTTTGGCAGTTGGTAGTTGAGAAGTGCTGTTAAAGGTCCCAGCCTGATGCAGCAAAGAGTAAAATCCCCTGGGTTCCTATGGGGCTCAAATTGTACATAATGTGATTTCAATGGCATGTTGGTGAGGGACAGGTCAGGTACAGTACATGCTCACTACTTCTGCATTGCAGCATCAATCCTTCTGATCTTTCTCCAGTTCTTTGGTTATGTCAGTTAATGCCTAAGGTCCTACTTGGATGAAGGTGTTGCTGATTGTAATCCTAATGGATTTATCTGCCCCATTAGATGTGGTTGAGCATAATATCCTATTAGCAAGGGTACTGCATCTGTACTTGTGGTTCACATTGTTTCTTAAAGATTGTTATTATACCCTCAAGCTTCTATCATCCCTCTCTTCCATACAAGAGCTTTAGCCCACAGTTCAGGGTTCCACAGGGACCACCACCCCTGTTCTCCAGACTACTTAACGTATAAGTCGGAACCTTGGTGCAACTAATTTGGTTGTAGTCCTCAGACATAAGCAGATGACATTTAATTGTAAGTGTGAGTAAATAATCAGGATGCCTGGTTGCTGCTGGCTAACTGAGCCTCAGGATTCACTTGGCCCTGTGTGACTCAGTTCCTTGGGCTCTGCTTCACAGGCTGCAGTCAGCTGGGCCTTGTAGTAGTTTTTCCTTGTCAAAGGAATCTCCTCTGCCCAGTATGGGTAGTTCAGGTCCCTATTCTTCCAGGTTGCAGGTGCAGGATGACTCCAGTTTCTACTGTGCATTAACAGAGCTTGAGGGAACAGCAAAAGCAGGCTACTGTGGTTAGTAGCCCTCTCACTAGGCTGAGCCAGCTTCTCAAAGTCAAAAGTACAAGTTACTGGCTCAAGAGAGCAGGATATGTGAACACTCATTCTCTAGTCGAACACACCAAAGTTAAAACTTTAAAATTCTAAATGTTCGTCTAATTGGTAGGAAGTGCTCCTAATTGCTTTGTCCTCTTCTTTCCCTGTGTTTTCATTAGGCACATAGAGGACTGGGAAGTATTGACAGATCGAATCCTAAAAAGAGAGATGTTATTTTAATAACAAATTTCAATGTGAAATCACACCAGTATATCAGATAGTTGCCAGTCCCGCCTGCCACAAATTTATAGGACATGGAAATTCCTCCATCCTACACCAAATCCTCCTGCGTAAATGAACTTGTTCTGTGAAGCTGTTTTAGTTTCCATGGATTTGTGCTGTGCTGGAACTTATCTAGAAGAGGGGTCTCCAACCATTTTTGTAATAAGAGCTATTTATGTTAAATAAACATCTCCCAAGCTACTAATATTAGCAGTGACCACATCAGACAAGATTACATTAGAGGCTACTACATGCAAGATATGAGCAGTTATCACTGCATCTGGGCATTGTTCCTTGCAGTAATGCAAAAAAGGATTTTTCAGTGTGGAATGCCTCTAGATGGGTAATGCATAGCAACCATAGCTGCAATGTCCCTAGTACCCAGGTAATACTAATAGTAATAGATATCCCCAGTGCAGTGTGAGTTATCACTCAAGTATCAGCTTTAAATATATTTGTTGAATTCAACATCTAATCTCCAAACACCTGTTTATCGGAGTTGTACATTAGTGTAACCAGACAAAAGGTTTGAATTAAGTAGGCTTGGTTGAACACTGGAGAGCTACTTATCGGTAGCTGCAGTGCTAGCGGTAGCTCACGAGCTACTCGTTGGAGAAGCCTGATCTAGAGCGAGTGCAAGATTATCTAGATCTCGCTGCACTTCATAGTTTCGAGATGCCTGTGGCAATAAAAATGGATTGAGCATGTGGATACTGACCTATTGTTTAATATTTCCAGTTTCTTGAGGCCATTTCTGTTGTGTGCTCCATCTTATTGTCCTAACCAACAAGACATACATTTCTAAATGTAACCCTACATAAAGTAAATTGAATGGGTTTCTCAAAGTCCAGTCATCAATACAAATGTGGTTACGACATAACAGTCCATGTTTCAACCCCTAAAAATAATTTGACAGGGTCTACCTTGGGACAGAATCATAGCAACTTAACCCAAAAGGAACATGTTTGAGCTGCGCATAAGCTCACCACACAGCTTTTGGATTTGTGATAGTCGCACCCTGGAAGCAGGATTGGTTGTATTGAGGACATCATCTTTAGGTTTAATTTGAGATTTGTGGAGGATTCATCTTCCCACACCTATGGTGATTTACGTGGGACAGTGGTGGTCCATTTTAGGCATTGCCTCTTGTTCCTTTTGGGTCAGGTTGCTACATTTCTGAGCTGAGGAAGCTCCTGCCAAAAACGTTAGGGGTCAAAATGTCTACCACATTTGTATTGATGACTGGACTTTGAGAAACCAATTCAATTTACTTCTTTTAGGTTTCCATTTAGAAATTGATGTTTTGTTGGTTGTCTTTTTTTTATTATGCACACTGTATATTTTCTGTACATTTTTAATTTATTTTTCACTTTCACTGCACCTTCACTGGTAGCACCTTTCCACGGATTGGAATTATCACCTTATCCATGGAATGTTTAAGCTGAAAAAGTTCAAAATTATTTGTTGTGGTAGCAAAGCCTTTGAATAGAATTTCTCTGCAAATGTATCAGAATGTATCTAAGTGATTGCCTTTGGAACATTGTTCTATTCATGACCTTCCTAGTTCCATTGGAATACAGGGTGCCCATTCCTTTTTTCTGACCATCTTATTGTGGCATTTTCAGGACCACTTGCATGTGCGGTATTTCGTGGTCTATAAAGCCTCATTCGTTTCCTGTCTGGGTGCTGCATCAGATTTTACCTTTGGATTCCATGTAACCTTTGACTGGGACTGAGAGCATGTTTCCTTTTTATTAAGACTTATTAATGGTCAATTGTGCATCCTATAAGATGTGTTGTCATAAAATTGGACTAATCATACATCCAAGAGAGGTTCTTAAAACTATAGAATGCATAAAATAGAGAAACATATTTTCAGCCTGCATAGATTTTACAACAATGACTTTAATCATCTGTCTCTACAGAATGGAAGTAACAATTAGTCAACGTACTGTGTAGTGCCCAGTATACGTCTTCCTTAGTCTTCTGAAATCGTAGATCAGGCAATCCATGCTAGTAAATTCATGCTTAACTTTATAACTATGTGCACTGGTTGTTTTTGAATTTATATTTTGATTTCACTCAGGATTGCTCATACTTTTTGATTATGTATTTCCTACATTTTGAGTGGGGCAGTAGTGAATGAAACTGTGGATTTTAAGTGTAGTAAAAGGAGGTGACTGATTCAAACAAAATGTATTGATTAAAGAGCTCCCTAGCACATTGGTTCCACTCTCAAAAGGTATGAGAACCACCAAAGCTAAGGGATGCTGGCTGCCCTAGAAACTAGCCTTTATTATGCATATGACCAGCAGTTTGATATTCTTTGAGATGCTCTAATTCCAGAATACCCTAGATAGGGTGAGACAGGAGCTTGTGGAGACTGACCAGATGCCTGTAAGCTAAATCTGTTTGTCTTATACACTGATCACATCCTGCTTAAGAAGTTATTGTACATCAAGCAGGATATAGAGGACAGATATTAATAGAGGAGGGAGTGACATCAGTCTGCAAACAATTGGTACTTTTGCTGTTTATAAAATACTGTAAACCACAGTTCCATGTGAGCTTGGTAAAGGGCTGGTATAAATGTTGGAAGTCTCACTTTTGCCCATGATGCAAGGGGAGCAATCTCAGTTTAGTAATAATCTGTGAGAAAGTATGCATTCTAAACCAGTGCAGAGCCCATGTTTCTTAGTTGAGAATTAGTAAGTCTCTCTCAACCTTCCAGGCTCTTGTTTATACATTTGGCACTCCGCTCCAGTAGAAGCATAGCTGATTCCTACATCTTATAAAAGGAGAGGGCACTGTGGGAGGTGATCTTTTCCTCCAGAGAACAGAGTTTTGCACATTGGTAGACTCGCACTCTATTGTTTCCAGGCTGTCCTTTACATTCAGTTTAATTTCTTCATGTACTGGGGCTGCCATCTTGCATAGTTCTCGTTCCGTGTGACTTTCAAATTTGCTTCAGGTGGTTCCTCATGCAGTGGTGGTCAAAGATGTATCCTTAGCAGATTGAAGGTGGTCTTTCATGATTAATCTGGCAGTGAGTACCCTGTGATCAGTGAAGGAAAGTTATGTGAGTATCTCTTTTTTGGAGTACATTCTTACATCTGTCCATGGAGGTCATGGGTCTATAGTGTGTTTTGTGTCCCTAACAGTACTTCTCTCTGCATTCCACCTTTGGGTCAGTGACCTTGTTTAAGTATACTGTGTCAACAGGCTTATTTCAATTGCCCACCAATTTAACTTGAATTAAGAGGTAGTTTGACTTGTAAGTTCAGAGGTGAGGATGTATAGTCCGTGAAGTACATCATCGACCAAGCTCCCTTGCATACTTTTTAAGGGGAGAAAGGTAGGCTCTACCAAGTGGTGTCCTTGATCGTTCTTGGTGCCCCACAAGGACGGAAACAGTTACAGGCAGCTTAACGATTGTAGGCAAAGTCCAACCAGCACAAACGTAATAGGTAGTACCATAGAGAATGGAAAAAATGTTGAAACGCTTCATTACCAGCTGTATTGGTGGAGGGTTTTGATTGGTGAAAATTTCCAAAAATATGACTGTCCCTTAAAGGATTACAGGAATTAAACAGCTTCTAGTTTTCTATTTTAAGTGGTATATTCCAGTTCAGTTAGATTGTAAATTATTCTTGAATCCATGGGGACTCCATTTGAAATTATATGATCTTGCAGTTTTATCCTGGAAGACAATGTTTCAGTAGCTGTGAATTCCGTAGTTAGTAAGCAAAGCTGTCATTTGTTATACCAGTTGCTTCCCAAACTTCTTAGATCCCAGACACATCAGGGCTGTACCTTTCCTCATCTCTTCTATCCATCTGTTTGTGATGTAGGCGTTGTTTCATTGTTTGGATCTCAAAAGGTTATTGTATTTGTATATCCTGACATCTCAAATTTGTAGCTTTTGCAATACTGCATGCCTTAAGGGAAATTACTTAAAATTATTTGGAAAGATATGCTGTGAGATGCAAGCAAATCTGTTTCTGTTCGTATTGGGGCTCATCCACAAATTGTAGGGCAGCTTCCTGAACCCTTCTTGGTGTTGGGAGTTTGTACAGGAAGCACTTAAGACACAGAGGTGGATACCCCTGTATGGCTTGCATAGTGCCTACCGCCATGGTTTTCGTGTCGGTAAGAAAATCATGGCGGTAGATGGGGTCATAATTGGGATTGTGACGGCTGCCGGGCTGGAGACCGAAGTCTCCAGCCCGACAGCTGTTACCACCCTGGTGGACGGAGTGGTACAATGGCGGTTTGGCTTGGACAAAACCGCCTATGTCATAATTTGGGAAAAGGTACCGCCAGCCTGTTCGCAGTACCTTTCCCCAAATTACCGCCGTCCGCCAGGGTCATAATGACCCCCTAAGTTCCTTAAAGGTCTTACTCATTTGTGTCCTCCATCTCCATTCATTATGACCCAATGGGATTTGAATTCGGTTTCCGACATTCCTAATGTGCGGTCCTTTTGAGTCTCTCGACAATTGTCCTCTCGGGCTTCTCACTTTGAAAACATCCTTCCTTGTGGCTATTACATCTGCCTGCAGGGTGAGTGAGCTGTAAGCATTGTCTTCTAAGCCCCTACCTTTACTTCTATGCTTACAAAGTGGTGCTTCTCACTAGGGCTTCCTTTTTTGCTAAAAGTGTTCAGGCCCTTCCATGTAGGCCAATCCATCTCCTTGCCTACATTTAAACACCCCCCCCCCCCCCCAACATCCTTCAGGCAGTGCAGAAGCGAACCATCTCCCGATGGGATGTACTCTGTATTAAAATCTGCTACACACTGGCCAAGAAGCAACCACCTGAAGGTTTGCATGCTCATTTTACCAGCGCACAACTGCGACCCTGCATTAGCATTCCAGTCCTTGACATCTGTCAGGTGGCAGTGGTGGGTATCTCTGCACATGTTCACTACACACTACTGCCTGGCAGGGGCAGACTCCTTACTGACCCACCCATCTCTCTGCTCTGTGAACTTATTTCTAGAGACAGGGACCCCCTTTTTGGAGGGCCTCAGTTGTGACGCACCATTGTTCAGTGTTCTGCATGGCTCAGCACTTCTGGCGTGGAAAGTCGCAAAAAGAATCTGACGTCAGTGCGACGGCGTGGCGCCTGTGACGTCATATCCAGCGCAGACTACGCTGACTACTGACGTCGAGCCAATCGACACCACCTTACGGCATGCTAGGGTACTGCTTAAGAAAAATGTCTGTATACAGACTGACTCCTGAGGGAAATTTTAAGGTAAGGAATCTGCAATTAGATATTGTCTCTACCAGATAGGGCAATACTGAATGTAAATAACTTGCCCGTTAAAATGCACCTCTCTTTAATAGGATGATGTGCTATACTTTTACTCCCTCACACCTATAGAGAATACCCATTGTGGCTCATCACCATCAATTTATAGTTCCTAAAATGTTATCCAGAATATACGTTATGTTATGGGTATTTGTATACTCCACAACTCACCACGGAGGGTATCTTGGCGCTGATGATGCAAAATCATTTAGAAGATCACTCTTACAAAGTTACCATTGATTTCTTCACTCATTTCTTGGTAACCTTTTATTTCCTTCCCAATTTTTTGTCTTTGCATACCAGCCATTAGTTGCGCAAGAGGGCAAGTTGAAAGGGTGGCAAAATATTGGTAGAGTATTCTCTGGTGTTTTCTCCTTACTGTGTTTGTCAAGGGGCAGTACACCTGAATCTAACTGAAAGAAAGAGAACCAACAAAGGTATTTAAACATGATATCTTTACTGTAGCACCCTTAAAACTGAAAACTGCACTTGTTTCCACAAGAAACAAGTTTTGCAAAATTGTGTAACATTCTAACCCTTACAAGCTAAAGGTGTCCAGCTCAAAATACTTTGTAATTGCTTCCATTAAGCTACACTGTACACTAAATGCTTCAAATTTGCATTGAAATGTAGCAGGGAATTAGTGTTGAGGAGGTCAGTGCAATAGAAGATTTGTATGGTGATTGGATTATTGATGGTGTTATCCTGAAAGCAGAAAAAGGACTAATGTTATTTCAGTAAATGGAGAAGAATACAAAGCATTTTCCTATGCTTTTGACAACAATTACAGTCAACAAGAACACTGTTCCACTGACGTTTTCAGAGTCTAATAATTTTGCAGTTATAAACAAATGGTTTAAGTTTCTGATTTTCAGTCTAGCTGCATCACTCTGGTTGCTATTGATCTACAAAAGCTCAAATGAGCCGTAACTTTTTTTTACAAATTAAAATTGTACTTGTTCAAAATCTAAAACTAACCGCAGCACAAAAATACCTGAACAATAATGCCTGACTGTTAAATTTATCTAATGGAGACTACTAATTCCTTACCTTTTAATTTACAGTATCCCTGCGTGTCATTAGGTGCAATTATCGGCTCCGGCAGCGGCCTCCACACCAGATGTGATGTCGCAAGTCCTATGTGGGCGCTACCCTGGTGTGCCAACATCAGTTCTTTCTTGTATCAGCTAGCACCGATCCGAATAGAGCTACCCCAGTCAATTTTTGACTACCCATTTTTCGACTTTTGTCAAAATATGTTTTCGAGTTTTCTACTCCTGGTGCGTCAAGGATGTCATTGAGGAAAGCCAGATTTAAGCCCTGTGGGTTTTGTCATCTGGTAATGTCAATGACAAATCTGCACCTCATGTGTTTTTGGTGCCTGGAGCACGACATTGATCCGAAGTCGTGCTCCGAGTGTTGGGCCATGCATCGGAAGGCTTTGAAAAAGCAGTCTCTGAAGCTGATGGCAGCATGACGCTTGACTCCACGCAAGGTCCTGGTTGAGAGGAAGGTCCTGGGAGCGGTTGCGGAGTCCTCCATCCTCGTCGTCCCACTCCAAGTCCTCAGGACAATCGGCTAAGTCGAGGCACAAGAAGAAGAGCAAGAAATCAAAGTGTTCTTCAACTTCTCCTCATCCGTTGGCTGACAAAACAAGGGAGCATTGGTGCTCTAGGCCTTCTGCTGAGGAACCTGCACCTGGGCCGACTCCACACCTCCCCGATTTTCTGGGAGCCGGAGCAGCCCCTGCACAACATCGAGAATTTTATCAGACCATGTGCCTCATATTTGGGAAGCCTTTGGGCCCCGTGGAGTTGGAAGGGGCCGCTTCAGGTTCCACAATGGGGGCTTTGGTGCTGAAGGGGCAACCATGTCTGAGTTTTCCCAGCGCCTGTACCAGCACCACCACACCCACTTTCGGCACCATACCCATTCTCATTGCCGACTCCCACGTGGACCCGGATGGGCGTTGTACAGTGCTGACTATGTCTGATCCTGAGCCCCTTTCTTATGGGCTATTTTATGGAGAGGAATGGGAGAAGTCACTGGACCCTTTAGAATACCAACAGAGTACAGACTTTGGTGAGGTCAGCGGACTGGATGCTTTTCCGGATACTGGCATGCTTTCTCCCCCTATTGTGGCTACAGAGGAGGGAGCTTCCTATTCCATGGTGATGAGAAGAGCAGCTGAGGTCTTAAACCTTGAGTTGTTTTTGGTAGTAGTCAGGACTAACCTCATGACAGAGGTGCTTCAGCCTGGAGGTTCCACCTCAGAACCCATGCTCTTCTTTAATAAAGCCCTCAAGGATGTCCTACTGGGTACCTGGTCCAAACCCAGCACAAGAGCTCCTCTGAAAAGGACAATTACCCACTGGAGTCGCTCTTCTCTTTGAGACCCAAGCCTTCTGACGCAACACCCCCACCCCGGGCTGTACTCTTAGTCAGTTGCTGATGGGAGAGACACAGCAAAGTACGGTGTGCGTTTTGTACTGGACATGACTGACTCACTGAGCAGAACAGTTTCATCAACAGTTTCTCTGTGGCGCCACACCTGGTTGAGGATGTCTTGCTTTTCAAGGGATGTCCAGACTACTTTGATGGGCATGCCCTTTGATGGCAGCAGTCTCTTCAGAGACATAGCAGACTCTGCGCTTGAGCACTTCAAGGATTGTCATGGTATGGCCAGGTCCTTGGGTCTTGCTGCGGCTCCTTGTCCCCCTCATTCTGTCTGTCGCCACCTTTTATGGCTACCGTAGGGGCCTCAAACCGTGTTCATTCCTGGACAGTCACCGTGCAGGGCATGCAGCCCAGCCTTTGCATGTCTGAGGGCTAGGGATCCACCAACCTCGTGGAGCAGGGAGCCTGCGGTCTGGGCATGGAAGTAACAGCTGTTTTGGCCAAGAGAGGGTTCTCATGCCAGAAGTAGGTCTTGGTTGCTATTCCATCTACTTTCTGGTGCCCAAAAAGGACAAGGGCCCCCACCCTATCCTAGACCTTCAATCCCTCAGTGTCTTCCTCAAGAAGGACAAGTTCAACATGCTCACTCCACTGGGTCCAGGTTTTGTTTGCCCTGGACCTAGGTGACTGGATGGTAGCGTTGGACTTGCAGGACACTTATTTCCATATTCCTGTCTTGCCTGCCCACAGAAGTTACTTGCGGTTCATGGTGAGCCAGCCACAAGCACTTTCAGTTCACTGTGCTCCCCTCAGACCTGAAATACAGATTTCAGTAGAAGGAAATAGCTGTCTTATGAACAACTAAAAGGCGCTCAGCACTACACAAAAGATATTGAAAAATTATAACTTCTATGTCAACAACAAGTTAAACTTGCACGTAAACTGATAATCCAGGTTTAGCAAAAAGGGTTCTGAGTAATGTGTATATATGCTGTGCTGTTAGGAAGCACTAGAAGGGTGCTATGAAACTATGAACAAAAAGAAAGCTTTCTACTGTAAGAGATTGACCTCTAAATTGAAAATAATTTCTTGTAAGAAGGATTTACCAAGGGCAGTGAAGAACTGTAAAAATATTCAATAGCCAAGCACTGGAGGCAGGCATTATGGCAAACCTACCTTGTGGTTTGGGTGGAGTATTTATCAATAGAAAATATATGCAGTATACAAGCCTGTGACTTCATGATCATTTTTAGACACCTTGTCAAGTGTGCACACATCGCAGTGCACCACAGAATAAGCAATTGGCCAGCTTGTCAATGATGAGAACAGTTAACCATGTGACTTGGTAACTAGAGATTTGTAATATAATTAAATGATGAATAATTAAAATTGTGGCATGGGAAAGTCCGCTCCCTTCCTCTCTGTTTTTGAAATGTGTGGTGCTAAGTTTAACAAATAAATATATGTGAACCTTTCCATTAAGATTTGGGTTAAATGCTCCATTGCATTCATTTGCCCTAGAATTTTTGTGCATACTAATGAGCAGAATATTGTGCAATAAGAATATGTATGGAAATTGGACTAAAATAGATCTATCTTTTGTTGTCTCTCTAGCCAGATGAAAGCGCCCTAGATTTCTCTTCTTGTATGCTACGTCCAGGGATAAAAAACGCCCAGAATCTCGCATGTGGTGTTTGTCTTTTGAATGTGGATTCCAGAAGTAAAGTAAGTAGGGTAACCTTTGAAGTAGCTAGTGTTGCAGTTTGTCTTAACTTTACTTTTTTAACCTTAATGTTAGTTCTTCTTGTAAACACATTGTTATTCAAGTTTGTTCATAATTATGATTGTCTAGAATACACAGCAGAAAAGAGTGTTACCCATGTTAACGTGCATGCCTCACATATTTCCTACTCCTTTATTGGTAGATCCTGTGGAAAAATCTGTGGGCATGTACGATTCTCCCTGCTTGCAGCTCGTTGGTGTGATGTAGTTGGCAGTATGTTTGGGCTAGTGAAGCTATGGGGTGTGTGTGTGTGTGTGTGTGTGTGTATGGGGGTGGTTAGCATCAAAACAACATCAGTGGTATTGTGACAAAATACAACCTCTGTTCATGTAAAAAAATATATATCTCAGGAGGGCTACATGAATACAGCTCCCACCAGCCCAATATTTATTTTTGTGGGGACTTCATAAATCTCTGGATAGAATGGAGAACATCCCTGTTTTTAGCTTAAGTGAGTTTAAACAAGTACTATCAATAAGCTTTGAGACCGGCTGTAGAGCACCGCCTCAACAGTTTAATAATGATAGAACATAGGAAACAAACCTACACCCTAATGTGCAGTAGGAGATATAAATTCTTTGTGATAATCTGAACACCATATAGACACAGAACTCACTTCCATTTACCCCAGAACCAAGGAACATAAAATATGGCATTTTAGCACTGAGGAACACCTAAACATGCAACAGGTCCAGTTCACCAACTTCTGCTGATGTGCAGGCAATGTTGGTTTTAGCAGAATCTTGACTGTTGACAATCAGTGCCTTTCCCATTTGAGTATCCTACAAATCCAAATCACTGTTTGAGTAGATATTGCTGTCAGACATGGTTGAGTATAGGGAATGAATAGACATTCTACTGCATCTGAAATCCATTATCAATACTAGCTCCTTGAAGGACAGTGCTCAAGGCTGATCATAATTCGCAACCAAGCAGAAACCATTCCACTGAGGTGGCTGCAAAAAAAACCAGGGACTAGAATGCCAGACGTTAGGTCACTGAAACCACAGGAAAGAACACTGAGCCTCATATGCATTAGCAACATTGGGCTTAGGCCCAAACAGGTGGGCAGGGATATGTAGCAGACATGTGGGCATTACCAGTTTGCTCCCTGTCCTTCTGCACACCAAGCGCCTTTGCCCTTAAAGTCAGCAAAGAGCAGATACTCGTCTTGAAGCAAGAAATGTATCATTCTTTCTCCCTTGTTTTTGAGCGAGACTGACTAAGCCAGAGCCACACTAAGATACCAACTGCCCCCCTTACCCTGAAGAATAATAAAAGTAAAGTTATTATGTAAAGGAAAGCATAAACTTCAACTTAAAATATTGCAGGTTTAAGAGATGTGCCATTTTCTGGCATCCAGCTGGGAACTAAATTAGAAAAATTGGATAATGCTTAAAGTGCTTCTAAAGGTAGGATTCTAATGCTGCCTCTTCCCAATGATGGCAGCTGAAAGACACAGAAGACTACAGCCCCACAGATTATTTACTCGGAAGTACTTACAGAAGCCATGTACAAAAGCTGTGTCATTGCCTATGAAGATCCTGAAAGTCTAGACCTTCAGAGGCCCTGGAGGAAACAATTCAGGAGCTGGTACCATCATTGCTGATCTAGGGAGTTTTCAACAAAAGGTGCTCACCCACTCAGCAGCTAAACATAATACATAATTGGTTATGTCTGTTCTGGGCAGGATTGATTACATCTCATCTGCACTGATGGACAAATAACACCTTTAAGCTCCTTCATTTAAATGTCTGCATATAGCGATAACCTTATCAACAAGAGAAACCATTTTACTCCTCACTCCTAGCTAGAAATACAATTTTCAAACTTTTTGTCTGGATCCCCACTGAAAGCCAAAGCCTTTCTTTTTATTCCCACGTGCACATCACAAAACAGGTAAATTATGAACTTATCTACGTTAACACCACAAAACAAGGGAATAACCAACCACCTGTCCTCCAAAGAAGAGTTCCACCAGGTTGAGTGACTGGCATAGTTTCTTTTACAGCTTACTGTTATAATCAATATTTAACGAGGTTCAGTATTGATTCTGTAGCATCATACCACTTGATGACCATGTTTTATTGCCTGATTAGCTATTTAAAAACACATCCTTGTTTTTAGTTCGACTTGCTGTATTTTAGACATCGCTGCGCTTCACATGGTGCAGAGATTGTACTGGTCAGATGAAGGTGACTCATCTCCCAGCACCTTGTTCTCTAACTGCAGATTCCTCACCTATTAAACCTACTGCATGCACCCCACTGGATCTGACTTAGCTCTGGTTCCATCAGGGTATGACATCACAGAGCCATATGTGGTGCCACACCTGCACACTGATGTTAGGCCCCTTTTTTCACATCCTTTGGCACTGATCTGTAGTTTGTCTCCTGTGAACATTTCCTACCAAAAGCATCTTTTTGCGGTGTTTTCGCTGGATTTCTTCCTTGAAAACCTCATTTTTTAAAGACATTTTGATCTTGCCACAAGCAGATGTTATCCTCTGCTCCACACCACATCTGATTTTGGT
Source organism: Pleurodeles waltl (assembly GCF_031143425.1). Taxonomy (NCBI): domain Eukaryota; kingdom Metazoa; phylum Chordata; class Amphibia; order Caudata; family Salamandridae; genus Pleurodeles; species Pleurodeles waltl. The sequence goes on along the minus strand of NC_090441.1, from coordinate 13,165,741 downwards.
TCCTGGGGCCAAATATGACTTCATGTTTGTGAAACGTAGGCCTTGTGCACATGAATACTATCAAGGACTGTGATGAAAAGTAGGCCTTGTGCACATGAATACCATCAAGGACTGTGATATGAAGCTCTTTGTGGCATAAACTTGAGACAAACTTTGGGGCTGTCACTAGTCCTGATCCAGGTCCTGCCTTACTTTCTTTCAACCAGCAAATCCTTGAAATAGCCCTCCTCCAATGACAAGGAGAACATCCCCAGAAAAGAGCACAAGAAGAATCACAAGAGGGAGCCTTCAGCCTTGCAGTGTCGCTTCTCCTTTGTGCGAGGAGCTGAAAAGTCTTGAAATTGACTGGTCCATTCCCCATAATTAGCCTCAGCCGCCTATGACCCTTCTCCACCACCTTCTGACATTGTTCCGGAGCTAGCTGAACTCCTCCTCTAACGAAGACCTGGGCGGGCTGCGGATAGGTTAAAGAAAGTGATTAATTTTCCAAAAAAGTCTATCCTGGTCAGATCCCGGCATTATGCACTGCAGTAGGAGGATTCCCCTTACAGACCTTGCCTCGTGACAAATAATAAGGCGGGCTTAAAGGGCTTTCTTGCTAAGATTCAGATGGCATTTAGATACCCAACATCGTCTGTCTTAACAAAAATTACAGCAGCCAGGCAGCCCATCTGATTTCCACTTTGGGCACGGATATTGGTACATCTGACATATCCTTAAGCCATTCCTCAAAACGCTCTGCCCCCCAAATGGAGGAACTTCTGTGTAAAGCAGAAATGGGCCATGCGTTTCCATTGTTGGTAGAATCCAACAAAGATAACCTACTCACAGAAATCATGCTGATGGTATATTCTACTATGGAGGCACTTCTCTCCTTTACTGAAGAGTTGACAGATCTCGTTTTGGTCGTCTGGAATAAGCCTGCTTCTGCACCTGCAGTAAACTACAAGGTTACCTGCTGCCATTGATTGGCTCCTGGGGTCCTGTCGTTTAGGTAGCCCACCCCTCCATGTAGAGTCTTGTTGCACAGGGTTCTTCTTAGCCAATCCCAGACTCTTTCCCCTGTACTCCTACTTGGGTATGACCCTGTGACTGCCAGGGTAGATGTGGCAGTCCCAATGCCAACAGGCTGGCGGTGCAGACCGCTACATTATGAGTGTGGCGGGTACACAGACGCAGACACCTCAAAGGTAGGATTCTAATGCTGCCTCTTCCCAATGAAAGGCAGCTGAAAGACACAGAAGACTACAGCCCCACAGCTTATTTTCTCTGAAGTACTTACAGAAGCCATGTACAAAAGCTGTGTCAATGCCCATGAAGATCCTGAAAGTCTAGACCTTCAGAGGCCCTGGAGGAAACAATTCAGGAGCTGGTACCATCATTGCTGACCTAGGGAGTTTTCAACAAAAGGTGCTCACCCAGTCAGCAGCTAAACATAATACATAATTGGTTATGTCTGTTCTGGGCAGGATTGATTACATCTCATCTGCACTGATGCACAAATAACACCTTTAAGCTCCTTCATTTAAATGTCTGCATATAGCGATAACCTTATCAACAAGAGAAACCATTTTACTCTCCTCACTCCTAGCTAGAAATACAATTTTCAAACTTTTTGTCTGGATCCCCACTGAAAGCCAAAGCCTTTCTTTTTATTCCCACATGCACCTAACAAAACAGGTAAATTATGAACTTATCTACGTTAACACCACAAAACAAGGGAATAACCAACCACCTGTCCTCCAAAGAAGAGTTCCACAAGGTTGAGTGACTGGCATAGTTTATTTTACAGCTTACTGTTATAATCAATATTTAACGAGGTTCAGTATTGATTCTGTAGCATCATACCACTTGATGACCATGTTTTATTGCCTGTTTAGCTATTTAAAAACACATCCTTGTTTTTAGTTAGACTTGCTGTATTTCAGACATCGCTGCGCTTCTCATGGTGCAGAGATTGCACTGGTCAGATGAAGGTGACTCATCTCCCAGCGCCTTGGTCTCTAACTGCAGATTCCTCACCTATTAAACCTACTGCATGCGCCCCACTGGATCTGACTTAGCTCTGGTTCCATCAGGGTATGACATCACAGAGCCATATGTGGTGCCACACCTGCACACTGATGTTAGGCCCCTTTTTTCACATCCTTTGGCACTGATCTGTAGTTTGTCTCCTGTGAACATTTCCTACCAAAAGCATCTTTTTGCGGTGTTTTCGCTGGATTTCTTCCTTGAAAACCTCATTTTTTAAAGACATTTTGATCTTGCCACAAGCAGATGTTATCCTCTGCTCCACACCACATCTGATTTTGGTTCCTGGGGCCAAATATGACTTCATGTTTTTGAAAAGTAGGCCTTGTGCACATGAATACTGTCAAGGACTGTGATGAAAAGTAGGCCTTGTGCTCATGAATACCATCAAGGACTTTGATATGAAGCTCTTTGTGGCACAAACCTGAGACAAACTTTGGGGCTGTCACTAGTCCTGATCCAGGCCCTGCCTTGACTATCTTTCAATCAGCAAATCCTTGAAATAGCCCTCCTCCAATGACAAGGAGAACATCCCCAGAAAAGAGCACAAGAAGCATCACAAGAGGGAGCCTTCAGCCTTGCAGTGTCGCTTCTCCTTTGTGCGGGGAGCTGAGAAGTCTTGAAATTGACTGGTCCATTCCCCATAATTAGCCTCAGCCGCCTATGACCCTGCTCCACCACCTTCTGACATTGTTCCGGAGCTAGCTGAACTCCTCCTCTAACGAAGACCTGGGCGGACTGCGGATAGGTTGAAGAAAGTGATTAATTTTCCAAAAAAAGTCTATCCTGGTCAGATCCTGGCATTATGCACTACAGTAGGAGGATTCCCCTTACAGACCTTGCCTCGTGACAAATAATAAGGCAGGCTTAAAGGGCTTTTTTGCTAAGATTCAGATGGCATTTAGATACCCAACATCGTCTGTCTTAACAAAAATTACAGCAGCCAGGCAGCCCATCTGATTTCCACTTTGAGCACGGATATTGGTACATCTGACATATCATTAAGCCATTCCTCAAAACGCTCTGCCCCCCAAATGGAGGAACTTCTGTGTAAAGCAGAGAAGTGCCATGCTTTTACATTGTTGGTAGAATACAACAAAGATAACCTACTCACAGAAATCCTGCTGATGGTATATTCTACTATGGAGGCACTTCTCTCCTTTACTGAAGAGTTGATAGATCTCGTTTTGGTCGTCTGGAATAAGCCTGCTTCTGCACCTGCAGTAAACTGCCAGGTTACCTGCTGCCATTGATTGGCTCCTGGGGTCCTGTTGTTTTGGTAGCCCACCCCTCCATGGAGAGTCTTGTTGCACAGGGTTCTTCTTAGCCAAGCCCAGACTCTTTCCCCTGTACTCCTACATGGGTATGACCCTGTGACTGCCAGGGTAGATGTGGCGGTCCCACTGCCTACAGGCTGGCGGTGCAGACCGCTACATTATGAGTGTGGTGGGTACACAGACACCTCACATTGACACACACAACACCCTGTTTACCCCCTCACTTCCCCCCCCCCCCCCTTCACCCCCCACTTCCCCTCCCCCTGTCCCTCCCCTTCACTCCCCTCCCTGTCAAGCGATCACCTTACCTGCTCCGGAGAAGGTCGTCCGGCAGGGAAGGAATGCTTCCACTGTGGGCAGTGCCCCACCAGCAGGACACCGCCAGGCCGTATTGTTGTCATAATATGGCTGGTGGAGTCATACTGGCGGGGCCGGTGGGGGAAGAACCAGAGGGCCTCTGCCTGCCAGCACGACTACTGCCTGATTTCTGACTAAAGTGTGGCGGAAATCCGCCAGTACCCGTGATATAGTGGTTGGAAGACCACCAGCACTGGCGGTCTTCTGGTGCCCGCGGCTTTGGCGGTTTTCTTTGAAGACCGCCAGTCATAATGAGGGCCATAGTCTAAAAAGATTGAGGCTGTGGGAAAGACGTTCTTCTCTTTATGGAGTACTGCTGTTTTATTTCCTGGATGCAACTTGCCTTCTGCCCTATTACTCGCATGTTTTGTGAGAAATGATGCAACTGGTCCTTTTAACTTCCACAACCACCTTTGTGACCATTTAACAGACGTTTTGTGAGATGGGCTTGATGGATTCAGTGATGCGATTAATGGCCTCTTCTGTGGCCATCTGCTGACATGATGGATGCTTTCCAAAGGCTTTTCAGGTGATACTCAGGCCAAACCTATGGATATGATTTTTCATGTAGCTTGCCTCTTTAACATGAAGGCTGACTCAAAACATGTACTGCAAGTTAAGGGGATATTATCAGGTCTAACCATTCCCCAGCACCAGCCCTCGCAGCCAGTGCATCAGACAATAGTTATTTTGCAGCTACAGAGGCTGTGACAGCTCCAAAGGCTGTCAAGGGCAACAGCAGTTTAACTCCGCCTCCTTCCTTGCCCCCCCACCACCACCACCACCAAACCAGCATGAACTCGTCCTTGAAGAATTATGCGCGGCCTGTAGGGACAAGTGTGTCCTTTCATTCACTGCTGGACCTCTGGTTCTTCAGATTGTTGAGCAAGGCTATAAACTCGCCTTCTAATGGATACTTCTACCTGCAGATACCTCACCTGTAGAATAATCCCCAGGCGTCAGACTGGATCCGGAAAACTTCAAAGTCTTGATGCCACCAGTAGAGAGGGCGTTGCTCTCAGTCAGCCCTAGAATTGACATCAGGCAACATCCCAGATTCCATAAAGAGCCTGCCCTGTGTCATTGTCTGTTCTTTCTTCCGGACCTTTGATGCGAATCTAGAGTTTTGATCTCTGAGAAATTTTCCTCACATAAAATTATAAAAAGCATTACTAATGTCTCCACCTAAGAAATTGGGTTTTAAACCCTGTAGGGATTGTGAGGAATTGTCCATCATAAACTCAATTCGATCTGTTTGTGCTGCTTAGGCTCCGACTATAAGACCAGAACTTGTACTTCCTGCCTCAGTATGAACCCCAAGGCCATCAGTAAGCGGGCAGCAAAAGCCCTCAATGGCTCGGGCCATTGATGCCGGAAACATTCATGACGCTGTTCCCGTTTTCCATCTTCCTTGACCACCAAGCAGAGGAGACACTACAAAAACATTCAGAAAGCACTCAAAAGGTACTTCCTACAAATGTTCAAATGGCATTCATCCTTGGAATCAGAGTTGGTTGAAATCCCAGCTGAGGATCCTTCGTGCAGCCCTGCTCCTCTGCTAGGACCGGCTCTGGACAGACCTACACCTCACACAAAACTTTTGGTGCCAGCTCCTACACCTGAGCCTTTGATGCTGCCATACTGCAAATTCCTGACTCTGGGCTCAGTTCAAGTGGCATTCTTTAATTCCATGTACATCATATTTGCAAAGGTGGAAACATCGTACAGAGCCCCCTCGGGCTCGACATCTCAATCATGGCTCTTGCTGTTCATGCCATTTCAGCCAATATTTGCCACGGCACCTTCAGATCTGGCACCCCTGCCCTGCTTCGATCGAGCGCTCAGGTTTTTGGTGCCACAAGTATCTTCATGGCCAGCACCGCCACCACCACCACTTTCACCACCGCCTCTGCACGACTGACTTTAAACACCTGCTTCACTCCTATAGAGAAGCACAAAGGCTACTTGAAATAGAGACTTACCAAGCATGCCTCCATGAACCTTTTAGTATGGACTCATACCCTGTGGAATGTCTCCTCTATGATGACCAAGAACAGGATCCCCAGCAAGATTTTCAGGGCCTATCATCAGTTACTGGCCTGGATATTTCCACTGAACTGGCCATGGAGTTCCCTGCTGGATCCACCTTGCAACCTCTCTCCTCCTCCTCTTCTTTCCCTTTGCCTCAAGGAAAGCAGGGCTAGTTTGTCGCTCCAATCCCACATGGAGCATGTGGGAGGACGGTGTCCCAGTTTCTTCCAGCCTGGAGGGTTCCTTCAGACCAATGGGTCCTTCAGAACAGGAAAAAAGGGTACACCCTTCCCTTTCTTCAGGTTCTGCCCTCCATCCCACCTCCTCCCTTTTCCCCACCTCCCAGTCATTTTACTTGGCTGCAAGAGGTGGCAGCTCTCCTTCTGAAAAGAGTTATAGAGTTGGTGCTAGACAAGGTAATCAGCCAAGGTTGCTACGCATGTTGCTTCCTGGTCCCGAAAATGGATGGTTTCCTGTGTCTTATTCTAGATCTCATGTGCCTGAATTTCTTCCTTAAAAAGAAGTTCATGATGCTGACCAAAGCTCAAGTTCTACTGGTGCTGAAGCTTGGAGACTGGATGGTGTCAATGGACCTTCAGGATGCATATGTCCACATCCCTCTCCGTCTGTCCTATTGAAAGTACGTGCGATTTATGGTGGGTTCTAAACACTACCAGTTTGTGATACTACCTTTCGGATTGATATCAGCACCTCGAGTCTTCACCAAGGTGATGGCTGTGGTTGCAGCCCATCTCAGATGGTCGAGTGTGCCGATCTTCCCATGCCTGGATGACTGGCTTCTCAAAGCCAACTCACCAGAGCTGGTGTTGCACCAACTGCGGTCAACGGCGTCCATGTTCGACCTGGGCTTTTCGATTAATGAGCCCACATTTCACCTGCGACCCTCCCAATGACTCCAATTCGTAGTCGTACTGGACACCACCCTTCTCTGTGCCTTCGCTCCTCTACTGAGGATAACAGACAACCAGGAGATCCCGTCTTTCCAGTCAGGCGAAAGAGTTTGAGACCTGAGTGCCTTGCAATTCTTAGGTCTGCTGGTTTCCCTGTCATGCAGGCACATTGCCACATGAGGGCCCGGCAGTGGTGTCTCTGCAGGCAGTAGCTACAGTACAGGGGAGACCTCTAACCAGTGCTAAAGTGCATATGCTGTCTGTCTAAATTGTATTGGTGATAAGTTTTCAATGATTGGCATGTTTGATTTACTGGTAAGTCCCTAGTAAAGTGTGCCAAAGGTGCCCAGGGCCTGTAAATCAAATGCCACTTGTAGGCCTGCAGCACTGATTTTGCCCCCCACATGAGTAGCCCTGTAAACATGTCTCAGACCTGCCACTGCAGTGTCCGTGTGTGCAGTCTTGCACTACAATTCAACCCGGCAAGTGTACCCACTTGCCAGGCCCAGTCCTTCCCTTTTACTATATGTAAGTCACCCCTAAGGTAGGCCCTAGGTAGCCCCATGAGCAAGGTGTAGTGTATTTAAGAGGTAGGACATGTACTGGTGTGTTATACATGTCCTCATAGTGAAATACTGCCAAATTCGGTTTTCACTAATGCAAAGCCTATCTCTCCCATAGGTTAACATGGTGATTTCATTTAAATTCCTCTAGAGTGTAATTTACCATTGAGAGCAGATAGAGATGTGGCATTTGGGGTCTCTGAACTCACACTTTAAAAATACATCTTTTGGTAGAATAGTTTTTTAGATTGTCTGTTCGAAAATGCCACATTTAGAAATTGGGCATTTTCTTGCTTAACCATTCTGGAAAAACATCCACATTCGCTATAGTAGTTGCTGCCCATTGCCTCAGGAAAATATCTGGTTGCTGCCCTTTTTCTGAACAGAATAATGTGCCTCTCCATCCTATGGCAACTTTAAATGTATCCTCCTAGCTGTGCAGGAACTCTAAGAGACTGTAGGTTGCTATGTCTATGCATAATATCAGCCTTGTTGAAGTGCCTTCAAGTTTTGGGAGCTGTATCCAGTGGTTAAAACATAAACAAGTGAGCCCATTTAGACTATGCTATTTCAAAACAGCTGCATGTTTTATTGGGCCTACAAGTCGAATGGAAACATGTACAACAGATGCTCTTCTGAATCTGTCAGATAAACCCTGCAAGCAGTACTGGCATTTAATTTGACATCCACAGAAATCTGTCGGCTTTTTCCAGGAAGCCTGCAATTGATATAGTAATCAGAAAAAAAATCATATGTTTGCCAAAATTGTTCATTTGAAATACCACAGATAATTTTTCAACATATTTGGGGGAATCAAACCCAAAGTGGAATCCCTACAAAAATAAATTTCAAAAAAGGCAAGTAGTTGTGAAAATTTAAATGTGGATCATTTTTAGCTTTCGCCTGAAACTGTGTGCATGCACTGTTGGCGAACCGTTTTGTTAACAAAAAAAAAAAAAAAGCTTAAAATGGGTTAAGAGCAAAACCCATCACTTGGCTTTTACATCACTCTTGTTTTCTTGCTTCTTATTGGTCGGAGCCTCTTGCTTGCACCTGGGGTTTTAGTATGGTCTGTGCTGCAGAGCATGAACCTAGTACAGCTTCCTGTTTGCGGCCAGTGTCCTTCCACTGACCGCATGCTCCTTCAGATCGATTTTTCTTTTTTTTCCATTATCCTAATAATAATAATTTACCTTACTTTTTTCTACGTTTGCATTGGGAGATTCTAATGATAAAAGGTATTTTACATGCCTGTCTGTGCTTTTTGGGACTCACAGATCAACGCCCAATTATTTGTTGATGTAGTAGACCACCAAGAAAAAAACGTAATGTCATGTTTTAATGTTTCTTTACCTATGCCTTAATACTTAACGTATTTATGTAGTGTAAACCGATTTAGGCTCAATGCAGCTTCCCCCCTTCCAGAATCTACAGATTGGCAGAAGATGTTTCTCATTACAGACAGTCATGTAATAGGACTATAGGTTTTCTGGATCTAGGTTGGGTCAGTAATCATTTTGAAATCACAAAAAGGCTCTAAAAGATTTCCTTTCCTTATGCACAGTTAAATGATTTACTCTAGCCCTCACCTTTACAGTCGTGGAGACATGATTAACAGATATCCACAGCATAACAGCTACACCAAGTGAGTGGATTAGGCATTAATACAGCAATCCAATTGGTGAAATGGCCAGAGTTAATACATGGTTTTAATAGCAAGGATTCTGCCAGCATGGATTCACACCTTATACCCATCTCCATCAGACCATATGCATCCAGGTGTTCAGAGCCTAGAAATGCCCCATATCCTATCTGCACTGTACAGCTAGAATGAGAATGTGAACTGATGAGAAGACAGTGCTTTAAGAAACCAGGTCATTTAATTATATGGTCTTTTCTCCGCTTCCAGGGCCTCTCTCTAAATCCAAAGCGCCTCTGAAGTAAATAAAGGCTCGATTAGCAACTTACAGAGAAGTACATATAAACATTAACAGTGGAAGGAGGCACCTCTGTTTGTAAGGAAATACAGGCAATAGGAGAGGACATTTGAGAATCAACATGTTTACACTGGTGGGAAAGCACAACAGTAAAAGTACAATTTCATGATTATGGGGAGAGAAATAAATATTTAACACCCATCAGTCTTCAACATAACATTACAAATTGACCGTTAATTTTTACAGTTCAAAAACAAAAAAAAGACATAGGGCAATATATAAATCAACTAAAAACAGTTTTTGCAGTTTTTGTTAATATAAAAAAGCTGTGTATTTAAAATGTCTTAAAAGAAGGAACGACAAGGGCAAGAACGGTGCTCAAATGGAGGTACATAGTGGGATATCATGGCACTTTACACATGTGGCGTTGTAAAGCATTTTACACTGAGGTAGACTTTGTAAAACCTTTGAAGGGCTGTCGAGAACCACGGCCAGACGGGGATGTATTGTCAGGCCACTTGTTTGACGTCTGGATTGTTGCTGACTTTTGGTTTTAAACGTTATTTCAGAAAGAAGAAAAACCTGCTGAGGAGCCTCCTAAAAAAGTATGAACCAATAGTGTTTTCCATCCTTTTTTGGCCTTTTCGTCCTACATGACTGTGGAATGCAAATGTGATTTTGGCCTCCGGCAACCTCATTCCAAATGTCTCCAATCATACACCTTCCTCTCTTTGTCATTCATGTAGTTGTAACATCTTAGAGTCAATCAACTAATAGATGTGTGCGCACTGTAATTCATCTGTGCTTGTTTGCATGCCACTACCACACTGGGAGCGACAACCGTTTTGTAATTTTGTTGGGTGTGTAATTCAGAATTATTAGATTGTGATCTTGCAACAGAGCATGCACCTTGTACTTCTCATTGAATTAATTATATCAGCTTCACATTTTCTGTCTGCAGTTATTACTAGTGTACAGCTATTAGCTTATGTGGTTATGATTTCGATGTTTGGTGGGGGTTTGACCGGTGGAGTAAAATAAAAATGACACCAAAATGTTGGTCAGTGTCCTGACACGCAGAATAAAACGAACACTGAAAGGAAAAATGAATAAATAGAAATAATCTGTAAAAGTAGTCCCCAGTAGCCTATCTGGGACGTCTATACTCCAACCTCTGAGCAACCCCTGTTTGCATAGGCATCTGAATTATGCAGTTTACAGCACCAGTAAAACAAAAACTGACAGAATTTAGTAGGGGGAAAGGGTATGATGTTTGAAGTGATGTGGATTTTGCTGCTATAAGCACCAAAATACATGTTATTCCCCCAAAATCTTGCAATATGTGCATTTTATCACACTCCTTTTCAAAATATAGGTGTGTCACCAGTTGCGGCTCGCTGCATGGTAAAGGGGCGGAGTGCAGTGGGGTGAGCGTGGAGAGGGGACAAAAACATTTAATTTAAAATTAAAATAAAAACTTACCTGCTCTGCCATGCAACTCCTTTTTCCTGGTCACCTCTGGCAGGCACAGACTCCCAGCCTGCCCTGCGGCCTATACTGACGCTGCTCAGAGCAGCGTTAGGATTGGCCAGAGCACTGCCAGGCAGACTGGTAACCTATGCCTGCCCTCTCCAGCCCGACAACACAGTGCTGGGTTGGAGAGAGCACAGTGCACATGTGTGTTTGGCTGGCCCGAGATAGCTGGCCAAACATATATGCACACTGAGGGGGAGTGCACAGTGCATTGCCCCTTGTCATCTCCCGTGACCCCGCCCATTTAACAGAATGAAAATAAACACCGTTTATTATCGTTATGTTGTTAAAAGGATTGTAGTTGCTTACTGGGAGGTAGGCCTCAAAAAATCCTAAATATGTTACTAGACCTGCAGGTCGAGTAGCTTGAATAATCTACTCGACCTAACTGTAATGTACTTGACCCGGAAACGGGTCTCAAATTGTGTGATCCTAGGCAAATACTGTATTTTACAGTCACCTTTTTCTTCGTTGTCACATTTGAGTGCAACTTCAAATATGTGAGTTCAGCATTTTTGCTGTAAAAAAAAAAAAAAAAAAAATCCTCTTTTGCTTGATTAAATACAATACGTTTGATCCATGTAGAATAAATCTAGCCCACATATAGGGTACACATGATCTGTGCACGATTTGCGTCTTAGTTTACTAATAGCTTGCCTTCAGTGAAGGAGTGTTTCTAAGTTTATGTTTAAACACTCACTTTTAATAAATATATTACTAAAGCATGATGTGGTAGCGCACCGTCAATTACAGCCAGTAAATTTCCAAGAAATGTCCAACAACCTTCCCACTAACTTGCATCTTTACTGATAAAACTATATAGTGTATTAACAATAATCTGTAAAAATTGGGTTTCAGAAAAGTTATAATTTGCACATAACCAAATAACGTTTTCTGACTTTTTTTTCATTCTATTAAAATATTTTTTCCATCAGACAGAAGTAGAAAAAATGGTCTTTCACACCTACTGAAATATATTTTGAAATGTTTGTAAAGTTGACTTAGTTATATAAATGTTGTGTGTAAGTAAAACCTCATACCAAAAGCCTTTCATTACACACAGGTCAGACAGTTCACCTTACAAAATCCTGAAACTCTGCAGTCACAAGGAAAAGTATTTGCAATGCAAGAAGACAAACTGACTTTTGACCCCTGTCTCTGAACACAGAGCAAATGTGACAAGAATAGGATTTAAAGGCATCCTAATTGCTAATTCAGTTTCTGACTGAACAGAACACCTGTTCTTTGTCCACGAGTGGCATCTAAAAATAGCTTGACCTCTTAAAATAAAACTTGCCTTAGTGAGTGGTGGAGCAGATATTTTTAGTCCCATTGTCCTAGGACCACCACAGGCTGAGTTATAAGCAAAAATGTTTTGTAAAAGTAATGCCCTGCAAAGCCTTATGGGGCGAGTTTCCTGAGTGCAGTGAATTTTGTAGTATCTGCTCTCCTGTTGTGCCGGGAGAGCTGCTTTTGCTTTGAGGATTTCTGTTTTATGAAAAGCATTTACCAATTCCAAATGTTTTTAAGGGAAGAGCCACAAGAAATTACTTTGATTAGGTAACTATGAACAATATGACCAGCACTCCAATACCTCTGATCGAGTTCACGCTGTTGTGCTTGTTCGCACTGTGAGCACCATGTCCGCCATGCAGCACAGAGGGGAGAGACAGAAAAAATAAATAGTTCACCCTTGCTGAAGTATATCCGCAATCGGGCAATAATCCATGTAACATGGGCAGCCTGCACAGCATGACAAAAGCAGCCTCAAGGCGGGACAAAACGTGAAATATTTACTAATGACATCAACTGATTTTTAAAAGGCAAGCCCGAGAGGAAATGAAAGTGATGGGCATTAGATGGGCATGGTTAAAAGCCCACAATACTCACAATAGGTCAAAGCGCTTGTGCGCTCGACCTACTAAAAAGAAAAAAAACAAGGCAGCAGGCCTTTTATATCTCTGCACCCAGAATCAGGAATAACATTCACTTATCTATCAAGACTGCCCCAATGATGTGCAATTTTAGGAAAAAGTTGACTCACTTCTTTGAATAACACATCATCACAATTCATTACCTGCCCACAACCAAGTTACCTCTTTTATCACTTTTATCACTCATGCTAGTCTTTGACCCTATATAGTTTTCTGCTGCCTTTTGGCTAGGTCTGCACTCTACAAATACCACATACATGGGTGCAAATACTTGTGTAGGTATTTCCCACTGTGTTTTAGTGATACGATAGGAAGGTGTAGATTTCCTGATTCAAGAAAAAAAAACTCACCATTTAGTTTGTTTCAACATGTTTCTGTGTTTTTTTGTTTTTTTTACACAAACATACAAATCGCCAACTTGGATAGCAAGTTCACCAGTGGCCTTAAAAACGCTTAACATGTAGCCAATGGTACATAAAACCTAGAATAATTTCGAAAGGATCAAGTAGTCTATTCTTGGGAAAAAAAATCACCAGTCATTATTACATTCATTTCATGATGTGCACATGTAAAATTCTTAACTAACAAAGATAAACTTAAGTAGTGGCAATGCTGCAACTTGGCTGTTATTCCTCTTCCGTCCCTCCTCCCATATTCCATCATTTTTAGGCCCTCAACTGTATCCCAGTTACGTAAAGCTGTCTAACTGGCATTCTTAGCCTTGCTCCTGAAATTAACAATTTGTCAATCTATCATAGGTCGGCATGCCTTTTATCTTCATGCTTGATGTGCCTGTGTTTTCTCTCGCTAGCCGCCCAAGAAATTTCTGGCGTGCAACAGCTCACCACAGTACCTTTCGTTATGGTGCACAGGCTTTGTTTCTTTGGGGCTTTTATTTCCTTACTTAGGCCCTGTGTTTATAGGCTTACCTTCTTGCACGGTCAGTAGTCTCTTCTTGGACCAGTAACAGGCAAGCCTTTGTATTTTTGCTATTTGCTTATGTAGAAGCTCACTGGCACTCACTAGCTGCCGGCTGCAAGTAAGCTCATTGCTGCTGAGCCAAATTATAAACACCCACCTTTAATATGCTGCAGGACTTGGGCCGGGTTTCTTACTTGAATTTAGGAATGTCTTGTAGTTGGTAAATATATTATTGAATGTTTCTTAAAAAAACGTGTCGGTCTTATTTATTGTAGAAGTAGTTATTGCTATATTAACTTGAAACAGCAGGTTATAAGCATTTTTTAAAGGTGCAAATGCGTCCCAATATGGAAGATTAATTATTGTTTTTTTTGTTTTGTTTTTTAATAAAGGCCTTCAATTCTGAGACTGATAACTTCAAGCTGGCCTATGGTGGACACCAATACCATGCAAGCTGTGCCAACTTTTGGATCAACTGTGTTGAGCCCAAACCCCCAGGCCTCATTCTGCCCGACTTGCTGTGAAGATGTACAGTGCATATCGACGAGGAAAGAAAAACATTTTGGTGAAAAGTCATTTGGTGGAACCGAAATATGAAGGATTTCTAAAGCTGTTGCATCATGTACCTGGCATTCTCGGATCCTGTTGCAACTGCAAGTTCCCATGCAGAGACTGCTTGAAATCAGCATTACAAGTGTGGGCCAATGGTTGGCAGTCAACTCTGCCTAATAGGAGCTGGATTGTTTCCTCTTAGGGTCACTTCAGACTGGAGCTCTCCAGTGAGTACTGACTCCAGGTTTGGAACCTGCCTAATAGGACAGCTCCACATTGTGAGCGCTCCAATCAGGATATCCCCAGATTGATCACTCTCTAATGATGTTCTCCAGATTGAGAACTCTCCAGTCAAGACAGTATCTAGATTTGCGACTCTTCAAATAGGTCTTTTAATTTTGGGCTCAGGAAGGGTTTCCAAATGTTCCTTCTCATACAGGGCTCTCCAGCTGATTTATAGAAACTTTTAAGGTTGCGCTGTGGACAGCTGTTGGGAGGAGTTTTGTGGCAGCAGAGTTACTGGTTTGAGTATCTGCAAATACTCCATGTAACTTGTATTCTTGTAGCTGACTCCTTTGGCTCGGTTGGACTTCTCGAGTACACATTTGATCTAACTTCCATTCAAGAACTAGTTGAGATGGTCTGTGGGGTTCCAATTTGCTTCTGAAAGGGCAAGCACAGCATCTACATGTAGATATTTTATAGTGATTTGGAGAACACATCACCTGGGAGGGTATCCTGGCACAGAGCTAAGATATAAGAATAAAATGTTCAGCAAGTAGGCTAATGAACTAAAAATGATATCTACTTGGTCTGTATCTTTTAATAAGGATTTTATTTCATTTTAGACTTGTAATGTGCTTCAGCACATCAAAAAAAGACATTGCATTTGCTAATGACCTGTTGTTCCATAAGTGAGGCAGAATAGTTTGACTGTCTTGAGCATCTGCTGGTACACAGCACTGTACAGAGCCCCAAGTGTAGACAAACAAATCTAGGTTAGGAGTCGCTGTTTATTTTATAAGGGTGTGAGCCACTGCTGCGCGTGAGAAAATGTATCGTCTTATTTATTAAGGATTTATTGTTCCTGTAGCTTTCATGCGCTGACTCTGAAGGCTGGCCTGGTTGTTTAAAAGACTGCTGTTTGCCTGTCCAATTTCAAAGTTGCTTTTTTGGGCGGGGGGAGGGCTGAACAAACCTGATACTTACTCATCATGTATTTACATATTCTTTTGTCTATCTATAGTATTCTAAATGGACAGGATATCCTTAAACTAGAGTGCAAAATGTAGTGATCTGGCTGCATAGCATCCTCAAATCTCTAACGGATAAGTCACCAAATTCTGTTTAGTAAGAACAGCTTCTGCATTTTTGGCATCGTTTTGCGGTGAAACACTGGTGCAGTTGAGAAAGTTTACTTAACGATTTTGTATTGACTCCCAGGTGTAATGATGTTTGTTTTCCAACATGGTATTCGGGTTAATATTTCATAAAACATGTCAGCCAGATGTCATGCTCATGTCTGAAGCACAGGGTTGGCAAGCGAAAATCAGTGACGGTGAACGGCTGGTGCGAGAAGGGAAACAGCTCAGTGTCCTCAGGACTCCATGCCTCGCCCAAGTACTCTAGGATAAAACATTCCGTGCTGCACTTTTATAAGGGAACGGCGCTGGCCGTCCATCTGATTAAGGGAAGGGGCACTTTCGGGAAGTAGCCTTTTGAGGCTTGCCTTGACTAGACGGGTTCAAATAAAATAATCTTTTACCTTTTTTTTTCAACCATACCAAGTCTCTCTTTAAGGACTTTTTAAATCAGGTGCAGGGGAGGCTCAACTAATTAAAAATACCCCATGTGTATACCTTGCGTTGGAAGGACTCTATTTATATAATGCATCTGGTTTTGCGCAACAGACACCTCTGTTTACGGCGAGGTACAGCGAACCAAATTCTGAAATTCCCCGAAAATATTATTTATGAATTGATAATTTGCCGTGTGTGCTAGGAACTGAAAAGGGTCCCTCGTTCCGCGGAAAAGAGGGTGTAACGCCAGCTGCGGTGGTGCACCTTTCTTGACATGGCAGCTCTAAAGCAAATGCTTTATCCGCAGAAGATGCGAGCACTAAATAAGTCCACTTGTGCGTCTCGTGACGTCTCCGTTCACGTCGCGTCCAGCCATCTCCCAAGCAGGCTCTGCGTGTCCTGGAAACTGTAACCAGGGTTACCGTGTTTGCCACGCGGAGGCCTGTACGACCCAGTCTGCTGTTGCCTAATTGAGGACAGGTCGACAATGATCTGTTCATGCTTTGACCTTTACTGTTTCCACCTTTTGTCGGGCCGTAATTAGATTCATTTCCGCATGCACGTCCCAGCTGCTACTGAAAGTGTGATCAGCTATGATCTGAACATAACTGGCGTATTATTCCGTATATAATGCCCAAAGCTATACGTTCCATTCTGTGCTGTTTGGGTTTAGGTAATGTGTTTTTAAACGCGAGTCTTGTGTTTATGTACGTTGTTTTGAATTGATGGAATTTAAACGGGTCCTTTTTTTAAATTATTGCACAAGTCTCTATTTTTAAAAATATTTCTGCTTCATTTGCGATTGCTACGCAGGTCTTTTTCTTCAGTCTAGTGCTCTTAAATGAAAAACACATTGCCTGGTAATTCTATAAGTTAGATACACTGCTTAAAGTTTGTTTGTTTTGAAAACTTGATATACGTTATTCGCATGTTTTTATGTGTTATTTATTCTGGCACTTTCTTCTCCCATTCTAAGGTGGGAGGTTAGATAAAACAAGGAGGACTGGTTCTAGAAACCGCTAAATTTACTACTTTTTGGCATGGGCCCAGTTTATTGCAGCTGTCACTTGTGTGTATTTTCAAAGTTTCGGATCGCTCAAAAAGGAGTCTTTTATAACAATATATTATGTGCGTGACCCTACAGTAATCTCGCATTTCATTTGTGCACTGCAGTTCTTCAGCCTTCTCTTTTTGTTCTCCTTAACTTCCCATTTCTTAGGTGGGTTATTTTTTCTGTCCTGCTTTGGGGTAGAAGGGCGGGGGTGGTGTCGATCAGAAAACGAGGCAAAAACATTCCAAGTTTGCATGCGTCTGAGCAAAATGGTGGGTATCTGATGGACACGATGCAGATTAATTTGACCACATCCTAATGTGAGATTGCACGACAGAGCTTGGGGACTCAGCCACTTCTGAGCCTGGCCACTAGGGAGTTGCTACAGCGGGCATGCGAGCTTCAAAATCTACCCGGACGAGAACAAGCAAAAGAATGTGTGATAACTGGTTAGGTTTTGGTAGGAAATATAAGGTGGTTACGTGGCAGAGAGCCTTTTTTTATACACAACAGTACCCAGTGTATGAGGCCTGTGAATTGTACGCTGGTACCTGGCTATTGTTCAGCTGCAAATGGTTAGACAAAGTAATCCTTGCCTGTGCTGCATTCTCTTGTCTGTGGGCCACAGAAAAGGTTTCTGAATACTGTTTCATCCAATTGAAAGGCACACAAACGTTTTTCTAAGAGCCATTTCAAGGCACAGCATCTTGCTGTCGCTAACCTGTTAATTTGCCTCAAACTTTCCCTTAAACACCTTCCTTCCTTGGTGGTTTGCTGCTCTGGGCTCTCTTTAAATCCATTAGTTTAGGTAAAATGGAAAGTTGTTTCTCCTGCAGTAATAATATTGTTAGGTCTAAAATAGGTTATTTGCTGTGTTGTACGAGTAGTGCAGACGTTATGGTAGCAACACTGTACTGTGTTTGTTTGAGTAACAAGTCTCATGCTGTTCTATTTTAATGCTTCCTCACATACTGTGTTCTTTATATTTTAATAAACAATGTGCTTCTTAAATACTTTGGGTGCTGTGATCATTAAAAGTACACGTTTTAGTATAAGCATATTGGTTCCAAATTGCTCTGAGCTAACTCGGACCAAGAGGATTTTATAATTAGGGCACCCGGTTTTATGGTATTTTTTTTTTTGACATTTCTGTCTGTATTTATCCATATTTATATTTTGCTAATTTTATCTGTATTTTTCCATATATATTTCGGGTTTTGTGAAGAAATGAAGATGAAATGAGTAAATTTCCACATTTATCTAACCGATAAATGTACACTCTTGCATTCCTGACCGATTTCAATGATATGAATGCCAGCAGATGATAAATCACAGCACTTGCATGAAAGCACACATATTTTAATATCAACCTTGTGCGTATCTACTGCATTTTTGGCCTTATTACTGAAATATCTCCTTTTTTTTTTTTAACCCCACACCTGTCAATCACAACACCTATTGGGCTAGCAGCCATGATTAACAACATTTAGAATCACTCCAAAAACAATCTATTTTACTCTTTTATCCGCACTTAAAAAATAAATACAGACAGGAAACAAAATGGTTTCTGCCTGTATTTATCTGTAAAAACCGAAAATAGGAAGCCTTATGTCTTTTATCTATAGAGCAAGGCTCTAAATCAGTGATAATCAAAGTGCATTACTGTGCAGCTGCTTACTCAATTCAGCAGTAACATTCAGAAAGATTAAAAAAATGAGCAAACATTTATTTACAGGTTAACTGAAGTTAAAGAAAGGCAGTAACTAAGGTGTACTGCATCACTTAACTTTAGGGACACCTTTATTTTTAAAGACATCTTGAAAAATATGATAAAGCCTCTTCAAAATTCATAAAAGTGTATTTCATTAATAAGCAGGAGGGGTTCACCCTAGCACATCAGATCATATCAATGCATTGAGAGATATATATTTTTTAAAGTAATAGTGGTCAAACATGAATTTAGAAACATTCCTGCTCCCCCGACAACAGTGCTGATAGTGTACTAAGAGGCAAATCAATTGTCATGTGCACCCTTTGGGTGGCCTGGGTTGCTAATACACATAGTCAACATTATAGTTTATTAAATCTATTGCAAGAGAGAGTTTTGTACCGTGCAAATCCTTAACTCATGCATTTCAAGTTCCACTTATATGTGATCATGAAGAACAAGCGTTGGGAAAGCCAATAGGTTTCCCCTATGCTCATGTAGGAGCTAACGTATTATATGATAGAGACTTCTAGTTGCAGATTCCTTACGTAAGCGTTTCCCCTAGGTGTCAGTCTGGATCTGTAGATTCTTCATCGGGCAGTGCATTTGCAGTCAACTCTACATCAGTCATTGGCATTGTGGTCGCCAGATAGGTCGCGGGTCATACACAGGTGCCACCCTGGCACACTAATGTTAGTTCTTTTCTTTCTGCGCTAGCCTATACGCAGATCTGAAGAAAAGCTACCCCAACAGTCACTTTTTGACTAGCCTTTTTGACTTTTGTCGAAGATTTTTTGACTTTATGGTGCGTCGAGATGTCGTCATGAAAGACCCGCTTCAAGCGCTGCAACTCCCGTCATCTAATGATGTCCATGACAGATCCGCACCTCGTGTGTCTTTGGTGTTAGAAGCGCAACCACAACCTGAAGTCTTGCTCCGAGTGCCAGGCTATGAACCCGAAGGCTTTGAGGAAGCGGTCCCTAAAGCTTCTTGTGGTCAGTGCTCAGCTCCACGTCGCTCTTGGTTGAGAGGAAGGTCCCAAGACCATTCACGAAGCCCACATTCTTTGTCGTCCCATTCAAAATCTTCAGGCTGTTCGGGTAAGCATAAGAAGAAGTTGAAGAAAAGTAAGCATTCTTTGACTTCACCCCATTGGTTGGATGATACAACGCAGGAAAGGAGCGTCAAGGCTCTAGGCCTCTGTCTTCAGAGCCTACTTCTGCATCTGCTCTGCACCTTCCAGAGTTTCCGGGAGCCTGAGTCACCCTTGCCCAACTCTGTGAGTTCTATGAGGCCATGCACCTCATTTTTGAGCAGTCCGACCCTGCTGGTGCAGCTTTGGGCCCTGTTGTGTCGGATGGGGGCCCCTCGGGTCAGCGCTGGCGGCCTCTGCTCAGGGGGACAACGCCCAGGGATCCATTTCCAGATCTGCACCAGCATGGGTTGTGCCTCTGTGACCCTCCCCAACGCCGGTGCAGAAGTCAACATTCCTGACGCCAGCCAGGCCCGCGGTCGGCATTTACCCCACATTTATCACTGACTGACACGGAGCCAGCCCAACGTCGCTCGACACCAGTTCCAACTTTGGTGGGGACCCTGCTTTTTCAGTTGGATCCTGACCCTTATTCATATTGGTACTGGTATGGTGAAAGTATGGTGGGGTCGCTGGGCACTTTAGAATACCAGCTTGATGACCCCAAGGACTGGGTTCAAGACCCAGGTGAAGCCAGTGGTCTCCTGATGCTGGCATGCTTCCTCCCCCTACCGTGGCTATGGAGGAGGAAGCGCCTTATTATTATTCAATGGTAGTGAGAAGAGCGGCTGAGGTCTTGGGCCGCGAGCTGCCTTCGTGACCATCAGGACCAACCTCCTGACTGAGCTGCTTCAGCCTGGGGCTTCCTCTTCAAGCCCCTCTTGCCCTTTAATGAGGCCCTCACTGATGTCCTGCTGGGGACTTAGTCCAAACCCAACACAGGGGCTTCTGTTAGCAGGACAATCGCCTGCACCTAACGACCCAGTTTTCCTGAGCCAACATCCCTCCCCTGATAGCTTGGTTATCCAAGCCTATACTTCCTCTGGCACATTCCCTTCCACAACTCCAGATAGGGAATCCAAAAGACTGGATCAGATTGGGAAGACAATGTTCTCTTCCTCCAGTCTGGCATTGTGGTCCATGAACACTGCATGCCTTTTGGACTGTTACACCCATACTTTATGGGGCATGGTTGTGCTTGTGCTGCCACAGGTCCCTGAGGAGGCTTGGGACACTTTCTCTCAAGCTGTTGCTGATGGGAGAGATGCAGTCAAGTTCATGATACAATGTGGACTGGATACAACCGACTCACTAGGTAGATCGGTTGCACTGACGGTGGCCTTGAAGTGCCATACTTAGTTGAGGACGTCTGGCTTTTCATGAGATGTTCAAGCTGCGTTATAGACATGCCCTTTGATGGCACCCTTCTCTTCAGAGATAAAGCAGACTCTGCGGTTGAGCGCTTTAAGAAGTCCTGGGCTACAGCTCGGTCCTTGGGCCTTGCAGCTGTCCATTGACCCCCTCAGTCTGCTTTTTGCCCCTTTCGTGGCTATGGAGGGGGTCCCCAACCATGTCCCTTTCCTTTCAGCCTCTGTGTCGTGCATGCTGCCCAGCTTCTGCATGGCCGAGGACGTGGCATCCAACGTCCTTGTGGATCAGTGGGCCAATGGTCAGCCCAGTACACCACCTGTTCCCCTGCAGTCTCCAAACCTTCCTAGTCTGTCGCTTCCCCATCAGAGGGCAGTCAGAGGCAGCATTTGCCATCACCTGCCCTGCTGGGAATCCATCACGTCAGACAGACCCCTCCATCCATGCCACCATCCTACGAAAGGATTACGGTGGATCACGTGGCACTTCTGCGCAAGGAGGTTATGGCTCTCTTGGCAAAGGGAGCCTTAACGGTAGTCCTTGTGCCAGAAATAGGTTGTAGTTGTTATTCCTGCTACTTTCTGGTGCCAAAGAAGGACAAGGGCCTATGTCCTATCCTAGACCTCAATCTCTTCCTCAAAAAGGAAAAGTTCAAAATGCTCACTCTAGCTCAGTTCTTGTCTGCTCTGGACCCAGGAGACTGGATGGTAGCATTGGACTTGAAGGACACATATTTCCATATTCCTGTCTTGCCTGCCCACAGACGTTACTTGCGATTCATGATAGACAACAAGTATTTTCAGTTTACCGTCCTCCTCTTTGGCTTTATCGTGGCTGCTCGGGTGTTCACCAAGGTGATGGCGGTGGTTGCAGCTCATCTGCAGAGGCCGGGGTTTCCCGTATTGTCCTACCTCGAGGACTGGCTGTTGAAGGCAGGTTCGTCCCAGGCTGTCGTCTCACACTTCTTGACCATGGCGACCTCCTGTATTCGCTGGGGTTCACTATAAACTTGCCGAAGTCACACCTGATTCCCTCTCAGATGCTCCCTTTCATCAGAGCTGTTCTGGCACAGTGCAGTTTCGGGCCTATCCTCCTGAGCGGCGACTCACGGATATTCAGGGTATAATTCCAATGTTTCAGACTTTATCTCGGATTTCGGTGAGAATGACTATGAGGCTGCTGGGCCTCATGGCCTCCTGCTGGTAACACATGCCAGATGGCATAAGCGGGCTCTGTAGTGGGACCTGGAATTCCAGTGGGCGCAGCATCAGGGGAATCTCCCCGACAAGGTCCAGACCCCAGAGGGAACTGTACAAGATCTGCAGTGGTGGCTTTTGAACCACGATTGGGTCAGAGGCAGATCCCTCTCCCTTCCCCAACCAGATCTGACAGTAGTGACAGAGATGTCACTATTGGGATGGGGTGGCCATATGAGAGAGACGGATATTGGAGGCGTCTGGTCTACAATGGAGTCAGAGATCCATATCAATCTTTTGGAGCTCAGGGCAACCAGGCTAGCATTGAAAGCATTCCTTCCTTCTCTCAAAGGGAAAGTGGTGCAGGTGTTCATAGACAACATCACTGCCATGTGGTACTGCAACAAGCAGGGCGGGGTAGGGTCGTGGACCCTTTGTCAGGTGGCTCTGCGCCTCTGAACATGGCTGGAACATCAAGGAATATCCCTGGTGGTTCACTATTTGGCAGGCTCTCTGAACGCTAGAGCAAATGAACTCAGCTGTCAATGCCTGGTCGATCACGAATGGCGTCTACATCCGGAGGTGGCTCAAGGTCTCTCTTACCAGTAGGGAGAGCCTTGGTTAGATCTGTTCAACTCCGCAGAGAATGCAATGTCAGCTGTTTTGCGTGCTGCAGTTTCCAAGATGGCACTCCGGCCTTCTTTACGCCTTTCCTCCAAGTCTTCGGGCACAGGTAAGAAGAAAAAGAAGTAGAAGCGGTCCCTTCAACTTCGCCCCGTCGCTCGGCTGATGCGATGCGGGAGGCGCGTTGATGCTTGAGGCTTCAGTCTTCGGAGCCTGCTTCTGGGTCCGCTCAGCGCTTCTCGAATTTCTGGAAGCTGGAGCGGCCCCCACCCAATTAAAGGAGTTTTATAAGGCCATGCACCTCATTTTTGGGCAGACCGACCCTGATACGGCGCCTTCGGGCCCAAGTGGTTTGGATGAGGGGCTTTTGGGTTCCGCGCTGGCGGCTTTGGCTCTGCCCACCGAGGTCCCCTCCGGATCTGCACCGATGCCGGTCATACCATTGAGACCTTCTCCGGCACCGGCTCGATTGTCAAGGTTGATAACGTCGGTAGTGCCCACCATTGACACCCGATCCTTATCCCTGACGACTCAGAGTCGGAACGGCGTCCGCCGATACCGCCTCTGTCTTCGATGGGGCATACTCACCCCAGGTCGGATTTGGACCCTTTTCCGTATGGGTATGAATTCGGGGAAGGATTGGAGGGGTCCCTAGACCCTTATGAATGCCAGTATGACCCTTCTTTGGACTGGGCACATGAATTAGGTGAGGCCAGTGGACTGGACACTTCTCCAGACGCTGGCATGCTGGCTTCCTCTTCCTTGGGCGCATTCCCTTCCGCACCCCAGGATAGGGAATCAAAAAGGCTGAAACAATTTAGAAAGAAGATGTTTTCTTCCTCCAGTCTTGCGCTGGGGTCCGCGAACACCATATGCCGTTTGGGCCGATATACCCACTCTCTGTGGGATACGATCCGTGCAAGTTCTGACGCAGATACCGGTGGAGGCCTGAGCTATCGTCCCCCCAGCTGTCACCGATGTGAGAGATGCGGCGAAGTCCACGATCCGATGTGGGCTGGGCACGACCGACTCTCTGGGCAGATTGGTTAATTACGACGGTGGCCTTGAGACGCCACGTCTGGTTGCCTACTTCTGGTCTTTCGGGGGATGTCCAACAGTCTCTCATGGACATGCCCTTTGATGGCTCCAGTCTCTTTGGAGACAAGGACTCCCTGGCTACGGCTTGGTCCCTTAGCCTTTCTGCTGCCCCTCGACCCCAACAGTCTGCCTTTTGCCTCTTTCGTGGCCACAGAAGGAGCTCCCTGTCGCATCTCCCATCCAGCCACCATGCCACCCATGCTATTCAGCCGCTGTGTAGCCAGGTTCGTGGAATCCCTGCTGCGCGTGGGACAGGGAACCAGAGGTCCGCCTAGTCCACGCCTGCAGCCTCCAAACCCTCCTAGTCCGTCCCCTCACTCCAATCCAGTTGGCACAGACAGGTGGGTTTTGCAGATCGTTCGAATGGGCTATTCCCTCCCTTTCGAATCTGCCCCACTAGACATGCCTCCATCAATCAACCAACTACCCGAGGTTCATTTGGCCTTTCACCATCAGGAAGTCACGGCTGTCTTGGCCAAGGGAGCCATAGAGAAGGTCCCTGTGCCAGAAGTAGGTTGTGGTTGTTATTCCCGCTACTTTCTGGTGCCGAAAAAGGACACAGGCTTACGTCCTATCCTAGACCTTCTGGACCGCAACTACTTCCTCAAGAAGGAGAAATTCAAAATGCTCACCCTGGCTCAGGTCATGTCTGCCTTAGACCCAGGAGACTGGATGGTAGCATTGGACTTTCAGGATGCTTATTTCCATATTCCCATGCTACCGGCCCACAGACGTTACCCGTGATTCGTGGTAGGTCACGAGCACTATCAGTTTACCGTGCTCCCCTTCAGCCTTACCAGCACCCCTCGGGTGTTCATGAAAGTGGTGGCGGTGGTTGCAGCTCATCTGCCAGGTTAGGGGTCTCAGTCTTCCCCTAACTCGACGACTGGTTGTTGAAGGCAGACTCGCCCCAGAAAGTCATCTCCCACCTCCAGACTACGGCGATCCTCCTGCACACACTGGGGCTCACTACCAATGTGCCGAAGTCACGCCTGACTTCCTCTCAGACGCTCCCTTTCATCGGAGCTGTTCTGGACACAGTGCAGTTTCAGGCCTATCCTCCCAAAAAGTGAGTTCAAGATATTTGGGCTGTGATTCCGATCTTTCAGCCTCTGTCTTGGGTTTCGGTGAGACTGACACTGAGGCTGCTGAGCCTCATGGCCTCCTGCATCCTGCTAATGACACATGCCAGATGACATATGCTGGCTCTGCAGTGGAACTTGAAGTTCCAGTGGGTGCAGCATCAGGGAAATTTCTCCAACACAGTCCAGATATCTGAGGGGGCTGCGAAAGACCTGCAGTGGTGGCTTTCGAATCTGCATGGGGTCCACAGCAGATCCCTCTCCCTTCTCCAGCCAGATCTATCCATAATGACAGATGCGTCGCTTCTGGGTTGGGGCAGCCACATGGGAGAGGCGGAGATCAGAGGCCTCTGGTCTCCGGCGGAGTCTGTGCTCCATATCAATCTTCTGGAGCTCCGGGCAACCAGGCTTGCGTTGAAAGCATTTCTTCCCTCTCTCAAAGGGAAAATAGTGCAGGTGTTCATGGACAATACTACCGCCATGCAGTACTGCAACAAACAGGGCGGAATAGGGTCCTGGACCCTTTGTCAGGAGGCACTAAGCCTCTGGACATGGCTGGAACATCAGGGCATTACCCTGGTGGATCAACATCTGGCAAGTTCTCTCAATGCCAGAGCAGACAAACTCAGTCGTCGATGCACAGCCGATAACAAATGCCGTCTCTATCCGGAGGTGGTGCAAGGTCTCTTTCAGCAGTGGAGAGAGCCTTGGTTAGATTTGTTCGCCTATGCAGAGAATGCACAATGTCAGCTTTTTTGCACTTTGGAGTTTCTAAGGCGGCACTCACTCAGACATGCTTTTCATCTCGAGTGGAACTCTGGCCTCCTTTCCGCCTATACCACTTCTGCCCAGAGTTCTCAAGAAGATCAGGAACGACCAGGCCCAAGTCATCTTGGTGGCTCCGGGCTGGTCACGGAGAGTATGGTATCAGGAGCTATTGAGCATGGCCACCGATCCTCAACTACTGCCTCTTCGGGCGGATCTTTTGTCGCAGCAACAGGGGACGGTTCTCCACCGAACCTGTCCAATCTCCGCCTTCATGCTTGGGAGATTGAGCGGCGGCAGTTGACTATCTTTCACCCGAAGTCTGCGGTTATCTTGGCAGCCAGGCGTCCCTCCACCAAAACGGTATACGCCTGTCGTTGACATAAATTTGTGGCATGGTGTACCAACAAATCTGTTGATCCCCTCTCTGCTCTGCTATCTGGGGTTCTTTTGTTCATTCTTTCTTTGGCCCAGCAGGGCTCTGATTTGGGCACCCTTAAAGAGTACTTATCTGCCATTTCGGTCTTTCTTAGGCTACCTGATCAGCTCTCACTCTTTAAATCTCCTATTGTAAATAGATTCCTTAAAGGTCTCACCCATTTATTTCCTCCCACTCCATTTATCGTGCCTCAGTTGGTCCTTAATCTTGTCCTTACTTACTTAATGTGTACACCCTTTGAGCCTATGCACAATTGCCCTTTACGGCTCCTCACTTTCAAGACTGTCTTTCTTGTTGCCATCACTTCTGCTCGCAGGGTAAGTGAGCTTCAAGCTCTTTCTTCCAAGCCTCCATTTTTGTCTGTGCACCCTGACAAAGTGGTGTTGCGCACTAAGGCTTCCTTCCTTCCCAAGGTTGTTACGCCTTTTCATGTAGGCCAGTCCATCACCTTGCCTACTTTTTATGCACCCCCACATCCTTCCCATGAGGAAGAGAGACTTTCACCATCTGGACCCAAAAAGAGTGTTGGCGTTCTATCTAACTCGTACTTAAGATTTCTGGGTGGACGATCAACTCTTTTTGTCAGGTATGTGGGCGCTAAAAAAAGGAAGGCATTGCTTGGGTATCTATTCTAAGGTAAGGAATCTGCAGCTAGAAGTCTCTATCAGATGTACAAGTTACTTACCTCCGGTAACAAAATATATGGTAGAGACATATTCTAGTTGGAGATTCCCTACCGACCCACCCATCCTCCACGCTTGCAAACTGATTTCTAGGGATAGGGATTCCCCCTTCAGGTCCTTAGCTCTGGCGCACCAATCTCAGTGTTCTTAGCGGATCTGTGCTTTGGTGTGGAAAGTCGTTAAAAGAAACTGACGTCACTGCGCTGAGGCGGCGTCTATGTGCTATTTGACGTCATCACATCGACTACGACGGCCGTGGAGTCGACCGACGCCACCTACCAACGCGCAAGGGTATTGCTCGAAGAACAAAATCTCCGGATCTAGTCTGGGGGCAAATTCTAAGGTAAGGAATCTGTAACTAGAATATGTCTCTACCAGGTATTTTTTTACCGAAGGTAATTAACTTGTACTTCTAGTTGCCGACTCCTTACCAACCCACCCATCCTCCCCACTCTGCGAACTGATTTCTAGGGACAGGGACTTCCCTTTCAGGGCTCCGGTTCTGGCGCACCAGAGTCTGTGTTCTTCATGGCTCTGCGTTTCTGGTGTGGAAAGTTGTGAAAAGAAACTGATGTCAGCGCACCAGGGTGGCACCCATATATGACCGTTGACGTCATATCCGGCAATCACGACACCAACGATGGACGCGGAGTCGACCAACGCCATCTAATGACGCGTAGGGGTACTGCTACAGATCCAGACTGACACCTGGGGGAAATTTTAAGGTAAGGAATCTGCAACTAGAATATGTCTCTACCAGATAATTAGTTACCAAAGGTAAGTAACTTATTTGTTATGGCTGCTGGAATTATGCGGCAGGAGAGGGCCAAATTATGTGTAGGAAGCTGGCTCTGTATATACTCTTAACAAAATGAGATATAGTTTGCACAGAGTCCAGGGGTTACCCAGAGACTTAACAGAGGCTAAAGTAGATAATACTAATGCTTTCTTTTGTCTTAGTGTGGTCGAGCAGTTAGACTTATCAGAGAGTACTGCAAAGCATTTGTTGTACACATGCAGTCAAGAAATGAGGCACACACTCAATGACTAACTCCATGCTAATGTTTTTATAAGGCAAAAATACATTTTGTTACTTTATTACAAGACCAAAAGGTCTTTGTTGCAGGTAAGCATAGTTGTAAGTTGGTATCACACATATGCATCAAAAGCAGTTTAGAAGTAGGTAACGCTTTTCAATTTTAAAAGTTGACAGTGCAATTTTTCATAGGAATCAATGCAGTACTAGCGGAGAAAATGTGTTAATACATTTAACAGGTAAGTACTTGACTTACGATCCCAGTCTTTTGGGGGTTTGCTGTCTAAAGGTCAAAGTTCAAGTTGACCCCAAAAGTGCACCATCAGCAATACAGGCTGGCTGGATGCAAAGGTCAAAGTTGGTGTCGGGTTTTCAATGGAATCCTATGAGGACTAGGGGTGCTCGGTAGAAATCTGATTGCAGGTAAGTACCTGCGGTTTCAGGACACAGGCCTGGTGGTTTAGGTCAGGACCATGGGGGCCACCGGTCAACACCAAACACACACCCTCAGTGGCACAGGGGTGGCCAGGTGCAGGGTGCAAACACAGTGCTGGGTGCCAAATGCTTTCCAATGGTGGGGGGGACCCCTGGGGTCACAAAGATGCTGCAGGCTGGATCCAGGAGATCGGTTACGGAAAACCAAAGGCTGGACAAGTAGGAAAGGCATCCACCTCACCAAAGGTCCATGAGGTTAGAAACATGTCTGTTAGTGGCAGGCTGGCACAGACTGGTCTGCCTCACACTAAAGGGTTGGGTACAATACAGGGGGTATCTCAAAGATGCCCTCTGTGTGCATTTCACAATAAATCCAACACTGGCATCAGTGTGGGTTTATTGTGCTGAGACGTTTGATACCAAACTTCCCAGTCTTCAGTGAAGCCATCAAGGAGCTTTGGAGTTTGTAATGGCAAACTCCCTTAATATGGCCACCCTGCACTTACAATGTCTAAGAATGGGCTTAGACACTGTAGGGGCATTTTGTTCAGGCAGCTATGCCCTCGCCTGTGGTATAGTGCACCCTGCCTTGGGCTGTAAGGCCTGCTAGAGGGGTGGCTTACCTAAGCCATTGGCAGTGGTTTGTGGGCATGGCACCCTGGGAGGGATGCAATGTCAACTTTACCTTTTGCTCCCCACCACCACACATAATCTGTGTTTGGTGAGTGGTCCCTTAGGGTGGCACAATACATACTGTAGCCCTTAGAGACCCTCCCTGGCCACAGAGCCCTTAGTACCATTAGTACCTTTTACAAGGGACTTAGCTGTTTGCCAAGGGTGGGCCAACTGTGGAAACCATGTTATAGTTTAGGGAAAGAACACTGGTGCTGGGGCCTGGTTAGCAGGCTCCCAGCACACACACAGTCAAGTTAGCATCAATACCAGGCAAAAGTGGGGGGTAAACATGCCAAAAGGGGCACTTTGCTAAAGCAGGGATGAGTAAAAATATGTGGCAAGAAAAGGCAAATTATGCAGCACATTTTGTAATAGTGTTACTTCATTATTCCGTAAAAAAAACTTGGTAATACTGTCTGGGCATTGATTGCACTACATTAGTACCAGTTTAATACCTAAATATAGCAATGAGCAACAGAAAGGTAGCCAGTCCAGCTTTGCAAAGGGCCTCACACTGTGTAGCAACGTGTCATTGCATGTTTAGTACTTTTTTAACTGTTTGGGCTAGAAACTTTTTTTTTGTGTGCAAAAGTATGCAGATCACTTATGCAAAATCTATCTTGTCTTTGGTAATGTTTTTGTACGTAGTGAACAGTGAGTTATTAACTGAATGAGTTACTCCATTGTTTGTGATTTAGTGCCTGACTTAAAAGATACTTTCCCCCATTTTGGAGCAAGGGGGTTCAGATGTGTGTGGACAAAGAATAAAGCACTTTAAACATCCATCCATTAAGCATGCAATCAACACAGTCATTCAACCCACCTGTATTCCACACATGTACCCATCATCCATACACTTATCTGCTCATAACCAGGGCCACTGGAATTATGCGGCAGAAGGCTAAATTAGGCAGCAGGGTTGAGTAAATTATGCGGTGAGGAAAGGCAAATTATGCAGCATAATGCGGCATATTTTGTGATAGTATTACTTCATTATTCTATCATTTTTACACCGGTTAACACTGTATGGGCCTTGGTTGCGCCTCGTTAGTACCAGCTTAACACCCAAACGTAGCAAAAAGTGACAGAAAAGTGACCAGTCCAGCTTTGCAGATGGTTTTCAACTGTGTGGCAAATGTGTTGCTGCATTTTTTGTAATCTTTGAACCGTTTAGCGAGAGACAATTTTTTTTCCTGTTAAGATCTGCAGATTGTGTGGCAAATGTGGCCAATCTATTACTATTATTATGTGAAAATTGCTGCAGCCGCAGAATCTAATAGTTTCAGTGGCCCGGCTTATAACACACTATGTACAGCAGAACTTTTCTTTAAAATGTCAATTTCTTCCTCCCTCTCGATATGCCAGAAGTCCCTGCACGTAATTATTGGGAAGATAGCTGCTGCACCCGGGAGCTGTACAAGGACTTATTGGCACTTCCTGCAGGGGGAGGGCAGGAAGTGGTGGGGATAAAGGGGACGGTGGGCAGGATTCGAACTAGGTGAGTGCATTCGAAAGACTGGTTGGGCTGAGAAAGTTAGTAACAAATATGGGGTCAGGAAATCCCCACTCAATTATATCTCATCACCGCAGAACTGAAACAATCCATCAGACCACTACATGGAGCTGTCATTAAGGACGAGTACGTCTGCCGGTTCTGTGCACTGTACATAACCCGGAAGTACCACTGTGCACGCAGTGCCTTCACATATTAGAATGGGCAGCGCAGTGCCGTAGCAGAGGGCTCAACACTGCACTTGCAGCACACTGTAGGCACATAATAAGGCGTTTCTCAAGTCCCTGCAGTGCTTCCCAGAAGTACCAGAGGCAGAGCTGCTAGGGCAGCAATGGGACGGTGCTGCTTCCTAGTACCGGTGCTGTGCCCTAGCAAGTATCGGCGCAGTGCCTGCACCTGTAGGTCAGTGCTTGCTCTCTGCCCTACTGCGATAGTGGGAGGAGGGCAGGGGGAGGCAGACAGATCACAGACACATGCACTCTTCCAGAGTGTATCTAAAGTTAAGGAGAATGACTGCAGGAAATTGATATATTGTTATAACATGGTATTTTCACTCGCAAGTAGCACCATGACCAGACCTATTCCATGAGCTCTCTCGAGCCGAGCCACTGTTTATGGCTCTGATGAAACCAAGACCCTGGAGCCCTCATTAGCAGTCCCCTCAGGGGTTATGGGCACGCACAGCAGGGCTCCGAGCAACTGTGCTTGGGGCAGAGATCACCCTTCTTCCATACTGTGGGCACCATACCCCAGAAAAACGTGAGTTCCATAAGCGACTGCTCTAGGAAGGAACTAGACTATGCAACCGACCAAAATACTCATGGAGCACCTTTCAATTACATCAGGAAAGAAAGGCTAGAGTGTGCCACAGTTTGTTCCGACAACAGAACTGTGGGTAGGGTTGGTGTCTGCATGTTCAGAGTCATGTATGGGAGCGAGGCATGTGCGGTCCTTTGTGTGAACGGGCACGTGTGTCTGAGCTTGTGGGTGCGCAATGGGCAGCTATGTTAGTGTGCCTGTGGATATCTCTGGCTCTGCGTGTGTGCACGTCTGTGTATGTATGCATATGTGTACGGATACACGCCTTGTATGAGTGCGCAACCTGTGCCACTTTTGCTTGCGTCTGTAAGCCTATGTGCACACCTATGTACGTGTGTGCATGGCTATGAGTCTTAGAGAAAGTGCGTGTGTGGATGTGTAAAACTTGATAGTGAGTGTGCATTATGGTGTGTGCGTGTTTGTGCCTGTGTAACAAAAGCAAAAACAGATGGGGGGGGGGGGAACGTGGAACAAATCAAACTTTCACCCCCCAGTCACAGATCTGGGTTTAATACATCAGTTTTTTTTTTTTTTGCTCACCATGCTGCCCAAGTTTGGACCCAGCCATATGTAAATAAATCTTGACCCTGCTTCCCATGGGAACAGTCCAGCCCGAATTGCCAAGCCAGATCCTCCCTGGACCGGACACAAGCGTCCTGGGACTGGTTTCAGGGTATCACCCCTCATCAGCCAGACTAGCTTGAACACACTGGCACAGTGAGCACAGGACCTAAGTCTGGGCATACCCTAGTCACTTAGGGCAACACAAGCAATACAAACAGATGATGGACAGAATGTGGAACAAATCAAAAATTCAACTCCAGTTACAGATCTGGGTTTAATCGACGAACTGATGGATTAAACCCAGACCTGTGACTGGGGGAGAATGTTTGATTTGTTCTGCATTGCATCCATCATCTGTTCTTTTTGCATGTGTACTATGTGTAGGCTGGACTGCGGAGGGCACAAGGTTGCCCAAACCTCATTTTTAATTTGAAAACCGAGCTGACTCGGCTCCAACGGTGAAACATTTGAACTCTGTCATCAAACCCTGGAAATTGCAGCCTTTTTTGGGGGGCAGGTGGAGGGGGGGAGTTTAAGGACATACACAGCAGGATTCGCCTCGCAGCAGTGCTTTGCATTAGGCTCTCCCTTCGTCTGTGCTGTGAGGCCCATAACCTGCAAAAATGTGAGTTGAGCATGAAGGCCGCAGAGCCCTTGTTAGGCGTCCCCTCAGGGGGGTAAATAGAGGGCTGTTTTCAACACCTTACTCAGGGGCATATTTATACTCCGTTTGCGCCAAATTTGCATCGTTTTTTTCGACGCAAATTCTGCGCAAAACTAACGCCATATTTATACTTTGGCGTTAGACGCGTCTAGCGCCAAAGTATGAGGAAAGAGCGTCATTTTTTTGCGTGAACGCCTTCCTTGCGTTAATGAGATGCAAGGTAGGCGTTCCCGTCTAAAAAAATGACTGCGACGCAAATGCGTCGTATTTATACTCCCAGGCAAAAATGATGCCCGGGAGTGGGCGGGGCAAAAAACCCCGCATTTGCGCCGGATTTTAGCGCCTGGGTCAGGGCAGGCGTTAAGGGACCTGTGGGCTCAAAATTAGCCCACAGCTGCCCTCCCATGCCCCCAGGGACCCCCCCTGCCACCCTTGCCCACCCCAGGAGGACACCCAAGGAGGGAGGGACCCATCCCAGGGACATTCAGGTAAGTTCAGGTAAGTATAATTTGTTTTTTTTTTTTTTGGCATAGGGGGGCCTGATTTGTGCCCCCCTACATGCCTCAATGCCCAATGACCATGCCCAGGGGACATAAGTCCCCTGGGCATGGCCATTGGGCAAGGGGGCATGACTCCTGTCTTTACTAAGACAGGAGTCATGTAAATGGCGTCTGGGCGTCGTAAAAAATGGCGCAAATCGGGTGGAGGCGATTTTTTTGCGTCAACCTGACTTGCACCATTTTTAAGACGCCCTAACGCCATTTTTCCCTACGCAGGCGCTGCCTGGTGTACGTGGTTTTTTTCCACGCACACCAGGCAGCGCCGGTCTGCTAGCGCCGGCTAACGCCATTCAATAAATACGGCGCCCGCATGGCGCTTCAGAATGGCGTTAGCCGGCGCTAAACTTTTGACGCTAAACTGCGTTAGCGCAGTTTAGCGTCAAAAAGTATAAATACGGGCCTCAGTGAGCACCAGCCTTTCCCCGCTGGTTCCGGTGTGTCTGTAATGCAACTGGTGTTAAGGTGAAGTGCACCGATACCTCAAGAAGAGTTAATGCTGTATAAAAGTGCAAATAAAAGAGGAAAAAAAAAAAAACAGCAGGAGGGGGTGGTAATAAAATACAATGGAGTGTGCATGAGAGAGGGGGACAAGAGGATATGGGGTGCATGACTAAGTAAAAACACCCCCCAGAGTGGGAGGAGGGCATGCTCTTTCGGTAAATAATAATCAACAACAACAACAAAAAAGTCCCTGTAAAGTGAAAGTAGCTAGTTGAAGGATACTGGCCTGAAGCAAATGAGGAGCGGCCAGACGGTGTACTTGGTCCCAGGTACTTCGGCATGGATGGCAAAAGCAGCAGGAAGTGAACACAGATGACCTGCTGGCCAATGAGAAGCAAGTAAATCAGAGCGACCTTGGAATTAACCAAAGGTAAGTTCAGGTAGGTAGGTGGTGGTTTCTAGGCCCCATTTAAGATGGTTTTTTTTTAAACTCAAAAGACTTAACAAGCTCAGCGCAAACGGTATGCAGGCGAAACCCACAAGCAGGCCAAGTGAAGAAAAAAAAAAAGTTGCCTAGGATCACACAATTTGGTCACGTGAGAAAGCCGGGATTGAGCCCAGGTTTGTATATGCTTTGCTTCCCTATGCCCACCTTACACTCCCTCTCTCACATCCAGACCCCTGACCTCTACTCTGCTGGCATCAGAGCAGCCCTCGGTCACACCACAGACAATACTTTGTGGCTCCTGTTAAAATGTTTGCGAGTACCCATGCTTCAGAGTACCATGCAGTGCAGACTAAACAACAAAAACAGTTCACAGCCTTCATGGCACAACATGCACTATGTTCTTACCATACAAAACAGAACAGTTGTGTAGTTCAGAGCATCATGTTGGGCTCTGGGTAACGATTTAAAGACAGACCTCTTATAGTAAATGCATGCATTTTTAGGTCAAGCCTATCTGTTGTGAAACGTGTGGCTTACCAAGAGCTCATTTCTTACCATTGGTTGTTTTTTATGTCACTGTCACTTGACTGCTTCCTTTTAGTATCCCAGCATGTCGATCTCTTGTTTGACCCTCCTATTGAGAATTGCCTCTTTACCATCTATTTGAATAGCTGGAATCTCTCCTTCCACTGCTTGCTTTTCAATCACTTTTTTTTTGTTGTATTAAGCATGAATGCATGTTTTGTTCGAGCTGTCTCCGTTGTATACTTCTCTCCCCGTCATCAATGTTGCTTTTCCCAAGCCCCTGTGATGCTTCCGAGTCCCATGTTGCTCCAGCGCAACCCCCACCCTCTGTGTTGCTTCACCGTCTCCCGCCCTCTGCAGTGCTAATTTGTGACCCTGTGCCCTCCCCAGTGTTGCATCGGTCCATATAACCCCTGCCCCCTCTACAACTGGCTAAAAAAAAAAAACACTTGTGTGTTTTATTTTTTTTATTAGTTACAGATCAAGATTCGATTGATAACTAAAAAAGAAGTGTCAGGTGCTCACATCATTTTAGAGGTGCATGATGCGGGTGGCCGCAGCAAAGGCTTTTAAAAAAAAATATTTATACTATTTTAGCCATGCTTAGGGGCATATTTATACTCTGTTTGCGCCGAATGTGCATCAAAAAGTTTGACGCACAATCGGCGCAAACCGTGCACCATATTTAAACTTTGACGCCCGAGCCCGCCAAAATTCCTCTGTGTGAGTCATTTTTTGGCTGCAGGAAACTGCCTTGCGTTAATGACATGCAAGGTAGGCGTTCCCGCCCCAAAAATTACTTTAAGGCCTGTGCGCCTCATTTATACTCCTGCGTCATTTTGATGCACAGGAGAGGGCGGGCCTTAAAAAACGGCGCACATTCTGATGTGTGCAGTTTTTTAACACCTGGGTCATGGCAGGCGTTAAGGGACCTGTGGGCTCACTTCCATGGTCTCGGACCATGGAAGGAGTCCAGAAGTGCCATTCCCTACCCCCAGGGACACCCCCTGCCACCCTCGCCCACCCAGGTAAGTTGAGGTAAGTATTTTTTTTTATTTTTTTAAAGTGACATGGGGGGGGCCTAATTTGGGCCCCCCTACATGCCACTGTGCCCAATGACCATGCCCAGGGGACAGAAGTCATTTCAGTGGGGGTTGTGTGTCAAAGAATGGCGCAAGTCTGGTTTGAGGCATGATTTTTGCCTCAAACCTGACTTGCACCATTTTTTTACGCACAACCCCCATTTTCCCCTATGCCGGCCCTGCCTGGTTTGAGTCTTTTTTTTTTTTTTTACTCTGACCAGTCCGCAGCGCCGGTTAACGTCATTCCTTAAATAAGGTGCCTGCATGGCACGTAGAAATGGCGTTAGCCGGCGGTAAAATGTTTGACGCCGGCGCTGGTTTGCGTCAAAGTATAAATATGGGCCTTAGTATCTGTGATGTTGTGCAATGAGGCTCACCATTGGTAAAGCCAATGGGTCCGAAAAGTGCAACTTATTGGCTTTCCCAGTACTTGTTGGTGTCAAGGTACATGCTCAAAAAGGGTGTACTCGGGTGGTTTTTGTGGGGCTTACTGAAAATAAAATTGTATGTCTGGACTTAAAAAGTTTATTGTAGTGTTTCACAGAATTGGCTGAGGCAGAACTGTTGGGTATCTGCATTGAAGGTGCTTCTGTAAAGCATATTAGGCGATCAAAGCGCCCATGCTACAGTAACACCTTCCGGAAAGAGATCTGGAGGAAACAAATATCCTGCTTTTTGGACAAATTATTTATTTAATTAAAATAATTATGCA
Organism: Pleurodeles waltl; assembly: GCF_031143425.1. Taxonomy (NCBI): domain Eukaryota; kingdom Metazoa; phylum Chordata; class Amphibia; order Caudata; family Salamandridae; genus Pleurodeles; species Pleurodeles waltl. The sequence goes on along the minus strand of NC_090441.1, from coordinate 13,129,374 downwards.
TATTCATCATTCAAAATTAATGTGCGACAGGGACAATCTGGGGTCCCAGTTTACCGTTTCTTTTTCCATAAATGTGTTTATTCTATTTAACGATGCTTGTAAGAAAGTAAGCAAAACCGCCTGTAAGAGTGCCAATCTAGGCTTTTTTTTTTTAATTCAGACTCCACAGGTACCAAAGAATTCATTGTAGATACGATTTTTTAAAGCGTGACAGTTCAACCCTATGAATTCTACTTGTGTATGTTGACCAGGTACGCACAAAGCTTTGCTATATTTTTCGAAGAACACTGAATTGCGGCCAATGAGCTATGTATAAATGTATTAGAATAATTTAATACTTCTGTTTTATGCTTGTTGAGGAAAAGTTTTTGTACTCAAAATGTGCATATTTTTCATGCAGACATTGATGAACTCTCAGGCCCTGATTTATACTTTTTGGTGCAAACCTGCGTTAGCGCAGGTTTGCGTCAAAAAGTATACAGCCGGATAGCACCATTCCTGGACACCAGGCGGGTGTCATATTTAAGCTACAACACTAGCCGGCGGTAAGGCCCAGTTAGCATCAAAATTATTGATGCTAATTGGGTGGGGGAGGCTTAGGGGAAACTGGAGGTTGTGCATGAAAGAATGGCGCTAGTCAGGTTAGAGTAAAAAAAAATTACGCTAACCTGATTAGCGTCATTATTTCCACACACAACCCTCATGGACATGACTTCTGTCTAAATAAAGACAGAAGTCATGCCCTTCAGCACAATGGCCATGTGCAGGGGACTTAAGTCCCCTGGGCATGACCATTGGGCACAGTGCCATATAGGGGGGGGGCCCAAGTTAGGCAAAAAAAATAAAAAGACTTACCTGGGATGGGTCCCCCCCATCCTTATGAGTCCTCCAGGTGTGGTTGCGGGTGGGTGGGGGTTTCACTGGGGGCCGGGAAGGGCACCTGTGGGCTGTTTCCATGGTCTCTGACCATGGAAAAGGGCCCACAGGTCCCCTAACACCTGCCCTGACCCAGGCGTTAAATAATGGTGCTAAGCAGGCTTAGCGCCATTATTTAAGGCCCTACTCCTCCCGTGTGTGAATTTTGCACAGGAGGATAAATACGGCGCTAGGGCCTTTGAGTCATTTTTTTGCCCGGGAACGCCTACATTGCATCTCCTTGACGCAAGGTAGTTTTCCGCAGGCAAAAATTGACTAACTCCAATATTTTGGCGCTAGACATGTCTAGCGTCAAAACATAAATATGGAGTTAAGTTTGCGCCGGATTTGCGTAAAAAAAAATGATGCAAATCTGGCGCAAACAGAGTATAAATATGCCCCTTAGTACTATGTGCCAAGTTCTCAACTATCACATTGAAGATAGCTTACACCCAGAGGCAATCCTAACCATAATGGCTAAATGACATCTTGCCACTGTTAAAGACCTCTGCATCCCGGCTGATTAAGACCGAAATAAGTCAAAGGCAGGTGCACCACGAAATCTCACACATTGGCCAGAAACAAAAGCACTTTCTCAGGGAAAATTTGATATTTTCGAGAAATAAAACTTTGTAATACCACGCATCAATCTTAGTGCATTCATTCCAAGGCTATGAACCAAGAGGCTTTAAAATATAACAGATCTACAGTAATGGCATCATGTATACTGTGACAAACTGACAGTCAGATAAAACCTTAAACTCATAATTGAATATGTAGTACTTCATTACAAGGGCCCTGCTAATGGAGCCAGTCATTGTTCCCCCCTTCAGTTATTGTTCATTACTGATGGGTACAGGAAACTCCAGGGGATGGAAGAACATCTCGTCATTCTTCATTCTCAGACGCATACCTGCCCAGCTTTAGGCTGTTGTGAGCAGCAGGGGTCCCCATGGGGAACTGTCTGGCTCAGCAAGTACGCCATGTGCTTACACCACACGCTTAAGGAATATGTACTAATGCTCATCTGTAATCCCTTTGTCAAACTTTGAGGATGAGACAGCTTCAGCAGGATGCAAACCTGTGATCTGAAGACAACACAAACCTCCACAGTAGGCTGCCAATCCAGTGAGCCCATTGGCCCGTGGTAGCTCTGATTGAAATTGACTGACTTCTTTTGAGTTTCATCTGAAGCAATCAAAATAGTTACACGTTGTGTACAGTCATGAATTTGACTCTACAGATTTGAAAGATAATACAGACCCTTAGATGCACTACTTGATAGGCTACTGGATCTGCTGTAAAACATTGGTTCTCATGGTGTTTTCCTTTCCTGAAGTATTTCCCCTATCTCCAGCAGCAACCTTATGAATCATGGGGTGAGTTCGGGTACACTGATACTGGCTGTTATTAACGCTGTTTAAAAAAAGGACACAGTGCATTGAGGAGGTTTCACCATCTACTTTTATTTATGCATTACATTTTTAATGGAGTGTTGATAAGGTCTGTGTTGAATCAATTTCATTTCTTAAAACTATTAGTTATTACACCCCCTTCCTCCAGAGTACTTAAAATAGAGTGAAAGCAGAACATCATTCAATTGACATAGCTTTAATTTAAAAATTGTTAAAAATAAGAATTACAAAGTCAGTTATAAATTCACACATATTTTCTAATTGATGAAAAAATAGTTAACAGACACTTATGAGCCCAAAAAAACAAGCAGTGTGATAAGCAGGAACATATTTCTAGTCGCCAGTATCTGTGTCTAAGCTTTACCACTTCCCAGTACATTTTAAAAGTTCTTACTGCTTGCAAATTGTTTTCAAGTACGTATAACTCCAGTGTTTCTGGCAGATGATCTGATGTGTGAACTATGAACAATAAAGCCAAGAGCAGATAAGTAAAACAATCCTGCAACTTCAGTCTTGAACTGGCTTGATTAGTTGTTTACGGAGCGGGTAACGATGTTGAATATAGGTCTCATTTTGAAAGATTTTATGAGATAGGGAACAGCGTCCAAAACAAATGCAGACTAAGGTGTGGCTGGTGGTGCCTTCTAGAGTACTATTGCCTTTATGCTCTTACTGACAATTTAGCATTTAACATAATACAAGAACAAATGAAGTATGCAGATTTTTGTAGTTGTTATTTAAATGGGTGTTTGTGAGCCCAGATTATTTTATGTAATTAGGTATTTCTAGAAGTATTCCCCATACGCCCCATCCCTTCATTGCTGCTAAAAGCATGTTTTTCAAAATCCAGCGCCTTGGAGATTGAGAAAGTAATCAAATAACCAATCAACCTGTAGAGCTCTTCCCAGGCTGTTGATCAAATAGTGCATGCAGACACCTGCTTCAGAAATTCAAGCTCATCACCAATGGAAAAAGCCCTGGGCCGCCTATAGTTGGCAGTTGTTACACTATGTCTGATTAAGAAAAAACAAAAACCCCCACCGTTGACCCGGAAATCCAGCTAACTAAAAGCCAATCTCCTTTATGTGTGCAAAATTCTCACATACAAACTTTCAAGAGTGCATGGAACAAAAAGGATCACCTGCATTAACACGTCAGGATTCATACCCTTACGGGAACAGAAACCACAGTAGCAAATGGTATGGCAAGCTCCTAGCACTCAACCTAAAACAGAATACGGTCCTGAAATTTCTCAACCTTTCGGCATAATATGACACAGCTGGCCATACCCTCTTTATAAAAAATAATAAGGCACTGGATCAAATCATTTATTGAAGTTGTCAAAAAGAATGTAGCCTACCAAATCTGCAGACTAAAGGGCCCATCCAAGTGTTGGGTTAGCACTATTCTCCCTGCTCTTTAACAACCATTGATGGAACTCCTTGGGCTCCAGTTGGCAGGCGTGGATGCCAACACTGAGTAGAGCTAGGTATGGCTGAATACTAGTCTAAGGTCTGACAATGGCATGGTCTAGATCCTCTGAAGGACTTCCTCAGTATGATTTATGCATGGATGTCAGGCATATTTCTAGCTCAAACAAAATCGGACGTAAAAAATAATTTAAAATGATTTCCCTCTAAAGCTGGCTAAGGCAAAATCCAGCTATCACTGTCCTAGACACACCTCTCCCCTTAAAGAGTGTCCTCTATATTGTAGCTCACCTGATCGAGGGTCTTGGAATATACATGTTGCACCTATGTTAAAAGAGGTCCACGTCTCTCTCTGTCCCTGCACTACTTTTGCTGCCTACAAGGTGGTTAACTAAGGCACTCCACCATCCATCTCCTGCGATCTTGTAATTTTCACAGCAGCATTGCCACAGTTAGGAACAGCTGATCCACCCCAGGGTAGATTCGACAGACTTTATCCCTTCCCTACACCTGAAAAAGATGAAGACACATCTTGTCTAACACCACACTGCAGTGGACCCACCCATTACCTGGTCCACCGTCTTGAGGTAATCCCTCCAACCTTCCATTCTATGATCCCTAATGCACTATTTTAATCTGTGCTTTCACGTGCACCTCTCCTGTTGCGTCTCACTATTTCTAGTACAGCCCTCTACTGCTTTGTAGTTTAGTTCATACAGTATAAACAATATCCATACATAACACCAGGTTTCTGAACGCCACCACCAGTTTTAAATGCATACTGATGACACCCAAAATACATCGCAGTCAGAGATTATGAAACCACAACTTTAAGAAAGTGGCAGTGGCTAAACCATGTATGTATACACAAATCGTGATATTTTACATTTAGTGATTCATATATCACTGTGGAATTGAACAGGGAATTTGAAAAGTATGGAACAATCCAATTTCAGTGGGCCTGCTCCTTGAGCTCAGCTGTGGTTCCAGCACAGTAAGTTACACACACCTTGGCTCAATTTTGACTCAAACCTGTATGCTCCATCCTCCCCCAAATTAAAAGCATTCAGTTAAGTGGCCAATTTCGACTGTCCCGTCTCTCTTTGTCCAACCACTGATACAAATAACACACTGAGAAGAGCACAAAGTCTTATCACAATCTGGCTCACAAAAGCCTTCCCAAAAAGCTCGCTAACAGGCGATGGCATGTGCAGAACTAGGCTGGCTGTCAAATGGGAAGAGGGGGGGTGGTCATCAGTATTAAATTAAATGCCTTGTGCACCATGCAGTAACATTCTATAAGCAGAAGGGCTCAAGCTACATCCAGGACCCAGCCACACAGTGAGGAATCTCAGATCAGTCACACACATAAAACCGTAAGCTAAGAGGAACTGAAATGACAAAGCCATGGTGGAATTTCTTTGAGCCCAAACCTAAAATCTACTAGAGCCACAGCTCTATCCTGTAATGTCCGTATTTGCTAGAGAATCGGAGAAGCCTATAAAGAAGTTGTACTTTATGCACACTAAAAGCATTTAATACTATGCATGATTTTTGAAGCTTGCATGCAACTACGCAACAAAGTGCTCTGCAAGAGGCCGTGCGGCACGAAATAAAACACTTCAAATAAAAGAAAGTGTCGTCCTCTTTTTATGAGCTCATGCTGTTCTGCATTAGTATGTTCACTGGATTGTTGGAAGCTGAGCAACTAACAGAATGCAGTCGGTAGACCGTGGTAAATGACTGCTCCAGAGTCAGAGCATACCGTTCATGCAAAGCCCTGGGAACGAGCAGAGGAGTGACACATCTGGCACATCCGTGGGGTGGAGGTAGTTACTGTTCCTTATCTGCCCACTGTGCACCTGTGTATGCCTTGGGTACGCAGGTCAGTGGAGCCAATAGCTAGCAATATCCAGCATTATTTACCTGACCATGATTACATATGGAACTCAACATAACACACTACTGACATTGCAAGTTTAATTTTATCCCTGTTGTCTGTCCTGAATTTGGAAGGCGAGCATTGAAACAGACTGAAGATAGGTTTCATAATATTTTTTCTTTTATTTTTCAACAGTACCAAACTCCACTGTGTGATATAAAATGCTATTTATACAGGGATCAGCACAATCTTGACTAAGCCAGTCCCTGTTTTGTTACCTTCCTCTGAAGGAATCTGCCCAACTTCCAGAAATGTAACTGTGTATGGGAGGGGAGGGGGGGGGGTGGTATCCGTGGCTGAATCGGTCCCTTTAAAACATTACACTGTGAAGGTTGCTGGAAACATTGATTGGAGTTCTGTCTTTAGTTAGTAGAACTCAACGTTGCTTTCAATACAACCGTTTGAGGACACCTTTCCACCATTTCTGGCTGACACCATCCCAGGAGGAGTGGATTAGTTCACACATAAGCAAGCAAGAAAATATAACATAGCTTTAACTGTGAAAATCAAAAAGCAGTCTAATGTTTAATTAGAGTTGTAGACATGGAGAAAATGTCTGTTGTGACCACTGTGGAAGTTTAAGGGGCCTCCTGGATGGCCACTAGGCATCAAACTAGAAAGTGGCGGGGCCCCTCAATATAAGAAACTCTTTTTTTGTCCTTATTCATAGAGAGAGTGTTAAGGCTCATCCAAATAAGAGTCAACATGAGACACTCTTCAAAAAGAGGGTTGGCCACCAAGTTAGCCAATTAAATAAGGAGTTGAGGATCATCAGCATTGCAGAAGAAACATTTGAAGGTCAGAGTCGCTAATGGATTCACAGGAGTAAACCGAAAGCAGAACGGACAGGAGTGATGAATGCAGCCTGGGTGCCTTGCCGGACCAAGGATGCAAATCAGGCTAGATGCTGCAGATGGTGCAGTGGGAGTCCAACGCTGCAGAGGTCCAAAAGAATGAAGCAAACAGCACTGCTGCACTCAAAGGTCATAAGCAGGTCGAGAGCAGTCACAAGTACGGATTCCGTATGATACCTGGAAAGGGATCCAGGATCCTGTTTGGTTATAGGAACTGTGAGGGTGCTCAGCTGAAAGCACTCTCACTAATCTTGGAGGGAGACTGTACCAAGGAGAAGCTGAACTCCTTAGCATGCACACAGGGATCGACATTAGGCTGTTTATTATTTGTTATCAGAAGCACAACTACAAGTGTCTGCTTCCGAATGGATGACTTGCAGATCTGCACGTCAGGAGCAGTACCATTAGAGGCAAGCACTGGCTCACAGATCATTGGTGCAGGGGGATTATCTGACCCGACAACAAGAAGCTTTAAATGAGTGTTAGCTGTAGCGAGAGGAGAAAAGGAGTCAAATGAAGAAAAGGGAGGACAAAGGAACTGCATCCTAGAGGGTGTGACTGAACTAAAAGAACAGCTGATATTCTTGATTTTGCTGTAAAGAAACAAATTGGAACGCACAGTGCAAAGCTTCTTATACTCAATGATCAATGCAAAACCACACAGTCACAAAAATATACTGTGGTTAGATTCTGGCCATGTTTAAAGCTTTTGTTTGGAATCACTCAAAGCAAGTAATAGTGAAGGATCCTTGTGAAAATCTGCTGAATGACAGCATTTGCTTATGCCTCGACTTTATGGTCAAATCCCTGCCTAACCAGCTTCAAGAAGCAGGTGTGAGGAGCCTGTGTGTTGTGTTCATGATCAAGGGGAGTACTTTTTCTATAGCATATTTCAAGCCATGTTTTATTCATTTAATAGCTATATCATTGAACTTCTGATATGGTAAAGAAGGAAAAGACACAACCTTCAGTAGGTACCCACGCAGTGCAACTTAAAGAGGGTGAGACTGTGACAAAAAAGGTGCAGTTTTACTGGTGAATGGAGGTAAGATGGTACCTGGTGTCTCTGGGGTACATGCTTCCTCTTTCTCGATCTCTCTCAAATATCTGTATAGTGTGTATGTGTCACCAGAACCCGGAGATGACAATATAGGGTGCTCCCTTTTTCTCCATGTCTCTTAAATATTTATATAGTTTGGGTCACCAGAACCCCCGAGATGGCAATATAGGATCACGTTTTTTTTTTTTTTTTTTTTTTGCGACAGCTTGAAAAACCTGTTTTCGTCAAAGTACCTTGAACAATGTGACCTGATGGGGGTCAGAATGTTTTTTGATGTGGTTTAGCTTTCTTGAATAAATTGCTAAAAACATATTTCACCAAAAATGTTTTATCTCAGGTGGATGAAAATAACAGCAGAGAATGTGCTGCATACTCTGCATTTTTGTCTCATAATTTGGTCCTCCAGGATGCATAATCCTAGTTGCCTTGACAAAGTTAAAGGTCTACAGAGTGGTTTGGGGCTGTCATTATCATGAGAACATCTGTATTTCACAGGCAAAAATATTTCCTATATTCCACAGTTCCCTGTTAAACATGGGTTTTATACCACTATATGTTGTGCAGTTAAAGCATGTAGCATACCTAAGATAACATTTGTGGGTTGGTTTATAAATATTATAATACATGTGTATAAATTGAGAGTGTGCACCATCTGTGATTTTGTGGTACACTTGTGCAGAAATATGGCCTAAATAGTTTGAATACATTTTATCCATTTACCCTGTTTATCGTTGGGCAACGGTTAATTCCAAATTTTCAGTCTTTGGTTGAAGCGGTCACATTCAGGAAAACAGTGGCGTTGTTTGTGGCTTTGATGTAGTTAACAGGTAGGCTACACTTTCAATGTTGAAATGGTTTTAGAAGTGTTTCTATCCTACAATGTAAAGACACACAGGCCTGTAAGAAGATAAAGAAGTTACTGAAAAGCCATAATCTGATATGTGGCTGACTTCTGTAGCCCAGAGAGCCTTTCAAAGTCACTTGCCTCTCAGGTTATCTAGCAATCTGTTTGCCTGTCTATCTCTGCAGCATATAGTATCTTGTCAACTGTCTTTTGTTCCTCATTTTGGAAAACACTCGGGCCCGTATTTATACTTTTTTTAGCGCCGCATTTGCGCCGCTTTTTGACGCAAAACGGCGCAAACCTACAAAATACAATGGCATTTTGCAAGTTTGCGCTGTTTTTGCGTCAAAAAACGACGCAAATGTGGCGCTAAAAAAGTATAAATACGGGCCCCTGTACCGAAGCAGTGCTGGAAAGCGAAACATGGATTAGTATATCTAATAACATCTAGAAAACACACCAGATATAAAAAAAATCAGATCAGAAATTGTGTGCATTAAAAATAACGCATGGCCAAGGAGTCAGCCTAGTCACCATTAACAACCATAGAGTATGGGTTCTGGTTTCTCTTTTGTTTGCATCTCTCTGTGTGTGAAGGTACACCTGTTACTGGAAAGGCAATTGTGAGCACGTCGAATGGTACAATAAGGTGATACTTGACAGAGGCAGCAGCACGACTGAGCATAGAATTTGACATGCACAGGCAGTGCCCTGAAAACCACCCTGCCAGAAAGAGAGGACGAGAGCCAAGAGTGCGGCATACGATGCAGCTCCACGGCTACTGACAGTCGCTCAGGCTGACATGCCTTACTGATAGGTCTTGCTGCTCACAGCTAGCAGGAAGCCATATGCCTCCATACCACAAGGAACTTTTGAGGGACTTGATGAGGGTTCAGAAAAAATTGGGCAGCACAGTAAGTGACCTTGCTGCGCTGCAATGCCCTGCCCTGCACCACAGAGAAAGAGAGAAATACGCAAAATCTACAAGATACAGTACATTTCTGTTCTCTCCCTCTGCGCTGGTGCACAATGGGCTGCCGAGCGTTGACATAGGCACCCTTGCACCATGATGAAAGGATGCCTGCGTCGCAAACAGTACTGTTTCTGTGCAGTAAGGGACACCTTCCTGCACAAAAACAATCCATAGAGGCATTTTCCTCTTTCTATGGGTGCTGCAGAATGCAGCACACGCAGAAAGAGGAAAAAGCAAAGAGATCAAAAGATATTTCTCCTCCTTGTGTTTCCCCTGGGGAGGCATAAGATTTTGAAGCATTCCCATGTTTAGAGATTCTCGTAAATCTGGGAATGTGTCAAAACCCATGGGTCTTGCATGGGAAAACCCACCACCATGGAACGTTGCCCTGACAGTGTAACGTGACCGACTTGTGCTGTATTGCCTTAAAACATATCTACAAGGCCATGAAAAGCCACACAGTGGCTTTGCGTGGCCATGTAGATGGGCCTGCACTATGTGCCGCCGGTGCGTCACAAAAACAGACGCACCCACAGCGCACAAGGCTTGTAAATAAGCCCCTAAATCTAACCAGACTGCTTGCCTGACTGAAGTGTGCGTTCAGACTAGTTAACTAGCAACCTTTATGTCCAAAGGTGTTCGATACATGGCCTGTATAGAGTGGCAATGTTTATGGCGACTTTGTTAATATTTGGTACTCCTTACTTCACAACCAAAGGCTCACAACCTTTTAAAAAGGCTGGTAAGGAACAGCTATTTTTTGTACACTGCACACTCACTCCCTGCTGGACACGTGTATGATAAGTGTGCATTTACTGCTTGTAAATAGAGCTGTGTGGAAAGCACTGGAGTTTGAGGTCCTCCACAGCAGGTTATGATTCTTCCTGCTCTCCACCCATTTGCATCAAGACTACTGAGGCAGGCAAGAAGAGAGGCTTGACACTGCTCCCTCAAACCTTGGCCTCTACCTCAAGCAGTGCTTAATTTGTGTTTGTTGTTTCCGGTGCTGAGCACTGGCACTTATTTTTGAGGGCCGGGGCTTGCTCTTCGGCCTCAAGCATTTGCTGCGAGCAAAAGACACATATGGGAAAGACAGATGAAGGGAAAAACGAAAAAAAGTGCAAAGGGAGAAAGTAGAAAGCTGCAAGAGTGAGCTGAGGGGACAGGGAGTGGCTTTAAATGGATTGAAGAGGCCCGAGATGGCTTCAGTATTACGCTGACTCAGTATGCTGTGTTCACACATTTAATTGCAGCAGACACGTGTTTAGGAGGAGGGCTTTGGGCACCGGCACTTTTTTATTTCCAAATTAAGCACTGACCTCAAGCCTGTCAACTTTCGTATCCACTGCTTTGTGTGACAGACACCTGCCAACACCACTGAGAATACCAACTCATTCCACACGTGGGCTACTGAATAAAAGAGTAAGGCGCTGTCACTGCTAGAAACCCATTTCAGATTGGAACTAGTGATCCAGCAGGGAATGTCATAGCTTCCAGGCGATCCGTAGAGCCACCTTCCATATTTTATGACCAAAGGTGACAGCCAGTTGGGTCAGATGTATAATATTGGTGGAAGATTTTCAGTGTCTGACCGCCATCTATTCAAGCTACTTTACTAAACGTTTTTGACCAGTGCCAGAGATTTGCATCCCCGCTCTACAATTCTTGCCAATGTTTATCACTTGCTAAGTAGTTGTGTGAATTGTTGATCGTACATCTCTGCCACTTTCCTGGCACGCCTGGGCTCTACCAGATCATAATGTTGTTTAAAAACTCACCTCCATCCATTTTGTTTCTCTGACCTGCTTACATTTCATACAATGCTTTACGTGTAGATTACCCCACAGACCAATCGTGTCTGAAGGATCTCTCTTCATCGCGCTCTCGTGAGGAAGGGGCAGGTTTGTTAAATCCCCCAGTAAGGGAAGACGCTCCTTCTCTCTTTATCGTAAATGTCTGGCATGACGCCATACGGCGTGTGCACCATTTTGACAGTACTCTGTCCAAACAGTTTGCGCTCGTAGTCTATCAGCTGCTTCCAGAATCCCACGTTGGGCCTGATGACGGGCCGCCGTGCCTTGACCCAGTTATACGCCTGCACCAGGGTCACCTTGTGGTATTTCATAAGGTAGGCGATACAGAGTGAGGCAGATCGACTCACTCCCGCGGCACAGTGTACCAGAGTGGCACCATGTTTGCGGGCTATGCTGTGGATCTTATCAGCAACGCTGTCAAAATATAAAGAAATTGGCGCATGAGGCATGTCCGCCAGTGGGGCCTTTACATATTCAAACTGGGGCCAGTTGAAGTTTGGGATCTCGATGGTGGCATTGATGATGCAGGTGATGCCTCGGGACAGCAGCAGAGTGCGGTTGGAAGCCACGCTCCCCCTACCAAGGTAAAGAGAAGAGGTGATCTCTGCAATGCCCCCAAGTGAGGCATCCGAAACCAGACGGGGAGGCAGGAAGGTCCTCTGGAGGGAACTGTGGCTCCTTGAACTCATTGGACTGCTTGTATCTCACACTTTCATCACCAGGAGGCATACATTTAGGTGACTTTCCCGTCAGATGTTCATTTTCCCAGCTTTGCCGATTTAGATGTCCTGAAAAATTCAACCACATTTATACATTAATATTTCAACATACAATGTTTAATGGTGAATGTTAGATAAAACACTTTTTTATTACAGCAGTGTGATGCAACCTGACATGCATTCCTATTCTATAAAACATGCAGATAATTACTTCCCAGTTTTATGTCCATTACTTTTCAACCCTAAAGCCTCATTACTGAATGGAGAGCAGTACAGAAAAATGGAGGCGTTAATAAGGCACCCGGCCTGAGATTTGCTTTTGAGGTCTGTCCAGAAAAAAGGCCTTTTATCCCTGATGTCCTAGGCCCCAGCCTACTATGGATTCTGAGAAACTGAGCCAAGTACCCCTTCTGCACTTGACTCTCAGTGGTAAGCTTGGTCAAGTTGTCAATGGCTCCCTCCCATGGGCATAGGGTAGGAGGGAATGGGATGGTGGATTTGACATGTGCTTGCAATGCAAAATGCGTGCAGCAGAAGTAAATCAATGTCCAGCCAAATACTCACTTTTATGAAAAAAGATAAATATTTTATTTCTACTGCTAACCACACAAAGGAAAAATACAACATTCACAAAAAATAACACAATTTCCCCTTGGGGTCAAGGTTGTCCCACTTCCTCCTCGTGTTAGCAATAGTAGTTATTCCCCATTCACTCTTGGTAGCATCCAGGGAAAACCCTACCAGCAGTCTGTGTCTCGAGTCGATTCTGACTCTTAAATTCAAATCATAAGTGTCCTACTGCTGCAGCACTCTCAGCAGCAAGTTCACCTGGGGCCGATAGGCCACTGGCATGCACAGCAGCTCCAGTCCCAATCAGGTGAGCCAGTTGCACGCAGATTCAGCAGCTGCATTCTTGAAGTGCAGGCTCCCTCTCTTCCTAGCAGTCACACTCCACCACTGATTGAAGGTTTCCTGCACTCCTCCTGCAGCGTGACTTCATGCTCCCGTTGGGGTGGCGGATGATTCAGACGCCCTGGTCCTCGATCCTGAACTTTGATGAGGATGCTCCAATAGCATCCTCACTTGCCCAACAGGTTTGGACTAGTCACAGTCCTCGTTGCTACTGGTGACCTGGCTCGATCAACACAGCACAAGTTTTCCCGTCAGCCCTCCTGGCATACAGAGTCGCCAAAACATTACAGCGCACGATTTGGCTGATTTTTACCAGGCAGTGACGAACAGCAAAAAAAAAAAAAAATATATAGAACACCGTCCACTCTAAATTGGACATACTGTGTTTTATGTAAATCCCTAATAGCCCATACTCTGTCAGGCTTTCGGAGGTGTATGTCGGTGAGGAATCAGGAGTAGGTTCTGCCACTGACATACTCAAGGTTTGCTTACCAGTAAATGAGGCGGGAAGATAAAGAGTTTGGCAGAGAGGGAACTCCATTACAGTTAAGCCAGAGTACCATCTCTGCTAAACTCTAAATCAGTTCCTGTGTCTTTTTTTTTTGCTCTCAATGCATGTTCCATTTTTTGTCAACGACTACCAGTGCTTCAACTGTGGCCAACAATACTACATTCTGTTTGCTGTACTTGAGCTGCACCCACAAATCAACAAAGGACACCTACTTATTAACATTTAGCATCCAATTTCAAACACTTGAAAATTCATATACTGTTTTAAAAATTAGAATTTTATATTTTGCTTTTTTGTGTGTGTATATATATATATATATATATATATATATACACACACACTTTATTACTCTTCTAATGATATTTAATTGTGTAAACAGTCGCAGACACCCTTTGCAGATCTCGCAGACCCCAAGGGATTCATGGACTACAGGGTGAGAACCACTGCACTACAGAAATGCAAGGTAACACTACAAAAGGAGTTTTCCCAGCGCTAGATTAGAGGATACGATGATGAAGCATTCCACACTACTGGGGGTGTGAGGGTCTCCCTTCGGGGCTTCTTTCACATAATCAAGAAAATAAAACATGCAATAATGTAGTGAGGAAATATCATGAGTACACCACTGGTGGAATCTCTGCTCTAAGCCCGTGTTAACCAGTCAGTCATTCAGAGTTTGTAAAGCGCAACTACTCACCCATAAGGGTCTTAAGGCCCTAAGGGGGTTTGTCCTCAGCTTCAGTCGAAGGACCAGGTTTTAAGGTCCTTCCTGAATTGGGGTAGCAATGGTGACTGCCTGAGATGCAGGGGCAGGGTGTTCCAGCTCTCTGCTGTGAGGTAGGCGAAGGATCTCCCACCAGGCGAGGTCTTCCGTATGTGGTGTGTGGTGGCTAGTGCGAGGAAGGACACACCATTCGTCTTTCTCACTATTATCCAGTTTAAAATTGTACGTGCCATGTATGGATATGCTTTTTGTTTGCGAAAGAAAGGTCTGCCACTACACTCACATGCAGTCAATGATGACTTCATGTAGGGTATGGCTGGAGTATTTGGGCCCAGATCAATCAACATAAAGGGACACGTGCACTACTCAGACATTTCTTGAGAGTAGACACAATAAAGGAGTCCTTGGATAGGTCCATGCATGTTTTCTTATGTATAATCTACTGTTAAATGTATGGGTGAAGAAAATCATAATCCACACTTTTTTGTGAGCAAAAAACCCCTGAACATACTGAGAATGGCAAACGTATTGACACTGTGCATTTCCATGCTTCCACAATAAAAACTTTACCGCATGTGTGTGTGGACCCATTACCTGAGACATGAATGCAGCAAACTGGCGACCATTTGACAATCACATTGACTTAATATAGTCACTCTTCTCAGCCATGTATGTCCAGTATACGTCAATCCATACAGGTGAGTTACTGTTTTTATCAGGGGAATTGTGGAAAAGGTGAGCAGTAGATTTCAGGTTAAGAGACAGTGTAGATACCCACATAAGCCACATCAAACTGGACCCCTCTTGGGTGTTTAGTTTTCACAAATGGCTGGGGTGGGTATGTTTCTCAGAAAGTTGGACAACCCTGGGCCCAAACACCACAGTTATCCAAACCCCGGAATGATTAAAATTCCAAAGAAAAACACTGCTGTATCCACATTGCAATTTGAGGCTTTTTGCATCATTGGTGATTGGCCTGCCCACATAAATAGGGGTACCGTTATTATCAGGAGTGTGGAAATGCCAGCAGATTCCAAAACTTTCTTTCTCAGACAAGTGTGGAAAATCTGTGATTTCTGTAAAGCCCGATGTTTGCAGGGCATTCTGGGTAAGAAACAGTGGGCTCTAATACCACGGCTATCCACATCCCCAGGAAGATTACAATTCCAAGGGAAAATCTTCAAGTGCCAATTTAAAATCTTTCCTGTTGCAGGTCATAGTCCCGCTTGCAGGATAGTTGCTGTTTATAATTGAGAAAACTGTGGGGAAATAAAAAGGGTGAACATGTGTTATCTATTACATTTTCATTCATTTTTAGCTTCCACTGTGAGCCAGTGTGTTAAGAAACTACACATTTTGCAAAGCGCTAGCCGAATCCCATGATTTTATGGATAACCCCAAATTCAGAGTCAAACAAATAACCACTATTCCTAAGTTCAGAATCTTGGGCACATTTAAAAACTGCATAGTTTGCCTTCATAGTCATGTTTCTAGAATTAGAATGTATCTTATGAACTGATGAGTTGGTAACAATAAAAATCATGTTTATAGCATGTGTGCCTGTAGATACAGATCCACTGCATACTCCTGTCATCTAGAGTTGGGTTGGGACATTACAACTTGTTTTTCTTTGAAGAACCTTCAGCGCCACAAGATGTGCTGTGACTACTCCCTTATTACATAATGAGCATGGGCACCATTCCACCTAAGATTGTTTTTCTCCATCATCAGGTTTGAATGTATTCAGCAATGGCTCAGAGACCGATACAATAATTGCAGCTTTTTTAGGCCTCACAGCTTCACTCTTTGGGATCAGCAACTCTGGTAACAATCATTGCAGCTTTGTTGGGCCTCACAGCTCCACTCTTTGATATCAGCAACTCTGGTAACAAACACTGCGCTGTCTGCATCTGCTAAACAGTTTTCTTAATGGAAACACCACTATTCTTTCACAAACAACCACTTCACCTCGATGCTCCAGTCGCCTTCTTCGATCTCTGCGGAGCTCTTCTTGGAGAATGCAACAGGCAGGGGTCGATGGATTGCACACCCTTCCAATTTTGTCCACAGTGCAACACAAAGTACCCTTGAGTGGGCCAGCATAGCCTTTGCAAACTCTGCAACCCAACCACAACAAGATAATGATGCACTGAAGAGCACAGCACTGGGCACACTTAGAAAGGTGACAGCAGCACTCATCCTCTGAGACCCCTGACATTTTCGAGGTACAGGATGCTCTTGATTTCGAGGAGGAACATCCTCATCCTTCCAGTATCCCAGCAGTCCAACCAACACCCAGCCCGAGATGACGTCCTAGAGCGCTTCCAAGAAAGAAGATCAAGACGAGGCACCTTCAGCATTACCAGCAGGGCCCCAAACCAAGAAGAAACAGAGGGGTGTGAGTATTGCTCCAGCGCAACAAAGCCAGGGGGACACCTGAGGAGTCAGTTGTTGAGCCCCAAGGAGGGGCAGAAAGAAAACCCCAGCTTCTGTGCAACCACCGTCCTCGAGCTACAGTTGGCACTGAGCCAAGCAAGCTCCCAGCGAAGGGATTTAATCCTCAACACTCATTGATGTCCTCTTGTCTGAAGGGCACTGACCCCTCCCCCACTTAAAACTGAAAAGATCAGTGGATCTGAGGCTCCCGTCCTGGAAAGACTGAGGGAAGCACTCAATGCCAGGCAAAAGAATGTCTTCATGCGCCAAGGGCTGTCAGATTACTGCTACGTCGCCCCCAGGAAAGCAGTCAACTACGCTGTCCTATTGATAAAAAAGTGAGGCAGAGCTTGCCACCGGGGTACTGCGACACATGGTGCAAAAGAAGCACAAGGACAAGACTACAAGCCCTCCATCCAATCTGCACACACCTAGGCAATCACCAACACCAGCATGCCCATAGTGACCTATCCCTCCACAACAACCAAAGTCTCCTGACAGGTCAGTTGCCCTCATATTCTCACCCAGGTAGTCCTTATGGTGATGAGACCCTTAGAACTACCCTGTTGGAGAAGGAGATTAAGATGACCTCATGTAAAGTCTGCGGACGACCCATATCTAGAACCATACCCCACTAAGTCATCACCACTAGATGATACCACCAAGTATCATGCTCTTTGTCAGAGGGTGGCTGTTGGAAATGGGACTCTCTGCAGGATCATCTCCAAACATTTTGCCCTTTACCCTCCACTTTTTGCTGAACTACTTTTTGTTGGCATTAGGCCTCTGTGCACTTTACCACTGCTAAAGTGATTGTGCTGTCTCCCCAACTAGCATATTTAATTTACTTGTAAGTCCCTTGTAGAGTGGTATACCATATACAAGGGCCTGTAAATAACTGCTACCAATGGGCCTGCATCACGTATTGTGATACCCACCTAAGTATACTTCTAAAACATGTCCCAGGTCTGCTACTGCAGCCTGAATGCAGTGTCACACTGCCATGTTGACTTGCCATTTAAACCCTCTTCCCAAGCCTTGAACTCTGCTTTTATAACATATACATCACCACTAAGGTAGGCCCTAGGTAGCCCAGAGGGGAAGGTGCTGTATAAATAAAAGGTTGGACATCAATGCTTAATTTGTCAAAAAAGATTTGCCAGGGCCCTCGTCAGGTGATAAATGCAGTTTGCACTACCCATTAATGTCAGTACCAACAGAGCTACTAACCATCACGCTCATATAGGAGGGACTGATTCAGACTATTCCAAGCCCCCAAACTATGAGAATGGCTTCGGCAGCAGGTATTGCTCCTTTTAAAAGTTTATTTCATTAATAAGCAACTGTGGCAGAATGGCATAAGTACCGGTGTTGGCAAGTAAGTGGTGGTGCTGAGCACCTGAAACCACTGTCTCAGATTAGGCAATGTTGAACATCTACTTTTAAGTTTTATATGTCCTGGTAGTGAAAAACTCCCAATTTAGTTTTTCACTACTGCAAGGCCTACCGTTGCCATGGGATAACATTGGGGATTCCTTATTACCTTTAATAAGCTGTAATTCCTAGTTGAGGGGAGGTAGATATATCATGTTTGGTACCTATGACATTCTAATGACAACCTCTCTTTAATGAGAGTCAGATTTTTCATTAAATTTTTTAAAACGCCACTTTTACAAAGTTGCTATTTTCCTGCCCTTGGCCCCTTTGTGCCTGCAGCCTGCCTTGGGTCACATGACTGGATGCATCTGACAGACGTTGTGAATTCCTCCCAGACAGTCACACAACAGAGGGATTAGGTGTGCCTCAATGGGCCATTAACTAGCTTAAGGAGGTGGAAAGCTGTGCACAGCACTACTTGCACCTGAATAGTCTATGCCCGTTTCCTCACAATAGGCCTAACAAATCAGTATTGTCACTGCAGTCAGCTGGGAGTCAGGAAACGTCAAGAACCTTTCTAGAAACATCTGCCACCTTCTAGGTGCAGGGCACCAAGGTACTAAAATAGGACTCTCAGACCCGCACTTCAGTTCACTATTGAACCTGCGGAAGGACTCTTGGAGGGCTGCCTGCTGCTCTGACCTGCTGTGCACTCTGCCAGACTGCTGCTGGACCTGGAAGGACTGCTTTGTGGCCCGGAACCTTCCTTAAACCCTCAGAGGCCCCCCCTGCTTCTATGCCTGCAACCAGAACTATCAGAAATAACTCCAAGGGATAGTTTGCTGGCCTCCTGTTCAGAGCCACAGAGACATAAACAGGCTCCCATCATCTTGACCCTAGCCTGAGTGAGTCCTGAAACTCTAAGAGGCCTCCATCCACTCTTGGACCCTTGGTTGTGATGCTAAAGGTGACCATATATCCACTGTTGGCTCATCTATCGTTTATGTGCTTTTCTGAACCTTAAAATGTAAAAATTCATAACTCTGGTTCTACTGTTTGGATTTTTGTTGTTTTGGTGTGAAATCATTTAGTACAATTTACTCTTTTTGTCTAAATTGTTTTGGGATTTTCCTTGTGTTGTGTTTTCATTGTTTGTGTGCTGCATTAATACTTTACTCATTGCCTCTAAGTTAAGCCTGAATGCTGTTTGTGCCAAGCTACCCAGGGTTTAGCACATGTTGCCTCCAAGTTAAGCCTGACTGCTTTCTGTGCCAAGCTACCTAGAGGTAAGCGCAGGTTAATTTAGTGTCTTTTTGTGGTTCACCCTGCAAGGGATTGTGGATGTTGCTTAACCAGGGCTCACACCCAAGTCAACGAACAACCCAACTTCTCAAAGTGACTGCTCCTATAAAGTCATCATGCATGACTTAGGAGCAAAGATTACTTTATGTTCTAGAACCTCTCCAAAGAGTCATCTTCATTCAGTTCCTCCCCATGCCCCAGTGCTCAAGGGCATGCTGAGGTCAGCGTGACAATGTCAACGATCTCGTGGGGGCAAAGGTTGTCATGCAATGGGTTCAGAAAAAATTAAAGGCTTCTCCCAGTGACACACTTTACATCCGTGGCCAGGTTCCCCCGGGCTCCCTGCTGGTATTCATAGCAAGAAAGCTGGCCCCATCTTACGCAAGGGGGAGGAGAGTAAGTGCCTTGGCACCGTCGGCAAGTGTGTGGCAGTTGGTGCAATTACCCAATGGAATATCACAAATTTGGTTGGCTTGCCGGACAGAATTCATTGGGAGAAAATGGTGTGCAGCACTTCCCTGAGACCTAGAGAAAGGGGGGGGGGGAGGGAGGAGAGGTAGTCATAGCTTCTCCCACAGCATGAACACTAGTACCCTGCTCCACCACCAGGCACTGCTTGGCATCTGAGAGTTCAAGCTAGAGTTCGAACTGCTCCTCCTAAACATTCCATTAGATGGTGAACATCTGTAGACACCAAGGGGCCTATTTATTAGAGTCCTGTGTCATGTGTGCACCACACAAAGTGGTACATACATGACGCAAGGCTCAGAAGCCACGCAAAACCACACTTTGAGTGACCTCATAAATCTTGAGTAAGGCAACGCATCGCAAATCTCTGTGTTGTCTTACTCTGTGCGAGGTTTGCGTTCCATGGGTGGGTGTTCCCACACTAATCCCATGGGTTTTGATGCATTCTCAGATTTACAAGGACTTGTAAACCTGGGAATGTGTCAAAATCTTATGCCTCCCCAGGACCGGCGTAACGAGGAGATGATATTTCTCCTTCTTTTTCTTCCTCTTTCTATGCGTGCTGCATTTTGCAGCAGGCATAGAAAGAGGAAAAAGCCTCTATGGATTTTTTCTGTGCAGGAAGGTGATACCCCAAAACGGGTCCCTGGATGCTTGTTTTTGGTCCACGGAGGACATGGCTTGGCAGTTCGGGCTGGACTTTTCCTATGGTGAACAGGGTCAAGACTGATTTGCATATGGCTGGGTTCAAAATGGGGTGACATGGCGAGCAAAATAATGATGGAATAAACCCAGATCTGTGATGGAGGTGAGTGAAAAGTTTCAACACTCAGTACATCATTTTATTTTGTGATGTTGATATGTGTGCCCTAAGTGACTAGGGATATGCCCAGACATGAATCCCTTGCTCGCTATGGCACTGGCTTCAAGCTAGCCTGGCTGATATGGGGTGATATCCCGAAACCAGTCCCAGGATGCTTGTTTCTGGTCCAGGGAGGACCTGGGTTGGCAGTTCAGGCTGGACTGTTCCCTTGGAAACAGGGTCAAGGCTGATTTGCACAGGCCTGGGTCCAAACCGGGGTGACGTGGAAAGCAAAATAACAATGGCTTAAACCCAGATCTGTGCCTGGGGGTGAGTGTTTGAAAAGTTTCAACACTCCATCCATTAATTTATTTTGTGCTGTTGTCCAGTGTGGAACCTTAACATAGTTCTCAAAAGCATTATGGGTCTGCTTTTGAACCCCTCCACTCTTGCAACCTAGTTTTTTTTCCTGGCAGGTGGCATTTATATTAGCCATAACCTCACCCCATGGGTCCATCAGCAAGTTCCAAGCACTGGCCACTCAGGAGCCATTCGTTCACATGTATAAGGACAGGGTAGTCCTCACCACCAATCCAAAGTTTCTGCTCAGGTTTGTCTCACCTTTCCACATTAACCAAATTATTTAGCTGCTCGTATTATTTCCTAAACCTGATTCCATGGCAGAAAGGGAATTACACACCTTAGACATCAAGAGGGCACTAATGTATTATATTGACGGGACTAAGTCCTTCTGAAAACTAACTAGCTCTTTGTAGGTTTTGCTAAATACACAAATGTCATCCCATTTCAAAGGCAGTCACTGCAAGGTGGCCTGTCAAAAGCATCCAAATTTTCTAAGTCAAAATTAAACATGTACTCACTGCACCTCCCAGGGCACACTGACGTAAAGTCCCTAAGATCCGACTCCATTCTGGCCAGGGCCCTAACTCCTTCTCGGAAAACACTTCTCCAAAATTGTGCCAACTCATCGATTTATCTGTTCACTGTCAAATCAAGCTTTATTCGGTCAATTAACCATCAAAGCATCACATACATTAAAGGAAAAATTTCATCTCATTTTATAATCTGTACAATAATTAAATAATTTTATAAAAAAACACATAAATAAATACATACATGTGATATCAAAGTATTCATCTAAAATCCTGCCTGGGCACGCTTCATGGGTCCTTGATTAAAATGGTGATCACGTATATGCCATGCTGCCACTAAAAACTTGCTGACTGCTAAAATTAATTAATTTGATCTATGGCTTTTTAAAACCCTTATTGCTATACTGCAATTTTTCAGCCCCATTTCCCAACAGGTTTTTCGAATCCATTTTGACTGTGGAATAAAATATGTAGGGCAAAAAAACATAAAATGTTCAACTGTTTCCGGGGCACCGCCACAAGCCGGACATATATCTGAAGTAGTGATTGGCCCCCAGTTGCAAGTTAAAGACAACATTGGTAAGGACCCAAAACGGAATCTAGCACATAAACCTCTGCCCTGTAAATCTGGTATAATATCTAAATAGGATTCATACTGCGGAAACCACTTAAAATCAATAAAAAGATTAGTTAATCGACCATGAGATTTACAACAAATATAATTGTTCCATACATTGGACCAGTAAGGTGATTTCAAAGCAGTTTTATGGGATTTCACTAATTTTTGGGGATTCTCCCAATAATCTCTGAACCCCAAGATACAAAACCAATTGGACACATATTTAATCCAAGGAATAATAGCTGCATTTGGTCTCTTTAGCAGGTCAAGCAATGATGCTTTGTATAAATCCAATTCAGGGTGGTCCAAATCCTTATCCAATATAATAGAGGTCATAGGGAAATTAAATCAGCTACTTGGTTTAGCCCCAAATCAAGAAACATTGGGATCAGTGGTGTACTTCGGGGGCACGCTATCAAAGCCCTCGCAAAATTGTTTTCTCCCACAGTTATATTTGTACATACATAGCTTTATTCGGTTACTTTCAACCATAAAAGCAAAACAACCACCGGTAGAAAGATAAAAGATAAGTAAAAATTAAGTTAAAAAATAAATAAGAGGAATAAAAAAGAACATCCTTTACGGCCTTAAAACACATAAAAACCAAACACCTAATCTCCTACTGACTGTCATTTAAATTAATCATGGGGTTTTGTTCCAGTCTAGGTGTGTGGTTAAAATTTGATGACTAAAACATTCCATTGTCAGTTTTTCATGTTGTCCTTATTTGGAAGTAAGTTCCGCATCAGCAACTTTCCCCAAGCGATTAATACGTACATGCCAGGCAGCTGTAATGTACTTACTAACCGCACAGGGCAAGGGGGGGGAACTTTCCCTCATCAGAATTCTTAAGGCAACAATACAATGTCTTACCCCCATATTTCTACACACTGGCCGTATCCACTTTCGACGCGCAATCAAATAGGCAGGACATAAAAACATAAAATGTACAATGGATTCTGGATTATGGGTACAGCTCGGACATAAATCAGATCTTGTAGTTGCACTCCACTTACTGCCATATGATTTGAGAGGCAGACAACCATATCTGAACTGGATATATAAACTCTTACTTAATGGGTCAAGAATTATATCCATAAAAGATTCAAAAGACGGATACCATTTAAAATAAAAAAATTGTGAGGTCAATCTGCCGTGAGTAGGGCACAGCAGATAGTTTTCCCTGACGTAAGTCCAGTATACAGTTTTCAAATGATTCTTCTGCTCCTTCCTTATACTTTCTGGATGACTCCATAGCTCACTAAGACCCAATTTGTGAAACCATTTAGAGATGTGATTAAACCAGGGAATGGTGAGTACATTTGGTCTATCCAAGATGTCTTGGATAGACTCCTTGTATGTAGATAACTCAGGGGTGGACCAAACACGGACCCAAAAAAGCAGAGGTCGTAGGGCAACTACATCTGTGATGCGTGAAAGGCCAAGGTCCCAGAACAATGGCAGCAGTGGGGTACTGCATGGCAGGCCAAAATAGACCTCACAAAATTGTTTTCCCCCACTGCAAGCCTGCCAGTGTTTGAGGACCCCCAAATTTCTGCCCCATAGACCGCAGCACTTTGTGCCTTTGCTCTATAAATTTTAATAATTGGAGTAATCACTCTCTCAGAAGTAGACTTATGAAAACGAAGAATGGCTCCAGATGACTGTACCAGGCGAGCCAAACTTTTGTCGATTTGGGCCCCCCAATGCAGATTGTTGCTAATTCTCACCCCCAAGTAATCTATAGAGCTTACCAAACCTAGGGGCGTTCCATTGTAAAATATTGAATATCTCTTAGTGGGGCCACAACCCAAAGTCATGAGTTTAGTTTTGCTATGGTTAAGTTCCAGACCATAGTCACCGCAAAACGAACTGAACTTGTCCATGAGTACCTGGAGGCCCATAGGGGTTCTGGAGATCAAGAGAGAATCATCGGCAAATAACAAAATTGGAATTTTATGGTGATTCAAAGATTTATCTGTTGTAAACAATCATAACATGAATATTGTCTGTCCTTGTCATTCACAGAACTGAGAAAGTGTTGATTCATTCCAATAATGACCTAGATATAAAACCTGATGCAACACCCAGTCTGGAACAAGTGTTCCCTTATCAATGTCGGGGCCACCCAGAGACATCACTAGATAATTCATAAGAGGTATAGTCCGAATTGATGTCTCCCATTTTCTTAAAGATGTGTCTACGACCCTTTCTTGGCATCTGTGATAAATGTACCACATTCCTGAAATTATGTCAGAGGTTTTCAGCGCTGGTAATTTGTTATTTAAGGACCACCACTCGACTCCTTAGGGACAGAGGTCCTTCGCCCCCAATTATCTTGCGAGATACCATCCAGGATGAACTTTACTCTTGCCAGCACTCAGAGAATATGATGCATCTTGCCTGGCACTGATAAGAGGCATGCACACGCATGGGAGGCTGCCACCCCAGCGTGTTTGCCTTTCACAGGGAACATTTCCTCCACAGCTCTGCCGATAAAGACAACAATTATTCCCTCCAGATCCGATCTGCCTCAATGGGACCTCAATTTGGTCCTTCCCTATCTAATGAGTGGTCCCTTTGAGTCACTTCATACCTGCCCTCTTAGGCTTCTCACCATCATGATAGCCCTTCTGGTGGCAATTACATCTGCCTGGAGTCAGTGAACTAAAGGCTTTGCCATCTCAGCCTCAAATATATGATGGAACAACCCATGCATATATCACGTATGCCTTAATAACGCAATATCTACAATGACTGCGTCATTACCACGCATGCCTTTACAACGAATTTCGGTGTAAAAGCATGTTTGGTAAGGGAACATGCATGGTAAATTTTCCCCCGCCCTGCCCCCTACACCTGACACCATACTGCACCGGCCCAAGCCCTTAAAACTGCCCCTACCACCACCTGCCATGAGCCCTAACTCCCTGCCCTACCCTGCCCCAAAAACTACCCGACCCCCCACCCTAAAACCTACCCTGTCCTTAAAACTACCCCACCCCCACCCTAAAATCTTCAGTGCCCTGTCCTAAAAACTACCCTGCCCCAACCCTAAAAGCTACCTGCTCTGTCCTAAAACCTACCCCGCCCTGACCTAAAACCTAACCCACCCCTAAACTATAAAACCTACCCTATCCTAAAAACTACCCCAACCCCGCCCTGAAATCTCAAACCTACCCGCCCTGTCCTAAAAACTACCGACCCCACACGCTAAAAGCTACCCTGCCCTGTCCTAAAACCTATCCCGCCTTGTCCTAAAAACAAGCCCCCACCATCGCCTTAAACCCTAAAAACTACCCCACCCTGGCCTAAAAACTACCCAGACCCCACCCTAAAATCTACCTTCCTAAAACCTACCCACCTTGTCCTAAAAACCACCATGACCCCACACCCTAAAACCTACCCCACACCCACCCTAAACCCTAAAAGCTACCCCACCCTGTTCTAAATACTACCCCAACCCCCGCCTTAAACCCTAAAACATACCCTGCCCTTTTGTAAAAACCACCTTGACCCCCTGCCCCCACCCTAAACCCTAAAGGCTACCCTGCCCTAAAACCTACCCTGTCCTAAAAACTACCCCACCCTGTCCTAAAAACTAGCTGACCCCCACCCTAAGCCACAAAATCTACCCTGTCCTAAAACCTACCCCACCCTGTACTAAAAACTACCCCAACCCTAAACACTACCCTATCCTAAAACCTACCCCTCCCCAAACCCTAAAAGCTACCCTCCTTGTCTTAAGACCTACCCCGCTCGTCCTAAAACCTACCCCCACCCTGCCCTAATCCCTAAAACCTACCCTGTCCTAAAAACTACCCCAACCTGTCCACAAAAAACTACTCTGGCCCAAACCCTAAAACAAACCATGCCCTGTCCTAAAAACTACTCTCCCACCCCACCCTAAACCCTAAAATCTACCCTGCCCTGTCCTAAAACCTACTCTGCCCTGTCCTAAAAAACTACCTCGATCCCCTACCCCAAACCCTAAAACATACCCTGCCCTGTCCTATAAATTACCCTGACCACCACCCTGAACCCTACCCTTCCCTGTCCTAAAAATGACCCCACTCCCACCCTAAACCCTACAAGCTACCTGCCCTGTCCTAAAACCTACCCCGCCCTGTCCTAAAAACTACCCCGACTCCCAACCCTGAATCCTAAAACCTACCCCACCCTTTTCTAAAAACCCAGTCCCACTTACCTCTCTCTCCCCTGGTCACTGCTCTTTCCTGTTCCACCCAGACTGCTCTCTCTTTCGTTACCATGCATATGGGTAGTAAAGGCATGTGTGCTAAACACATGCGTAGTAAGCGCATATGCATGGCAACGGCAGTGTGGTCAATGCTTAGCGTTGCATTGACCGTGTTGTTAGTGATGTTTACCCTCAGCCTCTATCCCTCTCTTTCTTCCCATAAAAACTAGTCCTACGGACCCAAGCATCACTGACGCTGAAGGAGGTAACTCCTCTCCATGTAGGCCAATTTATCACCTTGCGTACTTTTGCTCCACCTCATCATTCTAAGGAAGAGATCCAAAAAGAGCATTGATGCTCTCACTTTACCACAAAAAACCATTCCAGGTGGACGATCAACTCTTTGTGGAATATGTTGGGCCAAAAAAGGGACGGCCGTGCAGAAGCGAACCATTTCCTGATGGCTCATGCTCTGCATTAAGATCTGCTTCGGGGCAGTTTCAAGAATATACAGCGGTAGATCCACCAGCACACTAGAGAGCTTACCAAGATTTGGAAATCCCTCTCACTTACCAGGAACACCGCAATTGGGACAGATCAGTGTGTGGGCTGTTTATTTTTTATTTATTCTTTTTGCAGTTTGTGGGCTTGTTTTATGGCCATCTAGGCCAGTGTTTACTGTTGATTTCCTACATGTTACCACAAACATTGACTGCAGCAAACATGTAATCTTCCATACCTTCACAAATACTTATACAGGCTATTTTTAAAAACTAAAAACTGGCATGATTGCAAATGTGGGCCACCTTTTGAGTCATCTGATTTGCTAGGAGGCCACGTTTATGTTGGTGCCCGGGCCTGACGGCTGGCAGTACGTATGTTACCCTTTGACCCACAAATGTCTCCCCTACATTTCAGTCCTGTCTGCCATGGGGCTGTGGAATGCAGATATTAATCTTTAGTGGGGCTAAGATCTGGCTCAGAGAGGCCAAGTGTCAAAACTTCTCTCTCCAATCTATCAAGCCAGGCCCTCAAATGGCAGAGTTCTGTTGTTCCAGTTGCCCAAGTTTTATAGCTGTTGCTGGGGAATGCACAGATGTGTTCCCCCTCAGCCTTCAGTGGTATGAAGATGAATTAAAAAGGCATACAAAAGGAGTCTTCGAGCATACAAAATGCTCACTTTCTAGAAGTGGCATTTCCAAGGCATTACTGACAAAGCCACCTTTACCATTGTAAAGGGTTTGTCATTGTGAATTCAATGGCAGTAAACATTATGAGGCTGCTCAATTACAATCCACTATTGTAGCTAGGATTAATTGTGAACTTTCCCCCATATTAACCTATGGGCAAAGCAGCTGTCAATGGTAGTGAAAACAAATATGGGTAATCTTCACTCTCTGGGCACCTGTGCCCTGGTGCAGGTGCAGGCTGGACACAAGGTTTAGGAACACCACAAAGGTGCAAGTGTTCCCATACAGACAGGACCACTATGACAAGCTCAGTATAAATATGAAAACATCACCGTGCAAGTGTGTATATATTGGCAAGCTGTGCCAGGCTAAGTGTGTGTGTAATGTTCCCATGCTGGCAAGCTGTGCCTGTCTCGGTATATACAAGAAAACACCATTGTGCAAATATGCACATGCTGGCAAGCTGTTCCAGGCTCAGTATGTATGAAACCATCATTGTGCAAGTGTGCACATACTGATAAGCTATGCCAGGGTCAGTATATACATGAGAAACACCAATGTGCAAGCGTGCGCGTCCTGGAAGGCAGCACTTTCTAGCAGATGTAGGAAGGGCTTGCGAAGTTTCCCACTGTACTAACAGTAGGAAAGTGCCCAGGGCCCGAAAGCCACTCATAGAGAATCAGCAAAGCCTCCTAGAAAAAGCAAAACAGTTTGGGGAACCACCATCTCAGTGTGTCAGGTCTAACACTCACTCACTATGATTATATATATGTGACCTACAATGGGGGACAGAATGTCCCCATGGCATACAAGTCCCACTTGTGTTTGCTAACCAAAGCAAGTTTTGTTTCTATTGAAATAAATCCTTGCAGCTGTGCACACAGCTATCTTGAAGGAGCGACCTTTGGTGTTGAGAAAACACATGATTGTTGTTTCCCCATCTCCTGGTGCTTCCGGCAGCCACCAAAGCAAGCATTCCAAATGCCCTTGCCTTACACCTGTAACGGGTGGAGTGGGCCTCTTTCTTACGTGCTGTGGATGTAAAGTTCCAGTATGATCTTAGTACACAGGCTTTTCTCCAGTATGAACGTGTCGCTCCTACTCCATCTACTTTACCCACTGAGTCATACCAGAGCATATGCGACACAGATGGCTCTGCTCAACCTGCGGTAGGAACAAAATGCAAGTACTCCGCGGCTTCAGGTGACGGCACAACACACAAAACTTCATGCCCTGTTACTGGCATTGCAGAAGGCTGACTGGTCAGTTCCCACACGAACAGTGTCTGCCTTATTCTGTGTACAAGGTTACAATGGTGACTTGCTACATTGTTGTTTGAATGTATTTAAGGATTCAAAGAGAGAACCTATTAAAAGTAAGGAATATTGATGAAAGGTAGCTGTGTACACGATAGGCTGACATTAGTTCATGTGAGGCACACTTCGGGCCATCAGCGTGATGGTGTTCATGCCATAGCATTTTTACCAGATCGCAGAGAAGATCGACCCAAACATCTTAACAGCAATAACCATAACCAAGCAAGGTGGTAAACCTCCCGTAGGCTTTCCCCCTAAATACTACTACACCCTTAGTTCAGATAATGTTACTGTAGTTACTCTTCCTAAAGTAGGAGACAGGATAATACCCAACAATCTAACTGGAATAGACTTAATGAGGGACGCTCATGAGGGCCTCGCATCTGCTCATGGCAGGGGCCAATGCAACTGTATCAATGCTACAAGAGCACTACTGGTGGCCTGGTTTATAAAAACAGACTAGGAATTATGTCAGGCTGTGTTTCACTTGTCAACAGATCAAGCATTTCCCTGTCAAAAGCTCCTCACCAGCCCCTCTCAGTCTCTTACATAACCTTCTGGGTGATTTATTTGGACAATATCAATCTGTCAATCCCTACTGATACTTATTGGTGGCATTCAATTCATGTTCTCTATTCCTATGGGTGTGGCCACAAAGACGTGCATGTGTTTCAGCAGTAGTCAAATATTTGCAGTGTCTGGTGGCGACTGGGGCAGTTTTTCCATGTCACTCCGATAACGATTCTTTGTTTGCCCCCAAGGCATACAAGGATTCAATGTCTCCCCAAATACCATTGTATCAAGGCTAATTTCATTCACATGATTTGGAAATGCCCTGCCCTATGCGGATATTGGGATGGGGGCTCATTTCTCTGAAGGAGGCCATGGGATATGATAGTCCCCAAGACATAGGACAGTGCCTGTTGGGATGGGTCTTTTGAAAAGAAGACATTAAGCAGATGGTTCCTTCTTCTGGGGCTCACACTGGCTAAGCATAGGACAGCCATTCACTGGCTGTCCCCAACTACCCCCCATACATAGTGATTGGAAGAAGGATGTGGCTGAATGGGCAGGTCTTGAAGAGAGCCAGATGCACAAATTCCACAGAGATGACAAATTGTCCGATGATTTGCAGGCCTGGGCTGTGATGCTTTCTGACTTATTGAATCCTTCTGATGCTCGTCCACCATGATCTGGATGGTGCAACGGGGAACCCACCTAGGATAGGGGAATGTTGATATGGGATTTCTCTTTCGGCCATGGATTTTTTTTTGGGGGGAGGGGGGGGGGGCAGGGGGGGGGGGGTTGCACTGTTCTTATACATTACCAAGATTACAGATGTCCGGTCTTATCTACGTGGGGGTGTGGGGTGGGAACCAAGGGACTGATGAAGGTATATCATTGCTTGCGCTATTACATGATCCTTTTGTTGTTTTAGCTTGTTGGTTTCCCTTACTGTATCTTAATGTTGATTAAATGCCAATAAAAACCTATACTTAAAAAATAAAAAAGGTTCATTGTCTGCTCCGTGAGTTTGTCTGCAATTCTGCAACTCATTTAGAGCCATGTCTAAGGCATTGTTGAATGAGCCAACCGCGTGATTAAACAAGCCTTGACTGCTATTATGCTACATACAGGTCTTAGATGATACCATAACCTATATGGAGTCCAGAGAAGAAAGCACTCAATAACTTGACTACATGAGCTTCAGGAAGGTGCAATTCATACAATGGTTCTCTTTGGACTTCCTATGTATGTGCCTGGCGTAGTGGAAGTTAGCGTAAAAAGCAAAAACTGACTTGGAGAAAAGTTTGAATGTTTTACAGAATAACCAAAAAATCATAGACAAGTTGTCTAACTTGAACTGCTCTCTTTCAACGCCGCCCATAAAAAGAAGGATATAACTGCTGACAGGTGGGTTTTCAAAGCTGGGATTTAGTTTGGTTGAAAATCCACAACAAACAAGTCTTTGAACCATCCTACACACCAACAGGGACTGTTCTTGGGGTAAAAGACAACAGAACTGTCATTCTGCCTCCTTTGCCTGCCGCAAGGAGAAAAAGACAGGAGTCCATCAACCATGTGAAAAAGCATTTTGTAGTCAGTCCTATACAGTCGACCAACCCAAACACTAAGAAAGATTCAGAGTAGCACCTCTCAACCTCTCCCTACTATGAATACAACACCTCTCAAACAAAGCGGAACCACTAGCACAAGTTCCCAGCTGAGCACATCACTACACATAGAACACAGTTCCTCGATGGGGCATTATACTGCAATCAGCACTGTTACTAGTATTCAATGCAACCCCTTGGACTTGAAATGGTGCCCTTTTGAGAAACTAAAGAGCCCACTGACTCTGAGAATGATTCTAGACAGGCTTCAAAGGATTTTGCAAATCAATCTACAGCCACTCATTGCCACAGACTGCTTCACGCTCACCACAGCTTCGTGAGAGGTACCTTATTCCGCTGTGGTCCTATGTTTGGATCACCCGGGAACCTTTCTTCTCATTCTATGGCTAACGACGAAGATCATCGTTCTATTGCTACTAAATGTACATTTTGCCCCAGAAGAACAGTTACATCCCCTGTGGGTCGTGAATTACAGCTGCATTCTTGGTCCCCAGGAGCTCGCAAAGACCTCTGCGCTACTAACATCACAGCTTATCCTGTGTCCAAAGGTAAAGCTTGGGAGAAGTTCCCGTATCAGATTCTGGGGTCCGCTGAGACACTGCAATCACCAAATGTAATTAAGGTTTCAATGAATGAGTTTGTGATTCCTGATTTCGTTTCAGATGTCTGTGATACAGAGACTGTTAAACGAATGATGTCTGACTTACAGGCATATGCTACTTTGAATAATGAAGATCCTTATTTGAATTCACCTAATTACCGAAAAAAAGTATTGTTATCACCATTGTGCATACTATTACATACACAGGACGAGCTATTCTAGACGGATTTAAAACTACACACAATGGGAGCACTGTGAGGCACCACCTGCTGATAGTCATCTTAATTTCTTAAAGAAATCCCCTACAAAGTAAAGAGCGCTCACACCCCTCGGCTTTCTATTTTTCACAGAAGCCACAACAATTCCGTAAAAAGTCTAATTACCACTAACAATTCATTCCACGGAGCTTAGTTGGACTCTGGCTATCTCAGGATATGAGTATAGGAAAAACAATATTGTTGAGAAAAGTATTTGGGTAAACACATTTTGGCAAATCCTAGGAAAAGAAACCTTGTTTCATGGATGCATAATTCTGAAAGAAAAAAATTCTTAAACTGTCCAACAGACTACCTATCTGGGATCTGGAACAATGAAGAATTTGAAGAAGCCTTCTATATCAAAAGTTAAAGTAACCTTATTCACTGACTGTCAATTTCAAATGAAAACGCCCTAGGTTCTTATAAATGAAATAGTTCAAAATGGAACCTATAATTCCACTAAATATCCTATTAAGGGTTTGACCTCATGATTCAGATACTTGCCTGGGCTGTTTCCTCCTGGACACTCCTGGACCTAAAGCTTATCATATTGATCCCTGTTCCGATACACAAGCACCTGTAGCAGTTACCATATATAGTGAAGGCAAAATATGCCAAAGATGACTGAAAATTCCAGTCTGTCAGCTGTGAAAGACCTTCTTTTCCCTGATTAGAGAAAACATGGATTTTTCTGAATTCCTCTTGGGACCTAGTCCTATCAAAATAAAAGATTCCTGGCAAAAGGAATATATGCTATATACAATGAGTTAAATAACTACTCAGAAAAAGAGGCTGCAGAATGTATTAAGCAGATAGAGCAAGACAAATCTACAAGCAGTGTTTAAGGTTATGGACAATGGAATGCATATGCCTTGCAAAAGAGTGTACTCATTAAACCATATACAGTCCTCAGCTTTAGACCTTATGAGAGGAGACCTAGATTTGTTACAACATGGACAAGCTCAACTACAAGCTATTATACATTTAAATTAAGCATTACAAACACTCAGATCAGGTTTTGTGCCTTGACAATTTTTAAACGAGACAGACATCTTTGAACCTTACAATCTGACATCAACCCAAAGAACACTGGAGAAAAAGGAGTTCACATACAGAGTGTTAAACAAGGAGCAAATAGGCGAGGCCCCTTTCACTATTAGTGACATCCCGCCTATCACCTTGTTAATACATGGTATTATTATTTCTATACCTACTACCACATTTCATTTTCAAAACTGCCAGAAGCACAAAACCATTGGCTGAAACAAAGCAATGCATAATACACAATTGTTCCATTAATAGTCTCCCTTGTCTCACATTTGCTTGAATGAAGACATGATTGACCCTGTGTTTATCAGTACAGCCAATTGCAAAACTTCCTTTGGATACTCCCTTTTTTGTCATTCTATAAGCTTTCATGGCACGTGTGGAGCTATTCTCCCAGGATTGAACTCTATCTTAACTGTTAACCCCAGTATGTTAATTCCTACACACTATGAACTATTGAACAACAGTTCTTATTTATTTTTAACCAACATTACTTGCTGTGGCTTGCAATCAGGCCAGCCCTACTTGATAACAGTTTCACAAACAATACTGTGTTGGGGGAGAACCTTGTAGCCCCCTCCTACACATGCAATCAGAAATGTTCCTTGGCCTCGTTTTAGTATGAAGGACATGCACTTTGACGACCTAAATATACTACTGTCATTTTATTACAAAAAGTAGTGCCTTTGACTTCAACGGCTGAGGTATATAATCTGCGGACAGCTAGAACTGCTTCAGAATTACAGCAGCTGTTGTAACACAGTACCCCTAGCATGTTGCTAATATCATACAAACGATATTCAATTCATCTCTGACAACCAATGCTGTGCATCTTTTAAAGAATATAAGTTCTAGTGTGATACCTGGATTCAAAGCAGTGTTATGACTGATTCCATCATTTGTTCACACTCTGTTCTCTGGTATTTGTGGAGGAGCATCAATCAGTCTACTGCTAATTGGCTCTGGTATCATTGTCTTGATTATTTCCAACAAGGAAACCAACATCATGGCACACACGTATCAGGCTGAACAAAGATGACAAGAAATTCTTGTTCATTACATGGGACATGCTTGGCTATCAGAACAGACTGAGAATTGCATAATAATCTTTCAAAGAATGGACACGCTACAGATGAGACCTGTATTCTGGTGCAGACACTGTCCAACTGAGATCATCCAGGATTTACACCTGGAACAACTAACTCTTCAGGGAGTCCTGCCGTACAGAATGGATGGAGAGGGTTGCACCAGAAACCTTTTTGTGTTATATATCTATATATTTCTTCACCGCCTCCAAATGTCTGCCCTTTGCCCCTTAGGTGAGCCAGAAAAAGCCTCGCTCGAGGCTCGCCTTCTGACTAGTCCTAGTTTAGGAAATCTCATTTGTAAACAAAAATATGCTGTAATGTGGAAAGGACTGGGACAAAATAACCCACCAACTGGAACGCAACACTGGATCAGGGGGGGGGGGGGCCAGTGAAGGAGCGCAAGGGGAAAGCAGCAAGGAGTGAGCTGGGAAGAGGCTGAAAGACCACAGGGAGGAGAGAGGAAGCGTGCAGATGCACTCATTTGAAGTGGTCATTTGTAAAAAAAAAAAAATACCTGTGGTGTGTAAGGAGACTGACCTGTAGCCAATGGCAGTAGCCGGAAGAAGTACTTGGTCCATGTTGCATGGGCTGCAGGACGGCAAAGCAGCAGAGAGCAGGAAGTGAAAGCAAACGACATGCTGGCCAATCAGAAGCACGTAAATGAGACTGACATCTATTCACAAAAGATTTCGCAAGCACAGTGCGCACGCGTCTCATCGGCAAGCGTAAGCTCAGGATGCAAGCATGGGATTTTGAAAAGTATTACTTTCGAATCATGAGTATATATGATTTTGTTTCTATTCACAAAAGATTTTGCAAGCACAGCGCGCAAGTGAAACCTAAAAATGCTTCTGTCTGCCCTGCCAGAAGTGATGTATGACAAAACAAGTTCACCCATGGCACTCTTTAACACCTCTCTCGACCAGTGGCTTCATGCACTGTTCACATTTGAGTCTCCTGAAGTCTAGTTTCTATCATCAACAAATGGCATCAATGAGTGCGAACTATGCGGGCTTATGAATATAGGCACGCATTACCTGGCCTCTAAAATGACCATACCTATCCCTTGTATGAACTAAGGGTTACTGACATGGCATCCAACGAGGAGAATGAACTATGAGCTTTTTTTTTTTTTTGAAGACCAGCTTTCATCTTGATAGCACAGTGATCATGGACCGTGGGAAAACGTTTCTTAAAAACACACTCCTTTGATTTTTCTCCTCTTAGTTTTTTATGCCACATATTTTTAATTCGGCCCCTTCCATTCTATCACTGGTATATTTAGTCACCAATAAACATCCCTCTGTAGAGAACATTCACCAAAAACTTGAAACTCTGTGAAACTCTGCAAAGCTCAAATTATTCAAGGTTCACTCAAAGGAGGTGTTATTTTATTGACCTGTATTGCGTTTTCTTTACATAGAAATAGGTATTACCCAGAGAATGGTATTGCTTTGAAATGTAGAGCATAGATTTCGCTACATATTAATAACCTCCCTATTGATTAATTATGCCTTGTGACGCCATTCTCAAACGAACAAGCCAGGGATAAGGTAAAGTCTCTAAGTTCCGACTCCATTCTAGCTAGGCTCCGAACTCCATCTCAGACACTTATCTTGAATTCTGCCAACTCACTGTCATATCTATTGTACACTATAATAATATGAATACCATCCACCCTTAGTCACAGAGCTGAGAGATTATTAAGCCATTCTAATAATGACAAGTGTTCCCTTATCAATGTGTCAGGGACATCCAGAAACATCCATATATAATTCATCAAAGAGGTATTGTACGAACTGAAATCCCCTCATCTCTCATTTTCTCAAAGTTATTTCTAGGACCATTTCTCTGGCGTCCGTAATCTATGTACCACATTCCTGAAACGATGGCATAGGTTTTCATCCCCGATAATATTAGGTATTTAAGAATCACTACTCGACTCCATAGAGAGGTCCTTTGCCTCAGATTATCCTGCAAGATACTATCCAAGACAATCTTGACTATTTCTGCCACTCAGAGAATATGATGCATCTTGCCTGACACTGATAAGAGCTGAGTACCAGAGGGAGGCTGTTACAGCAGCATGTCTCTCTTTTGCAAGAAATATTTAATCCACGGCTCTGCCAATAATGACAGCATGCGCTGTCAATAAGGGATGCAGTGTGCTGCTTTTCCCTAAGAAAACTCTAGACTGCTAGTTACTGTATTCTCCTATGGGAGCACACAGAAGTAGGTTTTAAAGTGTCAGGCTTTCAGATGACATTTTTACCATGTTAGAAATGTTAATTTTATTTTAGTTGTTTACAATGTGCCTTCTTGCTGTTTTTATGATATCCTTCATGATTATTTTAAAAAACAGGATTGCACGGTTGTAATTAATACTTTTTGATTAAAAGAGTCTATTCTTAGCGCTGTGTGTGTGATACTATGAAGAGAGAAATAGGGTTACTGCTACCACGGTGCCCTCACCCCTTTTCAGGGATTATTGGTAACCCAAAAGCAATTACTTCACTTCATCTATGTATTGGGTGGGTTTCTGCAGGACTACAATAACCTGTCTTCACATTCAGCGTTGGTACACTGAACCAATTTCACCTACGTCACTCCTTGGTGGGAAAGCAAACCTTGTAGAACTACACCAGTGACAGTTTAAACAACAACTCTACGTGTGAGAAGGAACGCACTATGGCTTTCCTAGGTAAAAATCGCATTAGCAGACATCTTACCTGGTCAACAACAAACAAAGTGCTTAATTATTTTTGAGGGCCGGCACTTATTTTGCTGCCTTAGGCATTTACTGAGAGCAAAAGCCTTATATGGGAAAGACGGCAGAAGAGAAAAACAGAAAGCAAGAGAGAGATGAAGGGGCAAGGCGTTGCTTTAAATGGATTAAAGAGGCCCAAGATGGCTTAAGGTTTATGCTGTGCTTGCACATTTAATTGCAGCACCTGCATGTTTCAGAGGAGAGCTCTGGGCATGGCACTTTTTACAAATTAATCACTGACCACACACCTTTACAAAGCACTACAGTATGGACATATCAGCCTGCCAAAGGCTATTTAATGTTGGCCATTGTATTTAGAATATTATTCCAAACGTCTGCATCATCTACCTGCTTGCCACAGGTAGGGAGGGAACTGCTTATAGTCTGTGCAGAGCATGTTTATCTTACAGCCACACATGCTACTTATCCTGTAAGCATCTGATCATTATTATATGTAATGCTGTCTCAGCTCCCTGAGGGCCATCCATTTGGCATTGAAAGCCTCCCTTTCACCCATCAAAGGGTGGCTGGCACAGGTGCTTGCAGACAACATCTTAATGTGGTACTGCAACAAGGTTTGGGGAGGGGGGTAGGGCAGGGGAATCACGGACCCTGTGCCAGGAGGCTCAGCTCTTGGATATGGCTGGACTGCCAAGGGATCTTCCTAGTGAATCACTTGGCAGGCTTTTTGAACGCTAGGGCAGACAAACGTAGCCGGCAATGCCTAATGGATCACAAATGGCAGTTGCATTCAGAGGTGGCACAATGTCTCTTCTGTAAATGGGAAGAAGCCTGGCTCAATCTCTTTCCCACCACCAAGATCGTGCAATGTCATCACTTCTGCGTGTTGGAGTTTCCAAGAAGTCTCTCACTCAGAGACATTCTGCATATAGTGGAACTCGGACTCCTGAGCAGAACCAACCAGGCCTAGGTTCTCTGGATTTGGCATGAAGAGTATGGTAGCTACAACTCTTGGGTTTGAGCATCTGTCCTCCAATCAGGTTACCTCTTGCGGAGGATCTGCTGTCGCAGCAGCAGAGCAATGTTCTACAACCGGGTCGCAATCTTCACCTTCATGCAGGGTGATTGCGTGGCGGCAGTTTAACAACTTTGACCTTCCTCTAAAGACAAAAACTGTGCAATGCCTAACGTTAGGACAAATTTGTGGCTTGGTGCTATACTTGCCACGGAGACCCTGTCCAGGCAATGTAATCTGATGTTTTATTTGTGTCCCTTGCTTGCTGTGCCAAGGAATTCAAGCAAGTCTGTCTGATGAGGGTTGATGCCCCAACACCAGTCAAAAGATGCTTGTTTCCAGTACAGGGAGGACCTAACTTGGCAGGGTTAAGACTGATTTCAATATCACTGGGTCCAAATTGGGGTCACATGACGAGCAAAATAACAAAGGATTAAACCCGGACCTGTGTCTGGGGGTGAGTGTTTGAAAAGTTTTAACACTCCATCCATCATTTTATTTTGTGATGTTGCTAAGTGCGCCCTAAGGGGCTCGGGGTATGCCCAGATGTGGGTCTCTTGCTTGCTGTACTACTTGATTCAAGGAAATCTTGCTGATGAGGGGTGATATACCGAAATCGGTCCCAGGATGCTTGTTTCTGGTCCAGGGAGGACCTGGCTTGGCAGTTCGGGCTGGACTGTTCCCATGGGGAACAGGGTCAAGGCTGATTTGCATATGGCTGGGTCCAAACTGGGGTGACGTGGAGAGCAAAATAACAATGGATTAAACCCAGATCTGTGACTGAGGGTGAGTGCTGAAAAGTTTCAACATTGCGTCCATCATTTTATTTTGTGAAAAGAACCATCTCCAGCTGGATTGTGCTTTACATTAAGATCTATCAAGCATCAGCTACAAAAGCAGCCCGAAGAAGCCTTGCCTGTTTATTCTACCAAAGCCAAATCTACTACCAATGCATGAGCATGAGGGGCCCCTGCCCTAGACAACTGACAGGCAGCTACATTGGAATCCCTTCATACGTTCATGAAGAACTATTGTCGGTTCCCCAAAAGGGTTCTGCAGGACCTTCTGATTTGAGTCCATACACAGAACCACGTCTAATACGTACTACTTTGGTATCAAAAAGGCAAGAAATCTGTGGCTAGAAGTCTCTATCAGAAGAACAAGTTGCTTACCTTTTGGTAATGCTGTTTCTGGTAGAGACTATCTAGCAGCAGACTCCTCACCAGAGCTCCCATCCTCCCTGTTTTGTAGTTGGACAATTAAATCCCAAGTCTTGAAATCTGCACACTGGTTACACCAATTTGCTTTTGGAGCTCTGCGTGTGGGAACTTGGACACTCTCAAAAGCAACGGACATCAGCAGGACACTCTTAAAAGCAATTGACAGGAGTGGCACGTATTTAGGCTCTGCACATCACTTTCAGAACAGAAACTGCATCAATGCGGAGCTAAACAGTGCCACTTACTGACGGGCACAGGTAAAGCTGAAAATGTTCTGTATACAGTCGGACACCTGAGAAATATTCAAAAGGTGAGGAATTTGCGACTAGATAGTTTCTACCAAAAAGAGCATTACACAAGGTAAGTTGTTTATTTTGTCTACTTTTCAGAAATGTACAGCTTCCCAGGTTAACTCATTGGTTTTATGCCACTTTTCCCTACAAACAGCAAGCAGGTAAAGACCACAAAAAAGGAAATACTGACTACCACTTTGACTGTTCTTGAAAGCTGGGAAGAAGTCAATCTCAGCACAGCACAGGTTTTGTTGATGCTATTTTAGAGAAACAATGTTTGGGCACAACACGTTTCCCGCATTTCTCAAAAAATATATTGCTACATTTTGGCTATTTTCTCAGGTCCCTCTGGGGTAATTCACAACCCATTGGTATCTTTAGAAGCCCCAAAATGTGGAGGGAAAAGTACTTAACTTTGGCCTGGCTATCTTTTGTGGAATAAAGTATGAACATTTAAGTGCCATCTGCAGCAAATATGAAAAACGGGGTGGACAACAGGAGTGGGGGTTTTGTCAAAGCTTCAACACTAAAGAGATTAAGCACACAATT
Organism: Pleurodeles waltl; assembly: GCF_031143425.1. Taxonomy (NCBI): domain Eukaryota; kingdom Metazoa; phylum Chordata; class Amphibia; order Caudata; family Salamandridae; genus Pleurodeles; species Pleurodeles waltl. The sequence continues at coordinate 13,089,727 of NC_090441.1, read as the reverse complement.
CAAATTGGAGAGGCTTTACAGTTTATTTTTCTATAGTGATCTCAGTAGGGTCACACATCACAGACTCGTTCTAACTTTCCTTGAGCCTTTGAAGTAGCAGCATCTTGTGACTGAATTCTCTGGACATCGTGCCGTATTACGAGTCCATTATATCCTATGGAACTCGTAATACGGCTGGTGGTATATCCGTCACATTTGGGACGGATTAACACCTCCTACAAAGTTGTGATCAGGCCCTATATTTCTTGTAAGTGATACACATGCTTCCATAACCCTTGATCATTCAACTTCACTACCTTATGAAAGTCTTGGCCAAAAACTGACTTCCTTCGTAACTTAGTGAGCTAGCATTAGTACCTAGCTCCTGTGTCTCCACCTCCAACAACAGCAAGCCATGCTTAATAAAAAACCTAACTGCCGTTTGTTAACAAATGCCCACAAGACATGACGACACAGGGGACAAGTGGCGTGGGTTCTAAACACTAGATTCTGGAGCTAACTTTATACTACCCAGTAAGTCCAAATCATATATACGTTCCTAGAAAAGATGGCTTAGGAGACGCTGGGTGCGAGGCTGTACCTATAGACCAGCTAAAAGCAACCTCTAGGGTGAAGTAGGCCTATCATATTACACCCTGGTTCTCACACTATGCTACTTCCTAAAATTTGGACTCTTCCTCCCCACACCTAGGAAGCTCTGCTGCGTATCATTGTTACACATGCAAAAGGTCTGGCTTACAACACAGCCACTTTTAAGATATACACATCACAGCCCAAGATGCTCACAATCCCCACAAGAACACGTTAGAGAACCGTAACATCCTCATGCATGCAACACAGCATCAATGTGATATAATTGACTTAAACACTGACCAACACACAGCACTGTCATGCACCACAGTGACATATACTGTAGAAACACAGATAAATCTAGTATAAACAGAACGCCCTTCATGTGCATAACACTGCACCAAAATCAAATATGGGAATTGCAATGTTTAGTTAGATTGCACCCTATCCCGACTGAGAAACAGACAACCGCCCAACGAATGCAGGAAAAACATGAATCCTTCTGCACACCCACCCATAAAACTCTCCAGGAAGCTTGCAGGACCTAATGTGATTTACCTTCACATTAATCTACACAAACACTGCTAAACCAAAACACTGAACATGTGGTCTCCTAATCTCAAACAATCGAACACCAGCAAACATCAGACAGTTGGTTTATGGTCTTTCCAGTTCCACCACAAAAGATGCTCCACATAGCTAGAAAATGTGAAGACTTGTTAGAACTTTGCAAATGTGAACATACACCAAAGAGTTTTAGCATACTTGGAATCAGTTTTAGGCCTACCTACCCCCCTTTAAAGAGCATTAAACAAACTGAATTCTGTTACAGACGATCCACTGTGGGTCGACCTACATTGAGCACATGGTGAAAGTAGTGTAGTGTTTATGTTTGGTCTGGGGCCTGGCCACACACATGCTACACATAATGGTATGTTTACAAACTGCCTGCACAAAGCACATGAACTCTTTCGCGGTTAGGCCTTTTCTCACCAGCGCTAAGCCTTTTTTGGGCTATTTGGCGGTAGTTTGCGCGTAGGCCACCATAACGTTTTGTTCACATAAGCTATCCATGCCAAATCTGCGTCCTTTTTTTTTCTTCCAACATTCAGGGGATTCTAAAGGTACCCAGGGTTTGTGGATTCTCTTAGAGGGGAAAGAGAAATTAGCTAAAAATAGAGCTACATGTGTTTTTTCTTGGAAGAATTGGAAAAGTGCAGTGTTAGAAATGGGGTCTCTAGTTGGCAGTTGGTTTGCACCCTGTCCAAGTAGGGACCCGCAGTCTAGTCAGGATAAGGGAGATACCTGCTCAGATAACCCCTGCTCACCCCCTTGGTAGTTTGGCACGAGCGGTCAGGCTTATCTCAGAAGCAATGTGTAAAGCATTTACACATAACACATTAATAAGTGAAAACACTACAAACGGACACCACACCAGTTTTAGAAAAATAGCCAATATTTATCTATATAAAACAAGACCAAATATGATAAAATCCAACATACGGTAATAAAAATATGAATTCTGAAAGATTTCCTTAAAAATACAGTTCCTTGAAGTCGATAGCTCTACCTGGGGATATAACCGCGTTGTGATCAACAAAAACACCAGTTCAGGCTGGTCGCGGCGTTGCGGGCCAGCTACGGTGCCAGGAAGACCCACAAACAATACCTCGGATTTGCAGGGGCATCGTGATCCTCGCGGTGAGCTCCGTGGAGCCACGTCGCTGTGTCGGTTCCGGAGTTCGTGCAGGAGTCGTCGGACGCTTGAGGTCACACGTGTTGCGGATCGAACTCTAGGCTGATGACGTCAGGTGCGCTGACGTGGATGGCGTTGGGGCTGCGGTGCGAAGTGGGATGATGAGAGGTGCAGTGCCCTCAAGTCACAGTGCAGGCAGCGGCTCGGTGACGGCGTCCAGCGGCGTCATTGAGACCAGGGCTGCAGTGTGAAGCAAGGCGGTGCAACGTGTGGTGTCCACAGGTCACGGTGCAGGCAGCGTCGTCGTCGCTGCTGAAGCGCTGTCGTCGGTATGCCCAAGCCAGCAGTGCAGGACGGGACGTGCTTCGTGACCCTCACGAGTGGTGTCCACTGGCCATGGTGCAGGCAGAATACCTGGTGACGACAAAGGAGTCGATGGTGCTGGTGCCGGTGTCAGCAGGAGCGTCGTCGTCGGGGATGCCCAGGCTGCAGGGTGAGCAGGCAATGCTGGAGTGCGGGCCCCACAGGTTGCGGTGCAAGCAGCAGCTCGGTAACGTCGTCCGATGACGGCGTTGGGAAGACCAAGGTCGCGGTGCAAAGCGGGGCAATGCGACTCCGTGTGGCGTCGGCAGGTCATGGTGCAGGCCAGCGTCTTCGACGGCGGCGGCACAGAGGTTTCTCCTCTTGAACAGCACAAAACACACAGTTCCCAGTGCTGCACGTCGGGGAAACTGAAGTCTTTGGTGTCCCTGAGACTTCCAACAGGAGGCAAGCTCTACTCCAAGCCCTTGGAGAATTTTATCAAGCAGGACACACAGCAAAGTTCACCCTTTGCACTCTTTTCAGGCAGAAGCAGCAACTGCAGGCCAGTCCAGCAAAGCAACACAGCAAAGGGACAGTACTCCTCCTTCAGTTCTTCAGCTCTTCTCCTGGGCAGAGGTTCCTCTTGGTTCCAGAGAGATTCTAAAAGTCTGGGGTTTTGGATCTTCTTCTTATACCCAGTTCTGCCTTTGAAGTTGGCAAACTTCAAAGCAAAGTCTCCAGTGTTTGCAAGATCCTTCCTTGTCCAGGCCAGGACCCAGATGCACACCATGGGGTCAGAGACTGCATTGTGTGAGTCCTTTTAGGTGTGAACGGCCACTCCTCCCTCCTCTCTAGCTCAGATGGCTCGTCAGGATATGCAGGCTACACCCCACCCCCTTTTGTGTCACTGTCTAGAGAGGTGCAAAACAGCCCAACTGTCAAACTGACCCAGACAGACAATCCACAAACAGGCAGAGTCACAGAATGGTATAAGCAAGAAAATGCCTACTTTCTAAAAGTGGAATTTTCAGCAACAGACAATTTAAAAACCAACTTCACTAAAAGATGCATTTTTAAATTGTGAGTTCAGAGACCCTAAACTCCACACTTTTATCTGCTCTCAAAGGGAATCTGTGCTTTAAGGATATTTAAAGGCAGTCCTCATGAGAGAGATAGGCCTTGCATAGTGAAAACCAAATTTGGCAGTATTTCACTGTTAGGACATATAAAACAAACTAGTATATGTCCTACCTTAAACATACACTGCACCCTGCCCATGAGGCTACCTAGGGCCTAACTCACATGCCTCACATGTAGTAAAAGAGAAGGTTAAGGCCTGGCAAGTGGGTACACTTGCCAAGTCGAATTGGCAGTTTAAAACTGCATTCACAGACACTGCAATGACAGGTCTGAGTCATGTTTACAGGGCTACTAATGTAGGTGGCACAGCCAGTGCTGCAAGCCCACTAGTAGCATTTGATTTACAGGCCCTGGGCACCTCTAGGGCACGTTACTAGGGACTTATTAGTAAATCAACTACACCAATTATGAATAAACCAATCCACAGTACAATTTATATGGGGAGCACTTGCACTTTAGCACTGATTAGCAGTGGTAAAGTGTGCAGAGAAAATAAACCAGCAAAAACAGTCCAAAACCAGGAGGTCAGAAGGCAAAAAGACAGGGCAGACAAGCTAAAAAGCTGCCAGGACTAACATGCAGCAAACAAAATTCTTTTTTTCCTGCAAATGGCATCAACAAAAGGTGTGCAGTGGTAAAATCAGCATCCTCCCTGCTGTCAGGCACAGCCAGACTTGATTCAGAAAACTCTATTTTTTTTAAACCACAGTTTTGGCATTTTACTGGGAGATAGCCCATTTTTCCTATTTTTTTGTGCTTTCAACCTCCTTCCAGTTTGTGGTGAAATTGGGTGCGAAACCCATGGTGGATACCGGACAGCTATACATTTCTGAAAACTAGACACAATTGTGAATTCAGCAAGGGGTCAATTGAGTAGGTCCTTCAAGGTTTTCCCAAAGCAACTTAGTGTTGAAATAAAAAGGAAAAAAACAGCCATTTGTAACAACATTTTAATTTGGAACTTCTTGTCACGATGGTCGCTTTATAAAATCAATATACCATTACACCTGCTAGACCCTTTTGGTTGCGGGGATATCCATGGCTTGTGTATTTTCAAAGAACTTGAAGGATTCAGAACCATCAATTACTGAACTGCAACTTGCAATTTTTTTACTGTGTACCAGATATACAGCATTTAATATGGTAAAATATAAACACTGAAAAATAGGTATCAAGAAAACGTATGTATTGACGAAATGGACACAAGATAGTCGAAGTTTAGAAGCAGTGGTTATTTGCACATCTCCGAGTTTGTGGATACCCATACTAGCATGTGAATTAAAGGGCATTTCTCAAAATGTCTTCTTTTTCACACACTGGCTTACCTTTAGAAGGCACAAATGCAGAGAAATACAATTGGCAATGACACTTGTTCTACTATTCTGTGTTCCCCTAAGTTTCCAGATAAAAACTGTATCACATTTGTGTGGGTAGGCCTAGTGCCCCAGACAGGAAACAGCCCAAAACACAACATGGACAAATCACATCTTTCCACTGAAAACTGACCCTTTTTTAGGTCGAGCGTAAGCGTTCGACCTGGTGCATACTTAAGTATACTTATACTGTGGGCTTAAAGCAATTTCATTTGTTGGTTGCAGTGTTCTTTTAAAATTCTTGCTCGCTAGTAGTCAGTTCTGCCTTTTTCTCCCTCCTTTTTCTGTTTCAGAGCAGTGACCAACTACTGTATTGTTCCACTTTGGTTTATTTATCTGTTGCTGTGACAGACTATTTTTTACTTTTATTTGGTGCTCCCCTTTCACTGTGGGAGTTTAAGGCTGGTAGCTGCCTGCGTTTTATTGCAGCTCCTAAAATAAGCTTATTTTACTTAACAAACATCCGGTCATTTACCTCACTGCTCACAAGAGCTACAATATGCCCTCGTAGAATGTATCTAAACCTAGAAGCAAAGAAAGTGAAACTTGCTTAGCCTTACATCGTATTGCATTGCAGAGAGCCTCTCTCCACGGTGCCTCCCTGCCAGCACTAACGACATCGCACACAGGGCATTGCTTAGCTCCTTTATTGGGGCCATAAATCTTCTCAGGATGCTCTGCTAACTTCTTTAGTGCTTTGTTGAAATGCGAGGCAAAAATGCTTGCAAGACTTTTCATTCTGTTAACATACAAACACTGTCCTTGGCCTGAAGGGTGAAATTCCCTTTCTGTCCAGATTCACTATATTTTTCACTTTGTTTGCTTTGCCAACATTGTAGACCGACTCGTTTTTGTTGTCAAAACTATCCTAGCGTCTTGCATGCCCCCTGAAGACTGGTCTCCTTTTCTCTACATTAGTAGCTATTTTGGTTTGTGAATATCTTGCATGCAGGTCACGCTAACCATTTTACAATTTGGAACCCAGTGCCTCTCTCTCCTTTTGCCTGTTCACACTGATTGTGGCATGATCATCTTTTCAATGTGAAAGTTATGGGCTGACCACACTCCCTCTATGCTTCCTTACTCTGCTGCCTTGCACTTCAAGCCTCTTTGTCAGAAACAGTCCCTATACTTGAAATAGAAGATGTTGCGTCCCTTGTGGTTCATTGTCAATACACTCTTGATTTTGCAGATCATGGCTTATTGTAAAGATACAGGAGCTGTTCATTAAGAGAGTCAACATTAGTATTACTACACGCTGAACATTCCGATTGTGGAACACACTGCACCTGAATGTGCATAGGATTTACCTTACTTGCAGAGGGGTAAGTCTGTTTCCCTTCTATAGGTGCCTGAATTAACCTAGTATATTACAACCTTTGTATATATATATATATTGAGCTTGCTCCAATTTTTTTTCTCATTTAGTTTTCTTGTTGTTCTTTTATACAGTACCCCAGCAGGGCTCCCTACACAAGCAATTTTAATTCACTGCACACATGTGGTGGGATGCAGGCTTTTTTTTTGTTCCTCTCGTCTATGTCAGGTATGTATGACACCATTCGTTTTGTAGGCCTAATTTTTCCTTTTGCACTACAGGGCTTTTCACTTTTTTATTATTTATGTTTCATTGACTCCAGGTGTCCCTTTTAGTGTTTGGTCTGATGAGAGGGTTGAAACGTCGTTGACTGAGCTGAACAAACCTTGTAGTTTGATCCTTTGAAATTTTAAAAGGGTCTGAGACATATGTATACTCATTGAGGTTACCTGCTGTATTTTTGGAAATCTATTTTGTTTTGTTCCTTTGTGTACATTATTGTTTATCACTTTGGTTGTTGTATGTTCCATTTTATTTGGAAAAGTGTTTTTTTGCAAGATCGTAATGTTCACTGTACATTAATGAATATTCTATTTTGGTATTTACCAATTGTAGTGAAACTTGGTGTTGACTTACTCTACTTTCATCCTACCACAGTTTCATTGATATGTTTGCATTATGTTTTAATTTGTATACAAGTATCTCCAATAGGAACAATTGTTTTTGATAATACACTGAAGGTTTAAGGCAGGCTCCACAGTAGTCCTTATAGGTACAGCAGCAGTCTGGTAGTGTGCACAGCAGGTCACTGTAGCAGACAGTCCTCTGAGTCTTTCCACAGGTCCAGTAGTAAACTGAAGAGTGGGCATGGAAGCCCTATTTTTGGTTGAGCATGCAAGCGCTTTGACCTGTTGCACATCTTGTGGGCTTTTAACCACGCCCACCGCACACCTATCCTTTTCACACATTCATGGTCTTGCTTTTCAAGACTTCTTTGTTATCGTTGGTAAATGCTTTACGTTTGTCCCTCCTTGGGGTGGTTTTGTTACCGCCTTGGACACCGACCCTGTTACACGGATAATTGCACGTTTGCCAATACGTCCGACTGCGAGTAAACGTCTTTTTCCTTTTATGTCTCTCCTTCGCCCTCATGCTCATAGCGGTCGTGGAGCTTTGAATCGGCTTGCTTATGTCGACTGTTTTACTTTTAATTTTCAATTTGCCAAGGAAAGTCCAGTTAGGAATTTACAACACCAATGGCTCTAACTTGAGCAAACACGAGACCCATTGCATTGCAAAGGCTTGTTTTGCAGTGTGCCTAGCTGTGGATTTTGGGCCCTACCTCAGCCAGCACCCAGTGAAACCTAGCAAACCTGTATATTTTTCAAACCTAGACATCTCGGGGAATCCAGGATAGGGTGACTTGTGTGGCTCTCACCAGGTTGTATGACCCAGAATCCCTTGCAAACCTCAAACTTAGGCTAAAAAGTCAAATTTTCCTCACATTTCGGAGTCCCCCTCGTGTCTAGGTTATGAAAATATCTAGAGATGGTAGATTTTCCATAGAAACAATGTACACCCTGGCGGAGAAGGAATGGTTTCTTACCTGTAATCTCAGTTCTCTCTCAGGGGAACCTCCACTGAAATCATAAGTACTGAATAGTCCCGCCCAAATGCGATCCGGACCACTTTTTCACAATATGTATTCTTAGGTGTAGATGTTTGGTTTTCTCCAGGAAGGCCTGTAGGAATTCTTAAGATAAGGAAATTGTACAGCCTATAAGGAAGGCTATAATTGCCAATTTTTTCAGATTTCATTTATAAAAGGGGTAACAAACACCAAAGTATATACATGTATATAAGGCCAAATACTTTGGTAGATTACTTAAATCTCTTTCACAAACCCTTTTTTAAAAGGAGAAAGATGAAGGAAAAAAAGCCCTATAGACTGCCATTATGTGAAAGCAAAAGCAATGTTGGCGCTCTTAAGGGCCCAGAGACCACCAGTATCCCATCATGCTCAGCAGGTGGCAGTTGCTTCAGTTCTTTTTGACAAGATGTGACAGTATCAGACAGGTCCAATAATCGCCTTTGTCATCTCTACGGGGGAGGCGGAGGTTTGCTTATGACTTCAACGGATATTCCACCTAAAGAGAATTGGGATTATAGGTTAAGAGAGCATTCCTTCTCTCTCAGGGGATCTTCACAGATAGTCATAACCACTGAATAGAACAGCAAGCCCCTCCCCACCAAGAGTGGTGGCAAAGACAGAGGAATGATCAATTGAACAAATCAAGCAAATACATTTCTCAGGGAAGCCTGTCCTACTTCAGCATCTGTTCAAATAATGTTTGGTAAATGTGTAAACCAATCTCTGCATAGCTGTTTTACAGATTTCAGCTATCAGGACATTTCTCATTAAAGCAGCAGTGGCACCTTTACCTCTTGTGGAGCATGCTTTAGGTCTACCGGACAAAACCTTATTTGGTAGCATAATTGAATGGAAGATACTATCCATCAGGATATGGACTGCTTGGACATGGCTAGACCTTCACAGACTGGCCCATAGTTCACAAACAATTGGTCCAACTTTCATATATCTTTTGTCCTGTCCAGATAAAACTTTAAAACCCGCTTAACACCTAGCGAACAGAGTCCTTTCAACAGGTGTGGAAGGGTGCTGAAAGAAAGTAGGCAAGGGAATGGTCTGAATAATATAAAAGTCCCAAATGACTTTAGGGAGGAATTTTGGATGATTCCTCATAACTACTTTATTGGAATGAAAAGTGGTGTGTGGGTCATGAGAACACAACGCCTGGATTTCGCTAACCCTATCTGTTGATTTCATCCCTACAAGGAAGGAAGCTTTCCAAGAGAGATGCTGCAAGGACGATCTGTGAATGGGCTCAAAATGGGACTGCATGAGGCATGAGAGGACTACATTAAGCTCCCAGGGAGGAGATGGTCGCCTTGTGGAGGGAAAACCTTTTTCAACCCTTACAAAAAATCTTTGAAAGCAGAAACTTTGAAAAAAGGGGTTTGTGTAGGACATTTTCTGTAGGCAATAACTGCCTCCAAGTTAACTTTTATGAAAGAGAATTGTAAGCCAGAATTGGACAAATGAAGTAAGTATGGAAGAATCACATCTTCTTGGCAGATTGTTGGATTCACATCCTTGTTAGAACACCAAATGCACAATCTCTCCCATTTGAATGAATGAATAGGCTGAACATGTTGACAGTCGTTTAGCCTCTTTGAGAATGTTCATGCATTCTTGTGGAAGGTTCACATGGCCATACTCCACTAGCTCAGGAACCATGCTGCCAAACTCAAGGAGGAGATGTTAGGGTGAACCATCTGGCCTCTAAATTTCGTGAGATGATCCGGTCTGCGTGGCAGCTTGAGATATGGACAGTCCAACCTGTGGAGAAGGTCCGTTTACACCACTGACATGGCCACTCCAAAGCAATCAGGATAATTCTGGCCCTTGAGTAAGACAGTTGGATGAGAACTGATGGGAACTGGGAATCGGAGAAAAGGTGTAGAGAAATTTGCCAGACCAGTCGATCCATAGGGCATTCCCCAGTGTCCCTGGTTAGAAGAATCTTGAGGCTAAGCCTGGGCATTTTTTGTTTTCTGCAGTGGCGAACAAGTCGATGTGCGGAGCACCCCACATTCTGAAAAGTTTTTGCACAGCGTTGTTGTGAAGAACCCATTTGTGGTTTTCTTGAAGGACTTAGGGAGTCTGCTTGCACATTTTGAACACCTGGGAGATGAGTCGCAGTGGACCGCAGGTCTCTGGCTATCAGCCACTTCCAAATTGCTGGGCCTCATGAGATAAAGGTCTGGACCTCGTTCCAGTCCGCTTGTTGAGGTATTACATAGTTGAGTTGTCTGTCTGAACAAGCAGGGACTGCGTCTTGAAGGACAGGAAAAAAACCTTCAACACTAGCTGAACTGTTCACAGCTCAAGGAGATTGATGTGATAGGTCATGTCTCTCGGAGACCATGTTCTCTGGATTTGTAAGTGATGCATGTGCGCTCCCCAACCTAACAACAAGACATCTGTTACCATGGTCTAGGAAGGAAAATCCTAATGAAATGACCTCCCTTGAAGCATATTTGTCGGAGAGCACCACAATATCAGAGACTGTTTTGCACTGGGGTAGAGTGTGATCTTGTCCTCCCAATTGCCTGTAAGCTAATCCGATTCATCCTCAAGACATTCCTGGAGAGGTAGCCTGCAGAGATGGGCGTTTGAAGTTAGAAAGCTACATTAAACCATTGAGCCGAGAAGAAATAACACTGTTCTCGATGTGGAGTGGGAAATTTTCATGAGAGAATGACACATCAGACGGATTGAAAGGAGTCTCTCCTCTGAAGGACACACACCTGCTTGAATGGTGTCGATGAAGGCCCAAAGTAATGCAGCCTTTGGACTGGAGTAGAGTTTGACTTGGGTGATTAATATACAGAGCTAATTGATGAAGATTGCTGGTCAACTGATAATGTATTTGAGCCTCTCCCCTGGTGTATCGGGATAGATCTGATGCAGTGACAGCATTCAAACGTTTTCTCTTCTAATCCACTTGTTCGCAATTTTCAATTCGAGAATGGGTCTGAACTTGTTTTTGGGACCTTTCTTTTTTCACCAGAAAATAACAGGAATAAATTCTCATTCCCTATTGTTTGTGAGGAACAGTTTCCAATGCATGCTTCTGCATAAGGATGTTTACTTCAGACAGCAACATCTGTAGCTGGTAATTGGATGGTTTTGCTGGAATATTTGGTGAAGGAGTGGTGAACCTGAGACAGTACCCATTTCGACAATATATAATACCCAAGCATCTTTTGCAATTGCTTGTCACCTTGTTATTAAATTAGATATACTTCCCCCTACCAGAGTGGATAATGGAAGAGGTGGAAGTAGAGATTCATTGATTAGAGCCTGCTGTGGAGTTTCCCCCCCAGACAGGCTGTTGAGTTGCTCTTCCTGTGAACGGACAATAGTGCTGCTGTTGATAAGGTCTCTGGTTGGTGTTGCTGGTGACCTTGGTACCAGTGAGGAGTTTGAACCCTCTGTGGGTAAAAGCGTTGTTGGTAAGATTTGTAGGTGTGCTTTCACTGCTCTTTCTGCTTTTCGAGACCTACTGCTTTTAAGGTGTCAAGTTAGAACTTCATGCGGGTCATTTCATCACCTGTATTAACTGCCAAATAGTGTGGATCCTGAGAATGGAAAGTTAAGAATCTGTTGCTGACATTCACTTTTAAGGGCCGCAAGGCAGAGCCATGTATGCCTTCGCAAGAGCATCCATGGCAGTAATTGTGGGCTGCTTCTAATGATGAGTCAAGCAGCAGTGCTGATGATTTGGTTGGAGACCATCATACCCTCACTGACCACTTCAAGGAAGCCCTCTCTCTTCTCTCTAGGGAAGTAATCTGCAATTTTTTTTAAAGACTCCCACAAGGCTCTGTTGCATCTGCCCCGGAGACCCGATGCACTTGCTGCCTTCATGGTGGTGTCAGCTGCACCGCAAGCCTTGTGCCTCACTGAATTCAACTTTTTCCTCTCCTGGTGGCACTGTGGACAAAAGAGTGGTGAAAAGTTGTTCCCTTGCCGCAAGGATGATCACAGAGTCTGGGGGACGGTCTGTTTGGAGAAACAGGGGGTCCTGCTCTGGAGATATGTACATCTTTTGCAGCCTCAACAGAGCAGATTTGATGAAGCCGATGTGAGGAATAGGTCCACTGGTTTGGTTGCTCCAATAGGCCTGGAACCAATGTTAGGCAACACCTAGACCCTGATCTATGATGAAGAGTCTCTAAAATGACCGATATGGATGGCGCAGGAGTCGACATAACCATGTTTAATTTTGAAGCTCCTCTCATCAGGACCTCCTGGACGGTGGTGATATCATCCAAGGGGAGACCAATGGCTGAAGAGAATCAGACAGCATTGGTGAGTATCTGCCTGTGCTGGAAGAAGAAGTGGAAGAATAATAGAGCAAACAATGTCTTGACCTTGTTCTTGAGCTGGACGCATGGTGACAATGAGAGCACCTGGAGGATGGCTGAGATGAGGAACCCTAGGACCTGTGGCGATGCCTGTAATGGTGAAAACTATTGTGAGATCTACAACCCGATCATCACAGAGAAGGCAAAGGTCTCAGTGGAGAAGCTTTCACAGGTTGTGGAAGAAGTGTTGGCGCTGGTGGAAGACACGCTGGCATAGGTGGTGGTGGAGGAGAGTCTGGCAGTGCTACAGGCGACAATGGGGATGATGGCCTTTTCCGTAGATATGGATGGTCTTGATGTTGACAGACTCCTCAATGCCTACTTTCTCCTACGTCTTGACGTCAACATTGTTCTCGAAGTCGACCTTCTCCTAATTCTCTATGTCGACACACTCTTCGAAGTGAAACTTGTTCTGTGCCTCGACGTCGTAGTATCCTTCAACATCAACCTTCTATGTCTTGACGGGGACCCTCGACTCCTCTTTGACGCCAACCAGCCGTCAACAGGGGACATGTAGGTATATTACCTTGTCTCAAGGTCGAAGCTCTCAACGTCAACCTTGAATGACGTTGTTTTTGGGCTGTGCTTCTCTTTTTGGATCTCCCAGGCCTGGAGTCCTCAGAGGACGGTGGAAAAACCCTGTTAGAGGACTCACCCCATCCTCGCTGTTAGAAATGGGTTCTCTAGTTGGCAGAGGTATACACCCTTGTTCAAGCAGGGACCACAATCCTAGTCAGAGTAGGTCCCACACAATCCAAATTATCCTGTGCCCACCCTCTGGTAGCTTGGTACTGAGCAGTCAGGCTTAACTTAGAAGGCAATGTGTAAAGTATTTGTGCAATACATCATACAGTAACAGTGCAAACGCCACAGATATACACCACACAGGTTTACACAAATATAAGATATTTATCTGGTTAAATTAAGGTCAAAACGATAAAGATTCAATAAGCACAAGTTGAGATATCACTTTTGCAAGATTAAAAAGAGTCTTAAGTCTTAGAAAATCAACAGTTGTCTCTTGTTTGCACAAAGTGCCTGGTTTGTGTCAAAAATAACCCGCACGGAGGCTGCAGAGGAGGAGATGTGTGGAAAAATTAGGGTATGCATTGGAATTTCTGGCGCGCGTTGTTTCTTTTCACACTGCAAGGGGCTTTGCGTCGATTTCCGGTGCGCAGTCTTGGTTCCTCATTGCGATGGAGGGAGCTTTTTGACACCCATGGACGATGCAGGGAAAATCCTGGGCGTGCGGGAAGAAGTCACGGGCGTTGCGTCGATCCAGCAGGCGATGCGTTGAATTTTCTGTTGCACTGCAGGTGCTGCGTCGATTCTTCACTCGGGAAGTCGGGCTGCGTCGTTACGGTTCAGCTGTGCGTCAATCTGGTAGGCTGTGCGCCAAATTTCTACCCGCAAAGCAGGTGCTGCATCAATTCTTCACTTGGGAAAACAGGCTGCGTCTTTCTGGCTCGGCTGTGTGGCGATTTCTCGGTCGCAAAACGGCTGTGCGTCATTTCCTGCAGGCTGTGCGTTGATTTTCGGAACACAAGGAGTTTCCTGAAGAGATGAAGTCTTTTGGGCCTAGAGACAAAAAAAAAACAGGAGGCAAGCTCAGTCCAAGCCCTTAGAGAGCACTTCTCAGTCAAGTCAAAGGGCAGCAAGGCAGCAGGGCAACAGCAGGGCAGCAGTCCTTCTCAGCAAAGCAGTCTAGATGAGTCCTTTGGGCAGTCAGGCAATTCCTCTTGATGGGCTGCAGGTTCAGGTCCAGAAGTGTCTGATTTGGTGGGGTCAGGGACCCAGTTTATATACCAAAAAATGCCTTTGAAGTGGGGAAGAATTCAAAGAGTGGTTTTGAAGTGCACAAGGACCCCTTTCAGTACAGGTCTGTTCGCCAGGGTCCCAGTCGGGGTTTGGCAGTCCATTGTGTGAGGGAAGGCCACTAGCCTTAAAAATGTGTCACGCCCTCCATCCTTCCAGCCCAGGAAAACCCATTCAGTATGCAGATGAGTGCAGGTGTGACTGAGTATCCTGTGCTTGTGGTTGTCTGGGGGAAATGCACAAGCCCAGCCCAGACATTGACTGGAGACAGGCTATAAGACACAGATGGAGTTTATGTGCAGAGAACTGCTCACTTTCTAAAAGTGGCATTTCTAAATTAGTAATATAAAATCCAACCTCACCAATAAGCAGGATTTTCTATCACCATTCTGGCCATACTAAATATGACCTGGTTACCCCTTTCTGATCATAATCTACTACTCAGACATTATGTGAGAGTATCCCTAATGCTATCCTATGAAACGAGCAGGCCTCACAGTAGTGGAAAATGAATTTAGGAGTTTTCCACTACCAAGACACATAAAACACACATGTACATATACTGCCTTTTACCTACACAGCACCCTGCCAAATGGGATACCTATGGCCTACCTTAGGGGTGACTTATATGTAAACAAAAGGGGCATTTTAAGGCTTGGCAAGTACTTTTAAATGCCAAGTAGAAGTGGCAGTGAAACTGCACACACAGGCCTTTCAATGACAGACCTGTGATATGGTTAAAGGGCTACTTATGTGGGTGCCACAACCAGTGCTGCAGGCCCACTAGTAGCATTCAATTTACAGGCCCTGGGCACATGTAGTGCACTTTACTAGGGACTTTAAAGTAAATCAAATATGCCAATTGGGAACGAACCAATGTTACCATGTTTAAGGGAGAGAGCATATGCACTTTAGCACTGGTTAGTCCTAAAACCAGCAAAAAAATAGTGTCAGAAAAGTGGAGGGAGGCAGGCAAAAAGTTGGGGGATGACCACCCTAAGGTTGTTAGGTCTAACACTCGCTCTCTGGATGTCCCACCTTCTGACTGCACCTGTTTCTTGCCTCGCTCCGCTCTACCATGGAGGAAATCTTCTCCCTTTCCCTCAGGGTACGTCTGGAAAACTTCCTGCAGTGTGGACATCTGTCAGGAACATGGTTTTCAGGAAGGCAGATGATGCAGACATCACAAGGGTCTGACTTGGCCTTCTTCCTTCCACAGGGAGGACCACATGTCAAGTAAAAGTGGCATTTTAATTGACTAATATCAAAAACTTCCTGTCGGAAAAAGGCATTAAAAAATACAGGGAGAGATGAAATACATTGAGTGAATTAGTTGTCAGAAGTTTCCTAGTGACAATTATAATGAAAAAAAGCCAAAAAGGGCCAACCTCAGTGCTTCAAGATCCTGTCACCAGGTGCCAGAAAAAACATAAGCAACTGCCACCTGCTGGACATGATGGGATACCATTGGTCTCTGGGCCCTTAAAGGTGCAGATGCTGATTTTGCATTCACATAATGGCAGCCTGTATGGCTATGCTGTCCTTTTTTCATTAATCCGTCTCCTTTTAAAAAAAGCGTTTGTGAAAGAGATTTAAGTAGTCTACCAAAGTATTTGGCCTTATATACATGTATATACTTTGATATTTGTTACCCCTTTTTTAAATGCAATCTGAATAAATTGCCCATTATAGCCTTCCTTATAGGCTGCACAATTTTCTTGTCTTAAGTGTTTCTACCAATCTTCCTGAAGAAAGATGTTCATCTACACTTAAGAAGAATATATTGTGAAAAAGTGCTCTGGGATCTCTGCTCATGGGCGGGCTAGTCAGTGATTATTACTATCAGTGGAGATCACCTAAGAGAGAAAGACAGAAAAGACAAATATTACTGCACAACCATCTACTCCTCAAGTACACACAGATGCTGGTTGCATTTGGCACAAGGGTGAGTGAAAGGTTCAAAATGTAAATTTTGTTAACAAGAAATTTCACAAAATTAAATACATTGTTAATAACTGCAAGTTAAAAAAACTGAACCAGTGACTCACAGTTTGGATGCTGTAAAGTCACACAAAGGCACCAACCGCTTTACAGGTCATTCACAGACTTTCATGCTTGGCACATACAAAACCATTCACACTGTCAGCCGTGGGCCCAGCACATTACAACATTCACATCAACAAACAGCATCATTCAAGGGCCCATAACTTTCATATGCCCACAGGACTGACACATAAATTACAGCGCCTGGCAGGTGACAGTGTGTGGACTGGCATTTGGCTGGCAATGTGTGTGTAGCAACCAGCAGCTAGTCACTACACACATACACCTCCAGCCAGGCGCCAATCCACACACACTGCCAGCCAAAATCCAGTCCACCCACTGCAAGCCACACGCCAGCCCATACACACCATCAATTTTTTTTTTTTTTCCAACAAAAATGAAAACAAACTAAGTTGAAGTAGATGAAAAACCAGCTATGACTACAAACACATCAGGTCTAATTAAATACATCAAACTACTGTCAAGCATGAAACTGAACAAAAAATATAACACAATACAGACCAGACACTTCACTTTTACGCTCACGGTTGCGTTTAATACTTCATCTTCGTGTTATACAATTTAAAACATGCTGGCATATAAAACCCAGGATTAGAGGGACACACAGGGCAGTACATACAAATCTCCTTCTGCAGGTCTCTTCGGACACAGGCTCTACACCTCCTACTGGGAAAATCGCTTTTTGAGTGTGAAAGTAATGTAATTAGGAAAGTGGAGATCTTTCAATCTAGCCATGTCCTCTCTAGAAACACTTGCCTGCTCCACTACAACAAGGCTGCCTAATACACACTGCTGAAACTGAACAAAAGTTATCATTGAAAGTGGAAAACAATCTTTGAATACAACAAAAGCATTGAAGGTTGCTAAATGAAACAAATAGACAGTCAACCTCTTATACCAAATATTTTACTTATGAACAGCAGTGTAAGATTCCAACCTCTAATCTACATGACCCCTGTGCTTATTGTAGTCTATAATGCACACAGGTTTGTGCACTTCAGCAACGTGACCCAAAACATTCACAACTGAAGTACTTTTATTATGAATGGTTGTCAGCATGTGGACATCTCTTCGGTCTCAAAATTTCAAAGCTAGAAGTTCATCTACGCAAGGTACTACACTGTCTTCTCTGAAGATTATTTTTTTTTTTTTACAAGGGTAACCTTTACAGCTAGGGGGGATTGTGCAACAAGCAACAGTGTCCACTTTGAACAATTGCACACTAGTGTATAAGTTATTTATGTATAAATGGTGACCTTTGTTAAATAGTCCTCACAATTTTCTCACCGACTCCAAAAGTGGAAGGACAACCTGGAAGGGGGGGGGGGGGAATAGAACAATCTCTACCAGTGTACACCCTGAAATTACAGACATATCTAGTACTACTCTCAGACAGCATACATATCTTAATTCCATTACATGCCCTCTTGCTAGGAATGCACTGCCAAAGAACTAAACGAACCTTGATCAGGACCAAAAATTAATTGTCAGTTATTTCTTTCCAAAGAACATAGATCTCTGAAAAGCGATCTACAAAATGATCAAGGACAGACCGAATCTTGATGAGAGGGTCACTATCAGGGTGATCTCATGGCAATGCTGAAGCATCATCAAAAATATGCAGCATCCAAAGCAGAAGCAAATACCAACCACAACTCATGGTTGCAGGAAATCTAGCAGTTGCCATTAAAGGACTAGTAGACCAATATGAAGACAGCAACAGCTTCCTTATCAAGCCTATCAAAAAAGTGAAACTCAAGTACTTCTTCAACTCATACAGATATGTGGGGGTCCACTGGTTAGCTCTAAAGTGGGGCTTAAGTCGGGCACTGTTCTCCCTCAAATACTATTCAGCATACAATTAAGTCTGGTCAACAATCCCATGCAAAAATACATTGTCCATAAACAATTGAAAACAATTTATAGGCAAAGCGTTTTTAGTATTGACTCTATACCCTGCAACACCACTCAAGGTAAGCAACCCAGGCTGCACCATGTTTGGGGCAACCCAGAGTTCAGTGCTTCCAATGGGAAGCCTTACTGCCCCAGGCTGCAGTCCAGATTCCTCTTGCTGCACTGTCAGCCTGCCCATTTCCTTCTCTAAAAGAGGCATTTTCTCCACACTGAGAGTGGCTTTCTCTGCTAGAATCTTGGACTTCCTCCTCTGCCTTAGATGCAGAATCAGTCTCAGAACCATGGTCAGAAGAAGAATCAAATCACATTTATTATCAGTGCACCTAGTTAATAAAAAACATTGCACTTGTACACAATAAAACACATAAAATAAAACTGTGGCACTTGTGCAGAATGAAACACATAAAATAAAACCATTAACTTATATAATGTTCTGACAGCGAGTATCATTTGATATTGAGGCGTTATTGTTATTGCACCCTGACAGAGGGCATGTGCCCATGTCTTATAATCTACAGTGGTTGCATCAGCCAGGGCACACACTACACCCTCCAGATATCTCACCGTATGGGCAATCAGTTTTTGGTTGGCAGAACTGAGGCAGCTTAGGGTAGCATGTCTGCATGTACGGACCCCCAGATGTACCCACAGCGGGTGCAGAAGAAACTGCGATCAGATCGGTCCTGGAGCATAGGCAGAACATGTAGGGCACGGTTTCGGCTGCTGATCCGTAGAGCCAGCAGGATTCATCTTTTGCAGGTCATCGCCATGGGCTCTCGTGGTCTGCCTGCTGGGAGGACCCCCAAGTGATAAAGCAGGTACTTCCTCTTGATGCTGTAGGTTAAGAGTTCTCCCAGGTATGGCTGGGGGGGGCTAGAGTCTTATAGCTATTTAGGACTAGCCAGGCATGATGCCTTTTCTCAAGCGATATCTTGTCTTCTGTTAGGAACAGAAGCTTTGTTACTTTTTTTTTTTTTTTTAAGTTTGTGGTTAAGCTCCGATGACCATAAGATCTCGATGTCGAACTGCATTATTGAGGCATCAAGATATTTTTGTGCTGGCGAGCAGGGCTTCATTGTTATTTCCTCCCATATGTTGTAGCTTATAGTGATCCTGGCTGAACTCCTTGTTTCATGAAAAAAGTTTATATAAGCTGCGTGCTTTGCTAGAGACTGTTTGGGTAAACTGAACTCCAGCCTTATCTGTGCCGGTGATGTGTAACTTGGAAGCCTAAACATTTGCCTGCATATGGTCGCTACGGTGTCATCCAAGACCTCTGAGTCTCTGCCATGAAGTGCAATACTTCCGTAAGCCAATGAAGGGACCACCTTAGCTCTGGCTACTTTTAGCAGTGGGCTGAGCGTGTACTGCTTCAGTTTGGTTGACAATGTCCGAACCCCCATGGAGAGAGCAGCCCCTTTCTTATTTCTTCTTTGTGTTTAAGAAAGGATCCATGACAGGCAAACAGGAGACACAGATATTTATATGGTGCTGTTTCTTCAAGCGTGCTCCCACTTAGACCCCAGGTTGCGACCCCCCTCAGAGATCCCCTGCCTAGAATCATGATTTTAGGTTTTTGTGTTTGATTTGTAGCCCATTCTCAACGGAGTAATCTTCAGTGGCTTTCAAGAGGCGTTGCATACCAACTCTTGTTCTACTGAGTAGCACGACCTTATCTGCATATAGAAGGTTCGACAGTTGCTTTATCCGTAGTCGTGGTGTGTGGGAGTTGATTGAAGAGAGAGCTGTTGAAAAATCTGCCATGAAAAGATTGAATAAAGTGGGGGCCAAGAGACAGCCCTGCTTTAGATCTCTTGTAGTTGAGATCCTCCTAGATAGGTTTGATCCGTTGTTCAGTTTGATTCTAACCCACGTGTTGGTATAAAGAGTTTCAATGGCTTTTAGAATTTGCGGTGGGATTTGCCATTGTTAAGTTTCCCCCAGAGCCTGCTCCGATTGATGCTGTTGAAGGCGCTTTGAAGTCAAGAATGCAGAGATAGAGGGGGAGTTTTGCAGCCCTTGAGGAAATCAAGAATGAGAGATAATATTGGTATCTGTGTCTGAATTGCTGGTGAACCCTGTTTGGTTTGTGGGAATTATTGATTCTTGATCAGCCCAGTCAACCAGATGATTGAGGAGAGTGCCAGCAAAGTATTTTGCTTCATTGTCGATAAGCGCAATTAGTAATTTCTAGGATCTGATTTGTCGCCGTCTTTGTATATTGGAGAGATTATGAATCCCCTCCAGGATTCTGGGATTGGTTCACCAGCCAGGATTTGATTGAGGAGGAAGAATCGAAAAGCAAACCAATAACCTGCTGAACAATAATCGTGTGGTTAGCCATAAACCTTACTAATAAAAGTACAAAACAAATAGGCCAACAACAACCAACACTGTGTACAATAGGTAACAAACAAACCGTGGCTTTATCAAACAGACAGTAAATCTACTGGCATATAGTAATCTGAAAAGAAAAATCAATCAATACAAAGCACACAAAGACTTAGATACTCAAAAACAATACCACTCACTTGCCAGAGACAGCAAGACTGAGACTGCACCTACTCTGCATAGACACAGCAAGTATCAAAGAAGTCCCACAAGAAAGGGAAAAACACATTACACATACCAAAAGGCATTAAAAACGTGCACAAATCAATATGCTACTTTGAAAGACAATCACACAAAAAGCAAAAGCTTCAAACATTAGTACAGCAGTCAAATAAATTATACAAACAAGGCAAGGATACACGTTAGATGAAAAGATAACAAAATGAGTTGCTAACCAACCACAACTCCACAAACTACAGATCTGCCAAAGCTGCACCCACAAACAGCAGTTACCAACAAGACAAAGGCAATGACTGTCTCTACATTAAAAAAAAATTTAAACAGGGGCTAAAAAAAAAAAACTCATCCCCCAAGGGGAGCAACCATTGCCCAAGGGTTTCCTCCCTGCAATTTCATAACTTAAAATTCTTGGCATTTAGTGTGTTTCAACACCCCCACCGCCCCCGCCCGTCCCCCAGGAGGCATATTAGCCAAAAAAGGCTGTACTAGTCCCCCATGGGAGCTGAAACACAGATAATCCGTGCACCCTTGGGGGAGGGACGCTTGCCTAAGGGGTCACTCCCTGAAATACAGAAAAAAGCCAGGTGGGATCGTGAAGCAGGATTCCACTGTTGACACAAGGGGAAAGGAAAATTCTTTCCTTTCACCCTTTGTCTGTACAGCCCCTAAAACACCCTCACCCCCCCCCTTTCCAGGAAAAGCATCCTTTCTACTGGACGCGCTGGAACCAAACGACTGAACCAGCACATCATCGTTCCATCTGATAACGTCTGTGAAACGTACATGTGCTGCCGTCATCAGATTGCCGAAGGGGCAGCTCTCCCAACATGGGTGGGTAGCAGGACAGCTTGGAGCCGTCCTCAGCACACGACTACCGTGGCTGAGGACGGCTCCAAGCTGTCCTCAGCACCCAAGGTGTTAACAAAATAGTGCTCTGTTTTCAATCTGTTTGCCTGTACTATGCACATAATACAACAAGCATTGGCAAAGTCAGTAATTCAAGCTTTGTCTGTCAGTCTTTTGGCTTTGTCAATGCTTCCTTAGTTTTATCATGTTTTTATGATCTAACTCAACAGTGCAGCTGTCAGCAGACAATTATGTAAGAATCACAAAGAGAGAGACTGTGGCTCCAAACACATGTTGTGAGCAAATAGTACATGTTTTGATTGGGCAGAAGTTGTGTGCTTCCACAAAAAAGTGCTATCTTTCCACTCAGCTGTGGTCGGTTTCTTTATTTATCCAGCTGCCTGAGCTTGAACTCTCAGGGGCACACACATGTCACTGTAATGCTATTAAAGTGTCTTTGATAACTAGATAATGTATGGCCTTTTTCTGTGGCAGCAGCACAAACGACAAAAATGGCAGTCAGTAGCTTATGTGGATTTTTAGGTCTGGCTTGACAGTGCAACGGTCATCTGACCTTTAACCTACACCAATATTATTCTACAGTTCTTTGCTTCCACACAAATACATATCCATGCTATCTACTTGCAATCCTTCACATTACCATACAGCATTCCTTTAAAGTCATACCTATTGGCACTGCCAATGCATGTTGGAAGATGTTGTTGCGGAAGCTGCTGAATACTCGGTACTCTAGAAAACAACTCCAAACGTAGGCTAAGAGCAAAAATATATTATTGGTCTCAAAAAGCACACATTGCTACAGTAGTCCCTAGCGCTGACAAGAATTACTTTGTGTGGATGAGATCCATGATACAAAATACATTTACACAGAGTGAAATTAGCCCTTGGCTGAAGTGGGCTCAAGGAGTGCCCGTGCTGTAGTGGGCAGATGAAAATTGAGAAAGACACAATAACAGGCCAAAGAATGAAGAGGACAGCTTGTTGAATGCTCCGAATGGTAATATTATTTTAAACATAATTTGAGTAAAATTAAAAAGTCTTGGCTAACAGGCCTAAGACAGGGCTACGTTCACAGTATGCCCGCAGCTCTGCTTGCTCTAGGCACATGCCCCAAACAGCGTAGAATTTACAAGACTGTGTGCCTGGTAGGGCCATAAAAACCAAAAGAGAGTCTTATCTGTGTTTCCCCTCTTGCTACTGTTTTGCATCGAGTTTAAAAAAAAGGCCCACTAATGTGTACTGTTTTCCCTCTCAATTGGAGTTGACAAGTCACAATAATAGACTTACCGTATGTTGGCAATGTGTGATTCTGGTTTTGAACACGCAAAACCTAGATTTGTAGGCAACTGCCAACTTTCTGGGCTTAGAAAGGGCAGCTCTTTCTTCTAAAGCTCTGAACCCTAAAAAAGAATTTCAGGCAGACATCTGATGTAATCAGATTCAAGCTTCTGCTGTATTCTAGACTTCAATGGCTTTCTGTTGCATAAAGAACATGACTAATTTCGGATTTTTTTTCTTCATTTTCTGCTGCCAGACAAAGACTGCCCTGTCACACAATGTTAGTGCAGACAATGGCATGAGTATTCAGGTCCTGCAGTTGCAGCCAGACCTGTGATAATGCTCTTGTTGTTTCTCCATGTGAGAGGCTTCACCTGCCAGCAGGCTTGCACAGAGCTGAACTAAGCTAGGTCCAGTTGGAAAGCTATTTCGGTGGAGTTAACCAAGTTTCTAAGCAGGATTTTGGAACCCAGGTAAACAGGTTGCCATCACATTTGTACTCCAAAAGATTTCCTTTTTTTTCAGTTTTCGCCTCCAGCCAGCCTTTGAGCTGTTGCTTGTGAAATCTCTTGTAGACTAAAAGCATAAAAGGGGCTTACAGCACACTCAATACTAACCATTGATTGGCTCTGACGTCTCTCTCTCTCATTCCCTTGCTTTTTATAGGTCAGCATCACCTGGGACTGAGTGTTTGTCACTACCGTGGAACACTGATCAACTAAAGCTTCCTGTGTGTGGCCTGTGTCCTTCCACTGCCAGCACACTCATGCATGTATATATGTATGTGTGTTTGTGTATATATATATATATATATATATATATATATATATATATATATATATATATATATAAACTTTTCTCCATGCACTGAGTGCACATATCTGCAGTCCATCTCCTTTCCCCATGCTGTCTGTGATTTTGCTTACTCACTCCCATCTCCCATTCCCCTGCCACCACCTTTGCCCCAAACTTCCTTCACACCCCTACCTCATGTTGCTTGCCCCCCGCCCTACTCCCACTGCTGTTGCTCCCTCCCTTCTCCTACCATTTATGCAATTGGCCCAACTTCCCTCCTCTGCTCCTCTCTTGTGTTGCTTGCCCTCTACCCACTGTCCGTTATTTTGCTCTGCTGTTCTCCTCACGTGTCCCCCTCTACCCTGGTTCCCCCTACCCACTTCAAACCTACTGTCTGCCACAAAAAATAACAAAGCCAAACAGCACTCACAAATGTGAGAGCAATTTTGCTTCATTAATGTTATTTAGACACATTGCACAGCAGGGAGGGCTGCTGTGCAACAAGGCTTAAAGTATAAAGTAAAGAAAAAAAGCAATATGATGCGGTCAACACTGGGTACGTCATATTGTTTTTTTCCCCCGGGCACCTTATCCCATGTTGCACAGCAGCTGGACAACATGACTAAAAAACAATGACAAAGCCAATAGATCTAGCATAGGCGAATCCTATTGGCGCTGCCAGTGCTTATTGTGAAATGTTTCCAAGTAGCACCATGTTTCAGATTCAGTGTCTGTTGTGTGATGTGCCTATTTGAAGTCTACAAGGTTAAGGAGAACACCCCCTCCTCTTGTCCCTTTTCTCAAGTATCTTTTGGTATCTAGAATTGATTAAGAACCTCTTGTTAAATGGGGTGGAATGTGTTGCAGTGATGTTTTAAGAATTAGGAGCAGGATGAATAGAGGTCGTACACCCCATTGCTATCTTCCATCAACACTTCATACCCTTTTCACAAAAGTGCAACAATTGCACTACAGTGCCAGCCTGCAAAGTGCCCACTGGTGTAACCTGGGAGATTGGCCTGTTTTGTATCAAATCATTTGCTAGCTAGGCTGGAACAAAGTGACTGTTGTTTCTTGCAGCATTAGATGAAGATGTTCCTCTCACACATTGCTTCAGGTCTCCTCCATCACATGATTTGACTATTTTATTTGTGTAACGCTTGCAGTGCTGTTGATTAGGCTCTGTCTATCATTTGTGTAAAGGAAGCTTGCACTGCTGCTTTGCAGGCTGTGATTGTTTTGTGTGTGAGCGAAGCTTTCTGCTCAAGCTATACCATTTTTTGCAAAGAGTACCTTCAATGCAACCACTCCTGTCCTGTCTGAAGAAACATTTTATTACAGTTGCCTGTTGTGTCAGGTTATGGAACCTTATATTGCTGTTTGTTACCTATAGCTGTGCATGCTTTGTGTGGAAAGACTGCTCCTCCAGCTGTGTGCTGCACACAAGATTTTCTTCATTAAGGATCTGCCTTACAAGCATGGTAGCCAGAACCATCAGACCCAATCACTCCTAAGCCATCACCTAGATTTAGATATATTAAATGCAGAGGCATGTGTAACAAGGTACCAGGTTGAAAAGGTGAGCTTTTGTTACATTCCCCTCAACCCACATTTATTTTCTAGGGCTTCAGAGTAGCCTTTGGATACAATCTACCTTTACGACTCACCTAACTTTTTGAAGGGGCAGTAATTTACATTGAAATGGCGTATATTAGTCTAACATACATTTCTGGCTATCACTGTTACAAAGGTGTCACGCCAACAACCACTTTCGACCAATCTCACAGTGGGTCCATATGATGTTGTATACCAATAATTATACAGAAAAAAACTCAGAGGGCGATCCACTAGCAACAACCTACACACCTAATCACTAACTGCGCTCTGAGCTACAAACCGAGCAACACACCAGCCTTCTCCAAAATAAAAACCCACGCCCAAGATGTAGGAACCGTAGAAGTTATGAGGGAGCATTGCACTCAAGATGGTGCGGTGAATAAATGTATTCCAAGGAAACTGAAAAGTGATCCAGCGATTAGTATGTGCAAATGACTGCAAAGTTTCAATACCAGAAGGAAATGGTCGGGTTTAGCCTGTGCTTGAGGGCAGAGGCACCGCAACCCCCTCACCTTTTTGTAGACATCAAAAGTGAATGTCAGGCTTTATGTTCCGGTCAGGCAGCCAGGTGCTATCATGCCTTAAATAGGCTGAGGATTTCACAGTCCTGTGGGCGTGATCTCCTCATCCCTGCAAACCGCCTAGAGGTCCTCCCCCTCATGACAAGTCGGTGCTTCACTGATAGCGTCAGTCCTGGGCACTTCAGTTTTAAGCCCTAAAGTGCCAAGGGCCGAGAATAAATCAGTGACACCTCGTCACAGAGTAGGGTGGGATCAGTAACTCTCACTGACCCATCCCCCTCAGTGGCAAGTAAGGGACTGCCGCCTCTTCTCAACTCTTCCCAACGTTCCAGGAATCTCAGAGGATCACCACTGCAGTCTGGTATTTTTTTTTTCTTTTATGGTTAGTGTGTGAATGTATGTGTATTAGTGTGTGCAAGTGTATGTGCTTGTGAACGGTGGGCATATATGTGCATGATTGTGAATGTATGGGTGTGAGTGAGTGTGCATGTAGATAGATGAGTGTGGGTATGTATGTTTGTGGGGCCCACCCGTCCGTCTCTCCCTTCCCCACCTACTCAAATTTCCGGCCGTCACTGGTAACTTTCTATTAGAACAATATGATTGTTTGCCTTTTGAGAGTTCAGTACTTTATTACCAGAATAATATAATACATAGTCATAATTTTGTAATAATTCATTTTTTGGTACTGTATTCTAACCATCCACACACTGCCTCTGTGCATTTATTTATAATAAAAATTGATTTTAAATACATTGGGGAATACATTAAGGTATTTTTTATTGGAAAGAAAGCTGCTGGCAGTTTCACATTTATCCGATCCTAAGCATCACCAATGTGGACATCTCTAGATAAGATTGTTTCAAATACCAACCTTGGGTTACGTGTCTTCCCACTTTCAGGTGTTCAAACTTGAGCGTTCAAACTGGATATGGATATTAGAGGAGCTTGTTGAGGACACAATCAGCGCTGTGGAGAGTTTTGGACATAGAAATGTTAACATACAGGTCTGTATCACATTCAGAATATTCGGAAATCTTTAACATCATCTGTTATTCTTGGCAAAAACAAACCAAAAGGGAGCACCACTAAAAAATACATTTCATCATGGAAATACAAACGAAATTCCAGCAAAAAAAACATTGCAGAGGTACAGCCATACAGAGAAAGCAGGTTTTGGAAAAGGACTGAGTAATGGGAGGCCCTGTACCATCTGAAGTCTTGGAGAATGCGTAGACCACCTCCAGGGTCTATAGAACCCCCTCCCCCCTTGGGGGTGCAGAAAGTCATGTGCTTGGTGTTGGTATAAGGTTAAGATATAAGGCTGCAATTATTGGTCAAATGCCTCATGCTAGCCATTCATTTAATACAAACGCCTCTCCGCCTCAAAATCATTTAGGACATTAGAAAACTAAACACAGATAATGCATAACCATTCGATTCAATAAAAACAGACATGAAGTTCCAAACATTGACAAATTACCTGTGAGGAGGGTCAAGTTGACATATCAAAATGTGAAATTATACCTACAATTCAGAACAGTTAAAGCTTAGCTCAACTTGTATATATACACACATTCTCTTCTAGGGACAGGATAACAAAAAGTAGAACAAGACACAGCCCCAAGTATATTATGAAATATACCCGATTTCTCCTGCGTCTATTTGCAATGTAAAACTCCAGTGGCACAGTATGCTGCCTATTACTACCCCTATACAGGTTCCCAACCCCTTCCACAATACATACTGGTTTCTTCAATGTAGTCTCAACTAGACCAAACAAACTTTACTCTTCTGCGTCGCTTAGGTGTTTGAGCTGCTCCTGCTACCATAAAAATGCTCTCTGGAATGAGCTAGAGCTATGTCCATGCAAAAGCACATACTAGAAATTCTAATACAATATTAAAATGTCCTGAAATTACCACCTAAGAAAACTGTTTTTTACAAAACCTTGATGGCATTCAGACAAGATGCTGTAAGTCTAATATTACCCAACTGCCTGTCTACTTTAGATACTGGATATTAAAAGTGTATGACCTGGTCAGTGAACTGCTCTGCCTCCCGTAGCTCCACCTGTAAGTAGAGCCCTCGTTCCTCTGAACTCCTGACTTCTGTCAGGAGTTCAAAGCCCTCCTCCACCCACAGGCTTCTGCCTGCGCCTCATCCTTGGTGTCTAGTGGGGAGCTCTGCTTTCCTACTAGGCTGCCCTCTGCCTCGCTCCTCTTTTTTTCTGCTTTGCTCTCTGTCTGCTTTCTCTTCCGTGTCTGTCCCTTTTGTGCCCCTTGTGCCTTTCACAGTGCTCCTTTTGCATCACTTCTGTGTTACACTCTTTTCTTGCATTTCTCTCCCCTCACTCCACTCTCTCTCTCTCCCGCCGCTGCTGCCCCGCCCCCATCCTCTCTTGCCCTGCATTCTCACCCCCGCTCCCACCTCCCAGCTGTCGTCTCCTTCCTCCCCTCCCTCTATTTAGTGGTGGCTGTACTGCTGGCGCACCAAAGACAAGCCGATCTGCACCTGTCTGCGCCTGGACCGCGCCCAGTACCGGAACCCCTGGTTCTCGCGCCCCCCCCCCCCCCACACAGCCGCCACACTCGACTCTGCTACGACGCCACCACCCTCCACACGCTCAACACCGGCCACTCATCCACCTGCCATCAAGCCACCCCACAGCTCACCCACGGACACTTCTCCTGCCGGAACTGCATCTTCACCAGCCTCCACGCCACCACCCACCAAGACAGGACGCAATCACCACAGATGCATCCTACTCAACACCTGCTACGTCCACAAACACGCCATCAAACTCTGGAACCTACTCGACTCAGCCTCCCCAGACGTCACCTTCATTACCGAGACGTGGATGAACCCCTCCTCAGCGCCTGCCATAGCCATCCCAGACAGCTACAAGATCACCCGCAGGGACCGCACCAACAGACCAGGAGGAGGGATCACCATCGTCCGCAGGAATACCCTCAGAATCATGACCAGCACCGAAGACACCCTCAGCACCGTCGAACACCTGCACTTCCAGATCCACACCGATCCAAACACCACCCTCAGAGGGACCCTTGTTTACAGACCCCCACCACACCCTACGCACACAACACAACAACGCAGAGATCGGCGACAAAGCCCTAGACTGGATCACCTCCTTCCTAACCAGCAGAACTCAGAAAGTCTGCCTCCCTCCATTCTGCTTTGTAGCCACCAAAATCACCTGTGGCGTACCGCACGGATCGTCCATCAGCCCCACCGTCTTTAATGTCTACATGGTGCCGCTCGCAAACATCACCCAATCTCACAACCTCCATATCGTCTCATACGCCGATGACACGCAGCTGATCCTGTCCCTCACCAAGGACCCCGCTACTGCCAAAACCAACTTCCACGAAGGAATGAAGGCCATTGCCGAATGGATGAAGAACAGCTGCCTGAAACTGAATTCTGACAAAACTAAGGGTCCTCATCCTCGGCTACACCCCCTCCGCATGGGACGACTCCTGGTGGCCTGCCACACTGGGAACCGCACCAACACCCACCGACCACACACGCAACCTGGGATTCATACTGGACTCATTTCTATCAATTACCCAGCAAGTCAATGGCGTCTCTTCCTCATGCTTCAACACCCTCCGCATACTTTGGAAGATCTACACATGGATCACCACTGAAACCAGAAGGACAGTCACCCAAGCCCTCGTAAGCAGCAAATTAGACTACGGCCACACCCTCTATGCAGGAACCACGGCCAAGCTCCAGAAAAGACTGCAACACATACAGAACTCCTCCGCACGCCTCATCCTGGACATCCCCCGCCACATCCACCTCACAGCCCACCCGAGAGACCTGCACTGGCTCCCAGTCAACAAGAGAATCATGTTCAAACTCCTCACCCATGCCCACAAGGCACTACACAACACCGGACCGGAATAACTCAAACGGCTCTCCTTCTACACCCCGACCCAACAGCTTTGCTCCGCTTGCCCTAGCCACCGTCCCACACATCCACAGAACGACCACCAGCGGCAGATCGTTCTCCCATCTCGCCGCCAATACGTGGAAAACTCTTCCCACCCACCTATGACAGTCATAGGACTTACTTACCTTCAGGAGAAACCTCAAGACCTGGCTGTTCGATCAGTAGCAGCCTCTCACCACGTGCTTTCTTCCCAGCGCTTCGATGCTCTTTGAGTAGGAACGCGCTTTATAAATCTCGAATTACATTACATCACCACCCCAACAGCACCTTGAGACCTTCACGGGTCTGGAGTGCACTTCACAAATGCTTTGATATGTATGTATTCATATGGTGTTTCTATAGCGCAAGTCAATGAATGATAGGAGAGGAAGCTGGACGTAGTGTTCTTTAAAGAGGTTAGTCTTCAACTGTTTCCTTAATTAGAGCTGTTTTGGGGTGGTCCTGATGGATACAAGGATGTTCCAGATCCTGGGTACATAGATGGAAAAGGCTTGCTGCCATTTTATTTATTTATTTTCTTACAATTCTTAGTATACAGTTTGATGGTATCCTGACATGGGGTGTCCCAAGAACCAGGGGAAATGGTGAGCTTGTCTGCAAGATATGTGGGGTTGCTGGTCGTGATGGCTTTGTAAATTATGCAGCTGTTTTTGAAAATGGTGTGAGCCATCAATAGGAGCCAATGGAGTTCCAAAAGCAGGAGGGTGATGTGATCATATTTCTTCAGGCCCCGGATAAGAAATGCTATGGATTGAAAGATGCCCTTGTGGGGTGCCAGTGTGGAGTCTGGTAGGCCACAGAGCAGGGCACTACCACCATCCAGATACAAAAGTATGAGTACTTGAACAGCAGTTCTGAAGTCACTGACTAAACAAAAATGATTTCACATTCTTTAGAAGAGGGTTGGTACCATGGTGTCTTTATATGTTTTTTGGCAATGTGTTACTTGAATGGTAGGTTGGTATCCAGGGAAAATCCAAGTGACTTGACATTCGGTGAAAGCTGAGGCCGGTTCACGTCACTGAAACAGGATTGGACTTTTTGTTTGTTTGTGGGAAATAACAGGTGTTCTGGTGAGTCTGTTGAGCTAGGTTGAACTTCAGGTATGCGCTGGACATTCTGGTCTGAATATATGGGCAAGGTAATGCTGCCTCCCACTGGTCATGCAGTGCCAAGTATGTGCTGAGGAGGGTCTATATATCCTGGGGTCTAGCTTTTGCCTTCATTAGTGCCCAGTATTCATCCAGTATCTCCTGGCAATAGGTCAGATCTTTCAGCCACTCTCACCTGTGGGGCCAAGCGCCCCCACACCCCAGTGCACAGCCACCTTTCTTTTGGCCCGCATCATGGAGATAAGTCTGCAGGAGGCAACAGGGGTATCTCCAACATATCCCTGCATGCAACCACAGGCTCTCTGCGGGTGCTCCAGCCAGTCACGTCCTCAATACGATCAAATGATTCAGTCCAGAATTGAGCCACTCAACTGCAGCCCCAGGTTAAATGTAAAAAAAATAAAATAATCTGCGACCTTACTCCCACATCAGACACAATTACTGGCAATCCCATTTTACAAAGTCTTATTTGGGTGTGATGGATTCTGTGTAAGTACTTGACATGTATTAATCACAGTCAGTAGTTGGGGGAGAGCGTAGCCAACTGGGAGCAGTTGTACTCACAGCACTTGTCAGTACATGTGGGTCCCAGGTCTCATCTCCAGTGGTCTTGTGCACTAGGTGTGACCACAGGAACCCTTTCCTGCATAATTCTCTACAATCTATTATTTCGTTTTTTGGGGCGGGAGAGGCAAGCAGACTCTCTAGGTGGGTTAAGCCCACAGGCTCTTTGGTGAAAGAGGGATGTAGTGTTTTACAGCCAGCTCGCAGACAATAATACAAGTGTCTCTAGGTAGTGCACTGTCAGGCCGGGACCACACCACTCGTATGTCGATGAAGGTGCGGTCTCAATACAGATCACCCATTTAAGTGACACCCTGTCCGGCCCTCCAGGGTAACTGGAAGCACTGGATTGTGCTCCAGCTTAGCAATGTGTAGACAGTCCATTCATGCTCCCTGGCAGAGCTAGTCCGACGCCCATGTGGTGCACCGCACCGTGCCTACTGTGACCATAATTGACAAGATAATTGCAAACACCTCCAATAACATGATTAGGCATCATTCCCAAATGCAAGTTTTAAATATTACTCTTCACTATGGTCTGACTCATTTATTAGTCTGTTTTGATTTGAAACTCAATCTATACTAAGCCCCACTCCTTTCAAAGTGTTAAAACCTTCTAAGTCTCATCTTACTCCAGGCCCCCTACTGTTTTTTTTTTTTTACTTCCATTTTTCTTACGAGTTCCTTATAACAATGGGCACTGGGTATTTGCTACATTCCCCATCTACTCAACCGGCATGACTAAACTTGAGGGCAACATAGCACTGTTTCATACATATTGTCATCAATATGGTTATTCACCGATAATGAAGGCAATCCTAGGGTAAAACTGATGTAGAAAAAGAACCCACGACTAGCAGATAAAGGACCCTGGTAATCAACCGAGTCACTCTTCAAACTGGTCAGTTCTACGGCCACCTGTATTGACTGCATTTCTGCTGTTTCTACAGTGCTGTTAACTCTCTATTAATATGTTTATTTTAGGTTATCTTACAAAGACATAGCACAGTGCTTCTGCCAAAGGTCCAGCTAGGTCAAGTGCATCTTTTTTTGTCCCTGACTTGATTCTTGACTCAACTATCTCTTACTCCGATTCCTGTAAAAATACTAAAGGAGCTACGGCAGACCTACTGATTCGCATCTAGATCTCACACCTGCTTGACATTCTGCTTCTATATATAGATTCTTATTACTATCCTCATTTCTATACCACTCTTAGAGGTGGTGGTCCCCCTTTCCTTTATAACAAGATTAATTAGTCAGTTATTTAAAAAAAAGAAGAAGAAAAAAACTTAAAGCCCCAATTTTGCCCCCACTGTCACACTTCATGTAGTGGCCAAATTTCTCAACTTGAATTTTTTGGTGGACCAACATGATTAAAAACCTCTGAGGCTTCTGAAGAACGTCCAATTATGGACATAAGCACATTATGTTCTTTGGTGTTTAGGTGAGGGCTGATCCATTTTCAACTCCCAATATTCTCCCCAGTTTGTAGACCTTTCATTTGTACTAATTATGGACAAAAACCTGAAATTTCATCTGGATTCCTACATGACCCTATTTGTCTGCTCTTCAACTTTGCAACATTAAAAGCATTCTGACACTCATTTGCTTAAATCATTAAAGGATTATGGTTAGCAATACCACAGACCTGTGTATCGATTATGGAAATTTCCTGTATGGCATTTTCCCCAATACCCTGCTAGACAGGCCGAAATTTGCCCAAAAGCTGAAGTGCCCCTTTTTGCGATTTAACAAAGAGCAATCATGCGCCAATCACCAGGTGAAGTAATAGCTTCCTAATAAAATCAAGGTCCACTTTAATATTACCAATCTGGCTTTTAGATGTCTTTCTGGATTGTTACCCAGTTACCTTGACTCTAAAGGGACTACATGCATACCCCCTCTGCTCTCCCTTTAGCAGTTGCTGGTCACAGCTCTCTTTAAACTTATATTTACATTTCAAGGAAGCCGCCTCTATGCGGTACACTCTACTTTAATATGGACTTCATTACCATTCAGTATCCCTCTTTAGACATCTGCATAAAGTACATCTTGTATGATCTGACCCACAGGCCATCAACATTATAAGCCCTCTACGTGCAGTCAATCTGTCAATCATGCCCAGATGTCTGACATTTCTAGGCACCAGAGGAATCCACCAGAAGGTACAAAAAGAAATTGTGATTAGTCTTGAATATTACAATGCAGATTCCTCAGAGAATGAATGGCTACTCTAAAAAAGGTCTAGCAAGTTCAGATGATATTAAATATTTTCAAGTAGCTCAACTACACACACAGAGTTACAGAGAAGAGTTTACGAGAAATGGTAATTTAAAATATTAATATTTTGGACTGGATTTCCAATAGGATGTTAACTTGGCAGCCCAAACCACTCCTCTGCTCCAGCTGAGGAGAATGGAGTCAAACAGTATTTTCAGAATATAGGATGAAGGAACCGCAAGGCTCAATCTAACTGTTTTCCAGGTTATTGAAAAGAGTTAACCCCTGGGAACAATTGACTATCCTATGCAAAGGTGTCTGTCACTCCGTCTCTACTCACATAAGTCTTGTATCCCTTTGTCGAGTGCATGTCCAAGGCAAATCGCAATGTCACCTGTACAAAACAGCAGAGATCCTTAGTATTTTAATATTTTTGTTCAATTGTTTGATGCAATACTTTTTTATGTATTTTCTGTGTATTGTTTTGCAGTTCCAATCATAAACAATGTTTAGGTTGGGGTAGCCAGCTTCCAGTAATGACTGATTAAGTGGGGGTCCCCGGGATCCAGTAATGATGAAGTGGGATCCAGAGAAGTCAAAAGGTTGAGAACCACGGGGCTAGGATATCACTGCGCCTCGCCATGTCATCATACGCCACCACACAGCAGCACTGACCAATATCTATGACAACATTGTTCTCCAGTCAGTGCCCAGCATCCAATGCACTACATGACAACAACACCACCACTGCCGCCTCAACTGCGTGCTCTTCAAAATAGCATTGGCTGTTCCGCTTTCGAAATGTTCAGCAAGACAGTATTGTTCCAGCGGGGTGAAGGTGTGTGAGCACATTAGTGTTAAGGGCGTAACGGCTGGTTAGAGCAAAGGCACTACACCTTGCTAATGTCTACCATCCTCACAATTAATGCCCTCTTTAGTATTTTTATCCATCAAGATAATGGGGTTTGGGGGGGGGTTGACCGTGACCCAATATGATGTTACTTACATTCTCAGCACAACACACAAGGGCACACTAGGTTCGCTAGGTGGCAAGACATTTGCAGAGTATAGCAGGATGTGCAGTGGCGCTGTTAGAGGTGTGCAGCGTTTCCTATTTTCACAGTTTGCGTAAGAGTTCACAAGAAACCTCTCAGTAGTAAACAGAGGTCGCATTGTATAATAGTATTAGCGTGGGTAAAAATAAATTTCAGAAATGGTGATCAGAACTGAAACATAAGCACATGTAATACAGGATCCCCAGACTACAAGCCAGAGACTGGACTCTCATTAATCTTTCTGTTTTTGTTTCCTTTTATGGGTCAAGAGACCCGTGTGAGAGGTTACAATCCCTTCTTAGTACATCACAGCAGAAAAGGTGTAGTTAGTGTAAGTTTACCTTCTCCTAACACCATAAAAATGACGGGGATAAGGGGCAGCACTCAGGGAAAGGACAGATTGGGACCTGTCCTAACAAATGCATAGGACATAGAAGGGCCAGAGGAGGGACAGAAACCTGTTGACGAGACCTGAAGAGTTCATAATACGACCCCTTTTGGTTTTTAAAGTCATTTGAAAAGAAGAGCTTGATAAATCACCTCCAGTACTCTCGACCCACTACGCATTTCTGATTAGCTTGCCCTGTATTGTTTTGCCACAGACAAGGAAAAGTTAAAGAAAGACGTGCACAGTGAACAGGGTATTATTGCACCTATCTTAAAAAGTGGACTTAGGCCCTCGTTAAGAATTTTGCGGGCGGCCTCTCCAAACTCTTCCCACTCTCAGACCGCCAGTGCAGCCTGAACCCCGCCGGCCCTAATAGGGCTTCACCGCAGGGCCGGCGGGTGGAAACAGTGTTTACGC
The DNA here is from genome assembly GCF_031143425.1 of Pleurodeles waltl. Lineage (NCBI taxonomy): Eukaryota > Metazoa > Chordata > Amphibia > Caudata > Salamandridae > Pleurodeles > Pleurodeles waltl. Next base: position 13,054,132 of record NC_090441.1, on the reverse strand, counting down.
CCATCAGCCCTGCAGTGAAAAGGGCCTGAACATTGACACCGGCTCCAATGTGGGGGTGCAGCAGCACCCGTTGCGCATGGGAGCCCCTCCCCAGTCCCCCATTCCGCCAGCCTTTCCATGGCGGTGTGAACTGCCATGGAAAGGATGGCAGATGGGGACTCCTAATCCCCAGGGCGGCGCTGAAAGCAGCGCTGCAAGCAGCGCTGCCCTGGAGGATGAGAAACCACCGGGACCGCCATGCTGGCAGCTTGCAGCAGCCTGGCGGTGTCGGTGGTCCGACCACGGTCATAATGTGGCGGTCCCACGCCAACAGGGGGTGGGACCGCCACCGTGAGTCTGGCGGTCATGCGACCGCCAGACTCGTCATAAGGGCCTTAGTGATAAAGGATATCTGACCTGATGTATGCTGTTCGACAGAGCAATATCCCTATTTGTATACGTACCTTCTCTGGATATAGATGGCCAGGGAGTAAAAGGGAAGGAGAATAAGTGTTGTCGCTTTGTTATATTTTTCTTCAAAAACGAGGACTAATCCTGCTAGGTCGTTTTTGTTGGTAGTCCCCTATCTCATGGTCTTAGCCACTAAACTGTAGTTTTCTAAATTTCCATGTGGCAGGATGCACAGAGGAGGGGAATATTTGCCAATGAATTAAATCCACAAAGCCTGGGTGAGTCCAGCCAGCCGTTTAACCATTTCTGACTGGGAAATAACTAGCTCTTAGCATTTTCCAGCAATGCATAAGATTAAACAAGTGCTATCCATTCTGAGCTGAGAAATGACAAAGGCGTTTCCATCTCAGCATGGACAGCAATTGAAATAATCCTATATTTAAACATTCTGTTGGAAAAGCAGACGACTGATTTAGGCAAATTTGAGCATGCATGAGACTGTAGATCCCTTTCATATAAAGGAGAAGCTCTCCACTTAAAGACAGGGTATTACCCAGGTTTAAATAGCAAATGTTTTGCATAATATATGTGACACTAATCTTGCCATGGTTTGGTTTTGATATTATTATATAAACAGATATACACATAATATAAATAAACAGACATATACACACACACAAATACACATTTGTTTTTTTCCCCCCAAGACATCCATTGAGGATAAAGAATTGCCATCATTCAACATTTGCATTAAAAAAATATAATATTCTTTCATTTGACATAATTACAACTTGGCAATGATGTCAATGTGTTCCGCCCAGCAGATACGGTCTTTCTCAAGACAAATATTACATGAATTGAAATCAGACACAGGCGTTTTATTCATCGGTAGACACAGAAAATACACTTCATAGCCCTAGAAGTTAAAGAACTATCTTCACGTTTTTTGTGTGCTAAACAAACACATTCATTTAATCTGTAAATATTTATAAGTAAGACAGACTTCACTAAGAGCAGTATTAAGTGTCATTTAATAACACACCCCAGACTGATGGCTGAATGTTATTTGCAAAAGGATTCATATGGGGATGCCTCACTTGCCACTGGATACGGTCTGTAGAAGCCAGGCTTTAATCCAAAATAATTCCATCTATTTGTCAAGATGTCTAGCCCAAGTGGACGTGTTGTCAGTTATAATTCACAATTTTCAATATCGTCTGCAAATTCAAAATAAACCAACTCTGATAATGCAATCGCCTGTTAAACATATCGCAAGTTAGCAATGCAGGGTAAGTACATGTTTTGTTTCTAAAAGCAAATGCTTTTTCAGAATTATCTTTTTTTACAGAAAAATTGTACTACCTTTTACGACATGGATAGTCAAGGATTTAAATTACGTCCCATGTGACATAAAATGAATACTTTTAACTTCTTGTTCTCTTTTACTGTTGGTTACCCTCGTAACTCGTCTTGTTGACACTGTTTTTGCATGCTTTATGATTATGTTACTTACACAAAAAATCTCTTGTTTGTGCTTTAATCATGTCTTCGGTAAATAGTTTTATACCAATGAATTTCTCAGTGACGTCACATTTCTAAATGTGACTGCTGGGATAGCACCTATTTCCAAGCTGATTACTGACTCATTTCTCAGTACAACAGAGACCATTTCTATTTTTAGCATCTAGTTTTTGGGCCGTGGCTCCAATTAACGGCTTTTGATAACCCAATTCCTAGTACGGCAGTCATTCCATTTTTGCAATCATCACCCATAAAATAGGGCCTGTTATGATCTTGGTGGGTATGCTTACTTCGGAGCAAATGTGACAGATATCCCGTCTGTCGTATTATGATCCCATTATATGCTATAGAGATCGCAATACGGTTGACGGAACATCCGTCAAATTTGTGACAGAGTATTCCATCCGCCAAGATCATAATTAGGCCCTATATTTGGTCCGAGGCTATCGTTTGTCATTTCCTTTCTAAAATGACAGGTACAAAGCGTCCCATTAGGGACTTCAAGTTTCAAATTTAGAAATACTGTGGTGCATTTATTCCTCGTGGCAGTAAGTCGTAAATTCAATTCATTCCTATAAGGGGTCTGCTATATTGTTCATCTAGTATCTCCCTGTCATCCCATACAAGGAGTAGATCATAAATATATTGCAGTTATTCTCTAATAGTGTAGTATATTTCACGCTAGGCTCATTGGACAGCATTTGCTCCTCTCCCCAGCACATCAAGCTCTTAGTATTAATTTGGTCAGCAGCACATGCAAATCGCAATCCCATGTACATGTCAAAGGCTAACCAAAAAATTAAAAAAAATATTATTAAATCTGCAAAATCATAATGATATGACAGGGTTGTGGAATTCGCACAACCCAACAATAACAACATATTGTTAGATCAGGGGTTTCCTACCTTTTCTGTAGTAAGAGCTATGTATGTTCAACTGAAATTATCCAGCGTTACTAATATTATAAGTGTTGTAACAGTGACAACATTAGACGAGGTTACATTAGTCGCCACTATATGCAAGATCACTAGAAGTGATCAGCTCAGTGCATCGGCACGGTTGTCAGCACACAAAAAAAGAGTAATATTAGTAATAATTCTCCTATAATGCTGCATGATTTATCACTCAAATATTAGCTGTAAATATATTTTATATATATATATATATATATATATATAAAAGAAAAATCTTGTAATGACAAGAAAGGTCAGGACACTTCCAGTATAATTTAAAGCTTTTTACTCTTTACAACGAATATATATAAGCTTATGATTTCTAAAACTATACATATTTTCATCTTGAATACCCAGTATTAGTTTAACCATCAAAAATTTCTAAAGTAAGCTGGGCTGTCCACAGGAGAGCTAGCTAGAAGTAGTTGGTGAGCTATTGGTAGCTCGCTAGTTACACATTGGTGAAGCCTGTGTTAGAGACCTGGACAACAAGTTTTCACATCTATTTTGTCAAATTATAAATAAGCCACAACCCCCTGCAGCACAAACTCTCTGACTGCCAGTTTACAGTACCACCAAATGCTTCAGAGAAAGAGAACTGTGCCCGTAAGGCAAGATGTTTCCATAAGCATACATTGTTCAAAGCTGCATATTTGATTAATTTATGCAAAGCGTTTACTGCGAGGGTGAGGACTGTGGGGAAATGCAATGAGCTGTTAGCTGAGCCTGCATTACTGACAGTAGGTTCAACATAAAACAATCACACGTTTGCATACTTTAACAATCTTAGGCTATTTGTAATGTTCCGAGAATGTTCCCTGATTGTGTATAAATACATGCAGAAGCATGACTGCAAGTCTGATAACTGCTTTCAAAATAAATTGTACAAAAACACTAAATTAAACTAAAAAAAAAAAAGGTCTGCTAAATTATTCTGCAACTGTATCTACCGTTTCTCTGAGGCATCGTTTGATAAAACGTGTTTCATGCCTGCCATTCTTATCATGTAAACTAATTTAAAATCATTAATGGAAAAACGAAATTAGGTTAGGAGCCCAATGATCAAGAAAGTCATAAACGTGCACCCATGAATAGATTACCTTGCACTGGTGCACATTTACAACTTTCAAAAAAATCACAAAAGTAGGCCTGGAAACTGTATCCTAACAAACTTTTGAGACTTCTATTTTCGCATGAGAAAATAAACATACATATGTATATTGGCTCATACGACAGTCTCCATTGCGACTTCACATCACTTGTTTATTTTTCTTTTTTCAACAGGGAAAACATTTCATCCTCTGGGGAATCCCATACTTTTTTCCTACCCTGGAAAAAGTTTTACTCCTGTCTCTCTCCAGAGTGAATTTCGTTAGTTTCCAATGTGGGAAGAGTTGATGTACACCCGTAAACTTGTGTCTGGGTGTGGACAAACACAGTACTTTCCAGCTCAAGAACTTAAGCTCCCTACCTACTTACAGCACATATGTATATAGAGTCGCAGAAAGGTGGTAAATTAAAAGCCCTGCTAGAAACCAAACACTGACACAATATGAACCCTCGCACACCCAGATACTATGCTATCAGAGCTCTGATATAATTAAAATGCTACCATAATTTCTCACGTCACTGCACGGCACCAAAACAGGCGAGTGAATATGTTTTAAAGAACAAGTAGATTTCTGAAGCATCCCATTGCTTGGACATGCTTAAATTTGATCAAATTCCACATCCTTGTACAGTGCTCATAGGGTATTGATCTAGCTTTGAGATAATGAGCACATGCTTCAGGTCCATCTTCTTCATAAAAAATGTCTTTATGTCACTGACATTAACAACTGTGACCACCAGTTATCTTGACATGGAATTTCCAATCATTTCACAGTACAGAATGAGTGTTGCCGCAAACAGTACGTATGGTGTAAAGAAATTGTCACTGTACATTAATATTGCTCTAAATTGCTGTCTTAGGCGATACCATGGGCTGACAGGTGGCCTAACAGGATACTTGAGGATCTTCAAAAGTAAATAAACTGTTTAAGATGTTTTCATCCTAAGTATTGGTATTCCCCAATCAAATATTTGTCTCTCCAATTTTCTTATAATCCCTAGTATGCTGTTCTGAATACCAATATTTTTATGTGTGAAACTATTTTAGCAGGACATCTAACCCAATAGTTGTACTGTTATGTACGCTTCTTTGTTAAGAAGATAATGTGTCCACCCTTGTCGGGGGGTCTTAAGACTGTGTATTTGCACAGTTACTCAACTGCTGCTTAAGGTTTCATTGGCAGATGTGCTTCATCCTCATCCTTTTACAGTTTATAAGATCAAAACCCACATTATTAAACTGCCTCCAAGGCATCGAAGTTTGACTATAAAAAATATTTTGATTTCTTTCTAAATCTACAATCGCTACAATCAACTGTGTCAATTCCAGGTGTCTCAAGCAAAGCAAATCCATACAGAGCAGTAAGCCCCTCATTGTTACATATTTGGAGGCTGGGTTTCAGTTTGTCTCATTGATTTGAGTTGAGGCAGTTTGAGATTATGTATCTTTGCTAATTTCAATTTCTTTAATAATCAAAGACACAATGAGAGCAAAGGGTTCGGCCCGGTTGTAATAATTCATTTTGACTACTACTTAAGGATTCAATGTGTGATAAATGATTTCATAATTGTTTGAATATGTTTTGACCAAATTTACCAATTCTGTATTGTAATGCTATTAACTTTTCCTGATTATCTCTTTGCCTCCCTCCTCTGTGTTTTTTTCTTTTCCTCTTTCAACTTTTCTACAACATTGTCTTAAAATATCTAGCTGATGGTCCAGGGTGGGAATTCCGAACTTGTTCATTCAACAATTTCTATACAATCAACCAATTCTGCATCTTAAATGTCATCACGATTTGACATATTGGTAAAGCACTTTTCTACCTGGTTGATCACATCAAGCACGACAGCCTTCCCTCATTTCTAAAATGTTTGACACTTAGTTGGGCATTGTACACAATGTTTCAGAGCTTTTTCTATCTCATAATAATTTGTTTTGGTTGTTCATTTGTTCTCTAAATGCAGAGATACATTACTGTTCGCATTCTTTGGTTGACTCTCAGCATATTTGATATATTTCTAAATTGTGACTGAACAGGATAAAGAAAATTAACTTGGTATTGTAAACACTCTCAGTCCTCTAAGTTTCTGCAAAACAGTTATGGAGAAAGATCAGCTCCAACCATGTATTTAGTTCCCTTTTTCATACCTTTCCAGTTTCTCAATTTCTGTTTCAAAGACTGAGTTGATGTTGGCTCTCTTCCTATATTTCTGGATATGAGATTAGTCATACAGTTCTTATCAAATAAAGCATTTTTTTTTTTGCTTATTTTCCGGATCAGTCACTATGATATGAGAAATCGCTTGTGCCCCAACATCTACGGCCTCAAAAATACTTTTTGTCTCTGGCTTGAAAGTGCAGATGTCTGCTGACCTATTGTTACCCATTTTTCAAAATGAATATAGACTGGGCCTGACACCCACCTCTTACAATTAGTTGGTTGGTTTATATTTAAGCCTCCTATGGAGTGCCTGCATGAAACTATTTCACATTTTCAAAGTAGATCAAATCATCATCATGGTTCAGTAACAGTAAACTTCTGCTCCAGGAAACCAGCTACGTCTCCAATCACTCATTAACTGTATCCATGCATTTGACCATTTACAGCGCTCAAATGCCTGGGTAATTTTGTGCTATACAAATTACAAATACTTGCATGTACACACACAAATAGGGCATCATTACGACCCTGGCGGTCTTGAGACCACCAGGGTCGTGGTGGAGGTCGGAACGTCACCACATTACAACTACGGCAGTTGTGCCACCGTCGGACCACCAGCACCACCACATCACAACTTTGTCAGTCTAGCGGTGCTGGTGGTCCTAATCAGATTACGAGACCCTTCTCTGCCAGCGATTACATTAGCATTAGCCCCGCCATGTAAAGGCTGGCGGAGACGGGGTGCAGGGTGCCCCAGGATAGCCCCTGTACTGCCCATGCACTTGGCATGGGGAGTACAGGGGACCCCCTGGCCAGCCCCGTCACGATTTCCACTGTCTACTTTGCAGGGTCAACAGGTGGAAAGCTTTTCTTCTTAGCTCCAGTAATGGAGGCTAATTCGTTTTTTTTTTTCAGCTCATCCAGTGGCATGTCCCACAGACAGGAGGCCAGCATGTAGATTTAGCTTTTCTGGCTTAACATGGCTAAGTAACATCTTCATCGCAATCCAATATTCGGTCACATCCGGAGACACTGCAGACCAACAGCCTTTGTTGCATTTATGGAGCCATCTGGGGAATGATGTCACCATAAGTCTCAAATCCAAGCAGACATCATGAAACCAATGAACTTTCGGAAATGCCTATTGGTGGCAATTGTTAGCAATGCAGAATGTATTTTCCATGCACTGGAAGGTCCCTTTACACAACTTTAAAAAACAAACTACATTGTGGTTTTACATTTGCATTGTTAAAAGATGTTGATTGTGGCATCGCCTCCACCCTCCAGAGCTCCGATGACCTATATAACTTCAGGTACATAATGCACTCTCCCTCACTTGCCTTTTCATCATGCTAAGAGCAGCCAGCGAAAAAGAACACAGATAATGTATTCAGACAGCGTATTTCATTCTTATTAGCAGATGAAAGTGCTCAACAAACAATACACGTTTCATTAATTTTGGTAATGAAAGAGATGGCTTTCTCTAGACCAGAGTTGAACATGCACGTTGTTCAAAACATCCAGACTCTCATGCAGACCTCTTTGTACTGCAGTGTCCAATACCAGTAGTTACATGGTGCTTAAAGACCTCAACTGCGTAATACACGTATAAACTAACAATATATGGAACTCAGGACTGCCCTGATACTAAAAGGTAACTCCCCTCCTCCCCCCCAATAAAACAGGGGACACTTTCTTTCTACATCATGGCAATCAAGAATCAGAATCAACTTGATATTTTTAAGGTGCTAGACTAAAAATATGTCTGGGTCTTTCTACAGCCAACCACAATTGTTAAAACAACAAAATGAGACTGACAGGAGCTGCAAAGCATGGTTCACCTTTTTTTCTTAACCCTTTAAAGCCAACTTTTTAAAACACTAATACGTCAAAAACTACTGAACTGATTTACACCAAATCAATAACTACAAGCTTTCTGAGTAAAGTTCTTCTTTCATGCCATGTTTGTTGTATATCCATTAAGTTGTTGGGGCTGTAAGTGGGGGCAAAATGTCTCATGGGAGCTAAAATAAGAAAACATCTTCTACCCCTTTTTAAATGATTTGCAAGAAAACTTGTATTCAAGACCTCAGCCGTATATTGCAAGTACCACTAACCATAATTTCTATGAAAAAAAGAATCCCCTCATTTTGCTAATTTCTAAAGGAACTAATTTAAAGTGTTACAGCTTTTGTTCCATCAAAATATCTGCAGGCATGCCACAGTTTTGTCAGGAATACAGAATGTTAGTGCACTAGTTGTTCATTAGAACACTACAGTGGGGCTGCAGTAGAACACTGGGAAATCAACTGAGAAGCTGCTGCTGTTTGAAGTGCATGTTTTACTCAGAATATCAGACTTTCTTCTCACACGGCTGAGGAAATTAGTGTGTACTTATAGAGTATGAGCACTCACTTTATCGTCTAGAGCAGCTTCCATCAACTCTCAGAAACTCATGAGAGAAACAGTTTATTTGCAAACATGGTTCATCAAACCCCAGAAGAGGGCCATCAGTTTTCACAGGATAACGTCACCTTAGAGCACACCACAATTTCTAAAATTAGTATAGTTGAACAAACAAATAATGTACATTATGACCATTACCTTTTTTAGGTGCGCATTTTTGTGCATTCACTACAATGCATTTCAATGGTGACCATGTACTAAAGTCCTGTAATGGTTGCCACATCATGTTCCCCATGTTGTGGCCAGCCAATCATGGAGGGTCCCTGTTATACCACCCTGGCTCCCTGTACCCTACAGGTCAGGGGGTGCTCACATTGCCCCCTTATATACATTTTAATTCATTTTCAAGATACAGGTACCATACACCTGAGTCCTGTATTGTCTGCCACAGTATAGTTTTCAAGTTATGGTCAGTCAATCAGGATGACTACCCCCTTTTAAAGTGGACAGAGCATATCTGTCCGACAACAGTTCAGCTGTCACTATCTTTCTAACACAAAAACTGAAACAGTACTCTCCTATCAAAATAACAAAGACAAAATATATAAGTACAACTAAAATATATAACAACAGTCTTTAATAGAATTTTTAAATAAAGCCAGACCTAACCTACTATAATGCACTCCTGATTTAATGCATCATATTTAACACAAATAATACAATTCTCATTGACAACACAACATAAACTTACACAAAGAAAAAAGACAACATATACCAATTTTTTTTTTTTTAGCAAAGACAAACATATTCTAACCAAATCTCAACTCAAACACATAACAAATATTCAAATTTCAAACCAAATAATTGCATCAATATCACATATATCTACGTATAAGTGCAATATAATGATCCGCGTCTAGCAATTATATAGTCATAAATTGCCAAAAGACTTCAAAAAAATCTCTGCCTGTAACAGAACTTTGATGTAAATCTTTTAAAGAGTTTCTTGACAGTCAAATACTCATTGGTTATCAAAGACCGTTCAAGTTCACAATGTTGACCATTCTCCAACGGGTCCAGATTTGTTGATCCATCATGAGACCTATAAAATTAGGGTCCTTCGTTACAGCTTCGGTACTCAAGTGCCAACGCGCGTTTCGGTGGATTTAAACATTATTATATATTTATAATCTCACAGCCACCTTCCTCAGGGCATGTATATGTAGAAAAAAACACCAAAGACTGAATAATTCATCTAAATCAAAAAAACATATATCAGGGATATATTAATTAATCCAAAAGTTTGTGTAGCAGCTGTGTTTTAACTTACAATCATTCAATAAATATTTCAATATCTGTAATTAAACGATCAAATAAAGAATAAGTTGATGTGGGTACCTCAACCTTCACACCATACAGAATCAGAATAAAATACAGGAAACAAAAATAAAAAGGATATTAAATGGAAAAATTAATCAAGCCCCTGAACAGACCAAACATGAAAATCAAACCCAACTAATAACAAGCATGCATGCCAAAACCAAAAACAACATGAACAGAACCTCAAAGAAATAAAAAGTACGAAGAACACCCAAAGTGAACACATATATGAAACGTGCTCAACCTATACTACAGGCCAATATATCATACCTGTTGGTACTTCTATCTTTCTAACTCCTTCATAAAAACCCAAACATATTTTTAAATGCAAATTTCTCGAATGCGGCTGAACAAATATACGCTGAATAACAAAATGCATGCTTTGATTAAAATTATCTTTTTTTTTGCCTAATTTGGTATAATTCTGTTAAGCCATTATTTTTTATCAATTCCCCAAATTTCCTATGGGAATTAACATGGGCAATCAAAGTTTTGGGACCACCCTTTTTTTTCTTGGACTCTGCTTGACAGATCACCCTGAAAACTTTACAGGAAGGAGCCAAGATAGAATAACTTTTGTTTTGAAAAGTTTTGTGAAGATTTGTCAAACCCAGCCAAAATTATCAGTGAAACAAAAAATGGCCTTCCTGTGGGCAGTGACCCAACTATAATTAAAAAGTGTCACGAGAGAACTAGGAAGGAGGGGGGATGGGGGAAGATAGAGAGAGGGGGGAATGTCACTTACCTATAAATATCTATGTGTAGAGTGTAGTGCTGTGGATGACGTTTGTAAAACAGCTATATGTTTCAACCCTAAACGTGTTCACTAAACACTATTAAATGGATGTCCTAGCCAAACAGCAAGCAACGGTTGGCCAAATGGTCCTTTAAACTTTGGGACTTCTGCCTCATGCTAGACACTGCTCTGGGAAGATACTGCTTTTTAGTCTATGCTAATCATGTTTATCTAAAGCAACACATGCTATGAAGAGTGAATGGTACTTATCCTGTATTTTTCTGGTCGTAGTGTGTAGTGCTGTAAGTTCACATGCAATTGAGCACTTCCCCGGATACGTCACAATGTAGTCACAGATGTCTTCACCTGCTCACAATTTACTCCCATACTTTTTTATGGAATATCTTTTGTAGCATTTCTTCATAGTATGTAGCGTATCTGCATGTAATTTTTATAGTATAAACTGTATCTTGACACAATAAAGCACTTTAGTACAGTATTTCTTATTTCTTGATAACAATCCTTTACATGCTTTTCGGAAATCATTTCCTCTAACACCCATCTCCTGAATCCAGCTACAGCAGCCTCTGAACACACTTTTCTTTCCCTATGTTCATTAGTCAAAGGCATAGCTGTTCTTTCAGGTATTCATACAAAAGTGTAAATGTAAGAACATCGCGCACTGTCACATGTGTACATAGCTACTAGAGGTGGGAGTAAGTGCTAGTGTAGAAAGTGTAAGAACTGTTTGCATATGGGGGTGGGGTGGAGAAAAACTCTATTAAAATAGCCAAGTCAAAGATGAACAATGTGAAACTGGAAACATGAAAAAAAACAGGAAAAGAAAAAACAATAAAAGAAAGAAAAGGGAGAAATAACCTATAATTCCAACAATGGGGACTCAGGTATTATGTGATGGGTTAGAAATTGGGGCAAGTCTGTGATAGTTTACAGGCTAATGTCTTGTACCTGAAAATCTCACTTTCTAAACGAAGCAACAACTAGATGGCACCGGCGGCCCGATGGCATGATGCGTAGTCATTAGTGTTGTAGGCAATGTAGACCAGAGTGATCATTTCCAACCATCTCCAGGACCTCCCGCCACCTCTCACATGATATATCTTCCCCCACCTTCTTCACGTATAGTCATGCCCTTTCAACTGGTGCCCTTCCCACTCTAAGAGTCGGTATCTCGTCGGGATGAGTCCACAAATCCAGAATTTCTGTCCAGGGGTGTGCCATAGGGCACCTCCTAAGCCCTCTTCTATCCTCCTTCTGAAGCATCTGTTCCTCTACCCCGCCCACTTTGTGACATCCTTTTCCCATTCTACCAGGTTGGGGCACCTGGCTGACTTCCATGCCATTGTAATCCGTCTCCTTGCCAGGGCCAATGCGAAGTCTATAAACTGGGACCCCACCCTGCATTTCATGGGTCTAGAGAAATTTTTCCACTAAACAGATATCAATGGTGTGTGGACTCGGGCACCCAAGTGTGAGGTATGTTCTGCAGATAACCGCACCCCTAAAAACCTGCAAAGGAGAGCACCCCATGTTATGTGGCAGAAGTCTGCATCTAACAGTCCACACCTCAGGCAGCTCTGGGTGTCTCCTCTATATATTACCCGGAGTCTATGTGGTGTCAAATAGGTCATATGAAGACAATTGAATTGGATGTACTGAAGTCTAGTGTTACGTGAGACCTTCTTGGGATATGCTATAATTTTTCCCCAGTCTCTATCTGAAATCACGTTTTCCAGGGTCCCTTCCTATTTAGTCCTCAGCGCCGTCAAGGATGTACGCCCCATCTCATTCAGCAATCTATAGAACCAGGTAATCAGCCATCTAGCCGTGCCCAATGAAAGAGCTGAAGCATAGCATGTGTAAGGGGTTCCTGAGGACCACTACTCCATTGGTCTGCAAATGTTCACACAATGTCCTCCTAGGTCAAGAACTGACCGCTAGGTAGACCGTGTAGGCCTATAAGATCTCCCAGTGGGATGAGTTCACCCTTTTGGAAGCAGTCACCCACCGTCACTAACCCAGCAGTCTACCAGTCCGAGAGTCCAGCTTCTGTAAAATAGGTTAGTGGATTGCCAAGGGGGAGGCCCACTATGTGCAGCCCTGGGGAATATACAACTGCCTTTCGGGGCCTCGCTTGGCAACGCCTCCAAGTAGACAGTGCCCCCTTCAGTAATATAGTTGGACGTTTAATTGCCATGTCCGATCTTAACCGCTGCAGCAACAAAACTTGGTAAGGCAACAGGCCCATCTGGCACAACACACTATGGTGGGTGTCTCCAAGCAATCTAGCAATCCACTACAGCTATGCCGCCAAGTAATACAATTCGAAATCTGGAACTACCAAACCTCCCTCCTCAGGTGGACGTCTCATGATGGCAAGCGACACCCTATGTCTGCCCCAACACATATAAGCTCCCTAAGCAATGCATCCACCTGACGAAACCACACCACCGAAATGTTGAACGGTATGTTCGCAAAAAAAGTAAAGAAAGCAGGGTTATGCCACAATTTTAGCAACTGTTATTCGTGCCATCAGAGATGGTTTTAACAAAATCCGAAAAGGGCACTACTTTTAAAGGAGTGATAAGCCCCTCCTCGTTTTCCTTCATATACATCTTTGACAGTATGGTAAATCTGAATGCCTAAGCACCTAAAGGATGAAGGCTCCCACCAGAGACGCACCGGTAGGTTACGGGGGTGCTGGGAATCCTCAATACAGGGAAAGAGGTAAGTCTTTGCATGGTTCAATCGCAGGCCAGCCACCCTTCCAAACTCCTCAAGCCGATCAATCGCAGCTGTTGCCCCGGTCGAGCAGTTTGCTATACAAGAGGAGGTCATCTGCAGACAACGAAATAATATGGCGGTGGCCATCCACTAGTGATCCATTCTCTGTGCTTTCTTTTCGGAACAAAGCTGCCAATGGTTCTATTGCCAGGGCACATAATAAAGGCGACAATGGGCATCCCTGCCTCGTCCCCCTATGAATATCATATGTGGAGGAGACAGTAAGCCCAGTCCTCACCGTCGGCTCAGTGTACAGCAGTGTTATCCATCGGGTCCAACAGTCCTCCAGGCCCATTCTCTGTATAACCTTTGATAGGAAGTCCCAGCGTATAGAATCAAAAGCTTTCTCGAAGTCCACAGATATGTGTGGCCTCGGTTTGGGACTGTACATCTGGATGGTTCAAAACATGGGAAAATCCACGCAGGTTAAGGGAGGTACTCTTGGTCTTCATGTAAGAACGTCTGCATGTAGGGAATCATTATGTTTGCCAGAACCTTGCTAAGTATTTAAAAGTCCATATTTAACATGGACAACAGGCGAAATGTGAAGGAAAATGCCCCTGAACGCATTGTCTTAGGAAGCGGAACCACCAGCGAAGTCCTGGGAGATTCCAGTAAATGGCCCTTTTCTAATGAGGTAGCATACAAGCACTCGAGTTTTGGTGTTAGTATATCTATGAAGGCCATATAACATTCAGCTGGAAGCCCATCAGGCCCCAGAGTTATACCCATGGCCATCCCCCCTATTACCTGGCATTTCTGCAGGGCAGTGACCGGAATCCCCTGCGTTCCAGCTGCTTCCTGAGGCAGAGTTTGGAGCTGCACACTATCAAGGAATGTATCCTGCAGGTAGTCAGAGAGAACCTCAGGCCGTACATAAAGAGCCTTGAAATACAATCAGAGTTTGTCATTAATGAGACTGGGGGTATACAAATGTACCCCAGGTGCAGTGGTCAGGTGTGTGATAGTAGTGCCTCTAAGTTCAGGGTGGATAAGCCAAGCTAGTAGTCGTCTAGACATACCCGCTTCCTCCTGTGTCTTATCAAGGTAAGTCTTATAGTCGATATTTTGTAGCCTGTCCAGAACCTCAAGGTGCTTTGTACGAGCCTCTTGTGTTCTCTGATAGACAAGGGATCCAGAACCCTGCGACATTCATAAGTGATGTATTGAATCTTCAAGAGCCTGTAACTCTCCATGCAGTTCCTGGCAAACTCCCACAGCTTGGCTCATGCACTGCCCCACACTACCACCTTAAAGGCTTCCCATTTCACAATGCCAGAAGACGTGGACCCCTGATTGGCTGTGGAATAGCCCGCAATGGAAGTACCTAAGGACTCCCTCTAACTATCGTCCTCTAGCGCGGCAGGTTATAAACACCATAGTGGCATCGCTGGTCTAGTATGTGGTGGATCAAGTGTCAGAAAAAAAGGGCTATGGTCTGACATGTTACGTCCCAGATATTCTGTGGATAGCAGTGAATGGCAAAATCTCTCATAGCAAAGCCTGTCCAATCTGGTATGTAAATTGTGTATATGGGAGTAATATGAATAGTCTCGTTCTTGACTGTGTTGGACACACCATACGTCAGTGACGGCCCAGTGGTGTATCCAATCCCTCAACCCAGAGGCAGGTCTATTGGCGGGAGCTCCCTGCAATGGTGGAGTGGGGCAGTATATCAGAACAGTGTCTACACAATTAAAATATCCCCCGAATAAAGATCCCCTCCACATCATCAAACCCACTGGGGCCAACAGGGTCTAGAAGAACCTGAGTTGATCTTTGTTGGGAGCATAAATGCTTCCCAAAGTGACTTCTTTCCCCAGGAGTCTACCGTTAAATCAGTACATACCATCTCCCCTTATCAATAGCTTCTCAGTGCCCCTCTCACATAGGTAGAGTTTAAGAGGTTGCATAGAGTTGTCCAAGCCATCTACAGTACAATCAGGCAATCTCTATCCCCACTGTATGCATCTCTTGTAACATCCCTATATGCACTCCCCTGTGATGCAGATACTGATATACTTTATAAAGCTTTGCTGCAGACCCCATCCCCTGGACATTCCAGGTTATGCATAGTAATCTCTGTGGTTTGTTAGCCATGAAGCAGCATAAAGCTTAAACTGCCTGGTAGAAGTTCCCAGCCCCTTCCATGATCCCTGCCTCTGATAAGTCTCCATATAACATTCCTTGAGTCGTCGAAATAAAAAACAAACCCCCATTTTGTACTCCTCAACTCCTGGGCTGAACTGCAATGGCCGTCCACCAAAACAAATCAACTTCCATAAAGGAAACAAAGTCGTAGGCACTGTTCCACCATGCTCCCATGAAGAGCCTGGTGATAAGGGAGGTCTTAAAAAAAAAAAAAGATGTCATAAATTGCAATGTCAGCTTTCCTCGTGAGTGCCCTAAACTTCAGGAGTAATCCAGGCCCATCCTGGAAGCCACTTCACCCAGCCCAAAACTCCAAGATTCTCCTCCACCCAGTGCTACCCATTATTCAGGAGGACCCCAGCATCCCCCATTGTACATATACAGTCACCAAATTTGAAGTAGCCAGTGCATAGTTACCTGGTATTTCCCTCCTTTAATCACTAAGTTTTATGGAAATGTGCATGCCTGTGATTAGTCAAATAAGTTAATCTACAGACTGTGGGGTCACCACAGGGAAGCCATCTTTTTCAGGAGTATCCTGGTCCTTGTTCAGAACCCTGTTGCTGGGTGAGGCCTGCTGTCTGGAGTGCCACCGCCCAATCATAGTCTGTGCTTTAGCTGGTCTTTCCCAGCGATTACAATTCTGGGACATCCGGGGCCTTCTGGGAGGGCGACTTTATCGTTCACTCTGCCTGTGCTGTTTTTCAACCAAGGAGCCCCAGTCCTGTGCACCTCCAGCCAGTCCCACGCTTCTCGAGTTTGTCACTAAAATGCATCCTGCCGTCTACCATAAGTTTCAGTTTGGAAGGAAATACTAGGGAATACTGAATGCCCTCTTCCCTGAGAGCTTTCTTCACTTCAGCATAGGACGTCCTTTTCTCCTGGACTACGGCTGTGTAGTTTGGGAACATGTTCACCTTTCCGTTCTCAATCTGATATGGGCCCTTCTTACGAGCACAATTCAACAGGACGTCTCTATCACAGTAGTGCAGCAATTTAGCAACCACCTTTCTCGGCTGTCTTCCCAGGGCCAGGGGAGCAAGCGGGAACCCTATGGGCTCGCCCCAGCATCAAAAAGGGGATAGGTTTATTCGGGCCTATGTCTGTTTTGATTCAGTTCTCGAGGTATGTACGTCAGGTAATCTCTAGTCCACCCCGCTACTCCTAAGCGAAGGGCCAGTCAGGCGCCTCCAGCCACACCTTTCCGCACCAGAGCGCCCCCACTGCAAAGGACAACACAGGGGCAACACAGTCACTTCCTTCCCGACAATGCGCTAGGAGAGTAATTGAACGTGGTAGTAAACAATGCAGATGCCCAAGCAGGCGACAAAATCCAGCGCCAAGAATGTTCAGTGTGGCTTCCAGAGGTCTGCGCCCACCCTGCCGAGCCAGCGGCCAGAGCAGCATGGCCAATCCAGATCAGGTAACAATGCACCACCTACAGCCACAATATGTCCTGGTCTGCTGTGAGGTTTCAGGGAAGTTTTATAAGCCCTGCTGCTTAGTCGGACACCGTCCATTCATCTCCATAGAGTCCCCAGGTTCCTTCTTCCGATACATGCCACTGTAGGGCCTCCCACCTCTATGTTTGTGCGTCACCGCACCGTTTCTAGTCATGTCCTCCCTGGCCAGAAGGCCTCAAGTTCTTCCCAAACTGTGTCCCATGCAGCACCTCCATTCCTCCGTCTTTCAGCGAGCCTGTCAGGCTCATGAGACCACAAGGCTCGCTTTTACAGTCCTCAGGCCACATCGCCTTTGCTATTGAGGTCTAGGGAGCAGGCGTTAGGATCCTGGCACAGCAGGGCTGCTCACCTCTTAAGTCACGTCACTGCCGCCTCTGTGCCAGCCCCTTCGCATAGCGCGCACCAGGCACAACACCTTCGTCGCAGCCCAGTGTTGCGACCTCAGTTCAGCCATCCGCGGCCATCCAAAGCCGCTCGGGCCCAATCTGGCCTTATGCAGTCCACAATTGCGTTCCCCGGCCTCCACTGGGCCGACAGTAGGCTGTCCAGGCCCGCAGCAGAATCCGGCCACAACTTTCAAGCGCGCCCCTCTGTGCCCTCCAGCAGTCGTCGGGCGCTGCTCTACTCCTACCTTGTCCTCAGGGACACCATTCCGTATCAAAGAGGCACCCCGGGCACTAATGATTCAGGATGAATACTTGTGCCAGAGCAGAGTGCCACAACCACACGTCCGCCATTTCTGGCTGCTTGACCCCACCCCCTTACTGCCATACTTTTTGTAATACATATGTGTATTATAAGATACTATGGGCCAGATGTAGGAAGAAAACATTTTGCGAGGTGCAAATTGCGAGTACCAGCGACTCGCAATTTGCACCTTGCAAAATGTTATGCAGAAAGGTGTCTCAGACACCTTCTGCGACTCGCTATGGGGTCGCAAAGACCCACCTCATAAATATTTATGAGGTGGGTCGCAGTTTGCGACCCCATAGCGAGTCTAGGCACTCACGGGATGGTGGCCTGCTGGAGACAGCAGACCACCATGTCCGTGACTGCTTTTGAATAAAGGAAAACGAGCTGCAAATAGAAAAAATACCGAAACCTTTTTGTTTCGTTTTTTTTCGGAGTAGGAAAAAATATTTTTGTTTGCATTCACAAAGGGGAAGGGGTCCCATGGGGACCCCTTCCCGTTTGCGAATGAGTTACCATCCACTCCAAGTGGATGGTAACTGCGAGTTGATTTGCGACCGCTTTCGTGGTCACAAATAAACTCTACATCGTGATGCGGTCGCAAATAGGAAGGGCACACCCCTTCCTATTTGCGAGTCGGAAACACATTTTGCGAGTCGGTACCGACTCGCAAAATGTGTTTCTGCATCGCGTGAGGCCTTTTGCGCCTCGCAAATGGCGTTTTTTGCCGTTTGCGAGCCGCAAAAGGCTACCTACATCTGGCCCTATGTCACAACTCTATATACGAATCTCACCCGCTGTGCAGGAAAATAATCTAACATGGAATTGATGCTGATATTCTTTGCTACCTACACCTTGTGACTAGGAAGACTTCTTTGAAGAAAAACAACTTGCAAACGTCTGAGCGCTACACTAGATGGCAGGAGTATGCTAAGCATGTGTATTTAATGCAATACATGCTATGAACGTATATATTTTTAAAAAACAGCAAAGATGGAAAGTAAAGGTAGTCTGTATTTAATGGAATGCGATGTAAAGACTGACAACCAGTGTTATTATAGGTAACAACTGTTAGAGTGTTTGCATTGTTACATGTTATGGTTTTACTGTTTGCTCCTTTAAGGAGTTTGTAGTATGGTGGAACCTTAGAATGATCGGCGGAGAGGATATTCTGGATGAAGGAAGGAGGCGGAAGGAAAGACGTATTTTATGTACTTTTTAAAATCATATGTTTCTGAGTAAATAATTAAAGAATATTACAGGAAATGTTTTGCTTCATTGTAATGTGTATTTGGCTGTTACGGTGTCACAATGCATAACACCAAAAAGTATAACAATGGATAACAGGCAGTAGGGCTGACAAACTGCAGGATCACATCACATCCCTATGGGTCAGAAACAAAACGTATGTTGTTTGTTTCCTAGTTACGTACCGTGCGTACGCAGTCTTGGCTTAAGGGCACTATTTTAAGTTATTCTGAGCGCTAAGTTCAAAATGTTACTTATTAAAACCCTCTAGCTTTTTTTCCAAGAGGAAACTCTACAATAGTGGTTCCTAACCTTTCGGCATCTGTGTACCGCGTTACAGAATAATTACTGGACTCCAGGAACCCCACTAAATAATTTCTGGACCTGGGCCTAAGCAATTTGAACCTCAAAACAATACACAAAAATGCAGAAATAAATATACACCAAACAGGCACACGTTATGTAAAAGTTTATTTAATTCACAAACAAATACAAAATATAATTTTAATGGGAAGGTTAATGCTTTTCTAAATCCGGATTTTAATTATAAAAGCTGTATGCTAGACTCTAGCATATCACTGTCTTTTTTGCTCAGAATGCATGCTCTCTTTTTGTATATATTTTAGTTGAGGCCACCCATCATCCATGCTATATTCTGTTTGCTGTACCAGTGCTGCTCATTTAGGGGGTCGGCCGGCGGTGCCCCGCAGGGCATTCTGACCGCGGCGGTAAAGCCGCGGTCAGACCGGCAACACTGGCGGTCTCCCGCCAGTGTACCGCCGCCCTATTGAATCCTCCAAGGCGGCGCAGCTTGCTGCGCCGCCGAGGGGATTCCGACCCCCCCTACCGCCATCCAGTTCCCGGCGGTCCGCCCGCCGGGAACCGGATGGCGGTAGGGGGGGTCGCGGGGCCCCTGGGGGCCCCTGCAGTGCCCATGCCACTGGCATGGGCACTGCAGGGGCCCCCGTAAGAGGGCCCCTACAAGTATTTCACTGTCTGCTTGGCAGACAGTGAAATACGCAACGGGTGCAACAGCACCCGTCGCACCTTCCCACTCCGCCGGCTCGATTACGAGCCGGCATCCTCGTGGGAAGGGAGTTTTTCCCTGGGCTGGCGGGCGGTCTTTTGGCGACCGCCCGCCAGCCCAGGGAAAAACTTAGAATACCCTCCGCGGTCTTTCGACCGTGGAGCGGTATTTCGGAGGTGGAAGTCTGGCGGGCGGCCTCCGCCGCCCGCCAGACTTAGAATGACCCCCTTAATGTCTAGCCTCCAACTTTCTTTATTTATATATAGGTTTATTAATCTGCTAATATTATTTTATTTTCTAAACAGTCGCAAACTCCTAGAGTAAGTGTTGTGGACCCCCACAGGTCCGTGGACCACAGGTTAAGAACCACTGCTCTACAAGTTGGTTTCTTTTATGGCCCTCTCCCTGTTATTATCCAATACAACATACTACCTGTTACCTGTTATGGCCGTTTACCTTTTGCTACTCAAAAGGACTATATAGTTGTTGCTACCTACTAGTTATGTTATTGCAACCTATTATTAAAGCTGTTGATACCTATTATTGCACACTATATATTCTCACCTAATATGCCAGACCAAGTAGGTCATAGCAATAGAAATGCTAAACAAAATGGAGGGAAAAAATCCCAAGAACATAAAAAAAAGTCATTAAAATCCTGGGGAAGGGCAAGGACAGGAATGGGGTGGAACTTCTCCCTCTTATAAAGTGGAAAACAGTAGAATTCAGACTTTTACCCGACCTCACTGCTATGCATTTGATGATTTGTTATACTAATGTTTTGCATCACAATCACCTAGGACTCTCGGAGTCTAAAAGGCCTCACATGTCATGGCCATTACAGTGAGTGGTACATGCTCCTAAAAGTGCATCTTTTCTGCTAGGACTGCATCTTGTTTCTGTAAGACATTGGGCCCTGCCGACCTGTTTCCAATTTCCAGGACTTAGCACCTTGTTTGCATGTTATAAATAATTAATCACCTGAAATCACATTTACAGTGCATAATGTCTTATTGACACACTGTACACTGTGGCACGTTTAACGTTTGTCACCGTGGCTGAGCTCGATGCATTAGAAATCAGAGAGGTTTTGCAGTAAGGGATATCTCTCGAAGTGTCAAGGGCCTGGCTAATCTGCAGCAGACAGCCTCGGAGAGTTGGAAGTGCCAGCTGCCTGGTCAGCAGAGACCTGCGGGTGATAGAACTTTCTCCTGAATTGGCAGCCTTTTTGATGCATCAAATGCTTTAGGAAAATATCTTACTTTACAAAGACTCAGACGTGCCACCGACGGCTGCAGGACTACTAATATGTGCCATTTGGTCAGCAATTCATCACATAACTTTAGAAAGTTTGCCATGAGATCACAGTGACTGTTCTTCTGTTGGTAAATAATTTCGAGGAGGGAAAGTGTTAAACGTAAGAGACAGGTAAGCATGAGGAACCAGTGCCGTGCGTCCCGCACGTCTTCGATTCCTGGGCCTGTCTGCCTCTTTAGCCACAGGGCAGTGCTTAATTTGTACATAAAAAGGTGCCGGTGCTAAAAGCTGTCCTCTTAAACACGCGTCTGCTTCAATTAAAACTGCAAGCACATAACACTGAGGCAGAGTAATCCTGAAGCCACCTCGGGCCTCTTCAATCCATTAACAGCCACTGCCCGCCCCTTCAACTCACTCTTGCAGATTCCTGCTTTTCCCCTTTGTGACGCTTCTTCTTTTTAGGGTCGAGCCTGAGTTGCATGCGCTCGCGCATGCGTATCGCAGCGAGACGCTTTTGTATTTAGAAAAGGGCTCGGAGCCCTGTAAACTTCACATCAGTGTTTTTTATTGGTTCATGGGCTTGCCTAATAAAATCTGCTTGCTTTCATTAGTCGAAGGCATGCATACGTCATGCCTTTTCCGGTGGCTAGCTCTCCTCAAGTGCAGCGACCAAGTACAGAAAACATGCAAGACTCGCTGTTTTCCATTGGGCTTGTGGACTTCTTTTTCTCTAATTTATGAGCGCGATCTCGCTTGGCAGAAGTCGAGCGCTTTACATAGTTAATTTCACTTTTTCGGGTTATGTACATTAATGCACTTTTGCCCGATAGGTGAAAAGTCGGGTTAGGAGTTTACAACGCGATCAGCTCTAACATGAGCAAACGCGAGACCCGTTGCACTGTAAATGCTTGTTTCTCTTCCTCCGTCTTTCCCACGTGTCTTTTGCTCGCAGTTAATGCTTAAAACACAAAACTAAGCCCCGGCCCTCAGAAATAAGTGCCAGTGTACAGCACCGGAAACAACAAGCACAAATTAAGCACTGCCACAGGGACCTCGAACTGTTAAACATCACTTTCGCGTGTCAGCAGCACTGACATGTTTTCACACATACATCTGTACTGAAGTCGCAAATCAAATCATCCTCTGAACACCGGGTGGCACTCGGAAAACTGGCTAAAAACCAGCGAGACCCTAAAAAATCCCTTCAAATATGTCCAGTGCCTCCACCCCTGGCAAAGAAACCAACCTACTGGTCTAACTCTGGATGGCGTTTGTTTTCATTCGGCGGGAGGTTGAAATCTCACAATGGAGCCTTAGGACAGCGCATAAGGGGTCGTACAAAAGAGAGTCGCCATCCCAGGTGTTGTGTGCCGTCTCTGGGTGTAACTGCACGTTGCACGGTACTGCACCACTGGCAGAAACGTAAAGTACTATGGCAAATCACTAACCAGTGAACTCACTGACGTCCTGTCATCGGCCATTTAAAAAAAAAAAAATGGCGTTACAACTTAAGCCAAAAACTTGCTGTCACTAAACACATGTGCAATGAGTCTTTCCTTGGTATCACAAATGAATTCACCTTTCTCCTTTTCAATGTTTTTTTTTTCTTAAATTGCATTATGATCCTGACGATTGGTTATCCGGGCGGTTATTTACACTGACTCAATTACGGCAACACTTTGGGCTGCCCAAAAATCTATCAGATAGAACCCAGCTTACATGGCAGCCACAATGATTCTGGGTTTTCCCAAATAGTTCCCAGTCTCGGGTCATTGTGCCAAGATACATTGTCTACTTGTGAACAGCAGAGTTATGCTTAAATATTTACCTATATATCATCATATCCTTGCTGATGAAAGAACCAACTTTTTGCACCACATTATTTCTTTGCCACGTTACTGTCGGAGCCCAACTCAAAGCCCGCTGTTTGAAGTGATCTCGGATGGAGGGGAGAAGGCCCCTCTGGGGTCACTCTTAAGGTATCCAGTGTGCTTTGGCTTCATCTTCGGAGGGCCTTAGATCACCCCTGTTAAGGAGGAAACTGAACACTTTTCTTTTTGTCTGATGACTTCCAGTTCTTTCTCAGGTGGCCGTTCCTAGCACCGGACACCCCTCGGAGTATTAGCAGAGTTAGTACACCTCGAAATACAATCAAACCAAGACTCAGGAAAAGGACGCTATTCTGAGAACCCCTTGTTTTTTGCAACATATAGACTGGAGACAAGGAAACTAATCACTAGAATAAATTGTTTGATTTTCGGATAATCACCTTTTCCTCCCTGTTCCTTGCTTTTCTTTTACGCCTAAACTATAAGCTCCACTTCTCCACAGTATCATAACTAGAAGCGAGAGATCAACAGGACTGGATTATGTCACAATTATGCAAAAATGAAGATAAGAACATTCCAATGGGCTAGCAGATGTGGGGGTGTGGACTACTGACATGATTGTTCTCAAGAGATATGGTCAAGACTAGTAAGAATTGAACTGATGTGTGTTTAGAAGGGAGGTTGCAACAAAAAGGCACCTGCATCGGCCTTAGCAAGAGATGTTGTATAGTGCCCCTGTCTTGCCTATTGAGCATCCCTGAATGTGTATGAGTATTGAAGCCATGAAGGGAGTGGCATCCTAACTTGGTGGAACTGGCAGCTGAATATCTTAAAGGGATCTAAAGAGCTCAGCTGCTCCATGAAACCTTCAGGAAGAAGCAACTGCTAAGCTTCATTGATGGTCTTCAGGGTGCATATGGCTGAACGAAGAGAGAAATGGCCACTCTTTTAAACAGATGCAGCGGGTGAATGCAGATGGCCAGATTGTGCTGCTGTTAGACAGACTTGGCAAGAAGATACAAGTCAATGAGGTGGTCCACCACAGCGCACTCTTACATAAGCAGATATTGGACTGAATGTGTACAAGTTTACCTGAGGGCGGTGAGGTCTGAGCCAAGTGCTCAATATAAAACATTTACTTGTTCTTGGCTGGACTGACAGATGGTTGGCTACAAAGAGGAACTCAAAACCTGCAACCACATACATAACACTAACTACTGAGGCAGGGAACATTTAAGAAACAGTTCCGTGTTCCACTGTGAAGACACATTTCACCTCCTGAGCAAAAGACTGACGACCAGGGCACAAGTACTAGCATTTGCAGACCCAAATGATGAATAGTAATGGTAGCAAGTGGATAGCCACCTCAATACACCAGGATGCAGCGTCAATTTTGTTGCTTGTTTCCTGCTCACTTTATCAATTCCCCAAAAAGGTATCAGAGAACGCACTGAACCACAAAACAATAGAAACAATGTATGACAATCCACTGAACATGTAAGTAAACATTAAATCACTACAATATGATATGCATTTCGAGTGTGTGTAGTTTGGTCCACGTCAAAACTCCTTTCTGAGGTAAAACTTGGACATTGCCATCAAAGTGCTTAAACCCTTAGAGTCACAGCGTTTAAAGTTACTAGGTTTTTACTGAATTAATACAAATCAGTGGTAAGCAATTGTTCTAATCAGAATATTTAATTGAGAAACAGGAAGTAACATCGGTCTTTATTTTATGGAAAACAAAGCATACTTTTTATATCCTTTATAGATAATACACTGATTCATTATGTAGCCTGCAAATGAAAGAAAGTTTAATCAAACGTCCACGTTACTTCTTTCAACTATAATTTGAACCCTCATTCTGTTTCTTTACGCCAAACTTCATTGATTGGATGAAGCACCTCTCCGACACATGTGCTTACGTCCCCACTGGCTCGCAACTCGTCTGCCTTGCAGGACGTGCTTTTTGCGTATAAACAGATCAATGGCTAGTCCTAACTTGGGTGTCCTGCGTGAATGTGTTCAGGGTACCGGAACACTTGGACTGCAAACATTGCTGAACTATTATGAGATGGATAGGTGGCAAAAGCCCCTGCATAATTGCCTACTTTTCAGACGATTTGTATACTTAAGATACGTACTCTTACAAAATATATTTTGTTAGGTCATTTCAAAAGTGGCACAAGTGCGAGCTCCAGATTTCACTTTCAGTGATGAGGGAGGGTTGACCTGAAGTAACACTGTGTGATGGCACTATGTCAATGTTGATGTACAAGATTCACAACCATGGCATTAAGGCAGTAGAGGGTGTGGTAGTAGAAGGTGTGTTATTCATCGCCAAGATGTCCGAAGGTATGAATGTGCACTTTACAAATACACATGTTATGATATGGGCTCGAACAAAATCCCATCATGTTTGCCACCTGTAAATCTGCTACTACGCAGACATCCCCAGCCACTCTGAGTCCACTGAAAGACACAACTTTGGACAGTTTTTTTTGTTTCACCAGAGGCCAAGCCACCACTTCCAGTAGATATGTGGCATCTGGAGGACATCACTGGGATAAGATACAAGAGGAGTATTCTCATCCTCTTAGTGAAAAAGGCAGGCGCACAAACGCAAACACCAGCATTTTCCTGCCTTGTAGGCAACTTCCATGTTAATATGTATTGCATGCTTGGTGACTGCTTATTCCCGGTTCAACAATCAATTGCCCGATACTTTTAATACCATTGATTTGGTTAAATTGCAAAACTTCAAGGGATTTGCAGATTTTTTCCAGACTATCTCCACTCCCTCAGTGTGTGAAAAGGAGATCCTCTGGACATTCATAAAGGAAGGTATGACCTGGATTCTCTGCCACAGAGGGGATATAGTGGTCACTATACTAGTGATTGAACCTTTGAGATTTATAAGGTTATTTGTGACCAATCTCACATGTGTTCTAACAAGAGCGTGTATGCTATGAACACAATAAAACCCATAGGTGTACAGGCTCCTCAATGAAAGATGTGGCAGACAGATATATTTTGAGTGTTCAGGGTAGTAATTAATTAAGCATTGCATCCTGCTGCCATGGGCAATATTAATTGTAAGACCGTGTTCCAGTGTTGACGGGGTCCTATAACAAGCTTGCGGACATTAACAACTGTTGGAAAAGGGTAGAGCCAACCTGGGTCCAGGATGGCTGCTTCACTTGAAAGCTCCTAAGAGAGTCTCCTCGCTGACACTTGCTGTGGCAAAAGCGCTTCTCAGGGCCTGCTGGAGCCCTAAGGGGGAAACAAGGTGACGGAGACCTGTGGGGGTAATTTTTGAGGCTACAGCTTCAGCGATATCAGCAGACCTTGCTTCTCCCTCTGGTCTGTCAACTACAAGGAGGATGCAGCGCAGACGAGAAGCAGTGGCAGCCACGGGCTGCGCCACAGTCTCAGCAGCACTCAGGGAAGGCTGATTTCCATGGAGCTCCAGTGAAAGGAGGAGGCAGAGTTAACTTAGGATAACTACAGCTTGACCTACTTGAGAGGCACGTGGAAGCAGGTAGGAGGCCGCAAGAGTGGTACTATTCCCTTGATAGGCAAACAACAGCCTTAACCAGACGTCGTGCCCAAAGCAGAGCCTCGCTGGCAACTCTACTAGTCATTAGATCAGCGAATCAGAGAATAATACCCAGAGAGAGAGAATCCTAAAAAGGTAGGGCAATGCATGGGTGTCAAAGCAAGGAGGAAGATTTTTTCAGTCGTCGATGGTGATTCTCAAAAATAACAGTGTAAAGCTGAGTGATCCAGACAACTCCAACCTGACAGGCAAGCGATTGCTCCTACATGCTCAATGATGAAAGCGGAGAGAACAGAGTCCACATCCTTTACTGTGAAGGCAGTGGAGGAGAGATTGGAGGGTCTATCAGGCATGATGCAGGCAACTGAAAGGGAGCAGCATAGAGTTTCACAGAGGACCAAGGACCTAGAAAACCAATCCAATGTATCTGATGCTGCAGTTAAAGAATTGATGTCCTTTAAATCAGTGACAACAGAGGGGGATCCTCAAGCTAGACATAAAATTGGAACACCTAAACAACTTACACAAGGGTTTCCTGATCAAAGTCCTTGGCTGTCTGGCACATATTACAGAAAAGCTATTAGAGAGAATATGAGGTGTGGTACTGGAGATCCTCAACTCAGACGAGGACACAATGCATCAAATGGTACAATCAAAGTGCAATTTCTCCTCAAAACGCAAGGGTGGTTGGATGCCGCTGGTGGCTCAGTAATGGTGGTCCTTTGACCATTAGATTGGAAAGATAAGGGCATTAAAGTGGCAACAAAAAAGAAAGTGATACAAGTGGGTGAACACTGCATCCTGTTTTTTCCTGATCTAAACCCACATACTTTCTTTCACTAGAAAGAAGGGCCCATGTCGACATTAAGAAAGACTTCTGTGCGGAGGGACTGGAGGTGTCAGTGACTCACTAAGAGTGGTTGCGAGTAAGATTTAAAAGGATGCAATTTCTATTTTCCCCAAATCGAGTTTGCAAAGATTTTCCACAATAGTTTATCTGTGAGCCCTTAATGGGACCTATAAGGGATCCGATAGGGGCACCTGATGATAAACCTGGAGGTGGAAGAATGCAAACTATACACAAATTGGACCGGGGGGGGCTTCTGTGAGGGAGAGAGATAGGGTACATCAAAGTATGATTATGTAACTTTTGTATTTCCTTGGGTTTCCTGTATTTCTACTTTCCTAACGGGGGGGCCGCGGGGGTAATTTTAAACCTACTGTGTTAAAATACTGAGTAAATTTTGGCGTAAGGTGAACTGATTTGATGGAGTTTCTTAATGTAGACACATTTAGGGCCTGATTACAACTTTGGAGGAGGTGTTAATCCGTCCCAAAAGTGACGGTAAAGTGACGGATTTACCACCAGCCGTATTACGAGTCCATTATATCCTATGGAACTCGTAATACGGCTGGTGGTATATCCGTCACATTTGGGACAGATTAACACCTCCTCCAAAGTTGTAATCAGGCCCTTAGTCTAAAGAAGCAGGTCAATATTATGTGATGTAATACTGTGGGGCAAAGGATAAACAGCAGAGAATTCATAAAAACGTATTTTAACCATAACAATCTTTAAAGTCAAATTAAAAAGGCATTCTGAGACTATTAGAACACTGAACCTACTCGTAGTAAAATGTTTAAATTAAAGAGCCAGGAGGCAGTGTAAAGTGTGCCGTGAAATAAAACATAATATTGGCACAAATAATTACAAGGAATGACATTAAACATGCATAATGCTATAGCCATTATTTTACTAGCAATGCTCACTACTAGTCCAAACATTCTTGGTTCACATACATTAACCAATGGTAATTAATTGTCCACATTATACACAACTTAAGAAAGCTTCACACATTACCTCTAACCCAGTTATTATCCAGAGGCAAACTCTCAAAGACGATCACTGTGATGTTATAAATCGACCACAATTCCATCACATAGAAAAGTCACACCTCTCCAATTAATGAAAAAATAAGCCTGATAAAGCTGACTCCGGTATCATGGGGCCATATGTACAAACACATTTTCCCATAGACACAGAATGGGTAAAATCCCTTGGTACATCTGGCCCATGGTGAATTACCCACTTATTCAATAGTTAATAGGTCACAATGTATAGCAGGACAGAAATACCTTATGCTGTGAGTGTGACCGCGCACCCATAACGATTTGACCTATGGATATAACAGATTACACCTTGTATGCGCTTACTCGTAAGGACGAATCTTCTTAGGAGCTTTTTGCAGTGCCCCCTCACTTACCTTCCTCGATTATCCCCCTAGTTTGACCCCCGAATGTTTATCGAACTTCACAAGTAGCTATTCACGGATGGGGCAAAGCCACGCCTCATAACCCCTTTCCGCTCGCGCATTCTGTATGTCTGAGTGGCATGCTATGAACAGGTTGCGCTCCTCCTGGTCGGGAGTAACGCCCCCTGGAGGCACTCCATCAGAAGGGTCAATCTTGGTCCAGCAGATGGCACCCGATTCTTATACAATTCCTCCAATGTATAATCAATGTTGCACATTAAAGTTCAAAATAGGAGTTTTATTTGTTCTCTTGTCAGTGTCCGCTGTCCAGGATATTTAATGTTGTATCATCACATCATATAGTTAAGTCACCCCATACAGTCCCTTTGTCCCAGTGCATTTCGGGCCTAGCCCTTCTTGAGGAGAAATGTTTCCTAAAGAAATTATAAAACAACCAATAGCCACCTGGTTTTTCAGTAATGGGAACACACTCTACTATTAAAAGATATGTGATCTCCAAGAGCTACATGTGTATAACCTAGTGTGCATAAACAACCCAGCTCAAATACACAGAGTCGCGTATTCTACCTCATGCTGTGCCATGCTGAACCAGCTACTAGGCACGCCTGTGAAACAACCCGGGGCGTTAAATAAACGGGGCGCAATGTTCAGGGATGGGGGTTGGTTGACCCTGTCCACATTTTGCCTTCCCTCCCTCTTCATTTCCCACATCTACCAGTGACATGCTGCAAGTTTTCTCTAAGTTCATCAGGGTCTGTTCATAGATTTTCCATGCAAGACCCCCTTGACGTAAATGGAGATTATGCAAGAATGTGAAGCCTTCAAACTGTTCATACAAAGGTGGGATCTATTTTCAGCAGGGTTACCATCCAAGACAAAGTGGTAATGCCCTGGCTACTAATCAGAAATCGTCATTACACAGAGTTCTACAATTGCTCCCCTCTTAGTAGTATATCACTTTGATCAGCAGGCACTGCTCAGCTGAACTGCATATGAGGTGAATTATATGCTGGCACAAATATATTTTATCTGGAGGGAGAAGGTTAACAAATGTAGGGATGACACTGAGTTTTCAAAGGGGTGGGTAACCCTCACTCAACCCTAGTACCCTGTACCCTGTTCAGTGCCTGCATCACTGAAATCACCCACTGGATGAAGACCTAGGACCAGATTTATGGTGGCCTTCATGTTTAAGCTAATGTGGCATTGGAAGGGCAAAAACGCCATGCCACATTTACAAAGTGACGCAATGCTTGCATTGCGCCAATTTGTAACCCCTTGTGCCACATTATGCCTGTACCAGGCATAATGTATACAAGGGGGGTGTTCCGGTGCTTGGGGGCCATAAAAATGGCGCAAATGAATCTGTGAGAGTCCTTTGTACCATTTTTACCGACAGGCATTAAAAAGAGACTCCCATTGTGTTCAATAGGCCTCTGGATGCTTTGCAGGAGTAGCGTCATAATTTTTGACACTAGTCCTGCAAAGCACCAGACTAACAACAAAAATTATGACACTAGTCCACCTGACTACCGCCATGGTGCGCCATAGTTTAAATACGGCGCACACATGGTGGCGTTGGGGGGGGGGGAGGGACGCAGGAAAAGTGGCACTTCACTAGGTGCAGTGCAACTTTTCATAAATCTGGGCCTAACTGTCTCAAGCTGAACACTGACAAAACTGAAATCGTTATCTTTGAGTGAGCGCATCACCATGGGATTCCACCTGGTGGCCAACAGAGCCAGGACCGAAACTCACCCTCCCGCCAATGCCAAGAACCTTGCGATCAATAACTGACCTGTTTCAGTGTTTTTTTTTTCTTTAAACTTTTGCTTGTACCTATTCCAACACCGAACTATAAAGTTACTTTAACCATTGGTTTTCTCAGTAAAAATATATATTGTATGTTATGATGTGCAGAATGTAATATGCTATTTATTTCCACTATTCGGTGTAGGGTGGGGCCAAGACACACATGAGGCAAATCCTCATATGAATGATGATATTCTCCTCCCAATACAATGGTAATAAAAAGAAAATTATACCTGACACAAGTGCATGTATGGTTTATGCTATGATGCTCTGTCATGTGCAGTGGTTATAAATAAGGGCATTTGAAGAGAACCAGCTACATGGGGTTAAATCCCGACGCTGCTATAAAAACATACTGAACAGGTCTTGTGACTACTAGCAGATTTGTTTCCCTCTGTCAAATCGTTGTAACACACATGCTGTGAGACTTTACTGTGGTGAAAACATGGAATTTGACCTTTTAATGAGCATCCACTCGTATTCCTGCAAGATCAAGTAAAGCGGTCATTTTGGAGAGCGTTATAATCAGTACAGTTTAGTTTGCAAGAAAACAGCTTTGTTTGGTAATGCATGCAAGATAATTATTAGTGCAGTAATACTTCTCATGTACCACATGACATGAACCCTCAGGGGACATGTTCCTTAAGTCGCCTGCTCTTGAGATAGGATGCAGTTTCTGTGGCCTCTTGTTGCTCAACAAAGTGGTTCCCAACCTGTGGTCAGGGGACCCCTGGTGGTCCGCAAAGCCTACTCATGGGGTCCGTGACTGCTTAGAAAATTAAATAATATTAACAGATTAATAGTGTATATAAATTTAAAAAAGAAAAATGTAAATCTGAACATTTTAAAACGCTCTATAGATGTGAAGGAATTTTAAAATTGGAGGCTAAAATTAAGTTGGTGCCCTCATTTTGATTCCTGGGAGCAGTGCAAGTGCATCAAACAGAATGTAGTATGGACGAATAGTGGCCTCATTTGAATTTAGAAAAAGGTCCAACCTTCCCATTAAGATTTGTAGAGTGAAATCTCTCTTCAGCTCTTGGTTACTTGTTAAGTACATCGGGGTGTACCAGATGGGCAAGAAAGCCGCTCTCACCTGTCACAGCTAAGCCAGGTCACTCACCTATCCCAGACAAAACTATCAGTTAACTGATGGTGATTAGGGCAGCAGCTAAAGAGAGGGTCCGTCTATCTCATTTGTTCACTCTAAGCAACCTTTTCTGGAAGAGAAGGAAACGTAAAAGCCTTCAAGAGCCTCTTCTAATAATTCAAGGCCTTGGCACGAGCCCTCTGAAGTTCGTAGTCAAAATGGCGTTAGTCCAGGCTGCCAGCAGAGATGATGCGGCCCCTAGGAGCTGCGTCATCACCCCCAGGTTCGGGACAGGGCTCCGGCAAGCAGGTGTGGCCAACCTGGCAATGCACCGCTGCCCGAATGGCAAATCCGACTCTGGGACTCATTTAAATTGAGAATCGCAATTACTGGAGCCGAGGGAGGCATAATCCGATCTGGAATAGAACCAGTTCGGCCGCTGGCAGCCTGCCCCAGAGTCTTGAAAACCTTGATAGGAAGAATGTTCCTCGGAGCTCCAAAACCTCAGAATAATTACTTTCTTCAAAAGGCCTTGCCGTGCGTTAACAATGTGCGATTGTCTTTCAGGGAGTCCATTGCTGCTTTTTTGCAGTAACCCAATTCTGAACTGTTTGCTCAAGTTCTGCTGCTTCCACGGAGGGGAAGCGTTTTGACGGTTTTGCAGGGCTTGACTTAGGCAACAAGACCAAACGTCTTTGGTAGCCCAATGGTGGCCATCAGGGCGTGTGGTCCACAGCCACTCCGCACCTGAGTTACAGACCCAAGCCGCAGGTGAGGACCTATTGTGAGCAGGAGGGCATATACTAACTGGAAAAGTCCTTATTGAAATGACAGTGAAGGGAAACTAAAATATTAGGGCAGATGATCTCTGCAGCCATGATAAGATATCAATGGTTTTAACGGGGAACCCTCTGTTGTAGGAATTCGTGGCTATCAATTGCCAGCTTCACAATTACTTTAAGAGCAATTAAGATATATTTACGCCCAGCAATAGGAGAATGGTATATCTATTAGCACTGATCTCCCCCAGACCTCACACACTGCTTTTCCTTAGGCTTCATATCTATGCTCGGCATACGCAGCTCAAGAAGATATGCCGCCATTCAAAGCCTCTGACTGGCTGACAGTGCGTGAGCCGACATTCAAAATAATCGGAATGGCTGCACTATGTTAGCATGTCACAGATCCTGCTGTGGGGTGTTATCACCCAACTGAACAGCACTCATGGTTGGCAGTCTCAGAAGCAATAAAAGGTTGAGGCACTCCTGACCGAATCTGAACCTGTGCTGCCACTGCTTGGCAAAAAAGGAAAAAAAAACTCAACCCACTGAGCTTTCTTACCAGGATAGTAAGCCTAGCACAAACCTTTGTGCCCTAGTTCCTAAATGGCTTGGCTCCATTTGATACATCCCCAACTGAATAAGCTTCCATTTAGTTTTAACCCCTCTATATATCGCGGTCAGGAATGATTCAGAGCTCTGTATCCGAGACTTTGACCGCAGAAGTCAAATGACCACTACAGAGGAGAAGCATGATAAATGGAATAACACCACCTCTGAGATCATAACTCATCTTTCCAGGTGCTCTAAAATCACTGCAGAGTGCTGTACAATTTATCAAGTATCTGGAGAGGATGTCTAATCGAGTTGGATATGCCCAAAAGTCTCCAGACAGAAAAGCTAGGATGATGCAAACAAGTAACATGTGCCAGTCAGTGAACTAGAATACGGTGTAGGTGTGGGGACTTGTTAGTGCAGTTCTGCTGAGGCATTACGGCTCCTATTCATTATCCAGTTGGAAGTAAGGGAGGGCTATTTCCTTGGTTATATTAAGGCCCATGACACCACTTCTACCTCAACAAGCTCATGGAGAAGAAACTGTTTCATACTATATCTGATGGATCTGACTGAAAGAGGGAGGTCCTTCCACAACAGCGAGGCCAGCACTATGAAGGTATCTGTCTCTTGTAGGTATCTTCCTAGCATGAGAAGATTTCAGGAAGAACGAACCAGAAGATCTCAATGGCCTTAGAGGAGTGTGGTACACGTTTTCTGTCATCCTAAAACAGCTGGATTCGTGCAATAAAACACCTGGGGAGTTGTGATAAAGATCCTGAAGTCAGTTCGTCAAGTCACCAACATCCAAATGCATGGAGTCTAAGGCAGGAGAGAAATGATCTCCGCTTAAAGGCCCAAATGTTGTCGAGCCAGAGTCCTGAAATCTAGGAAGCAGAAGATTAAAAAATGGTTGCACGCCCATGTAGACACAGCTGATTTAATCCAATCCCAGAATGGTGGAAGAAACTGCACTTCTAAGATCCAAATCAATCTATGGCAGGTTATATGCCCAGATCTCTGGAGCAGACCCACAACTCACTGCCCCATGTCATGCTGCCTGAAAATTTCCTAAATAAGGACAGAGTGATACACGGTGGAAATTCTTGGTTCTGTGGGTGCGCCTCGAGATACCAAGATCGTGTTTGTGTGTATCTCACTATTATCAAAGTACTGGTATTTTTTATACAGGGAGTGCAGAATTATTAGGCAAATGAGTATTTTGACCACATCATCCTCTTTATGCATGTTGTCTTACTCCAAGCTGTATAGGCTCGAAAGCCTACTACCAATTAAGCATATTAGGTGATGGGCATCTCTTTAATGAGAAGGGGTGTGGTCTAATGACATCAACACCCTATATCAGGTGTGCATAATTATTAGGCAACTTCCTTTCCTTTGGCAAAATGGGTCAAAAGAAGGACTTGACAGGCTCAGAAAAGTCAAAAATAGTGAGATATCTTGCAGAGGGATGCAGCACTCTTAAAATTGCAAAGCTTCTGAAGCGTGATCATCGAACAATCAAGCGTTTCATTCAAAATAGTCAACAGGGTCGCAAGAAGCGTGTGGAAAAACCAAGGCGCAAAATAACTGCCCATGAACTGAGAAAAGTTAAGCGTGCAGCTGCCACGATGCCACTTGCCACCAGTTTGGCCATATTTCAGAGCTGCAACATCACTGGAGTGCCCAAAAGCACAAGGTGTGAAATACTCAGAGACATGGCCAAGGTAAGAAAGGCTGAAAGACGACCACCACTGAACAAGACACACAAGCTGAAACGTCAAGACTGGGCCAAGAAATATCTCAAGACTGATTTTTCTAAGGTTTTATGGACTGATGAAATGAGAGTGAGTCTTGATGGGCCAGATGGATGGGCCCGTGGCTGGATTGGTAAAGGGCAGAGAGCTCCAGTCCGACTCAGACTCCAGCAAGGTGGAGGTGGAGTACTGGTTTGGGCTGGTATCATCAAAGATGAGCTTGTGGGGCCTTTTCGGGTTGAGGATGGAGTCAAGCTCAACTCCCAGTCCTACTGCCAGTTCCTGGAAGACACCTTCTTCAAGCAGTGGTACAGGAAGAAGTCTGCATCCTTCAAGAAAAACATGATTTTCATGCAGGACAATGCTCCATCACACGCGTCCAAGTACTCCACAGCGTGGCTGGCAAGAAAGGGTATAAAAGAAGGAAATCTAATGACATGGCCTCCTTGTTCACCTGATCTGAACCCCATTGAGAACCTGTGGTCCATCATCAAATGTGAGATTTACAAGGAGGGAAAACAGTACACCTCTCTGAACAGTGTCTGGGAGGCTGTGGTTGCTGCTGCACGCAATGTTGATGGTGAACAGATCAAAACACTGACAGAATCCATGGATGGCAGGCTTTTGAGTGTCCTTGCAAAGAAAGGTGGCTATATTGGTCACTGATTTGTTTTTGTTTTGTTTTTGAATGTCAGAAATGTATATTTGTGAATGTTGAGATGTTATATTGGTTTCACTGGTAATAATAAATAATTGAAATGGGTATATATTTTTTTTTGTTAAGTTGCCTAATAATTATGCACAGTAATAGTCACCTGCACACACAGATATCCCCCTAACATAGCTAAAACTAAAAACAAACTACAAACTACTTCCAAAAATATTCAGCTTTGATATTAATGAGTTTTTTGGGTTCATTGAGAACATGGTTGTTGTTCAATAATAAAATTAATCCTCAAAAATACTACTTGCCTAATAATTCTGCACTCCCTGTATTTGCATATGTCCTTCAAGTATCCCGTGACCCATGTGATGATGCCTGCACAGGTAGCTAGAAAAATTGGATTGTATGCAATACACATTTCTGTATTGCTAAATACATTCAAAGTCGATCCCTCTATCTATGTTCCAACAACGTATATGTATCAATATCAGCCATACATAGGCTATACATTGTGGGGCCTTTTCAGAAAGGGATTTAGGAGTACGCGAAGTAGTACTCTTGTAGTACCATTTAACATACTACAAAATACCTTTGTGAATTGTCCACAAAACATCTAAAATAGGAATATTCAGGAACTGTGCATACAGAATTAGTACAGACAGAAAAGACTGCCTTGTTTGCACTTTTACTAACAGGGAGTTGGGCATTGCGAGCCAATTAACAAGGCATTATTGAGTACTTGAGCAGACTTCAGGTACTTATACATGGTTTTGTGAATTGCTCCCTATTTTTTCAGGGCAAAGGTCAGGCTTAGAAAGAAGGATATTCTCTCTGTTGTGGCCTGTTCTATGGCTTTACACTCCAAGCAGTGTAACAAAGGAGAGAGAGGCATACCAATCCTGGGTTCCTATTGCAGACTTGCCGCCTACGTCTGTTTTTGATAGAAGCCTCTTTCATTTGCCCTTCTCCGTGGGCGGTAAGAGTGCCCTTGTCTCAGAGCTCCGAACACCGAGACTGAATGTAACCGAGAACTATACAGACACAAAACACGGCGCTTGGCCATTGTTTGCATTGCCAAAGTAGTTCTATCGCGAAAATATACAATGGCAAACGCATGAAACGAAGAAAGAAGACATTGAATAAAATATATGAAATACATAAATAAAAGAAATATCTAAAACTGCAGAAGCTTAGATCTTGGTGGCATGCGGATACCCGAGACACAGGACGAGAGGATCAGTCATTGCGGCCATGCATGTTCCTGCAGCCTGTATGGGATCTCAGACTGACTCAGCCAGTCACAAAGCTGAGACTAGCTTATGTTTGCATGTAGTCTAAATTAATCGAGAATGTGAAGCAGGGCCAAAAGCAAGCAGGACCATAAAGCGAGCAGGGACAGTTGGATTATTTATTTGCACGTGTTGGGTAAGAATGAGGTGCTAACATCGTCATTTCCTGCGTGATGTTGGGTGTTAATAGCTGCCCTTGGTTTCTGGTCCATGTTTGCCAGACGGGCAATTACCAACAGTCAAAACCTTGTGAAAAGGGCTAATAGCCTCAACTGAGGCAGATACATCTTCATTAGATCACCGGAATGCTGGACGCACCATGACAAATAGAGTGCAAAGGCCAAATGATTGCTGGAACAGACATTCGGCTACACATTTCCAGTGTTTCGTTTTCACCCGATAATGGGAATATTCTGCCCTCATAAGCGGCATGGACCAAAAACGAGGAGACGGCGTTCCAGCAATAGTATAGCCCTCTTCGGCCTAAAGCTAGCATTGGCATGGCACAGGCTCCACCAATTACAGTCCTGGCACCGACTACTGTTTGCCTACATTCTGGGTTCAGTGATAGGGACATAAAGCAGACGCAGGCAGTCGGCATCTTTTTTTGCCTGTGTTGGGTGAGATTAGAAGAAATGGTGCTTAAAGGCTTTATAACATTCTCAGGCACCACCGGGCTGTTAATCTGCTCAACGTTTAAGAATTATTGCACTCTGAAGAGGGTGTTAACCACTGTTTATTGGCTACCCCACAATTATGGGCCCGAGTAGAAGGTGAGATGCTGCAGTAAGGCAATACGACTGTTAGCATCCATCCCGCTAAAATCACCCAAACCAAGCAAACAAATCCACCCACTGTCAAACCTACAATGCAGGCAAACAGCAGCAGCTCGTGCCGGCAGAGCCTATCTCAGCACTCCAACTAGGATGCTAAATAAATCCAAGAACCACGTTCCATTGAAGAGTGTGCTTACTTCTATCTCTGTTTCGCTGTCGTACTAAGTACATCTCGCTGAGTGACGTGGCCCTGGCTCGCGAGGCAGGCACCACAGGGGACTCTCTAGCTGTCGCAGCACTAGAGTTGTTGACCAGCCCAGTGAGACGGAAGCCGCAGCAGATATTTCTTCCATTGACAAGCACGTGCTTACTGGAACACAATGTCTTTATGGCAGGGCGCGCTGGGGACTGATCAGGCGCTCCGGCGAAGCGTGATCACAATGGGACCCAGTGTTCAGAAGAGACCGCACACAGAGGGGCCTGTCGCTGCAGAGACACGCAAAGCACCGGCGCTCTCCGCACACCGAGGGGCGGGGCTCACACCGCAGCCCCAAGGGTCCGAAGCCGTGTACATGCCCGGTAAATACTTCGGAGCGGGGTGCAGACCCACCTGGAGGAAACTCGCATGCGCTACAAATGCAAGACTTGCGAAATTCACAGAATTTAAGATGGTCGAACGGTGCAAGTGGGCTTTATGTGGATCTATTTATTTTAATGCACACAAGGTCGTGACAAGGGGTGGAGGGAAGAATCCACGTGCTCAGTGTGGAAAAAAATAATAAACATGGCCACTAGACGCGATTGTGCAGCCGCAACGTTTTTCGCACAATTATGGACTGGCCGCCTTGGCCACGTGCTCCATCATCTGCTGCATAGTCTGCAGATTTTAACAAAACAAAAAAAAAAAAACATTATTAACTCATATGGTTCAAGACTTACAAAAAAAACCACACGTGTTGCTGCACAGTGGAAAGCAATGTGCAAAGGTTGACTGGTCACCTTTTTTCTATATTTGGATGTTAAACTGCTACTAAGAAGGTGCAATTTAGGTCCAGACAAGTGTGTAAAAAAAAAAAAAAACGAAAATAATGAAGTAATACTGTCACAAAAAGGGCCGAATTATGCTGCATAATTTGCCCATTGACGCATAATTTAGTCAGACTGCCTCATAATTTGGCCTTCCCCTGCAGCATAGTTCCAGTGGCCCCAATAAATAATGAATTACAAAGCAGCAGAGATATGGTCCGTTTAAGAATTAACCTGTGGTCGATGACCATTTGACCCCAAATGTAGGCAGATCACCTATGCTGCTTGTAGGGACCATCTTGCCTCTCCCCAGGCTACTACTGGCACTAATCCCTAAATAGGGATATCATGAACACACACTACAAGCCTTTAGGAGCGATAAAATTGGTCATGCACAGTGTTTTTTTAATGCCTTCAATCATAAAGGGCTTCAGGATGCTGCTAGAGTTAAGCAAGAGACAACGCAGAATTCTTGTGCCACATTAGGCAACCGATTAGGTAGACATGCCTTATGAACCTTAAATCCAAGCACTTGCTATGCCCCATTGCACAGATTGTACCCAATAAATTGTTTCATTGAATCCTTCAATTTGGTGGGCTAGACCTTGGCAGTCTAAGAGAGAAGAGAACTTCTGATTATTTCGTGAATCAAAAACAAGGTTTTGTGGAGTAACGCCCCAACAAGTCACTATCTTATACACCGCCTCAAGCTACTGGAAAAGCGTCAGACGACCCGTTCACAATGTCGGAAACTGCTGCGCAGACAATGTCCAGGGGGTTGACGGACCAAGGAAAGGGAGTGTGACACTGGGCAAAGAGACCTTCAGAGGAGCAGAGACATCGTTGGCCAGCTCCCACAAAGGTAGGGCACTTCCCCCGCTCCCTCAAAGGTATGGTCACTCCCCCCAGTTCAAAGCCATTAGTAGACACCAAAAATTAGTACAATCTTGCATCCCTAAATGTCTCCAGTTCCATCCTATGCTGTGTCGCAATATACCAAAAGCCTGGATATAACTATATAACTTTGATGTGTCACTCTCTTTCTGATAAACTTAATCGTCAACTGAACTCAACACCTACTGAATGTCTGTACCTGTGGTGCTAATTATACGGAATGCAGCCGGTCAACTGATGTTTAGGCTGTGAATACATGACTCACCCATAAACTTAGACCAATCTACTTCTTCCCTCTGCAGACCCAAGGTGCTAGTACATCTTAAACTAGGCCTTCAAGTACCTGGCAGGTCAGGCTCCAGTCTCTTTCCTAGAGTGAATAACTCCATGTCACTATTTCATGGGACGATTCTGAAACACATTGCTCTGGGACGCCTCATAATATAATTGCAGAAAGCCAACATGGATACTAGATGCCATCCCTCCAGCGCTTACTTTGAGGAGTTGGTAAACCTGCAGATACGAGTTGGAAGACAAGCCTTATCTAAGTGGAAAAACTGCAAATACTAAAACAGCAACAGTAGAGAGTTTGCAACATCAAATAGCGACTGTGCCACCTTCGTGTGAAATGTTAAGTAATAAAGAATTTTTAGATCATGCCTGGACTGAATTATGGATGGTAAGGTTGAAATAAGTCTTTTGAATAGGAATGCTAGTTAAAAAACTTTGGGTAGAAAATGTTTTTCTGAAGTTGAAGAAATGGGGAAGAGAACTCATTGTATAATGCCCAGAGTTGCTAGAGCCCGTCATGGTGGCACATGAAAGAGATATGCCATAACTAGATCTAATTGTATGGTCCACTGTGTGTTTGGTGAAAATTGTCCAGAATGAAAGGGGAACTAGACTGAATCATGCTCAGAGGGGAGATGCCACTATAAGCAATGTGAGGATGTAGTATAATGAGTGTGAGCCGCACAAGAACTTTGCAGCTGCGAATTACAAGAGTCACAGGTAATGAATCAAGGTGCAAATCTAGTAATTTTGTCGGTAGAGGGGATGTAGTAGCCACTGATACTGCAATTTAAAGAGTGACTTTGACAAGAAGCGTCTTAAAGAACACGACTCCAAGCTTGTGTACATGAGCTGACAGGTTTACTTGAGTGTTCGTACCAAAGGCAAAACTGCAAACCCAAACTGAACACAATTCAAACCATATCGACGCACGCTTGTCTGAGCGCATCTCTCACCTGCAGACCTGAATGGAAATGGGCAAATAACTGCAGTATAGAACTCTTAAGTAGGCCTCTGACTTCTGTATTTAAGTGTTAAAACAACTAACAGGGATGTCAAACTGCTATCGCCCGACGCCCGGGGCATATTGTTTGAGGTAAGGGCAAAAAATTCTCATGTTCATTTTGTCCTTGGGACAAGTAGGCCCAACCCCCTGCAGCACAAACGTTTTGGCTGCCAGTTTACAGAGAAGGGAACTGTCTGCAGTTAAGGTAATATGTGTCCATATGTTAATGTTGTTCGAACTTGTATTTATGGCTCATTATTGAAAAACCTTCATGTTTAGGGTGAGCGATATAAATAAACGTTTTAAGGTCACAATGCACTAGTGACAGTGGTTACAGTGAAAAAAAAGTGTACGTTTCAAAAGTTTAACAATGGGAGGTTAAGTATAATGCTCCCAGAATGCTCTCAGATTAGATGCAAATGTTTGAAGAAGCTTGTAAGCAAGAGTGATTACTTGCTTTGAAAATGAAATGTTCAGAAAAAAATGCAAGAAGGAAAAAAAACGTTTTGCTACTATGAACCTCTAGGTGCTATTTCTTTGAAGAGCCATTTAGTAAAATGTGTTAATGCATGCTAGTATTTCCCAGAAATATTCCTAATGGAAAACCAGTGTAACCATTTTCAACAAGATTGTGGGAAGCACGAAAATAAACAAGCACTGGCAAAGCCAACCGAACTGACATTTTTTTTGTGAGTCTTTTGGTTTCACCAATG
This sequence comes from Pleurodeles waltl, assembly GCF_031143425.1. NCBI lineage: Eukaryota > Metazoa > Chordata > Amphibia > Caudata > Salamandridae > Pleurodeles > Pleurodeles waltl. Next base: position 13,012,517 of record NC_090441.1, on the reverse strand, counting down.
CGTGTCTTGTTTTGACATGACTTTTGAAAAACGTTATTGTTGTGGGAGCTGCCAGGCCCTCACCATTGTAACAAACACTGGCAAAAAGAAAAAAAGGTTTTGGTCTCAAAAAGCACACACTGCCACTAGTGGCATAACAAAGGCCCCACAACCACCCTCTAAGAGGCGCACTGAGCACAGCACCTGTCCTGAGTGAGTCAGGAGGTGGTATCCCTCCATATTCTTTGCAGGGGGGCCCCTTCCAGTTTTGTTACGCCACTGATTGCCACAGTAGTTCCCGGCACTGAACAAAACTACTTTGTGTGACAATATGCTCCTTGTGTAAGAGCAGAATGTGATCACTCATAGTAAACCCAGCCGATAGAGAGAGAAATAGAAGTTTAATAAAAACAAAATGTCTCTGTTAACGCCAGCCCCAATTAGGGACCCAATTCTTAAAGAAAATCACAAAAGCGCGCCCATGGTGTATGTCTTGGAATTAGTGTCTTTCATGATTTCACAAGAACTTACAGAAGTAGACCAGGAAATCGTACTCCTAGAAAATATTTGTGAATTTTATTTTAGAATGAGCAAATATGCATGTGTAGAGACTGCCCATGTGAAAATCTGTTAAGTGTTTACATGTTCACTTTCCCTCCAACCACTTTTTTCCCAACCCTGGAAGCACTTCCACTTCTGCCCTTGTCAGGAGTAAATTTCCAACCTTTCTCATTATGGGAAAAGATTAGAGAAGAGCTGGTGAAAATCCTTAAAACATGCAACTTAGTAGGCTTGAAGACTCAAAGGCATTCCAGCCCTGGAACTATTGCTTACTGCTTCCTCCAGCCCCAGTATGTAGATATGCACAAAGGTGACAAAATAAGGAAATTGCTATAGTAGGGATTGAAATTGCAAGTATTCAAGCCCTACTATAGTAGTAGCCCTGGCATAATCAGAGAGGCTGATATTAGAGCTCTTCATTAATGAGATTGCTGCCATAATTTGTCACCACACTACGTGGCACCAAAGGGGCAAGGGGCAAGTAGATTTTTTACAGGACAAGTAGATTTGAGAAGCAACCTGCCCCATGGACAAGCAGATGTTTTATTAAATTCCACAACCCTGAACTAAGTCATCTCGTGGATCAAGTGTGTGAAACAAGGGAAAATTACAGATCATTCAATGTGGATGTCACAAGTTTCAGAATGAGCAATAAACCAGCAATGGCGCCTGCCACTCGCACAGCCTTGCCATCTATACACTGTTTAATACATGTAAAAGTGGGCTGCTTCTCAGAATACTCTCTTGTTAAGCAAGTCTGCATACCTGGTTGTGCAAACAATACTCCTGAGATGGCCACACACAACAACGCATGGGACAATCAGACCCCCCCCACCCCACATTTTCATAAAGCTCTACCACCATCATTTTCTACAAAGTTTTCATCTAACATCAAAATCAGGAGGGCTGCCTGCCGACTCCATCTTCTACCCTCTCCTGCGATGTTCTCTCGCTCTCGAAAGCTGCTGGGACCAATACACATGCTGTGCAGTGCAATATAGCCACCTTGCTTGGGTGAGGATTCTTAACACGTTCTATAGTTTGGGAAGGCTGTCCGAAAAGCTTGAACTAAGCAACCACTCATATCGTCAAATACCAACATTTCATTTCACTTAAAGGGTGCACTGAAATTCTCAGAAGGGATGTGGATATCTTTGAACAATGCATTCGGAGAATGACTATAACTAGCACAGATGGGTCTGACAGATTATTGAGAAGCGATGATTCTGCCGCCAGAAAACTGGGTACTAAATAAAGCAAAACAAAGGAATTCATTTAATTTATAGGCAATTTCCTAGGAGCTACATTATCTATGCCGGCCACCTGCGTGTGGGTGAAGTCAAGCATTTGGCGTATTCATTCATGCTAGTTCTCCACATTTCTGTTAGAATATCTCATACTAATTTTAGTAAAAACAGCAGTTCCCTGGGAGTTTAGAGTTTCCAAAGTAGAAAGCTAAGGAGCTGTCAATGTGAAGCAAACCAACTGGCGGTTGCCCCAGATGAGGATCATCAGACCTCCTGTCTCCCCACTTCTTTGCTTAAACCAATGTTTCTTAACCTGGGGTTCACAGATCCCTGGGTGTCTGCAATGTCTACTCAGGGGCCCCGCAACTGTTTAGAAAATTAAATCATATTGGCAGATTAATAAATTTTATATCTAAAAAGGCAAAATTAATTTTAAAACGTTCTGTAAACGTGAAGATTTGAAATTGTGGACTAAAACTTAAGTTGATATCCTCATCTTAGTTTAATGGAGCCAAAGAAGTACAGCAAACAGAATCCAGAATGGACAGTTTGTGGCATTGAGTAAAGCACTGGCATGCAGAGGCAAAAAGAGCATACATTAGGGGCAACAAAGAAAGTGATATGCTGGAGCTTGGCTTGTTGCTTCATCTTTCGGCAATGAAACAAAATTTTGAAAAGCTCCAACCTATGCATTAAAATTAAAAGTTTGATTTTTACATTTTTTACATTAAAATATTTCACAATTTGTGTTTTTGTTTGAATTATAGTTACTTTTGTATTTTTGAGTATTTCTTTAGTGGTTAAATAGTAGAAATCACTGAGGTGGGGGGTCCATGGCTTCCAGTTGCTATTAAGTGGGGTCCACAGAAGGCAAACGTTTAAAAACTGCTGGCCTAATGTAAGTAGGAGTTCTCAACCTCCAGTGGGCAACAAATGTGTGTACTGATTGAACAGTCAGGGAGGTCCTTACATACCTACCCTTTGGCCATTCAATCCTGAAAGCCCTCCAGAATTTCACGGACTATGTTATTGTGATAATAACTGGAACTCCAACTTGGGCACACGAATTCTGTATTGTAGAGAATTTACATCCTAAAAGGGGAGATATCAACAAACGTCTTTCGAGACAAGACCTTCTGAAGAATGATGATTGATGAGTTTTCCTCCCCTGCCTACTATCAACTAACCTAACTCAAGCACATAGTCCTGAGCTGACCTCTGCCTACCAAGAACACTCTTCAGACAATTTTGATGTCAGGTAGATGCAATAAGCAGTTGGCTGAGAACCAAACACTGAGCGTTGAGGAAAATGATCTTCATCGTCTTGTGTGTGTTGTCAATTACATTATGTCCTTCTTTAAACACCTGGGCCAGTAAGGTAATGTAACACGTAAAACCTATTTGGCAGAAGTAGGAGAATAGAGGAACAGGATGGGTCAATGTTTCCCTCCCTCGAACATTACTTGACTGTCCTCCATCTCTTCCCCCCTGGTGACAAGGCCCTACAACCAAAAAAGTTCTGAACACAGTCCTCTCCCGTTTCATGCACCAGTCGTGCAAGTTTAGGGTATCATAATAACTCACAATCCACTCCTTGAAGTTCACTTTCTTCATATCTATTGCTTTCATGAGGTTTGTTAAGGAGCTGAAGGCCATGTACATGGGTTTTCATAAGGAGAAAAGTGCCCTGCAGACCCATCCAAATGTTATCCTAAAGACATTGAGTGAAATCTGTAGTTACTACCCTTTTCACAAAGTGATGCACAATCGGCCAAAAAGTATTGGAGAATTTACTAACTGGTACTCATTACCTGCACCATGCTGCTGTTCATTTCTCATTGTCATAGTTTTTTTTTGCTTTGCTGGGGAATCTCCCCTGTGGTTGTGCATAAGGATGGGACTGGAAACAGGGTAGAATTACCCTAGGTGTAATGCATTATTTCTGATCCCCTTCTTCAACACAACGTCTCCTCTAACAGTGTTGCATTACCTCTTTGCCTGTCTTCCTTGTCCTCATATTGGAACTCACTGCCTCAAAACGTACGGAATGGGACAATGAAGATCTTGATTCAGATAATGAAGATAACATGTGAGTAAGCAGACCACCACCTCCTGGTCAGTCCTCTTGATCTCCGTTGATATGTTTTGAGGCCTCAAAATGGGAGGACAGGAGTCAGGTAGTCCTGGACTTGGAGTAGTAGGACGACGTATTCAGAGGGCCAGGCCTATCTGTAAGACGTCTCCAACTACTCATCTTCATTACATCTGGTATGGTAATCATTCTTGTATCGGACATGTCTTTGGTAGGTTTCTTCTCAGAAGAATCCCAATTAAACCTAAAATAATTCAGTGGATTGTTGGAGCATAGCTTCAGGTATCCAACAAGAGTAGAAGTCCCCCGCCGCTTCACACAGTATAAATATTGACCTCACCCCCCTGTCCACTTTGCTCCACAACTACTGTTCTCACTGCTTAGAGTACGTCACACAGTGGTTTTCTTTGATTTACAGACCACCATAGTCTTCGGAGTTTCCAGTTTTAGTTTGGGCAGCACCCCCGTGCTCATCACAGCCCAAACTGTACACAGGCATCTCATGGTGATGACAACTTTGCCTTTTTAAAGTGGTCATCCTGTGAATGATGTCACAATAGGTCTCATAATCAAACCAAATATCACAAAACAAAGTTCCATTCTAGAACCCCAATTGTTGAAGGTTGTTGTTGTTTGAAGTCAGGCAACCAGCACGTGAATTTTTTATTCTCATATGATGGTTCCCAACCTCCTTTCAGCGCTCAGATGCTCTTTCCTCTTCCCGTTTTATTAAATCATATTTGAGACATCTGGTATGGTTTCATTTTCCGGGGGGGGCAATGCCAGCAGTGCTACAAACTGGTACTTTAAAATCATGTAAAAGCCCTTTTGATTTGTACAAAGCATGCATTTACAGACATAAAACATCTGATTACAGGGAGGATTCAGTCTGTAGTTCATTGTGAGAGAAAAAGCTTTCACTCGTCTGTTGAGTTTTTGTAGAATAAGTGGTGACAATTCTAAATGGTCAGAAGTCAGTGTATTCTCCTGTACAGAAACTGAAGGAGGTGACAGAGAATCAAAAAATATAAGGCCTCCGCCACAATTCTGCCTGAAGCCCAAATAAATGTATCCATCATGCATAAATATAAATGGCGACAGAAGTGGTTCAATCTCTTCCCTGTCGAATGAGCATCAGTTTCCTCTCCAGCCTTTCCAGGCACACAAGGCAACCGTCAGAATAGGTCTTCAGAGAGACAGAGTAAGGTTACGTTTTAGATGTTTCTCAATTAATTGCCTCTAGATTTATAACCTATGTTTTGCCCTAAAAGAACATTGCCTAAATGGCAACATTAGATTATATCACAATGTTTACAAGTAAATAAAGATTAGAAAATTATCATCAAGATCTTTCACCAAATGTAGCAAATAGACTGGTTATCCTTCGGATGGGTCTTTTCTCTTACAATTTAAGATTGTTAAATAAAAGCACACACTTCTGTGTTTAGTACCGGTCACTGCACCCGATTTTAAAGAATTTCTTCTTTTTAATTTCAACACCTGCTTAGCCGTGTTTATTGACATACATTTTACATATTACCAGGGTATTCAAGCAAGGTGACAATAATGGATATTTCGCTTACGTTACTCAACAGGCACATATTTTATCAACCTCAGAAAGATGAAAGGCATAGCTAACCTTTACAGAATTCAAACCAGTGACCTACTGACATTACTGTGCTAGGTGCGTTAACCCACTGAGCTATGTATCACCAGCTTGTACATGCATTTTGTGTTTGTAATAGGTGACTAGCACCTCTTCAAAGATACTTTAGTTTGTACAGCTTATGTTTCACAGGTATAAAACGATCTGTTAGGAAAACGTGACACAAAGTGTAATGCAACCTGGTGCCCGTGGCATTAGCACAGGGCGAAGCACAAAGCAGTACCAACAATGAGAGTCAGATTTCGTTTAAATTATAGATCAAAATGGTGCCAGATGATCAAATGTGTGGGGGCAAAGAGCAGCGGCGAGTATTCTCCCTCCTGAGGGTGACACAGGTACGTGGCCTAAGCCTCACAAGTGGCTCAGCGTGGCCCCTTGTGCCGCCTGCTATTGATCCCACTGCAAATCTGCAAAGCGCTCTCCTGCCCCATCGTCGCCACGTGGTGATGCTGCGCTGCAGATCATTTCTGACATCTCCATCCGGAGCCTGTCTGCTCAGTGTCAAGCCCGGGATGTCAGACTACATTTGTACACAGGAAAGACAAGAAAGCAGATGCTCCGTCTAAATTTGGGTTCATGGTCGTATTGAAACAGTCATTAAAATGATGAAACTAACTCGAAGCAGTGTTTCTCTTCGTGTAGAATGATCGTAATATTCCCTATATCACAAGTTAAACGTAAATTAAAATGTTTTGTCTTTTCCATACAGTGCTTAGTAGGAGTGCTGATTTTTTTTTTTTAAACACTCTCAATGGTGGGAGATAAAACAGGCATTTGCAATGCAATGGGTCTCGCGTTTGCTCGAGTTAGAGCTATTAGCGTTGTAAATTCCGCACTGGACTTTTCTTGCCACATAAATTGAAAATGAAAAGTAAAACAGTTGACATAAGCGAGCTCATTCAAAGTGCCACGGCCGCCATGAGCATGAGAGTTTTTGGCTCCATGCCTGAATGTTTAGAAAGGATTTTGGCTGGGATGAAAGGCAAATCGAAACCGGAGGGGCCATCACACGCTGTCATAGGAGGAAGCATGACGTAGTGTGATGGCCAACAAAAATGTTCACTTAGTGAAATCGCCTGGGAGGGAACTCAGCACACAAGGGAGGGACATTTCACAAAATGCACCAATAAAAATGTAGCATTTAAGACAAGCACAACAAAGAATGAATATTAAGAGTGGGAGTGATTAAAAGCCCACAGAGAGATTACAACAGGCCAGATCGCTTGCGCACTCGACCCTAAAACTAAACCAGGGCCCAGAAAGATGAAGATATTAAAGAAGTAGAGAATAGAACCAGGATCTCCTGCTTCCACGGGAACACCTGAAATATTAGGCCACCTCTTCCACATGAAGTACTGCATTTAGTAATGTAACACATTTCCATTAATTTCTTGTCTGCTGGTTTCAGCTGTGCACGGAGCCCTGAACAAAAAATTAGCATGACACCGGCAATATGGCAAAAAAATAGCAAGACCCTGGAAAGGTGGGTTCGTTGATGCAGGTCACAGGCTTGCTCATCGATACAGAAGACAGTGCAGCAACAAGAGAAACCTTAAGTGCGATATAGTTCACCTGCGTTTCCTGCATCTTGTTTCAAGGGGCAGCTACAAGCCGTCCCTAGCATAGCATACTTTTTACAGTTATAGATCTGGGCATTGTCCGCTACTTTAGAAAGGTATAGCACAATTCTTGGCTATAATCGCAGTAACACCTTGGCACACGTCGTTTTTTTTATTTGAAGAGTGGTGCAAGACGGCACACAGCCTTCTAGTACACTCTCCCATAAGACAGAGATGCATGTGTCCAAGAACAACAGATGAAAATACCTGTCCTGCATGTAGAAAGATGGTGGGAGGATGGGACTGGGTACCAACCAGGAGAATAATTCCCAAAAAGCTACTACGGACATGTTCCTTTGAGCGATATGCCTAAGAGAGTACTACAACTGTCAGCATAACAATATTTTCTCTGCTCAGCAAAAATTAACTTGGTGATAGATTATCAGTGATAAAAAGAGAGGAATATTATGGAGAAGACTTATTTTTTTAAGTCAGTAACAATTTTTTTGATCTCAGTTGATGTCGAGCACTGCAACTGGGTCAGGAGTTTGAGGGGGAATGAGTACATGGTCATCATCAGTGGTGGCCGAGACTTGCCACAGGACACATTAGTTGATTTCTTAGGTGCTGCAAAATGCTTGCTTTACCATTCAAAAACGGCGTCTATATTCAGGCATGCATAAGCAGGCACCTCTTTACCAAGCATTGGCAAAGCCAACAGGTCTCACCTATGGGCGAGCTGTTGGCGTTGGCAATCGGGGGCGGGTAACAAGGGGTTAATGGGGAGTAGCTAACGGAGCTAGGTGGCTAACATGGGACAGGTGTCCAACGAATCACTATGAAGCAAATAGCGCTTGCCGCTTCACAGCACTTTTTTCCTTTATGTTGAAAAAATAAACAGAGATTGGGCGGGGGGGGAGTTGAAACTGGGATGGGAGGGCGGGTGTTGGGGAAGAAACAGATGGAGTGTGGAAAGAATAACAAGAAGATATATGACGTGGGCTGCGTTGCCTGCTCCATTACTCTGTTTTTTTCAGACGAAGAGTCGCAGTGCAAGCAGCTGATGGCCAATGTATGATGGTCCATGGACCACGCAAAGAAAAGGAAGTGATGCACTGGAAGTACTGCCCAATTAGAAGGCAGCAAAGAAGAGTGACTATAATGTGAACTAATGGCACATAATTGGCGGGTTCCAAGGCCATCACTAAACAAAAGAGTCTTGCAAGCAAGGGCGCATGCACTATCGCATGCTAATGTAGGTCACACATAAAAAGGAGAGCTTCTCTATTCTTCTAAATAAAAAGCAACATCACACGCAAGGTTACTAGATGACTCCAGGTCACACATAAAAAGGAGAGCTTCTCTATTCTTCTAAATAAAATGCAACATCACATGCAAGGTTACTAGATGACTCCAGGTCACCACAGTTGCATTAATGCAGCCCAGTGGTTTTCGTTCACAAATCAATTCAGATTTGTTAGTTCAATCAGATCAACTGAGGTGAAGCACAGCTACAATCTAAACATGCCAACTCACATGTTCCACAATGTCGCATTACTTTGGCACTTTGACAGGCTAACACAATGGGAAGACATTTACACGCTGAAGAGTAAGATGTGGTGGAGACCCCTGCATGGAGTCAGGTTTCCAGGGCATCTGTACTGTTCATATTTGTCTCCTCCTCAGGCAGTCTCTGGTAGGCAGTCTCTGGTAGGCAGTCTCTGGTGGATGTGTTGAGAGGGGTAAGCAAGACTGCTTCTGGAGCAGAACCAGGCTCATCTATATGAGGGTGTTTCTTGCCTGGAATCGCATGTGAGCAAAGAAAAGATTAATTGAAACATTCCACCTCTGGCTGCTCTGTAACCCAAACTCAACAGCGATCATACTTGCATACACTTGGGGTGTGACAGGTTGATAAATGAGATAAAGTTTTAATTCATTTGATCTCTTTAGGCCCAGAATATTACATACTGAGAACATGACTGATGCTTTTGAGAGGCTCAACCAGAACTTATTACATGGTGAGTGCCTTTAAATGCATTTTGAGTATGAGGGGAGTGTCGCTTGGAGGCATTACTGAGACTAAGGGTGGCATCTGGTTTCTGTCTTTTATCAACTGCAGGCTGAATGGTCAGATGGCTTAGTCCTGAGGAAACCCTACACATAAAATGGGGTCGAAATGTCAACATACCCACCCCCCTCCGCTGCTGTTAAGAAACGTTCATAAACAGGAGAAACTGTTATTTGTTGCAATGCTCTGACAGATGTATATCAAACAATGATGTCTACAACCAGGGGGTTGTTTAGTGCTTTTGCAAAAAAAAAAAAATATATATATTAAATATTTTTTGTTATTTTCACATTGGAGCACTGAGTCGTCTGCACTTGGGTCACCCTCTCATGTATAACGATAAGTGAAATTAAAATATATTTATTAGATAACATAGTATAGACAGAAAATCAGTATCTTTGATTGCGACTTCGTCTTATTTCAATTAACAGAAACATTTGATGTATGTTGACTAGTTAAGGTATTAAGGTGCCCAATTCTAAACGAGTCCCACGGGCCAACTGTGTATATATTATTTCTCAGTAACCCAGTCACTGCTGTCAGTGTAAAACCCTACCCCTCTCTATGGCCACATCACTTTTTCTCCTCCCTTTCGCATTTCATACTGTAAATTATTCCCCTCTTTGCCAGGTTTGCAACCCCTAGAATGCCAACCACCATCGTGTGCCACGCGATCTCGGCACCCTACACACGGTCACAAGGCGAAGAGCCGATGTCACAGTGGCCGGAAGGGCGAGCTGGAAACGCTTGAACTGAATGGGTTTCCAGCTCCTCTTTGTAGGCTCTAAGCAGCCAACATCCATTAAGGGGCGTGAAAACACCACACCATAGCACATTGACGGCAACCCATTTATCGTTTGTTCTTTTCTGAAAGGGGAGGGTGGTAGGGGCAAGGGGCAGAAGTATCTCAGGCAGTTCTCGACGTGACACCCACCACAGCCCAAGCCCTCTCTTCACACGGAGATTATTATTTTTTTTTTTTTACGAAGATGGAAGATCTGCAATAGGTTCTTAAAAGAAAACTCGTAACTGGAGCAACTTGTCTTTGGTGAAATTGAATCATCCGGTAATCTCAGCCAGAGAACCAAAAAAAACCTTGGGAAATTAGGGGACTGGAGGACTGATGCTGTAGTTTAGTGCTGTGATTTACACACTACACTAGCTGCTCAGACGAGAACAATAACAGCAGCTGAGCCCCTGAGTCACAGAAAGTCCTGCTATTTACACAGCATGTACTTATCTCGACTGAGGAACACTGCCAAAGGGATCAGAGGCAGCGTTAATTCGGATAAAAGGGGAGGAGGGACCCATAGAGGAAAAAAACTAACTCGCAGCACATCCTTGGTTTGTGGAAGTGACTAATTGCGCCTTAACTACTTTACCCACACACTGCAAGGTAAGGCCCTCGGGGCAGGCCCAAAATTGGTGACAAGGAAGCAACTCCATTCGCCTAGAGGAGGGCTTCATCCCCGGGGATACCGGTCTTCCAAAGACGCATATAGTGCAATGCCCCGAGTTCTTGCTGGCCGCGGAGAATATGTGCAAGCACGAACAATCACTCCTCCCCATCCACACACAGCACGAGTGCTTACCCACAACACACACAAGGGAATAAACAGATGAATTAATATATATATCCCTAACTTGATACATGCAGTCTTCATTGCTTCGAGCTTGATTTATGCAATTCATAGCTCCTTATAAGTATGTATCTCTTCATCCACCTTATGGATAAATCGGTCATGCAAAGCGGAAACACAAATTGATGAATGAACAGATTGCTTTTGAAGATATGCAGTTGTATGGCTTCCTTTTAAGTGCGGGACTAAATCTGTATTTATGCACATACTGCTTTTACACCCAGTTTGAGATCTGACTCAAACACAAATTGTGCTCTTTTGAGATGTTCTGGCCATGCATATTCCTCTAGGTGAACTGGAATTTGGGACAAGAAGGTCACCTGTATCATAAATGGGCATGTATCCCTGGCATGAGTGACCCAACTGCATGCGAAACTAGTATCTTGCCTTTTTACGCCCTAGTTCAGAGTGTACTCTGAGGTCTACACTTGTCCACAGTAATTGCAGGGTCTAGGACCTGCTAAGTGAGCTGGACAGGTGAACCAAGAAGGCCATCTATGATGACATGGGACTACTTTTCCAGATCATGGGTCGTTGATATGAAGTGGTGCTGGGTCAGGGCAATGTTTGTGATTGATAGTACTTAACAGACATTTTTCTGGTTCTAGAGAAACACAATGCCTTCCGGTCCCACTCATAACGCCTGATGTAACACCCAAACCCGTGTGATGACATTCTGTGTGCATACTGCCTGTGTGTGAGGTATGGTTGTTGTTATGTCTCTGTGATGTGGTGAGAGTATGCTTACTGGGACCAGCAGGGATCCATTTTGGATTGCCCCTAGTTTGACATGCAACAAAATGGAGGATGGGATACGGTTTCCACAGACATTGAAAGTGTATTTCCTACACTGCTGGGCATTAAGGGAGGAGCACCAGACACTGGAGAGAGAGAGGATGGAGACAGTGCTAACCTTAGAAATTCTATAAGGATCTTTTAGCAGGGGACTGCAGATTCGTCCTCCCTGAGCCCTGCCATTTGGTGGAAGGTGGGGGGGGGGGGGTTTGCAATTCAGCCTCCTTCTCTTTCCCAGAGTGCTACTTTAGAGAGGCTGATGACAGTCTGATGCAGTCTTCACACTTCACTGTGCTTACGTTGTGAGAAAATCAGGCTTGGCTCCAGCATCAGCACTACCTACAGTGAAAGCCAACACTTTGTACAAAGGCTGCATTTGCATTTCAGTAAAAAAAAAAAAAAAAAAAAAAGAGAACAATCCCAAACTGTTTTCTGGATTTTATAAAGCAGATCAACATTCCCTATCTGGAAAACCATTATAAAGGTGGGGCATAAATCACCCCACGTTGTTCCAGTTCCCATTTCTTCTTTCCTATGGATGGGTGTGTTCCATAGGGAACTCGAGCAGCTGCTGTGAATATAGGGCTGAGTCAGTCTGATAGCATATATCCCAGAGGTGAGTGGACATCACTCAAAGTCCACACACTTGTGAGAGAAGCTGAAGGTCTGCTTCGCACGTAGAAGCCTACTCAGAGAGGTAAAAAGAGTGCCTAACCAAGTGGGAGGAAATACCATCCAGAAGGAGAGACACAGATGTGCTCCTGGTTAGTGAAGCACTTGGAAGAGCCTTGTGATCAGGAGTGTGACCAGTGCCGATCCAAGCGTAGAGGGGTCAGCCAGCCTCCTTGTGTAGCTCATGTGGTGAGCTGCGTAAAGCAACAATATCCCTCTAAGTAACAGCGTGGCATCCGGTATCCCCTCAGCGACCCAAAGGACCTATTCTTCCTTTGCCTCAATGCCTTGCAGATAAAGTTATCATCACCACCATCGCAACCCTACACCTGCTGATAGAGATGCTACTCCTGTGTGTTTGCAAATGACACAAGGGTGGTGTCCTCACTGCTGAGCCTTGGTTTCACAGACAGGTAAATACAAGGCTGCGTTGACACAGGAGAATGTTTTGCACCAAAGGGGATTGAACTGCACATGGAAAGGAGTAACAATTGTCAGTGTACAGTATAGACACTTTTGCAAGATGCAAACTGGAATAATGACTTAGACTGTGTACTTGCTGGAGAAGCTGATAGCCTGCCAAGTGCCTAGAAGGTCGCCATGCTGCTAAATTAGTGACGTGAACTGCCTATCTATGCTGGAGGAGAGACTATCCAGGAAGAGAAGCTCAGCATGCTCCCGGTGTGTGGAACCCCCAGAAAAGCTGACGTGTGATTAGGAGTGGGTGTGGGAATGTGGTCAACACCAACCCAGCTGTGAAAGTTCACTCAGTCTCCTCGAGTGGTGCATGTGATGTAGTGCCTTGTAATGACAGTGTGCCTCTGGCACCCTCTCTGCGACCCAAGCAGCCTATTCTGCCACCACCCTGACGCTCATAGGCGGCAATGGCCGAAGACAGGTGACTGCTGACAAGGACTTCCGTACTGCTGCTTCAGTGACAAGATCTGAGTGGCGGGACCACCACCATGACCCTGTGCCCACAGACAGAGATGCCATCTGTGAAAGGCACGGGTGGCGGACTCAGTGCAGAGAGACTTTTACACAGACCGGTAAACACAAAGCAGTGTTAAGATGCTAGGAGACTGTCTTCCACTACACAGGCTACAGCTCCATACTGAAATGAATAAATATTGTCAAATACAAACACTTTTACAAGACACAAACTGAACCAACCTACGGTCCACACATTTAGCAACTGCTTGCATAAACCAATTCCCCACCTTGCACCTGTGGCAATTCTCGCTCGTGAGATTTCCTTTACTGCTGGCCACTGCAGAAGTGTGGGAACAGAAGCCACGCGCTAAGTGGGGACTGTAACTATGGCACTAGGACACCATGATTCATTTGGGCACTATACAAATTGGTTAGAGCCCCAAAGTTTATTGTAGAACCCTGCAGATGAACTCCTATTACTGTGTGAAGTATTTTCTTTGGTTGTGCTGTTTACTTCTCCTTTTACTAAGACAAGCACTGGGCTGGAGAGTAGTGAACTTTATCTGTTGTTTGACTGCTGAGTTCGGAGTCACCGCCCCCCAAGCTATATCCCTAAGAAGCCTTTGACTGCTCATCCTCATTACCCTGAGAGTCAGCTGTAGAAAGGGTGCACTTGGCCCAGTTTGCCGAGCCATAGTAGGGCAGACAGGGGGACACCAGAGAAACGACCCCAACCCCCACGGTTTGCATAACTGATGTTACCTCTTCAATTAGACCAGGGAGCTATATGTTGTTCTCATTTACATTCCAAACTCATCTATTTGAGATTAAGGATTCATAAAAAACAGATGTTACTCTGAGGCAGACGTTTTGAACGCTCTCCGAAAGCAACAAAACAAATAAATAGTATTAGACATGTAACTGTGAAAAGAACATGTAGAGGTCATTTTAAACTAGGTCTCTTCTTCACATTTAAATAAATAATTGAACTTCAAGTTACTCAAAAGGAAAACATTTTACAGCCCAAGGATGGTTAGCACATTTAAAACATCCTTTTCACTTTAGTAAATCAATTATGCTGCTTGGCTTTTTAAAAGAGGTGACAGCTTCCTGTGTTAAGAGTAAGGGTTGCTTAGTTATTGCAGCCATGAATTCATGTCAATAGATTCCTTTATGTTTGAGAAACATACACTCTAGCAATAAAACAGTCAAGCTGGGATAACGTGGTTTTCTTGAATGGAAAAGGATATCTTGCCAACCCAGGTAAATTTATAGGTATAACAGGTTGTAAGTCCAGTTCTTATCACACACCCTTGCCACGGTCACATAGGCTCCAGCAGCTACTGCCAAGTACCACTTTAATTTTTTCCACATGGTTTCGATCACAAGGTTACTGCTTTTCAAGCGCTGCTTAAATCTTTCAATATTTCCCAATACAAAGCCAACCATTACTTCACACTTACAACCACTGTGCTTGCAGAAGCAATGGTATTTAAGCAGTGGCCATACTGCTCATTTGAATATTATGCCAGTTAAAAGTTTCTAACAAAGCACTATGTCACACGCAAATTACCTTTTTTATTCCTTGTGTTGCATCCTCAGATAGACTGCATGTTATTTGAAAAAGGTTCCTCTTTATTCCTAAAACCCTGCACGAAAACAGACCTTCTCTCAAAACGTCTGATTGTCACTGATGTTTTTTTTTTTAAAAAGGTGACACTTTCCTGGTTTCCATACTTGCGACCCTTCTGTCACTGAACACAGCCTACTGTCACATTAATCTCTTTAATTGCCCTGCTGCAATTTGCACAAATCTCCTTGAAAAGATCATACAAATCTATTTTGTAAGTAAGCAATACCCCTCTATCCCTTTTAGCTCACTTGTTAATCCCACCAACCATGTGTATGGATTCACAAACCCCCTACTACTGATTACAGCCAAGTCATGTTAACTTCATCTACCAAAAAGAAACTGAACTAAATGTATGGAATGTTACCCCTGAGACCACAATATTAATTCCAATAACACATAATAACCAGTAACACAGGACTGACCAGTAAGCTTGCTGCCTCGCATAAAGCGCTTCAAAGCCTCATCAGGGGTTGTAAGCGCTATATAAATACAGTTACAATTACAAGTACTAGGTAAATTGTCTCAAACATCTACGTTTGTCCTAGACCCACTGCAGTGGCATTTGGTAATCCATTTAACACAAACCAAAGCCACGAAAATACTCACTTTGGTAAGTTATGAAACTCCGCCCTTATTAAGCAACAAATTCAAAATATTCCCCAAACTAGGCACCCCAAAACACGATCAAAGCTGATCACACAGTAAGTGAAATCAAGTTATTACAATTATCTCATCAAATCTTCTCTCTCTCTCACATGGTGTAGCTTTATGGCTGTTCACTGGAGCACAAAGATGAAACGTTTCCTAAATAAATATCCTATTTCACCAGACCTACCCCTGGACAGGTCTGTACTGCGAGTTTGTCTCACTGCGTGGATGAAGGCTTTATGACGTTGATGACAGGCCAGGTTCTCCACGAAGCGGAACACAAGCAACCCAGGATCGGTGATCAACAGCCCGGCTAACCGTAAGGCATTTTTCACCATGTGAGACTACAAACATGGGCAGAGGCGCCTATCGAGGCTGCGCAGCTCCACACATTGTGTTCATGATGTGATATCAGCCCTGGCCAGGTGGACTACGTTAATAGCGCTGCTATAGTGTGGCACGCAGTGGCAATATGCGAGCTGGAATATCTGCACAACCTCAGAACACTTTGAGGGAAGATTTCGCTCAGATGGGGGTGGTTTCTTAAAGTCCCAGTGGAAATCTCAATATCATGTGCATGGAGATCTCCTCGGTAAAACTGGGAAACATTAGATATCATTCTAGGCCTATGCATCCAAAAGGTGAAAGACTCAACTCAGGCTGCTGGGACCGCTCATTGCGTTTACCAAATGTGTGTTTTTATGCGCTGGAGTTGAACAGCCAGGACTGTCAATTTTTTCACACATCTCACCACTACCTCTTTTTTCTCTCATACAACCTTCTAATCAGAAGAGGCATAGCGCCTCGATTCATCTGACAAAACCCAGAGGTTCAAGTCACTGTTTCAGCAGAGACAGAAGGAAGACATTATGCAGAAGAGATTCCTCAGAAGTGGCCTGGGTGAATCGGAGAGTCAAGAAGTGGTAACCCGGATATATGGCACTGATAAAGCAAGTTTCTAAGGATGATAAAAGGAGCTTCAGTTCAAACTTGGTAACACAAATTAGAACTTATGCAGAGGATCACGCCAACAATGTTCTCTCGCCTTGAGTGAGCCCCTTATGGCAACCGTTGATGGGTTGGCAGTCATTTTGTTGCAGCCTGCTGATGTGTGAGGAAGTGTACTGAAGATGAGGTAGTGAACTGATGTGAATGAGAGGCAACCCAGTAGCTGGTCAATGATGTACTGCACTCATATCTCCCAAGCGCAACGCTACCTCAGGTGAGCCACCCTTTACCACGTGACGCCCAAAGCCAAGGGGGCTGAATGACGTCCATCCTTGCTTTACAGGCACTGCAGACTACCAACGTCGACTCACGGCAAACTTCAACCACTGCATGCAACACCACAGGGAACAGCCATATTGTATCCATGCTACTCCACATGCTCACTGCACTTGTACCTGTACCAAAGCAAAGAACGAGGCAAAAGTGGCAAAACTCCTGAAATGCTACTATTAAGAGGCAGAGGCATTCATTATATGTGCAAACTTACTAAACTTATAAGGCCTACAAGCAGGTCAGGATTAAGACCTTTAGTGGCCCTAGGCACTTAAAAGATTTTGGTGCCCCCATATATCTAATTCAAAATATAAACAATAACAAATATATTTTTCAAAATGAAACAAAACTTACAGTAAGATGGAAAATAATGTTTATTTTTGTATACTTCCACTTTATATATGAAAAGATTTCTCCTAATTTTTTTCTAATTGCAACTTCTTTGATCAGATCTTCAAAATTAATATTACGTAGCACATCTGCTTCTATACTTAGTAGAGATGAGGCATCCAGCCGGCCTTGTTGCATAGTTGTTCTGTTGGGATTTTTAATAAACTTCAACTGAGAAAATGGATGCTCAGCTGAGCAATTTGTGACCATTAATGTTAAAAAATATATGAATGTAAATGTCTACACTCGGATAAGCACACTCAATATTGTCTTTTACAATTGCTTTATGAAGTTCAGCATAACAATCTCTTTCTTCGTAGATCACTTCTTCTCATCTCAGTTTCAAATTTGTCAACAATTGTGTAAAAGGTGGTGATACAAAAGTAATCTCTGGCATTCAGATATACCTCTGGTGCATCTCCGTCTCTGGGTAGCTTCTTTCTGATACCTTTTCAAGTTTGAGCTGGCTTGTAATCAACATTTGGTAGCATTCCCTTTGCAGCTGCTTCATATCTTTCAAATTCATCTTACGAAGTGTACAGCTGGTCACACCTTGTGGCAGTTACCAAATTCTAATTTTGTTGTATTCCCATGATTAATGTATATAATTAACCTCTATTATTACTATTTTATCATTTTTATTGTGTGTGTTTGTATGTTTTTTTTTTTTAACCTTATCGGTGCATGGGCCACGACCACTGGCCGACACCACTGAGGGGTTTAAAAAATCCTCTGGTGTTTTGCACAGGATGATTTTTTTAAAATTATAAATCCCTCAGGAGACGCGGAAGAGCTTCCACATCTTCCCCAGCTCATCTGTGATGTCAGCACTGCACAAGGCGCACTGACGTTCCAAATCCCCACCGGAGCAGCCATCGAGAGCAGGTAAGGTGTGCTCTAGCAGCCAGTGGGGTTTTAGAGGCATTTTAGGTGCCCCCCATGTTTGTGTGAGGCATCACTGGAAAGAGGAGAGTCTACTTTTTCCAGTGATGCCTCACACAAACAGATTCCGGCTCGTAGATCGCGCCGCCACTTGGCCACCAGGGATAGAAAAGGAGGTGGTTGGGGGGTATATAGGTAAGTCAAAAAACTTTTTTTTTTTTTTTTAAATGGAAACATGGTCCTAACTACATATTTTTTTATATATATATATATATATATATATATATATATATATATATATAGAGAGAGAGAGAGAGAGAGAGAGAGAATGCTACTTACCCAGTAAACATCTGTTTGTGGCATGTAGTGCTGCAAATTCAAATGCTGTGCATAAGTCTGCTACCTAGTGTTGGGCTCGGAGTGTTACAAGTTGTTTTTCTTCAAAGAAGGTTTTTGAGTCACAAGATCGAGTAACTCCTCCTCTCGGAGATAGTGCGCATGGGCATCGAGTCCTTTGTCAGATTGTTTTCCCGAAAGGAGGGTGTAGTAAAGCGTGTAGAAATGTTTATGTACATATACATATATATAGTGAAGAAGAAAGATGTCCATGCAATGTATAAACATATTTACAAAATATAGTACTACAACAGCCACAGGCTTCTGGGGAGGAGGGAGGACACACGTGACTCTACAGCACTACATGTCTTCTGGGTAAGTAATATTTTCTGTTCGATGGCATGTGTAGCTGTACATACACATGCTTTGCATAGACTGTAAAGCAGTCCTCTCCTAAAATAAGTGGTGGCTAGCCTGTAGGAGTTGTAGTAGTTTGAAATAGTGTTTTAAGCATCATCTGTCCAACGTTTGCTTGCTGGCGAGATAACACATCCACACAGTAGTGTTAAGTAAATGTTTGTGGTGTAGATCACGTGGCTGCTTTACATATATCTGCTATTGGTATATTTCCTAAGAATGCCATTAAATCTCCTTTCTTTCTAGTGGAATGTGCATTAGTAGTTACTAGAAACTGTCTTTTAACTTTAAGATAGCAAGTTTGAATACACTTTAATATCCATCTAGCTAATCCTTGTTTTGAAATAGGATTACCCTTGTGAGGCTGTTGAAATGTGACAGAGTTGCTTAGTTTTTCAGAATTTTTTTGTTCTATCTATATAGTACATGAGAGCTCTTTTAACATCAAGAGCATAAAGAGCTTTCTCAGCAACT
Organism: Pleurodeles waltl; assembly: GCF_031143425.1. NCBI lineage: Eukaryota > Metazoa > Chordata > Amphibia > Caudata > Salamandridae > Pleurodeles > Pleurodeles waltl. Next base: position 12,993,241 of record NC_090441.1, on the reverse strand, counting down.
GAATCTGGCTGTAGAAAGAAGACTGGCAATTCCACTGACTGATTGATATGAAACGGCGAAACAACTTTTGGTTTATTTTCTTAGGACTTTTTTGTTCTTGTGAATTAGAAAGAAAGGTTCTTATAAAGTGAATGCTTGATATTTCATTAACTCTTCTTAAAGAAGCGATTGCTCCTAAGAAGGCAACCTTCCATGATAGAAACTGAAGAGGGGAAGAATACTTTGATTCAAATGGTGGTCCCATAAGTCTTGTGAGTACAATGTGAAGATTCCAGACAGGAGCTGGTGGTGCTCTAGGTGGAATAATCCTTTTAAGACCTTCCATAAAAACCTTTATAACAGGAATCCTAAACAGAGAAGTAAGTTGTCTGTTTTGGACTTAAGCAGCTATTGTTGTTAAATGGATTTTAATAGAGGAGTATGCAAGATTTGCTTTTTGTAAGTGTAGCACATAACAGACAATATCCTGTACTGAAGCTTTAAGTTGGTTAATGTTTTTGGGCTGACAACAATAGAGAAAACGCTTCCATTTAGCTGCATAACACTGTCTTGTTGTAGGTTTGCGTGCTTCCTTTAGAATATCCATATATTCGGAAGCAAGCTGTAAGTAGCCAAATTCTATGACTTCAGGAGGCAAATCGCCAGGTTGAGTATGCTGGGATTGGGATGCCTGATTTGACCTTTGTTTTGAGTCAATAGATCTTGTAATTTGTGATGTAGTACTACAGACAGATCCAACAGTCTTGTGTACCATTGTTGACGTGCCCACATAGGAGCTATGAGTATCATGGTGAAGGAGGTCTGAGTGATCTTGTTGATGAGAAATGGAATTAGTGGAGAGGTGGAAAAGCGTAAGCAAATATCCCTGACCAATTCATCCATAGAGCATTGTGCTTGGATTGAGGGTGTGGGTACCTGGATGCAAAGTTTCGGCATTTGGAATTTTCACTTACGGCGAAGAGGTCTATGTCTGGGGTTCCCCACATTTGAAAGTATTGTTGAATTACCTGTGGGTGAATCTCCCATTTGTGTACTTGTTGCTGCGTCCTGGTTAAGAGGTCTGCTAGTTGCCTGTGTATTCCTAGAATATACTCTGCTAGTAGATGAATGTGATTGTGAATTGCCCATTTCCAAATTGTCTGTGCCAAAGGGGACAATTGAGAGGAGTATGCCCCCTCCACACCCCCTGTTTTTGCAGATAATACATTATGGTCATATTGTCTGTCCTTATTAACACTGTCTTGTGTGTGATTTGTGTATGGAAAGCTTTGAGTGCTAGGAACACTGCTAGTTATTCCAAGTGATTTATGTGAGAAGTTTGTTGGATTGAGTCCCATTCCCCTTGTATGGTGAGGTTGTTGAGATGAGCTCCCCACCCTATCATTGATGCCTCTGTTGTGATTATGATCTGTGGCACCGGGTCCTGAAAGGGCTGTCCCTTTAATAAGTTGGCGTGATTCCACCATTGCAGAGTGATAAGTCTGGCGGTCCAACAACACTAGATCCTGAATGCGACCCTGTGCCGAGACCATTGTTGAGAAAGACACTATTGTAGTGGTCTTTTGTGCAGGCGTGCATTGGGTACTATTGCTATGCAAGAGGCCATCATTCCCAATAGTTTAATGACCAGCTTTACTGTATTGTAGTTGAGATATGAGATTGCAAAATGCTTGAATCCTCACTGGGTTTGGGTATGCTAATCCCAACTGAGTGCTCAGAATTGCTCCAAGATACAGTTGTATCTGTGCTGCCTGCAGGTGAGATTTTTGATAACTGACTGTGAATCCTAGCTTGTGTAAGGTGTCCACTGTGTACTGTGTATGCTGTTGACAGATTTGAATTGTACTGGCTTTTATGAGCCAGTCGTCAAGATACAGGAAGACATGTATGTGTTGTCTTCTGAGGAATGCTGCAACTACCACTAGGCATCTGGTGAATATCCTTGGTGCTGTTGTTATTCCGAATGGAAGTACTTTGACCTGGGAGTGCTTTCCCGCAGTAACTAATCTTAGATATTTTTCAATGTGCTGGATGTATGGGAATGTGGAAATAAGCATCTTTTGGATTTAATGCTATCATGTAAACTTGTTTCGGTAGTAAGGGAATAATGTCTTGTAGAGTGACCATGTGAAAATGTTCTGAGAGAATGTATTGATTGAGGGGTCTGAAATCTAAGATTGGCCAGAGAGTACCATGTTTCTTTGGTATGAGGAAGTATAGTGAATACACTGCAGACCCTTTTATGGAATATACGTACCATCTCCATGGCACCTTTGAGAAGTAGTGATTGTACTTCCTGTTTTAAGAAATTGAGATATTCCAGAGTAAGTTTGTGTGAATGAGGGGGAATGTTTGGTGGGGTAGAGATGAGTTCTAGGCAATAACCATGTTGGATAATTGATAGAACCCATTGATCTGTAGTAATGTTGTGCCATTGCGGGTAAAAATGTTCCAGTCTTCCTCCCACACGAGATGTATGCACTGTGGGGATGTGTAAGAAGTCACTGCTTTGTTGAGGTGGAAGAACCTCTTGGCGTGGTTGATTTACCTTTTCCTCTGCAATTATTTCCTCTGTAAGAGCCTGAAAAAGGAACCTCTGTTGTAGAAGTGTGGCCCTTGTTTTTGTTGGGATGTGGATGGTTAAGTGGTTGATGTTTTGAAACCACCTCTAAATTGTGGCCTACAAAAAGTTCCCCCGAGTAAGTGTAGTGTATAACGCACTCATAGCTTTAGCAGTTTCTTCCTTTTTAAGTTTCTCTATTGTGGTATCAACATCTGGTTCAAATAAATGTTATTTATTAAAGGGCATATTTAATACTACCTGTTGTATTTCTGGCTTAAAACCTGAAGCCCTTAGCCATGCATGTCTTCTAATGATGATGCTGGTGTTGATACCCCTTGCCGCTGTATCCACTGCATCTATAGCAGATCTCATTTGGTTATTGGAAATAGCCTGCCCTTCCGCTACTATTTGTTGTGCTCTTTTTTGATGTTCTGGTGGAAGGTACTGCAACAAGTCTTCCATTTTCTCCCAACGAGCCCTATCATACCTTGCTAGGACTGCTTGAGAGTTTGCATTCCTCCAACGGTTAGCAACTTGAGTTGCTACCTTTTTACCTGCCTCGTCAAATTTGTGACTTTCCTTGTCTGGAGGAGGAGCATCCTCTGTAGACTGGCTATTGGTCCGCTTTCTTGCTGCACTGACCACTACAGAGTCAGGCAGATGTTGTGTTCTAATAAAAAACAGATCTGAGTGTGCAGGTTTATATTTTTTATCCAACCTGAGTGCAATGAGTCTGGATTTTACTGGTTCTTTAAAAAACATCCTCTGCATGTTTAAGCATGCCTGAGAGCATAGGGAGACACAGATACTCTTTATGAGTAGACGTTAAGGTATTAAATAAAATTTTAAAAAACATCCTCTATGGGATCTGCATGAAGTTGTGCATTATGAGAAGCAGCTGCTCTGGCTATAACCTGATTGTAAGAAGTGGTATCTTCAGGGGGAGAAGGCCTTGCAGGGTATAAATCAGGATCATTGGAAAGAATGGGATCCGTGTCATATATATCCCATGGATCTAGATCCTCTTGAGTATCGTATAAATCATCCCTATGTGGTGAAACAGGGGATTGTGGATAAAATTGTGTGGGTGGGGTGGTGGTGGTGGAGTATCAGGTGGTGGTGAAGCAGGAAGTAAAGGAGAATGTGGTGGTGAAGGCTGTTGCAGTGCCTTTGCAAGGAAAATAGTGTTTTATTCAACATTTCACTTTCACCTTTGCAGGGTATTCTGGGTATAAAAACTTTGAGGAATCATACAAGCCACACCTCCGTGGACTCCCCCAAGTGTCTAGTTTTCAGAAATGTCTGGGTTTGGTAGGTTTCCCTAAATGGTTCCAGATCCCAGGACTAATTAGTACACTCACCTCAGTTATCATTATCGCCACAGTACGTTTTTGGGCCCTTCCCTGTTACAGGTACTTGGCCTACCCACATAGGTGAGGTAAAAAATGTATTGGGAGACTTGGGGAATGGTGGATAGAAGAAGTTAGTGGCTTTCCTCAGATTCCAGAACTTCACGTCACTGAAATGTGAGGAAAATGTGTTTTTTAGACACGTTTTCAAAGGTGTCTGGGCGACAGAACTTGGTGAGAGCCCCACAAGATACCCCTTTCTGGATTCCCCTGGGTGTCTAGTTCTAAAAAATGTATAGGTTTCCTAAGGTGCCGGCTGAGCTAGAGGCCAAAATCCATAGCCAGGCACTTTGCAAGAAACATGTCAGTTTTCACTGGAAAAAAGTGTTGTGTCCAAATTGTGTTTTGGGGCATTTCCTGTCACGGGCACAAGGCCTACCCACCCAAGTGAGGTACCATTTTTATCCAGAGACATGGGGGAATGCTGGGTGGAAGGAAGTTTGTGGCTCCCCTCAGATTCCAGAACTTTGCATCTCTGACATGTGAGGAAAATGTGTTTTTTTAGACAAATTTTGAGGTGTGCAAAGGATTCTGGGTGACAGAACCTGGTGAGAGCCCCACAAGTCACCCCATTATTGATTCCCCTGGTGTGTAGTTTTAAAACATGCATAGGTTTGCTAGGTTTTCTTAAGGTGCCAGCTGAGCTAGAGGCCAAAATCCACAACTAGGCACTTTGCAAAAAAAAAAAGTGTCTATTTTCATTGGAAAAATGTGATGTGTCCACATTGTTTTTTGGGGCATTTCCTGTCGCAGGCACAAGGCTTGCCCACGCAACTGAGGTACCAATTGTATCAGGAGACTTGGAGGAACACAGAATAGAAGAACAAGTGTCATTGCCAATTGCCTACATTTATGCCTTCCAAATGTAAGACAGTGTGTAAGAAAGAAGTCATTTTAAGAAATACTCTGTAATTCACATGCTAGTATAGGTACCCCTGAGTTCAGAGATGTGCAAATAATCACTGCATCTAAACTCCATATCTTGTGCCCATTTTGGAAATACAAAGGTTTCCTTGATACCTATTTTTCACTCTTTATATTTTACCGAATGAATTGCTGTATACCAGTATATAATGAAATCCCATTGCAAGATACAGCTCATTTATTTGCTCCGGTTATCTTGGGTTCCTGATTAACCTACAAGCCCTATATATCCCCTTAACCAGAAGGGTCCAGCAGACATAACTGCATATTGCTTTTAAAAATCTGCCATAGCTGGAAAAAGTTACAGAAGAAAACATAGAAAGAAATGGCTGGGTTTTTTTCAACTCAATTTCAATATTTTTTTATTTCAACTGTTACTTTCAATAGCAAAACCTTGAAGGATCTACACAAATGACCCCTTGCTGAATTCAGAATTTTGTTTAGTTGTCCGGAATCAATCATTGGTTTCACACCCATTTCTGTCACTAACTGGAAGGAGGCTGAAAGCACAAAAATAGTAAAAATGGGGTATGTCCAGGTAAAATACCAAAAACTGTACTGAAAATGTGTTTTTCTGATTCGTCTCCTCTTACTGAAAGCTGGGAAGATGGTGATCTTAGCACCGCAAACCCTTTGTTGATCTGTTGATCCCATTTGCGGAGGGGGAAAAACAGATGCTTTCTTCTGCAAGACTTTCTCCCCATTTTGGCTAATTTTGCAGTCTCCTCCAGGGGAACCCATAAACTCTGGGTACCTTGAGAATCCCCAGGATATTGGGAGGAAAAAAGGACGCAAATTTGGCATGGATAGTTTATATGGACAAGAAGTTATGGGGGCCTAAGCGCGAACTACCCAAAATAGCCCAAAAAAAGTGCTCAGCTGTGTGGACAGCAGCTAAGGGGTTAATTTACTGTGGGAGCTGCTTTTTGTGGAACGCAGTTCAACTGCACTATTTGCAGTTTTGCATCATATAGTCCACGGTAAATCCGTCAGTGGAAAATTTCTGTGGTGTCTAGTGCTTATATTGCTTAATGGTTAATCCAGCCGTGCCTACAAGAGTAACAGTGTAAGTAACCTACTCTCAAATGGTCTCTAATGTAGAGATCCAGCCTAAATATGACAAATATTCATCGGCTTCCCTTAAACAGAAGGAACAAATTGCTGGATTTTGCCTTTGACATTTGCTAAAACAACATGTTACAAGTCCTTGAATTTATTAATGTTTAGTATGTTTCTTGGTACACAGGCCTCGAACAGTGATGTTTGGAAACAAACAATAACAGTGCAACACTGGAGTAATTGAAAAGATGGACACACATGCGCAGAACAAGGGTAAATGCAATGTACTTTTGTCCTGTCCATTTGAAACGTGGTGATGTATACAATAAAACTTCAAATGCAAATGATGACATGTTCTCCTGCCCTATTGTCTTGACTTCACAAACACTAATCCTGTGAAGTATTCCTAAATAACGGGATTCGGTTCTTACAGCGGTACTTGCCCTTCCGACTTCTGTGCACTCCATCCTCCCTCGTGCTCCCCCCACTAAATCACTAGTAGAGGCTAGAGACCACTGCTTAAGCAATTTCTCCAATTTGAACTTCAAAACAAATCACAAAAATACAGAAGCAAGCACACAAACAGATACACAAATTACAAGGTATTAGATTTAAATCACATACAAAAATCTAAATTTTATTTTTAGTGGTAAAGTTGGAGCTTTTCAAAATGTAGTTTTATTTCTAAAGTTGAAGCAATATGCTACACTCGAAAATACCACTTTAACTTTTTTGCTTCTGATGCGTGCCCTCTTTTAGCTGGTGTCTGCCAGTGCTTCAATTGAGCAGGGTCAGCTCCTCCATTAAGGCGGAGAAGCAATGGCCTCCCCGCCAGCAGCGGCAGCTGCAAAACCTTTAAAAGAAAATGATAATAAACTTTTTTATTGTTTCCTTGTAAAGGGGTGGGGCCACGGGGTGACGAGCAGTAAGGGGGAGTGCACAGCACTCCCCCTCAACTGAGCACGTATGTTTGGTCTGCCGTCCCGGGGTGGCCAAACACACATGCGCAGTAGGCTCTCACCAGCCCAGCAACACAGTTGCCGGGCTGGGGAGAGCCTGCACAGGCTCCCATGCTTCCTGGGAGCACCTTGGCTGGGCGCTCCCAGCCAATCCTGACGCTGCTCTGAGCAGCGTCAGGACTGGCCGCAGGGCAGGCTGGGAGCCTGTGCCTGTAGCAAGGAGATGGAGGAGCACAGCGGTGCACGGCGTTAAGGGAAGTATTATTTTTTTTTAATACATTTTATTTTAATCCCCCCCCCCCCACGCCGGCCTGCCCCTTCTGCTTGCCGCGAGCCGCTCCTGCAATTGAGGCTGCCAATCGTCCATACTAGATTACATTTGCTGTACTTTTGAGTTTGCTGTACTGACTTTGCTCCCACAGAGCAAGATAAGGACAACACCTTAATGTTTAACCTTTAAGTTTAATTGCTTTCCCATGAACAGCGCGTTTTAAAATGTTTAATGTATTTTTTTTTTAACATATTTATTATAGTAATATTTAATTTTCTAAACAGTCTCAGACTCCAGGTTAGGAAACAATGCCTTATTGCAATATTGTGGATCATGCTGCAGCACACGACTAGATCAAAGACGTCTCAACTCAACTGTGTCAAGTATGCGGACAGAGGCAATATTTAACGAGATCTGCATAAAAATGTCAGTGGAAGGATGTTCGTCAGCAGTCATTTCTTCAGCAAGTATGCACTGTGTTTTGAAGAAAATCAAACGTATCACCTCTGCTGTCCCAACATACACGATAGGAACAGTTTTGTTTGTAGAATATAATAACTATGTGGCCTTGTCTCCTAACAACTACGCTCTTTCTAGTAGACATGGTATCCACTATGATGGGCACTGCGTAAACTGAAGGCATCCTACACATTTCCAAGGAAGTTGCAGATCATGTTGGAGAATGAGGTTTTCAGTGCAACTGTCCAATCGTCCATTTTCAGGTTTCAAAAACACATGGTCCCCTGCCATAAATCATATCACATGGGGTCTATTGCCCCTTAACGCTGGAAAATCTTACAGAGCAAATATTGCACTCAGTTAACTTTGGCTACAAGTTTACACAGTGTCGCACAGCACCGATCATCTTTCACTTTTTGCGAATTAAATCTGCCTGCGAGACACTTTGCCTGCTGATGACAGCCTGAGGTACAAAAATAGAGCACTGACAAAATACAGACGTGGGGGTACAGCAGCACCGAGATTGCTGCTGAATCCCATCTGTGCTTTTCTTGAATCGAGCGAATCCACAGTGACTCGGTACTAGCAATAGCATTCAGAGCTTGGTAAGATGAAATATATACACCCCTCACCTCTGCACAGTAACACCACCTCTTCGGTTCTGTGGTCCATTTTCGCCTTCGGCCAGTTATATGCAAGTCATGTGTGTCTGAGGGCGACAAATGCAATTGCAGAGAAAGCGAATTCTGTTTGACGGAGGCCCGCCACTGCAGCCAGCCACTAAACACGTTTATATTTATGCCGTGTCCTCAGTTTCTATGCCACGTCATCAGCTGCCTATGTGAAAGCAACCTTTTGGGTTAAAGGGTCGCAGCATTTCAGACCTTCAAGATTGCTCAAGGGTGGCAATTCATTTACTTCCACTGCGCAGGAAATCAGTATTGATTGTGTTGCTATGTGCAAATGTAGTGCAACAGAGAGCAGCCACCGAGCAGGGATGCGAGAGCCAATACTATCATTAACCACTACACTTTGTATGTATTTATGTATGGTATTTCTACAGCACGAAACTAGCCAGAAGGCAGAAGAACCCTGCCTAGCTAGCAGATTTGTTCAACCCCAAACATTATTTATGTAAATGTCCAATAGGTGTGGCTCGGAGGACAATCTCCCGACTTGCATTTCTACTGTTTCGAATCACTGAAAATGATGCGTTAAGCTGCCTAATGAGTGCGTCTCGGCATGCTGCAAGGCGCACCTGGCTGGTCGCCGTCTTCTTCTACGTACACATCACAGGCACTGGAAGTAGGAGTGCGGGCGGGGGGGAGGGGGGGGGCATTCCTTGAAATAACTATGCTGGACTTCAGTAGGTAAATTACCAATAAAAAGGTCTTTAAATTGTGTGTTTTTCTTGTCACATTTACTCTACGTTTAAAAGAAGAGGTCGAATATCAGTCAACGTCTTCTTACACATTGCTGCATAAAGGGAACTGTGTGAACTTGATGGCATACATGGAGTATGGCGCGAAAGGCTGTAGGACAACACACAACACAATTTACATACCTGTAAAAGAACTGTACAAATATTTCAAAATATGTCATCAGTTAGCAAAGAGGAAATAAAGCACATTTTTGGGGAATTCCGAAGTGTGATTGAAACAAAGTTTTAATACAAATAAGTCACTGTACTAGGTGAATCGCAAATGATAAATATTCGTGGAAACCCCCACACATTGCCGATCTTTTGTGCCCTACATAGTTGTGTTAGTAAAATTGCAATCCCAGTGCAAATATGCTGACCATTTGAATGGAAAATGTGCCACCTGTGAATGACAGTGCACTACTGCACCATGATTTAGTATATATTTGCAACAGTGTGCTCCAAAATGTGCGACCACCCACATTCCACACCCTTATAAAACTCTCCTTATCAACCAGCATGGCCCATTTGCTAACCTTTTTCTTTGCGAGACACTTGGATTTTTCACAACTGCTATGGCTTCAGTGGTGCAAGATTAATGACAGCACCCCTACTCTGAAAAGTATTCCAGTTCCACTGGTACACACGCACCGAACCCTTAAATTAACGATCTCCAGCACAGCCAGTAGTAGCAATTTACAGATTTGTCTTTACAAATGTTTCATGAATTCTGTTCAATGATATTTACATGCTCTTTTAAGGGCCTTCTAGTGTTATCTTAGTAAAATAAATCCAAATTAGACCATTGGAATTCTGAGTGTTTTATTAAAAACAATGGAGTAGCTCTCGCCTTGTAATGGCTGGTATAAGACTTCTAACCCAACATTCCAACGTCTGTCTTACTGTTTCTCCCTTTTTAATTTAGAACATTCTACCCTTAGGGCCCTATTATGAGTTTGGCGGACGGGAAAGCCAGTCTGCCAAACTTTCAACAGGGTGGCCTCCGCTGGTGTTATTAAGAGTTTCCTGCTAGGTCGGAGGGTGGAAATCTGTTTCTGCCTGCTGGCCTAGTGGGAAACAAGCTACAGCATTGTCTCCAGCTCGTAATCGAGCCGACGGCATTGCTGTAGCCTGCATATTCACTGTCTGCAAGGCAGACAGTGAACATTGCGATGGTGCTGGCCAAGGGAGCCCCTGGGCCCCCCCTTGCACCTGTTCTCCGCCAGTCCTTTAATGTCGGTGCTACCGCCATAAAACCGCTGGTGGAGAAGGGGGTTGTAATCCCTAGGGCAGCACTGCTTGCAGCACTTCCCTGGCGGATTAGGACCGCCACCAACCTTCAGACCACCGGAATCTGAGATCCTGGCAGAGCTGGCCATTCCCTGTTGTTACGACCATCAGAGTTGTAATGTGGCAGTTGGACTGCCGCACTGGTGGCAGACCGCCACCGTGAGTGTGGTGGTCTAAAGACTGCCACAGTCATAATCGGGCCCTAAGTGTGACCTGACAGTGACCTGGTGCAGCGACCTGTAGTGAAAAAGTGTGCATGCACCCTTTCACGCAGGCTGCAATGGCAGACCTGCAGAACACTTTACATGGGCTCCCAATGTGTGGCATAATACATGCTGCACCCCATGGGAATCCCCTGGTACCCCAATGCCCTGGGTACCATATACTAGGGGCTTACATGGGGGCACCAGTATGCCAAATGTGGGGTGAAAACTGTTCCAGTAACCATGTTTGAAGGGAGAGAGCATAATCACTGGGGTTCTGGTTAGCAGGATCCCAGTAAACACAAACACACTGACAACGGGCAGAAAATGGGGTTAACCATGCCAAGAAAGAGGGTACTTTCCTACAGGGGATACTTAGGTGCAGGGGAGGGGGGCTCCTTACTCTTACTGCAGCCATCTGCTGGAGTTTGAGGGAGGAGATGGATGGCTATTCCATCAGGCCCACCCACCTGCCCTATGTTTAAAGATCTCTAGGGGTCTTGCTGGGCAAGTTATGGGCCAGTCTTTCATGACGTTCGTTTGCCGCAGTAGGGCAGGGTGTAGTTTCCCTTAGCAGTATTTTTTTGGGGGTGGGGGGAGACAGGGGGTCAGGTGTGGGTGCCTCCACCCCTCAAGAGCTTAGGGGGACCCAGAGGGAAGGGAAGAGTAGATCTGAGGAGGTGGAGCAAGACAAAGTGGAGTTCTTTTAGAGATGATTGTTTGGGTGAGAGAGAAATATTAGAATGTGCAGAAAGGGCTGTGAAAGATGAAACAATGAACTTGCCGGGTATGGGGATATGTTTGGGGGTATGTTACAGAAGATGGGGACTTTAAGGGGCAGGGGGTGTCAGGAGTTCCAATATGTATTAGCAAGGATTTTTTTACATGTTTGTAATTAATTGATTGATGACGACCTACAAGCCTGTCCTAATAAAGTGGTCTTTCTGGTTAGACAGCCTTGTGGTTCTGTTTTATTGCGCGGGTATATTATAGTAGTGACAGTGACTTCGAAGAATTGCACCCCAACTTAGATGGGTACTGGTCTCCACCTGGCCTAGAAGAACTAATTCAACACTCTTCACCCCCTACTAACAACAGATGTACCCACACCAATACTTGGAATGGCAAGGTACGGACGGGCTTCTGGTCTCTCATGCCTGCGTAAAATAACTATTTATTTCTTACGTGTGGATTTTATCATTACTAATGAAGCACCTTAGAGCAGCCACAAAGAGACGCATGTTAGCTCTTTACAAAACGCCAATAGTAAATACAATTAAACACAGCATGGCTCCAGCTGTGGAACCTGAGGCATCACTGCTATTGTTTTTGTGTGCGGTGCTTCATGGCCTCCATGTCACCATAATGTAAAACAACATTGCAAACAAACTGCTGGTGTCTTAAGCGTTCAGTTCAATGGTACCTACTCTACTGAACTGCAGCAGATACCCAGTTGGGTTTGAGAACAGGTGACTCGATCTCCACAGACGCAGGCACTCAACCCACAGAACTGTCATTCTGATTGAATTATTCATAAATGCGATGCTTACTGATGGATACAGCAGTAATCTTGGGGTGGGACATGCTGTTTAGGGTATAGTTGCACAAGCTGACAGGAGTGTTTTTTTTGTGGTTAAATAAGCTTTGCCTAAGAAACAATTTAGCATTACATCATTAAACCTGAAAAAAGTCACAAGGTAATTAAATGACTACTGTTTGTACCAAATGCTTTACACTGACTTAAAAAAAAACCTCAGCCACACACAGACAGACATTAGCTTGCATCTAAAGCAGACAACATCCAGCAGTGACCAGACATCTTCCACCTTCGCCTGCTAAGGACGGTATTTTAATGTAAGTATAAATGGTGTATGTATGTGAGGATATCAGTGTTTACTCAACCAGTATTCAATATAATATAATTATGGCATTCCTACAATGCAGATGTGGAATACAAGACCAATGGTAGTTCTGAAATCAATTGATTGAAGAAATATTTTCACTTTCTTTAGATGAGACCAGACCCTCTTGGGTACCTTGGAGATGGGTACCTTATATGGGTACATATAGTAGTGTCAGAGGTAAAACCAAGTGATATGGCATTGGGTGCAAGTTGTTTTTCTAATCTATATAGGTCAATTTCACTGAGCCAGTTGTAGGCTAGTCCCTGCTTGTTCTTGGCAAAATAGCAGGAATTCTGTTTGACGGGGTTAGATACAACATCCATAAACTTTCAGCCGGCTGCATGTCGTGTCACCTTTCTTCATCCCTTGTTTCTAAGCCAATAAGACCAGTTCTAATCCCTTAAACTCAAACTGGTGCGGGAGCACATACTTTATACCGCCCAAGTAAAAAATGATGCAATTTTTTATAGGGACAATAACACAAATTCTGTGTTTTGTGTCATGGAACGGGGAAAACACGTTGTGTGTGATTCTACCCCCATTCTGTGCTGCAGATTTTCGCATGGAAAGGCCATACCGCACGGGGTGGTATTGCTACTCGGAAGCAGTAACGAGCCAGCTGTAATGATGACTAGGCTTGTTTGAACTTGTCGGGTATTACTTGCAGTGGGACAAAGAGAAACTACAAATCGCAAAATGCTGATGGGTGAAAAACGAGGTTTGGCTGACATTCACTTGTGACATGAGATGGGGCCTTCTGGCAGCTATGCCGATCCCTTGCTATTTAAATTTACCTCCGCATACGTTGAATAAAGATTGGGTTGCCAATGTGGCAGGCGTTCTTGTCTCCAGGGACGCCGGTCCATCGCTCCATATTTCACTGAATGACAGTAATTCTTTTGCCTTTCCCCTCTCAATTGATTCCAAGATGTGGACCAGAGCCAGGTGATTCACCCTGGACACTACACTTCTTGCAAATGCAGCAGCTTCTTTCAATTCCAGCTTCCATTTTCACCGGGGAAATAAACACGGCAGAATAAATCACTCTGCCCAAACCCACGATCACATTGTTATTTTCAGAAAAAAACATAACTTGAGATCATTAGTCAGAGATTAATTGTGAGGCCCTATTTGTAATAATAATTGCAAACACTTTTAATTCAAAATAGGAGGCAAATACTGGTGGAGACCTACCACCACAACTCCTTCCACAACCCAAGACCACGGGAATTATACAGGAGGGTTGACAAAATTATGACGCGATAGAAGGCAAGTTATGCGGCCTGACGTAGCACATTTTGTGGCAGTATTCGTGCATAATTTTTTTACAGACTTCCATATGTTAACATTATCTTGGCAAATATTTAACCTTGTCAATATCAATTTAACATGTAGATAGAGTAATGAGCTACCGAAAGGTGACCAGTTAACATTTGCAAAGGCCTTCCACTAAGAACATTATTTTCATTAAAATCTGAACATTATGCAGCACGTGGAGGATTATGTGGCTATTGTGGAAAATTCTTAATAACGGGAAAAAACTCTGAATTCTGCTGCAGCTCATAATTCCAGTGGCCCTGCGCTCATCTTTTGACCTAAAGCTAGCCCTTATATTATTCCTACAAATCAACCTAATCCTTAAACCTCTTCCTTTCATCCTACACCAACCTAATATGCACTCTTACCCTGGCTTTATTAAAGTTCCTAACCATTTTCTGTTCCAACCCTAAACAGAACACCTACCTAAATTTTAATGTACCCTACACTGATAGTTATCTGCGCTCATCACAATGTTTTTCCCCTTCAATATTTATGTCATCTAGTTTTTTGCCCCCACAATTTTTGTATCCCCAAGATACTCTACACCTCCTGTAAAAAGACCTGCCACCAGCTCAGCACAAGGGGTAGGGGCATAAACCTGTCGAGCACTTGCCTAGCAGGTGGGCATCAGGCTCATGAGAGTTACCCTGATAGGAATTAGACTCTGTTTGGCAGGGGGCTTTGTGAAATTTACATGATAACTTACTTCCAGATCAGAAACACAGCTAAGTTATTTTAATAAGATACAAAGAAGAGCCACTGACCAGGGCTGTCAGAAGAGAAGGGCAGATAGAGCGTAATTCTCCAGGTCCAGTCCTTTTTTAGAGCGTAGAGCTCATACTGCATTTTTTTATATATATTTTGAAGCCAGCTTGCTATGTTCATCAATGAAGAGGAGCTAGCACTAGATGGTGCCAGATACTAGCGCTCTGCTGTGCTTTCTCTTTCCATTTAGGATATATTTTTCTTTAACATGGAAAAGTTGCTTGTGCTAGACGTGGATTTGCATGAAATTCATGAACTGTGCCCCACAACATCATCTGACATGCCTGCCAGTTGGTGCAATAGTTTTAAGGCACACGAGTACATACGTAGCTGCCATGTGGCCTACTGTCACGCTTGATACCCTCAGCCAGTCCCAGCCTACAGCATTTAGTTTTCTGGGAACAGTACTTTAGTTTTTTCCACAAAAACTATGGACTTAAGATCACCTGCAGGTACAGTGCTCTGAGACAGAAAGACAAAACATGACAGGGAGCCACTTGTTGGCTGTGTACTCAACTTTTTCACAACAGCAGAGGCTCACTGGAAAGGTCCAAGTGTGGACTAAAGTTTGGGAATTGCTCAGGGAAACATATCGAGTCTAAGAAAGGACTGGACCCCACAACAGTCAGTGTGGCACGCAGCTAAGGTTTGGTGTTAGTAAAGCATGTTATTAGTACGAAGATTAGTGGAGGTTATAGGTCTGATGATAGGTAGAGCTGCAACAAATGGGTGTTTTGTGCTTTTCTGAACTGAAGGAGAGAGAGAGGAGGTTCACAAGTGCTGAAAGTAGGGGTGCTGCCTCCAGACCCCAGAAATAATCAGCTGGAGTTCAGAAGATGAATGAGCAATAAAATGCCTTTAACTTTTGTGGGCATCCTGTCACATTTGCTATGACTTTAAAGAGTAAGGTCAAACATCTTCTGACAAATTGCTTCCTATTCAGAAACTGGTATTTACTTTTATTTCTCTGAGGGGATTTTGTAAAGTGATCTAAGTGACAGCGCTGTTGGGGTACAAGAAGCAAACGGAAAAGATGTAGCATATCTGGTTTTCCTAACACCCAACAACATTTAAATATCAGGAAATTAACTATCCACATTTCAAACTGTATGGGCAAGTAGGAAAGCACAAATGAAGCTCTTTTTTATAATTCTGAAGTATGAAAGAAACAAATATATTACCAGGATTAAACGAAATCAAGACATTTTACTAGGTGATGTGCAAATGATATTCACTGAAACCCAATTGCCATACTTATTCGTTTTTATACTACATATTTTTACCAAACCTGTATGCCTGAGCAAATTTAGTGGTCATTTCAACAGGAAATATACTGTCTGTGAATGGCAGTGGGCTACCTCACTAGTGCGCCAATCAATATGCACCCTCAGGTAATTATAACACTCACCACTTTCCTGCTTAATGGCACATTTGCTAAACGTGTTTCTTCTTCAGACACTTGGATTTTTACAGTCCCCATGACTTCAGTGATAGAGCATTAATGGCACCGCCCCCATTCTAAAAATTGTTCCAGCACCACTGGATGTGTTCAGAAATTGTTCCATACTCTCGGGGCAGAGATGGAGAAGGCCTAACTGCGTTGTTCTCTTTCTTGCACTTCTATACTTACAGCCTCACCATTGTTTGACACTCAATTGTTCGGCATCCTCCAGGGACTGCAAGTTTCTCAGCATGACGGTCAGAATGTTTGTGTCTGCAGCTCTGTAGATGACACGAAAGGGCTTGACGGCATCTTGGCTGGGAAAGGCAGTCAGAACACATCTATCACCCTATGTGTGACGTGGCTGAATGTGGTTGCCTTTATTAGATATGCGGCAGCATGGAAGGCTGTCTTGAACGGGCGAGAAACTTGCAACAAGGGCACGTCCACCATTTTTATGTGCAAGAACCGGGGTTTATACTAGCATTTGAAATTGCAAGAGAAGGGGGAGCTGTTTTTTTTTTTAATTCATGAGACTTATTTGGTGGTAGGCAATCTGTGGTTTGTTTCTTGTTGTGATGGGTCTTGAAGTAAAGTCCCGAGTCAATAAGATTTTGCACAGGGAAAGTATGCTTGTAGTTATGACTCGGGCTTGGGTGTGAAGAGGAGAACACACTGTATCTTGATGGGGTACAGATCGAGTTATACATGTCATCCACGCCTGATTTGCTAAAGGCCATCCCATGTGCTCCACCTCTTATATCCCAAAGGCACTGCACAAAACATTTCCCTGGCACAGCACTTGCAGTGCCATCCTCTCTGTCCAGGGCCTGGTTTCAGGGCTGTCCTGGTGGTACTGCAGGAATGGGTACTGGCTGGTCAAAGGGCATGCCCTGCATGACTAAATCATGTGTAAATAAGGCACCGCACAGAGCAAAAGGCGATGCCCGGTGGGCGCTGTGGACATTGATACTCAGCACAGGGCATGCTCTATTAGTACTACAGAAATATCAAAAAAAAGTAATGGCTGCAATATATGAATTAATCTCAGCCGCTGGTAATTACTCAGTGCTGCGCCCCTGTCCTTTGTTATTTGGAAATCACCCCCCTCAGTTTGGACCCAGACATATGCAAATTACCCTCGAACCAGCTCCAATAGGAACATTCCAGATCACACAAACACCACAATACAATCAACTTTCTTTAAATCTCATCTCGATTCCCTATACTCCCTTCACATAAATAGGATCACACATTGGATCCTCTGGAGGTCCTGCCAGCAGGGACTTTTTGGGTCAGGAGCATAAATACGTGATTCACACTGTGCATGGGTCCTCATCAGGTAACAACTGTTTATGCAGCGATCGGTCTCCCAGAATCGCGGCTTCACTGCAGTGCAGATTGATCTTCGTAGTATTAGTAACAATTTATGGTCAAGATATCGATGTCAGATGGGGATAATGCCTTACACAGTCCACCTGAAACTTGTGCACCGAGTTCCGCAGCAGTCACACTAACACGCCGTACTAAATCACGGAAGACTGGACGGAGTGATAATATCATATAAACGACTTGCTCTGCGAGCACCTCAAAACGAATGGTTTCACGCATTTGCAGTGGGTCCAATATCAAACCCACACTATGTACGGACCACAGCGGATGAAAGACGCAACCACGCACTTCAGGGTTCGAACCTGCAGGCTACAAACTAAATAATGCCTGTGGCGGAGGGGCACGGACGCAGAAAAATAAAACTATCGCATCCGATCCCCAGATAAAGTAAATTGCGTCCCGTCCCTTCTCGCCGGGGGCGGAGCCGTGCACACATTCTGAGCAGTTTATTCTGGTTAAAACGTGCGCATCTTTTCCCTCTCTTACCGTGGAGTGGTGCAAAGGTGGAGGTCGGTGGGCCAGCGGAGCGGTATTTCACCCCCGGTGCACCGCACTCCCCGCCCTTCCTCGGCAGTGTTACCTGGAGCTCCGCGCAGTTACCACAGAGACGCTGCGCACTCGGCTGTCCTCCAGGCTGCCGTGTCCTCGGCTCCTGGCAGGGCAGGGAGAGGCTGGCGGAGGTTTCTGCGAGGCGTGGCCTGGGCGGAAAACACGGCCTGGACTCAAGCGGCACCCGGCGTGTGCACCGCCCTGCCACGCACCTTAATGCCCCGAAGAAACATTGTCCAGGCCAGGGCTCGGTCTGGTCTTTTTGGACGATGTGCTTGTTCATATTCAGAACTTAGTAACATCTTCCTGCAGATGTTATCGGTGAATTATGTGCGCCCGCGCCCGTTCTGCAATATATGCTTTGAAACGTAATCGTGAATTATCCAGTCCTGTTTTTGCACCGCGGCACTTGTAGTGTAGAGTTTGTTGTAACTAATGTGAGACTGCAAGTAGTGGGTTTTAACAAAATGAAATTCCGAAAAGATGAGCAGCTTTCGCCTAACAATGCACACCCTGAGAACTCTGAAAATGGTACACAGGTTCTCTTTTAATCCATTTAAATCCATTTCATCAGCATGCCAAAATATGCAACAAAACATGGTTTAAAAAAAATGCGAGAAAGGGAATGCGGTGCTCTCCCTTCAAAAGGGGCCTACAAAGCTTTCGAATATTTTACAGTCTCTTCTGAGCTTTCCGAAACAGATCGAATCAAAGTACGTGTATATCTTCTGATAATAATGTCACTTGTGCAACAGGTGTTGAGGTTGCAGTTTTTGATAATAGTTCTTATTTATTAAGAGCAGAGAAAAGACATGGGAATCTGCAAAGCTTCGCATGTGTAAAAATACATAAAATGTTTACATTCAGAAGAAAATCACTTTTTTTAAAATTTTCTTCCGCAAATTAATTTGTAACAGAACAGTGTAGGGCAGAGGTCTTCAAACTGGGGGGCGGGCCCCCCTAGGGGGGCGTCAAGTGATCCCAGGGGGGGCCCCAGACTCTGGCCAAAATAAATATTATACAGTTAACAGGCCTTTGTTTTAAGCAGAAGCATGTTATTGCAGTTTTAAAAAGGTATCAGTACTTAACTGCAATGTTTAAATAGGTTTAGACGTATTTGAACATTGCCATGTTTATAAAATAATTATGAAAATTGATTTTTATTTTTCAACTGGGGGGGCGCGGCATTAAAAAGTTTGGGGGCCTCTGGTGTAGGGTGACAGCGGCGTAACAAAACTGGAGCCTCCCGCCCCGCAAAGAACCTGGAGGGGGCTCACCCTCCGGACTCACTCAGGCCAGGTGTTGTGCGAATACAATGAATGTACACTTACTTATCCTGATGTCCATTTGTTACAGCAATTGTACATTTAATTGCATTTAATGAGGCTCTGTTTCAAGTGTTTCAAATAGTTAACAACGTTTTGTTTGGAAAGCCAAGGCAGACTGGGCATTGTTGGAAAGCCAAGGAAGACTGGCCATTGTTCCACTCTGGCATTTTCTCAGTGGGCTGCGAGCTAGAGGGCTGCTTTTAGAGCAGGCGGAGCTGCAATGACCCAGCTATGAAAGTCCCATTGCCTCAGGTTAACGGTCATCTCCAGCAGTGTGAGTTAGTTAGTTTGATCATTTGTGCCAGGGATGATTTTACTTTCCAGTCTGGCCCTGGGATAGTAACTCAGCTTGTTGAACTTACATTTGTAATAGGGCTGTAGGGTATTGGCCACATAATGTTTTTAACATATTCATTAAATATAAATTATTTTGTGTAAATGTCCACATTATAAGTCTTGAACACATAAAGGGGCTCATTACGAGTTTTGTGGTCCCGACGCAGGACTGCCAAACTTGCAGGGAGGACGCCACCATCATGGCAGTGGCGTCCCTCCGTCCTGTTACAAGATTTTCATCGGTATGACCTGGCTGACCAGCGGAAGCCTTGGAATAGAGCGTTCCTGCCGGTGTGACCAGCAGGAACAGTGCTACGAGATAGCCATTACACAGAGGGGGCCACACACCCACAGAATGCACACTGTCTGTAAAGCAGACAGTACGCATTCCGATGGTGCTGGTTAGGGGGTCCCTGCACTACCCATGCCATGGCCCCTTGGTGAAACCACAATGAAAAGGCTTGCGGAGAACAAGATTGTAACCAGCATGGCGGCGCTAAATTCAGCACCACCCTAGCTGATTGCAACCAAGACAACCGTCACCTCATCAGGATCTAGGATGGCGTTCCGAAACTTGTAATTTGGTGGTCAGACTGCCACAGTCGTGACAGGTCTTGATTTGGGCACAGAGAGAGTTGGGGCGAGTTTCTCAAGTCCACCCCTTTATAACAGAAGAAGTGGCCACCTGAACAGGGACATCTAAAATGCAGGTCATTCAGACCTAGGAGTCCATTTTGTTCTAATGGCTGCTCAAATTTAGGATTGGGTTGAAAACACACCACTTTAAAGAACACTGCATCACAGTGTAATCCAATAACAAGCTAACTCTCCTATTATTCACTGACTTTCTGCTTGCCTTTGAAATTGTACAGTGCTCTGCTGTTGTATTTGCTAGGCTAGTGCTATACAAGTACCATATATAAACATACATATACAGCAGCATTTCCATAATGCAATCTACCCGAGACAGTCCCTTGAATAACAATGCATTTGCTATAAATATTGACAAATGGAAGAATGTTCTCACCTTTCTCAAGATGACAAAACAGATACAGCTTATTAGTTTAGGGAGTAAAAGTTAAACCTGAATGAAACAATATGCCTCGGTGTATGACGTCACTACTGTGAGTACCAGCACAGAGGTTGGGGGTCCCAAGAGCAGTGGTTCAGATAGAGAGGGGAGGAGGTTCTCCTGTGACAAGCAGCTTCGTTTTTGTCAGAGTCTCTATTTTAATATTTTATCTGACATCCACTTTGCAGCTGCTGTTAGGCACACTTCTTTGAAAGAAAGAGGAGGGCTTGGCCAAAGATTCACCAAGAGTCATCTAGTGTCACCAAAAATCTTGGGTTGCCTGCATATGCGTAAAATATCGTGTGAAACAAACTGATCTGTGTCTTCAGTGGGGCTATGTATGTACTAAATAAAATAGGGCTTAATTAAGTCCTTTGTGGCGCTCAACACTTCAGGGAAGTCAATTCTGACTGATATTGTATCTATGAGGAAACTCATGTTAGAGTAGTACTCAATGCAACTCATTAGACTTGAAAAAATCAAATTTTAATCTATGAAATCCGTACTCTGCGGTCACCAAATCTAGTAATTGATGCCACATATTCATCCAAGAAAGCTATTCAAAAGTTGTGAATTTTACTCAAACATAAAAATAAAAAAATAAAAAATAGATTTAGAATTCTCACTGTAAAGTGTAACTGAATATTTTCTATAGGGGCACAACTGCTACACTCGTATCACTATAATATATAAATGGCTGGCTGTATGCATGTATGTATATATGTATGTATGTATGTATGTATGTCAGTATAAATAATGGGAAACTGTATTTTGTTGCTCTTCAGCAGTGTGCAAAGCTTAGGACTTTGTATATTTATACCCCCCTTTCCTCATATGCTGCTAGTCACAGGGCAGGACTTGGAAGTTGGGAAGAGGATCTTTACATCTTATTTGGTGCGGGCTATTTACGTTTCCTTGCTGCCAGGCATCATGAGTGAGGTCAGAGTATAATTTCCTGCAGAAGATATGCAGTGGGATAGTACATGAGCAAAGTTTATAATTTGCACACCCCTTGTTCTAAGATGCCAATGTGGTGTTCTTGTGACATGATAATGAGCCATGTGGCAAAGTGGTTTGTTAATATCAGCTGGACTCTGCAATGTGTTACTGTATATGTATTTATATACTACAGTTACAAAATAGGAAAATGCCTGCTAATATTAGCACTCACACCCTACAATGAATGTAATTTTGACAATTTATGGTAAATAACTCTAAGGTTTGCAATAATTCCTGTGAAATATATGTTTTGAAACCATTGCCATAAGGACATTACAGTTAAGATTCAAAATCTTATAGCCATTAGATTTCATCATTTATATTTATATTTATATATCTATTACATAATTCACTGGACAAACCTTGCGGTAATGGTGGGATATGTCTATACGTGGTCGGGATTGGTACAAATAATGGCTTGAGCCCAGGCCTTGTGCTTAGTATCCTGCTTCCAGTATCCACTCTAGATGACCTGTAGCTGTGTCCAGTGGGCACTAAGCATGATCTGCTCGCACAACTTGTGGCAAATATAGCTCCTTGCAGTATTGATTAGGGATTGGGCACAGGACATGGCTAATGTTCCTACACATGAGACCCAAAATTACTAAGACATGACTTTCTAGAGCTGTCAAAATTAGTTAGATGTCAGTGCCTAAAAAGCAGATGTTACAAAACCCCATCCTTCCTTTTTTTCTGCTCCCCCATGTATCTTCATGGCCCACCTCTACTTCTCCCAGGTCGAGAATCCTGAAGTCGGGCCTGGTTACAAAGTCAACAATTGCTGGCCTCTCATAGGCACATTTGCATGGCTTGTTCAGAAATATTGACAGCTGCCAACTTATAAAATTGCACATTGTAATGCATGCTTTCAATACTAAAGTGGTATCTTGTAACTGACAGAAGATGTGCTCCTTTTATAAACTTTAGATGGGAGTAAGGCATACTAGATCCTGCCAAGAGTCAAACATGTGACCATAAAGTCAAAGGGAGGAGTGGATTTGTAGTCCAGCTGGGACACCAGACCACTATAGTTTAAAGTTAGAAAGGCAAGAGCACAAGAGCTACACCTGCGGCCTAATGTGCCAAATTTTATAGTTCAGGTTTCCTCCAAATATCACACTTGACATGGGTGTAGTTATCCATCTGCACCCGCCCCCTGGGCGTCATCTGCACACCACCCACTGCTCCTGCACTCCTCCACTTCTCACTGCCTACTCTCACACAGATCAACCATCACCCATGCAATACGACACATTTACATCTATGCTCCTTAATACCTGCTCGCTCATCAAACATACCATGGAGATATGGGACCTACTGCACAACCACAATCTGGACCTGCTCTTCCTCATGGAAACATAACTAAACCGAACTTCGGCACCGGACATCACTACAGGGATCACTGTCAGAATATCAGAATCAGAAATATTTTGTGGACATAATATTGTGTCAAAAATATTGAGGACCAAAATATCAAGAAAGTAAGTGTAAATAGGTAAGTTTATATTTCCTATTCTGAACTCCACATCTATGTACCTTGGAGATATATATAGATACGTTTATGTGGAGTTATATATAGCAAAACTTTGCTTACATATAGAATTTTACATATAGAAACTTACTTTCATGATTTGTGCCCTCGATAGTCTTTGCAATATTTTGGTCCACAATATTTCTGTTTCTGTTTCCTTAACACCTCCATCAACTTAGCCACATTCCCAGACATCCGGGATCACACCACCGCCATGCCTCTGCTCAAGAAAACACCAGCTGACTCAGTCACACTTTCCAACTACAGACACATCTTCCTCTTATCATATCCGGCCAAGGTCTTAGAGAATTTAATCAAGTGACGGCTCATCGACTATCTCAGCAACCACCAGCTTCTCAATGCTACATAGTCCAGATTCAGATCCAACCACATTACAGAAACAACGCTCATCGCCACCATAGGCAACATCTGCAAAATCCTTGACAGAGGACACACAGCAGCCATCATTCTCATAGACCCCCTGCAGCATTTGATACGGTCGTAGACCTCATCCTCCTAAGGTGCCTGCACAAGAATGACGTCCAATAACCCATTCGCCACTAGATCCGCTCCTTCTAAATGGGTAGAACACAAGCTGTCAGCCTCACACCTTACTCCTGGAAGCCTGCTAACCCATCTGCAGAGTGCCTCAGGGTTCATTACTCAGCCCCACCTTCTTTAATGCATACATGATCCCTCTGACCAGCATCATCCGCACACAGCATCAACGTTCTTTCCTACACTAGTGACACACAACTCGTACTGCTCTTTTCAGACAAGACGCCAACACAAGAAACAAGTTCACCACCTGTAAGTTTGAAGTCACTAACTGGATGGAAGCCAACTATGTCAAGCTAAACACCAAAAATACATAAGTAGTGGCAAGAATACGTCGCCATGGGACTTTAACTGTTGACTGACTAAACTCGAACCCACAGCCACGTCCAACACCCATGCCAGGAACCTCTGCAACATCAACAGCAAATCTGACATGACGCACAAGGCAACGCAGTCATAGTATCCTGCTTACACATTCGGAAGATGCTGAGGAAGATCTTCAAATGGCTCGTAAGCAACACCAGATAAAGCATCACTCACATCCTAGTCACTAGCAAGTTGGACTATGGGAACACCTACTCTAGGATCACCAGGGAGCTCATCAGAAGACTACAAATAATCTAGAATTCAGCAGCCAAACTCATCCTCTGCTCCCCCGTACAGAGCTCACACTACATGACACAATAGGGAACTACACTTGCTCCTGATACACAAACATGCTCTATTTCAACTTATTACATACATATTCATGGCACTACACAACTTAGGTCCCACCTACATGAACAGTCACATATCCTTCAACCAACTACCCAGACACATCTGCGCCACAGGACTTTAACTCATACACATACACAGAACCAGAGCAGGAGGACAGATGTTCTCTTACATTGCTCCTAAAATAACCTCCTACTCCACATCAAAGCTGTAGGAAAGTACCATCTTGCCTGGCATGTTACCCCCATATTTCACTGTATGTATGTTGTTTTAGTCCATGTGTCACTGGGACCCTGCCAGGCAGGGCCCCACTTCTCATGAGCCCTGTATGTGTTCCCTGTGTGATGCCTAACTGTCTCACTGAGGCTCTGCTAACCAGAACCTCAGTGGTTATGCTCTCTTTACTTTCCAAATTTGTCACTAACGTGCTAATGACTACATTTACCAATTCACATTGGCATACTGGTACACCTATATAATTCCCTGGTATATGGTACTGAGGTACCCAGGGTATTGGGGTTCCAGGAGATCCCTATGGGCTTCAGCATTTCTTTTGCCACCCATAGGGAGCTCTGACAATTCTTACACAGGCCTGCCACTGCAGCCTGTGTGAAATAACGTCCACGTTATTTTACAGCCATTTACCACTGCACATACGTAACTTATAAGTCACCTATATGTCTAACCTTCACCTGGTGAAGGTTGGGTGCAAAGTTGCTTAGTGTGTGGGAATCCTGGCACTAGCCAAGGTGCCCCCACATCGTTCAGGGCAAATTCCCCGGACTTTGTGAGTGCGGGGACACCATTACACGCGTACACTATACATAGGTCACTACCTATGAATAGCGTCACAATGGTAACTCCGAACATGGCCATGTAACATGTCTAAGATCATGGAATTGTCACCCCAATACCATTCTGGTATTGGGGGGACAATTCCATGATCCCCCGGGTCTCTAGCACAGAACCCGGGTACTGCCAAACTGCCTTTCCGGGGTCTCCACTGCAGCTGCTGCTGCTGCCAACCCCTCAGACAGGTTTCTGCCCTCCTGGGGTCCAGGCAGCCCTGGTCCAGGAAGGCAGAACAAAGAAGTTCCTCTAAGAGAGGATGTTTCACCCTCTCCCTTTGGAAATAGGTGTGAAGGGCTGGGGAGGAGTAGCCTCCCCCAGCCTCTGGAAATGCTTTGATGGGCACAGATGGTGCCTATCTCTGCATAAGCCAGTCTACACCAGTTCAGGGATCCCCCAGCCCTGCTCTGGTGCGAAACTGGACAAAGGAAAGGGGAGTGACCACTCCCCTGACCAGTACCTCCCAAGGGAGGTGCCCAGAGCTCCTCCAGTGTGTCCCAGACCTCTGCCATCTTGGAAACAGAGGTGTTGGGGGCACACTGGACTGCTCTGAGTGGCCAGTGCCAGCTGGTGACGTCAGAGGCTCCTTCTGATAGGCTCTTACTTCTCTTGGTAGCCAATCCTCCTAACGTGGTAGCCAAACCTCCTTTTCTGGCTATTTTGGGTCTCTGCTTTGGGGAATTCTTCAGATAACGAATGCAAGAGCTCACCAGAGTTCCTCTGCATCTCCCTCTTCACCTTCTACCAAAGGATCGACCGCTGACTGCTCCAGGACGCCTCTAAAACCGCAACAAACTAGCAAGAGGACTACCAGCCACATTGTAGCGCCTAATCCTGCCGGCCTTCTCGACTGTTTCCAGGTGGTGCATGCTCTGGGGGTAGCCTGCCTTCACCCTGCACCAGAAGCTCCAAAGAAATCTCCCGTGGGTCGACGGAATCTTCCCTCTACTAACGCAGGCACCAAAAGACTACATCACTGGTCCTCTGGGTTCCCTCTCATCCTGACGAGCTTGGTCCCTGGAACACAGCAACTCTGTCCAAAGGACTCCCACAGTCCAGTGACTCTTCAGTCCAAGTTTGGTGGAGGTAAGTCCTTGCCTCCCCACGCTAGACTGCAAAGCTGTGTACTGCATGATTTGCAGCTGCTCCGGCTCCTGTGCACTCTTCCACGATTTCCTTCATGCACAGCCTAGCCTGGGTCCCCAGCACTCCGTCCTGCAGTGCACAACCTTCTGAGTTGTCCTCTGATGTCGTGGGACCCCCTTTTGTAACTTTGCGTGGACTCCAGTTCACTCTTCTTCCAAGTGCCTGTTGGGGAACTTCTGCTGGTGCTGCCTGCTTCCGTGAGGGCTCTCTATCTCCTCCTCCAAAAGGCGACACCCTGGTCCTTCCTGGTCCTCAGCAGCACCCAGAAACCTCTACCGCAACCCTTGCAGATAGCAAAGCTTGTTTGTGGTATTTCTGCGTGGGAATACCTCTGCAAGCTTCATCGCGACGTGGGACATCCGTCTTCCAAAGGAGAAGTTCCTAGTCCTCTTCTTTCTTACAGAACTCCTAGCTTCTTCCAACCGGAGGCAGCTTCTTTGCACCTTCATCTGGGGTTTCTTGGGCTCCTGCCCCCTCTGGTCACTGTCGCGACTATTGGACTTGGTCCCCTTGTCTTACAGGTACTCAGGTCCGGAAATCCGTTGTCAGTGCACTGCTGGTGTTTGTTCTTCCTGCAGAATTCCCCTATCACAACTATTGTGCTCTCTGGGGGTAGTAGGTGTACTTTACTCCTACTTTTCAGGGTCTTGGGGTGGGGTATTTTTCTAACCGTCACTGTTTTCTTACAGTCCCAGTGACCCTCTACAAGCTCACATAGGTCTGGGGTCCATTTGTGGTTCGCATTCCACTTTTGGAGTATATGGTTTGTGTTGCCCCTATACCTATGCTTGCCTATTGCAACCTATTGTAATTCTACACTGTTTGCATTACTTTTCTTGCTCTTACTTACCTAATTTTGGTTTGTGTACATATAACTTGTGTATATTACTTACCTTCTTACTGAGGGTACTCACTGAGATACTTTTGGCATATTGTCATAAAAAATAAAGTACCTTTATTTTTAGTAACTCTGTGTATTGTGTTTTCTTATGATATTGTGCATATGATAAAAGTGGTATAGTAGGAGCTTTGCATGTCTCCTAGTTCAGCCTAAGCTGCTTTGCCATGGCTATCTTCTATCAGGTCAGGTGCAAAGTTACTAAGTGTGAGGGCACCCTGGCACTAGCAAAGGTGCCCCCACATAGTTCAGGGCCATTTCCCCGGACTTTGTGAGTGCGGGGACACCATTACACACGTGCACTACATATAGGTCAGTACCTATATGTAGCTTCACAATGGTAACTCTGAATATGGCCATGTAACATGTCTAAGATCATGGAATTGTCCCCCCATTCCAAATCTGGTATTGGGGAGTCAATTCCATGCATCCTGAGGGCTCCACTATGGACCCCCAGTACTGCCAAACCAGCTCTCTGTTTTTTTTCTTCTGCAGCTATAGCTGCTGCCACACCACAGACAGGGTTCTGCGCCCCTGGGGTCTGGGTAGCCCAGTACCAGGAAGGCAGAACAAAGCATTTCCTCTGAGAGCAGGGTGTTACACCCTCTCTCTTTGGAAATAGGTGTTAAAGGCTGGGGAGGGGTAGCCTCTCCCAGCCTCTGGAAATGTTTTGAAGGGCACAGATGGTGCCCTCCTTGCATAAGCCAGTTTACACCGGTTTATGTAACCCCCAGTCCCTGCTCTGGTGCGAAACTGGACAAAGGAAAGGGGAGTGACCACTCCCCTGTCCATCACTACCCCAGGGGTGGTGCCCAGAGCTCCTCCGGTGGTTCTCAGACCTCTGCCATCTTGTTTCCAGAGGTGTGGGGCACTCTGGAGGCCTCTGAGTGGCCAGTGCCAGCAGGTGATGTCAGAGACCCCTCCTGATAAGGTGCATACCTGACTAGGCAGCCAATCCTCCTCAGAGGGCTATTTAGGGTCTCTCCAGTGGGCTTTTCCTCAGATTACGACTTGCAAGAATTCATCAGGGTTCCTCTTCACTTCTCTCTTCGGCTTCTGCCAAGGATCGACCACTGACTGCTCCAGGACACCTGCAACCAGCAACAAAGTAGCCAGAAGACTACCAGCGACATTGTAGCGCCTAATCCTGCCGGCTTTCTCAACTGTTTCCTGGTGATGCATGCTCTGGGGGCTGCCGGCCTTCACCTTGCACTGGAAGCCACGAAGAAAATTTCCCGTGGGTCGACAGAATCTTCCACCTGCTTGAGCAGGCACCAAACTTCAGCTTCACCGGTACTCTGGGTCCCCTCTCATCCTGACGAGTGTGGCCCCTGGAACAAGGGTGGTGGACCCAAGTGACCCAGACTGTCCAGAGGTACAACTGTCCGAATTTGGAGGAGGTAAGTCCCTGCCTCCCCTGCCCAGACAGTAATCCTGTGCCCTGTGTGAACTGCAGCTACAAGGGCTTCTGTGCATATTTCCAAGAAATACTGCATGCACAGCTGAGCCTAGGTCCCCAGCACTCCGTCCTGCGATGCTCAGCTCCCTGAGTTGTGGGACCTCTCTTTGCAGTGTTGAGACGACTGCTGTGTTCAGTCTTGAACCCGTGTTCAAGGACTTCTGCGGGTGCTTCCTTCCTGTCCATCGATTCTCTACATTGCTGAGGGCCCCCTCTGTCTCCTCTCCCAAGTGGCGACATCATGGTCCTTTCTGGGACCGGACAGCACCCTTCTTCTTCAACTGCGACTCTTGCAGGTAGCAAGGCTTGTTTGCAGTATTTTTCCAAAGAAACAACTCTGCATCCTCCAGCACGCCGTGGGACATATTCAGCACAAAGAAGAACTTCCTACCTCCTTTCGTTGTTGCAAAACCTGCAGCTTCTTCCAACCAGATGAAGACATTTTGCCCCTTCATCCGGGGTTTAGTGGGCTCCTGCCCCCCCTGGACACTTTAGCGACTCTTGGAGTTGGTCCCCTTCCTTTGCAGGTCTTCAGGTCCAGGAATCCGTCTTCCGTGCTTTGCAGTCTGTTGTGGTCCTTGCAAAATCCTTTATCACGACTTTAGTTTGTTTTTGGGTAAATAGTAGTACTTTACTCCTACTTTCCACGGTCTTGGGGCGGGGTCTCCTTTATACCCTTAGTGTTTTCTTACACTCCCATCGACCCTCTACACATTACACTTGCCTAGGGATGCATTTGTGGTTCGCATTCCACTTTCTTAGTATATGGTTTGTGTTGCCCCTAGGCCTATTGCATCCTATTGTGTTTACAGTGTTTGCACTACTTTCTGACTGTTTTACTGATTTGGTTAGTTGTGTATATTTTGTGTATGTTAGTTACCTCCTATGGGAGTATATCCTCTGAGGTATTTTTGACACATTGGCCCTCATTACGACCTTGGCGGGTGCCGCCGGGCGGCCGCCAATGCAGCCGCACTCCCGCCAAGGCCATTAGGAAATCCCCGCCGGCCCAGCGGGGATCGCGGCTGCAACACAGGAGCCGGCGGTGTTGCGGCTGTGCGACGGGTGCAGTTGCACCCGTCACGCTTTTCACTGTCTGCATGCCCAGGGCATGGGCAGTGAAGGGGTCCCCATGCCCAGCACCATTGTAATGCCCACAATCTGCTATGCAGACAG
Organism: Pleurodeles waltl; assembly: GCF_031143425.1. Taxonomy (NCBI): domain Eukaryota; kingdom Metazoa; phylum Chordata; class Amphibia; order Caudata; family Salamandridae; genus Pleurodeles; species Pleurodeles waltl. The sequence goes on along the minus strand of NC_090441.1, from coordinate 12,963,247 downwards.
TGCGCATTCCAAGGGTGCTGGAGTGTTAGGAGATTGGCCTCGGCTCCCTTAAAGGAGCCAAGACTAATATCACAACACTGTTCCCACGTTCAACTCAGCGAGAAAGTGTATTGTAATTTTCCATTGTAATACACTCCGGGGAACGTCACCAATATGGCGGTGGCGTCCTCCTCGTAAGTTTGGCGGTCCCGTGGTGGGACTGTCAAACTCATAATAAGGGTTCTAAGTGTAGAATATTCCACTAACAGTCAGTTTACCTTCAAAATAAAAAAAATGGTAGGACTAGCCTACGTCCCTGTCACAGAGGTAGCTGACCACTATAACTTACTAATAAAAAGCCCTTTCTACCAACAAAATTAAGGGCCAGATTATGATGCCGTGGTGGCTGTCCAACTGCTGCCATTGTGGTGGTCCGACCGCCACATTACGAGGTTGGTGGGCAGACCAGCCAAACTACCACCATCCACCCCAGGATCCTAGATCCAGACGGGCAGATGGCAGTGCAGGTTGCAATCAGCCAGGGCAGCTCTGAACTCAGCACTGCCCTGCTGATTGCAACCTTGTTCTACGCCAGCCTTTTCATGGTGGTTTTACCGCCAAGAAAAAGTTGGCAGAGAACAAGTGCAGAGGACCACAGGGGACACGGGGGGCTCTGCACTGCCTATGACCATGGCATAGGCAATGGAGGGGTATCCCTGCCCAGCACCCTCAAAATGCGCACTGTCTTCTGTACTGTGCTGGTGCCCCCTGCGTGCGGCAGCATTGCTGCTGGCTCTGTTACAAGCCGGAGACAATGCTGCCACCACTTTCCCACTGGGTTGACTGGTGGAATCCTTGGTTTCTGCTGGTCAGCCAAGTGGGAAAGTCCTAATGGAGCTAGCAAGGATGTCACCAGAACGGTGGTGACTACCCTGTTGGGAGTTAGTTGGACGAGTGTTCCCATCCGCCAAACTCATAATCAGGCCCTAAGACTAACTTATTCCACTAATGGACTATTTCAAAGACACGGCAGCCCACCGTTGGGGGTTCAAGGCAACCCCAAAGCCACAGCACCAGCAACACAGGGCTGGTCAGGTGCAGAGGTCAAAGGACGTCTCAAAACACATAGGCGCCTATAGAGAACAGGGGTGCTCCGGTTCTAGTCTGCTAGCAGGTAAGTACCTGCGTCCTCGGGGAACAGGCCAGGGGGGTTTTGTAGAGCACTGAGGGGAAACAAACAAGCCCACAAAAAACACCCTCAGCGCCACAGGGCGGCCGGGTGCAGTAGGCAAAGTAGGCGTCAGGTTTGCTATTAAAAGCAATGGAGGGACCCGGGGGTCACTTAGGCGAGATGCAGGCAGGGCACAGGTGGCCTTCTCGGGCCAGCCACAGACTGGGCTAGGATGAGGGCCCACTGCTGGTCACTCCTGCACTGGTAGGTGGTTCCTCTCGGTCCTGGGGTTGCGGGTGCAGTCCTTGGTCCAGGCGTTGGTTCCTTTGTTACCAGGCAGTCGCGGTCATGGGGAGCCTCTGGATCCTCTCTGCAGGCGTCGCTGTGGGGGTGCAGGGAGGTCGACTCAGGATGCTCACGTTGTCGTAGTCGCCTGGGAGTCCTCTCTGCGGTGTTGGTTCTCCTGAACTCGAGCCGGGGGTCTCAGGTGCACGCTTCCGATGGTAAGAGAGAGTTCTTTAAAAGTTGTTTCTTTGTTGCAAAGTTGTTGCAGATTTTGAACATTGCAGCTGTTCTCTGGAGTTTCTTGGTCCTTTGGGTTCAGGGTAGTCCTCTGAGTCCTCAGAGGTCGCTGGTCCCTGTCGGATGCATCGCTGTGCAGGTTCTTTGATTCTGGAGACAGGCCGATAGGGATGGGGCCAAGTCAGTTGTCTCTGTCGTCTCTGTGGGGCTTTCAGGTCAGCAGTCCTTCTTCTTGTTGTAGGTTGTAGGAATCCGATTTCCTAGGTTCAGTGTTGCCCCTAAATACTACATTTAGGGGTGTGTTTAGGTCTGGGGGGCAGTTACCAATGGCTACTGCCCTTGAGGGTGGCTACACCCTCTTTGTGCCTCCTCCCTGAGGGTAGAGGGGCACATCCCTTTTCCTATTGGGGGAATCCTCCAAACTCACAATGGAGGATTTCTAAAGGCAGGGGTCACCTCAGCTCAGGGCACCTTACGGGTTGACTTGACTGGTAGGTGACTCCTCCTTGCTTTCCTCATTATCTCCTCCAGCCTTGCCGCCAAAAGTGGGGGAAGTGGCCGGAAGGGCGGGTATCTCCACTAGCTGGGATGCCCTGGGGTGTTGTACAAAAGGCATGAGCCTTTGAGGCTCACCGCCAGGTGATACAGTTCCTGCAGGGGGAGGTGAGAAGCACCTCCACCCAGTACAGGCTTTGTTCCTGGCCACAGAGTGACAAAGGCACTCACCCCATGTGGCCAGAAACTCCTCTGGTTGTGGCAGGCTGGCAGAAACTGGTCCGCCTAGTACTAGGAGTCGGACTGGTATTCAGGGGGCATCTCTAAGATGCCCTCTGGGTGTATTTTACAATAAATCCCACACTGGCATCAGTGTGCATTTATTGTGCTGAGAAGTTTGATACCAAACTTCCCAGATTTCAGTGTAGCCATTATGGAACTGTGGAGTTCGTAACTAACAGACTCCCAGACCATATACTCTTTATGGCTACCCTGCACTTACAATGTCTAAGGCTTTGCTTAGACACTGTAGGGGCATAGTGCTCATGCAACTATGCCCTCACCTGTGGCATAGTGCACCCTGCCTCAGGGCTGTAAGGCCTGCTAAAGGGGTGACTTACCTATGCAACAGGCAGTGAGAGGTGGGCATGGCACCCTGAGTGGAGTGCCATGTCAACTTAGTCATTTTCTCCCCACCAGCACACAGAAGCTGTGAGGCAGTGTGCATGTGCTGAGTAAGGGGTCCCCAGGGTGGCATAATACATGCTGCAGCCCTTAGAGACCTTCCCTGGCCACAGGGCCCTTGGTACCAGGGGTACCATTTTGCAAGGGACTTATCTGTGTGCCAGGGCTGAGCCAATTGTTGGAACAAAGGTACAGTTTAGGGAAAGAACACTGGTGCTGGGGCCTGGTTAGCAGGGTCCCAGCACACTTTCAATCATAACTGGCATCAACAAAAGGCAAAAAGTTAGGGGGTGACCATGCCAAGGAAGGCATTTCCTTACACATACTTAACACACAAATACTTTACCCTGACGTCATGTACCAGGTGATGACACATGTTGTAAAATAAAGGCAAGCAAGGCTTATGAAAACAAGCCATCCCTTCTTCATTTCACATAGTTACTACCATACAGTATGTACACATGCCAACATGTAACACCTCAAATTGTCACACATGCCAAACTTTAGTCAAGGAGAACACGTCACACACACATGCACCAATTGTGACATACCAAGGAGTAACAATACAATGTGGATCAATGCATATAGGAAAATGATCTCCATAAAATGAACAATATCAGTCATCTTAGGACCAAGTACACTCAGACCAATGTCCCACGCACAGTAACAAGTTGTCAATAAAGCCTGTGTATCAAATGGACTACAATACTGTGCAGGAAGGTGAGAACCAGACCCAGCTATCTATGCAATTAGTCCATCAAAAGGCCACTGACTGAGTAACAACATCACTACCCACACCTAAGACATGGCATGCCTGACATCTGTCTGTGGAGGATTCCTAGAGCCAAAGCATATGTGATGCTTACATAACTGGTACACCAAACATGATGCAAGCCAACAGCCTGGGCACACGTACCAACCTACAGGTGTATATGAACTATCACAACTGCACCAAATAGGTGTCATGGCAAACGTGAGGTTACAAAACAGGCAGGCTTCATTTGACATATACTTCATTGCAACAGCAGGTACACATAACAAATACCATTGTTGCATCATTACTGAACATTTCCATTGACACATGGGGGGTGATTTTAACCTTGGCGGACGGCGGAGGCCGTCCGCCAAGGTACCGCCGCCAAATGACCGCACCGCGGTCAAAAGACCGCGGCGGCCATTCAAACATTTCCTCTGGGCCGGCGGGCGCTCTCCAAAAGAGCGCCCGCCGGCCCAGAGGAAATGCCCCTGCAACGAGGACGCCGGCTCAGAATTGAGCCGGCGTAGTTGCAGGGGTGCGACGGGTGCAGTTGCACCCGTCGCGTATTTCAGTGTCTGCAAAGCAGACACTGAAATACTTTTTGGGGCCCTCTTACGGGGGCCCCTGCAGTGCCCATGCCATTGGCATGGGCACTGCAGGGGCCCCCAGGGGCCCCGCGGCACCCCCTACCGCCATCCTGTTCATGGCGGGTTTCCCGCCATGAACAGGATGGCGGTAGGGGGTGTCTGAATCCTCATGGCGGTGGAGCGCGCTCCGCCGCCATGGAGGATTCACTGGGGCAGCGGTAAACCGGCGGGAGACCGCCGGTTTACCCTTTCTGACCGCGGCTGAACCGCCGCAGTCAGAATGCCCTCGGGAGCACCACCAGCCTGTTGGCGGTGCTCCCGTGGTCGGTGACCCTGGCGGTCACCGGCCGCCAGGGTCAGAATGACCCCCATGATGTTGATAAATTACTGTCTGGGCCATATCTGTGAATAGGCTACCATTGCCTATGTATCATACCTTCACTAGTATGCTTATTGACAAAGCTGTGTGGCCAGTTTCTACTATCAGAACATCAGCATGGTAGTTATATTCCTACCTCTGATACCAATATACATGTGCCTATAGAAATGTTGTAACACCTCAATGGTATCCAACATGCATATTATCCACTCTGATGGGACATCAAAAATGTCTATGTACATCCCTCATTTACCAAGTGGGATTACTTTGCAATAGGTGAGAAGATGTTAACCTTGTATGTCATGTGACATGTCAGATGGCCATCACAGCCTCACATGATGCTGCCAGAAAACATTAGAAAACTAGAGATGACTTCATTATGTCTGACTCTATGGAGCACATAGACATGAATCCTGAGACTTTGCAGAGGACAGAGAGCAAGGACTTACACACTTTACTATTATGACAATGGGAGAATTGACCTGTTGGTGGAAATTGACAACCAACAGGGAATACAAAGCAGTATATTAGTACACATATGACACAGTCATGTATGCGCCATTATGTGCCATTGTACTGGGGGGACAACATAGTTGAGTAACACGTTTCAAAATACATTTGTATGTGCATATCTGTGTGCTATAGATGGGTACTGTACATCAGTGTGTTCACAGGAGATCTGTCTGTGACAATATGCACTTTCCATATTGTCAGAGCTAATAATCTGTTCCATCCCGCATTCTCCTGCTAAAGGGGCAAATATGTCAGGTCTGTACTTACCCCCTTGTGGCTGCTGTGCAGCCTTCAAACGCCCATCCAACTCAGGGTAGGCCATCGTTGCAATACAGGCGATTAAGGGGTCATGGTCTGATGGGCACCCCGTCCTCGTTGGAAGGACATCCCCAGCTGGGCCTCTGCCGTCTTGTGGGCCCAGCGTCTCAGGTGCTCCCACCTCTTCCGACAGTTGGCGCTCCCCTGGCTGTTGACCCCCAGGGTCCGCACTTTATTGGTGATGGCACGCCATATCCCCTTCTTCTGACAGGTGTTGACCTGCATGGATGACAAAGACAAGAAAGAATGTTATGTCCACATGTACAACACTAAAACAGTCAGTTCAGCAAGCCAAACAGAGACTGTCTCGAACATCCACTCCACAGATAGATGAGCATATACAGTGAGGGCATATGTGAGGGCATATGTGTACCTCACATAGGTAGTCTGTGGAGAAACAGGCACACACCATTCATCTCCAGCCCCAGCTGTCATGTTATCACATATGACCAGACACCCAACACATATGAAGATTAGTTTTTTCAGGCAAAGACTGGCATAACACCTCCACTAACCATGTGCAATAGTCACAAGGTGGCTCAGGGAACATCCATGACACACTCTCCACAGTGTCTCAGGACTCTAACTGTGTCAACAAACATTAGTACATGCCCAGGAAGTCACCCATTTTAGCACAACTTTAGCACCCAAAGGACTTTAAGGACACACTATTGCCCCTCAGCCTTTACTTAGCAAATCAAAGAATAGTCTGGCTAATGAGAGATATGTGCATATGGTGCACTTACCTGCTCCTTTGGTGGACCATAGAGCTGTCCATACAGGGGTAGGACCTCCTACACCAGCTTCTCAAGCTCCTCAGGTGAGAAGGCACGATTGCTCCTAGAGGCAGTACTCATCAACTCAGGTTGTGGAGGCCTTGCTTGCAGCAGTGTCAGGAGTCAAGTGAAAGATGAAATATGAGATGGCGGTCACCTCCGCAACGTAAGAGACCGTCACCACTAGCGGACATCGCCATTGGCCCTAGACCACCATAGACAGCAGTGTGTTCCAATGGCAATGTCCACCACAGTAGTATTCGCCTGCTGCCATGCCGATTTCCAACTGCGCTCGCAGGTTGTTTCCTATTGTCGAGTACAGTAGGTTAGGTAGCTGCCATTTTAAGACCCTTAAATGGTCCGAAAAGTTATTTTCATGATGCGTCACAAGGTCGGAAACTTATCTATCGCATAGTCTTGATGCGTCACAAGATCGGAAACTTATCTATCACAGTCTTAAGTGCTGGCATTAACTAACCATGTATGAATGTTCAGACTGAAGTGATATGTTGTCATGTTGATAAGATTAAAGTAAGGTATCTTTAGTGGCAGAGTCAGCACCCTCTTGGCAATTGGCTAGATATTTTGTTTTGGCTTTTTTATGCAATGCGTAGTTGGATGTCCATATAACAGAGGCTCGCTGAATCATGTGTTTACATTTTCATGTCATAATTGAGGGTAGGGGATGAGATTCCACTATTTTGACATCATTAGCATTGGTCTGTACTGTGGTCCATGTTCCTACCGTATCATATGCCATGTCACATTACGATATGAGACATTTGTTTTGAAATTTACCAAGGACACAATGAGTGATGGACATACCTTCTTATCTTCCCTCACATAGGTAGTCTGGAATGAGACTGGCAGAACAACCTCCAGTGTGCAGTCCACTAGCTGACCTGCAGATCATGTAGGATCGACATGTAATTCAGATCTACCGCCTGGATAGGCAGACAATTATGGATCTATGCCCTCAGTTGGAGCCAGATCTGATGCCTGCCATTCATCATCCAAATAGCATACCACCCATTTTACAAATCATTTCAGTGCTGTATTTCCTAGCCACAGGGTCCTTTCAGAATACCGTGGCCCTAACTGCAGACATGTTCCAGCCTATGCTCAGTCTGGTCTTGAAGGATGTACTCTCTGCATTGTTAAAACACCTAAAACCTACATCAGATTTGCACAACTCAAGGATTTAGCCCATGTGAAGGCAGATTTTTATGGATTGGCACATATCCCACATGTAGTGGGAGCCATTGATGGTACCCATGTAGCCTTGGTTCGTCCATATGGCAATGAACAGGTGTATTGGAACAGGAAGTTAGGGCCACATGTATGATGCTTTTTGCATATCGCAAGCAGTGAATCTGGCTGTTTGGGACATGCAAAGAGCACTTTCCCATGTACAAAGCCAGTTTTGTGATTCAGTAAACTTTTTACCGAATCGCAAAACGGGATTGCGACTCACAATTAGGAAGGGGTGTTCCCTTCCTAATTGCGACTCGCAGTCCCATGTATGATTATTTTGTGGCCGCGAACGCGGTCGCAAAACAATCGCAGTTAGCACCAGTGTCACACTGGTGCTAACACATTCGCAAGCGGGATGGGGTCCCCATGGGACCCCTTCTCCTTTGTAAATGTCACTGAAAACACTTTTTCAGAGCTGGCAGTGGTCCTAAGGACCACTGCCTGCTCTGAAAAAATGAAACAAAAACGTTTAATTTTTTGTTTTTGTAATGCATCTAGTTTTCCTCTAAGGAAATGGGCTTCATTACAAAAAAAACTGCTTTATTTAGGAGCAGTCACAGACATAGTGGTCTGCTGTCTCCAGCAGGCCACCATCCCTGTGAGGGTCGCCATTCCCAAGGGGGTCGCAAATTGCGACCTAACTCATGAATAATCATGAGGTGGGCATTTGCGACTCCCTTGCGAGTCGCAAATAGTGTCATGGACACCATCCTACATTCGGATTTGTGACCCAAAAATTGCGAGTCGTTCTGACTCGCAATTTGCGAGACGCAATTCTGAAGTTTCATACATGTAGCCCTTAGTTACTAACACCTATGCTGACGCACTAAATTGTGAAGGTGTACTTCACTGTGTGATCGTTGGCATGTGGTCAGCCTATGTGCTGTGTGCAGTGCTATAAATGGGAATTGATGATTGTCCACTTGTATCATTGTGTATGCACTGAACCAAAAATCAACAGTACATGTGACCTGTCCCTTCCCACATTTGCTACATTTGAGTGTATCATTTGTAATCAAGTAATTTCCCAGTTAACTGTTCAAAATAGTTGATATGTGACTCTCATTTATTGTATTTTAGTTGTGCTTATTTATAAGTGCACAGGAAAATAAAACGAATGGAATCAAAGCAATAAAGTGCAGTGAAGGGTTTAGTCATGGTGGATGTTATCATCAGGGTAGCTGCTACAACATTTGAAGTCTCAAGACCAGTGTCCTTCTATCTGTGAAAAATGGACAGTGGTCGTAGAAGAGTCTATCGGGTGTATCAGTGGCACACAAGGGGAACCAGTCATTAGAGAATCACTTCCTGGCTGTGGCTGTAGTCTTGGCATCTGTACCTCCTGGTTGTTTTGGTGGGCATCCACGTTTGTGGGGGGTTCTTCAGCTACAGAGGCAGGGGTGTCTGAGGCATGTCCTACCCCCGGCAGAGCCTCCATCACACTGGCTGCCACAGATGTAGAAGGGGCTGATGTTACATGGCCAGTGGAGGGGTTTGGTGTTGTGGACAGACCTTGCTCAGGGTGGTATTGATGTCTCTCAGCACCCCTGTTAGGGTGATCATGTTGGAATTGAGGGCCTCCCACTGTTGCATTACTTCCTGGTGGTTGTCCCTCTGCAGCTGCTTGATCTCTCCATCATGGCAAGCACCTGGCCCATCATGCCTTGGGACTGTTGGTGAGCTCCCAAGACTTGGGAGATAGTGTCCTGGCCGTTTGTATCCCTAGAAGCCCCAATCCACTGGCCCACACCATCCCTCCCACGCATCTTACCCCTACGTGCCTCTGCCCTTGGCACAATTTGCCCACTACTACTAGTGCAAGGTCCTTCATTGTCAGGGTTTTCTAGTTGTGACTCCAGTGCCTGTACTGGGGGGCACATGATGGTAGAAACCGTCCTAGTGACACATGTTTGGGGGCGAATAGTTGCTTGGGATGTAGATGCAACAGGGCTGGGCAAAGTCGATGTGGGCAGGGTGAGGCTGACAATTGTGGACTGACCAGGTATGCCAGATGGCCCAGTCATCCTCATTAGTCACACATCCCACACTGTTTTCATCACTGAGAGCTTCATCCAGGGGGAAGTGGCTGTCTCAGGTGTCCTCTACATGGTCCTAAATGAATGTAGACCTGTTGAAGTAGTGGAACAGACAGTTACAGATTGTAATGCAACATGTTGTATCAGCCTTTGACAGGTAGATATGCGTTTAGACATGAACAGAAAGGTTTTGCTTGATACCCTGATCTAACAGTGACACCTGGTTTCAAATCTGGAGAACAGCTATGTGGAATACAGACAATTCTTGTATCAGACACCTTGGTACAGGATGTCAGAGTATCTTGGCATTTGGATGTCTGTTCATAGACTCATATCTAGGTAGCTGTGTAGCTTTATATTTTCCATGTTACCTCCCAGATAGCAGTAGTTCAGTATTGAGTCAACAGACAGCTGCACAATGTAATGTGGAAACTGACTTGTCCATCAAATTAGGAGTAACCATTCTACCTGGCCATATGCGTCAGGTTATACCAATTACAGCACACTGCATATATGTTTGTTCCCCCCAGGTAAGTATATTTCAATAGGTGATGGGAGGTAGAAGGGACAGTTTAGCAGAAGACACAACTGTTGCTGTGTGCTGGTCGCATTGTACTGGCAGATGCCCATAGCATTGCTGTCATTGCCATAGCCTGTACAACTGTGGAACATTCAGGTGGGTTTGGTTAATTGTTTAGTTGACATGCAAGGCAATTTTATTTGTGGTACACTGTTCAGGTTTTCTTAATGGTGGAACACTGCCACCTGGGAGTTGTAGTGCTGTCAGTCCCTGTACTATCCATGCCATACACAGACATTGTGCCCCAGGTGAGTTTAGTTGACACGTGGGATGCCAGACAGGGGTATCTGGACAGTTGGACAAAGGGATGGTGAGTAGGTTGGCTGTTAAGATATCAAAAGGTGATCAGTGAGCATGCAAGACAAAACTTTTGGGTGACATCATAGGTGTTGTGACCTACCCGACTCCACCACCCAGGTATTCCTGTCAAGCACTCAGGATGTAGGATGTCCAGGACATTTTCCTCCCATGATGTGAACCTTGGGGAGGAGATTAGGGACCACTGTCAGTCTTGCTGACCGCCAGTTGGTGGCTGGCGGCCATGGAATGGACCTTCCCCTGAGGTTATTCCACCTCTTCCTGATGTCCTCCCTTGTGAGTGGATAGCTGTCTACAAAATTCACCCTGTCGTCTATTCTTTGTCACATCGCCATTTTCCTGGCAATAGTAGTTTGCTGGAATTTGGCTCCAAATAGGTGTGTCTCTTCTCTGATGATTTCGTCCACCATGACCCTCAACTCGTGGTCAGTGAAACTGGGATGTTTTTGTTGGGACATGGTGGTGCTGGACAAGGAAAAGTAATAATAACAGATGATGAGGTGTGGGTGATGTGTTGTGAGTGGGTGACGGTTGGTGCTTGAAGTGTAGGGTACTAATTTGTGTGTTGGGTATGTTGCGCAGGTGTGGGATGAGTGGTATTTGAAGTGTGGAGGGATGCCTTATCTATGGTATTTAATTTCTATTTGCACTCTCTATCTTGCTGTTTGTGGCATTCTGGTTGCAAAGGATTGTGGGATGTGAAGGGGTATGTTTTATAGAGCAGTCTGTAGATGTGTCAGGTGTATGGATGTATATCAGGTGTGTGGAATTCAAACTATCCAATGTGGTGTTGTATAACTGTGGTTTCCGCCAACTGACGCGGTTCACACCGCCATTGGTTTTCCGCTATGAAAGAATCGCTACTGTGATATGTCAGTCGTAATAGATTCAGTGGATCTTTGACAGGCTGGTGGTGCTGGTGGTTGGACTGCCTCTCTCCCACCCTCCTGGCAGTGTTGGGTTTTTGGGTGTCTTTTGGCAGGCTTGGCTATGTAACTCGTAACATGGTGGTCTGGATGACCGCCAACATGGCGGGCTTTTGGCAACCACCACAGCGGCGGTCTTGCATTCAGCCCGCCAAACTCGTAATGAGGCACTTAATCATCAAAACATAAGTAACATCACATGATTTAACATAACAGATTCATACATTAATGTAACAATTTCAAAAAGCGACACAGCAATATAGTGCAAAACACTAATGTAAACACATGTAAAGAAAAAACAAAACTCTTAGACAACACTACAGCCAAGTTTTAAACGTGCATCCTAAACTACCCCATGCTCAAAACCCTTACTCCTTATAAAAGGACCTACCTGTACGGATGAACAGCAGCACCTAACTGCAACTTGGTTCCTGGAAAATACACCCAAAATAACACCAATAGATTACAAAATAGAAGCTAGCTGTAAAAAACAATGGCCTCCAAATTAAACTAAATTAAAGAAAATAATGTCTCTCCATAGAAAATCAGTGGGAAATATAGTGAAAATGTTTAATAAATTGAAAAAGGTAATACATTATTAGCAATGTTAAACATGGCAAACAAGGTGGAAAAAAGTTTTCTAAAAGTTTAAAGTATAAATTAAATAATAGTATAAAATATATACAATGAAATAATATACTCTAATAAAGAGTATGTTGAAATCATGGAAAAAATATAATTAAGAACAAGTTAAAATGTTGAAAAATTATGGTCAATAAAAAATAACATTTGAAAATGTACATTATACATATGATTTACTCTTTTTTACAATTAAGAAAACAAAACAACTATTTTATTTAATTCACTTTATAATTACTTTTATTTCTACTTCAAAATATGTTTGTCAAAATGTAAAACCTTACAATAAATTAAAACTGTCAAAGAATAAAATTCAGGAAATGTGTAACATCTTTTTAGTACACTAAGGCCTTCATTACAACCCTGGCGGTCCAAGACCGCCAGGGCTGTTTCGGAGGAAGCACCGCCAACAGGCTGGCGGTGCTTTGCTGGGCATTACGACCGCCGCGGTCGCACCGCCGGGGCCGGCGGTTTCCTGCCACAATGGCCCTGGCGGTTTTAATCCGCCAGGGCAGCGCTGCTTGCAGCGCTGCCCAGGGGAAAACGAGTCCCCTACCGCCAGCCTGTTCCTGGCGGTTTGAACCACCAGGAAAATGCTGGCAGTACGGGGAGTCACGGGGCCCCCTGACAGGGCCCCGTGCAGCTTTTCAAAAGTGTGACGAGTGCAACTGCACCCGTCGCACAGCTGCAACACCGTTCGGAGCCGGCTCCTGTGTTGCGGCCGAGATTCTCCCTGGGCCGGCGGGCGGAAACTAGGTTTCCGCCTGCCGGCCCAGCGGGAATCTCCTAATGGCCGCGGCGGGAGTGTGGGTGCATTGGTGGCCGCCCGGCGGTCCGATCTTGGCGGGCGGCTTCAGCGGCCCGCCAAGGTCGTAATGAGGGCCTAAATTTGGGGAAATCTTCGACACTCAAAAGGGTCATATTTACTATTCCCAGTCCAATCTAAACCAACTTGGGAAAGGTGTTGAACACTAAAGGGGTGACATTTACTATTCCCACTTCAATATAAACCAACTAAGGAAAGGTAGTGGGGATAGTAAATTTCACCCCTTTAGTGACCACCACCTTTCCTAAGTGGGTTTATATCCCCACTTCAGTCTAAACCAACTTGGGAAGGTGTTGGACACTAAAAGGGTGACGTTTATTATATCCACTCTAATCTACAGCAACTTGGAAAAGATGTTGAAAACAATTTTTTTTAAATTTTATAAATCCAGTTCAAAATAAAACTCTTTACTTAGAATATTTTACAATTCAAATGTAAAATACACAATTAATACTATGCATTCTTACATTTGAGTAAATTAGAATATTTTCAAAAATGTTATATAAACAACACACTAATTTAAACTACTAACCTTTCTATAAAAGAATTTGCATTACAATTTAACATTTATATAATATATTTTCAAACGTTTTTCAAATATTTTCTACTATTCATAAACTTTCAAAGATACATTTTAGTCAAATAACATTTTAAATGTTTTGAAAATGATTTATTTTATCATTACAGTGTAAAAGTTTTTTAAATATTTTTTTTCCATTTTTTATTTTTCAATTTTTTTTGCATATAGGAGATGACGGCAACCTTAACTCATGCATCTGGCTGTTATCGCACTCACCCGACTCCTCCCCCGGAAGCACAGCACAGGAAGCCAGACTGCGCTACGCAACGAAGTGTTGATGAATGCTGAAGAGTTTTTAGCTGGGTCGGGGCTGATGACAATGAGGAGGCATCGAGGAGGCAGCCGCAAGATGGGAGACTGGCTGAGCGGCCAATGCTTTCCCCATGAACAACCAGCACTTGGCTTGTGGGTATTCTGGCAACGGCAATTGGTTGAGCCTAGCCTGAAAGGTCCTAGACAGGGATAACTCCTCTCTGCAACACTGAGGTGAGGTGGGCCATTGTGAGGGAGCTGGGACACGCTGCTGACTCATTCTGGTCAGGTTACGTGCAGGGAATCAAGAAGCTTTTGAATCTTTAAAGTGACATATTGCTGCAGCACCTCATTGTAGCGTTAATCTCTACTAGGGCACTAAACCACAGTGTGTTTAAAGGCGGAATGAGGCTTGATGAGAAATGATGAAAGTCTAACTGTTGGATGGGTGGAGTTAATGCATGTGAAATTCGATGACATCTCCACCACTGTGCAACCTAGAGGCAAGTTCCATGAGTGTAGGTGCAACGAGGTGGTTGACAATCGCCCCTCACCCCCATTGAATTCAGTGTAAGACCCTCCTCCCCCCAAATAGTAGGTAATAGGCAACAGGCAAACCTTTAAAAAACAGCAAGAGTAAGAGAACTTATATTTTTGCAGCTCTGAGTCAGTCAAGAGAACCGGTCCCCTGATCATGAGAACATTCCAATGGAAAACAGCAAGCACAGTGCTGAGTCAATGCACCCCGTCTCAGAAACTAAAGCGTAAAGGGGGTCAAGGAAAGTTGTCCACAGCGCGCAGCACAAAATAGAATGCGGGGTTAAAGAGATCCTTGGAGTAGGGAAAACCAGAGCCTCCAATGATCAAGCAGGGAGCGAAAGGGGGCCTGAGACCTGAGAAGCAATGCTTCAGATCTCCTATTGATGGAGCACCCTCCCCCTTCAGGATTGGATGATACAGACATAGATGTGGAGGGACGCAGGTATGCTATAATCACAATAGAGCAGGGGTCTTCAAACTGGATGGCGGGTGCGCCAGGCTTTGGCCAAAAGAAGCATTAGCATATACAAGTGCTTTGTTTTGTTTTTAAAAAGGATAACAGAAGTTAACTGCAATGTTTAAATAAGTCTAGGCACATTTAAACACTGCCAACTTTATAGAATAGTTGTGAAAAATTCAGAGAGGCGGCTGATTTTTGTTTTCCCACTGGGGGGGGGACGCAGCATTAAAATGTTTGAAAACCACTGCAGTAGAGGCAGCTTCAGTCTCAATAGCAGGGCCTAAGCAGTACACCCCTTATTTTTTAAACAACCGGAGGGGATTACACTGATGGAAGCATCAATCCTGTTTCCTGCCATGGAGAGCGATGGGAAGCCAGTTCCCCTTCCTCAATTGCCCCCCCACCCAGCTGTAAGGTAATCTCAGACAACACCTCCGAATTTGATGCCTAACGAGGAATTAATACAGACTGAATCCGGCGACAGTGTTGCTTCAAAGAGTGATCATTTGAACACGCCTATGTAGCAGGCAATGGCAGGGTTTGGGGGGGATTTGGAGCAGTCCATTAGGGGCATGTTCATGACTATTCTAGCTGAGATCAAAGAGTTAAAGGCTACGTAAGCATAGGGAATGGCAGCCCTTCAAGTACATTTGGCGAAAATTGAGGAAGCTATTGCCCAGCTCCCAGACAGATGGAAAGAGGCTGAAACCAGAATTGCAGACTTGGAGATTAAAGTATTCTCTATGCAACAAGAAGTTTTCTCAGTCGGGAAAGAAAGTGCATCTTCTCGAAGATAAATTGCTAGACTTCAAGAAGTGTAATAGACGCTCAAACCTTAGAATTGTAGGGGTGCTGGAAGGGAGGGAAGTTCAGCAGGTACCCAAAGCATCCCTTTATTGTGGAAAGCGATGCCTGACCTAGTGGGCGATCTTACAATTACTGGAGCCCATAGGGTGCATGCTCAAAGCTCAGCAAATGCCTAATACCCACAAACAATTTTGATTAACTTTGCTGACTTTCGCATCCAAGAGCAGATTCTGTCACAAGCTATAGAACAGAGACCATTTTCTAATCCTGAGGTGTGTCAGTTCCAAAGATTTTCTGATATGTCAGCACTTATAGTGAAGAGACACAGGGATTTTGTTCAAACGATAGACTCATTTAAAGCCAAAGGCGCTCAAGTATTGATCATCCAGCAGGCCAAGCTTAAAGGTTTGGTGAAGAGTCAACTGTATCTTTTCTTAGATACTGGGGAAGCCCAGAATCTCCTCCAGAATGTATCTATTTAAGATGTCCACCAACCAGCCAATTGGAGCTCCCACATCATTGATTTATTTATGTGGGACTGACGGGTATCTTTAACAATCCATGATGATTTTGTGATGATAATGGTAGTTACCCACAGGAACAGATTTATGAATACACAGAGAGAACCCAGCTAGGAAGTGGCTGGAGTATATATGTATATTGGTGTTGCTGTGTATAGATATGCATTCCGGGGGTGGGCAGGGGGTCCTTGGGCTTCCCAAGTATTGAGTGTTATGGGGTGCAGGGTCATGGCACCTTGAGAAACGTGGAGTGGGAGGGGGATATACGGACAAAATTCTCCCTTAGGATTACACGTGGTGGGTGTAAGGTGGTGGTGGAGAAGGTAGTGGTGGGTGGTGTCATTTGGGTTTGGCAGTGGGAAAATATGGAAGAGTTTGTGATTAAGTCTTCATTTGAGTTCCGGATCGGGAACATTCTCATTAGGGCAGAAAGAGCTACCAGGGCAGAAGAGATAGGAATCTGTCATTTTTTACTAAGAATGCTATGATACACCGAAGTGGTGCTGGTAGGATGGTTTATTTAAGTATACACAGGGCTCGCACACAGTAGGGAAGTACGGTATACAGTTGGGATCTGGGATGTACAAAAGTCGTTGTATACCTCAGGATTGTTTGTTAGTGGGAGACAGCCTACAGGTAACGATGCAAACATGTTTTTTTCTAGCACAATGCACTTTGACAAATCATGGGTGGGGAGAGGCCCATCCAGTGACTATTTAACACACTTTACTGATGGCGTACCATTTGCACATATAGGAACACGTATACATTCACTCGGTAATGCATTTTGGATACCAACCCCCCCGAATGTGGAATATATGATGATGCATTTTATTGTGTATCACTGCTCTGTATTGATTTGTTCCTGCAAGATATTTGGACTTACGTGCCTATATGAGTGTCTCTAGATTAAAACATATAGAAAAGGTCTTCAAATGTTCTCTTACAATGTTAATGGCCTAAATAACAAGTGTAAAGCTCGGGAAGTCGAAGACTGGGTCAGAGGACACTCACCAGTTATAGCACTCATGCAAGAGACTAATTTTTGTAAAAAAAAGGGAATTAAAGTATAAAATATTTTAAAAAATGGGCAGGTCAGCAATGTCTGTCATGTGCAAATGCTGCCCATAGGGGGTAGCAATATTTAGAAATAGGCACTTTCCTTTTCAAGTCACTTATTCTCAGTGGATAAGAATGGTAGATGGGCTTTGGTTAGCGGCCTGTTCAATAACTCCAGAGTCACCATAGCCACAATATATGGTCCAATGATCCAAGCCTGATAGCTGGGCTTTTTCAAGCATTAGCAACCATCCCCAGGTTAGAGATTGTAGAGGGAGATTTAAATTTTCTTCTAAATTCAACACTAGATTCTTCCTTTCTGGCGTGTAGGCAGAATAAGCTACAAATAGCTAAGGTTATGTTTGATCCAAATTTGCACCTGGTTGATCTCTGGCATGAAAGGCATGCAGAAAGACAGGAATATTCCTGTTTCTCTGGGAAATAGACTGGACTTTTACTTATCCTCCCAGGAGTCGAAGCTTAGTAGCTATGCACATATCCCAAGTAGTTTTTCTGATCATTCATTGATAGAGATGGGAGTCTCAGGCATTAGCGTAGAGAGACCCAGTGGGGGATGGTATTTTAATAAAGTAAGTCTTGAAAATGAAGAATGGTGTAAGGAGATACACAGGGAGATAACAAGCTATTTTGTGGTAATTAAACACACAGCCAGGGTAGAAAATATTTGGGATGCATTCAAGGCTATCATTTAGGACTACATAACTTCCAAAGATATTATACAGAGGAAGCAGTTATCAGCCCACAGGTCTGGGTTAGAATTGGTGCTATATCAAGCAAACCTGGCATATTCTCGCAATAGAAATCATCAGAATGAAATGGTGCTTAAGTACGCAAGAGCACATATGCAAGATTATTTATACGAGCAAGGGTACAGCGATAACTCTGCTAACCCCCTAAAGAGCTACAAGGAGAGTGATTATGCGGGTACATTGTTTGCCTGGCAGGTTTGTGAGTGTCAAGCGCAGAATATGGTTACATCTCTTTTTGATGAGGAATCTAAAACCTACATTAAAAAGTCTACCCTGATACAAGAAATGTTTCTCAAGCATTACACAGCGATATATAGTGTACAGCAGCAAGTTGATATTACTCGACTCAATCATTTTTAGCACAGCTTCCCATTCCAAAATTGCGACATAGTCAAACTCAAGCTGTGCTAACCAAAATTACCCTTGAAGAAATCTAGGAGGTTGTTAAATCTCTAGCTAATGGGAGGGCTTGTTGTGAAGATGGCCTCCTGGCCGAGTTTAAGAAATGTGCATTGGTTTTGAATCCAGAGCGATTAAAGTTGCCCAACTATATTTTGGAAGGGAGCACAGTTCCAGCATCGTTTGACACTGCTAGAATAGTCATCTTACCAAAAAAAGATAAGAATAAAGAAAATATTAATTCATACAGGCCCACTAAACTTTTGAATGTGGATTATAACATCATTACAAAATTACTGGCCAATTGACGGCGTAGGAGTTTAGATTCCGTTATGCGCCCGGATCAGTGCAGTTTTATTGCAGGTAGACAGCTATTTTCAAATGCAAATGATCTGATAGAAGCATTAGATTATTTCTCACAAAAATAGAGTTCCTGCCCAGGTTGTTTTATTAGATGCGAAAAGGCACTTGACTTGTTTTGATGGGAGAGCCTTTTTGTTATCCTTAAGGAATTCGGATTTCCCAAAAGACTTATTCAAATAATATTACGACTTTATAAAGGTGCAACAGCCTAAATTATTATTAATTCTCTGAATATTGGGGCCTGCAAGATTACTCGGGGAATGAGGCAAGGATGCCCCTGCTCGCCTATTCTCTTTCTGTTATTTATAAAGCCCCTAGCAATAGCAGTGTGGTCTGATACAAGCATAGAGCCACCTATTCGTGG
The DNA here is from genome assembly GCF_031143425.1 of Pleurodeles waltl. NCBI lineage: Eukaryota > Metazoa > Chordata > Amphibia > Caudata > Salamandridae > Pleurodeles > Pleurodeles waltl. Next base: position 12,944,372 of record NC_090441.1, on the reverse strand, counting down.
TATGACTAAAGTCAAACTATATGCAGATGATATAGCTCTTTTTTTTAAACCTGATATAACAGACCAAGAGAGGGTTTTTAAGGTTTTTCAAGAAGTTCAAGAGTTGGTTAGGTACAAGATGAATAAATTAAAAACAGAGATTCTATTGTGTAACTGTACACTTCACACTTTACCCGTGGAACTTCACCCATCAATCAATTTAAGGGCCAAAAGATACTTGGGGATAAATGTTACAGAAAACGTCAACAACCTTTTTGGGCTGACTTATTCCCCACTGAGTCGTAGGGTGAAGGCACTTTTCTTAAAATGGGATCAATTACCTCTCTCAATAATTGGTCGTATTGCCCTGATTCGTATGTCAATTTACCTCTATGTATCTTTTTGTTTGCTGCTATACTATGCACGCTCTAGATGAAGGTTTTTAAAGAACTGGAGGGAATGTTCTCTGCTTTTATATGGGCCTATAATATGCCAAGATTGGCAATAGATTCACGATATAAACCAGTGAAGGATGGGGGCTTAGCCCGCCTAATTTAAAAACATATTATTTTGCTAATTGTGCACATAGCTCAGACAGGGTTTTGAAATCCCTGGGAAAAGCTGGGATTGATAATTTTTTTTTCTCTTCTCATTCTGATGTTCCAAGCATATGAGATCATTGATATTTTGGCTGCACTAGATCACCTAAAAAGGTTAAATATGTGGTTTTAGCCTGGTCCCTAAAACACGAAGAAGAGATATTTATATTTTTCGATATTCTGGTTATTAATGGCACCACTCGCCTGGGCGATATCTATGTTGTAAAGTTACCTCTGTTAGATAAACAGACTGTTTCCAAGTGGGAAGGTAATGGGTACAGCAAGGTTTCAGATTTTTTTAATTCTGACATCTGGAAGGCTTGGGACAAAATGGAACCCTCCATTAGGCACTTTAAACAATGACACACTGGTCATATAACAGTGTAAGACAGTTTTTTTTAATAATAACTTGGATGTTGGCCAAATCAGGGCTAGTTTGGACCTGGTGGAAGATTTAATAGAACCCAGAACCAAAGATCCATTAATAGCTGGGTATGTATCTTTCGGTAACAGAAGACCACTGAGTTATATCTGAAGGCTTGAGATAAGTGGCAGTCCAAATAGGGTCTTCAGATAACAAAGGATATGTGGAGTAAGATACATTTGCTTACTTTTTCTTTACTGAAGGGAGCAAATTTTCTAAGAATGACATTTTACACAAAGTGGCTTCTTTATTGGACACCACCTTTTTTGCATAAAATTAATCCCCACATACCCGATAGGGGGGTACTGGGAGCTGGACCCATATTATTTGGAGCTGTCCCAAAATAATTTGCTTCTGGGCAGGGATCCAGGAATATTGTTTTCATATTTTACGTTTGATTCAGCCAACCAATACTGATACCGCAGTACTGTGGTATTCTCCAGATGCCGAGACTACATCCTTGAAGAAAAAATTATTGTTTATTATAGTCATAATAGCTCAGTCAATAATGCTGCAAAACTGGCGATCCGAATGGACCCAACATACCAACAATGGTGGGCCAAAATGTTAAGTGTTAAGGAACTAGAGCATAGATATTCATTAAGATCTGGATCGTACAATAAATTTCAACAATTATGGGAGGCTTTGGGACAGGGAGGTTATCGACCCTGTGTTTGATAGAGGTAAAATTGCATAGAAGTGTTTAATGCTTAGGTTGATACTAGGACTCTCGTGAAATGTGCAATACAAATGGAATATGTTAAGATAGAAAGGTGAGGAAGCGGGACATGTGCAATATAAAACTATTTATTTGCTGGTTTAATATGAATCTGATGATAATTGAATATCTTGTTATTCTTGGATGTTTTGGTTTATTGTAAATTTGGATTTGAAGGATTTACGAACTCTTACAAAAAATAAAAAAAACAAAAAAAGTTCTGTTTATAATTATAACAATTTAATTAAAATGTATTATTTTTAATTTAAACATCAAAATAAATCCATAAAGACCACTCTATAAACATTGAACAATATTAATATTTAAAAATATTTATTTTTCTATTTTTAAAAAAGCATTAACATATCTCATTTAACATTACATTAAAAAAATAATATAATATGTTACAATGCAGAACTGGCACAGCTTTAAAATTATCACGTTAAATTAAAAAACGTTAAAATACACAATTTTTTAATAATCTCTCCACTCTTATCCCCCAATAACCCAACATCCCGCTACAAAAAAATACAATAATTAATACAAAAAAATGTATGCAATTTAGAAAACAAATGTAAGCAATGTCATACATAAAAAATATAAAACGAAAACTAAAGAAAAAAATTATAAGCACATAGAATAAAAAATACAATAGGTTACATACTAATTAACACTAACAACGATATTATATGCAACAATATTTACTACATAAAAGTTTTTGACAACAATATTAAAAACATTAAAAACAGTAATTTTACCTTCGATATTCCTGTCCATGATATAGTTGAAGCCCTGATATTCTTCACCTGATATTTCAGTACCACAATATTTTTTTCCGATATTTTGTTCAAACACCGTAATGCTTTGTAACAAGTGACTTATACATATTTGGAAGGAGGGCTTTAAGCCTGTCATGAGGGGTTATTTTGACAGGTCGAACATGCAGTCAAACTACTAGTGGCACACATGCAGTCGTGTTTGCATTATCACTGCAGTAGGTGGCACAATGAGTTCTGCAGCCCACTGGTGACATTTAACTTGCTGGCCCTTTGCACACTTTGGGTATCATAAACTATAGACTTACAGGTAAATTAAATATGGCAGTTAGGGTATGCTTATTTCACCAGATTGAAAGGAGGAGCACAATCACTTTGCCACTTGTCAGCAGAAATAAAGTGCACAGAGTTCTATAGCCAGCAAAAATAGGACCCAGAACAAAGGCAAAAAAAATCAGGGTTACTCTGTAGAAAAGGCAAATTTCCAATAGTGATCACATTCAACCAATAAGTATTCTTCACCAAAGGCATTCCCAGGGATGACACATGATGTATTAGTTGCTGCTCGGTCATTAAACTATTGCAACCAAAGTGCTATTATATTGCTATTCTTTGTCCAAACTTCTTTTGCAGGTAAGGTTCAAGAAATAGTGGTTGTGGGCCTACCAAACACATGTCCTAGAAATGCAAACCATCAAATAGATGCTGCTAGTTGCCAAAGTGAAACTAAAACCAAATCTCAAGATCTTGGATGTCTTATAAAAGTGCAGTCATAGTTCAGGGTGCCACCTAGTACCAGGAGAAGGATTGGTACCTAAGAGTGGCACGCAGAGGTATTTACCAACTTTTGGGATAGAATCTGTGTAACTGCTGGTGTTAGTCAATGTTCTGGACTATTAAACACCCACTAGGAAAAATGGCGCTGGTGATCTACAAAAGTGGTGGTGGGGCATAGTACTTGCTCATATCACTAGCAAGCAAGCAAAACAAATGCGCCCAACAGTGCATATAGATGTTTACTCAGGTTCCTTCTAGGGATATTGGGTTGCCCTTATTTTCATTTATTGGCATCCCCATCTTGCCATGGGTGCTTCCATACGCCAAGAACTACCACTAGTAGACCAGGGCCTATACATTTTGCCCAAGGCTAACCCCTCTCATATGTCATGGGTGCCCCCATCATAAGCCCAGAAGTACCTCTAGTATTGTAAGGGCTAGTAACATACTATATATAGAAAATACAATTACAATTACAGTCAACATACCGTCATCTATTCAAACACTAACACACAGTGATACACACACTCACACAAACTTGAAAGCCCCTCAGACACTATCACACACATTCAGACTTGCATAGGCTCTCACATACACAAACTCTTACACATTATCGTACAGTCACAATCATGCAGCCTCACGGCTACATCTGCATAGCCTTGTACTGTAACATCTGACAGAGAAATTCAATATCTTTCATGTTTTAGGAGAGCTCTGTGTAGGGCAATGGGAATATGACAATTTTTTGCTATCATCCCCAGTCATGTGGGCAAACAGAACAAACTAATCAAAGATTGGAGCAATATTTACAGTGCTACTGTAATTAAACTGAACATAAATATCCTTATGTGACGGGCTGGCGCGGTGCGGCCCGTCCATAACTCCGACTTGTGCTGGTGAGCGAAGAGGTGACAGCGAATCCCCAAAGACTTCCGGCATCAAAGGAGGAGCCGGGAGGTTGGTGTGCGGGGACGAGAACAGCTGAAAAAGCGGCGAACGGCAGAAAAGAGGAACGTGGCGGCTTACCCAAGAGCAGCACGGGAGAACGGAACGGTGAAAGAAGACTGAATCCAGGAGGAGAGTGGCTGAACAACGTGGCAGTAACGTCGGCGGCACAGGATGCGCAACGCGAGCCTTCCAGCCACGCTTCAGGAGAAGAATGGCAGACTCAGGTGCGTCCTGGGACCGGTTAGTGGGAACCAGGGCGGTTGGGTGGGGAGAAGGGGACTAGTAACTAAGGGGGAGCAGGGAGGACGAACATGGGAGGAGCGGGAAGGCAACAACGTGGAAGAAGGGGAGGAGGGAGTCCACATAGGAGGCAAGGTGCAAGAAACCCGAGGGCAGTAGACAAGATGCAGGAATACTTCTAACTAAGACAATGCAGACATAAAAGGCAGAAGGTTATAAAGGTAATAAAAGAGAAAAGGACCAAGAGGCCCAAAGACAAAGAGACACAAAACTAATGCAAGAAGGGTAAAAGAGGAGAAGAACCGAGAAAAGGACAGTACAACAGGAACTGTATACAGGAAATAAGACAGCAACAAAAGTCTGCAACCCACGACAGAGAAATTGCAAGTGGAAAATAAGTAACGGGAAAGAGCATTAGAGAAGAAGGAGAGAGAAAACCCCTTCAGAATAGAGAGAAGAAAGAGAGCAGAGTATGAAAAGAAAGAACCAAAAGATAAAAAAAAGAAAAGAAACTTACCGATATCTTATCTTGTTCTTTTCCCACATGCGCCTCCAAAGAAGAGGTGAAAGCCCAAAGGAAGGAAAATGAAGAGGAAACAACAGCAGTAGGCTGATCATTCTTTTCCCTTTGCTTCCAGAGAAAGTGTTTGAGTGTCTTTCCATTTTCTTCCTGTTCACACATTGCCAGTGAAATTTCAACAAGATTTTTTGGTCCATTTGAGATAACTTATCAGATCAAACCTGTGACCTTTTGGATTAATTTACCTCAAAATTTGAAGATTTCTTCTGGCATTTACTTTTCACAATAGAAGTCATATGAACCCCCTTGGTGTGGCAAAAAAGTATGCGATTCAAGAAATGTGTGATGTTTAGAAGTTTCAAGGCTGTCTTCAATTTCTAATTCACTCAAAAGATTATCCTTCTAGCATTCTTGGGAATATACTTCTTTAATTAATCATGGCACACCAGGCATGAAAAGCTGCGGTGACACTGTGGAATTCACCACCAAAGGATGTGAACCTTGACTTCTTGTTCATGTATCTAATAAATACCAAGAGCTTTAGAAAAGGGACATGGCCCAGCCTTGTAATCTGTAATTTTGAAGATGGTGGTTTCCACAAAATGCTATCCAAGATTCCCAGTTCAAGATGAAAAATATTCTTTTGCTGTGATACCCCTGTTTGAATCATCTATAAGGAGCCATTTTAAATTGATGGATACCTTTCAACACATTTGTTCTCATATTTTGTGTCATGTTTTCCCCCCTTTGCTACTATTTTTGTCCATGATTTTTGCTTTAGCATTTGGAATGTTTGCTGGATCTTCTGATGGATAATTCTGAATCAAGAGTTACAAAACTGCGGAGAAGTACACAGAGAGGTAGTGAATTCCACAGATTAGGGAAAATATTTAAATCAAGAGGTAGTGCACAAAATGAAGTGTACCAGTCTACCTTTCGAGGTAGAACATAAGGGATGAGATGGAATATACACCTACACAAGAGATGTGAGGTAAGGCAAAATAATGATATGGACACATATAAACACAAGTCGCAAGAAATGACACTAGAATCTAAAAGAAAAAGGTAGCCAACAAGGAGTGATAAGATGGAGGATATCTAGTACCCAGGGAAAGTTTAAATAAAACTATGCTGTTTATTATAATCCAGTTAATGTTGTATCCTGCAGCAAGTGCCTCTACTTTGTCCCTTAACTAGGTGATTAACTATCATAAATAGAACATTGTACAGAGCTTAGCAGTCAAATAGACAGCTGAAATATCCTTACTATATGACTCTAAGTAAGCAACATTCTGATTTATGTTTTTCAAAAAATGAACTGTGTACATATAAAGTTAAATCTGACAATGGAATATCTGCATAGGAGATTGTCAGTGAAACACTTCAAAAGGAAAAGTTCGACATTTACCTGTCGACAGTCCTTGTATTCATTTGATTTCCATGCCTGGTTATACACTTATCTAATAGTTCACTTATAGAATAAGGAATGCAGGTTAAAAAATGTAAGAAATATAATTTTCCCAAGTGTTTATCATAGTTCTTCTGCTTTTCTACAAGTTGCTTTTCTACCATGTGAAAACATACTGACAGCTGAGCCTAGCATTGCTTTATGCGGGATGGCCTGCCTTCCTGTCATTTTTTACCGATGGTGGGAAACCCTGGACATTTTAAGTGCTATGATTTTTAGAAGATTGACGTCTCTTTGAGAAAAATCCCTAGCAGCTTAATAGACAGAAAACATTTGGTAACATCATAGATTCACACACTTAGCCCTACACTTGTAGAGTTCTCCCTGAAGGTCCTCCAGTCGAAGCCCTAGCAATTATACTGTAAACGTTGTCTGCTGTACCATGCCAATATTGAAGACTCATCAGACCCAGCCTGACCAGGATGTAAGTTTATTTCAACAGACAACAACCAACAATACTGGTCACCTCCCAAATGTAATAGCTCAATCTTCCTTATTGTTCTGTCCTGTTCCATCACCTTCTATCTCAGAGCCATTCTATTAAAGATAGAGAAGACCATGCACTTTTCCTCCTAAAATCATAATCATAAGAATGATTTAAAAAAACTGCAAGCCATAAGGGCAAGAATTGAATCTTTACAAAATTCAGATAACATAAATACATTAAACATCTTTTTGGAAATACTCAACATCATTCTCCACATCAGTCATCCAGTAACATAGTCCTTGAGCTACACATTGCTTCTGATGGTTCTAGCAACACTTACTTTCAATCATTACAATCTATCGTCTTTCTGTTTTACACTAAACATTTCTGAACTCACACCAGTACTCCTACCATCTTCATTTTCCACTGTTTTACAACACAATTTCACCACTCTCAGTTGCTTGGTAAATTTGGACTAAGTAGCACATTCTATTGGCGCTTTCATACTACCCGATCACCCACTCACACTACCATCTCCTTTGTACATTTCCTATGATTATAATACCTTTTCCTCTTCTGTTGCAGTTTAAACTCTCTTTTCATCTGCTCACCATCACACTACTCATCACAGCAGTCAGTACTCTATCCATCCACAGAGAGACCAACCTATTATCAGGCATCTTCCTCTAAATATTTTGAAAGATGTTTTCCCTGTGGTGTGATATGGAGACACCCTGTAAGCTACTAACATATTTTGTAACTCATTTCCCCAGTCTGAACCATTAGTCTTAGCAAGTTGAATCTCTTGCTTGATAGTCTAATTCAGTATAGCAACAACATTTGTTTCTGGATGATATGGCCTACACAGTTTGTATGCAACACCATACTCCTTTACAATCTTTTCTACTTCTTTACAGCAGAATCCTGAAGCTCCATTATCAGCCAGAATGTGTGCTGGAACACCCTTCCTTGAGAACACACTCTCCAAAACCTGATCATACTGCTTGAACTGGTATCATTCAGATTTTGCCTCCCTTTTCATCAGGAACACAGATCAACCAACACAAGCAAATGAGGATTGATCGATTCACCTTTCAACTGTACCATCAAATCCAATGCAACCTGAAGTTAATCTCCACAAATAGTCTGCGGCACAATAGTTTACTCATGGGATATATAAAATATGGGCCCTCATTTGACATTGGTGGTAAATTCCGCTTACTGCCATGCCGACAGCCGCCAACATAATGCTGCCGCAGCGGATAACCGCCAAGCATATTATGACACACACATACCAATCCGTCACTATACAGCCACACACACAAGTCCGCCAGCCCAAAGGTCAGTGATAAACTGGCTGTATCCAAACCCACACCGTTACGCCAACAGAACAACACCCACAACATTATGATCCACGAATCACCATGGCGGACATTCAATGGCGGTAAACCATTGGCAGTACATACCGCTGCGCTCAAAATATGCACACTCAAACAAAACAACACCACATTGGACAATTCAAACTACACACACCTGACACCCATACACACACCACACCCACACACCATCACCACTATAAAACATAAACCCACACTACCCACATCCCTTTACGACTAGATAGAATTGCCACAAGAGAGAGATACAGCAAGAGCACCCACACAACCAGAGCCACATAACACCATCACCTATACACCATCCCCGCTCCTTACATCACACACCCCAACACATCACCCCACACACCCTCAACCACACCACTCACACTACACCCATTGCACCACAAAGACACCCCAGGTTCTCAGAGGAGGAGCTAAGGGTAATGGTGGAGGAAATCATCCGGGTAGAGCCACAGCTATTTGGAGCACAGGTGCAGCAGACATCCATTGCTAGGAAGATGGAGCTATGGCGGAGAATCGTGGACAGGGTCAACCCCATGGGACAGCACCCCAGAACAAGGGATGACATCAGGAAGAGGTGGAACGACTTACCGGGGAAGGTGTGTTCCGGGGCAGCAAGACACCAACTAGCTGTACTGAGGACTGGAGGTGGACCCCCACCTCCTCCCCCACAACTAACAATATGGGAGGAGCAAGTCTTGGCAATCATGCATCTTGAGGGCCTGGCAGGAGTAGGAGGAGGACTGGACTCTGGTAAGTCAAATCTCTACTCCTATCACCCCCCTAACTGCATGCCATCACAAACCCCCATCCTTAACCTCACTCCCATCACTTCACCACCTCCCACATGCCCCACCATCACAACCCACTCATCCCAATACCAAGCTCTGCATGCAACACCAATGCACCCCTCACTGACCTGAATGGACACCTATCACCACTGCATGCACACTGGAGAGAATCACCTAGCCCACCAAATAGCAACTCACACAAAGGCAAATCTGCCAGGGCAACAACAACCATAGAAGGCAACACACCCATGCACAATATGTAACACACAGAAACAATAACACTGCATTCACATCCCCACAGGTACCCCAGCCAATGTCACTGGAGAAGAGGTGCCAGCAACATCCAGTCCCCCCCAGAAGAGGCCCTCAGTGATGACAGCAGCTCTGGTCACCTGGATCTGGATGGCCAACCTGGCCTGGGAGCATACCAATATTCCCAGAATACGCTGGGACAGATACTGGACAAGTTGCAGGAGAACATGTGGCTGCAGGAGGGACAGTACCTGGGGATCAGGGAGGATTTGAAGGACATCAACACCACCCTGGTCTCCAATGCAGGGGTGCTGGCAGACATGGCCAACACTATGAGGGAGGCAGTGGCACACCACCGGGCCCCTGACACTAGCCTAACCGATGAACAGCCCTCCACTTTCACTGCCGCTAGTGGACAGGAGGCCCCGCCACAGGACCAACAGGCCACCAGCTCCCCTCCTCCTGCAGAAGGAGAACCACCCTGCAAACATTCCCTGCGATCCAGGCAGAAGCTAGAGACTATTGCCAAGACCCCACCAGGAAAAGAGACTCTCCTGGTTGTCACCCTTGTGTCCCACTCTGTCACCCTGTCCACCTTGAACTGCCATTGCTCCCCTTCCTATGCCTCCTTGGACAATGCACCTATGATACAAATAGACTGCACTCTATCCTGGACTTTCCTCCATCATCAACCCAGCCCATTCCACTACCCCCTCTACTTCTTAGCACTTAAATAAACACCCTTTGAAAAAATACACGTATGGAGTATGTCAAATGATTTAAGTATGTATTCGTTTAACAAGGTTTAAACATTGAAATTCAACTGTACAGTAATGCATACATAGGAAAGACCTGTAGTTGGCTGCAGTCAACACACCAGGAGCAATAGTGGGGCACAAATATCTGAAAATAGAGATGCCAAAGGGTACAGTGAGTGACCATAGATATAGGAATACACAGCCTGCCAGTGACAATGTCACACATCAAACCGTCAATTATATGTGTATCAACACTGTCTTACCTGTGTCTCATTGGAAGTATTGACGTATAATTGCACTTCTGTTGTCCTCATCCTCATCCTCTGCCTCCTCAGCTTCACTGTCCACAGGATCCACTGCTGCCATACGGCCATCTCCAGCCTCCTCCTCCTGCAGAAAAGGCACCTGGCGACGCAAGGCAAGGTTGTGCAACGTACAGAATACCACGATGATCTGGCAGACCTTCTTGGGTGAGCAGCACAGGGATCCACCTGACAGATGGAGGCAACAAAATCTGGCCTTCAGGAGGCCAAAGGTCCTCTCTATAATCCTTCTTGTTCGGCCATGTGCCTCATTGTAACATTCCTCAGCCCTTGTCCTGGGATTCCTCACAGGGGTCAGTAGTCATGGGAGGTTGGGGTAACCAGAGTCACCTGCAAATATCGAGGGACAACTGTTAGCCACACACCAACCCTTAGGGCCCACACCATACCCATACAACAACATATACTGGGTGGGAACCAGGGCTCACCTATTAGCCACACCCTGTGCCTCTGGAGTTGAACCATCACATTTAGGATGTTGCTATTCTTCAGGATAAAGGCATCATGCACATACCCAGGATACTTTGCATTGATGTGAGAGATGTACTGGTCCGCCAAACACACCATCTGCACATTCATGGAGTGAAAACTCTTTCGATTTCTGAACACCTGTTCATTTCGCTGGGGGGGGGGACAAATGCAATATGTGTTCCATCAATAGCCCCAATAATGTTGGGGATATGTCCCATTGTATCTTGCAGCTTTCACTGTGGCCAAATCCTCCACCTGGGGGAAACGATGTAGCTGCACATGTGTTTAATCAGGGCAGACAACACTCTGGTCAGCACTATTGAGAACATTGGCTGAGACATTCCTGCTGCCAAGCCCACTGTCACTTGAAAGGAGCCAGTTGTCAGGAAATGGATCACTGATAGCACTTGCACAAGAGGGGGGATCCCAGTGGGGTGACGGATAGCAGAGATTAGGTCAGGGTCCAACTGGGCACACAGCTCCGTGATTGTGGCCCTGTCAAGTCTATAGGTGAGGATAATGTGCCTTTCCTCCATTGTTGCCAATTCTACCAGGGGTCTGTACACAGGGGAATGTCACCATCTCCTATTCATCTGCAGTGGTTGCAATCTAGGGGGCAAAAGAGTGAGCAGCTGGTCATTATCTCTACATTCTAGCCATTACAGTTCAATGCATGTTGTGATTGTAACAGTAATTTGCTGGAGATGACCAAATGTTGCATTTGTGTACTGTGACACAGTTAGGATCCATGGTCTGCACCTCCCCCTGAAATGGCGTCAGCCTGTCCTCTATGGTTATTCCACTGACATTATGCACTGTTGTGGGAGGCGATCAAGAACCGCTGTGCAACTCCTCTTTGGTTATCATTGGGCTCTATCGTGTACAGTGGCCAATGGTGATGAACGCCGGCGGTGACGGTACGCACCGCCGCAGACGTGACCGCCATTTTCTAGCTGTGCAATCACTTGCTACCTGACCTTCAACAGGAGAGGACCTACACTGCAAGTGCTGTTGTGACCTGTGTCTGGAACCGACCATGGCTCGTGTGACTGGGGAAAGGGCCCCTGCCTTCACCTCCCCTGAGTTGGAGAGACTAGTGGATGGGGTCCTACCCCAGTAACGACTGCTGTATGGGCCTCCAGACCAACAGGTTAGTACACTGTGAGCACGATGCATGGTGCGTGAATGTATGGAGTGGTGTGTGTGTGAACGCCTCGTGTGGGGGGGTTGGTGGATGGACCCTGGGCAGCGTGCAGCATGTATGGTGGGCCATTTCTGTGCTGATGGGGATGGGAAGGGTCACGGTGGGCCATAAGTGAAACAGGCAGGACGGTCGGACTAATACCTTTCCCTGTGTCTATTTCCCTGCAGGTCAGCGCCCATCAAAAGAAGGGTATATGGCGTGCCATCGCCAAGGACGTGCGGACCCTGGGGGTCTACGGTAGGCAGAGCACCCACTGTCAGAAACGGTGGGAGGACCTGAGACGCTGGGCACGGAAGACGGTGGAGGCCCAGCTGGGGATGGCCTCCCAATGAGGAAGGGGTGCACGTCAAAGCCTGACCCCCCTGATGGCCCGCATACTGGCGGTGTACATCATCATTACAACTTACGCCTGGTGGGGTGGTATCCAGGTGGGGGGGGCTGGGCCCTGTGGGTGCCCCTGGGCCAGGACTAGCATTGCAGGGTAGGTCCCATGTAGGGAAGGGTTCTGATGTGAAAGTACACCTACCAAGCTAGTAGGCATCCACTACTGGGCAGGGGTCTGTGGGTCTCAGGTATGCTGCAATTTGCGTTAGGTGTCCCTATCCGTGGGCTGGTGACTAGCATTGTGACTGGTAGTGCATTGCCTAGTGTGTAGGGCTGTTTGCTGTGTGTGAGTGTGTGAGTGCGTTGTGTACACAAACAGTGGTGATGGTGGCGCCATTGACCAATTGTATCCTTTGTCTCTCCCCCCCTTTTTGTTTTGTCACCCTGTCCTTATGTGCATTAGCATAATCTGGCGGAGGAGCAGGGGCACCAGCGACAGAGGGGGCTGCACTCTACAGGACCCAGGAGGCCAAATCCACCGACGGTGAGGGCACCAGTGGGATGGAGGCCGAGGGGAGCACCACAGTGGAGACAGTTCTGACACGGATACCTCCTCAGATGGAAGCTCCCCCGTACCAGCACCTCCCTCCCAGCAGCCCCTTGGTGAGTTTCCTGTGCCCGCTCACCCAGGAGGGTGGTCATCTCCTTCACCCCAGGCACCTCAGGCACTGCCCCAGTTAGCCCTGCTGCCCTGAGTGAGAAGGCTATTGACCTCCTGCAATCCATTTCTGTTGGGCAGTCAACCATTGTGAATCCCATCCAGGGGCTGACAGCCCAAATGCAACAGACAAATGCATTCCTGGAGGGCATTCACACTGGCTTGGTGGCCCAACATAGATCAAGCCAGGCTCTGGCCTCCATTTTGGTGGCAGCCATTGTCCCTTTTTCAAGCCTCCCCCTCCAACTTCCTCTTCCCAATCCCATTCCCCTCAACCCCAACCTATCCCAAGCACACAGTCAGACCAGCATGCACCCAGGAAAACACACAAGAGTGGACATGGAAAACACACGCACCACACTTCATCCCACAGGCACTCACACAAACACCATCCAGCAGCAGACAAACCAACATCCACTGCCTCCACTGTGGCCCACTCCTCCTCATCGTCCACCTCCCTCCCAGTTGCATCTCCACTCACACCTGCATGCACTACATCCTCATCCACTACCACCAGCACACCTATCAGTACATGGCCCTCACTGGCAGTCACCACTTTCACATCCATGCACACATCCCCTGTGTCCTCTCCCACTGTGTCTGTGCCCCTCCTCCCAAAGTACACAAATGCAAGCTCTCGGATACCCAACAGCCATCCACCTCACAACAGCATCCAGCCCATGCACCTGCACCCAAACACAGCAGACTGATACCTCCTACAACCATTCCCTCTTCCTCCACTCCGAAGCCATCTCCATCTTCCCACCACAATGTCCCTAAGAAGCTTTTCCTCGCCAACATTGACCCCTTCCCTAGCCCTCCCCCCGTCCCTCACGTCAGGCCAGGGTGGTCAAAAGCCAGGCAAGCACCTCAGCCACCCAGTCCACGGGCACAGTAGTGTCCACAGCTACTCCAGGTGGGAGAGGTTCTGGGCACCAGGCAGCCACACTGAAAGGGAGCCTGCACCAAGTGCTGCAAGGAAGGGCAAAGAGGCATCCCCAGCTGCTGCAAGGAAGGGCAAGGAGGCACCCCCAGCTGCTGCAAGGAAGGGCAAGGAGGCATCCCCAGCTGCTAAAAGGAATGTCAAGGAGCAATCCCCAGCTTCTGAAAGGAACGGCAAGGAGCAGTCCCCAGCTGCTGCCAAAAGGGGCAAGGAACCATCCCCAGCTGCTGGCAGGAAGGGCAAGGGGCCTGCACCAGCAGGCAGAAAGAACAAGAGGCCTGGTGCTGAGACTCAGTCAGAGCCCCCACCACCAACTATGGTGGTTCAGCCATCCGAGGCTGCAGGGGATGGGCTGGAGCCTCCCCCCACCACTGCCAGCAACGCCACCAGCACCACAGCCAGCAGCAGCAGCCCCAGTGGGCAGCCATCTGAGGCTGCAGGGGAAGGGCTGGAGCCTCCCCCCGCCACCAGCACCACCGCCAGCAGCAGCAGCCCCAATGGGCAGCCGTCGGAGGCTGCAGGGGATGGGCTGGAGCCTCCCCCAGCACTGCCAGCACCACCATCAGCACCACCGCCAGCAGCAGCCCCAGTGGGAAGCCGTCCGATGCTGCAGGGGAAGGGCTAAAGTCTCCCCCCCACTGCCGCAAGCACCGCCACCAGCACCACCACCAGAAGCAGCAGCCCCAGTGGGCAGCCGTCCGAGGCTGCAGGGGAAGGGCTGGAGCCTCCCCCCACTGCCGCCACCAGCACCACCACCACGAGCAGCAGCAGCCCCAGTGGGCAGCCGTCTGAGGCTGCAGGGGAAGGGCTGTAGCCTTCCCCCATCACTGTCAGCTCCACCATTAGCAGCACCACTGCCACCATTGAGCAGCCTTCACCGCCGGCATACAGTGTGTAGTCCTGCGTCCATGGGCTGTTGTGCGGCCTGGCCCATGCAACTCCTGTGGGTCTGACACCCAGGTGAGAGACTGTAACCTTGCACTCCCCAAGATCTGCATCACAGGGCACGATGCCCCCTCCAGAACCAGTGGAGAAGGCATCCACTCACCCCATCCTCCCCAGGATGAAGCTCACTGGGCACAATGCCCCCTCCAGAACCAGTGGAGAAGACATCCACTCACCCCATCCTCCCCAGGATGAAGCTCACTGGGCACAATGCCCCCTCCAGAACCAGTGGAGTAGCCATCCACTCACTCCATCCTCCACGGGATGAAGCTCACTAGGCACAATGCCCCCTCCAGAACCAGTGGAGTAGCCATCCACTCACCCCATCCTCCCCAGGATGAAGCTCACTGGGCACAATGCCCCTTCCAGAACCAGTGTAAGAAGTCACCCACTTGAGAGACTGTGGACCTGCACTCCCCAGGACCAAGCAGTTGGCAAATCACCCACTTGAGAGACTGTGGCCTTGCACTCCCTAGGACCAAGCTGTGGGCAAATCACCCACTTGAGAGACTGTGGCCTTGCACTCCCCAGGGCCAAGCTGTGGGCAAATCACCCACTTCAGAGACTGTGGCCTTGCACTCCCCAGGATCAAACACAGGGCATGTTGGCCCCTCCAGGACCAGTGGCGTTGTACCATCTTCCGGCTGAGGTGCCCCCCAATTCCCCGTCCCCCTGAGGTGCCTGGCTATTTTCACTGATGCCCCTGCAGTGTTCTCTCCGTGTTGTTGCAGGAGTAAGGTGGGGCCTTGGACTATGTGATGTGGCCCTGTGGCCCACGGACAGTGAGGACTGGGCAGTGTCCCTACATTTGTAAACATGTATATACTTTTTGATTTGGATGCACATATTTATACTATTTTATCTTATTACACTCACTTTAATCAATTCCTTTTGTCCTTGCATTATTCCTGAGGGGTACGGGGCAAATATGTAATGTTACTGCATCTGTTTGTGTGTATGGTCTTGGGGGTGTGTGTGTTGCGTGTCACTCTCTTTTTCCTTCCCCCCCTTCGCTGTGTGCTAGGCGGCAGTACTCACCGTGGTCATCTTCTCCAGCGTTGGTGTTCGTAATGAAGCAGAAGGTAGAAGAGCATGGGGAAGACATGCTACTCGGGCTCCATGGCAGCTTGGTTCTTCCCTGAGTCTCCACAGGTGAGTCCTTTCCCTTCTTTGTTCTGTTTCCAGCAGGCTTTTGATGTCGTTGGTACCGCCCCGGAAAAGGTGGCGGATTGGTGTCTCATAATACAGTGGGCAGAACATTGTCTTCCACCTTGCTGTAGGCGGTTACCGCCGTGGTGCCTGTTGGTTTCGCCCTGGCGGTCCGTGCGTTAAAGTGGCTGTCTGTCTGAGCGGTTTGCGCCGTGGTCATAATTTCATAGAAATTACTGCCGGCCTGTTGGCGGTATAACCGCCGCTTTATCACCGACTGCCAGGGTTGCAATAAGGGCCATAGGCGGTCATTACAACATTGGCGGTATAAGGCACTTACCGCCGTGCAGAAGACCGCCAATACACCGTGGCGGCCGCGGTAGACCGCCACAGCTATTATGACACACATCACGGAATCCGCCGAAATTCAGACACCCACACAATACCGCCACACCAAAGGTCAGCGATAAACATGCGGAAACAAATCCTCCACCTCCATGCCAACAGAAACACGCCCATGCTATTACGACATACGAATCCACGCGGCGGTCTTTCAGCCGCGGTATTCCATTGGCGGTACACACCGCTGCGCTCAAAATACACACACATCTCCAAAACACCGCCACATTGGACAATTTCAAATACACACACCTGATACACATACACACAACACTCCCACACACCCAACACAATATAAAACACACACCCACATCACCCACAAACCCCTACGACCCAAAATTAGTGAGAAGGCCAGAGAGAGACAGCACAGAATAGAGAACCCTTTTACACAGAGGCACACTACACCATCACCCACACAACATCCACGCACAAAACACCACATACCACTACACTCACCACACTCATCACCACATACACCACCTCACACATCACACACACCACCCCATGGCACGCCAAAGACACCCCCGCTTTTCCGAAGAGGAGCTCAGGGTCATGGTGGAGGAAATCGTACGGGTAGAGCCACAGCTATTTGGCTCACAGGTACAGCACACATCCATAGCCAGGAAGATGGAGCTATGGCAAAGAATAGTCGACAGGGTCAACGCTGTGGGACAGCATCCAAGAAATAGGGAGGACATCAGGAAGAGGTGGAATGACCTACGGGGGAAGGTGCGTTCCACAGTATCCAGGCACCACATCGCGGTTCAGCGGACTGGTGGCAGACCCCCACCTCCTCCCCCACAACTAACAACATGGGAGGAGCAAGTCTTGTCCATCTTGCATCCTGAGGGCCTTGCAGGAGTCATTGGAGGAACGGACACTGGTAAGTCAAATCTTAACTATCATATCCCCCACCTTACCTGCATGCTATCACACACCCCCACCCTCACACCCTCCCCTATCACCCTAACTCCTCACTAATGTACCCATAACACCAACCACCCATCCCAAGACCAAGACCTGCATGACACAACTAAGCATGGATACCCATCACTAAAGCATGCCCACTGCGCATACCCAGAACACCCCCCAACCATCAGCACACAAGCCCCCACACAGGAAGGCCTGCACTGGTGTACACGCACACCCAACCATTGCACACCATGAAACACACACATGCAATAATCATGTACTTATACCCCCGCAGGAACCAGAAGGAACGTCACCACACCAGAGGGTCCAGACAACACCACTCCACCCCCAGAAGAGGCCCACAGTGACGACAGCAGCTCTGCCCTACTGGATCTTGATGACCAGCCCGGACCATTGTGGGCCTCAGGACAGTCGGTTCCCCTTGCCCAGCCACAACCCAACACCGAACTTCCGCCCTCTAGTAACACCAGCACAGCACCCACCCAGCGGGCCCATACCTCCCTACCCAGGACAGGTCAATCAGCGGTGTGTCCACCACTACAGGGCACCCAGGCTAACCCAACACCCCAACAACAACAGGGACCTGGGGGCAGTGGTAGTGGGCACACAGTCCAGGGGACGGAGGCACAGGAACACAGGGGAACTGGGAGGGCTGCTGTGCGACAGAGGGAGGACAAGCCAAGGGAACCTACTCTCAACGAGGCCCTCTCCTCCATCATGGGAGCATACCACCACTCCCAGGAGACGATGGCAACGGTCCTGGACAAGTTGCAGGAGACCCTGCGTCTGCACGAGGAGCAGTATTTGGGGTTCAGGGAGGAGCTCAGGACCATCGGCTCCGCCCTGGGCACCATTGTAGGGGTGCTGACGGACATTCAAAAGACCTTGAGGGACACCGTTGCACTCCAAGGGGCCCCTGACACTAGCCAAGATGATGAAATGCCCACCACCTCCGCCGGCGCTAGTGGACAGGACGCCCCGCCACAGGACCAACACACCAGCACCCCACACCCTGCAGACGGACAACCACCACGAAAGCGGTCCCTGAGATCCAGGAACAGGACAGAGCAAGATGGCAAGACCCCCGCCAGGAAATGAGACCACCCTGATTGTCCCCCACTGTACCACTTTGTTACCCTGTCCAAATCGGAACTGCCCCAGCTCCACTTCCAATGGCCAGATGTGCAATGTACCTGTGAGACTAATCGACTGGACTCTGCCATGGACATTCTTCCACCATAACCCATCCCCATTTCACAACCCCCCTTCATTGTTATGCACTTAAATAAACACCCTTGAAACACTAATAAAACTGGAGTCAGTCAATGATTTTGAACTTTGTATTGTCAATTACAGTGTCAAAAATGGTTACCCATTGGAAGGCCAACATACCAATGTCACACATCACAAGCCTTTCAAGGGTGCAAGCTGTTGACACGTAGGTTACCACATTTGTGAAACTGAATTGGAAGGGGACAACTCAGTTAACAAATAGTGAGTGAAATGTGGGTACAGGATAGAGGTAGACGTGTGAAAGTTAATGTTATGTTAAACCTGAAAATGTACTCACCTGTGTCTCACTGGAAATATTGCTGTATGACTGACTCCCTGTTGTCGTTTTCTTCTTCATCAGCTTCATCCTCATCACTGTCCACAGGCTCCACAGGCTCCACCGCTGCTACAACACCGTCATCTGGATCATCCTCCTGCAGAAAAGGCACCTGGCGTCACAATGCCAAGTTATGGAGCATGGAGCAGGCGATGATGATGTCGCACACCTTCTTCGGTGAGTAGAATAGGGACCCACCTGTCATATGGAGGCACCTGAACCTCGCCTTCAGGAGGCCGAAGGTGCGTTCGATCACCCTCCTAGTCCGCCCATGGGCCTCATTGTACCGTTCCTCTGCCCTGGTCCTGGGATTCCTCACTGGGATCAATAGCCAGGACAGGTTGGGGTAACCAGAGTCCCCCAATAGCCATACACGGTGCCTCTGGAGTTGACCCATCATATCAGGGATGCTGCTATTCCGCAGGATGTAGGCGTCATGCACTGAGCCAGGGAACATTGCATTTACCTGCGAGATGTACTGGTCTACCAAACAGAGCATCTGGACATTCATGGAATGATAACTCTTCCTGTTCCTGTACACCTGTTCACTCCTGCGGGGGGGACCAGAGCTACATGGGTCCCATCAATGGCACCTATGACGTTCGGGATATGTCCAAGGGCATAGAAGTCACCTTTCACTGTAGGCAAATCCTCCACCTCAGGGAAAATGATGTATCTCCTTACGTGTTTCAGCAGGGCAGACAACACTCTGGACAACACGTTGGAAAACATAGGCTGGGATATCCCTGATGCCATGGCCACAGTAGTCTGAAATGACCAACTTGCAAGGAAATGGAGCACTGACAGCACCTGAACGTCAGGGGGGATTCCAGTCGGATGGCGAATTGGTGACATCAGGTCTGGCTCGAACTGGGTACATAGTTCCTGGATTGTGGCACGGTCGAACCAGTAGGTCACGATCAAATGTCTCTCTTCCATTGTCAACAGGTCCACCAGCGGTCGGTACACCGGCGGATTCCGACATCTTCCAATATGTCCCAACTGACAGTGCCTAAGAAGGACAACAGCGAAGAAACTGTCACCATTCCTCCAGGTATGTACCCACAGTCACACACAAGACTACAACAGACAATTAACCCATCCGGGAAATGTTTTGAGTGTAGGCCTCGGTATGTGTGACGCAGTAGTAAATGAAGCCATGTGGGCCCCTGAAATGGCGGCTGCCTGACCTCTAAACTGGGACAATGGAATTGTGGGGTAACTGCGCTGGCGTTGGACACCGTCGCGGTAGGCGGTCGTAGAGCGCGGCGCAATGCTGCATTGGTTAACATTGGACCCTATGGGTCCCAGGAGCCAATGAACAGATGCGCTGTCGGTGATGATGCGCCCCGCCACGGACGTCACCGCCACGGACGTCACCGCCGCGGACGTCACCGCCGCGGACGTCACCGCCGCGGACGTCACCACCATTTTCTATCTCTTCAATCACTAGATACCTGACCTTCGACAGGAGAGGACCTACACTGCTAGTGCTGCTGTGACCTCGGTCTGGAAGCGACGATGGCTGCTGCGTCTGGGGAAAGGGCCCCTGCCTTCTCTGCACAGGAGTTGGAGAAACTTGTGGATGGGGTCCTCCCCCAGTACATGCTACTCTACGGTCCTCCAGACCAACAGGTTAGTACACAGGGAGCACGTTGGATGGGCTAGGCCTGGGTGGACAGGGCTGGGTGGGAGAGGGAAGGGGGCAGAGTTCTTACCACAGAAATGCATGGGGATGAATGGGCCACATGGACAGAGTTGGGATGGGGCCACTCACATTGACGGTGCAGTAGGTAATGACTGTTCCTCTTTCCTTGTGCATGTCATGTAGGTCAGCGCCCACCAGAAGAGGGACATTTGGCGTGCCATCGCCAAGGAAGTCCGGACCCTGGGGGCCCACCAGAGACGGGGCACCCACTGCCGGAAGAGATGGGAGGACATTCGCCGCTGCAGCAAGAAGACGGCGGAGGCTCAGCTGGGGATGGCCTCCCAACGTGGGAGGGGTGCCCGTCGCACCATGACCCCCCTGATGTTCCGGATCCTGGTGGTGGCCTACCCGGAGTTGGATGGGCGCTTAAGGACATCACAGCA
The DNA here is from genome assembly GCF_031143425.1 of Pleurodeles waltl. Lineage (NCBI taxonomy): Eukaryota > Metazoa > Chordata > Amphibia > Caudata > Salamandridae > Pleurodeles > Pleurodeles waltl. Next base: position 12,923,192 of record NC_090441.1, on the reverse strand, counting down.
GACACAAGGGGGTGAGTACAACCTCATTCTGTGGACTTTGCGTGCAGTGGAGGTGTCTGGTTGGGGGAGGTGGGCTGTGGGTGTCCCTAGGCCAGGGCGAGTTAGGTAGGCAAGGCCCCTCCGTAATGTAGGCCATGTGGGACTCTACCCCAGCTCAGAACAGAGGCAAGTTGATGTATAGTTGCCCCTTTGCCATCCATGTGCGCAGATTTCTACCATTGCCATGTAGGCCATATCCCAGAAATTGCATGTGCAGAGGGCAGGAGCACGGCGTAATGCATGGGGCTGCTGCGTCTGTCTTGTCCGCCAACGGTAGCGGTATGCCATGCACTAAAACTCTCTTTCTTCTGTCTCCCCCCCTTTTCCTGCTCTCCCTGTCCTTTTGTACATCAGCATCATCAGGCAGAGGTACAGTGGCACCGGAGCACGAGGGAGCTGCATCCCACATGGCCATGGAGGGCCACACCACAGACTCTGAATGCACCAGTGGGACGGAGGGCGAGGGGAGCTTCACGTCGGCCACAGGTTCACCAACCAGCGACACGGACTTGTCCGCCGATGTGAGCTCCCCTGTGGTGGCGGCACCATCTGTGCGCCCCACTTCTACAGGTACAGCCGCCACCTCCCCTACCAGCACCACCCTCCCAGCAGCCCCTCAGCATACGCCCCGTGCCCGCTCACCCAGGAGGGTGGGCATCACCTTCGCCCCAGGCACCTCAGGCCCTGCCCCAGTCACCCCTGCTGCCCTCAGTGAGGAGGCCATTGACCTCCTCAGGTCACTCACTGTTGGGCAGTCTACCATTGTGAATGCCATCCAGGGTGTAGAACGAGAGTTGCAACACGGTAATGCATTCCTGGAAGGCATTCATTCTGGTCAGGCTGTCCTTCACCGAACCCTGCAATCTCTGGTCTCAGCACTGATGGCAGCCATTGTCCCTGTGTCCAGCCTCCCCCCTCCAACTTCCTCCACCCAGACCCCATCCCCTGTACCCCAGCCCATCCCAAGCACACCTACAGACCAGCAGGCACACAAGTCAACACCCAAAAGTAGCTCAAGCAAACATAGGCACCACACACACCACAGGCACTCACACAAGCATCACACCCATACAGACACAGCAACATCCACTGTCTCCACTGTGTCCCCCTCCTCCTCTTCTCCCTCCTCCCTCCCAGTGTTGTCTACACACACACCTGCATACACCACATCTACAGGCACTAGGACTCGCACCAGGACACCCAGCACCACAAGCCGCTCACCTGCACTCACCACCTCCACTGCCATTTACACGTCCCCTGTGTCCTCTCCCAGTGTGTCTGTGACGCCCCCTCCCAAAGTACCCAAACGCCGGCAATCACTCACCCAACATCTATCCACCTCACAACAGCCTCCTGCACTTGCACCCAAAACACCTAAAGTGACACCTCCTACAACCACCTCCTCTACCTCCACTCCCAGACCCCCTCCAGCTACCCATCCCAGTGTCCGTCAGAAACTGTCCCTATTCAAATTGACCTGTTTGCCCCCACCTTCCCCCCTCCAGTTCATCAGTCCCGTCGTCGCGCCTCAGCCAAAAAGCCTCCAGTGCCAGTGGTGCGTGTTCCAGGTTTTTGGAGTGCACCGTCCACCAGGGCAGGCAGTAGGACCCGGAGCCAAGGCACTGGCAGCCCACCCCCTGTAAAGGCTCTGAAATTGGAGAGTGGACGACGGGACCGTGTCAAGACTCCTGGTGGGACAACAACTGAAATGGGATCGAAGGCGATTGGTGAGTCAGCTGTAACTCCAAAGAAGGTGGGGAAGGTCCCGAGGAAGTCTGCCCAGCCTGTTGTGAGTGTCACGGCGGAGAAGTGCGCCATCATTTCCGGCGGTCGAGACACAACCGCCAGCACCGTCGTTACTGGTCAGGAGACCACCGCCAGAGTCACAGCCCAGGAGGGCCCAAGTATCGTTACTGGTCAGGAGACCACCGCCGGAGTCACAGCCCAGGAGGGCCCAAGTCTCGTTACTGGTCAGGAGACCACCGCCGGAGTCACAGCCCAGGAGGGCCCAAGTATCGTTACTGGTCAGGAGACCACCGCCAGAGTCACAGCCCAGGAGGGCCCAAGTATCGTTACTGGTCAGGAGACCACCGCCACGTTGGAAAACATAGGCTGGGATATCCCTGATTCCATGGCCACAGTAGTCTGAAATGACCAACTTGCAAGGAAATGGAGCACTGACAGCACCTGAACGTCAGGGGGGATTCCAGTCGGATGGCGGATTGGTGACATCAGGTCTGGCTCGAACTGGGTACATAGTTCCTGGATTGTGGCACGGTCGAACCAGTAGGTCACGATCAAATGTCTCTCTTCCATTGTCAACAGGTCCACCAGCGGTCGGTACACCGGCGGATTCCGACATCTTCCAATATGTCCCAACTGACAGTGCCTAAGAAGGACAACAGCGAAGAAACTGTCACCATTCCTCCAGGTATGTACCCACAGTCACACACAAGACTACAACAGACAATTAACCCATCCGGGAAATGTTTTGAGTGTAGGCCTCGGTATGTGTGACGCAGTAGTAAATGAAGCCATGTGGGCCCCTGAAATGGCGGCTGCCTGACCTCTAAACTGGGACAAAGGAATTGTGGGGTAACTGCGCTGGCGTTGGACACCGTCGCGGTAGGCGGTCGTAGAGAGCGCGGCGCAATGCTGCATTGGTTAACATTGGACCCTATGGGTCCCAGGAGCCAATGAACAGATGCGCTGTCGGTGATGATGCGCCCCGCCACGGACGTCACCGCCGCGGACGTCACCGCCGCGGATGTCACCGCCGCGGACGTCACCACCATTTTCTATCTCTTCAATCACTAGATACCTGACCTTCGACAGGAGAGGACCTACACTGCTAGTGCTGCTGTGACCTCGGTCTGGAAGCGACGATGGCTGCTGCGTCTGGGGAAAGGGCCCCTGCCTTCTCTGCACAGGAGTTGGAGAAACTTGTGGATGGGGTCCTCCCCCAGTACATGCTACTCTACGGTCCTCCAGACCAACAGGTTAGTACACAGGGAGCACGTTGGATGGGCTAGGCCTGGGTGGACAGGGCTGGGTGGGAGAGGGAAGGGGGCAGAGTTCTTACCACAGAAATGCATGGGGATGAATGGGCCACATGGACAGAGTTGGGATGGGGCCACTCACATTGACGGTGCAGTAGGGAATGACTGTTCCTCTTTCCTTGTGCATGTCATGTAGGTCAGCGCCCACCAGAAGAGGGACATTTGGCGTGCCATCGCCAAGGAAGTCCGGACCCTGGGGGCCCACCAGAGACGGGGCACCCACTGCCGGAAGAGATGGGAGGACATTCGCCGCTGCAGCAAGAAGACGGCAGAGGCTCAGCTGGGGATGGCCTCCCAACGTGGGAGGGGTGCCCGTCGCACCATGACCCCCCTGATGTTCCGGATCCTGGTGGTGGCCTACCCGGAGTTGGATGGGCACTTAAGGACATCACAGCAGACACAAGGGGGTGAGTACAACCTCATTCTGTGGACTTTGCGTGCAGTGGAGGTGTCTGGGTGGGGGAGGTGGGCTGTGGGTGTCCCTAGGCCAGGGCGAGTTAGGTAGGCAAGGCCCCTCCGTAATGTAGGCCATGTGGGACTCTACCCCAGCTCAGAACAGAGGCAAGTTGATGTATAGTTGCCCCTTTGCCATCCATGTGCGCAGATTTCTACCATTGCCATGTAGGCCATATCCCAGAAATTGCATGTGCAGAGGGCAGGAGCACGGCGTAATGCATGGGGCTGCTGCGTCTGTCTTGTCCGCCAACGGTAGCGGTATGCCATGCACTAAAACTCTCTTTCTTCTGTCTCCCCCCCTTTTCCTGCTCTCCCTGTCCTTTTGTACATCAGCATCATCAGGCAGAGGTACAGTGGCACCGGAGCACGAGGGAGCTGCATCCCACATGGCCATGGAGGGCCACACCACAGACTCTGAATGCACCAGTGGGACGGAGGGCGAGGGGAGCTTCACGTCGGCCACAGGTTCACCAACCAGCGACACGGACTCGTCCGCCGATGTGAGCTCCCCTGTGGTGGCGGCACCATCTGTGCGCCCCACTTCTACAGGTACAGCCGCCACCTCCCCTACCAGCACCACCCTCCCAGCAGCCCCTCAGCATACGCCCCGTGCCCGCTCACCCAGGAGGGTGGGCATCACCTTCGCCCCAGGCACCTCAGGCCTTGCCCCAGTCACCCCTGCTGCCCTCAGTGAGGAGGCCATTGACCTCCTCAGGTCACTCACTGTTGGGCAGTCTACCATTGTGAATGCCATCCAGGGTGTAGAACGAGAGTTGCAACACGGTAATGCATTCCTGGAAGGCATTCATTCTGGTCAGGCTGTCCTTCACCGAACCCTGCAATCTCTGGTCTCAGCACTGATGGCAGCCATTGTCCCTGTGTCCAGCCTCCCCCCTCCAACTTCCTCCACCCAGACCCCATCCCCTGTACCCCAGCCCATCCCAAGCACACCTACAGACCAGCAGGCACACAAGTCAACACCCAAAAGTAGCTCAAGCAAACATAGGCACCACACACACCACAGGCACTCACACAAGCATCACACCCATACAGACACAGCAACATCCACTGTCTCCACTGTGTCCCCCTCCTCCTCTTCTCCCTCCTCCCTCCCAGTGTTGTCTACACACACACCTGCATACACCACATCTACAGGCACTAGGACTCACACCAGGACACCCAGCACCACAAGCCGCTCACCTGCACTCACCACCTCCACTGCCATTTACACGTCCCCTGTGTCCTCTCCCAGTGTGTCTGTGACGCCCCCTCCCAAAGTACCCAAACGCCGGCAATCACTCACCCAACATCTATCCACCTCACAACAGCCTCCTGCACTTGCACCCAAAACACCTAAAGTGACACCTCCTACAACCACCTCCTCTACCTCCACTCCCAGACCCCCTCCAGCTACCCATCCCAGTGTCCGTCAGAAACTGTCCCTATTCAAATTGACCTGTTTGCCCCCACCCTCCCCCCTCCAGTTCATCAGTCCCGTCGTCGCGCCTCAGCCAAAAAGCCTCCAGTGCCAGTGGTGCGTGTTCCAGGTTTTTGGAGTGCACCGTCCACCAGGGCAGGCAGTAGGACCCGGAGCCAAGGCACTGGCAGCCCACCCCCTGTAAAGGCTCTGAAATTGGAGAGTGGACGACGGGACCGTGTCAAGACTCCTGGTGGGACAACAACTGAAATGGGATCGAAGGCGATTGGTGAGTCAGCTGTAACTCCAAAGAAGGTGGGGAAGGTCCCGAGGAAGTCTGCCCAGCCTGTTGTGAGTGTCACGGCGGAGAAGTGCGCCATCATTTCCGGCGGTCGAGACACAACCGCCAGCACCGTCGTTACTGGTCAGGAGACCACCGCCAGAGTCACAGCCCAGGAGGGCCCAAGTATCGTTACTGGTCAGGAGACCACCGCCGGAGTCACAGCCCAGGAGGGCCCAAGTATCGTTACTGGTCAGGAGACCACCGCCGGAGTCACAGCCCAGGAGGGCCCAAGTATCGTTACTGGTCAGGAGACCACCGCCGGAGTCACAGCCCAGGAGGGCCCAAGTCTCGTTACTGGTCAGGAGACCACCGCCGGAGTCACAGCCCAGGAGGGCCCAAGTCTCGTTACTGGTCAGGGGACCACCGCCAGAGTCACAGCCCAGGAGGGCCCAAGTATCGTTACTGGTCAGGAGACCACCGCCAGAGTCACAGCCCAGGAGGGCCCAAGTATCGTTACTGGTCAGGAGACAACCGCCGGAGTCACAGCCCAGGAGGGACCAGGATCCCACAGCCCCGCTGGGCAATGATGGAACGTCAAGCCACCCACCAATGTCCAGTGTGGAGATAGTCATGCCACACACCAATGTCCAGTGTGGAGATCGTCATGCCACACACCAATGTCCAGTGTGGAGATCGTCATGCCACACACCAATGTCAGTATCCGAACCGCCATGTCAGAGCACCGCTGAACAGGGCAAAGACCGCCATGGTGAAGACCGCTGAACAGGGCAAAGACCGCCATGGTGAAGACCGCTGAACAGGGCAAAGACCGCCATGGTGAAGACCGCTGAACAGGGCAAAGACTGCCATGGCTAAGCACCGCTGAACAGGGCAAAGACCGCCATGGTGAAGACCGCTGAACAGTCCATAGACCGCCATGGTGAATACCGCTGAACAGGGCAAAGAACACCATGGTGAAGACCGCTGAACAGGGCAAAGACTGCCATGGCTAAGCACCGCTGAACAGGGCAAAGACTGCCATGGCTAAGAACCCGCTGAACAGGGCCAAGACCGCCATGGTGAAGACCGCTGAACAGGGCAAAGACCGCCATGGTGAAGACCGCTGAACAGGGCAAAGACTGCCATGGTGAAGACCGCTGAACAGGGCCAAGACCGCCATGGTGAAGACCGCTGAACAGGGCAAAGACTGCCACGGCTAAGCACCGCTGAACAGGGCAAAGACTGCCATGGCTAAGCACCGCTGAACAGGGCAAAGACCGCCATGGTGAAGACCGCTGAACAGTCCATAGACCGCCATGGTGAAGACCGCTGAACAGGGCAAAGACTGCCATGGTGAAGACCGCTGAACAAGGCAAACACCGTGTGGGTATGAATAGGCCACCACATCAGGCATCCTGATACCATGTGCAGCTGGGACAGTGACAGGACATGAACTTTCACGGGGAGACTCATCCTGTCTGGGCACCAGTCCCACCCAGTACCAGTAGAGAACTGCAGATACTTGCGAAAATTTAGCTTTGCATTCCCCAGGATGGTCTAGTGGGCAACCCACCCACTGTAAAGACTTGTGAGACTGTGGTTTTGCACTCCCCAGGATGTAACAGTGGGCAACCCACCCACTGTGGAGACTTGTGAGACTGTGGCTTTGAACTCCCCAGGATGGCACAGTGGGCAACCCACCCACTGTAGAGACTTGTGAGACTGTGGCTTTGCACTCCCCAGGATGGCACAGTGGGCAACCCACCCACTTGTGAGACTTGAGAGACTGTGGCTTTGCACTCCCCAGGATACATCAATGGGCATGGAGCCCTGTCGTGGATCTGGCTTCGCATTCATCTGGCTGAGGTGCCCTCCCTTCCCTTCCCCCTGAGGTGCCTGTAGTGTTTCTATCTGATGCCCCAGCAGTGTTCTCTCGGATTTTGGTCAGGTATCTATTGTGGGCCTCGCCCATGCATTTTTGGACTGTTGGTGCACGGGCATTGTTGTGTACATATCTGCACTACTTCTTGTATTGTTGTATATATAATTATGACAGATTTCGAGATATATATCAGTATTTCTTTGTATGACATGTATATTGGCACATTACAATGTTTGACCGAAATTCGCTTTGTCTTTGCATTCTTCCGGGGGGATTGTGGATTGTTCATGTGATTTTTGTAAATACATTGGTGTGTTTGTTGTAATATGCGAGGGTGGGGGTGGAGGTGTTTGGTGGATGTCCCCCTAACTTTTGCCTTCCCCCTCCCCGTGTCATAGATGCAGTACTCACCGGTATCTTCTGTGCCTATGTCGCTGTTGGTCGTAGAGGAGCAGAAAGACAAAGGCAGGTAGGATTTGGAGTTCCGGCTCCATGGAGTCGTCGTTCCTCGTGGAGTGTGTTAAGGTGAGCGTTTTCCCATAGCAAAAGCTGTTTCCGCCGTGTTTTTATCCACGGAGAATCCGCCCCGGAAAAGGTGGCCGATTGGCCTGTCATAATAGTGTGGGCGGTACATTGTCTCCCGCCTGTCTGTTGGCGGTGACCGCCGCGATGTTTGTCTGTACCGCTGTGGCGGGCGATGTCTTAAAGTGGCTCCCTTTTTTTGTCCGCCGGCCTGTTTGCGGTATTTCCGCAGCTTTAACTCCATCCGCCAGGGTTGTAATGACCCCCAATATCTTTTCCTTCCAGAAATTGCACTTACTTTTTCTTAATGTCAAGTCAAATTCCTGAAACATCTTCAGCACACATGTAACCCTTGACACATCTTACCACTTACTTGCTTTTAATGTCAAGTCAAATTCCTGGCTTGGGGATCAGGGAGGATTTGAAGGACATCAACACCACCCTGGTCTCCAATGCAGGGGTGTTGGCAGACATGGCCAACACTATGAGGGAGGCAGTGGCACACCACCGGGCCCCTGACACTAGCCAAACCGATGAACAGCCCTCCACTTTCACTGCCGCTAGTGGACAGGAGGCCCCGCCACAGGACCAACAGGCAACCAGCACCCCTCCTCCTGCAGAAGGAGAACCACCCTGCAAACATTCCCTGCGATCCAGGCAGAATCAGAGACTATTGCCAAGACCCCACCAGGAAAAGAGACTCTCCTGGTTGTCACCCTTGTGTCCCACTCTGTCACCCTGTCCACCTTGAACTGCCATTGCTCCCCTTCCTATGCCTCCTTGGACAATGCACCTATGATACAAATAGACTGCACTCTATCCTGGACTTTCCTCCATCATCAACCCAGCCCATTCCACTACCCCCTCTACTTCTTAGCACTTAAATAAACACCCTTTGAAAAAATACACGTATGGAGTATGTCAAATGATTTAAGTATGTATTCGTTTAACAAGGTTTAAACATTGCAATTCAACTGTACAGTAATGCATACATAGGAAAGACCTGTAGTTGGCTGCAGTCAACACACCAGGAGCAATAGTGGGGCACAAATATCTGAAAATAGAGATGCCAAAGGGTACAGTGAGTGACCATAGATATAGGAATACACAGCCTGCCAGTGACAATGTCACACATCAAACCGTCAATTATATGTGTATCAACACTGTCTTACCTGTGTCTCATTGGAAGTATTGATGTATAATTGCACTTCTGTTGTCCTCATCCTCATCCTCTGCCTCCTCAGCCTCACTGTCCACAGGATCCACTGCTGCCATACGGCCATCTCCAGCCTCCTCCTCCTGCAGAAAAGGCACCTGGCGACGCAAGGCAAGGTTGTGCAACGTACAGCATACCACGATGATCTGGGAGACCTTCTTGGGTGAGTAGCACAGGGATCCACCTGACAGATGGAGGCAACAAAATCTGGCCTTCAGGAGGCCAAAGGTCCTCTCTATAATCCTTCTTGTTCGGCCATGTGCCTCATTGTAACGTTCCTCAGCCCTTGTCCTGGGATTCCTCACAGGGGTCAGTAGTCATGGGAGGTTGGGGTAACCAGAGTCACCTGCAAATATCGAGGGACAACTGTTAGCCACACACCAACCCTTAGGGCCCACACCATACCCATACAACAACATATACTTGGTGGGAACCAGGGCTCACCTATTAGCCACACCCTGTGCCTCTGGAGTTGAACCATCACATTTAGGATGTTGCTATTCTTCAGGATAAAGGCATCATGCACATACCCAGGATACTTTGCATTAATGTGAGAGATGTACTGGTCCGCCAAACACACCATCTGCACATTCATGGAGTGAAAACTCTTTCGATTTCTGAACACCTGTTTATTTCGCTGGGGGGGGGGGACAAATGCAATATGTGTTCCATCAATAGCCCCAATAATGTTGGGGATATGTCCCATTGCATCTTGCAGCTTTCACTGTGGCCAAATCCTCCACCTGGGGGAAACGATGTAGCTGCACATGTGTTTAATCAGGGCAGACAACACTCTGGTCAGCACTATTGAGAACATTGGCTGAGACATTCCTGCTGCCAAGCCCACTGTCACTTGAAAGGAGCCAGTTGTCAGGAAATGGATCACTGATAGCACTTGCACAAGAGGGGGGGATCCCAGTGGGGTGATGGATAGCAGAGATTAGGTCAGGGTCCAACTGGGCACACAGCTCCGTGATTGTGGCCCTGTCAAGTATATAGGTGAGGATAATGTGCCTTTCCTCCATTGTTGCCAATTCTACCAGGGGTCTGTACACGGGGGAATGTCACCATCTCCTATTCATCCGCAGCGGTTGCAATCTAGGGGGCAAAAGAGTGAGCAGCTGGTCATTATCTCTACATTCCAGCCATTACAGTTCAATGCATGTTGTGATTGTAACAGTAATTTGTTGGAGATGACCAAATGTTGCATTTGTGTACTGTGACACAGTTAGGATCCATGGTCTGCACCTCCCCCTGAAATGGCGTCAGCCTGTCCTGTATGGTTATTCCACTGACATTGTGCACTGTTGTGGGAGGCGATCGAGAACCGCCGTGCAACTCCTCTTTGGTTATCATTGGGCTCTATCGGGTACAGTGGCCAATGGTGATGAACGCCGGCGGTGACGGTACGCACCGCCGCAGACGTGACCGCCATTTTCTAGCTGTGCAATCACTTGCTACCTGACCTTCAACAGGAGAGGACCTACACTGCAAGTGCTGTTGTGACCTGTGTCTGGAACCGACCATGGCTCGTGTGACTGGGGAAAGGGCCCCTGCCTTCACCTCCCCTGAGTTGGAGAGACTAGTGGATGGGGTCCTACCCCAGTAACGACTGCTGTATGGGCCTCCAGACCAACAGGTTAGTACACTGTGAGCACGATGCATGGTGCGTGAATGTATGGAGTGGTGTGTGTGTGAACTCCACGTGTGGGGGGTTGGTGGATGGACCCTGGGCAGCGTGCAGCATGTATGGTGGGCCATTTCTGTGCTGATGGGGATGGGAAGGGGCACGGTGGGCCATCAGTGAAACAGGCAGGACGGTCAGACTAATACCTTTCCCTGTGTCTATTTCCCTGCAGGTCAGTGCCCATCAAAAGAAGGGTATATGGTGTGCCATCGCCAAGGACGTGCGGACCCTGGGGGTCTACGGTAGGCAGAGCACCCACTGTCAGAAACGGTGGGAGGACCTGAGACGCTGGGCACGGAAGACGGTGGAGGCCCAGCTGGGGATGGCCTCCCAATGAGGAAGGGGTGCACGTCAAAGCCTGACCCCCCTGATGGCCCCATACTGGCAGTGTACAAAATCATTACAACTTACGCCTGGTGGGGTGGTATCCAGGTGGGGGGGGCTGGGCCCTGTGGGTGCCCCTGGGCCAGGACTAGCATTGCAGGGTAGGTCCCATGTAGGGAAGGGTTCTGATGTGAAAGTACACCTACCAAGCTAGTAGGCATCCACTACTGGGCAGGGGTCTGTGGGTCTCAGGTATGCTGCAATTTGCGTTAGGTGTCCCTATCCGTGGGCTGGTGACTAGCATTGTGACTGGTAGTGCATTGCCTAGTGTGTAGGGCTGTTTGCTGTGTGTGAGTGTGTGAGTGTGTTGTGTACGCAAACAGTGGTGATGGTGGCGCCATTGACCAATTGTATCCTTTGTCTCTCCCCCCCTTTTTGTTTTGTCACCCTGTCCTTATGTGCATTAGCATCATCTGGCGGAGGAGCAGGGGCACCAGCGACAGAGGGGGCTGCACTCTACAGGACCCAGGAGGCTAAATCCACCGACGGTGAGGGCACCAGTGGGACGGAGGCCGAGGGGAGCATCACAGTGGAGACAGTTCTGACACGGATACCTCCTCAGATGGGAGCTCCCCCGTACCAGCACCTCCCTCCCAGCAGCCCCTTGGTGAGTTTCCTGTGCCCGCTCACCCAGGAGGGTGGGCATCTCCTTCACCCCAGGCACCTCAGGCACTGCCCCAGTTAGCCCTGCTGCCCTGAGTGAGGAGGCTATTGACCTCCTGCAATCCATTTTTGTTGGGCAGTCAACCATTGTGAATCCCATCCAGGGGCTGACAGCCCAAATGCAACAGACAAATGCATTCCTGGAGGGCATTCACACTGGATTGGTGGCCCAACATAGATCAAGCCAGGCTCTGGCCTCCATTTTGGTGGCAGCCATTGTCCCTTTTTCAAGCCTCCCCCTCCAACTTCCTCTTCCCAATCCCATTCCCCTCAACCCCAACCTATCCCAAGCACACAGTCAGACCAGCATGCACCCAGGAAAACACACAAGAGTGGACATGGAAAACACACGCACCACACTTCATCCCACAGGCACTCACACAAACACCATCCAGAAGCAGACAAACCAACATCCACTGCCTCCACTGTGGCCCCCTCCTCCTCATCGTCCACCTCCCTCCCAGTTGCATCTCCACTCACACCTGCATGCACTACATCCTCATCCACTACCACCAGCACACCTATCAGTACATGGCCCTCACTGGCAGTCACCACTTTCACATCCATGCACACATCCCCTGTGTCCTCTCCCACTGTGTCTGTGCCCCTCCTCCCAAAGTACACAAATGCAAGCACTCGGATACCCAACAGCCATCCACCTCACAAAAGCATCCAGCCCATGTACCTGCACCCAAACACAGCAGACTGACACCTCCTACAACCATTCCCTCTTCCTCCACTCCCAAGCCATCTCCATCTTCCCACCACAATGTCCCTAAGAAGCTTTTCCTCGCCAACATTGACCCCTTCCCTAGCCCTCCCCCTGTCCCTCACGTCAGGCCAGGGTGGTCAAAAGCCAGACAAGCACCTCAGCCACCCAGTCCACGGGCACAGTAGTGTCCACAGCTACTCCAGGTGGGAGAGGTTCTGGGCACCAGGCAGCCACACTGAAAGGGAGCCTGAACCAAGTGCTGCAAGGAAGGGCAAAGAGGCATCCCCAGCTGCTGCAAGGAAGGGCAAGGAGGCACCCCCAGCTGCTGCAAGGAAGGGCAAGGAGGCATCCCCAGCTGCTAAAAGGAATGTCAAGGAGCAATCCCCAGCTTCTGAAAGGAACGGCAAGGAGCAGTCCCCAGCTGCTGCCAAAAGGGGCAAAGAGCCATCCCCAGCTGCTGGCAGGAAGGGCAAGGGGCCTGAACCAGCAGGCAGAAAGAACAAGAGGCCTGGTGCTGAGACTCAGTCAGAGCCCCCACCACCAACCATGGTGGTTCAGCCATCCGAGGCTGCAGGGGATGGGCTGGAGCCTCCCCCCACCACTGCCAGCAACGCCACCAGCACCACAGCCAGCAGCAGCAGCCCCAGTGGGCAGCCATCTGAGGCTGCAGGGGAAGGGCTGGAGCCTCCCCCCACCACTGCCAGAACCGCCACCAGCACCACCGCCAGCAGCGGCCCCAATGGGCAGCCGTCGGAGGCTGCAGGGGATGGGCTGGAGCCTCCCCCACCACTGCCAGCACCACCATCAGCACCACCGCCAGCAGCAGCCCCAGTGGGAAGCCGTCCGATGCTGCAGGGGAAGGGCTAAAGTCTCCCCCCACTGCCGCAAGCACCGCCACCAGCACCACCACCAGAAGCAGCAGCCCCAGTGGGCAGCCGTCCGAGGCTGCAGGGGAAGGGCTGGAGCCTCCCCCCACTGCCGCCACCAGCACCACCACCGCGAGCAGCAGCAGCCCCAGTGGGCAGCCGTCTGAGGCTGCAGGGGAAGGGCTGTAGCCTTCCCCCATCACTGTCAGCTCCACCATTAGCAGCACCACTGCCACCATTGAGCAGCCTTCACCGCCTGCATACAGTGTGTAGTCCTGCGTCTATGGGCTGTTGTGCGGCCTGGCCCATGCAACTCCTGTGGGTCTGACACCCAGGTGAGAGACTGTAACCTTGCACTCCCCAAGATTTGCATCACAGGGCACGATGCCCCCTCCAGAACCAGTGGAGAAGGCATCCACTCACCCCATCCTCCCCAGGATGAAGCTCACTGGGCACAATGCCCCCTCCAGAACCAGTGGAGAAGACATCCACTCACCCCATCCTCCCCAGGATGAAGCTCACTGGGCACAATGCCCCCTCCAGAACCAGTGGAGTAGCCATCCACTCACCCCATCCTCCCCAGGATGAAGCTCACTGGGCACAATGCCCCTTCCAGAACCAGTGTAAGAAGTCACCCACTTGAGAGACTGTGGACCTGCACTCCCCAGGACCAAGCAGTTGGCAAATCACCCACTTGCGAGACTGTGGCCTTGCACTCCCTAGGACCAAGCTGTGGGCAAATCACCCACTTGAGAGACTGCAGCCTTGCACTCCCCAGGGCCAAGCTGTAGGCAAATCACCCACTTCAGAGACTGTGGCCTTGCACTCCCCAGGATCAAACACAGGGCATGTTGGCCCCTCCAGGACCAGTGGCGTTGTACCATCTTCCGGCTGAGGTGCCCCCCGATTCCCCGTCCCCCTGAGGTGCCTGGCTATTTTCACTGATGCCCCTGCAGTGTTCTCTCCGTGTTGTTGCAGGAGTAAGGTGGGGCCTTGGACTATGTGATGTGGCACTGTGGCCCACGGACAGTGAGGACTGGGCATTGTCCCTACATTTGTAAACATGTATATACTTTTTGATTTGGATGCACATATTTATACTATTTTATCTTATTACACTCACTTTAATCAATTCCTTTTGTCCTTGCATTATTCCTGAGGGGTACTGGGCAAATATGTAATGTTACTGCATCTGTTTGTGTGTATGGTCTTGGGGGTATGTGTGTTGCGTGTCACTCTCTTTTTCCTCCCCCCCCTTCGCTGTGTGCTAGGCAGCAGTACTCACCGTGGTCATCTTCGCCAGCGTTGGTGTTCGTAATGAAGCAGAAGGTAGAAGAGCATGGGGAAGACATGCTACTCGGGCTCCATGGCAGCTTGGTTCTTCCCTGAGTCTCCACTGATGAGTCCTTTCCCTTCTTTGTTCTGTTTCCAGCAGGCTTTTGATGTCGTTGGTACCGCCCCAGAAAAGGTGGCGGATTGGTGTCTCATAATACAGTGGGCAGAACATTGTCTTCCACCTTGCTGTAGGCGGTTACCGCCGTGGTGCCTGTTGGTTTCGCCCTGGCGGTCCGTGTGTTAAAGTGGCTGTCTGTCTGAGCGGTTTGCGCCGTGGTCATAATTTCATAGAAATTACTGCCGGCCTGTTGGCGGTATAACGGCCGCTTTATCACCGACTGCCAGGGTTGCAATAAGGGCCATAGGCGTTCATTACAACATTGGCGGTATAAGGCACTTACCGCCGTGCAGAAGACCGCCAATACACCGTTGCGGCCGCGGTAGACCGCCACAGCTATTATGACACACATCACGGAATCCGCCGAAATTCAGACACCCACACAATACCGCCACACCAAAGGTCAGCGATAAACATGCAGAAACAAATCCTCCACCTCCACGCCAACAGAAACACACCCATGCTATTACGACGCACGAATCCACGCGGCGGTCTTTCAACCGCGGTATTCCATTGGCGGTACACACCGCTGCGCTCAAAATACACACACATCTCCAAAACACCGCCACATTGGACAATTTCGAATACACACACCTGATACACATACACACAACACTCCCACACACAATATAAAACACACACCCACATCACCCACAAGCCCCTACGACCCAAAATTAGAGAGAAGGCCAGAGAGAGACAGCACAGAATAGAGAACCACAGAGGCACACTACACCATCACCCACACAACATCCACGCACAAAACACCACATACCACTACACTCACCGCACTCATCACCACATACACCACCTCACACATCACACACACCACCCCATGGCACGCCAAAGACACCCCCGCTTTTCCGAAGAGGAGCTCAGGGTCATGGTGGAGGAAATCGTACGGGTAGAGCCACAGCTATTTGGCTCATAGGTACAGCACACATCCATAGCCAGGAAGATGGAGCTATGGCAAAGAATAGTCGACAGGGTCAACGCTGTGGAGCAGCATCCAAGAAATAGGGAGGACATCAGGAAGAGGTGGAATGACCTACGGGGGAAGGTGCGTTCCACGGTATCCAGGCACCACATCGCGGTTCAGCGGACTGGTGGCGGACCCCCACCTCCTCCCCCACAACTAACAACATGGGAGGAGCAAGTCTTGTCCATCTTGCATCCTGAGGGCCTTGCAGGAGTCGTTGGAGGAACGGACACTGGTAAGTCAAATCTTAACTATCATATCCCCCACCTTACCTGCATGCTATCACACACCCCCACCCTCACACCCTCCCCTATCACCCTAACTCCTCACTAATGTACCCATAACACCAACCACCCATCCCAACACCAAGACCTGCATGACACAACTAAGCATGGATACCCATCACTAAAGCATGCCCACTGCGCATACCCAGAACACCCCCCAACCATCAGCACACAAGCCCCCACACAGGAATGTCTGCACTGGTGTACACGCACACCCAACCATTGCACACCATGAAACACACACATGCAGTAATCATGTACTTATACCCCCGCAGGAACCAGAAGGAACGTCACCACACCAGAGGGTCCAGACAACACCACTCCACCCCCAGAAGAGGCCCACAGTGACGACAGCAGCTCGGCCCTACTGGATCTTGATGACCAGCCCGGACCATCGTGGGCCTCAGGACAGTCGGTTCCCCTTGCCCAGCCACAGCCCAACACCGAACTTCCACCCTCTGGTAACACCAGCACAGCACCCACCCAGCGGGCCCATACCACCCTACCCAGGACAGGTCAATCAGTGGTGTGTCCACTACTGCAGGGCACCCAGGCTAACCCAACACCCCAACAACAACAAGGACCTGGGGGCAGTGGTAGTGGGCACACAGTCCAGGGGACGGAGGCACAGGAACACAGGGGAACTGGGAGGGGTGCTGTGCGACAGAGGGAGGACAGGCCAGGGGGAACCTACTCACAACGAGGCCCTCTCCTCCATCATGGGAGCATACCACCACTCCCAGGAGATGATGGCAACGGTCCTGGACAAGTTGCAGGAGACCCTGCATCTGCACGAGGAGCAGTATTTGGGGTTCAGGGAGGAGCTCAGGACCATCGGCTCCGCCCTGGGCACCATTGTAGGGGTGCTGACGGACATTCAAAAGACCTTGAGGGACACCGTGGCACTCCAAGGGGCCCCTGACACTAGCCAGGACGATGAAATGCTCACCACCTCCGGCATCACTAGTGGACAGGACGCCCCGCCACAGGACCAACACACCAGCACCCCACCCCCTGCAGACGGACAACCACCACGAAAGTGGTCCATGAGATCCAGGAACAGGACAGAGCAAGATGGCAAGACCCCCGCCAGGAAATAAGACCACCCTGATTGTCCCCCCACTGTACCACTTTGTTACCCTGTCCAAATCGGAACTGCCCCAGCTCCACTTCCAATGGCCAGATGTGCAATGTACCTGTGAGACTAATCGACTGGACTCTGCCATGGACATTCTTCCACCATAACCCATCCCCATTTCACAACCCCCCTTCATTGTTATGCACTTAAATAAACACCCTTGAAACACTAATAAAACTGGAGTCAGTCAATGATTTTGAACTTTGTATTGTCAATTACAGTGTCAAAAATGGTTACCCATTGGAAGGCCAACATACCAATGTCACACATCACAAGCCTTTCAAGGGTGCAAGCTGTTGACACGTAGGTTACCACATTTGTGAAACTGAATTGGAAGGGGACAACTCAGTTAACAAATAGTGAGTGAAATGTAGGTACAGGATAGAGGTAGACGTGTGAAAGTTAATGTTATGTTAAACCTGAAAATGTACTCACCTGTGTCTCACTGGAAATATTGCTGTATGACTGACTCCCTGTTGTCGTTTTCTTCTTCATCAGCTTCATCCTCATCACTGTCCACAGGCTCCACAGGCTCCACCGCTGCTACAACACCGTCATCTGGATCATCCTCCTGCAGAAAAGGCACCTGGCGTCGCAATGCCAAGTTATGGAGCATGGAGCAGGCGATGATGATGTCGCACACCTTCTTCGGTGAGTAGAATAGGGACCCACCTGTCATATGGAGGCACCTGAACCTCGCCTTCAGGAGGCCGAAGGTGCGTTCGATCACCCTCCTAGTCCGCCCATGGGCCTCATTGTACCGTTCCTCTGCCCTGGTCCTGGGATTCCTCACTGGGGTCAATAGCCAGGACAGGTTGGGGTAACCAGAGTCCCCCAATAGCCATACACGGTGCCTCTGGAGTTGACCCATCATATGAGGGATGCTGCTATTCCGCAGGATGTAGGCGTCATGCACTGAGCCAGGGAACATTGCATTTACCTGCGAGATGTACTGGTCTGCCAAACAGAGCATCTGGACATTCATGGAATGATAACTCTTCCTGTTCCTGTACACCTGTTCACTCCTGCGGGGGGGACCAGAGCTACATGGGTCCCATCAATGGCACCTATGACGTTTGGGATATGTCCAAGGGCATAGAAGTCACCTTTCACTGTAGGCAAATCCTCCACCTCAGGGAAAATGATGTATCTCCTTACGTGTTTCAGCAGGGCAGACAACACTCTGGACAACACGTTGGAAAACATAGGCTGGGATATCCCTGATGCCATGGCCACAGTAGTCTGAAATGACCCACTTGCAAGGAAATGGAGCACTGACAGCACCTGAACGTCAGGGGGGATTCCAGTCGGATGGCGGATTGGTGACATCAGTTCTGGCTCCAACTGGGTACATAGTTCCCGGATTGTGGCACGGTCGAACCAGTAGGTCACGATCAAAAGTCTCTCTTCCATTGTCAACAGGTCCACCAGCGGTCGGTACACCGGCGGATTCCGCCATCTTCCAATATGTCCCAACTGACGGTGCCTAGGAAGGACAACAGCGAAGAAACTGTCACCATTCCTCCAGGTATGTACCCACAGTCACACACAAGACTACAACAGACAATTAACCCATCCGGGAAATGTTTTGAGTGTAGGCCTCGGTATGTGTGATGCAGTAGTAAATGAAGCCATGTGGGCCCCTGAAATGGCGGCTGCCTGACCTCTAAATTGGGACAATGGAATTGTGGGGTAACTGTGCTGGCGTTGGACACCGTCGCGGTAGGCGGTCGTAGAGCGCGGCGCAATGCTGCATTGGTTAACATTGGACCCTATGGGTTCCAGGAGCCAATGAACAGGTGCGCTGGCGGTGATGATGCGCCCCGCCGCGGACGTCACCGCCGCGGACGTCACCACCATTTTCTATCTTTTCAATCACTAGATGCCTGACCTTCGACAGGAGAGGACCTACACTGCTAGTGCTGCTGTGACCTCGGTCTGGAAGCGACGATGGCTGCTGCGTCTGGGGAAAGGGCCCCTGCCTTCACTGCACAGGAGTTGGAGAAACTTGTGGATGGGGTCCTCCCCCAGTACATGCTACTCTACGGTCCTCCAGACCAACAGGTTATTACACAGGGAGCACGTTGGATGGGCTAGGCCTGGGTGGACAGGGCTGGGTGGGAGAGGGAAGGGGGCAGAGTTCTTACCACAGAAATGCATGGGGATGAATGGGCCACATGGACAGAGTTGGGATGGGGCCACTCACATTGACGGTGCAGTAGGTAATGACTGTTCCTCTTTCCTTGTGCATGTCATGTAGGTCAGCGCCCACCAGAAGAGGGACATTTGGCGTGCCATCGCCAAGGAAGTCCGGACCCTGGGGGCCCACCAGAGACGGGGCACCCACTGCCGGAAGAGATGGGAGGACATTTGCTGCTGCAGCAAGAAGACGGCGGAGGCTCAGCTGGGGATGGCCTCCCAACGTGGGAGGGGTGCCCGTCGCACCATGACCCCCCTGATGTTCCGGATCCTGGTGGTGGCCTACCCGGAGTTGGATGGGCGCTTAAGGACATCACAGCAGACACAAGGGGGTGAGTACAACCTCATTCTGTGGACTTTGCGTGCAGTGGAGGTGTCTGGGTGGGGGAGGTGGGCTGTGGGTGTCCCTAGGCCAGGACGAGTTAGGTAGGCAAGGCCCCTCCGTAATGTAGGCCATGTGGAACTCTACCCCAGCTCAGAACAGAGGCAAGTTGATGTATAGTTGCCCCTTTGCCATCCATGTGCGCAGATTTCTACCATTGCCATGTAGGCCATATCCCAGAAATTGCATGTGCAGAGGGCAGGAGCACGGCGTAACGCATGGGGCTGCTGCGTCTGTCTTGTCCGCCAACGGTAGCGGTATGCCATGCACTAAAACTCTCTTTCTTCTGTCTCCCCCCCTTTTCCTGCTCTCCCTGTCCTTTTGTACATCAGCATCATCAGGCGGAGGTACAGTGGCACCGGAGCACGAGGGAGCTGCATCCCACTTGGCCATGGAGGGCCACACCACAGACTCTGAATGCACCAGTGGGACGGAGGGCGAGGGGAGCTTCACGTCGGCCACAGGATCACCAACCAGCGAGACGGACTCGTGCGCCGATGTGAGCTCCCCTGTGGTGGCGGCACCATCTGTGCGCCCCACTTCTACAGGTACAGCCGACACCTCCCCTACCAGCCCCACCCTCCCAGCAGCCCCTCAGCGTTCGCCCCGTGCCCGCTCACCCAGGAGGGTGGGCATCACCTTCGCCCCAGGCACCTCAGGCCCTGCCCCAATCACCCCTGCTGCCCTCAGTGAGGAGGCCATTGACCTCCTCAGGTCACTCACTGTTGGGCAGTCTACCATTGTGAATGCCATCCAGGGTGTAGAACGAGAGTTGCAACACGGTAATGCATTTCTGGAAGGCATTCATTCTGGTCAGGCTGTCCTTCAGCGAACCCTGCAATCTCTGGCCTCAGCACTGATGGCAGCCATTGTCCCTGTGTCTAGCCTCCCCCCTCCAACCTCCTCCACCCAGACCCAATCCCCTGTACCCCAGCCCATCCCAAGCACACCTATAGACCAGCAGGCACACAAGTCAACACCCAAAAGTAGCTCAAGCAAACATAGGCACCACACACACCACAGGCACTCACACAAGCATCACACCCATACAGACACAGCAACATCCACTGTGTCCCCCTCCTCCTCTTCTCCCTCCTCCCTCCCAGTGTCGTCTACACACACACCTGTATGCACCACATCTACAGGCACTAGGACTCGCACCAGGACACCCAGCACCACAAACCGCTCACCTGCACTCACCACCTCCACTGCCATTTACACGTCCCCTGTGTCCTCTCCCAGTGTGTCTGTGACGCCCCCTCCCAAAGTACCCAAACGCCGGCAATCACTCACCCAACATCCATCCACCTCACAACAGCCTCCAGTACCTGCACCTGCACCCAAAACACCTAAAGTGACACCTCCTACAACCACCTCCTCTACCTCCACTCCCAGACCCCCTCCAGCTACCCATCCCAGTGTCCGTCAGAAACTGTCCCTATGTCAAATTGACCTGTTTGCCCCCACCCTCCCCCTCCAGTTCATCAGTCCCGTCGTCGCGCCTCAGCCAAAAAGCCTCCAGTGCCAGTGGTGCGTGTTCCAGGTTTTTGGAGTGCACCATCCACCAGGGCAGGCAGTAGGACCCGGAGCCAAGGCACTGGCAGCCCACCCCCTGTAAAGGCTCTGAAATTGGAGAGTGGACGACGGGACCGTGTCAAGACTCCTGGTGGGACAACAACTGAAATGGGATCGAAGGTGATTGGTGAGACAGCTGTAACTCCAAAGAAGGTGGGGAAAGTCCTGAGGAAGTCTGCCCAGCCTGTTGTGAGTGTCACGGCGGAGAAGTGCGCCATCATTTCCGGCGGTCGAGGCACAACCGCCAGCACCGTCGTTACTGGTCAGGAGACCACCGCCAGAGTCACAGCCCAGGAGGGCCCAAGTATCGTTACTGGTCAGGAGACCACCGCCGGAGTCACAGCCCAGGAGGGCCCAAGTATTGTTACTGGTCAGGAGACCACTGCCGGAGTCACAGCCCAGGAGGGCCCAAGTATCATTACTGGTCAGGAGACCACCGCCGGAGTCACAGCCCAGGAGGGACCAAGATCCCACAGCCCCGCTGGGCAATGATGGAACGTCAAGCCACACACCAATGTCCAGTGTGGAGATCGTCATGCCACACACCAATATCCAGTGTGGAGATCGTCATGCCACACACCAATGTCAGTATCCGAACCGCCATGTCAGAGCACCGCTGAACAGGGCAAAGACCGCCATGGTGAAGACCGACGAACAGGGCAAAGACTGCCATGGTGAAGACCGCTGAACAGGGCAAAGACCGCCATGGTGAAGACCGCTGAACAGGGCAAAGACCGCCATGGTGAAGACCGCTGAACAGGGCAAAGACCGCCATGGTGAAGACCACTGAACAGTCTATAGACCGCCATGGTGAAGACCGCTGAACAGGGCAAAGAACGCCATGGTGAAGACCGCTGAACAGGGCAAAGACTGCCATGGCTAAGCACCGCTGAACAGGGCAAAGACCGTCATGGTGAAGACCGCTGAACAGGGCAAAGACTGCCATGGCTAAGCACCGCTGAACAGGGCCAAGACCGCCATGGTGAAGACCGCTGAACAGGGCAAAGACCGCCATGGTGAAGACCGCTGAACAGGGCAAAGACTGCCATGGTGAAGACCGCTGAACAGGGCAAAGACCACCATGGTGAAGACCGCTGAACAGGGCAAAGACCGCCATGGTGAAGACCGCTGAACAGGGCAAAGACTGCCATGGCTAAGCACCGCTGAACAGGGCAAAGACCGCCATGGTGAAGACCGCTGAACAGTCCATAGACCGCCATGGTGAAGACCGCTGAACAGGGCAAAGACTGCCATGGTGAAGACCACTGAACAAGGCAAACACCGTGTGGGTATGAATAGGCTGCCACATCAGGCATCCTTATCCCATGTGCAGCTGGGACAGTGACAGGACATGAACTTTCACGGGGAGACTCATCCTGTCTGGGCACCAGTCCCACCCAGTACCAGTAGAGAACTGCAGATACTTGCGAACATTTAGCTTTGCATTCCCCAGGATGGTCTAGTGGGCAACCCATTCACTGTAAAGACTTGTGAGACTGTGGCTTTGCACTCCCCAGGATGTAACAGTGGGCAACCCACCCACTGTAGAGACTTGTGAGACTGTGGCTTTGCACTCCCCAGGATGGCACAGTGGGCAACCCACCCACTGTAGAGACTTGTGAGACTGTGGCTTTGCACTCCCCAGGATGGCACAGTGGGCAACCCACCCACTTGTGAGACTTGAGAGACTGTGGCTTTGCACTCCCCAGGATACATCAATGGGCATGGAGCCCTGTCGTGGATCTGGCTTCGCATTCATCTGGCTGAGGTGCCCCCCCTTCCCTTCCCCCTGAGGTGCCTGTAGTGTTTCTATCTGATGCCCCGGCAGTGTTCTCTCGGATTTGGTCAGGTATCTATTGTGGGCCTCGCCCATGCATTTTTGGACTGTTGGTGCACAGACATTGTTGTGTACATATCTGCACTACTTCTTGTATTGTTGTATATATAATTATGACAGATTTCGAGATATATATCAGTATTTTTTTGTATGACATGTATATTGGCACAAAACAATGTTTGACCAAAATTCGCTTTGTCTTTGCATTCTTCCAGGGGGATTGTGGGTTGTTCATGTGATTTTTGTAAATGCATTGGTTTGTATGTTGTAATATGCGAGGGTGGGGGTGTTTGGTGGGTGTCCCCCTAACTTTTGCCTCCCCCTCCCCCGTGTCGTAGAAGCAGTACTCACCGGTATCTTCTGTGCCTATGTCGCTGTTGGTCGTAGAGGAGCAGAAAGACAAAAGCAGGTAGGATTTGGAGTTCCGGCTCCATGGAGTCGTCGTTAAGGTGAGCGTTTTCCCATAGCAAAAGCTGTTTCCGCCATGTTTTTATCCACGGAGAATCCGCCCCGGAAAAGGTGGCGTATTGGCCTGTCATAATAGTGTGGGAGGTACATTGTCTCCCGCCTGTCTGTTGGCGGTGACCGCCGCGCTGTTTGTCTGTACCGCCGTGGCGGGCGATGTGCTAAAGTGGCTGTCTTTGTTGGCGGTTTCCGCCAGGATCGTAATTCCCTTTTTTTGTCCGCCGGCCTGTTTGCGGTATTTCCGCAGCTTTAACTCCGTCCGCCAGGGTTGTAATGACCCCCAATATCTTTTCCTTCCAGAAATTGCACTTACTTGTTCTTAATGTCAAGTCAAATTCCTGAAACATCTTCAGCACACATGTAACCCTTGACACATCTTACCACTTACTTGCTTTTAATGTCAAGTCAAATTCCTGAAACATCTTCAGCACACATATAACCCTTGACACATCTCACCACTGAATGGTGTTCTTGACAGGTCTTAAAATAAGTAGCACATTATCTTGGTAAAATGTTATCCCTTTCATGCCACTGAACATAGATGACATGGCCCTCTAAAATACTGAGGCAGTTGAGATGAGTCCAAAAGGCATCCTGACAAATTTGTATGCCCCTGTTTGTGGTGTCAGGAACACCGCCAGTCTTGCGACTACTCATGCAACTCGATGACAAACTGATACTAAGGGCCTCATTATGAGTGTGGCAGTCTGAGGACTGCCACACTCACGTTGACAGTTGGACCGCCGCACTCCTGGTGGTCCGACTGCCCAATTACAACCCTGGCAGCTGGACCTGCCAGGGGACCGCCATCCCGGCCTGGAACATGGTTCCCAACAGTATGACGGCGGTCAGAGTTGTACTCAGCCAGAGCGGCACTGAACTCAGCGCCGCCTTGCTGATTACAACTCCCCTCACCACTAGCCTTTCCATGGCAGTTTCATCGACATGGAAGGGCTGGTGGTGAGGGTGTGCTGGGGGCCACATGGGGGCCCTTGCACTGCCCATGGTGTGCTGACAATGCTTTGCAGACAGTGCGCATTCCGAGGGTGCTGGTCAGCCCCCTCGGTGCTGCAAGATAGCACTTGGCTCCTTTAAGGGGGCAAGTTTGCCAGTCCCAACTTGTAATGAGGCCGTAAGTCTGATCTTGGGAAGCTGATGCTCAGGAGTCAAGTAGCATTGCAAAGAGTGCTAGTTCGGGAACAGGGATTTGATAAGGCTCAAGAGTCAAAGTAGCATTGCAGGCAGTGCTAGTCCAAGGAACAAGGAATAGCAAAGGCTCAGAAACAGGAACAAGAAATAACTATGGCTCTGAACCTTCAGTAAACAAGGGTCAGTCTCACTGGAATACAGCTACAATGACCAACACTGATCTGAAGGGAGCCAAGACTTACAAGGGCTCACAAAAATCACATGCATGAGGTATGAGCAGGCTAGCAGCCAGCCAGCCACAGGTGTTCTGAATTCCTCCACCCATCCTTGGCCTGCAGCGGTGGAGACAAAGCAATGAGCAGGGGATTCTAGGTAATGGAGTTCCAAGCATGAGCAGACTGGCTTCCACAAAACCCAGCATGGATTCGGAATGGATGGTAATTTGGAAATAGCGTCCAAATTGGTGGAAGTCAGAATACGCATGCAGGGGAAGGTCTGGAAGTTTATTAGAGCATTGGAACGTCCCACAATTAGGCTCCCTGGTGATGGGCACTGGAGTGCAGGGAGCGAATTGTGACAAGACCTGCCACTTGAAACCAAGCCAATACAGAGATTTGGGGCAATTCTTCTGCTCCAGTTGGTGCCAGTGTTATTGTTGCTGGTGTTGGCTGCTGTGAGATTAGACTGCCCTCTCTGGAAGTTGAAGGCGGTACCCTATACCTGCAGAGTGGTACCCTAATTTCCAGCCGTTATTCCTCCAGGTCTCTGGCTTGCTCAACAATCTACCTCTTGTATTTGGAAACATCCCTTTCATAAAAAGGAATGAAAATGGGCAGAATTTTAGTGTACCGTGGATCAAGTATTGTGGCACGGATGTATGCTTTGGACAACATGATGTCATTTTTCAGCATTGCAAACAACCCAAGTGAAGGATTAAGCTCTCAACCAAGGAACGCGCTTCTGAATTTGTGTTCACACCTGCAACTGCAAACCTTCCAGACACCTTCTTTAGCTGGTCCAGGAGCAGACGCAACAACAGGATAGCTTTGCCCATCGTACTGTCCTCCTTGCTAACTTCCTGTGTGAAAACCCAAAAAGTTGTAGCATCTGTGTCAGATATTTGACTAGGCCCCATTTGTCTTCATCCATGGTCATAGCTTTCCCAATTGCATTCCCTCCTCTTTGAATGACATAGTCATTGATCTGTCTGTACTGCTCATACAGATGGTGCAACATGTAATAGGTGAAGTTGCAACGTGTTGGCATTGCCTGTATGAGGACTTTAACTGGTACTCTATTAGCAACCTGAATAATCTGCAGCTGTTTCCAGGCTTTAAAAGAATGGATGGAATGAATGCAGATTCTTCTGCAGGTGGTCAGTATGTTGCTGACAATGACTTATTTTTTGAGAAACTTCTGCACAGTCAGGTTGATGAAATGTGCCAACACAGGATCCTGAAATCGCCAGTGTCTGCCATGGCTTTTACAATATTACTGCCATTGTACATGGCAATAAATCCAATTTGGAGACCTCTGGGTCACAGCCATTCAGACACCTTGCTGTTAAACTCGTCAACGATGTTTGCGACTGTAAATGATTTCTCCATGACAAACATGGCTACTTTTGCATGCCACCGAATGCTCTTAAACATTCTTCAGGGCTAAGAGATGTAGATAGCTGTTGCTTTACTCTTGCAAAAGAGATGCAGTGTGCATGGATGCAGTGGCCTTACAACTGGTCCACTTGTCTGTCATCAAGTGGATAGTGTGAACAGTACGTTGCTGCAAAGCTTGTCCAACCAATTGCAATACAGAGCTGGAACAGCAACGCCCGCAAAATAGGTCCGACTTGGAGCCTTCCATTTTGGGCAGATGGCTATCCCAAATTCTAAAACTCCCACTCCTTTGACAAAAGAAAAAGGGAGGAGGTCCGGTGCTAACATTTTTGCCAGCTTCCCATTGTACAAACAGGCTGTTGGGTGGTTGCGATCGTAGGGTCTCTCCTTAAGCATACTCATAATCGTAGCCTGGATTTTCTTCTTTTCCGGGGCCACTGACGCAGGCGAGTCGGTGGTGGTAGACTCAATATGCATCTTGGGGCAGTCACTGTATGCCGTGGTGTCTCCTTCTGATTCAGGGTCTTGTACCATTTTGCCATTTTGGGGTCACTGAGGTGGATGATTCTGGCACACTGCTGGGGACAGGGCTGCTTTGTGTGACGATGACACCCTCTTCTTCCTCATGACCTCCCAGCATGATTAGATTTGTAGCTGATGTTTCCTGGCTCTCCTCAACTTCACCATGACCATGTTCAGCAGGTTTTTTAAGGTGCTCCTCCCACCAGATTGCGTGATGTTTTTTTCACATGGGTTGTTTGGCCTCCAGTACTATAAAGTAAACCAGGCTTACCTTGACGAACACTTGTGTGGCAAATGAAGCATATTGTAATTTTCTCCTCCTGTTTGCTTAGTGTAAAAAGTCCCAAACTGGGGAGGAGTACATTCTTAGTGGGTCAGTGCCAATGCCTAAAGAATAACTAGAGATAGGTGGGTGTGTCATTGATTACCTCCCTGGAGTGCATATTTCTACTGAGGTAGGGGTTGGTGCAGGTCTCAGCTGGGGCTTTACAAATATGGAAGCTGGTGGTGCTACCTGTGCCGCATCCCTCGGAACAGGTTGAATAGGACAAGTAATGTTGGACTCTTCTGTGGCAGCTTCCACAATGAGTGGCACATTGTCATCATCCTCCTCATCATCCCCTTCCATAATTCTAAGGCTTTCAGGAACTTTTATTTTCCCTTGCCTCTCCTGGCATCTCTCAGACTCTGCCAGGGTCCACTCTGTGCCCACATCATCATCATCAGAAGTGGTGCTTGAAGAAGATGGTGGAGTTTCCTTTTTCTTGCAGAAGATCTGGGAGCCAACGATTCTAAAAGAGGAGGTTCTTGCTGGGCAGGAAGCTCAACGTCCTGTTCTGCTACAACTTCAGAAAGATCAATTATTAGTTCTGGCTGCTGTCCACTTTACTCTGTTTCCTGAAACAATTAGGTACTACTTTGTGAAAGGGACAAATCCAATTCAATGTCACTGCTCATCGGCGTAGCAATGATTGCAGTGGCTGCTTCGCTGGCAGACATGGGCTTAGCTTGTGGTGGTGCTGTTGATGTGGAAGTGCTGCTCCCAGGTTCCTTCCTGGAAGCTGATGTGACAGGCACACATCTCCTGAAAAAGGTTGTGGGCAGCACACCAGTGGCGGAAAGCTGTTTCTTCTCACTGGCCACCTTTTTGGCAGCACCTTGCTTTGGGGCCATCTTAAAACTCTTGCTTGGCACTGGCAAAAAGCTGCACAAGCGGAAGAGATTGGAGAGCTGACGTCATTTGTTTTTGTTTGGCAGTACTGTGCCTGATGTCTCTTCTTCTCAAGTGCACCTAAAAGCAAACAAGCAAGAAAACATTTAGTGACATTTGTCATTGTTGCAATTTGAATTATTACAGACAAAGGCAATATAATTTTATGTGGTTGTTTACTTAGGTAATAATTGACAACAATTTATCTAACCATTTTAAAGTCAAACCACTCCATCATCCCATAAAATTTAATTTCCATCCAGGTTTACTCTTTGCTTTAAGTCCACCTATTCTAAAGGAGACACCTGTGGCAGTCAGGGAGATGTGTGGGTACATGGCATAATCCTTGAAGGTTATTGTGCGCCTATTGCAAGCAAGGTGGTCCAGGGAGAAATGGAATAATCATTACAAAATGAATGGTGCTGATTGGTGATGTGTCTGTAGTACACCTACTTTAATACAGACCGGGTGTCCTTGAGGGAATGGAATTATACCTAAAAAGTGTAATGCTGTTCTGTGGCTGTGTGCCTGTTTTGGAAGGATCCAGGCAAAATACACACAAAAAAGAATAGAAAAAACAAAAAATAAAATAAAATAGAAATAGAAATTTCAAAAACTTATTTTTTTTAAATCAGAATAAGAAATGTAAAAACATAAAATAAAAATAAAAACAATTGAAAAATGAAAATAAAAACATAGATAAAACATTTATATAAAAAATGTATATAAAACATTTAAATAAACAAACAATAATGAATTGTTGATGTTTGTATGGGAGTATAAAAAAACTGTTGTGAGTCAAGGAGGTGCAGATGAAAAATGCATGTAATATAAAGCACTGTTCATCATCATATTCCTAATATACATATACTAAAATAATGCTCATATTATTAAACTGATATCATATCCATGCAAGCCTATGGCAAAAGCACACTGACTGAATGCACGAAATGGCCATCAGCCACATGGTCAAATAACAATAGCGAGCAAGGAGGCATGGGGAACAAAGAACGCATGCAAGCCTATGGCAAAAGCACACTGGCTGGATGAACAAAATGGTCACTAGCCACATGGTCAAACAACGACAACAAGCAAGGAAGCAGGGGGAACAAGGAACACATGCAAACCTATGGTAAACGCACACTGGCTGGATGCACAAAATGGCCACCAGCCACATGATAAACATCAACAACAGCGAGCAAGGAGAACAAAGAACAGATACAAGTCTATGGCAAAAAACCCACTGGCTGAATACACATAATGCCCACCAACCACATGGTCAAGCAACAACGAGCAAGGAGGTATGGAGAACAAAGAACACATTCAGGCCTATGGACACAAACTACACAAAATGGCACCTGGTCACATGACATGGAAAAAAAAGACAAATGGTGGCCAGTGGCAAACACACTCACACATACACTGGCCAGACAAAGGAGGCATGGTAACACTGAAGAAAACACTACTATTAATTCAGCAATGAAAATTAACTGAGCTATAAAATTTTACAACAACACACATCTTTCTATGGTATCAAATATTACCCCACATATACACTTTTTGCAGAAAAAAAACATGAAATAGAAACAATAGCCAACATTTTTAATGTATCCCAGTGCCATCTCTGCCCTCAATGATGTGTTAAAAAACATATACCAGAGAAACATTTCTTTCATGTAATGATGACTAGTATTGGGCCTCCTTCTGGCTGGATGGCCTGTTGGAAGACTAGGTTGCATCGTAAAATAAATGAATATTGCAAATATAACAACCATGGAGAAAACGGATTGAACTGTGCAGCATTTTTTCTTTACAAAAGGTGAAATGTAAAAAAAAAAACAAGCAGGGTCCTATTTAAACCCCAGGACATCCACCACAATGACATTCAAAATTCAAATAAAAGGACAAAGAAATACTGGTGCATGCCCTATCAAACAAACAACACCCTTAATAGTTTTCGATCTTACTTGTGTGATGATATAATAAAAACAAAGGGCCTCACTGCGAGTTTGGTGGACCTTGTACCGCATAGCGGAGGTGGCAGACCGACCGCCATCGACTTGGAGGTTGTACCCCTGTATTATGAGTCATGTGGGCCTCTGGAGCAAAGACCGCCGTGGTTCCACCAGCATGCCAGGCACTGCAGACCACCACAGTGATGAGGCAGCATAAACAGGCTGGCGGAACCTGTGTTTCCACCATACACATTATGAGGTTGCACACCACCCATGTGGATGTGGAAGTCCAACCACCACGTCTCAGCAGGGAGAAACGGAGAATATAAAAGGAGCAATTCATCTGTGGGCAGCTTTACACGTCCTGTGCCACCGTGGAGCCCATCACACACAGGTGGGTGCATGCGTATGTGTCTTTGTGCATGGAATAGGTAGGGGACTGGGGGATTTGGATTGGGAAGAGGGAGTTGGGGGCAGAATATGGCGGGTGACTGGCTGTCATCAGTGTGTAGGCTAGAGCCTGATAAGATCTCTGTAGGCCAGATATGGCACTATGAATGCCTTCTAGGAAAGTATTGGTCTGCTGAAGTTGGCTGGCCAACCCCTGGTTATGTGTATCCAACATAAGGAGGATCTAGGATCCCAAAAACCTCACACAACACAATGTGACTGAACTTAACATATTGTACTGGCCACCAATACCTGCGTAATGTACATCCCATTGATGCCACACAGACCGCAGCAATAAGACGTCTAACTGGCACGCAGAGGCACATTGTAGCCTGTGAGAAGGGAAAGGATAGGGTTGAACAGGGTTGATTGTGCTAATGAGGTACTTATCTGCTCCTCTGGTGAGCCAAAGAGCTGTCTATATAGGGGTAGGACCTCATCAACAAGCCCTTGAAGAGAAGGAAGGGGGCCCTGTCACCTCCTGGATGTGACATGGTTACTTTTATGATTCCTCCCAGAGGCGGAACACACAGCTCAGGTAGTGGAGGTGTTGCTGGCAGTGTCAGGAGTCAAGTGAGTGAATGTACACAACATGGTGGTCACTTCTGCCGCAGATGTGGTCATCACCGCCAGTGGACATAGGCATTGGGCCGTGACCACCACATTAGCCTATGACCGTGTCCGCCGCGTTTGGAACCGCCTATTACCCTGACGACTTCTGCTGGTGGTCGCGGGCTGTTCCTAATGTCCAGTGGAGTAGATCAGGCATCCGCCATTTTAGCGGAATGAAATAATGATTTGGCTTTGTAAACTGCGACACACCTACAACATATGTGTTGTAGCATCACAGACTTCCTTATTCTGTCTTGTCCCTGATTGCATGAGGGGGGGTCT
The DNA here is from genome assembly GCF_031143425.1 of Pleurodeles waltl. Lineage (NCBI taxonomy): Eukaryota > Metazoa > Chordata > Amphibia > Caudata > Salamandridae > Pleurodeles > Pleurodeles waltl. The sequence goes on along the minus strand of NC_090441.1, from coordinate 12,891,901 downwards.
GCTGCTACAGAGGCAGGGGTGTCTCGGACTGGTTCTTCCTCTGGTAGGGCCTCCCTTCCAGTGGCTGGCACTGATGTTGATTTTCCTGGTGTTGATGAGCCAAATGAAAGGTAGATTGTTGTTGCAAAGCCATGCTCAGGGTGGTATGTATGTCCCTCAGCACCCTTGTTAGGGAGGCTATGTTGGTATTGTTGGCCTCCATCTGTTCTCGCATGTCTCTGTGCATGTCCTTCTGTAGCTGCTTGATTTCCCGGATTTCAGTTAACGCCTGGCCCATCATGCCTTGGGACTCCTGATAGACCCTCAAGAAGTGGCTGATGGTGTCCTGTCCAAGAGCAGCCCCAGTGGCTCACCCAGCTGGCCCACAGCATTCCTCCCACACACCCTACCACCTCTGGCCTATGCCATTGCCTGAGGGTGCCCTCTCCAACTTGTTCCTGGACCCTCATTGTCGGAAGTGTTGCGCTGCAACTCAGGATCCAGGACTGGGGGGTGCAAGATGGTAGACACTGTACTAGGTACATAGGTTGGGGGGCAAATGTTTGCCTGTGATGTTGAGGCAACCGGGCTGGGAGGTGAAGTTGTGGGCACAGTGAGACTCACTGTAGCCATCTGAGCAGGTTGCCCAGATGGACCAGAACCATCCTCCATGTCCAGACATCCAGGGGAGTCTTCTTCACTGAGGGCTTCATCCAGGGGGTAGTGGCAGTCTGTTATCTCGCATCTGTGTGCCCAGCGACAGCTCCACCTGTTGATGTAAAACATACGTTACTAGTTGTATTGTCTACCTCCAATGGTTTTGAGTTACAGTAAGCAGAGAACTTGCACAAAGTTAAGTTGCAGGTAATCCTATTGGGCAAGTAACGATAGTATTGGGTGTACTGACATGGAATGTGTGAAGCATAATAATTCATTTTGACTTAAGCAGCTGCTGAAATGTGCAGATCATTTCAACTTGGGAGGATGGCCTGAAAATGACACCTTGCCACCAGTGCCTGCAAAACAGTGGCTAGACATGATATAGCTTTGCTCATTTGGAGGCCTAGTTGAGGGTGATGCAAGCAAACCCTGGACCTTGTTGTATATGTGACTGGAGTCATCACATGCATAGTGCAGTGTGAATATTTCTGCTGCCAATCTGGTGAGGCATTTTGAGGCCTTCTGAAAACTTGCACACACTGGGTAAGGTGTCATTCCTGTCCTCAAATATTTCATATTGGGTTAACTAGTCAAGATGGAGGTATGTTGTTGACAGGTGGGCATGATCTGTGCTTGATCACTCCCAGGTGAGTATATTTCATTTAAGAGTTGACAAACAAGGGTATTTGGACAAGTGGCCACTCTGCTGGTGTTTGAAGTAAGAGTAACAGGACCTATTGGGCTTTGTTGTCAAGTCACTCCCTCTACTTCCCAACAGTTAGCAAATGTTATCCTCCCAGTGAGCACACTTCAATTGAGAATTAAGGAATAGGGGTCTTTGGATAAGTGAACTCTGGTCTGGTGTTTGGAGTTAGAGAAACAACGCCTCCTGGGAGTTGCAGTCAGGTCAGTCCCTCTACTTCACACACTTGACAAATAATATCCTCCCATGTTAGTAAACTTCAATTGGGAGTTGCCAAACAGGGGTATTTGGACAAGTATACCCTGGTCTGGTGTTTGGAGTTAGAGACACAAGGCCCCTTGGGAGTTGCAGTTATGTCACTCTCTCTACTACACACACTATACACATGGTATCCTCCCAGGCGAGCACACTTCAATTGAGAGGCCGGTGTTTGGAATTACAGAAACAGTGCCTCTTGGGAGTTGCAGTCAGTTAACTCTCTCTACTACAAACACTATACAAATATTGGGTATTACATATCTCTATGCAGACTGCATTTAGGTTTGGGCATACATTTACCTGTTGATACATACCATGAGTCCTGGTATTATTATTGTATAATGAAACACGTACAGGCCCCATTTGGACCAATGGCATGTGACGGACCTTAGTAGCTGTGATGTTAGGTCCAACAATACAGATTGACAATTTTTACGCTCAGATACTCTGGGTATTGAATGTTGGTGGGGTAAATGAACAAGACCAGACAGTGCAGGGGTGTGGAATTTATTAAAATATCTACTTGTCCAGGGGACAGGTTGCTTCTCAAATCTTCTTGTCCTGTAAAAGGATCTACTTGTCCCTTTGGTGCCATGTAGTGTGGCGACAAATTATGGCAGCAATTAATAGCCTCTCTGATTATGCCAGGGCTACTACCATAGTAGGGCTTGAATACTTGGAGTTTCAATCCCTACTGTAGCAATTTCCTTATTTTGCCACCTTTCTGCAGATCTGCATACTGGCGCTGGAGGAAGCAGTAAGCAATAGTTCCAGGGCTGGAATGCCTTTGAGTCTGCAAACTTACTAACCTGCATGTTTTAAAGATTTTCACCAGCTTCTCTCTAATATTTTCCCATAATAAGAAAGGTTGTACATTTACTCCTGACAATGGCAGAATTAGAACTTCTTCCAGGGTTGGGAAGAAAGTGGCTGGAGGGAAAATGAACTTGCAAATGCTCAATAGATTTTCACATGAGCAAATCTACACATTGTATTTACCCATGCTAAAATACAGTTCACAAATATTTTATAGGGTACGACATATACCATGGGTGCACTTTTGTGACTTTCTTTAAGAATTTGGGGCCACAAGTAGGTAGGTTCAGATTTGTGACCTGCAAATTGTGAGTCGCAAATCCGAATGTAGGATGGTGTCCTTGACACCATCTGTGATTCGCAAGGGCTTCGCAAATGCCCACATCATGAATAATCATGAGGTGGGTCGCAATTTGCGACCCCCTCGCGAATGGTGGCCTGCTGGAGACAGCAGACCACCATGTCTGTGACTGCTTCTCAATAAAGCAGTTTTTTTTGGTTTTTTTTGTAATGCAGCCCGTTTTCCTTAAAGGAAAACGAGATGCATAACAAAAACGAAAAATGAAACGTTTTCGTTTCATTTTTTCAGAGCAGGCAGTGGCTCTGAAAAAATGTTTACAGTGACATTCACAATGGGGAAGGGGTCCCATGGGGATCCCTTCCCTTTTGCGAAAGTGTTAGCACCCATTTGAAATGGGTGCAAACTGCGATTGGTTTGCGCCCGCGTTCGCGGTCACAAAACAATCCTACATTGCACTGCGAGTTGCAATTAGGAAGGGAACACCCCTTACTAATTGCGAATCGCAAACCCGTTTTGTGATTCGGTAACCAGGTTACTGAATCGCAAAACTGGGTTTGTGCATCGCAATGTGCTTTTTGCACGTCGCAAACAGCGAAAGTCGCTGTTTGCGACATGCAAAAAGCTACCTACATGTGGGTCTTGGTCCCTAATTAGGTCTGGTGTTAACAAAGACATTTTGTTTTTATTAAATTTCTATTTCTCTCTCTTTCGGCTGGCTTTACTGTGAGTGATCGCATTCTGCTCTTCCACAAGGAGCATATTGCCACACAAAGTAGTTTTGTTCAGTGTCAGGAACTACAGTGGCAATCAGTGACGTAACGAAACTGGAGGGTGCCCCTTTGCAAAGAACATGGAGGAGCCCCCTCTCCAGACTCACTCAGGGCAGGTGCTGTGCTGAAGGGGCCCCCTGGAGGGCGGCTGCGGGGCCTTTGTTATGCCGCTGGTGGCAACGTGTGCTTTAAGAGTTCAAAAACTTTTTGTGGGGGTTTTGCCAATGTTTGTTACAATGTTGAGGGCCTGGTAGCTCCCACAACAATAAAGTGTTACAAAAGCCATGTCAAAACAAGACACACATTGATAAAACTAAAAGACTTATAAAAATATGTCAGATCAGTTGGCTTTGTCAGTGTTTGTTTATTTTCATGCTTCCCATAATCGTGTTGAAAATGGTTACACTGATTTTCCATTAGAAATATTTTTGGGAAATACTAGCATGCATCAACACATTTTACTAAATGACACTTCATTTGCATATAATCAGAGAGCATTCTGGGAGCATTATACTTAGCCTCTTAGCCTAAACTTTTCAAACATGTGTGTACACGTTTTTTTTTTTGTTTGTACTGGAACCAACGTCAGTAGTGAAGTGTGACCTTAAAACATTTATTTACAGCACGCACCCTAATAATGAAGGCTTTCAAAAAATGAACCATAAATACAAGTTCGAACAGCATTATCTTTTGGAAACACATTACCTCAACTGCAGAGAGTTCCACTCTCTGTAAACAGACAGCCAAAGGGTTTGTGCAGCAGGGGGTTGGGCCTACTTGTCCCAAGGACAAAGTAAACATAAAAACTTGTTGCCCTTGACCCCAAACAAGATGTGTTGGGCGATAGGAATTCCACATCCCTGCAGTGGCAAATGGTGAGCTGTGAGCATGCATGACAAGGCATTTTGGTGACATATTTTGTGTTGTGACTTACCACACTCCACTCCCCCAGGTACTCCTGTCAAGCCCTCAGGATGCAGGATAGCCAATGCCTTCTCCTCCCAGGGAAAGAGATGTAATGGGGCACTGGGAGGGCCACCACCAGTCATTTTGGGTTTGCAGCGGGTGCCTAGAGACCAGGGAATGGACCTTGCCCCTGAGGTCATTGCACCTATTCCTGATGTCCTCCTTTGTGTGCAGGGTGGTACCTACAGCATTCACTCTGTCAATGATCCTGTCCCACATTTCAATTTTCCTATCGAGAGAAGTATGCTGGACTTGTGCTCCAAACAATTGTGGCTCTACTCTTATGATTTCATCCACCATGACTCTTAACTCATCTTCTGTAAAACGTGGAGTTTTAGAATGTGACATGGTGGATAAAAATATGTGACAGTGACTTACTAAACAGGGTAAGTGCAAAAAGGTGTGAATGAACAAAAGTGTGTGCAGGGTATTCTATGGGATGTTAAAAAAATTGGGGTGCCTAATCTATGGGAAAACGGTGGTCCGTGTTTTTGTTGTGCTGTGTAAATGCAAGGTTTGTGGTCCATGAAAGGGTGTGTTTTATAATGTCCTTTGCAGGTGTGTCCACTGTGGGAATGTGTGCTAGATGTGATATTTTCAGATTCATCCAATGTGCAGTTATCTTTTACTTTGCTGACCGTGAACCGCCGTGGTTCAGACCGCCATTGGCTGACTGACATTAAGGGACCGCCATGGGTACTGTGTGCTTGCAATATACTCAGTGGTTGCTCATGGTGCTGACGACGCTGGAGGTCAGACTGCCTATTTATAGGCTGCAGCACCACTGGCAGCCTGCCATTTTCGCTTGGCAGTCCTGCCTGTGCAACACGTAATAGGGCAGTTTGAAAGGTCGCCAAAGTGGTGGTCGTTTCAGGATTGCCAGCATGGGGGTCTGAGGGTCCGACCACCAAACTCGTAATGAGGCCCAAGGTACTTAAATCCAAAGGTACATATACAGCAAAGAGAGTTATCCTTCCACCTCAAAATCCAAGTGATAAGTAACCAGGAGATGGACTAAGCACTGGGAGGAGCCTGCTGGACAGGAACAGGAAGTTAGAGGGGCACGTCCTTCCTGTTGGGAAAAAAAAGTGAAAAAAAAAAGATTTCTCGCATTAAAAAAACAACTTGTCCGTTGGAGAAGAAAATCCACTCGAAAATGTATTTTTGAGTAGATTTAGCTGCTTCTCAAGTAGAAAATCTACTCGAGGTGTGCTCGCAAGCAGCAATATAATGGTGCAATTGCGGTCGGAAGCCATGTGAGGGGGTTTGAAATCCCATGCTCTCTCGCTAGCGGTCTGAGAATACTGTGGCACGAGCAAATGGCAAAAACAAATCTCACACATGCAAATTGAAAGAATGAATTACATATCACTTTTTGAGAAGGACAGTTCTTACTACTGGCCAAATGTGCAGTCAACAAACCTGCATTTTAATCCTGAAATCCTTCTTGACTTATTTATTACTTTTACTGGGAATGACCAAATTTGCTGAAGGTTTTTTGCCATGTTCCTGTTTTCACTGAGACATCTCATTGTGTGCTAAACTTTCTATTTTATTATCAACACCTCATTAAGCAATAATTCATCCTTCATTAATAACTCTTCATCGATATTATCCTGCTAACAATTGGTTGTGTGATACAACCTCCCGACCCCCTCGTCCCACCCCTAAACCCTAACATGCCCAAAAATCTACCCCACTCTAGCCTAAAAACGACCCAAACCCCTGCCCTAAACCCTACCTTACCCTGTCCTAAAAACTATCCCAACCCCCACCCCAACCCTAAACCGTAAAAGCTTCCCATGCCCTGTCTTTAAACCTACCCCACTTGTCCTAAAAACTACCCCAACCCCTCGCCCTAAACCCTAAAACACACCCTTTCCTAAAAACTACCCCACCCTGTCCTAAAAACTATCCGTCCCTACACCCCCACCCTAAACTGTAAATCCTACTCTGCTCTGTCCCAAAAACGACCCTGCCCTAAACCCTAAAAGCTACCCTGCCCTGTCCTAAAAACTACCCTGACCCCCACCCTAAACCCTAAAACCTACCTTGTCCTAAATACTACTCCACCCTGTCCTAAAAACGACCTGACCCCCCTTCTCTGAACCCTAAAATCGACCTCACGCTGTCCTAAAAACTAACCGGACCACCACCCCGCCCTAAACGCTAAAACCTACCCTGTCCTAAAAACTCCCCCACTCTGTCCTAAAAACTACCCCCCGCCCCACCCCCGCCGTGAACCCTAAAACCACCCTGGCCTCCACTCCACCCTAAACCCTAAAACCTACTCCACCCTGTCTTAAAAACTACCCCACCATGTCCTAAAAACTACCCCACTTCCCCACCCTGAACCCTAAAAGCTACCATGCTCTGTCCTAAAACCTACCCCACCCTCTCCTTAAAACTACCCCGACTCCCCACCCCTGCAATAAAACCTACATCGCCCTGTCCTTAAAAATACCCCCACCCACCCCAGCCCACTTACCCGGCCGAATTCCTCTTCAGGTTGTTACTACTAGGTGTGCCTGAACCACGCAAATGCATGGACCCATATATATACTTTTTTAGCGCCGCTTTTGCGTCAAAAAATTACGCAAATGCAGCGCTAAAAAAGTATAAATATGGGCAATGGGTGGTCATTACAACATTGGCGGTAAAAGCCGCTTACCGCCGTGCAGAAGACCAGCCAACACACCGCCGCAGCCACGGAATTCTGCCACAGCTATTATGACCCACATCTTGGAATCCGCCAAAATTCAGACACCCACACAAGTCCGCCACACCAAAGGTCAGTGATAAACTGGCGAAAACAAAACCTCCACCGTCACGCCAACAGAAATACGCCCACACTATCACGACACACTAATCCACGCGGGGGTCTTTCAACCACGGTATTCCATTGGCGGTACACACCGCCGCGCTCAAAATACACACAGATCTACAAAACTCAGCCACATTGGACAATTCGAAATACACACACCTGATACACATACACACACCACTCCCACACACCCATGACAATATAAAACACACACCCACAAACCCCTACGACAACAATTACAGAGAGAGGGCCAGAGAGAGACACCACCATCAACAAACTAGCATCCACAGGCACACAACACCATTACCCACATAACTTCCACGCACCTCACACTACACACCACTACATATCACCACACTTATCACCACACACACCACCCCACACATCACCTACACCACCCGGTGGCACGGCAAAGACACCCCAGGTTCTCGGAGGAGGAGCTCAGTGTCATGGTGGAGGAAATCGTCCGGGTAGAGCCACAGCTATTTGGATCACAGGTGCAGCACACCTCCATTGCAAGGAAGATGGAGCTATGGCGAAGAATAGTCGACAGGGTCAATGCAGTGGGAGAACACCCAAGAAATCGGGAGGACATCAGGAAGAGGTGGAACGACTTATGGGGGAAGGTGCGTTCTGTGGTCTCAAGACACCACCTGGTGGTTCAGCGGACTGGCGGCGGACCACCACCTCCTCCCCCACAACTAACAACATGGGAGGAGCAGGTCGTCGCGATTCTGCCTCCTGAGGGCCTCACAGGAGTCGGTGGAGGAATGGACTCTGGTAAGTCAAATCTTAACTATTACATCCCCCACCCTACCTGCATGCTATCACATACCCCCACCCTCGCCCCCACCCCTATCACTCCAACTCCTCACAAATGTACCAATATCACAAACCACACATCCCAACACCAAGCCCTGCATGCAACAACAACACATGGACACCCATCACTAAAGCATGCCCACTGCACATACCCATACACCCCCCTAAACCATCATCACACAAGCTCCCACACAGGAATGCCAGCACTGGGGTACACGGTCACCCACCCATTGCACACCATGACACACACAGATGCAATAATCATGCCTTTCCACCCCTGCAGGACCACTACCCAACGTCACCAGACAGGAGGGTCCAGACATGTCCACTCCACCCACAGAAGAGGCCCACAGTGATGACAGCACCTCTGTCCAACTGGATCTAGATGACCAGCCCGGACCATTGTGGGCCTCAGGACAGTCGGTTCCCCTCACACAGGCACAGGCCACCACAGACCTTCCCTCCTCTGGAAACACCAGCACAGCACCCACCCAGCGGGCCCAAACCTCCGTCCCCAGGACACGTCAATCAGCTGTGTGTCCACCACTACAGGGAACCCAGGATAACCCACCACCCCAACAACAACAGGGACCTGGGGGCAGTGGCAGTGGACACATGGTCCAGGGGACAGAGGCCCAGGAACACAGGGGAACTGGGAGGGCTGTTGTGCGACAGGGGGCGGACAGGCCAAGGGAACCCACTCTCCACGAGGCCCTCTCCTCCAACATGGGAGCATACCACCACTCCCAGGAGACGATGGCAACGGTACTGGCCAAGTTTCAGGAGACCCAGCGCATGCAGAAGGAACAGTATTTGGGCTTCAGGGAGGAACTCTGAACCATCAGCTCCGCCCTGGGCACCATCGTAGGAGTGCTGAAGGAAGTACTCAACACCAGGAGGGACACTGTGGCACTCCAAGGGGCCCCTGACACTAGCATGGATGATGAACTGCCCACCACCTCTGCCGGCGCTAGAGGACAGGACGCCCCGCCACAGGACCACCACACCAGCACCCCACCCCCTGCAGACGGAGAACCACCCCGCAAACGGTCCCTGAGATCCAGGAACAAGACAGAGCACGATGCCAAGAAATGAGACCACCCTGATTGTCATCCTACTGTCCCACTTTGTCACCCTGTCCATATTGAAACTGCCCCAGCTCCACTTCCTATGCCCATACGGGCAATGCACCTGTGAGACTAATAGACTGGACTCTGCCATGGACACTCCTCCGCCATCACCCTTCACCATTTAACTTCCCCCTCCAATATTTTATATATAAATAAACACACCTAAAGCACCAAAAGATCTGGAGTCTGTCTGTGATTTCGAAATAGTGTATTTGCAATTACAGTGACAAAATGTTCATGAAATAGTAATGTCAATATACCTATGTCACACAGCTCTAGTCCATGAGGAATCTAAGCAGATGACACACGTTGGGACCCACACCTGTGAAACCGTAAGGGAAAGTGACAACTCAGTGACCATACACTGGGTGAAATCGACTGACAGGAGAGAGGTAGAAGTGCAAAAGTACATGTAGTAGGCAGGAATGTATTCTCACCTGTGTTTCACTGGAAATATTGCTGGATGACTGAGTCCCTGTTCTGCATGTATTCTTCCTCTGCTTCCACCTCATCACTGTCCACAGGCTCCACAGCTGCACAACACCGCCATCTGGACCATCCTCCTGCAGAAAAGGCACCTGTCGTCGCAAAGCCACGTTGTGAAGCATATAGCAGGCCACGATGATCTGGCACACCTTCTTTGGTGAGTAGAATAGGGATCCACCGGTCATATGCAGACACCTGAACCTGGCCTTCAGGAGGCCGAAGGTCCGCTCGATCACCCTCCTAGTTCGCCCATGGGCCTCATTGTAGCATTCCTCTGCCCTTGTCCTGGGATTCCTCACTGGGGTCAGTAGCCATGACAGGTTGGGGTAACCAGAGTCACCTAATAGCCACACACAGTGCCTCTGGAGTTGACCCATCACATAAGGGATGCTGCTATACCGCAGGATGTAGGCGTCATGCACCGAGCCAGGGAACATGGCATTCACATGGGAGATGTACTGGTATGCCAAACATACCATCTGTACATTCATCGAATGATAACTCTTCCGGTTCCTGTACACCTGTTCACTCCTGTGGGGGGGGGACCAAAGCCACATGGGTCCCATCAATGGCACCTATGATGTTGGGGATATGTCCAAGGGCACAGAAGTCACCTTTCACTGTAGGCAAATCCTCCACCTGAGGGAAAACGATGTAGCTCCGCATGTGTTTCAGCAGGGCAGACAACACTCTGGACAACACGTTGGAAAACATAGGCTGGGACATCTGGGACATCCCTGATGCCATGGCCACAGTTGTTTGAAAAGACCCACTAGCAAGGAAATGGAGCACTGATAGCACCTGCACTTGAGGGGGGATTCCTGTGGGATGGCAGATTGCTGATATCAGGTCTGGCTCCAACTGGGTACACAGTTCCTGGATTGTGGCACGGTCAAACCTGTAGGTGATAATCACATTTCTTTCCTCCATTGTCGACAGGTCCACCAGCGGTCGGTACACCTGAGGATTCCACCATCTCCTCACATGTTCCAGCGGACGGTGCCTATGAAGGACAACAGCGAGCACAGAGTCAAACAACTCAGAGGTATGTACCCACAATCTACACAGAACACCATTCATGCACAAAATGTGGCCTGTATGTGTGTTGAGACTAGGCCTAGGTAGGTGTGACGCAGTTGGTAATTAGGCCATGTGGGCTCCTGAAATGGCAGCTGCCTGACCTGTAGAGTGGGACAATGGGATGTGAGGTAACTGCGCTGGCGCTGTACACCGTCGCGGTAGGCGGTCGAAGACCGCGGCGCAATGCTGCATTGGTTAACATTGGATGGGTCCCAGGAGCCAATGACGATGTATGCAGGCCATGATGGTACGCACCGCCGCGGACGTGACCGCCATTTTCTATCACTTCAATCACTCGATACCTGATCTTCGACAAGAGAGGACCTACACTGCAAGTGCTGCTGTGACCTCGGTCTGGAAGAGACAATAGCTCGTGCGTCAGGGGAAAGGGCCCCTGCCTTCACATCGGAGGAGTTGGAGAAGCTCGTTGATGGGGTCCTCCCCCAGTACACGCTACTCTACGGTCCTCCAGACCAACAGGTAAGTTCACAGGGAGCATGTTGTATGGGCTATGCCTGTGTGGAGAGGGCTGGTTGTAAGAAGGAAGGGGGCAGAGTTATGCGTGCATGAAAGACGGTGGGTGCATGTGCCACATGGCAAGGGTAGGGATGGGGGCCACTCACTTTGACGGCGCAGTTGGTAATGACTTCTCTTCGTACCCTCTACATTTCATGTAGGTCAGCACCCACCAGAAGAAGGATATTTGGCGTGCCATCGCCAAGGACGTCCGGACCCTGGGGGTCCACCACAGACAGAGCACCCACTGCCGGAAGAGATGGGAGGACATTCGCCGCTGGAGCAAGAAGCCGGCTCAGCTAGGGATGGCCTCCCAACGTGGGAGGGGTGCCCGTCGAACCATGACCCCCCTGATGTTCAGGATCCTGGCGGTGGCCTACCCGGAGTTGGATGGGCGCTTGAGGGCATCACAGCAGACACAAGGGGGTGAGTACACTCTCATTCAGCTGACTTTGCGTGCAGTGGAGGTGTCTGGGTGGGGGAGGGAGGGCTGTGGGTTTCCCTAGGCCAGGGCGAGTTCCGTAGGCTAGGCCCCTCCGTAAGGCATAGCCCTGTGGCCCCCCACCCCACCTCTGTAGAGTGCCAAGTACAGCTATTCATGCACCTGTGTCATCTATGTGTGCAGATGTCGTCCATATCCTTGTAGGCCATTTCCCAGAAATTGCACTGTAGAGCCCAATAGCGCGACGTAGTGCAGGGGGCTTCTGTGTCTGTCTTGTCCACCAACGATAGCGGTAATCCATGCACTCAACATGTCTTTCTTCTGTCCCCCCCCACTTTTTTGTGGTCTCCCTGTTCTTGTGTGCATTAGCATCATCAGGCGGAGGAGCAGTGGCACCGGAGCACGAGGGAGCTGCATCCCACATGGCCATGGAGGGCCACACTACGGACTCAGAATACACCAGTGGGACGGAGGGCGAGGGGAGCACCACGGCGGGGAAAGGAGCTGAAACCAGAGACACGGACTCGTCCTCCGATGGGAGCTCCCTTGTGGTGGCGGCAACATCTGTGCTCCCCACTTCTACAGGTACAGCCGCCACCCCCCCCTACCAGCACCGCCCTCCCAGCAGCCCCTCAGCCTTCGCCCCGTGCCCACTCACCCAGGAGGGTGGGCATCACCTTCGCCCCAGGCACCTCAGGCCCTGCCCCAGTCACCCCTGCTGCCCTCAGTGAGGAGGCCATTGACCTCCTCAGGTCACTCACTGTTGGGCAGTCTACCATTCTGAATGCCGTCCAGGGTGTAGAAAGGCAGTTGCAACAAACTAATGCATTCCTGAAGGGCATTCATTCTGGTCAGGCGGCCCTTCACCGATCCTTTCAAACTCTTGCCTGAGCACTGATGGCAGCCATTGTCCCTGTGTCTAGCCCCCCCCTCCAAATTCCTCCACCCAGACCCAATCCCCTGTACCTCTGCCTATCCCAAGCACACCATCAGACCAGCCTGCACACACCTCACCACACAAGAGAAGCTCAGGCAAACATAAGCACCACACATCCCACAGGCACTCATGCAAGCATCACACATATACAGACACACCAACATCCACTGCCTTCACTGTGTCCCCCTCCTCGTCGTCTCTCTCCTCCCTCCCAGTCTCGTCTACACTCACACCTGCATGCACTACCTCTACAGCCACTACGTCCCTTTCCAGCCCACCCACCATCACACCCCGCTCACGTGCAGCCACCACCCCCACTACCATTCACACGTCCCCTGTGTCCTCTCCCAGTGTGTCTGTGACGCCCCCTCCGAAGATACACAAACGCAGGCACACACCCACCCAACATACATCCACCTCACCACAGCCTCCAGCACATGCACCTGCACCCAAAGCCACAAAACCTACACCTCCTACAACCACCACCTCTTCCTCCACTCCCAAACCCCCTCCAGCTACCCGTCCCAGTGTGTCCAAACAACTTTTCCTGTCCACCCTTAACCTATTCCTCCGCCCCCCGTCCAACTCATAGGTCCCGAACCAGCACCTCAGCCACAAGATCTCCGGGACCAGTGGTGCCTGTTGTCACAGGTATGTGGAGTGCACCGGCCACCAGGACAGCCAGTGTGTCACGGAGCCACAGCACAGCCAGTCCCCCCCCTGTGAAGCACCAGAAGTTGGCCAGTGCCCGGCGGGGGAGGGGGACTCCAGCCACCCAAGGCGCTCCCAGGGGTTCCGGAGGGAGTGTGGACTCCTCCCAAGGTGGGGAAGGGCCACAAGAAACCCGGCAAGTCTGAGAGGAGCAGCACGGCAGAGAAGCCCGCCATCATCCCCGCTGCCCAGGAGGGCCCCGCCAGCCCCATCGTCGCTGCCCAGGAGGCCACTGCCAGCCCCATCGTCGCTGCCCAGGAGGGCCCCGCCAGCCACAGCCCAGCTGCCCAGGAGGGCCCCGCCAGCAGCCCAGATGCCCAGGAGGGCCCTGCCAGCCACAGCACACCTGCCCAGGAGAGCCCCGCCAGCCACAGCCCAGCTGACCAATGAAGGACCGCCAGCCCCAACCAAGCTGGGCAATGAAGGACCGCCAACTCAAGCACCACTGCACAGGGCAAGCACCGCTGAACAGGGCAAGGACCGCCAACTCAAGCACCGCTGCACAGGGCAAGCACCGCTGAACAGGGCAAGGACCGCTGAATAGGGCAAGGACCGCCAACTCAAGCACCGCTGCACAGGGCAAGCACTGCTGAACAAGGGAAGGACCGCTGAACAGGGCAAGGACCGCAACTCAAGCACCGCTGAACAGGGCAAGCACCGCTGAACAGGGCAAGGACTGCCAACTCAAGCACAGCTGAACAGGGCAAGGACGGCCAACTCAAGCACCGCTAGCCCATGAGCGGCAGGGGCACTGACGCAACAGGGACCGTCACGGGGTGAGTGATGCACTCTGGGCACCAGTCTTCCTCCAGAACCAGTGGAGAAAGACATCCACTGCCTCAGTCCTTGGCAGGATGAAGCACTCTGGGCACCAGTCCCCCTCCAGAACCAGTGGAGAGATACATCCACTACCTCAGTCCTTGGCAGGATGAAGCACTCTGGGCACCAGTCCCCCTCCAGAACCACTGGAGAAAGACATCCACTACCTCAGTCCTTGGCAGGATGAAGCACTCTGGGCACCAGTCTCCCTCCAGAACCAGTGGAAAAAGACATCCTCTACCTCAGTCCTTGGCAGGATGAAGCACTCTGGGCACCAGTCCCCCTCCAGAACCAGTGGAGAAAGACATCCACTACCTCAGTCCTTGGCAGGATGAAGCACTCTGGGCACAAAGCCCCCTCCAGAACCAGTGGAGAGATACATCCACTACCTCAGTCCTTGGCAGGATGAAGCACTCTGGGCACAAAGCCCCCTCCAGAACCAGTGGAGAGATACATCCACTACCTCAGTCCTTGGCAGGATGAGGCACTCTGGGCACCAGTCCCCCTCCAGAACCAGTGGAGAAAGACATCCACTACCTCAGTCCTTGTCAGGATGAAGCACTCTGGGCAAAAAGCCCCCTCCAGAAACCAGTGGAGAATGTTATCCACTTGAGAGACTGTATCTTTGCACTCCCCAGGATTGATCAGTGGGCAAACCACCCACTCTAGAGACTTGAGAGACTGTGGCTTTGCACTCCCCAGGATTGATCAGTTGGCAAACCACCCACTGTAGAGACTTGAGAGACTGTGGCTTTGCACTCTCCAGGATTGATCAGTGGGCAAACCACCCACTGTAGAGACTTGAGAGACTGTGGCTTTGCACTCCCCAGGATTGATCAGTGGGCAAACCACCCACTGTAGAGACTTGA
Organism: Pleurodeles waltl; assembly: GCF_031143425.1. Lineage (NCBI taxonomy): Eukaryota > Metazoa > Chordata > Amphibia > Caudata > Salamandridae > Pleurodeles > Pleurodeles waltl. The sequence goes on along the minus strand of NC_090441.1, from coordinate 12,876,812 downwards.
GAGACTGTGGCTTTGCACTCCCCAGGATGGAACAGTGGGCAAACCACCCACTGGAGAGACTTGAGAGACTGTGGCTTTACACTCCCCAGGATTGATCAGTGGGCAAACCACCCACTGTAGAGACTTGAGAGACTGTGGCTTTGCACTCCCCAGGATACATCAGTAGGCATGGAGGCCCCTCGTGGATCTGGCGTCGTGCACTCATCCGGCTGAGGTGCCCTCCCTTCCTTTCCCCCTGAGGTGCCTGTTGTATTTCTATCTGATGTCCCTGCAGTGTTCTCTCTGTTTTGATCTGGTATCGTGTGTGGGCCTCGCTCATGCATTTTGGGCCCAGTGGTCCACGGACTATGAATGGTGCAATACCTGGACTAATAATCTTGGTGTATATTTTGTTAATAGTGTACATATGTATATTTTTGCTTACTGAATTTTGATATATTACAATGGTTACACTCATTTCCTTTTGTCTTTGCATTCTTCCGGGGGGGTTGGGGGTGTAACTATAATGTATAAATATGTATTAGTGTGTGTGTTGTAGTGGGTGAGGGTGGGGGTGGGGGTGTTGCGTGTGTGTGTCACTGTTTTTTGCTTCCCCCCTCCCCTGTGTTGTAGGTGCAGTACTCACCGTGGTCTTCGCCGCCGGCGTTGGTGCTCCTGGTACAGGAGCAGGAAGACTATCGCAGGGATAATTTGGAGTTCCGGGTCCATGGTGTCCTCCTTCCTCGTGGAGTGTGTAGAGGCGAGCGTTTTCCCTTCGAAATTCCTGTTTCCGCCATGTTTTTATCCGCGGTGTATCCGCCCCGGAAAAGGTGGCGGATTGGCCTGTCATAATAGTGTGGACGGTACATTGTCCTCCGCCTGCCTGTTGGCGGTGACCTCCGAGCTGTTTGTTTGTACCGCTGTGGCGGTCGGAGTGTTAAAGTGGCTGTCTTAGTTGGCGGTTTCCGCCACGGTTGTAATTCCCAAAAAAATTCCGCCGGCCTTTTGGCGGTGTTACCGCCGCTTTAACACCGTCCACCAGGGTTGTAATGACCCCCATGGTGCCTTAACGACGCATTTGTGTGGCTCAGGCACATACGTGGTTCAGGGCAAGCGTGGTAACACCTGCGTGCTTACGGCCTGTGTGGCTCTGGCCGCGTTGTAAAGGCCGTTTCCCAGCCAACCTCTGTGTTGTAAGCTTCCATACACAGAAGCCAGACGACCATAAATATCAAGTTTATTTCAGACTTCATCCATTAAGAGCCAGACTCTCTCCAACTGCCAGTTAAGTTAAATTACAACCAAATTAAATATTTTAAGAATTCTCATCATCAAATAACTGCATGGTAACACTGCAGCTTTCATTCTTCAACACGTAAATGTAAAACACTCCACGACGTTTCCCCTTAAAGATAAATAACAGAATTAGCATAAAGGGAACTACAAAATTATATAAAATTCAAGAACAACCATCAATATCACAGGCAGCAGAAGAATGAAAGGCAACCAAACCCCGAGTTCCACACACATACCACCAGAAGAAGTTAACAGAACCTAATCTGCAAGCGCGTTAGGCGAGAACTCTTGGGAAGAAACCACTTTTCTCCTCTTGGTCGACCATCTCCATGTCCAAAAAGCATATCTCCTCATTCCTGGGTTACTAACAGACAATGACTGTCCTACCACTTCACAACCAACTTTAACAACTCTCTCAGTATTCCACCAATTGCGCCCTTTCATCCTGCCTGCTTTACCACACACTTTGTCAACCACAACTGAGTCACCATATTTCCCTTTTTTTATATGACCAGTTTTTAGTACAAATATATTGCCCACATTAAAGGTAATTTTTCATACACGTTTACTCTTACCAAATGAAACTGTTTGTTTGGTTTGTGTAACATTATTTCTCACATACTCCTCATTTCATCCTTGGACACACCTTGTCTGACCCACTTAGCCTTCCATGCTGGACACAACTTGGTGGGAGGTTTATGGCCTCTAAACAATTTAAATGGAGACACTATAGTTTTCGATAGGTAAGCGATGCTTTAAAACCATCCCATAGAGTGCTACAATAATGACAACTGCATGTTTGAAGAGTCTGCCCAATGAACACATTTCACACATTGCACCCTGTCCTAAAAACTACCCCACCCTGTCCTAAACACTACCCCACCCTGTCCTAAAAACTACCCCAACCAACCGCCCCTGCCCTGAACCCTAAAACGTACCCTGTCCTCTCCTAAAAACTACCCTGATCCCCCGCCCTGCCCTAAACCCTAAAAGCTAACCCGCTCTGTCCTAAAACCTACCCCACCCTGTCATACAAACTACTCACTTCGCCCTAAACCCTAAAAGCTACTGTGTCCTAAAAACTACCCAACTCCCCCACCCTAAAACCTGCCCTGCCCTGTCCTAAAAACTATCCTGCCTCTGCTCCAAACCCTAAAAGCTGCCCTGTCCTCAAACCTACACTGCCCTGTCCTAAAAACTACCCTGGCACCCTGCCCCCACCCACAAACCCTAAAACCTACCCTGTCCTAAAACTACCCCACCCTGTCCTAAAAACGACGCCAATCCCCAGCCCTGGGGAAACGGTATTTACAATGTGGCTGGAGCCATGCAGGCCATAAGCATGCAAGCCTTACCGGTTTTGACCTGAACCACGCATGTGCCTGAACCATGCAAATGCGTGGTTAAGGTGACATGCATTTGCGTGGTTCAGGCACACAGGAGGAGCAGCCGGAAGAGGAAAGCAGAGGATGGATAAGTGGGGCTGAGGTGGGAGGGGGAATCTTTAAGGACAGGGTGGGGTAGGTTTTAGAGTTCAGGGGGGTTTGGGGTTGGTGTAGATTTTAGGACAGGGTGAGGCAGGTTTTAGAGTTCAGGGGTGGGGGGTCAGGTTAGTTTTAAGGACAGGATGGGGTCGGTTTTAGGGTTTAGGGGGCGGGGGTCAGGGTCGTTTTTAGGACTGGCAGGGTAAGTTTTAGGATTTAGGGCGGGGACAGGGAATCGGGGTTGCTTTTAGGACAGGGTGGGGATTGTTTTGGCCAGGGTAGGTTTTAGGGTGTAGGGCGTGGTGGGGGTCGGGTAGTTTTTAAGACAGGATGGGGTAAGTGTTGGGACAGGGTAGCTTTTAGGGTTTAGGGAGGGGTGGAGTAATTTGTAGGACAAGGCAGGGTTGGATTTGGGGTGTAGGGTGGGGGTTGTGGGTCAGGTAGTTTTAAGGACAGGGCGGGGTATGTTTTAGGGTTCGGGGCGGGGGTGGAGGGTCCAGTAGTTTTTAGGACAGGGTGGGGCAGTTATTAGGACAGGATATGTTTTAGCATTTAAGGCGGGGTGGAGGTAGGGGTAGTTTTTAAGACTGGGCGGGGATAGATTTTAGGGTTCAGAGAAGGGGAGTCAGGGTGGTTTTTAGGGTTGGGTGGGATAATTTTTAGGACAGGGTAGGTTTTAGCGTTTAGGGTGGGGGGTCAGGGTAGTTTTTAGGACAGGGCGGGGTAGGTCTTAGGACAGGGCAGGGTAGGTTTTAAGGTTTAGGGTGGGGACGTTTTCAGGACAGGGCAAGGCAGGATTTAAGGTTTAGGGTGGGGGTGTGGGGACGAGTAGTTTTTAGGACAGGGTGGGGTAGTTTTTAGGAAAGGGTAAGTTTTAGGGTTTAGGGCAGAGGGTTGGGGTAGTTTTTAGGACAGGGGGGGTAGGTTTTAGGACAGGGCATGGTAGCCTTTACTATTTAGGGTGGTTGCAGGGGATGGGGTAGTTTTTAGTACAGGGTAAGTTAGGATTTAGGGCAGAGGTTCAGGGTAGATTTCGGTACAGAGTGGGGTAGATTTTTTAACACAGTAGGTTTTAGGATTTTGGGGCGGGGCGAGGGAGTCGGGGGGGTTGTATCACACAACCATACATGACGTTACCAAATATACCTATACTAAGCATGCTTTTACAATTAAATTTGTTGTAAAGGCTTGCATGGTTAAGACACGGTCGTTCTTCCAACTGCGTTAGTAAGCCATGCGTGGTTCTGTCATACAACCCTGCCCTGACCCCTAAAATCTAACCTGCCCTGTCCTAAAAACTACACCTACCCCAACCTAAACCCTAAAACCTACCCTGTCCTAGAAACTTCCCCACCCTGTCCTAAAAATTACCCGACCCCCCGCCCCTTTCCTAAACCGTAGAACCAACCCTACCCTGTCCTAAAAACTACCCCTACTCCTACCCCCACCCCTGCCCTAAACCTTAAAACCTACTGTGTCATAAAAACGAACCCACCCTGTCCGAAAAACTACCTTGATCCTGCCCCACCCTAAAACCTACCCTGTCATAAAAACTACCCTGAACCCCTGCCCCGCCCTAAACCCTAAAACCTACCCTGCCCTATCCTAAAAAACGACCCTGACCCCCAACACCACCCTAAACCCTACCCCATCCTGTCCTAAAAACTATCCCGCCCTGTCCTAAAAACTGTCCCGAACTCCCTACCCCACCCTAAACCCTAAAACCTAAGCCAGCCTGTCCTAAACATTATCCTTACCCCCTGTTGTAAGCTTCCATACACAGGAGTCAGGAGACCATAAATATCAAGTTTATTTCAGTTTTCATCCATTAGGAGCCAGACTCTCTCCAACTGCCAGTTAAGTTAAATTAAAACCAAATGAAAAATGTAAAGAATTCTCATCATCAAATAACTGCATGATAAAACTGCAGCTTTCATTCTCCAACACGTAAATGTAAAACACTCCATGACGTTTCCCCTTAACGATAAATAACAGAATTAGCATAAAGGAAACGAAAAAAATACAAAATTCAAGAACAACCAACAATATCACATGCAGCAGAAAATGAAAGGCAACCAAACCCCAAATTCCACACACATACCACCAGAAGAAGTTAACAGAACCTAATCTGCAAGCACGTTAGGCGAGAACTCTTGGGAAGAAACCACTTTTCTCCTCTTGGTGGACCATCTCCATGTCCAAAAAGCATATCTCCTCATTCCTGGGTTACTAACAGACAATGACTGTCCTACCACTTCACAACCAACTTTAACAACTCTCTCAGTATCCCACCAATTGTGCCCTTTCATCCTGCCTGCTTTACCACACACTTTGTCAACCACAACTGAGTCACCATATTTGCCTTTTTTTATATGACCAGTTTTTAGTACAAATATATTGCCCACATTAAAGGTCGTTTTTCATACACATTTTCTCTTACCAAATGAAATTGTTTGTTTGGTTTGTGTATCCAGAACATTATTTCTCACATACTCCTCAATTCATCCTCTGACACCCCTTGTTTGACCCACTTAGCCTTCCATGCTGGACACTATTTGGATGGAGGTTTATTTCTAAACAATTTAAATGGAGACACTATAGTTTTCGAGAGGTAAGTGATGCATTAAAACAATACCGTAGAATGCTACAATAATGACAAATGCATGTTTGAAGAGTCTGCCCAATGAACACATTGCACCAAAAAGCCATTGAGGTTTGTGGGTGCCATAATGAGCTCTTTAGATGTTTGACACCCCTTACGTCAAGAACTAATGACATCCCCAAAGATGAACTGAACACTGCAGAAACCAAACGTGCCGGAAAAACTTCTAGCAAGAAAATGTCTTTCAAAAACTCTATTACCACTTTCAAGTTGGTCTCCAACACAACTCTCTCCTCAGGCTTTTTAGTTTGAAAATCAATTAAAATCAAAACAAACTGAGAGTGCAGAGGCACAGTCCAATCTAGGCCACCAAAATATATCACGGAGTCTGCGGCATGTCAAGGTGCAACCTCAATGCCCCTCATGATCTCCATTGATCAACCTGATTCTCATGCCCTCCGGAGATACCAGCCTTGCACTGTGCACCATCCTCTCCAGACAGTTTTAGTGGCACTTGCACAAACGGCTGACACCCACCTGTAACACTTTTTTCATGGGCCATCTATTCTCACAAAAGACATTACATAGGTCACTGCAGAATCTGCTACAATCTCCTTCCTTGACCATGATTTGGAAATCACACTCACTGGCTCTAGGTCTACTGGAATGATTAGACAACCTTCCTTATCTTAGTCTTCCACCACTTTGATCAATTTTCTGACAGAAACCGAGAAAGTTAGTCTGCCCTAACATACTTGCAACAATATTAAAATTGTACTGCAACAATTTGGTTGACAATCCTGCAATTCTCGGGGTATGATCCTACACCTTTTCTCTACTAGAAATGTTCTATTCCTAATGTAGGAATGTGACTTCTGTGTAACTCACCAGTAAGCCAGCAAATATTTTTCTATTTCTGAAAAATTCACTTCAGTGTCTTTCAGGACCTGGAAAGTACACCCAGATATTTTCAACTTTCCCCTTAGTCTGACTCTGTACTGTGCTCAAACCTAGATTGCTGACATCTACCATGTTGCAACACTGCATTATGGGATCGTAGGATTTGAGAATCCTGCAACTGACAAGCTGGCTCCTGATCCATTAAAAAACTTCCTGACACATCTCATCCCAAACAAACGGGACATTCTTCTTTAGTAAGACAGTCAAAGGCTTTCGGTGAGATGCATAATCATGGATAAAACATGCTTAGAACTTGCATACCTCAAAGAATGATTTCAATATGTTCTTGTCTGAAGGAGGAGTAACATCAATAATGGCACCAACAAATCCATCTCCAGGTATGTGGCATCACCAGACACCACATTCCCCAAATACTCCATTCTGGTTTTCAAATATCAACATTTCTCAACTTTCAGGACTACTCCATGCTTCTGCATCGTTGTCAGAACTTTGTCTAAAATGTTATCATGCTTTTCTCACATAGCAGCATAAATCAGTATATAATCTTAAAAAAACATGACCCCTCCTATTCCTCTAAACATCTGAAACATTATTTTCTGAAAACTGAAGCTGCCGAAGCCAAGCCAAATAACATTCTACTGTACTGAATAGTGCCAGTGGGAGAGATGGATGCCGTTCAATGCCTTGGGTTTGGGCTCTAGTGCCATTTGAATGTAAGCTGAAGCCAAATTTCATGAGCCACTTTGAGCCATCTACCAAGGCCAATAACTCATTGATCCTGGCATAGTATGTGAATCAAGCCAGATCACCTTGTTGAGACTCCAAAGATCGATACATGCCGTCAGTTCCCCACTGGTTTATACACCACATCTAAAGGAGACAGCCACAAGGATAACTTAATAGGATTATTCTTTTCTCACAAAGCTCCAAAAGCTCTTTTTCAAGATCATCCCTTATACAAAATGGCACACTACGTAACTTGTATTTCCTTGACTATTTTTTATGTTGGAATGCTAGTAGTTCCTAACACCTTGGAAAAATGGCTAAAAATGTATTAATGACATTTTCAGCCAGGTTGTCGCTCTTGACAACAGAGACTAGATCTTCTGGTCTCAGAACCACACAGAATGTTCCTGGATGGAACCATCCAAAGATTAAAAAAAACTTTTACTGCTACATAAACCTTGAAACAATGTTGCTCTCTCTGAATTCTGGGATATCTTAAAAAATCCAGAAAGTTTGATTTAGGACCCTCATAAGACACTGCCAATTAGGAGGTTCTATGCGTCTGTCAGACTATATTTCCTGGAACAACTCCTGTGTTATCATTCTTGCTTCAGAATCCACAAGTAACTTTGGACTTTCATCACCAGCACCAATATTCACAAAGCGATCCACACACTGTAAGGGATTTCCTTTCCCTATTTCCCTCACACTAACAAGTAAAACAATGTATTTTAAGTCTTCCTAGATTTTAGGCAGCATACCCACATCCAAACTCTCTTAAACATAACTCTGAAACATTTGTCACACTATTTCCAACCCGTCTGGTACTCTGACATAAGTTGGCAAAGTGTACCACCTTACTGCATGATCTGCAAGATACATTTTTGGAAGGACTAGAACCACTTCTACTACTTTTCACATGGACAACAGTATCAACAGGGATGGCTCCTCCACAATGGCGGAGGAGTGTCTCTGCACGGGCTAAGAGCTATCAGCTGAAAAATAAAACAATTTTTCCATTATTGTTATATTTTTCAGATTCTGGCTCAGCCAGCATGTGCAGGGAGGGCTAGGTCATGGGATGGGGAGGAGGAGTGTAGTGCACTAAGTGTGTATGTCAGTTTGGCCGGCCATCTTAGGCCAGCCAAACTGACATGTCACTTAGTGCACTCCAACCCAGCTGTTTGCACAGCCGGGTAGGAAAAACTGCCTAGACCGCAGTGCACTGTCTGAGCCTCAGACCAAGCCATTCAAACGAATCCTGATGCTGTTCTCATGCTAGGCATAGCATGAGAGCAGCACCAGGATTGCTTGGCGAGAGCCTGTGCTGGTGTCCCAGGGACTGTTGGGACACTAGGAGAGTAGAGGAGCGAGGCAGCAGGGGGTGGTGGTGTCAGAATGGTAAGTTTTTTTATTATTCGTGTTTCTCCCGTCCCCGTGGTTGTACCCCCACCCTCCCTGACATGTATGGCAGCTGCCGCTGAGTATCACATCTGAAACATGCATTGGTTTGTCTGAAAAATCCTGTCACATCACCCTCAGCATCTTTATGACTCTTGTCCTGACAGTTTATACTAGACAAGGATTCCACACTGAAAGGAGCTTTTGCTGAATGCCTTTATCTGTGCACTGGCAAATCAACTGATACTGCACCAATCGATCTGTGAAACCTTCAAACTGGCAATCAACAATCAGTCCCCTTACGGCAGACAATTAAGAATCAACATCTCCTTCTTTTTGCCCCCTTTTAAAACAATGTGTCAGAGCCAGCCTGGGTTGTATGTCAAACCTGATCTTGATTTTTTTTTTACAACTTCAACATAGTCATCCATGACCTCCCATGCATTCCACACCGCATTTGGGAGATGCTTATACACTGCATTTACCCCAAAATGTAAAGTAATAACAGAAATTAATTCCTTTCAGGACAAATTTCAGATGCTCAAATTGCACCCAAACATGCTTCACTTCAAAATCGTCAAGCCAACTCCTCCACAGAACTGAGGGTCACCAGGTGTTTCAAAAAAACCAATGAGGGGGTGGGTTAGCTGACTGCAGGATAATCATCACTATGAGGTAAGCTGGAGACTTCGAAGATAGTGAATGCTCATACACACATTATAGAAGTAAACTAACTTCTACGGCTTCTGCAGAACATGCTCAGAATAAAAAAAATAACAATAGTATAATGCAAAGAGAATTTCCCAAAAACGATACAGAAAAAATGTCACTATGACAAGGCAATAATAGATGAAGTAATTGATGAATATGTCACTGTGAAAAAAAAATTGTGAGTGTACATATTACTGTGGCACAGTGAGCGTGGTTAAACAATGAACAAATAAGGACTTACAAAACATAAGATGCGCTAACTTCACCCACATTTTGAATGGAACCTTTAGTCAAATGGTACCTGCATACTGAGTCATGGTTCAACAAGTGTTGTGCACATCACAGTGACACTCTGAGTATAGCCAGATAACGCTCAGGTCAGGACTTGGATCCTTCCGCTGGCTGCACTGGCAAATAAACTGATCCTGCCCCAACTGGCAAACTAGTCAGCCTCCTGACAGCAGAAAATTGAGAAACAACACCTCTTCCTACCTTTTGCCCCATTTTAATAGTCAAATAGTCATATCGAATTGTGAGTCAACACCGGTTGTGCATATCATAGTGACACTGAGTATAGTCTGACTCTCCAGGCGCCAAGATCAGGACTTAAAAAATATGATGTGCGCACCACTGCAATGTGCTCATTAAAGTTAAAACTTGAACAGCCTTAGTGGTCAAAAATTACCTAGGTGCAATGCTCACCCAAAACGAGGTTTGGAGGCAAGGGTATGTGCTCCACTGGAAGAGCGCCTTGAGACAAGGCCAAACCTGAACCAAAAGTGCCATGTCAACACAGAAATTGTATGTAATTTATACACGACCTGAGTAGATATGTGGCTGCATCGCCTGTAATCATCCACCAATGGATTTGCATACATAGGATAGTTCCCAGAAGATGTTTCAAGCTTCCTACACAGCTACCAATAGACTATAAACATCAAGTTTATTTACCTTTGTTTTTTCATAGCGTGTTCTGCATAGAATAGCTTTTGTATCTCGAACTTCTGTTGATAATTAACCGTCACTGCACACGCTCTTTGACTGTGACAGTAGGGACTCGCTGAGGGCCCTGTTCCCTACCTACTGTGGGCAGCCAACCCCTGCAGTGCATAGGCTTTAGCCAAAGGGTTTGGTTACATGGCACGACCTATGGGCAGACTTTGTCCAACCCTAAATGGGATCACTAGCTGATCACCTAGCACATGCCAGTTTGCAAACCAACAATTCATCCAATCTGGATTGACTATAAGCACTAAATAGGATCTCTTTACACTAGCACTATGGGAGTTGTGCAATGTGTAATTTCATAGAGAATAGTAAGGAATTTACACATGAGCCAACCAGCAAAGTCTTAAATACTTTTCCAGCTGTAACTCAATTATTTGATCTATGTAATTTGTTGTCCGTGGAATTGAATTCACATTAGCCAAAATACACAAACAAGCATTTGCAATGCAATGGATCTCGTGCTTGCTCTAGTTACTGAGCTATTAGCATTGTAAATTCCTAACTGGACTTTTCATGAAACATAAATTGAAAATGAAAAGTAAAACAGTTAACATAAGCAAGCCAATTCAAAGCGCCACGGCTGCCATGAGCGTGAGTGCGAAGGAGAGACACAAAAGGAAAAAGAAGTTTGTTCGCAGTCAAACGTATCGGAAAATGTGCAATTATCCATGTAACAGGGTTGATGGCCAAGGCAGTAACAAACTGCCCCAAGAAGGGACAAACGTAAAGCATTTACCAATGATAACAAAGGAGTTTTGAAAGACAAGCCCATGAACGAGTGATAGTGATGGGTGTGCAGTGGGCGTGGTTAAAAGCCCACAGATAGATTACAACACCTAAGAGCACGTGCGCGTTCGACCTGAAAAAACGAGTCAAAACCAGGCTCTGCCAACATCGAAGCAGAATCAAATGCAAGGTCTTGTCAGCTCTATTAGTGTCACATTTTATTAATCATAATTATTCAATAAATTATATCTGTTGGCAGGTTGTCCAACTGGTGATCAATATAATTCAGGGTGATGAATTACAATTGTTGCTGAACAAAGTTGAATCTCGCTGTATTCTCAATATGGCGGTCACAAATGGACTCAACTCTCTAAAATTAGAGTGTAACTCCATCATAGCAACCTCATTGCTTGATAATGTTTTGTTGAATTTATTACTATTATGGTCTATAGTGAAGTTTGTAATATTTATGATTCTGCGGGTCATGAAGGACCACTGTGCATATTTATGTGGCTACTACCAACTTATTAAGTATTGAAACTCATGTTGCTACTACTAATACGTGTTGTATTAAAATTCAGTTTTTAAATATTATTTGTTATAGCAACATGCAGCAGCATTACAAATTAATTTGTATGCTTATCCCTATAATTTACACATCATATGTTTAACCTATGTTTATCCTATTATCTGATCCTATCCTACCACCATAAACAAGTTTTATTGTCTGATATTCATTGATTAACTTGATCACTTACCATTTTCACGATTATTGTTTAAAGTATAGGTCATCATACTCTGTATCATTCAGCATATTGGCATTAATTGCTAAATGTCAGTTTGCATGCAGTTGCTGTTGTTGCTGCATTGCAAATTAATTTGTGCAATTATTATTTCTCTACCATGTATGGTTTATGTGACATGCACTGAACCCATGTTTATCCCATCGTTAAGACGCTTCATTGAACTCTTCCCCACCGGTTGAGAAGTCTTTCTTTTATTTTTAAATTAACCTCATCTGTTGAAAGTCTTCATTCTGTTTGATCTATAATTCTTATCAACTAATATTGTTTTATTAATCCTTGACTTTTCAGTTTAATCTCACTTAACTCGTATCCCACTGAGCTTTGGACTGCAAGGTGACAGCACAGCTGCCATCTTGATAAGTACACACCTCTTCCCTGAGTGTGTCTTCCTTAGATTAAATTGGTGTGCCGCACATTGACCCACAGCGGTAGGTTCCCCTTACCACCACATCTACATGCGTGCTTTTTTCCAATTTGTACTATATTTTACAATTGTGGGTGTAATTCTTGTATGCCCCTTGTTTTAGCCCTTTAGCTCATTGTTGTAGACGTTTTTAGAGTGTCAGAAATGCAGATGTGGCTCGCGGGAGGGTAATGGGGCGGGGTCGGGCGGTGCATGGCGGGGAGACCAAAAAAAAATAAAGAATAATAAAACTTACCTTTTTGCCGCGCCGCCACACTGCACTGCTCCATCTGTTCCTCCATCACAGGCTGCAGGCACAGGCTCCCAGCCTGCGCTGCGGCCAATCCTGACACTGCTCAGAGCAGTGTTAGGATTGGCTGGGAGCGCCCAGCCAGGGCACTCCCAGGTAGACTGGGAGCCTGTGCCTGCTCTCTCCAGAGAGCCCAGTGCGCATGTGTTTGGCCAGCTCGAGACGGCCGGCCAAACACACATGCGCTCTGAGGAGTGATGCTGTTCACTCCCCCTCCGTCCCTGTCATGTCTGTGGCCCCGCCCCTTTTATAGTAGAAACATGATAAACAGAGTTGATTATGTTTCTACTATAAAGGTTTTGCAGCTGCTGCTGCTGGCGGGGGTGGGAGGGCGACGCTCCTCCACCATAGTGGAGGAGCCGCCCCTGCAGAAATTTCAAAAATTATCTCCAGTGCTAGGGCCAGCATTTTCCTATGGGAACCCCTTTTGCCGAAGCATTACATATAATATTTCAGTGCCAGAATTATGCTAATACTGCTGCCCATGTACTATGGGGTCCCTTACGTAAAAGTTCTGTCTAGTATGTTGACGACCATATTTTGTCATGGAATGGCCCCCTGGCATATGCCAAGTTGTCCTCCCATATGCCAAGAATTTCCTCCAGTATGCCAGCGTCAGCAATTTGCCACAGGTGTCAACTATGCCAAGAATTATTTCCAGTATGCCAGCGCTGACATTTTTCTGTGGGTGGCCCAAGCCAAAATTGACCTATAGTGCGCCTAGCATTACCATTATGCCATGGGTATCCCATATGCAAGTATTAACTCCTGTATACCAGTGATAGCATTTTAACAATGGTGTTTCTATAAACTAGGAAGCATGCCAGGTCTAACGTCAGACTTGAAAGCATAACACATTCTCACTTATGCTTACATTCACTTACACTCATTCACTTACTCTCAGTCTTGCTCAGCACTCACTTGCACTCCGTCATTTTCACTCTGTCACCTAAACCCCCCCCTGATCTAACGATCCCACAACTTCTCACCCAATAATTCTGCAATGAGCATTCTCAATTCAAGTAAATACATCTCATTCCCCAAGAAAGACAAATGCACCCTGTCCTGTCTAAATAAAGCCAATTCCGTAGCCACCAAATTATCATGCCGCAATATCGAAATTCCCTTTTCTTGAAAAAAATTCCTCATCTCTCTGTTCACCTTCCTCCTCTGCCTCTCAATACCTGCTACCGAATATGCCCCTCTCCAATACCTGCGAGGTACCAAACAAGTCCACACAATATGAGTGCCAGCCCAACGTTCTTTGATCCTTAACAAATCCATTTTCATTGCTTTTAACAAACCAATACCTGATAAAGAAACTAAGTCATTTTCCCCCAAATGAATCGTTAAAAGATCCGGACAAACCCCTCTCGCCATCCTACGAGATAGAACTGACAAGAGCTCTCCCCACCTCATGCCGCTCTTACCCACCCAACTGACCTTAATCCTCGACCCATCTAAACCCAACTGCTTCCCAAAATGCCTAGTCGCCGCCTGCTTCTCTGCCCAACGCACAAAGGAGTGCCCAACGATCCAAATGATACAGCATCCCTCAGGACCACCAACACAACCTATGAAAGAACAGCGGAAAAGAGAGATAAAACACCGAACCAAAATACACATAACATTAACAGTAAAAGAATAAACCATATCAAAAACCCCAACTGAAAAAACTATCCCTTGAAAAGACCCCAAGCCCACGCTCATCTGAATTGGCGGACATAACGCTTAAAACATTGTGGTTTCCAACGCCCTAAATTCATTATTGCCACATCTGATTTACCTACCGTTCTTGCTTCCGTAGCCGCTCCAATTCGGAAGGAATGTGTCCCATAGTACCGATAATCCATCCCCAGCCAACCCAAAGCCCGCCTCAGGACTGCCAGTAGTTGGTAAGCCGTCAATAACGAACCATCCTCATGCATGAATACAAACCTCGATGACTCCGATAATCTTCGTGTAAATGACATCCAAAGCCCAACCGGGCAAGTAGCCAGACCTGTACCCTTCAAATATACCTCTTGCCCCCTCCCCAACCGATCATTTTTTGATGCCCGCAACCAAACCACCACCGCCCCGCTCCTTACCTGCACATCCGACCGCAAAATTCCATCACGACCCTTGACTCCCAAGAGCTCCGAAACCCTAAACGCTCCATGAAAAAGCCAAGACATGCAAAGAGATAACAAATGACATTCCCAAGGTGAAAAACAAACCTCATCTAAAACTCCCAACAACTCTTGAAGCAAACCTGACGTAATAGGTCTCCTCCTATCCCTCCTCGCCCTTCCCTCCCTAGCCCACCCCACAATCAAACGTCTGCAAAGCTCCCCTTCCACCGGATCATACCCCCAAAAATACTTACCAAAAAATGATATCCCCGACAACTTACCTGAAATAGTTACTGCCGATAATCCCAACTCTATTTGCTGCATAATATAATGAACAGCATCTTCCCTCCTTTGGGTAAACACTTCACCACCCCCGACCCGTCTCACTGCGCCTGACCTTAAAAACTCCAACCAAGCCTGCTCGTAACTCTTCCGGGTAGATGGAGCTACCGATTGCTGGACCAGCTGCAACATTCTCACTCTCCTAACTCCCACAACTCCCCGGGAACCGCCGTCTTCTGTACATCTGCTCCCGGCGCAAGCCCACGGAACCTCTGCCACTGAAAACGAGACAGGGCATCAGCAATATCGTTATTCACACCAGGCACATACTTCGCCTTAAACATCACATTCCATTGCAAGCATTTTAACAAGAATACTCTCAACAGCCTCAAAACCTTCTCATCTTTTGCCCTCTGCGAATTCACCAGATGTACCACTGACTGATTATCCACGTTGAAAACAACATTTCGATTCAACAGATGTGAACCCCAAACCGACAAAGCCACCACCAATGGGAAAAATTCCAAGAAAGCGATGCTATGTTTAGCTTTTTTCCAATTCGAGGTCCAACTCTCAGCCGCCCAATGTCCATCCCAAAAAAGGCCAAAACCATGCGCTCCTGCTGCATCAGAAAATATCTGTATCTGCCAATGCCAATCCAATTCATCAACCAACATGCTGACCCCATTAAACTGTTCCAAAAACCTAATCCAAATCCTCAAGTCCTCCTTGACACTTGCCCGAAGCCGAATATGCTGGTGCGGCAAAACTGCCCCCTTCATTGCAAAACCTAAACGCCTGCAAAAAGCTCTGCCAACTCGAACTACTTTGCATGCAAAATTCAAATGGCCTAAAATACTCTGTGCTTGCCGTAACTAAATTTTTGGCCTTTTTACCGCCTCTCCCAATAAGGAAATCAATTGTTGAACCGTTTCCCGGGGCAAACTAACTTCCAGTTTAACCGAATCAAACTCAAGTCCGATAAAGCTCAAGCAGGTGGATGGCCCCTCAGTTTTGTCATTAGCCAACGGGACCCCCAACTCCGCCATAAGACACTCAAAAGTCTCCAACGCCTGACCACATTCACGGGACTGAGGTCTCCCAATGAACAGAAAATCGTCCAGGTAGTGGGTAACAAACTTCACTCCACCCCTATGCTGTAAAACCCATTGCAAAAAAGTGCTAAACATTTCAAAAAGAGAACAAGATACAGAACATCCCATAGGCAGCATCCTATCCACAAAAATTGCGTCCTCAAATTGCAAACCCAATAAAGAAAAATCCTCCGGGTGCAATGGCAAAAGCCGAAAAGCCGACTGAATATCTGACTTGGCCATTTCAGCACCACGGCCACACTTCCTCACCAAAGAAATCGCATAATCAACCGATTCGTAATGCACCACCGAGTCCTCTGCAGCGATGAAATCATTCACCGACGCACCCGCCGGCCAAGACAAGTGATGGATAAGACGAAACTCACCCTTCTGATTTTTTGGCACCACCCCTAGAGGGGAAATCATCAAATTCGGCAATGGCCAACTGAAAAAGGGGCCTACAATTCTACCCAGCTCCACTTCCTTTATAAGTTTAGCCCTAACAACATCGGGGTATTGCCTTGCGGACTTCAAATTGTTGGCCCATCTCCTCACCCTCGGACCTTGGTAGCATAGCTTAAATCCTTCCCTGAAACCACGAACCAAAACTTTTGCATCCTCCGAACGCGGATACAATTGCAACCAATACGTAACAACACCTATATTAATAGGAGTAGGGCCCTTTACCTGCCAACTGCTAGAATTGCCCTCTTCCCCTGTCCACTCCTCTACCCTGTACCCCTTGCCCAGCCCAATTGAGTCCTCCAAAACATTGGTAAACCGGATGCCTGCCCCCACAGTTGGAACAATCATGCCTAAATTTACATTGTTGCCTTGTGCACATGCCGCTGTTGAATGACCAGCAGGCCCCATTATGTCAAATTGTCCCCTTTGTCCAAATCCCACCCCAAAATGGGTGGGACGGCCCTGAAAGGGCCGATACTGAACCGGTAAACCACTCACCGTATGCGTTGCTGGGGCATTCCGAGCAGTTCTCAACCACTGCATCCACAATTCATTATCAATTTCGCCCCAAGCCTTTTCTGGATAAACCGCTTTCCGTGCCCTAAATTCCTCGTCATAACGGAACCAGCCAAATCCACCATAATCCATCTGTGCCCTTCTCACCACATCCATATATTTCAAAAGCGCCACCGAGCAATCCGGGAAACCCTCGCACAGAACACTGGCATAAATCAAAAAAGCCGACGTCCAATTCTCAATTGTCGTGGGAACTTTAGGTCTACGAGCTAATTCCCACTCCTCCTCCTTAGATCCCTCTTTAGCCTGGACTTCTCAAAGGCATCGACACTCCCATTTATGGCAATCTCTTTCCTTTTCCCAAACCTTGACTAATGCCACTATTCTGTCCCGTACTCACCTGATCTACCCCAACCTTACCTGCTTCCTCCTGCACCGCATTCATGGGATCCCCACCTTGCTCTCTTTTCCTTCTCCACCCGCCTGAATTGTTACATCCACATTTTTTGAAACTCGAAACCCAGACCTGGTACCTCCCAATGCCCATCCCCCATTACCTGTGTGGCATCCCTCACCTCTAGATAAATTCGCAGCCACCTCTCGTCGAGACAGCCGCTCGCCCCGGAACGCCTGCCCACTCGTTGACGCTTGAGGAGCTTCAACTTGTTCACCATCATCGCCATAGTCCAACTCCTCTTCTTCCTCGCCACCCAAAATAGCGCTCCGGCTATAAGACCTCGACTCCATAGGTGTGACCTCCCTCGCTGTCAGGCGAACCGCTCCGGATTGCGCCCTCTCTTCTATTCGGCGTCCCGGAGGTGCCCTGACCCCCACCGTAATAGGACCTCCAGCCGACTGCCCAGACAGCTGGTGCTCTACTAACACCCCATGTCCGCTCGAAACATGAGGGGCCACACACCCAGAAAGGTACGCCCTCTGTTCCTGACCCAAAAC
Source organism: Pleurodeles waltl (assembly GCF_031143425.1). Classification (NCBI taxonomy): domain Eukaryota; kingdom Metazoa; phylum Chordata; class Amphibia; order Caudata; family Salamandridae; genus Pleurodeles; species Pleurodeles waltl. Next base: position 12,859,014 of record NC_090441.1, on the reverse strand, counting down.
CTTCTGACCCAACTGCGCTGACTCTGCACCCCCATATTCCGATGTTAAGCCACAAATAGTACCCTTTGAAATGCTACCTTGTTCATTCTGGAAAAACACCTGCCCTCCTGCCCTAAAAATTTAATGATCCTCCACCTCCCACTCTTGCACGCCCTGCCCCACCTGAGAAACTATCTTGGAAGTCTGCCCACTCCCCTTTCCACTAGGTACTAATAAACCCCCCTCTAATTGCCCACCAATACCACCACCTTCCTCAACCTGCAGCTCTAAAACCTCACCTTCCTCCTCAGAATCGATGATAATTACAGCCTTATTCTCCTGTTCTGCCAAAAACATATGGCTACTTTCACCCGACGAGAAATTCTCTTCCTCGACGCTTAATTCCATTAATTCGGAGGGCGCGGCCATCTTGTCTGCCCCTCCTAACTTCCTTTCCTCAAAAGGCTGGTCATCGTGCTCCCCATCGCTTTCTATGGCGAGTGGGGCTTGAGGTAGAAGAGCCTGGTGCGCACGCGCGCCTTTTGAAAAACTCGCACGTGCCGCACCCACCCCCTTTTGGCCGCAGGTGCGCATCGCACCCTGCGGCCGTCCGGCTCCAGCCCCATAACGTGTGCGAGAGCCACGCCCAACCGATTTCCCCGCAACACAGCCATCTGCGACCACACTGGCACCTCTACCCGTGGCTGACAAAGAACCATAACAGCGTGCAGTACGCGCTGCACCCCTCCTCACCGCCACTAAACCAGGTAAGCCGCCCTCATAACTAACCCTTGCTTCCTCACCCTCGTGGTCTGGCGAAAACAAAACTTTTCGCCCGGCCACGGTCTTAACTTTAAATTTCCTGCCCTTCTTGTGGCTTGTAACAGGGGATTTACAGGCCAAAACGGCAGCCGAAACCCTGTCAGAGGAAGACCGCTTCGGTCTCCTCAAACCCACCCACGCTTGTTCTAAAACCCCTTCCTTTATCAAATCTTCCCTCCCAGCCTCCTGCAAAACTTTCAATGCCTGAACCACAGTATTAATCTCCATGACAACCCAAATAACACTTTCTCCAAGCTACAAAAAACTCCGGCCTAAAAACGCCCAAAAAACTGCCCGAGTACCGCCTCCTGGGTGTGACTACGGCCAAAGAGGCCGCCCAAACCCAACCCACACCTTTTATAATGACCCCCAGGCTACCACCCCTTCCTGTCCCTTACCCAATCGGATAGCCCGGTCCCCCTGTGGCCAGCTCCACCAGCCCGATAAGCCCGGGGGGAGACCAGGCATGCCTGACTCCCCACAAACCCCCATTAGTGCAATGAAAATAAAAAAAACGAGATTGGAGCCAGACGCTGGAAATGCGAGCTACTCCTGTGCTCTTGGCACTGATCTTGCCACCTCTGAGACTAGGGGTCGCAAAGGCAGTGCCAGGGGTCGCAAGGGGCACCCCTACATGACGTCCATGCTTACCACTCCCTTTCTCACTCATCAAAAATAGGATCAGATCAGCAAGCTTGAATGACCTCAGACTACCGTCCAATAAGATGAGGAAGAGTGTGGACCAGAAAGGACCAGAAGGTTCAAATAGGTCTCCGATGGCCTAATCCTGCCAGGCTCCGCCTTCTTGGGAAGGAGAATAAGACTGGATCAAGCAGTTTCTGCGATGTTTTGTTGAGAACAAATGCTGCAGTATGGGCAATGAGACTCCCGCTGAAGTTCGCGGCATATTAATCAGGGTCAGCGTGGCATCCACACTTGCGCCATCTGTAGCTTGTAGTTTGCGCTGGAAAAACAGAAGAATGTTGGGCACCAGTAACTGCTTTTTCTTTAGGGATAGGTGAAATGTTTTGCGGCAGTTCTCTGCTGCAATGGCCGGTTTCAGCCACGTTCACCTCACGGAATTGTTTGTGCTTTATGTGGTGTGTATTCACTGCTCTGTCCCAGCATATTTGCGCCACTCTAACTCGCACAACCGATAAATGGTGCATTTCACTTCATCATGATAATGAGCTTGCAGTGAAGGAATTAACTCATGCTAGCAATGCTGACATGTTTCGAAAGGTTATTTGCCTGCGTTCTCTGCCCTTGTTATCCCCTCATCATATAATGCAGAATCGGATGCAATAAAAACAGATTTCAAGTTAGCGTTTCCGAAACACGTTATATTTCTAAAAAGTGTCCTCAGCACGGCTAAGATACCAGAGGTAATACTGAAGTAACTTTTTCTCGGGTCCGAGGCTTTTTCAGTAGCAGAGCAAAGGTGGCATGGGCCCTAGTGGTTGAGTAATAAAAGTCAGCGTTAACTGGGTCACACTGGGTCCTGGTGCAATAGCACCAGCTGTACCACTGGTAGCTAAGCCTTTGGGCCTTTAGTGCCATTTACATTTTTATTTGCTGCACATTATCTTGAGGTTAAAACTGTTCAGGCTCGAGTTCTGACCCAAAATAAGTCAAAGACACCATCAAATGAAAACTTGACAGTTTCAGTGTACATACCCATTGATATAGCAGAGACAGTTTTATAGGTTATACAATCCCCATACAGAGGGGTGTGGCCAAGATGGCGGGCAAGTAGGACGCGCCTCTGGTCCTCTCCCTCACCACTGGCAGGCCTGGACACATTTCCCTCCAAGTAATGAACTCTGAAAGCACTCGACGCGGTCTCATGGCTCCCGTGACACTTCCCCGAGCAGAGCGGGGACACCACATGCCAGCCGGTGGGAGCCAGACGAAGACTGGGATGGCGTTCCCAAGATGGCGGACAGCACTGAACCGCATTGGGCCCTGCGGGTGCCTCCTCTACATCAGCCCCATGTTCTGAACTGGCCCCCTAAGGCTTGGCTGGAGCACCACTTTAGAGCCATAGTGGGCCGTGGATATGCCCAAAGAAGCCTGCTGCTGGAGAGCAGCAGGCACAGGGGAGCCAGAGGCGCCAGCAGCTTCTGGGCCTAATCGAAGGCCCCACTCATGAAGCGAAGGTGAGCCTAGCACAATGGATCCCCAAAGACCAGCAAGCTAAACCCACGCGGCCCAACAGACCCATCACTTGCGAAGGGGTTCCAGCAACTGCTCCTCATACAGTAACTTCGGGGACCGGCTCACATGACCAACAGACTGCCCCCACCCCCAGTGGAGTACCTGCCTGCCGCCCTGTACAGGGACACCTAAAGACATCGGGAGGCCCCGGGGACATCAAGATCTGGTGAAGTGGTAGACAGCATCAGCCCCTAGGGGGCACCTACAATCCACATGGGGAGAATCCTGCGAGAGTAGCGAAGCAGCCTGTGTCCGGCCCCGATTCACAAGACAAGGCCTCCATCAGTCCACCACCCAGTAGCATATCCGGGTGCAGGCATGATACATCGAGCCACCAGTACTCGTGGACCCTCCTCTGTTTTGCTTGTCTCTGCAAACCCCCCCAGCGCTTCTCTGGGTGACTTTTAAGCCACAACCACCTGGGCCGCTTCCCCAATTACCATTGTATTTGTGTATTCTCCAGAGGGGCCCACCTCCGAACAACTCTTGGACTCCTGTGAATCATACAGTGGGCTAATCCGTTCTGACCTAGTATGCAGGCCGACCCACCTGGGAGCCAGCTATTGGGGGAAATCCTCAGAACAGCCAAGCAAGGGGACGATACTTGCTAACATCATGGCGGCAATGCATGGAACGACCCTGAGTACAATCTTTCATCACGACACGTGCCTTCACCTGTGATGGCGGCGGATGGACAATGGGCCCACTTCCATTGAACCTACACGGACCTACGGCACCACAACTCCTGGACAGAGCTCTTTCTTGTCCGTGGATCCCGATCGTCGCATGCAGCTTCGCTCTGAATCAGAACACCGGCAACATACAGAAGGACCCTGATGGGCGCATGAACCAAAAAAACAGGACCCTTAAAGACATGCTGACAAAACTGCACCTGGAGCCTGGTGGAGATGGCCCCTCCTTCACAGGCCATGAAGTGATACAAAAAAAAACAGAGACAGAGGGCCCTGTGACCCAATCCTTCCTGTAAGCACTGTTTGCCTTCCTGAGAAACACCTTAGAACTGAAAACTGTCCACAAGGACATTGGCGACCTTGGGGATAGAGTTTCCAACATGGAGGACCAGGAGACAAGCAGAGGCAAAGAAAACGAGCAGTTACCACAAGAAATCAGGTTACAGAGAAGCTCAAAGGTCCAGACGAAAGACTTCCTGTAAGAAATGCCGTTTTATAAGACTTTGGGAACTTTTCACCTGAGGGCCTGGGCCCCAGCCCTCCTAAGGTAAAGATACTGTACTAAAAGTTAGTGAGATCCCACTTAAACAATGTCAAAATACAAGTTCTTTAAGGTGTTTATTTGTGAAATGAAAAGCTGTAGAGAAAACACACGAATCGTAGTATAGTCTTGAATTCAAAGTTCATTGAAGTATCAGCCTTTATCTGTGAAATAAAAGGCTGTAGAATAAACACACGAATCGTGATATAGTCTTTGGTTCAAAGTTCATTGAAGAATCAGCCGACACGTGTTTCGCCCTTTGTTGCATGTACGCCAGGGCTTTTTCAAGGCTGTAAAAAATATTAATTCAAAAGTATAATGAAACACTGAGTAGAACGAATGTGATCAACGGTGCTACCAAAAACCGTGAGTAGTGTAGGTACATGCTGAAAACCCCAAAAAAGGCTCACCTTTAGTGCTTCCCATATAGTGGAGAAAAAATACTAATCACTGAGAAAAACTCATAATAGAATTCAGAGACTAGAGATGCCCTCATCTTCAAATTTATTAGTCTTAGAAAAGTGGAAAAATGGAAGAAATGGAAAAATGTGCATTATAAGTGAATATATTTATAAGAAGAAAAATAGTAGACACTGTGGTTTAAATTGAAGGTGGATGAAATAAATTAAGAGTATAGATACTATGCCTTTCAAAGAAATATACATGTTGGCACACTCATAATTTATCAATAAAGAGGTAAGAGTGATATCTCGATATAACAAGAAAAGATGTAGATAAAGAGAAATAAGTAGAACTAGTTCCAAAAGAATTATTTTGCATACCAAATCATATGTGGTAGAAAAATCCTCTGTTACAAATACCACATGTATTGAGGATAATCTGGGTACAAAGGTGTATATAACATTTTAGAGAGAATGCTGCCCCACATAGCATTTAAATAAATATACAGTCATACAAATACGAAGGACAATAATGATACACATAATGGAAAGCCAAAGGCTAATCAGTATAGCTAAGGTTAGTACAGCGTCAATAAACTATTCGTTTATAAGAGAATACTTGAAAACAAGAGAGAACCACAGTGAAATTAACAGGCGGGGGGAGAAAGAAAGGACGATAAAAAGCTCGGAGCGCTCTGCTCCTTGAAGTATGAGTTAATGTAACACAGCGAATATCCATTGTAAATAACTGGCTAACTTGGTTAAGGGATACACTTGCAGAAAATACTCCGTAAAGACGGACATTATTTCAATTCTAAAAGAAAAGTGAACAAGTGCGGCGCAATACTCTTACCGAACTATGAGCTGGAAGATTCCTGACAGCGCGTCCCGAGGTAAATCGCTGGGGCGCAAAGGCGAGTTCCTTATTAAATAGCTGATGTCCTTCCTCTGGAAACCGTTATGGAAACAGAGGGGGGACTAAAGAATCGTAAATATCATCTGGAAAAGTGCCGCCATATTTGAAGGTAGGAAATGGCATACAGCACAAGCCTTGAAAAAGGAAACCAAGATAAAACAAGAGATTGGGCAAGTAAAAGAAACGCGAAGAAGGAGAAAAAGGATGAAAAGAAAACGAAAGGAAACATTTTTTTAAACCACGGTGTCTACTATTTTTCTTCTTATAAATATATTCACTTATAATGCACATTTTTCCATTTCTTCCATTTTTCCACTTTTCTCAGACTAATAAATTTGAAGACGAGGGCATCTCTAGTCTCTGAATTCTATTATGAGTTTTTCTCAGTGATTAGTATTTTTTCTCCACTATATGGGAAGCACTAAAGGTGAGCCTTTTTTGGGGTTTTCAGCATGTACCTACACTACTCACGGTTTTTGGTAGCACCGTTGATCACATTCGTTCTACTCAGTGTTTCATTATACTTTTGAATTAATATTTTTTACAGCCTTGAAAAAGCCCTGGCGTACATGCAACAAAGGGCGAAACACGTGTCGGCTGATTCTTCAATGAACTTTGAACCAAAGACTATATCACGATTCGTGTGTTTATTCTACAGCCTTTTATTTCACAGATTAAGGCTGATACTTCAATGAACTTTGAATTCAAGACTATACTACGATTCGTGTGTTTTCTCTACAGCTTTTCATTTCACAAATAAACAACTTGATGAACTTGTATTTTGACATTGTTTAAGTGGGATCTCACTAACTTTTACCACAAGAAATCCTCTGCCTCAGAGACCAACAAATAGGCCTCCAAGCGCATATGTGGACACCTACCTCCAAGCTCTGTTTGCTAACATCCTGGAAGCTCCGTCCGGCTCCACCATTCAACTGGATCGCACACACAGGGTCAGTCCCCGTGGGACTGCTCCTCCAGCCGACATATTTACATCTGTGCATGAATTCCCAGTGAAAGAACAGATCCTTTGTAAAGTCCGGGAACAACATCCCCTCCGGTTCAGAGGCCATTCTGTGACACTCTACCAAGACCATTCTGCTTTAACAATACAAAAACGCAAAGAGTTCTGCCCCATAACCTCATACCTGCGGGTACACAATATCTCAAATTCATGGGGGCATCCCTTCCGTCTTATCTTCTGGTGGGACCGGAGGCCTCACCAGCTTTGCTGTCTCGCAATGGCGAGAGAGCTCCTGGGGATCGCTGATGGGGCCTCTCTGCATTGTGCTGGAGCGACAAGACATGGAGACTATCGTGCAGGAGTGGAAAGTCATCCTTGAGTCACTCTCCCAGGGCCCTGACAAATGATACCCTAGACAAGCCCTTTGCGCTGATATTAGCTGGGGGGAAGAGGACCACTCCATTTTGGGAAGAAATGATGATGTCCAAACGATGCCAGACCTACAACCCTGTTCTTAGAGACACCACTGGCCTTCCGGTAGCTCCATCTTGGGCTCCATGGAACACCAGAGACATTATGTTTGTTGAGGTTGTGTTATTTCATTATTGGGGAAGGGTACTCATGCCCACACTTAGGTTTCGCACATAAAACACCAGGTATGGCTGTTGGTAACAAAGCGTATAGGCCCTTTTTCAACCTCTTGGGGGGTGGGGTGCTTACGAGAGTTAGGCGTCACCTTACAATCAATCAATCAATCAATCATTAAATTTATAAAGCGCACTATGTACCCTTTAGGGTTTCAAGGCGCTGGAGGGGGGGGGGGCAGCTGCTATCGGTCGAAGAGCCATGTCTTGAGGAGTCTCCTGAAGGTGAGGAGGTCCTGGGTCTGGCGCAGGGAGGTCGGGAGTGAGTTCCAGGTCTTGGCGGCGAGGTAGGAGAAGGATATGCCGCCGGCGGTCTTGCGTTGAATTCGGGGAACGATGGCAAGGGAGAGGTTGGCAGAGCGGAGTTGGCGGGAGGGGGCGTAGAAGTTGAGTCTGTTGTTCAGGTAGGCGGGTCCGGCGTTGTGTAGTGCTTTGTGCGCGTGGGTGAGAAGTTTAAAGGTGATCCTCTTGTCCACGGGGAGCCAGTGGAGGTCCTTCAGGTGGTGGGAGATGTGGCATCGGCGGGGTATGTCGAGGATCAGACGGGTGGATGCGTTCTTGATGCGTTGGAGTCGTTGGATGTCTTTTGCTGGGATGCCTGTGTAGAGTGCGTTGCCGTAGTCTAGTCTGCTACTGACGAGGGCCTTGGTCACCGTTTTTCTGGTTTCCGTCGGGATCCACTTGTAGATTCTACAGAGCATGCGGAGGGTGTTGAAGCAGGAGGAGGAGACTGCGTTGACCTGTTTGGACATGGTGAGGGCGGAGTCGAGGATGAAGCCGAGGTTGCGTGCGTGGTTGGCTGGAGTAGGTGGGGGTCCCAGTGCGGTGGGCCACCAGGAGTTGCCCCAGGCCGAGGGGGAGCTTCCGAGGATGAGGACTTCCGTCTTATCTGAGTTTAGCTTCAGGCGGCTGTTTCTCATCCATTCGGCGATGGATTTTAGTCCCTCGTGGAGGTTGGCTTTGGCGGTGTATGGATCTTTAGTAAGGGAGAGGATGAGTTGGGTGTCGTCGGCGTAGGAGAGGATACTGAGGTTGTGCTGCCGGCCAGTTGAGCGAGGGGTGCCATGTAGACGTTGAATAGCGTTGGGCTTAGCGAGGAGCCTTGGGGGACTCCGCAGATGAGGTTGGTGGCTTCGGAGCGGAAGGATGAGAGTCGGACTCTCTTGGTTCTGCCGGAGAGAAAAGAGGAGATCCAGTTGAGGGCTTTGTCTTGTATTCCGGCTTCGTGGAGACGAGTTAGTAGGGTGCGTGGTGGCAGACCGTATCGAAGGCGGTGGATAGGTCTAGGAGGATGAAGGCTGAAGTTTCGCCGTTGTCCATTTGCTGTCTGATGTCGTCTGTGGCGGCGAGGAGTGCAGTCTCGGTGCTGTGGTTGCGTCTGAATCCGGATTGCGAGGGGTCTAGGATGGAGTTGTCTTCGAGGTAGTTGGTGAGCTGGGCGTTGACGATCTTCTCGATGACCTTCGCTGGGAAGGGGAGGAGGGAGATCGGGCAGAAGTTTTTGAGGTCGTTGAGGTCAGCCTTTGGTTTCTTGAGGAGGGCTTGGATGTCGGCGTGCTTCCAGCTGTCCGGGACGGTGGCGGTGTCGAAGGAAAGGTTGATGATTTTACGAAGTTGGGGGGCGATGGTGGAGTCGGCTTTGTTGTAGACGTGGTGTGGGCAGGGGTCTGATGGGGATCCTGAGTGGATGGAGTTCATGGTCTTTCGGGTTTCGGCGTCATCTACGTGGGTCCAGGTGGTGAGGCGGTTGGCGTAGGAGGAGTTGTCGGGGGTGGGGTCTGGCGGAGGTGTGGAGTTGAGGCTGTCGTGCATGGCGGCGATTTTCTGGTAGAAAAAAGTAGAGAGTGCATCGCAGAGTTTCTGGGATGATGGGATGTCGTTGACGTTGGCGCTGGGTTTGGAGAGCTCCTTCACGATGCAGAAGAGTTCCTTGCTGTCGTGCGCATTGTTGTTAAGGCGTTCTGTGAAGTGGGAGCGTTTGGCGAGTCGGATAAGTTGGTGGTGCTTGCGGGTGGCTTCCTTGTGGGCTGCTAGGCTGTCGGGTGTGCGTTCGAGCAGCCATTTTTTCTTGAGTTTCTGGCAGGAGTGTTTGGAGGTGATGAGTTCGTCTGTGAACCATGCTGCTTTTTTCTTTTCTTGGTTGACGGTGGGCCTCTTGAGTGGTGCGAGGGTGTTGGCGCAGTTGAGGAGCCACTGTTGGAGGTTGATGGCGGCGGAGTCCGGGTTGGTGGGGTCGGTCGGCGGGTTCTTGGCGAGGGTGCTGGTTAGTTGGTCTGCGGTGACTTTTCCCCAGCGGCGGTGTGGTGGTAGTGGGGTGCGGTGATGTTCGGTGTTTTTCTTGAATGTGAAATGGACGCAGTGGTGGTCGGTCCAGTGGAGTTCGGTGGTGCGGTTGAAACACACAAGATAAACTACGAATAGTTTCTATCAACGTCAAGGGGCTGAACAACCTTGTCAAGAGGAGGGCTTTCATATCATACCTGGAGCAGACAGGAGCCGACATATGCCTAATCCAAGAAACCCACCTGGTTTCGTCTGATTGGCACTGCCTTAAATCCTGCTCGTTCCCACACCAACTATTTTCATCTGGTCCCTCCAAGAAAGCAGGGGTATGGATATTGATCTCCAGTAAGTTCTAAGGGGCCATAGGCACTAAGGTAGCTGAAATCAGTGGGAGACTCCTTGCCTATCAACTTCAGGTGGGTGACCAGACTTTCTTAGTGGGAACCTGTTATGCCCCCAATGAAGGCCAGGAATATTTTCTTCGCAGAGCGGTAGCGGAAACACTGCATTCCAACTGCAGACAGGTCTTATTAGGGGATGACTTTAATATAGTCTTCAACAACGAGTTGGACCATTCCCCTGGTGGCAGGGGTGGCACCGGGGCATTTTCTGAGGAGATGATACACTTGCTGACGGACCTAGGCATCTGGGACATCTGGAGGATACATAATCCCACAACCGAGGCCTACAAATTTTACTCACATGCACACAAGACCTATGCTTGACTGGATCACTTCCTCAGGACACAAGAGGTGCAGGATATGGTTAGTTAAGTGGATATAGAGCCCACAGCTCCCCCGGTGTCTGCACACCCCTCTTTTACTCAAACCCAAGGTAATCTGTCGGATCCAGAAAGCTCTTACAACATACCTGAAAATTAATGGCATGGTGGGCACACACATCTCGACACTGTGGGCCTTGTTGAAGGCAGTTATACAGGGGGAATTTGTAACCATATCCTCTGCGGATAACAAGTCCAGCAGGGTGAAAAAGGGGTCACTACAAGACCGGGTGAGGGAGCTGGACCGAATCCACCAACGCACAGGTGCTCTGTAGATATGGTGGCAGCTGGAAGCCACCAGGAAACGGCTGGCAGGGTTAGACATGAACAGAGCCGAGTGTGTGCTCCTACGCCTCAAACACACCTTCTATACTGGCAGTAATAACTGTGGCAGACTTTTAGCAAATAGACTCCGAGCCCATGACCTGGCAACAAGGGAAGCGGCCCTAGAGGGGGAGAGTGGAGAGATGCTCATGAATGACACAGACATCGCGGCTCGCTTCCAATGGTTCTATGCTAAATTATGCCCCAATACTAAACAGGCTCTTTAACTCCTTTACGGGACCTTTGTCAATTCAAACAGAGATGACTGAGGCCTTGATAATAGTCCTCCCGAAGCCCGGAAAGGATAAAAGTCAGAGTGGGTCGTATAGACCCATTTCCCTCCTCAATGTTGATTTCAAGATTTTTACAGGCATACTGGCAGCAGGCTTGAATCCACTTATGCTAGGCCGTTGATGTGGACCAAGTCCGATTTGTATTGCATAGACAATGTTCTGATAATACCAAGTGACTCCTCCATTTAATGGATAAGGCACAACGGTTCACCTGACATACCATGCTCCTATCTATAGATGCTGAAAAGGCGTTTGACTGGGTTCAGTGGCCTTATCTGATGATGACCCTGGCTCGCTTTGCTTTGGGGAAGGCTTCCGCGCCTGGATACTCAGATGCTATAGCTGCCCCAGGGCCACAGCAAATGGCCCTTCCTCGCCACCTTCCCTGTCCAACGGGACACGTGACACGTGACACAGTTGCCTCATGTTCCCTCGCGCGTTATACATGGAACAATTTGTTCAACAGATACGTAGCAACCCGGACATTACGGGGGTCTGTTTCAGAGGAGAAAAAATATAAAATCAGTCTCAATGCATATGGCGTTCTGGTGGCCCCGACAACCCCATCACTTTCTTGCCTGCATTTTTCCGGGAAATGGATAGATTCAGTGAAGCAGCCAGCTTTTGCATCCACATCCATAAATCACAGGCCATTAATCTTACAGTTCCCCATGCTTAGAAGGAGCAGCTCTCCCATTACTTCACCATACAATGGTCCGACAACTCAATCGCCTATCTCAGCATCCAACTGTCAAAATCACTTGACAGCACTGCGTCACCTAATTACGGGCGGCTTCCCCAACAGGTGATCAAGGGCTTAGTGCAATGGCACTCCTGCTGCCTCTCCTGGCTGGTTAGAATTGCTGCCATCAAAAAGAGGATTCTCCCACGAATACTGTTTTTGTTCCAGACTCCTCCATTGGCTCCTCCCCCAGGTACCCTTTGGTTCTTGCAGCAGGCACTTCAAGATTTTGTGTAGGCTGATGGATGTCCCAGAATGAATAGAGACCTGAGTCACCACCCACAGGCGGAAGGGGGTCTGGGCATACCCAAATTACGGCTTTATTACCAGGCAGGTCAACTCCCCTATATGTTGGAATGGTCCCGGCCAGAATCAGAAAAGCATTGGCTGTTCATGGACCAAACTGTCGCTGCTCTGCACCTCTGGAAGGCCCAGAAGCTTGTATGTTTCCCCCATAACAGGCACACTACTGTCCGTGTGGGACACAATAGCCATGCACAGGGGTCTGACCACCTTTCCCTCACCTCTTACGCCTGTAATAGGTAACACAGAATTTACCCAAGGCATGAACCAGGCCACATTTCACCTGTGGAAGGATGGTGGTTGCCGTTCAATGGGTCACCTTTTTGACGAAGAGGGCCCTATTCCCTTTGAAGGCCTCAGAGGCTCCAATGAACTACCAGAGATGAAACGTCTACACTGCATGCAGATACAACACTGGCTCACCAACCCCATTAACTGAGCCACAGCAGGTCAATCCCTTATTGAAATTCGAGCAGTGGCTTGTGGTGAAATCCAATGACAAGCGCCTAGAACTCCATAGGCATGCTGCTACACTCTACTCCAGCCCCCAAAATCCCTAACCAAATCCGATGAGAACAAGAAATTGGCAGGCAGTTCTCACACAAGGAGTGGAGTGAGGTCTATCACTGAGTGCAGCACACAGTAATATGGCAAGCGTTGAAATAGCCACTAAAATCACCTCCTACTGGTACCTCACACCTGTCTGACTGCACGGACTAGTACCTCACAACTTTGCGATTGCACAGGGGCAACCCAGCACGCAATACCCTATGTTGGTGTCATTGTGGCCAACCGGGCACCTTACTGCACATACTTTGGAAATGCCCTAAACTAGCCCACTTTTGGGACTCGGTACTAAATGACATAGATGAATGCCTCAATACCACGCTACAGCCCTTCCCAGTCTATAGGGTCTCAGGCCTACCAAATGACCTCACGTTCCCACTCAAATCCCACAGAGGGAGGCAAATCAGCATAGCCTTGGGAGCGGCTCTACAGACAATCTTGGCTCACTGGAATGGATAGAATTCCAACGCACTCATTATGGCTCCAACGCCCTTGCCACGTTCTGGGTGTGGAAAAGCTGTCCTTAGTGTTGGCTTCCCAAGGGGATTCATACCGGACCTGTGGAAACCATACATAACACTTTTATCAAGACTTCAGTGAACTGACTTGCCCCAAATACCTGCGACTTCTCCACCTCTTAGAGGAGTCACTCAGCCCCTCGCTGGTGCAGCGGTTTAGTTGCCATCACTTGTACTACACCACATTTTAGGTTGATGTTCGTACAGAGCAGGAGTACCCTGGATGGGAAGGGAGGAGAGAAGGTTGGGGTGGGGTCCTACGGTGTGTTAAATTTTTTCTGTTACTCCACCTACACTGTGCTCTTATTGTAGCATCTTATCTGCTCCCCACTGGCACCCGGTTGTAGGTGGGTGTATGTGTATGCGTATTTTCTAATATACCTAATGAAAGAGTTAAACTATAAAATCCCCATACATCCTGTATGATATGGCATGGTTATGTACCTCACACAAAGTACATGTACAAGCGCCATTTACATTACCATACATTCTATTTTGATGGAGTAGCTGCATGATTCAATATGCATTACTGAATTATGTTGACTGCAGATCGTAACAGTGATGCAAGTCAGTGCAATAGTAATATATAGCAAGGCCTCCTTTTAATTAAACAGACATGGATCATACTGGTTTAGATCCTTTGTGTCTGTATGCGCCAAAGAGATTCATAGAATCAGTCTTTTATTGTAACATCACCTGCACTGTTGTCTTTGGGGCAGACTCACGAGGCGCTTGCTGTTTTTCACTTGTGTTACTCGTGGCTGACTCCGGAATTGGATTCAGGAGTATGCCAGGACTAAGTCATGCCTTCTAAAAGCAAATCCTTTGTGAATCAGACCCACTGTTTTCTGTCTCTGAGAGCTGCAATTGACTATTAGGGGAAATTACAGTTTATTCCTTCTTTTAAAAGGACTACATTTTCAGCTGCCTATTGGCCAATGATGATTACTTGAGACCATCTATTTAACTCCGCCTTCCTCCTTCTTCTCCTCCTCCTCCTCCTTCCATGCTCTCTTGCACAATGCAGTTAATGCCCCACCGCATCCATAATCTCCAGCTGCCACTGCCAAACTCACAGAATGTGAAATGTTACGTGGATTTGTCAAATGATACCATAGTTATGGACAAATGGAGACTTTTTTGACCCACCACCCCCGTTTTAATTGTGCCTCGTCCTTGATGAACATCCACAAATATAAAAGCACCAAGAGCAAAAGCACTAAGCATATGCCAACTTTCATGCAAATTAATGAGCACTAAGGGGGTCATTACAACCCTGGCGGACGGTGTTAAAGGTGCGGTAATACCGCAAACAGGCCGGCGGACAAAAAAAGGGAATCATGACCCTGGCGGAAACCGCCAACAAAGACAGCCACTTTAACACACCGCCCGCCACGGCGGTACAGACAAGCATTGCAGCAGTCGCCGCCAACAGACAGGCGGAAGACAATGTGCCGCCCATAGTATCACAACCCGCCAATCCGCCACCTTTTCCGGGGCGGATTCACCGTGGATAAAAACACGGCGGAAACAGTTTCTGCAATGGGAAAACGCTCACCTGAACACATCCCACAAGGGAGGAAGGACTCCATGGAGGCGGAATTACAAATCCTACCGGCCCTTATATTCCTACTCATCTACGAAGAGCAACGCCGGCGAAGACAACGATGAGTACTGCACCTACGACATAGGGGAAGCAAAAGTTAGGGGGACACACACGCAACACCCCCACCCCCACCCCCACCCTCGCATATTACAACACACACACCAATGCATTTACAAAAATCACAGTAACAACCCACAACCCCCCCGGAAGAATGCAAAGACAAAACGAAATCAGTTCAAACATTGTAATGTTTCAATATACATGTCTCAAAAATATACAGATATATTATAAAATCATTCAAAAGTATATATATTACGAGAAGTAGTGCAGATATGCACATCTCAATGTCCGTGCACCACTAGTCCAAAAATGCATGGGCGAGGCCCACAAAAGATACCTGTCCACAAACGGAGAGAACACTGCCGGGGCATCAGATCGAAATACAACAGGCACCTCAGGGGGAAGGGAAGGGGGGGCACCTCAGCCGGATGACTGCAAAGCCAGATCCACGACGGGGCTCCATGCCCATTGATGTATCCTGGGGAGTGCAAAGCCACAGTCTCTCAAGTCTCTACAGTGGGTGGGCTGCCCACTGTACCATCCTGGGGAGTGCAAAGCCACAGTCTCTCAAGTCTCTACAGTGGGTGGGTTGCCCACTGTACCATCCTGGGGAGTGCAAAGCCACAGTCTCTCAAGTCTCTACAGTGGGTGGGTTGCCCACTGTACCATCCTGGGGAGTGCAATGCCACGGTCTATCAAGTCTCTACAGTGGGTGGGTTGCCCACTGTACCATCCTGGGGATTGCAAAGCCACAGTTTCTCAAGTAGATAACAGCCTCCACTGGTTCTGGAGGGGGACTGGTGCCCAGACTGGATAAGTCTCCCAGTGACAGTTCCTGTCCCGTCACTGTCCCAGCTGCACATGGGATAACGATGCTTGATGTGGCGGTCTTTTCCTTCTTCACCGGTGCATGCCCTGTTCAGCGGTGCTTTGCCATGGTGGTTCTGGACTGTTCAGCGGTGCTTTGCCATGGCGGTCTCTGGACTGTTCAGTGGTGCTTTGCCATGGCGGTCTCTGGACTGTTCAGCGGTGCTTTGCCATGGCGGTCTCTGGACTGTTCAGCGGTGCTTTGCCATGGCTGTCTCTGGACTGTTCAGCAGGTGTTTTGCCATGGCGGTCTCTGGACTGTTCAGCGGTGCTTTGCCATGGCGGTCTCTGGACTGTTCAGCGGTGCTTTGCCATGGCGGTTCTGGACTGGGCATTGGTGTGTGGCATGACGTTCTCTGGACTGGGCATTGGTGTGTGGCATGACGTTATCTCATTGCCCAACGGGGCTGTGGCAGCCGGGGCCCTCCTGGGCACTGACTCCGGCGGTGGCGGTGGTCTCCTGACCAGTGACAATACTTGGGCCCTCCTGGGCAATGACTCCGGCGGTGGCGGTGGTCTCCTGACCAGTGAAGATACTTGGGCCCTCCTGGGCAATGACTCCGGCGGTGGCGGTGGTCTCCAGACCAGTGATGATACTTGGGCCCTCCTGGGCAATGACTCCGGCGGTGGTCTCCTGACCAGTGACGATACTTGGGCCCTCCTGGGCACTGACTCCGGTGGTGCCGGTGGTCTCCTGACCAGTGACGATACTTGGGCCCTCCTGGGCAATGACTCCGGCGGTGGCGGTGGTCTCCTGACCAGTGACGATACTTGGGCCCTCCTGGGCAATGACTCCGGCGGTGGCGGTGGTCTCCTGACCAGTGATGATACTTGGGCCCTCCTGGGCAATGACTCCGGCGGTGGTCTCCTGACCAGTGACGATACTTGGGCCCTCCTGGGCACTGACTCCGGCGGTGCCGGTGGTCTCCTGACCAGTGACGATACTTGGGCCCTCCTGGGCAATGACTCTGGCGGTGGTTTCCGGACCAGTGACGACGGTGCTGGCGGTGGCGTCCCGACCGCCGGGAAGGATGCCGCCCTTCTCCGCCGTGATGCTCACACCAGGCTGTGCAGACTTCCTCTGGCCCTTCCCCACCTTTGGAGGAGTCACAGCTGACTCTGCAATCCCCCTGGGACCCCTGTGAGTTGTTTTGCCTCCAGGAGTCTTCACACGGTCCTGTCGGCCACTTTCCAACTTCAGAGCCTTTACAGGGGGTGGACTGCCAGTGCCTTGGCTCCGGGTCACACTGCCTGCCCTGGTGGCCGGTGCACTCCACACACCTTGAACTCGCACCACTGGTACTGGAGGCTTTTTGGCTGAGGTGCTACAATGGGACTGATGAATTGGAGGGGGGGGGGGAGAAAAAGGTCAACTTTGCAGAGGGACAGTTTCTGACGAACACTGGGATGGGTAGTTGGAGGGGGTCTGGGAGTGGAGGAAGAGGAGGTGGTTGTAGGAGGTGTCACTTTAGGTGTTTTGGGTGCAGGTGCAGGTACTGGAGGCTGTCGTGAGGTGGATGGATGTTGGGTGTGTGGGTGCCCGCGTTTGTGTACTTTGGGAGGGGGCGTCACAGACACACTGGGAGAGGACACAGGGGATGTGTAAATGGGAGTGGAGATGGTGGGTGCAGGTGAGCGGGGTGTGGTGCTGGGTGTTCTGGTGCGAGTCCTGGTGCCTGTAGATGTAGTGCATGCAGGTGAGAGTGTAGACGACACTGGGAGGGAGGAGGGAGACGACGAGGAGGGGGACACAGTGGAGGCAGTGGATGTTGCTGTGTCTGCATGTGGGTGATGCTTGTGTGTGTGCCTGTGGGTTGTGTGGTGCCTATGTTTGCCAGAGCTTCCCTTGTGTGTTGACGTGCGTGCATGCTGGTCTGTAGGTGTGCTTGGGATGGGCTGGGGTACAGGGGATTGGGTCTGGGTGGAGGAGGTTGGAGGGGGGAGGCTAGACACAGGGACAATGGCTGCCATCATTGCTGAGGCCAGAGATTGCAGGGTTCGCTGAAGGACAGCCTGACCAGAATGAATGCCCTCCAGGAATGCATTACAGTGTTGCAACTCCCTTTCTACACCCTGGATGGCATTCACAATGGTAGACTGCCCAACAGTGAGTGACCTGAGGAAGTCAATGGCCTCCTCACTGAGGGCAGCAGGGGTGACTGGGGCAGGGCCTGAGGTGCCTGGGGCGAAGGTGATGCCCACCCTCCTGGGTGAGCGGGCACGGGGCGAACGCTGAGGGGCTGCTGGGAGGGCGGTGCTGGTAGGGGAGGTGGCAGCTGTACCTGTAGAAGTGGGGCGCACAGATGGTGCCGCCACCATAAGGGAGCTCCCATCGGCGGACAAGTTCGTGTCGCTGGTTGGTGATCCGGTGGCCGACGTGAAGCTCCCCTCGCCCTCCGTTCCACTGGTGCATTCTGAGTCCGTGGTGTGGCCCTCCATGGCCATGTGGGATGCAGCTCCCTCATGCTCCGGTGCCACTGTACCTCCGCCTGATGATGCTGATGCACAAAAGAACAGGGAGAGCACAAAAAGGGGGGGGAGACAGAAGAAAGACAGGTTGAGTGCATGGCATACCGCTACCGTTGGCGGACAATACAGACACAGCAGCCCCCTGCACTATGCCGTGCTCCTGGCCTCTGCAGATGCAATTTCTGGGATCTGGCCTACATGGCTATGGTGGACATCTGCACACATGGATGCCACAGGGGCATCTATACCTGTACTTGGCACTCTACTGCGGTGGGGTAGAGTGACACATGGCCTGCATTACGGAGGGGCCTAGCCTACGTATTTCTGCCTGGCCTAGGTACACCCACAGGCCTACTCCCCCACCCAGACCCCTCCACTGCGCGCAAAGTCCGCTGAATGATGTTGTACTCACCCCCTTGTGTCTGCTGTGATGCCCTCAAGCGCCCATCCAACTCAGGGTAGGCCACCGCCAGGATCCGGAACATCAGGGGGGTCATGGTGCGACGGGCACCCCTCCCACGTTGGGAGGCCATCCCCAGCTGAGCCTCCGCCGTCTTCTTGCTCCAGCGGCGAATGTCCTCCCATCTTTTCCGGCAGTGGGTGCCCCGTCTCTGGTGGACCCCCAGGGTCCGGACGTCCTTGGCGATGGCACGACAAATGTCCTTCTCCTGGTGGGCGCTGACCTACATGACATGCACAAGGGAAGAAGCGAAGTCATTACTAACTGCACCGTCGATGTGAGTGGCCCCCCTCCCTACCCTAGCCATGTGGCACATTCATTCACATGCATTCATGTTCCCTGAACTCTGCCCCCTTCCCTCTTACAACCAGCCCTCTCCACCCAGGCCTAGCCCATACAACGTGCTACCTGTGTACTAACCTGTTGGTCTGGAGGACCGTAGAGTAGCGTGTACTGGGGGAGGACCCCGTCTACCAGTTTCTCCAACTCCTGAGCAGTGAAGGCAGGGGCCCTTTCCCCAGACGCAGCAGCCATTGTCTCCTCCAGACCGAGGTCACAGCAGCACTTGCAGTGTAGGTCCTCTCCTGTCGAAGATCAGGTATCTAGTGATTGAACAGATAGAAAATGGCGGTGACGTCTGCGGCGGTGACGTCCGCGGCTGTGCGTATCATCACCGCCGACGCACTTGTTCATTGGCTCCTGGGACCCATAGGGTCCAATGTTAACCAATGCAGCATTGCGCCGCGGTCTACGACCGCCTACCGCGACGGTGTGCAACGGCAACGCAGTTACCCCACAATCCCATTGTCCCAGTTTAGAGGTCAGGCAGCCGCCATTTCAGGGGCCCACATGGCTTCATTTACTTCTGCATCACACATAGCCAGGCCTACACTCAACACACATACAGGAAGGGTTTTGTGTTTGGTGTCGTCTTCTGTGTAACTGTGGGTACATACCTGGAAAGAAATTGACTCGGTGGTCGCTGTTGTCCTTCCTAGGCGCCGTCAGCTGGGACATTTGAGAAGATGGCGGAATCCTCCGGTATACCGACCGCTGGTGGACCTGTTGACAATGGAGGAGCGACATTTAATCGTCACCTACAGGTTTGACCGTGCCACTATCCAGGAACTATGTACCCAGTTGGAGCCAGACCTGATGTCACCAATCCGCCATCCCACTGGAATCCCCCCTGACGTGCAGGTGCTGTCAGTGCTCCATTTCCTTGCAAGTGGCTCTTTTCAGACAACAGTGGCCATGGCATCAGGGATGTCCCAGCCTATGTTTTCCAACGTGCTGTCCAGAGTGTTCTCTGACCTGCTGAAACACGTAAGGAGATACATAATTTTCCCTGAGGTGGAAGATTTGGCTACAGTGAAAGGTGACATCTATGCCCTTGGACATATCCCCAACATCATAGGTGCTATTGATGGGACCCATGTAGCTCTGGTCCCCCCCCACAGGAGTGAACAGGTGTACAGGAACAGGAAGAGTTATCATTCAATGAATGTACAGATGGTATGTTTGGCAGACCAGTACATCTCCCAGGTTAATGCTATGTTCCCTGGCTCAGTGCATGACGCCTACATCCTGCGGAATAGCAGCATCCCTGATATGATGGGTCAACTCCAGAGGCACCGTGTGTGGCTATTAGGAGACTCTGGTTACCCCAACCTGTCCTGGCTATTGACCCCAGTGAGGAATCCCAGGACCAGGGCAGAGGAACGTACAATGAGGCCCATGGGCGGACTAGGAGGGTGATCGAACGCACCTTCGGCCTCCTTAAGGCCAGGTTCAGGTGCCTCCATATGACAGGTGGTTCCCTATTCTACTCACCGAAGAAGGTGTGCCAGATCATCATCGCCTGCTCAATGCTTCACAATCTTGCTTTGCGACGCCAGGTGCCTTTTCTGCAGGAGGAAGGTCCAGATGACGGTGTTGTGGCAGCTGTGGAGCCTGTGGACAGTGATGAGGAGGAAGCTGAGGAAGAAGACAACGACAACAGAGAGTCAGTCATACAGCAATATTTCCAGTGACACACAGGTGAGAACATTTACATTTTTACCATTACATTCACTGTCACACGTCTTCCTCTATCCTGTGTGTTATGTCATGGGATTATTTGGTAACTGAGTTGTTCCTTTCCATTACGGTTTCACAGGTGTGGTTACCAACGTGTGTCATCTGCATGCATCCTTCAAGGACTTGTGATGTGTGACATAGGTATGTTGCCTTTACAACTAGAAACGCATTTTCACACTGTCATTGATAATACATTTTACCAAATCATAGACTGACTCCAGATTGTTTTGTGGTTCAAGGGTGTTTATTTAAGTGCTGAAAAATGGAGGGGGGTTGTAAAATGGTGAGAGGTGATGGTGGAGGAATGTCCATGGCAGAGTCCAGTCTATTAGTCTCACAGGTGCACTGCCCATATGGGCATAGGAAGTGGAGCTGGGGCAGTTTCTGAATGGACAGAGTAACAAAGTGGGACAGTGGGATGACAATCAGGGTGGTCTCATTTCCTGGCGGGGGTCTTGCCATCTTGCTCCTGTCCCTGGATCTCAGGGACCGCTTGCGTGGTGGTTGTCCGTCTGCAGGGGGTGGGGTGCCGGCGGAGGTGGTGGGCAGTTCATCGTCCATGCTAGTGTCAGGGGCTCCTTGGAGTGCCACGGTGTCCCTCATGGTCTGCTGTATGTCCTTCAGCACCCCTACGATGGTGCCCAAGGCGGAGCTGATAGTCCTGAGCTCCTCCCTGAACCCCAAATACTGGTCCTCCTGCAGGCACTGGGTCTCCTGAAACTTGACCAGGACCGTCGCCATCGTCTCCTGGGAGTGGTGGTATGCTCCCATGATGGAGGAGAGGGCCTCTTGGAGAGTGGGTTCCCTTGGCCTGTCCGCCCCCTGTCGCACAGCAGCCCTCCCAGTTCCCCTGTGTTCCTGTGCCTCCGTCCCCTGGACCGTGTGCCCACTACCACTGCCCACAGGTCCCTGTTGTTGTTGGAGTGGTGGGTTATCCTGGGTTCCCTGTAGTGGTGGACACACAGCTGATTGACCTGTCCTGGGTACGGAGGTTTGGGCCCGCTGGGTGGGTGCTGTGCTGGTGTTACCAGAGGGTGGAAGGTTAGTGTTGGGCTGTGCCTGTGCAAGGGGAGCCGGCTGTCCCAAGGCCCACGATGGTCCGGGCTGGTCATCAGGCTTCAGTAGGGCAGAGCTGCTATCGTCACTGTGGGCCTCTTCTGTGGGGGGAGTGGAGTTGTCTGGACCCTCAGGTGTGGTGACGGTCCTTCGTGATCCTGCAGGGGCATAAGAGCATGATTATTGCATGTGTGAGTGTCATGGTGTGCAATGGGTGGGTGTGCGTGTACCCCCGTGCAAGCATTCCTGTGTGGGGGCTTATGTGATGATGGTTAGGGGGTTGTTATGGGTATGTGCAGTGGCCATGCTTTCGTGATGGGTGTCCATGCTTAGTTGTGTCATGCAGGGCTTGTTGTTGGGATGTGTGGTTTGTGTTATTAGTACATTAGTGAGGAGTTGGAGTGATAGGGGAGGGGGTGAGGGTGGGGGTGTGTGATAGCATGCAGGTAGGGTGGGGGATCTGATAGTTGAGATTTGACTTACCAGTGTCCATTCCTCCACCGACTCCTCCGAGGCCCTCAGGATGCAGGATGGTCAAGACTTGCTCCTCCCATGTTGTTAGTTGTGGGAGAGGAGGTGGGGGTCCGCTGCCAGTCCGCTGAACCGCGATGTTGTGCCTGGAGACCGTTGAACGCACCTTCCCCCGTAGGTCGTTCCACCTCTTCCTGATGTCCTCCCGATTTCTTGGATGCTGTCCCACAGCGTTGACCCTGTCGACTATTCTGCGCCATAGCTCCATCTTCCTGGCTATGGATGTGTGCTGCACCTGTGAGCCAAATAGCTGTGGCTCTACCCGTACGATTTCCTCCACCATGACCCTGAGCTCCTCCTCGGAAAAGCGGGGGTGTCTTTGGCGTGACATGGGGTGGTGTGTGTGATGTGTGGGGCGGTGTGAGTGTTGATGTGTGTGGTGATGTGTAGTGGTGTGTGGTGTTTTGTGCGTGGATGTTGTGTGGGTGATGGTGTTGGTGTTGTGTGCCTCTGTGTGGTGGGATTGTCTATTCTGTGCTGCCTCTCTGGCCTTCGTGACTAATTTTTGGTCGTAGGGGTTTGTGGGTGTTGTGGGTGTGTGTTTTATATTGTGTTGGGTGTGTGGGAGTGTTGTTTGTATGTGTATCAGGTGTGTGTATTTGGAATTGTCCAATGTGGTGGTGTTTTGGAGATGTGTGTGTATTTTGAGCGCGGCGGTGTGTACCGCCAATGGAATACCGCGGATGAAAGATTCGTGTGTCGTAATAGCATGGGCGTGTTTCTGTTGGCGTGGAGGTGGAGGATTTGTTTTCGCCAGTTTAACACTGACCTTTGGTGTGGCGGACTTGTGTGGGTGTCTGAATTTCGGCGGATTCCGAGATGTGGGTCATAATAGCTGTGGCGGAATTCCGCGGTCGCGGCGGTGTATTGGCGGTCTTCTGCACGGCGGTAAGCGGCTTTTACCGCCAATGTTGTAATGACCCCCTAAAGCTACAGGCAAATCAAAAATACACCTTTCTGTCAAGAAAATGTAAACTCTTCATGCTCAGAATCAAACGCTTTAAAACTCTAATTACTCAGACCATTTAGTGGCTTTCTACCAAACCATGCCAAGGCACTAACTTGGAAAAGGTTCTAATTATGTGCCAAGTTTGTTGCAATGCGTTCAGCCATTAGTTCTGTATCAAGGAGCAAAGAATCCTATGGGAGGTAAAGTGACAATTATCACATCATCACATATGTGATTTTGTGGAGCCTTTTGAAGGTTCTGCCCAAAACCTGCTATGAGGAATTAGGCTTAGATGTACTTTTTCGGAAAGGTTTGTGCAGATTCGTCAGAGGCACTGAAGTTATTCGAGAAATAATAAATGCATTTTCAATGGAATCTCTGACTTAACCATCACTACAGAGACGCTATTGCTGCCTGTGTAATATACAAATATAACTTAAAATTAAATGAAAAGGGGGTTTAATAGAATGGAATAAAAATAACAATGAAAGTAAATTATAATTAAAGTATAATTCTAAAACAAATTTATTATGTAGAAGTATGTATGCTGATGTTAACTGCAAATCAATATATATATATATATATATATATGGCTACAAAAAATACTCGAAATATGATCTCAATCAGCCCAAAGGGGTGGTGCGAGAACCGGCACGAGCAAGCCGGTAATTAATTAAACAAAAGGAAAATGAATATAATACTCGCACGTGACCAAGGCTGCTGTGTCAGTCGAAACGCGTTGTGTGTAGATTAAACTGATCTTTTTTGTTCCTGAAATCCGAGTGTGCGAGTATTATATTCATTTTCCTTTTGTTTATATATATATATTTATATATATATATATATATATATATATATATATCAAAACAAATCCCTTTCAGGGTTAGAGTGACGCATAAATTATGCAAAAAAGAAGATTTTGAGGTGAGCAAATCTAGAGTGTCGCTGGTGTTGCAGGGTGCTCCTTACTAGAGCTGCTCTCCACCTAAACTTGGGAACTACCCAGAGTTCTCTATTATTTTTTGCATAATTTATGCATCACTCTAACCCTGAAAGGGATTTGTTTTGACTTATACTGGGTGCTCCCTTGTGTCTGGACAAAGCTAAACCTCTCTAATGAGCTCTAATGAGAGCGAAACACGTGTAAGAGGTTGCTTTTACTCATTCCAGGTTGGCTTGGACGGTACTTTACCAGTCCAAAGCTGTAATACTGTGCCTGGAGAGGTAAATGGCTTTTGTCATTTTACAGCTCGGCAAGGTTGACACTGTGTCAAACCTATGCTTAAAGACTTTGCTGTATAAATGGCAAAAGACTTTGTCACTATCTAGCTCGGCATGGATTGCACTGTGCTGATCCAATGCTTAAAGACATTGCTAGATAGACATTTGAGGTGAGCAAATCTAGAGTGTTGCAGGGTGCTCCTTACTAGAGCTGCTCTCCACCTAAACTTGGGAACTACCCAGAGTTCTCTATTCTTTTTTGCATATATATATATATATATATATATATATATATATATATATATATATATATATATATATATTTATTTATTAAATATATATGTTCATATATAAATGTTATGTTTCCATAAATATGTCATTTACTGGCATTTACATATATCTGCATACATCATAAATAGCTAAAGATTGACTCCTTATACAAATTGTTGAGTTTTTTCTCCCAGTCTTGTCCATGAAGTCAAATCCATTGCTTGCTTTCCAGCTTATCGCCAAACTTTTTATGAAAGGGCACATCAAGTGCACTGTGAAACTGACCAAGGCAATTCTCTTCTCCTTAAAAAGAGGTAAAACTATACTAAACCAACGAAATTTAAGTGATATGATATCCAAAACTGCCCATGGAAATTTATGGAAACTGCAGTATGCAGCTTGAGTTAGTGGTTTTGGGTGGAAGGTCTGAGCTTGCACGGATGCTAGGTCTAAATATGTGCACAGAATGGGTGACTGGAATGCGTTTGGTTGTTGAGTGTCAGTTGGGAGTTTGAGTCACCTTGGTAAGACGGTTTCCCTGCAGCTCTTGCAGTACTTGTTTTAAAACTCTGGAGTCTCCCAGTGACTGAGTGTCTTATAAGCCAAGCTGCTGCAGTAACCCCAACCCACCTCCAAAGACACCCTCAACCTCCTCGCTTCCAGGGATGCAAACTTCACTGCTATCTCTGACCTCCAGCTCACCACCTGGGAGCAGCTCACCACACAAAACACCACAGCCATCATGAACTCCGTCCACTCAGGAGCAGCCACAGACCCCTGTCCCCACAACATTTTCAACCTCAGGAGCAAAATGATCAGCAGCGAGCTCAAAGCTATCTTCAACTTATCCATAACTACGGCCATCTTACCCTGAAGTATGGAAACACACAGACATCAAACCCCTTCTCAAGAAACCTCCTGCTGACCCCAACAAACTTAAGAACTTCCATCCCATCTCTCTGCACCCCTTTCCAATCAAAGTCTTCAAAAAGGCCATCACTTGCCAACTCACAGAAAACCTGGAGATCAACAATCTTCAGGACCCTTCCCAATCCGGATTCTGCCCCAACCACAGCACCGCAACTGCCCTGATCACTGCCACTGAAGTCATTAGTACCTTCCTTGACCAGGGAGAAATGGTGACGCTGATCCTGCTCGACCTCTCAGCTGCATTCGACACAGTGTTGTACCACAACCTTCTCAAGAGGGTTCATCACATCAGAATCCAAGGAGACACCTGAAATGGATTGCACCCTTCCTCACCGGAAAAGCCCAGAGAATCCGCCTACTACCTTTCACGGCAGAAACCAAGAACATCATCTGCGGCGTCTCTCAAAGTTCATCCCTCAGCCCTACACTGTTCAACATCTACATGACCCCTTAGGCCAACATCAGCAGAAATCAGAGAATGAGCATCAGATTCTATGCATATGACACCCAGCACATCCTTTTACTATCAGAAGACCCATCCGCCACGAAGGGACACTTCCACAGGTGCATGATGAGCTTTGCTGACTGGATGAATAACAACTGCCTAAAATTCAACAAAGACAAAACAGAAGTGCTGACCTTTAGGTATAACACCTCCCCGTGGAACGACTCTGGGAGGCCTACCAAACTAGGACCAGCACCCACTCTGACAAACCATACTTGCAACCTTGGTATCATCCTGGACAGCAAGCTCATCATGAAAAACCAGATCAACACAGTCTCTCTCCCTGCTTCCTCACCCTTCGCATGCTCTGTAAGATCTTCAAATGGCTTTCTGTCAATTCCAGACGAGCCCCAGTTAGCAGCCGGCTGGACTATGGCAACTCACTAGAGACAACAGACCATACAGAATTCAGAGACCAGTCTCATCTTCGACATCTCCAATAAAAAGGTGCCGGTGCTCAAAGCCCTCTTAAACATGCGACTGCTGCAATTAAATGTGTGAACATGGAATACTGAGGCAGCGTAATCGTGAAGCCATCTCTGCCTCTTCAATCTCCCTGCCCCTTCTGCTCACTCTTGCAACTTTCTTTCTCCCTTTGTGACACTTTTTCGTTTTTCCCTTCATCCATCTTTCCCATTTGTGTCTTTTGCTCACAGTTAAAGCTTGAGGCAGAAGAGTAAGCCCCGGCCTTGAAAAATAAGTGCCGGTGCTCAGCACCGGACACAACAAGCACAAATTAAGCACTGCTCCAAATGGACCCACGCCATCCCCTACCTCAAGAAGCTCCACAGGCTCCCCATTCAGAAGAGATGTCAATTTAAGATGCTGATCCCCACCTAAGAGGCCCTTCAGGGAAATCCTGGAACGACCTCTCCCTTCTCTTACAGACCTCATCCTCTCTTCAGCAATTCAGGAAAGGACTCAAGACCTGGCTGTTCAACTGAACCCTTTAGTACCTATCCTCTCAGTACCTAGATACCCTCGTGGGCGATTATCCGCGCTGTATAAATCCTGTTTGATTGACTGATTGAATGAAGTTGATAGGTATGCAAAGACCTCTGATGCAAAGACATTCTTTGACTGGAACCAAAAACAAATCTTATTTTGGCGTTTGCCACTAATGGTAGAATTCTCTCGCCAAGGCTATGAGTTGCAACGAAAATGGTGTCTCATCCCATAAAAAAAAAAGAAAAAACTCTATTATTCAGTTCCCATCTTATCTTTTAATTCTCAACCCCCTTCCTTTAACTTCCCCCTTAGCGTCTGCCCAACTCTACAATAGATGGTCATCTTACCATTTATCTTAGATCCTCGAACATTCTTTACTCTGCTTCTGGTGTGTCTTGTGTTTTTCTTACCATACAACATGAACTCAAGGTGCATGCTCCTGTTTTGTCATACATATTTCGGAGACCCCGATTTCTTTGTTTGTTAGATGTGATGCAACTCATACCCTGTGGGTAAGGTTCACAGCTGTCCAAAGTCATAAATAAAATTTAGAAATAAGAAATAATTATCTCACAAGAAAGGGTGTGGAGTGGGATGATTGATGGGATGAGCCTCAGACTCTGATTTCAAACAAAACGTGTGTTTATGGTTGAAATGAAAGCTCAAAAAGGGACAATTGGGGGTTTGTATTTGTTCAGACTTAGTGGATGTGTGCTGCATAAAGAGTTGCATTCATCCGTATTAAAGTTGTTAGCTGTCTTGGTGTTAAGTGCTGTGGGATGTCTGTGAGGCTCTGCAGCTTGTGTGAGACTAAAGCCGACTCCCCACCAGTTTGATTCCATGTCGTGCTGCAGCACTTCATTTCTTCATTAGCTCCTGACTTATTTTGCTTAAAATAGACGATTACTTCTACAAAGCCTGCTTTGGCTTCAGCGTCCCTCAATGTGGTACACAGCCTCCAGGCACGTCCTCCTCACTGTGATGGAGAACGGTTTAAATCCTGGGCATCATCATGTCTGTGGGTGTTTCTGTCGCACCCACCCTTGGCATTGTTCAATGCTGTTTTCAGTGAAGGACTGATGACACACAACACTAACCTCTACCCCTTTCAAAGTCATTGCTAACTTAGGCGGTCATTCTGACCCTGGCGGTCAAAGACCGCCAGGGCGGAGGACCGCGGGAGCACCGCCGACAGGCCGGCGGTGCTCCAATGGGGATTCCGACCGCGGCGGTAAAGCCGCGGTCGGACCGGCAACACTGGCGGTCTCCCGCCAGTGTACCGCCGCCCCATTGAATCCTCCAAGGCGGCGCAGCTTGCTGCGCCGCCGAGGGGATTCCGACCCCCCCTACCGCCATCCAGATCCCGGCGGTCCGACCGCCGGGAACCGGATGGCGGTAGGGGGGGTCGCGGGGCCCCTGGGGGCCCCTGCAGTGCCCATGCCACTGGCATGGGCATTGCAGGGGCCCCCGTAAGAGGGCCCCTAAATGTATTTCACTGTCTGCTGCGCAGACAGTGAAATACGCGACGGGTGCAACTGCACCCGTCGCACAGCTTCCACTCCGCTGGCTCGATTCCGAGCCGGCTTCATCGTGGAAGCCTCTTTCCCGCTGGGCTGGCGGGCGGCCTGAAGGGAAAGTCAGAATTACCGCCGCGGTCTTTCGACCGCGGAACGGTAACCTGACGGCGGGACTTTGGCGGGCGGCCTCCGCCGCCCGCCAAGGTCAGAATGAGGGCCTTAGTCTTAAAACAGGCATTTCCCATTACACGGAAGAGGGATAGCATGCATCTCTTTTCAATGCAGAGCAGTGCTTGAAATGGAAAAATAGAAATGCAGGTACTCTGTACCAGAGTACCTGCATGCTTCTGAGAAGTGTTGGTACTCTCCAATTAAAAGTATGACTTTTATCTTGAGATGTACAGGTACTCTCCTTCTCAAAATTAAAAGGTACCGGTACTCAGTATCGGACAGTACCGGGCCATTTAAAGCACTGATGCAATTCTTGTATAATGGAAACCATTGCAGTAACTGTACAGTAACATTAAAATGCAATTTGGAATTTGGAAATCATACCTTTCCTCCTACGAAGTACAGCCTGGCAGTCCGCTCTGAAGGAGAGCCAGCTAGGCAGGAGGTCTCGTGAGCAGCGCGGAGGCCAGTGACCGGAAGTACAGCCATGGAAGACAGCAGAGCCTGAACCACACTGGCTTCGAGAGCTCTCACCGTCTGAACGTAGGGGATATTTGCCTAGGAGCCTGCTCACAGAAGAAACTATAGGAACCATTGTGCAGCGACACCTGGGGGCCAGGGAGGGTATGCTGGTGTTGTCAATTGTCAGTAATGGAAGCCAGGGACAAGTGAATGCAGAAAAACATGTGCCTTACCAAGGAAATGACAATGCAGAGAAATGGCAAGTATCACAAGCAACTTCTAGCCTCCAGGTGTACTTTAAAATCTTTCTCATTGCATACACAGTCGTGTAATAAAGGCATTTAGGGGGTTATTCCAACTTTGGAGGAGGTGTTAATCTGTCCCAAAAGTGACGGAAAAGTGACGGATTTACCACCAGCCCTATTACGAGTCCATTATATCCTATGGAACTCATAATACGGCTGGTGGTATATCAGTCACTTTACCGTCACTTTTGGGACGGATTAACACTCCTCCAAAGTTGGAATAACCCCCTTAGTTTGTGACTCTTAAGTATCCAAGCAACAGAATCGATCAATTAAATCACAGGTCCTAAAGAAAATAACGTGGAGACTAATTAGCATATGCAATTCACAATTATGTCAAATACAGTCACGTCACAGAAAGTGAGGTCACAGTCCGAAAATATACCACACTTAAAAGGGAACAAGTCTATTTTGCAGGCAAAGGTGTGATTGATGCAGTCTTTGATATCTAAATTATCAGAATGTAAATGTATAGAATGCACCCTATTTATAAACGTATTTTTGACCACAAACATGTTTACTGTCAAAAATACCTTTTGTACGCCTGCCAAGATTGTACAAATTCATAAGTTTATGGCCAAAAGTACCTTTTGCACTACTGTGGATTTAACCATGACGCGTGTGGAGAAACCCACTGAAATGAATCCCAATCAACGGTAGGGGTGGGCTTCGAGGGGATGGTATGCTTTCTTTCCGAGGCGTGATTTTCCTAAACTCCTTTGTGATGCCTTTCCACCAGGGAAATGGATGGAGATTTAGGACTCCCCTTCTATGATGAGAAGAGGGTAAGATCGCCTCAGATTTCCTGGGGACATAGGGGAAAAACTTTCTCAGTGGGGGGAAATGTTTTCCCTAATAAGGAAAAAAAGTTCATTTGCACAGGAGGCTGAATTCCACCAGTACATTCAGGCAGAGGTCTACATCTCCCTGCCTGTACTTTTACATTTATCTTGGTGAACAGTACCCAATGTTTGTATTTATATCTGAACCAAACATTTAAACCTACTTGTCTGTGAAGCAAAACAGTGAAGTTTATCAACATAAAGCGAATCTACATGCAAAGCACAATCAGTGCATTTATAAACATTTACTAGCTTACTTTGCATGAATTAATAGAGAAATGTGTATGAGTAATGAGAAAATATGTAGAAATTGATGAATATAGGCATTGATTAAGAAGATATGTATGCTTAAAGTTGTTGTTTACCATTTTCAACCTTTTAACTATTTAACCCATTGAGTGCATCAATCAGCCACTGGCTGACACACGCACTACATCCACAGTGCAGCCATTGGCTGACTGCTGACACTGGGGAGGACTGCAAAGCAACAACCTCTGGAGGCTTCCTGTTTTTTCTGGCACAAGTGTGGGGCTGGAGTGGAAACCCTTCTGCTTCAGCCCCCACTGCTCCCCATGCCCACCTGCTCCATCAGAGCGGCACGAGGCGCACTGAAGTCACAAATCTTCACCAGAGTGGTGAAGAACCAGGTGAGTACTCTCTTGTGTGTCTGGTGAGGGCTGTAGGCCAGGGGTGGCCTCCCTACATCTGAGCAGGGCATCATTGGCAAGTGGAGCATCTCCCTTTTCCAGGGATGTCTTTCTGAAACATATTCATACGTGTGGCTCGTGGTAGCAGAGCGACCCACAAGCAGGAATATACGGGTCCACCTGGTGTTTTTTGGGGGGTCAGCCCTTTGGTATATGACCCGACCCATCATGGGCCATATTATTTTTATGAAATATTTGTATTACCCTTGGGAAAAAAATGACACAAATATTTACAGGGAGTTGGCCCTGGTAGCATCTGAACCAGCACCTCCGCGTTCAATTTTATTTTGACTGATTGTTTGTTTTCCCCAGGGGAGGGTATGGGGCGGGGGGACGGGAGGGGGATGCGAACATGGCGCAAGAGGGGCACGATCATGGGAACAAATGGTGCTTATATGTACGGGGGAGGGGGGAGTCAACCCTTCCAGTATAAGGGCTGATCCCTTGGAAAAATTTTTTTTTTATTGAATGGCTGTTTTGCCCTGGGTGGGTGCGATCACGCCACAAGCAGGGTGCGAGTCTGTGTTATGTTTTTACATTTGATTTCCTTGATATTACCACAGACATTACCTTCAGCAAGCACAAATGCACGCAGTCTTCCATACTGTCAAAAATACCTATACAGCGTTTCTTTCCAAGTTCAAAACTTTCCTATTGTTGAAATGTGAGCTACCTTTTAGGTATGCTGTTAGGCATGACCTTTTGATTTGACTAAAATATAAGTTTTACTGATACGGTTTTGCAGCTAGCACCCATCAGTCACTGGTCTGTAGTCATTCACATTTTCCTTCTACCCACTACAGCATGGGGCAGTGTTTCGGCCGCCTTTGGCCATTGGCTAACTCACTGTGAATGATGGCGTTCTGCATTTTCATAAGGAGTACATCTGCACATAAAGTAGGACTCTTCCGCTTCAGGGGCTACTATGTTAATAGGTGAGATCAAAGCCAGATTTTTGCTTCCAGGCAATTTATTTTTATACTGACAATGGCCTGGCAGAAATTGTTCAAAAGCCACACAAAAAACAAAGCAACCATTGACAAAGCCAAAAGGCTGGCAGTGAACGCAGACTTATTGGCTTTGCAAATGGTTGTTTAGCTATCTGGTTAGTTAATGGGGGACACTTTAATTGTGGTGCCCTGGCCTATTTCCGACCCTCTCTATGATATTGCTTCGTTTTAGCTGTCTCCCACCAAAAATTCTCATGCTGCCTGTGTCTGCAATAATAAATGAACAGTGGCTGGAGTGGGCTCCCATGAAGTATGCTGTGGTAGTGCATATGTGGCAAGTCAACGTAATACTTTGTTCTTTTTTGTCTCTTTTAGCGTCTTTGGAGAAGGTTTTTTGGAGGAGTTCTTCAGACTGCGGCGTTCAGAAGTTACAAGCATTTTTTCTTTTGCAATTTGGATCACACATTCAAGAAAGACCTTAATCATATAATTCATTAAACAAGCAACGTCACAGTCGCTCCATTAAAAAAATTGAATAACTCAAGAAAAACACTAAAAGTGTCTGCTCTTAGTTGAAATATTGGTTTACAACTGAGCAACAAGTGTTTATGTCATTCAATATCAATGTTACATGAGTGGCAAATTCTTTTATAATAAGGCTACCTCCTCCAAGCCGATCAACTCTAGCATGAAGACAGTTGGTTAAACCTTATTTTTATTAACTGGTGGCTTCTTGTTGACTCTTTCCTAGCTCATACTTATTAAATGGGGCATCCCTGTATAACAATGGGCATACTTATGGTACACACATGAGTTGTATGTATTTTTGGGCGTATTTTTTTTAAAGAGTTTACCTTTTGCTGTTGTTTGCCCATTATACTACTTCAAGGTGGCCCCTGGCTGCTGGTTTGCCACAGGTGAGTTGTGAGGATGCAAGTGGGGTTATTTTTACCCCAGGTAAGGGTCGGAAAGAGTTCTTTGGTACCAGGGCAAGTTGCTTCCATGGCTAGCCATGTCCTCTGCTGGGTACACCATCTACAAACATGGGTTGGAAGGAGATGGGTGTATGCCAGGAGTGCAGGGCACCAGGTTCTGGCCCGATTACAAAAATATGTCTCACTGTACAGGTATGGGGGGGCATATGAGGCACCATATAGCGATTAAAAGGTCCTGGTAACTCAGGACCTCACTCAACTGTGTGAGATAGCTCAAAATTGACACATAGTACACATACATTAGGGAGTGGCAGCTAAAATGTGCCCACTAACCTGCTGGTATGCACTGTGTAATGGGGATGGAGGGAGGTTATGAATCAAAAGTCCACAAAAGATCTAACATGTATTTTTGGTGTAGGGGCAGATATACATCATTCATTAGCAATTAAGAGAATGATGCCAGTGAAATCGAGGGCTAATAACTATCTGTTGACAGATTACAAGCATATACCATTTGGAAAGAAGAAAAGCAGCATTGCCGTAGGAAAACTGTACTCTCTGCTTTTATTTCAGTGGGGTTCTCCCTTATGATGTCCCAACGTTCCATTTTGGGCCTTTGGTGTATGAGGGTTTCATGGGTGGCAAATGCTGCCTGATTGGGACCTGAGCAAGATGTGTCTGGAGTTGTTCAAGGAAGTTCTTACATGAACCTGCTTCCATGCGGTAGTCTCCAAGGGAAATTAATTTGAGATCAAGTTGCTATGCAAGCAAGTGATCCAGGGCTAAAAGAACAGCTACAAGGGAAAGGAGACTCAACTTTGTTGTCTAGAAACCTACAAAAGTGATGGATAACTGTTCATGGTGTTACAGATTTGTAACCAGGACCATTTTGCGCTGGACAAACGTTGCCCAGCAGCAAGGCAACCTTTCCATTTTGTGGGATACTGGGTCATTTTGCAAGAGTTTGCTGAAGGAGCTGTTCACATTCTAGTGTGAAATGTCTTGTTGAGACATCTACTTTAGAATCTTTTGGTACAGAGGAAACCAATGAGGTTTATTGCATATCAGGCATTTTAAGCGGTATGTTGGGTTTTAATGTGAATTCCAGGAATAAGCCTGTAGGAGAGATGGAAATTGATGTCATGCCAAATAAGATTGTGGTGGTTTGGTTTTCCTTTCATGACTGTTGTTAAGAATAGGTGGGCAAACAAGTTTGGGGATGTGATTGTTAATGTGTTGTTGTCCCACAATGTACACCCAGAAAGCTTCACATGGGAGCCTATCCCTATACTGGGATATGGGTGTGAAAAATGTACTTTATGCATGTGCTCCTTCGTGTGCTCTGTTATGCTGTTGTATATTATTATATGAATCCTACACGCAAGTCATTATTATTTAATATAAGCGCCCTCGCGCTGTGTGAACTGACAGCGTGGATTCCCTGATAGAGGTCAGTTACCAGTGGGTTCCTTGCTGACAGGACGTGCTGCGTTGTGGGCCATGTGCGCTTTGGAGATTAATAAATATACTTGAGTCAAGCACTGTGTTTAGTTCTCAAACTCCTTCTTGCTACAACTGGATAGTGTTCTTTTGGGAAATTTTACGTTGTGGGGGAAGATCCATCTCTTCTGGGCTGGTTAAACCAGAGGCCTTGGGCATCCCCTTGGATCCAAATGCTGTTACTGTATGACCAGGACAATTTTGGATAGATCATTTGTAATTAATTTCCCAATTATTTTTCTGGGAAGTTGGGGAATTACAATGATTTTCCCACAGGATCATTCTGAAGAAAGATTATACCCCAGTGATCCATAAGGTCAGGAACAAACCTATGAGCATCAGGGATAAGGTTGCAGAATTAGATACATTAGAAAACACTGGAATAATTGAGGCTGTGGATTGGTTGGCCGCTTTAGTGGGGTCTCGTAAAGACAATGGACATGTGAGATTATGCAACGATCCGATAGATTTAAAGAGGTATATACTTGTGGAACAATTTCCTTGGCCAAGGATCGTGCTGCTTGCAAGAACCAAAGGAACTAAATGGTTCTCCATAATCGATCTAGCCACTTTATACCACTAGCTACTTCTCTATAGCAAGAAACTAACTGCATTTATTATACCCTTCGGTTGATATTGGTTCATCTGGATGGCCTTTGTTTTGTCATTGGCTGCTATCGCTGTTTCAGTGGCTGGTGCACCAACTTTTCAAGAACCATAATGCTGTCATTTTTCAACACATATTATTCATGGGCAAGGATAGACAGGAATTAGACCATCGGTTGAGAGACGTCCTAGCTGTTTTGGATGCCTAAGGTTTAACTGTTGTGTTTGCAAAATGCAAGTTTACTGTAAGATCTGTAACTGAGTTGGTGAATGAGGTCTGTGAAGGAACATATTCCCAAAACAAGAGATGATTGAAACAATAAGGAATGCACAATCTTCTGCTTTCAAGGAGAAAACAAAATCTTCTTAGAACTCTCTGAATTCTATCGAAAGTTTGTATGAGATTTTGCATGCAAAACATATAGTATAAGGCATTTACTTAAGGATGCCCAAAAGTTTAAGTGGGATTATAATTTACAGAAGTGTTTTGTGATGATTAAGGGTGATATCTGCAGGGCTGTTCCTTTACAGGCCTTCAATCCTACTGCACAAAGTATTATAATCACATATGCCAGTGGCAAGGGACAAGGTGTAGTCCTGTCTAAAGTTGCTGAGAATGCATAAGTGTGTATGATCTTGTTTGCATCGCGCTCTCCCTCTCCCACACAAAAGAACTACTCTGTAAAAGAGAAAGAGATGTTGCCATGTGTTTGGGCCCTAGAAAACCTGAGCCAATATCTGTAGGGTTCACACTTTACCCTGCAAACTGACCATAAGCTATTCATTAAAGTGTTAACATCTAGTGGGGTATGCAAGGCCACCCTGAGTATTGCTAAAATGTCTCTTAGACTACTAGATTACAAATACAGAGTGCAGTATTCACCAGGAACTAATAACAAGGTTATAGATTACTCAAGCAGATTGTCCCTGGTTTAATAAAGAACATGTTCCTATTGTGTGGGACAAGTAATATGTTGCCTTGGTTGAGATGGAAAGTGATGGCGGTATTTCCAAAAACGACTGGATTGCAGACTATGCAGTGTTCGCCAGTATGTTTAGGATTCCTGTCCATGCAGGAACATTTGGTATGAGAAATTTAAGTTATCATAGGATGACAAAGGTTTCTTCTTAAGAAGCAGTAGACTTGTGCTACTTAAGGGCATACTAAGTATTATATAGGAGAGACATTTAGGCTTTGTCAAGTCCAAGAAAAGAGTTAAGGCACATTATTGCGAGCCAAGAATTGATTCTGGTGGTGTAAGGTTTGTTCGGGGTTACACTGAATATACCAATGCTGACAAATCCCAGGTCACTTTTACACACTGTTGCAACCCGTGCCCGGAGAATACCTGGGAAGACTTAGTGACTGAAATTTTGGGTCCCTCTGTGGACTCATATGTACCAAGCATGTAACTGTTATTAGATTTTTTTTTCTAAATGGCCTTAGGAGGAAGTAGAGGGTACAGCCAATTTAGACACCATTATGTCTAATGTCGGGGAGACATGTCGCATTTAGCCACAGAGCCTTTCATCTGTGCCTCTCGCTCTCAATGCCTCGGAAGGCCGAGTCCCTCTGATCTGGCATGGTGCGATGGTCCTGTGGCTGCAGTTCAGAAATGGATTTATTTTTCGTCATATCCATTCGTTCCGTGGTTTCCATGGCAACTGAACAGTGTCATTTTTTTCAAAGTTGGTTATCACATCTCTTCTGCATGATTGCTATTCGTGGGAGGTAGACAGCCAGGTAGACTCGTTTGAGCGTAAAGTACCAAAAGCTGCGTGCCTCCTGGCGCTAGCTGAAGGACTGCGCGCCAAACTTGCTCTCGGTCCCCTCATACTTAATTACCTACCCGCTGACGCACTTCTTTTGCAAATCATGTAAGATAGATTTGGGGATCACATCCTCTTTCAGGGATTTGAACAGTGGCAAACGTTCATCCTTCTGCGGTCGACTAAGAAGACCTCTTATTCACCCGCCCGCCATATTGTGGTCCAGACGTCACAGTAGTGCTGCCTAAGGAGCTTGCAGAAGTACACTTCCGGACCCTAACTGACTAAGCAATGTGACATTTTTCCAATTCACAAAAAGCTGTTTGACCTTTCAAACACACTGCCGATTTTGATCGTCTAACAAAACACCCCAATGAGAATTGATTACACACTCAAAACATAGCATAAAATAGGATATGAGATTGCGTGTACTCTTGGGCGACTATATCCAAGAGCTCTCAGCTGCAGGGTTTTGGGCAAGGGAGCCGTGTATTAGGGCTAGTTTCCAGGGAGTAGGCTTCACAAAGTCCCACTAGAAGAGCAAATCACGTGCCTACTAGGGATTTTCACACTTGTCATCACCTCTTAGGAGGTCCAGGTAAGAGGAAAGAAATTAAGGGTGTTGCTTGTTTGGACCCATTAGGGCCTGGAGAGAGCCTGGGACAGATACTCTACTCCGACAATGCAAGTAATGTATTCTCACACACCATCTGACTATATTCCTACCCCATCATGTATATCCTTTGCACAGATGACCTAATAAATCAAGTTTCTTTGTCACTGCCACCCCCACTGCTTAAATTATATCACCTGCCTCTATCATTACCTCTCATTCCACTTTGCAAACATTCATTTATCAAAACTTATCAATTCTGACCTTTTATCCCAGCTTACTGAACAACTCCTTTCTCCTCCCTGTCTACTACTCATTCACTAGCCAATAAGTATTCCCTATGTTTCATCCCTCATCCGTTCCAATCTATTGCCTTGCAATCCCCAGAGCCATCTCCCTAGGCTCAGCTTTTGGGAACAAGAGTCCCCACTCAACCAGTCAGTGTCTCACTTTGACTCCCAACTACATACCCGCCTTCTGTTATTGCCACAAACCCACATATTAGAATATTTCTCTGTCCCATGCTCAGTCGATCCTATGCCAACCGTGACTTACCCATGAAATCAAAAAAATATCTAACCATTTGGGATCTCGCAAACCTGTGCCACATTTCCACATAAACCACTCAACACCACTCATTTCTAGATATACAACACAACAACCACCAATAATCACAACCCAACCCAACACATACATCAAACACAAACCACCCAAAACAATCAACACCCGCACCACCTAGCAACCCCCCAGAGAACAGAAAAACATACTTTTCCTTCAAATTAAGACTGCTGACCTCTTAAACATGACCTCAACCCTGCAACTCCCTCACAGCTTCCACAGCTCAAAGAATAAAAAGCATTGGTGGTTTTTCCAATCCTTGACAGAATCTTTCTGCCTGACTCCTTTCACTATAACAACCCACAAGGGTAAAAAAGTTGGATCACAAAAACAGCCACTTGTACCCAGGGCCGGCTGTAGCGCTGGTGGTGCCCTGTGTGTCACTTTTTTTTGGCGCCCCTCAGCCCATGATCACCTCCTCAGATTCACTCACTATTACCAAGCAAATGTGCCCTTCATCTCTCCATAGCCCCTCTTTCCATAAATTCATTTGTTTTAAAGCGCTGGTAAATGCTGGCTTTACTAATCCACTCAGCTGTCCACATAAAATACAGATCTGTTTTTCGCAGCAGGCACATTAACACTCTACACTACTTTATGGCGAGTCAAAGCTGCTGCTAGACAACACTCCTATCTCTCTCCCTAGCAGGAAGATTAATCACAAGAGGTATCTTGACATTTCAATTGTTTTCTGAAGGCTGGATGCACAAGGAACTTTTCTGCAGGTGATTTTAAATCACAAGTTTCATAAGTTATTGCTAAACACAGCGCCCCCCCAATCCAGGTCAGCACCTGGTGAGGCCGCACCGCTCGCACAGCCCTAAAGCCGGCCCAGCTTGTACCTTATCATACACACTACTGTACTATTGCTTCCCCCCTGACCCTCCATATAAACATGTCAATTTCCAGCTGGCCTCCTGAAGCTAGATAATGAACACAAGAATAACACTAATAACAACACTAAAAGCAATAAGGCATTAGCCAGATAATATCCTCAGGAAAACTGAAGTTACCATACCCTCAAGCACATCACACCCAACTAACACAAACAGACATATTTCTCAACCATCAATCACCACCCAAGCCTAGTTACACAGCCGCCCCACCCTTAAAGTCAACCCCACCTTGTGGCCTCTAACATCAATCTCTAAAATGTATGTAACTTAATGCAAGATACAAGTGCAAGAACAGGCTCAATATCAACTGCCTGGCAGTTAATCATAATCTGGATTTATTCTAGATTACTGAAACATGATTATAAAACATGGCACAAATACCCCATAAAACAATAGCAAGTGTATACCAATGTGATACACAAAATCCCCAAGGCAAAATTGGAGGAGGGCTGGTTGTAATCTTTAAGGATTTGATAGAAAATGACAAAACTAAAGACTTAAATCTTGCACATCGTGATTCACTGTCAATCAGAAGCAACCCTATTCCAACCTTCTCCCTTGTATTTCTATTACTGTACAAACGATCCGGAAAAAAACGAAGTTTAATAGATTCCTCTTTGATACCTTTGATACTGTTTCTAACATTGTCATGAATTATCTTCCCCTTTGTATTCTTGAAGATATGTGGTTTGACAAAACAACAATGTCAACACACCAAAAAACCATGAACTAAATAGCATCAAAGAAGATCTGGAAACCCATGACTCCCAACTATTAATTGTAGGAGCCACCCATGCCTCGTGGCACACACAAAATGTCACCTTCGCCAGCCCAGATTCAGTCAATGTTAAAACTTTCATCCTTGACACTGGAGCAATCACCACCTCATCCACTTCATCTAGGACAAACTATGACAACAACCAACAGCTGTACCTCACACATCACAAACCTGCAGGCGGTGGAGCAAACTGTATGTGGGGGAACTCTAATATCACCGAGCAGCAAGCTTAAAATCTGATCTGATAGCCACAGTTGAGAACTCATGACAGGATGACCAAAACAATAAACGAGACATTCCCCTTGAGAGCTTCTACACTGCCAAAATCGAAACAAAAGACATGTTGGATAAATAATGAATGAAACAAGCTGAAAAAAGAACAGAGTAAACTTCAGCCCCGATGGAACCAATGGCAAGGCTTCAACACTCGACCTAGCTCTTGCATGGTTGGCTTTAAAGTCTTCTATCGCCCCACCCGTCTTCCCAAGCCGAAAGGCGGTGGGTTGGCGAGCACTTTTCAAGGAGGTCTTAAAGCCACCCCTCCTGAATGGAATCCTTTCCCTGCAGCCTCAGACTTAAGCTTCTCGGTTTCTGCCTCTCCTACTACCTCCCTCTCAGAAATCCTATGTTATCACCCTCCTATTCCTGGCCGCAAGCTGGGAGCATGTTAGCTGATTTTATGTTATGACACTGAGGCTAAACATTATGCAAATCTCCTTTATTGCCCGCTCACCGCAGCAACAACTGAAGGAATTCAGAACTTTAATAACATTCTAGTAACAATCAAAGTCTATCCACACGCTGCCATCTTCCTTCTTTGTTGCTGCTGCTCACAAGTACCACTCTCCCTTTCTGCTGATAATTATTTTGCCACCATTTGTGAATGTGCGCTTATGGTGCAACTTGTGATTTAGTACTGCTATTGCTGTGTGCCTGACGTTTTATACTATGCGCTTGGTGTTTTTTCTACACCTTCCCTTTTGTCACTGGAAAACACCTGCACAAATTAAGCACTGCTCTTTTGGACTGTCCATTTCATTGACCCTTTTCTACGGGCTCTACCTGATACTGTTGCTAGAAACGTTGCAACCTTATTCCTGATAATTTCTGTACTTCCCTCAGTGGCATAAAGAAGCTTGAGCCCCCTCCCTGCAAAAGTATATGAGGGCCCCTCTCTCCTGCCCACCACTGATCGCTTTTGCTGAGGGGGCCCCTGGAGATCGCCTCTCCCCCTCACTGTTTTTAGAAACGGTGCTAACTTATTCCTGATCATTTCTGTACTTCCCTCAGTGGCATAAAAATACTTGAGGGGGCCCCTGCAAAAGTATGAGGGCCCCCCTCTCCTGCCTACCACTGATCACTTTTGCTGAGGGGGCACCCTGGAGCTCTCCTCTCCCCTGAACTGCAGGGGCTGCGGGGGCTTATGTTACACAACGGACTTGCCTCTCTTCCTCGTTCCAGCGCTTAACTTATCTCTTGATAAAGACCTTGTTGTCTTCAATTACTGGATTTGGATGCCCTAAACAATACAATTTCCCCATCCACTTTGAGAGGCCATTATCTCTGTCCCTCCGCACCTTGGTGCATCCAACAGCTCAAAGACACTACACATCGCTGTATACACCTTGACTGTATCTGGCACAGGGAACACTCTCCTAAATAAACCACTCATCTGTCAACTTTCAAAACTAATGAAGATGCACCTCTCACACCACATGCTCCAGTCTCAAAATTCCAGCAAATAACTTTTTACAACTGCCCATTCTCTATCACATCCTGATAGCTGCTCTTCCTCCGTCTAACCAGCACAAGCTCTCTAAAACAATCTCTATGTTTAAGTATTTTTGCTGCAAAAATAGATTTTATCTGAAAAGGTTTCCCCCATGCCTTCTTCTGGAATGGGATACACTCATCTTGGTACCAACCTCCTGACTGCTCCAGTCCCTGCCTCTTCAGTGAATTCTCTCCTGTATTCCAGGACCTCACTCCACCACCCCGCTGGCTCAGTTTCCCTCTCGATTTCTTGCTGGTAAATTAGTCTTCACCTCAGTTCCCCAGATTATTTCAATATATCTATTTCCATATGTCATGTTCCCACCCTCTGGAAATAGGCCCTTGTGATTCCTTTGCTGAAGAAATCTTCAATGCATCCTTCTGTTTAGAGTGCCGTTTGGCCTCTCTCCAACATTTCCCCATCAAAGTACTTGAAAAGACAATAGCTAAACAGCTTTTGATGTTTTTGGAGTCAAATCTTATTCTTTATATTGCTGTATCGCATTTCTACCTGCCCATAGCGTTGCCTCTGCATTGATTTCAATACTTTACGATCTTTGCATGCTAGCGGTCTAATGCAGTTGCACTGCCCTGGTCCGCTTCAATCTTTCCACAGTCATTGATACAGTCTCATGACTATCTCATTAATTGTCTTGCTGCTTCCAGGATCTATGGCAAGGGCTTGCCCTGGATCTCTTCTTTCTTCTTGACCGCGTCCAAGCAGGCTTCCCTTTCCAATTGGATTTTGAGCATGGTCTTGCAGGGTTTGTTCCTCAGTCCCACTCTTTTTAGGCTTTAAGTTATTCCATTTGCTCAACTCATTCAGCTCACTGGCTTTCATCTCATATGCTGCACTGATGATACTGAAATTCTTGTTAATCTTTAAAACAAATATCCTGTGGCCAGGGAAATATTCCAAAAGTGTATACCTGACATTTTTTCCTAGATAACAAATAATTCCAGCAAATCTAACAATGACAAAACAGAGATCTTCATCATGAAAGGCCAAACTAACACTCACTCATGGCCTTCCAACTTCTTGCCCAATCAACATGGTGATTGTGGGCACCACTGTACATAACCTTGGGTCATCAGGATCTCTCTCACACTACTCAGGTTAACAGGATGGTCTCCACTTCTTTTTTCATATGAAGCTTCCCAGAAAAATTCTGCCTTTTCTTCCTTTCTCTTCTTACTATTTGGTAGTGAAATAATTTATTGTAAGTCATTTGCACTACTGTGACTGTCTCTACCTTAGCTCTCCCTCTCATTTAATTCATTGCTTTCAACAAA
The DNA here is from genome assembly GCF_031143425.1 of Pleurodeles waltl. Taxonomy (NCBI): domain Eukaryota; kingdom Metazoa; phylum Chordata; class Amphibia; order Caudata; family Salamandridae; genus Pleurodeles; species Pleurodeles waltl. The sequence goes on along the minus strand of NC_090441.1, from coordinate 12,816,340 downwards.
TTCAAAATGCAGTTGCGAGATTAAAATTCCAACTTCCCTCCTGCTCTCGTTTCACACCCTATGTTCATTCTCTTCACTGACTTCCAATCACTAAATGAAACATCATTAACTCTCTATGTTTGGCTCACAAGGCCCTTCATCTAATTCACCCCCTTTAGGTTCAAAACAAATGTTCACCCTTTGCCCCTTCTCATCTCTTGCGATCATCTTCTTCCAAATGGCTTGTGGTCCCAGGCCACTCTGATGTCCTTACCAGTGGATTGGTCTTCTCTGTCTCTGCTGCTAATCACTGCAACAATTTCCTTCTGCACCTCTGTACCAAAGATCAAATTCAGATTTTTCTCAAAGCTGTAAAAATCTGTCTTCTCTTTATTTAAGCTGCTGGCCTCACCTGCCTAGTCTAGTCTGCTTGCCTAGTCTAGCCCACCCTTGTTCTCTTTTAGCACCAGGACACCTTTATAGGTATTTGCGTGCTCTACAAATCTCCAAAATAATTATTAAACTACTGCTAGACCTATCTACTGCTTTTGGCATGGTACACCATGAAACCCTTCCCCACAACTTAAACAAAATAGGCATTACATGCAAGACCCTGCACTGGCCTCTTCCTACCTCAAACTAAGATCTAGCAATATCGCAATAGCCCCTTTCTCCTCTAACCCATTTAGCATGAGGACAAGAGATCTCCAAGGCTCCTTCATCTCACCGCTACATTGCAACAGATCTATCAGACTACTCTCAGAATTCCTCGTATCCTTCTGTATCAAATGCTATAACTCTGTTGACACTACTTTGATGATCCTTAAACTGGAGAAACCTAATGACATGGAAGCCTCAAACAAATGCGATTGTCTAAACTACCTAAACCGTGACGCCTCAAAAACGGAGTTCCTAAATTATGCTGACTAGAAAAATGATATAAGACATTATCCATGGCCTGAAGAAGTACGATAACAGACAACAATATCTAAACAAGTGAAGAATCTGGGAGTGAGAAATAATAGACTCAGGGTTCTCTCTGAAACTTCAAGTGAACTTGGCAAGAAAATCCACTTACCATAGCCATACTATGAGAAAAAGAAGATTTGTTTTTTTTTGGTCCTCATATACCTTCCACTTTTCCGCCCAGGAGGGGGAGGGGGTGCCTTTCAGTGCAGATTGAACTGATTTTTACTCGTGGCCCAACTCCGCAAGACCGCTCCTGTCTGGAATACATCTGAGCTCTACTTCAACCACTTTTCCAACATACTGTTGAAGCATAACGGTATACCTAAAAGTATATGTAATCATAGGACCACACCCAGTTTACCGGATAACCGTATTCTCTCATATGTCCAGCCATCTTTTCAGTGGGTTCCAGAATCTATTTCTCTTATTGTCCTCCCTCTTATCTAACTTCAAATTGTACATTAAAGAATTCTTCCAGTCCAAAGAAGCAGGGGGGAAGGCACTAATCAATTTTTTACAAATCTCCCTCCTAATCACCAGCATCATATAGAAAAGCAATTTGGAGCCATCCATGTTGATTTTCGATGGTTCATGCAAACATCCAAAAATAACTAATAATAGGATGCTTACGTTAGAGTTTATGGGGAGTATTTCGCTAATTGCTTCACCAACCTTTTCCCAAAATGTACTGAGCTGTGGACAATCCACAAACATATGTAGATCATCTGCAGAAGTCGACCCACAATATTTACATCTGACCAGGTTATCCTGGTCCAGTCTGGAGAGCTTTGCTGGTGTCCAAAAGGCTCTGTGAATTGAAAACAGATGATTTCTTCTTAAAGCAGCAGATTTAACTGTGTTATGCAAAAGTGTCATCGATACGTGCTATAAATCATTTAGCTGCAGCTCTGGCAAGTGTCTTTCTATAACTCTTCCGGAAGGGTAAATTCGCTGTCCACAATATCCATAATCAGCCAGTACCATCTGGCCACTTCCTTCTTCAGGGAGATTTCCAAGTGCATCTGTTCCTCCAAGTTATTCGCCTCCCACCTCCTCATTCAGATTCCTCACCCAGCTTATTATCTGGAGGTACTTAAACTTAGAGAGCTTATCCTCCCCCAATTAAGGTTTTCATATGACCTAACTTCTCCATTATAACAGAATTGTCTCCACTCCAAAAGTCCAGCTTCTTTCAATGGGGTCGCCAGAGCATCTTTAGTCCACTCCGGCGAGCCTGGAAAGTCCCAAACAGGGGCATACTCGCTATAGTACCGCAAGTTTGTAACCCTCCTGACTGCATGCCAAAGCCTTGCTAAGTCCTGTAGCACCTTAAATCGGACTTTCTTAAAAAATGTAGGGTCTCCAAACTTATATAAAAAGCTCTTCTGCAACTCACATTTTCCCTGGAAATCCATAGAGCCCTGGGAAGTAGTATAGTGATATTTTTGAGGGAACTCTATAATAACATTATAAAGACCGATGGGAGGCACCCCCCTTCCAGTAAGGAAGCTATTATCACAATAATTTTAAAAACAGGTAAAGACCCTAAGTTGTACCGCCACCCGCTATCCCTTTTAAACTGCGATTATAACATTTTTGCAAACATTTTGGCAAATAGATTAGGAGGAGTTGTGGGGAAGCTTATACACACAGATCAGAAAGTTTTTTTTTTTTTAAAGGGAGACATATGCATGAGCTGACACAGGGCTTGGTAGGGATAATTGATTTAGCTACCACATGTCAAGCTCCTTTAGCGGTCGTAATGGTTGATGCTACAAAGGCGTTTGACAGGGTTAATTGGGGCTACTTAAATACGTTATGGGAGGTTTATAATCTGGGTGGAAATTTTATTAGGACATTACAAAAGATTTATCAAGAACCTGGTGCAAGAATTTTGGTCAACGGCTCCCTAACTCCCTTTTAAGATAGAAAGGGGAACGAGACAGGGATGCCCGCTATCTCCATTATTGTTTGACTTATATATTGAGCCACTGGCTTGCACAATTAAAACCAATCAGAGAATTGCCCCATTTACATGTAGGAATCTACTTAGGAAGGTCTCTTTATATGCTGACGATTTGATGATTTATACATCTAATTTAGGTCAGGCTAAACTGGCCCTGGAAGAAGTAACAGCAGAATTTGGCGAAATCTCTGGTTATGCTGTCAGTAATCAAAAGACAGAAGTTATGGCTTGGAATATGGATACAAGTAGGATAGTAATTAAAAGGGAGGTTAAATATTTAGTGGTCACCATAACGCATGATGTAAGTAAAGTAGCAGAAACAAACTTTATGAAGGTGATGAGGGAGGCAAATCAGTTAATGAGGAGATGGTTAAATCTCCCTCTTACTATTGTGGGGCGTGTAAATTCTATTAAGATGGTGATTGTACCTAAATTTACATTTATTCATAATTCAATACCATTAATGTACAATAAAAAATGTTTAAGGAAACTCCACGGTAAAATTAGCAGTTTTATTTGGGCTTCTAAGGGTGTTTGTATTTCTTGGAAAAAGTTGAGAAGAAAGAAAGAGAAAGGAGGGTTGGCTGTACCTGAAATGCAAAATTATGCATGGGCCTTCTTTTTGAAAACTGCGAGGGAGCTCTTAAATGAACCAGGTTGCTCGGAGCTAGGGCAGATTTTGAAAACAATGATGATGAGAAAAATAAGATGGCTCTCCCCATATGTAGCTTTTCCAAAGAAGTGGTCGTATTATGTCTTGACTATGCAAACTTCCGGTCAGTGTTTCAGCCTCAGTCATGAGACGTCTACAAGAAAGAAAGAACATAGCTGCTAGACAATTGTTAAACTTAAATCTGCAAAATCACATGCCTCTGGTTCTGCTGGCACTCCACTGGCTTCCTGTTACAAGAATATCCACTTTCAAATGTCTTCATCACTTACAAGGTGGTAAACAGGAAATGGCCCTCTCCCATCAAATGAATACAAAAAATTATCCCAGAAAAGGATACTATGCCCTAGACTAGGTTGACAACTAACAATTCCCACACTCATACAAGAAGAACACTATAGGTGGCACTATCTTTTCAGTTCCCGCTGCTGAAATTTGGAATTCACTTCTGGCAACAATGTGAGCAATTGAGAACTGACTGGATTTCAGGAGGGTAGTGAAAACCTGGCTCTTTCCTATCCTATATTACCACCTGCCTACCTGATCTCAATCATCAAGCTACTGAATTGCATATTTGCAACACCACCCCACTACTAGCTAACAAAATGCAAGTATGCAATGATTCATGGATATTTCATTCAGATTATTCTTACAAAATGGGAAAGCGATTGACCTCCTATGCTAGTTACAGATACTAAACATAATACTAATAATCCCCCATACTACCAACCATTACCAACTGATTCCTATTTCTACTACCAATTACTAAATACAAACAATACAATCTTTATCCTAGCCCCATTCCCCTTTTAACAAAGATCTGACTATACTGAATCCTCTTCCTAACATTAACATGAGACCTGCTTAGATTTTGAAAAAAAACAGATGAACTGAATGCTTCCCACCTTTAACTATATACCTATGAAGAACCATTACTCCACATCCAGCTATAACCACTAACAGGGGAACTTAACAGGGTTGAAAAGAGCTTCAGTGCTTCATCAGGGGAAGTAACCTCCATACAAATGACCATACCACAAACCACCACACAAATGTGATAGTAAGGGATACCTGAATGCTTGTTTTTACTACAAGCAGATTTCTGAAGATTCTTATGCAAGGAAATGGGTCCCTAAACATGCACTGCTTGTCTCTAAAACATACCTGTCTCCAATACGCAGAACTCTATTTCTCAATGTTGCTTAGTAGCTTGCCATGTAACCGAATAGACACATTTGAGGGCACTTCTAGAAAAAGGGAAATGTCTAAATTCAAGCAAATATGTTTTACAGGTCTTAAAAATAATTAGACATCATCTAACAAAAGGGCATTCTGGAATGCCTATTGTTGGTCTTTATTAGAGATGAAGGAACCGTTTTTTTCTTCTCTACATTGGTTGTGTCCTTTAAAGCTAAAGGTGTTCATCTGTTCATCTATCCATAAAGATTTAATTCATGTATTGTTTAAGTGCAGGGTATCCAGGCACTTGCTTCACAGAGGTTCAATTTGATAGGGTGCCAAAGTATGAGCCCAGAACATATAGGTTGTCACTAACTTTCTAAAAATCATGTAATCCTGCATTAGACCTAAGCACATGCAAGACTACACATTTGATACTTCTTTATGAGATATCTGATTGTTATAAACCTAAGTCCAAAGAGCTGGACAGACAACATATGTACACCAACAGGGGTGTGTTTGGTGCTCTAGGTAGAACAGAATTGTGTCCAAGAGCCTGACTGAAACCAGATTACCAGATTACAAAAAACAAACCAGAATATAATGAGAATGTAGGATATACCGACAATTTAGTGAAACGTTAGTAGAAAGCACATTGTAAATTAGGTTGTGTGTTACATTTTTTTTTTAATTGTATGGATTTAGAATTTAGGATACAGGGGCAAACAGTGATTTGGCCAGAATCATATTATTTGGGGTTATATGCTGAAGCTGGAATTGAAAACTAGGTCTCTAGACTCCATTGTCAAAATGAATATATTTGCCTATTGTTATGAGAAAAGTTGTTTCTAAAATCTGTAGGTAGGGCATAAGTGCATATGGATAATTAACCCCGTACATGTTCCATCGCTTTATTCACCTTCTACCAAGCAGCAGAATGGATTGATAAGAAAAAAGATTTAAAATATACACATATTTTCCAAATAGAGGCCAGCGTTCTTTCTACAAAGAGACCACTGGGAATTGTGAACACATTCTCAAATTTCCCTCAGATTAAAGAATAAGAAGTAAAGAAGGGGGTTTGTTTTTACGATGCCCCCCATTGCAGCTCTTTCCCTCTTCCAAAAACAGATGAACTACTGAACAAGGGCCAGTAGTATTTTCACTGCTCTTCCCAAGTCAGAAATGGGAACCAGAACAGCTCTAGACGTTTTAAAAACGATTCACAAACTGCATAGAGTGAGTGCATGCAACAAATGAACTGCTGCCAGATCATCTCCTTAAAGAGACTTACGAAGTCCCCTGTAAAGAAAATGACTATGCATGCTGGGCATCATTGTTCATCTGACAGTACTATTTTCCAGATATAATGGCTAAAAAGAAGTAGGTTTTCTAGGCAGTTCAGAAGAGGATGTGGCACAGAAAGGGTGCACTACACCCTAATGTGAGGATGGAAAGTGGTGTAGTGTAACAGCATTGAGGTTTTAATGTCGGCCTGTGCAAATAGCAACTCCACAATGTTGATTACCGCTGTAACATCAAGGTAAGTACACAAAGGTAGGTGCCCAGAATATTTGCTGGTGATCTTCTTCACACTGGGTCCTATTCTTTCTCATCCTTGTCCCAACCAATAAGGTGACCTATCTCAAGAGAAGAGCCCCTTTAAGCCCTAATTCCCTTCATTTTTTTATTAACTATCCCCATCCTGCGAGGCATAAGTGGGACAATCTCCGATAAATGACATGCAAGAATTTATTAATGCTCACTAATCCCAAGGTGGGAGCGTATGAAAAAAGGACTGGGTTGAGGAAGAGTAGGAGTTGGTGTAATTAAGATTACCAGTGAGTCAGAGCACTAACACTTTGATTCTCTCCGTCGTCCCCATCCTACCTAATGAGGCTATAATAGGGAATATTAAGTGTCATTGAAACCAAGCTGAGTGGCAACACATATGAACATTTTAATATTAAATCAATAAAAACATATAACAGATTACTCATTCACCAATTAAAGAGTTAAGCCAAATGTAGCATCATTATCCATCACCTGGAGACTAAAGTATTGTACAGAGGTGTTTTGAGATGCCCCAGTCGCAGCTCACAGATATCAAGGATGAAAATTGCACGAGCTACATTCCAATAAGCAGATAGGCTTCATGTGAAATAGCAATAGTAAGATCTAGAAAGGTAAGTCCAGCCAAATCTATACCATCGATATAGCCCTGTAAATCCTTTGACTAAGGACAGAGACTGAAGGTATTTTACCCTGACAATTAGCTCCAAACATGATAAAAAGAGAGAGTCATAAGAACAAAATCCTGAGATAGGCTGTAAGTACACTTTAACACCCCTCTCAAAATTCAAAGAAAGTAAAGCAAATTAATTAGCCTGTGAAGGAGAAGGATGCAGAAATGGAAGATCTTCCCCCTATGGTAGAGGAAGTCAAAGAAAAAAATAGACAGAAAGTCAAGAGAGACACCAAGCCGACTGGAAGAAAGAGTTCGCAAGAAAGAAAAGCCTCAGTCTTGCCCAATATCTAAGAAGATGCAATAGACACCATAAAAACCTGGAAGGGTCTTAAGGAAACCCTTATCCAACAGTTCAAAAGGGGCAGATTCAAGTGTTTTAAGAATCACAGGCAATCCCAGGATGGGATAGGGGATCAGACCCTTCACTTGGATAATTGTGGGAGTAACGTTGAGTGAAAAATTAAGGGTTATTGGTGTGTTGCTTTGAATATGAGACATGGCCATATTCTTGATGGGATTTTCCGGTTAATATGATGTTCTTGGAATTTATTCGCATGAGAAAATATGGATCATACTTGCTTGATAAATGATTATCTGAAATCTATGATACAAGAGAGGAAATTGGACTGTCTGTTACATTAAGAGCCTTGAAAAAGTCCTATAACAGGACGAAACACGTGTCGGCTGAATCCTGCAAACTTCAAACTATTGGCAGAATCCTGTTAAAATTGGCAAAGATTGTTTTTAGCTGGGCTTTTTTATTGAATGGACTATAGGAGTGATCAAATCTTTGGAACTTGGTACAGATTCATGTAATCTGTGATATTATTTTGGTTTAGGTTGGGTGATTTGTTTTCTTTGGATATGAATTGTGTTTCTTTTTGTTTAATAAAATGTTTGATTTGAACTTGCTTACCACATGCCCTGTTTCATTGTTAAAATACAAATCATTGTGATATTTCAAAGAATAAGTTTATACTGATGTATGTTTGTACTGATACTGCTTTGGTTAGAGCCCAATAATTACGGTCCAGGTGTACTCCACTATTTATCTTTTGTTTTGTGAATAACTGGTTGAAGTTTTTCTTCTTGCCAGTATATGTACTTTGGCAGCAGGTACATGTATAGTGTTTTGAGCACCATCTTTTCTACTAGCTCAAATAATAGGAATGTGCAGCTAAACAGAAGTAATTGGTGCCATATCTAAATAATATAAACCAAGGACTTGCCTGCTGGACCTCATTCCCTGGCCCAAGGAAGACAAGGAGACCTGCCAATTTATTGATCTAGCACTGGTAATGGCCTCGATAGTCATTGCAGCTCATCAGAAGTCATTTTAAGGTCCCACAATAAATGAGTGGCAACATGAATTGATTAGATGGGCAGATTCTGCAGGCACTATAAGGCGCTGCATCTATTAAAAAGAACAGACAGGTGGTAGGGTGAGATGCCATTCTCTTGAAATGAGCTCAGAAATCTGACGACAAACCATTGTCAACAGCCATGAGTGGCACCCTGGATTGATCAGTCAGTTTATGTTGTGCCTTCTTGATGTAAGTATGCTCTTAACCCTCCTTTGCACTCTTGTTTATGACTCATAGTCATACTGATTAAAAACACATATCATGTATGTTGGAATACATGTGCTATATTGTGCTATACTCCAGTCATTTGTTATGCTCTCTTTTCATTAAAAATCAATACAATATAATTTTTAAAAAGTTACCCCCTACTTTCACGCAGGCCCCAACATTCATCCATACATTCCTAGCTGTAATAGACCAGTTCCCAAATGTTGAAGACCAAGCTCAAGGCAAACAGGTTGTGGAGAACATCGTAGTCCTTACCAAAAGATCCATCTTTGTGGAAAGGTGAATCCAGGAAGAAGTCTGGGCAGCCGAACTAGCTCTCTGACAAATTTCTGTAATGGTACATGCCTTGGAAAGCAACCAATAGCGTGTTTAGCTTCAGTGAAATGAAAGTGAAGACTCAGAAAAGGTTAAACCTCTTATGTGTTAAATGAGGCTATCAATTAATGAATTAATGAATGGATTTTAAAAGTGCACAAACACCCACAAAGATGGTGTTGTGGGACTACAAGTGGGCAAAGCGCTAAACAGAGAAGAGACAGATGTTAAATGCTTCCTAAATCACAGAAGAGAGTGTATCCAATGAGTTAGAGATTTCCCAGCTTTGGACATAACTATAGGGAAGGCTTAGCCTCCCAGATTCACCTTTTGAAACTTAGGGATTGCCAGTAGGGTGGCGTAATTGGATCAAAGAGAACTGACAAATAGATAGTGCTTGAAGCAGGAAGAAATGTAGATTGTTGAATGAGAGTTCAAGGCCTTATAAGCAAAGACATTTAAAAATGCAACTCTTATGAATGAGAAACCCTTGCAGACCTAACAAATTAATAGATATATGAAGTGCCTCTTTAGGCCTTGCATAAGGCATGTGGCTACGATTGTATATATGCTGCAGCCTTGAAATAGAATCGACAGGGAGTCCAATAAAAAGAGCACTGCAATAGTTCAGGAAGGATAAAACAAGAGCTTGGATTGAAGGTTTAATGAAATGTGTCTGAAAAATGGGGATGGTTTTTTGATCTAGCAGAAGTAGGTTTTGCCACCTTATCATCTGGAAGGACCACGAGAAGTAATGACCTCCCTCCTAAAAGGTAGTCATTCTTTTCAAACACAATTTGAGGGTCCAATATCCAAATTATGAAGAATTTCAACCACAATTTGTGACATATCCTCTTTGCTGAGCAAATAAGAGGTTTTGGCTGTAAGGCCAGGAGAAATGTTTCCTGGTTACAAAAATATCTGGCAAACCCATAGGAATAAGAGAAGGACAACTGTTTAACTCAATGTAATTATTTGTTGCATTTGCAGAGCATGTGATTGCCAAGAAGCTGTTGTGGCGCTAAAAAATAGAATCATCAAACACTATGGGCTCAGACAAAAGCCGCAAATAACTGATGCTTAAACTTTGCACAATATCTGAAAATTGAGTGGATAGCTTCCAGATGTATCTAAACATTAGTATCAATTTGTCTTTATGGAAAATAAACTTTTGATCTTTCGAGGAATTGGCGTGAAGTTCACAGGAGCATTTTGCCAACGTAGAAGTGAAAAAGAAGACAGTTTTCTGTCCATAGATCAGTTTGGAAAAGTGTCTTTGACTGAAGGACAGAAAGGGAGAAATTTGTTCAAATTATCCAGAGGCTCATTCTGCGTGACCTGTTATATGAACGATAATGTTTGCAGTCATAAATGTTAAGACATCCTCTAAAGATGCCTACAAAGATTAAAGCAATATTCAAGAGTACAATGATAACAGCAGTGCTTAATGGAGTATTTTGCAGGTACGCACACAAAGGCCCCTTCAATTTTGTCTTTTGGGATTAAACATTACAACTACTTGTTCTCAGATTTGGACTCTGTCTACTTGACGAATTCATGTAAAAAAAAAAAAGATAGCATTATTTACACTACAGATTGTTCTGCAATTATTTTCAGAGTCAAGACTTGCATTTGTGTTGTATTGTTTTCTATACATTTGCACATTTTAACACTGGATCACTACCCAGACATCTAACTTTATTTTTGCTGTACAACAATGAAGATTTTTCCATATATATGTATAGCAGATTAATTCATATAATTCATATTTCCTGTGTACATGTTAAACATATTCAATTCAATTAATTTGTTTATAGAAAACACAATTGGCAAGTAGGTGTTCTGGTGCCAAAAAAATAGCCTGATCAACCATCATTGCCTCAATCAAACTCCGTGAATAAATGATTACTCAACAAGGCACAGTTACTGAAAATTGAGTGGATACATTCTAGATGGATCTGACTAAGATTGAATGGACCAGAAGAAGGTTACTCTCCGAACCTGGGCAAATTATACTGCCTACTAGTGCTGCAGGTTTGAAGTAGTGGGTGGTTACACTTCTTAGGCATATACAAAAAGGTTCTCACCTTAATTGTTATGGTTTAATGATTTTATGTTAAATTTTTTATTTAATAATCATATTTTATACACTATTTTATTGCAAACATTTGTATAGTTGTTTACAATTTCTATTAGTATTAGTGTGTTTTTTCATCATTATAATTTTAGTTAACCCCTTTGCTGCTAAGTCTTTTCCCCCTCCTGTGCTAAGCCTTTTTTTGGCTATTTGGGGTAGTTTGCATTTAGGCCCTCATAACGTTTTGTCCACATAAGCTAGCCATGCCAAATTTACGTCCTTTTATCAAAACATCCTTGGGATCCAAAAGACACCCAGGGTTTGTGGAGTCCCCTGGTGGGGACCAAGAATATATATATATACATTCTAAACAACAAATAAAGCATAAAAAAAAGAAAAACGTACCTGAAAAATCATTGTTCAGGCAATCGTTATTCAGGAAAAATCGTTGTTTAGACAGTAGTTGTTCAGTACTTCGTTGTAGAGACTTTTTAGGCAAGTAGTTGTTTAGGACCTAGTTGTTCAGGATGTTTCCCGCTGAAGAAAGCATCTGTTTTTTCTCCCTGCAAATGGGATCAATAAAGACTTTGCAGTGCTAAAATCACCATTTTCACAGCTTTCAGGAACAGGCAGAGTAGAATTAGAAAACCACATTTTTCAACACATTTTGGCATTTTACTTTGACATACCCCATTTGTCGTATTATTTGTGCTTTCAGCGTCCTTCCAGTTAGTGACAGAAATGGGTGTGAAACCAAATGTGGATCTCGGAAAGCTATACATTTCTGAAAAGTAGACAAAATTCTGAATTCACAAAGAGCTCATTTGTGTAGATCCTTCAAGGTTGAAAAAAACAGCTATTACTGTCAACGTTTTCATCTGTAACTTCTTCTAACTATGGCAAATTTTCAAAAGCAACATACTGTTACATCTGCTGGACCCTTCTGGTTGCAGAGATATATAGCAGTGGCTCTCAACCTGGGGTCCGGGGACCCCTGGAGGTCCGCAAAGCCTCCTCAGGGGGTCTGCGACTGCTTAGAAATGTCTTAGTGGGGGGGTCCCCGGATTCCATTAATGATTCAGTGGGGGTCCCCAGGTCCCAGTAATGATAAAGTGGGGGTCCACAGAAGTCAAAAGGTTGGAAACCACTGATATAGAGGGTTTGTATGTTCTCCACAAACCCAAGCTACCCAGAGCCAATAACTGAGCTGCACCTTGCAATGGGTTTTCATTGTGTACCGGGTATACAGTAATTAATTTGGTAAGATATAAAAAGTGAAAAATAGGTATCAAGGGAACTTATTTATTTCCAAAATGGGCACAAGATATGGAGTTTAGAAGCAGTGGTTATTTGCACACCTCTGAATTTGTGGTTATCTATACCAGCATGTGAATTAGAAGGCATTTCTCAAAATTACTTCTTTCTTACACACTGCCTTACATTTGAAAGACGCAACTGCAGAGAACGACAATTGGTAATAACACTTGTTCTGCTATTCTGTGTTCCCCCAAGTCTCCCAATTAAAATGGTACCTCACTTGTGTGGATAGGCCAAGTGCTCACGACAGGAAACGCCCAAAAACGCAACGTGGACACAACACATTTTTCCACTGAAAACTGACTTGTTTTTTGCAAAGTGCCTAACTGTGGGTTTTGGGCTTCAGCTGAGCCAGCACTTAGGGAACTCTAGCAAACCTGTACATTTTTGAAAATTAGACACATAGGGGAACCCAGGATGGGGTGACTTGTGGGGCTCTCACCAGGTTCTGTCACCCAGAATCATCTGCAAACCTTAAATTTTGTCTAAAAAAACCATTTTCCTCATCACATTTCTGTGATGCAAAGTTCTAGAACCTGAGGGGAGCCCCAAATTAACTACCACCCATCGTTCCCCCAGGTCTCCCGATGTTCTGCTTTCCTACTTATCTCATATCAGAGCTTACAGAACCTCTCTGGAATGCACTTCTGAGTTCAAAGAAGACCTTTATTGTTGTTAATTCTTCCCCAACCCCAAGTTCTCTAGAGAGGAATTAATAGATTTCAAGCACACAACGTAGTCGCAGCAAGAAAACAAAATATATCACAGTACTTCCCAGTTGCAATGTACACAGCATATATATATATACCTTTATATGATTATATTAGCAAAGCATAAAAATCAAAATTCAGCACCGTATGAGCAAGTGGGACCTATCTTCAGCTTCATCTTTCTGGGGTCTGCAAGTTGATGACTCCGGTCAACTGCGAGAAAGAGATTATCTACCCACACGGGAGACTGGCAACTGGAGCCTAGTTCCAGCCTGAAGCCAAGCAGATTCGAATCTCACTCACTGTAGCCCAGAGTCATTCTTACAAAAGTGTGCCCCCTCCTCTCAGACTCAGGAAAACTACGCAAGCCTTTGGAGACTGGACAGATCTCCTAGACTTCTCCTCTTCCCAAGCCTGAGCAGAAAGGAAAACACCAAATGTACTCTCTCTTATGAGGTCTAGTCTGGTGTGAAGAAAACAGCTTGGTTCATCTTGTGGAAAAACATAGCTTGGAAAAATACAGCTTGGATTCTCAACTGCAATGTCTCCACGTTAAAGGCAATAGGCAGCTAACCTAAATATCAAATGTAATGTCTAATGTCATGTCAAAGCCAATAGGCAGCTAGCCTAAATATCAAATGTAATGTCTAATATCATGTCAAAGCCAATAGGCAGCTGAGCTGAAGACAAAATGTAATGTCTAATATCATGTCAAAACCAATAGGCAGCTAAGCTGAATACAGAATGTAGGCCCTCATTCTGACCTTGGCGGTCTTTTCGCAAGACCGCCGAGTTACCGCCGCGGTGAAGACCGCCGACCGCGGCGGTATGCCGCTGTGCGCATTCTGACCGCTGGGAGCGTTCCGCCGGAAAACCGCCAGCAGCCACACTGGCGGTCGGCGGGAAAGTGGAGACTGGTCAACCTCCACCGCCACGCCAGCAGAACACCGCCCACAGAATTATGACCCACATTTCTGTGTGGCGGTCTTCTGTTGGCGGTCTTCTGTTGGCGGTCACCTCCCCATGCCTCCCGTCGCCTCCCGGAGGACCAACGCACAAGGTAAGTTGACCGTCCGTGAGGGGAGGGGGTGGGGGGGTGTTGTGTGATGTGGGCGTGCATGGGGGTGTGCGTGTGAGTGTGTAGAGGGGGTGTGTGAGTGCGTGTATGCGGGCGGGGGGTGCTGCTGTGTCTATGGGTAATGTGTGCTGTTCGGCAGGTGCGCATGTCTGCATGTATGTGTGCGGGTATGTGTCCCCGTTGTGTATGTGTGTGTAGGGGGTGTGTATATGTGCATGTTGGGGGTGTGTGCATGTCGGGGTGCATGTATGTGCATGTCGGGGTGGGTGTGGGGAGGGGGTTCGTACCACCTCTGGGGGGTTGCAGGGGGGTGGAGGGTGTGGGGGGAGGACTCGGGTGGGTAGTGGGGGGTGGGGGAGACCCCTATCAGTGCCAGGGAAGGAATTCCCTGGCCCCGATAGTGCTTACCGCCATGGTTCGCACGGCGGTTCCCGCCCGCAAGAAACCGCGGCGGTAGGCAGGGTCATAATACCCTTGGCGGTCTTGGGACGACCGCCGGGCCGGAGTGCGCAAACTCCAGCCCCGCGGTCATGACCGCCGTGGCGGTCGGAGTGGAGAAGTGGCGGTCGGTCGCGGCGGGGACCGCCGCGGTCAGAATGCCATTTTTAATACCGCCGGTCTGTTCGCGGTCCGACCGCCGTCTCTCCGCCGACCGCCAGGGTCAGAATGAGGGCCGTAATGTCTAATATCATGTCAAAGCCAATAGGCAGCTGAACTGAATACAAAATGTAATGTCTAATATCATGTCAAAGCCAATAGGCAGCTAAACTGAATACAGCATGTCAAAGCCAATAGGCAGAATACAGAATGTAATGGCTAATGCCATGTCAAAGCCAATAGGCAGCTAAACTGAATACAGCATGTCAAAGCCAATAGGCAGAATACAGAATGTAATGGCTAATGCAATGTCAAAGCCAATAGGCGGCTGAACTGAATACAGAATGTAATGGCTAACTCCATGTTAAAGCCAATAGGCAGCTAAACTGAACAAAACATATAGGGGGTCATTCTGACCCTGGCGGTATAAGGCGCTTACCGCCGCGCAGAAGACCACCAATACACCGCCGCGGCGGCGGTAGACCGCCACAGCTAATATGACACACATCACGGAATCCGCCGAAATTCAGACACCCACACAATACCGCCACACCAAAGGTCAGCGATAAACATGCAGAAACAAATCCTCCATCTCCACGCCAACAGAAACACGCCCATGCTATTACGACCCACGAATCCACGCGGCGGTCTTTCAACCGCAGTATTCCATTGGCAGTACACACCGCCGCGCTCAAAATACACACACATCTCCAAAACACCGCCAAATTGGACAATTCGAAATACACACACCTGAGACACATACACACACCACACCCACACACCCAATCCAATATAAAACACACACCCACATCACCCACAAACCCCTACAACCAGAAATTCTGGGAGAAGGCGAGAGAGAGAGCACAGAATAGACAACCCCATCACACAGAGGCACACAACACCATCACCCACACAACATCCAAGCACAAAACACCACATACCACTACACTCACCACACTCATCACCACATACACCACCCCACACATCACACACACCACCCCATGTCACGCCAAAGACACCCCCGCTTCTCCGAGGAGGAGCTCAGGGTCATGGTGGAGGAAATCCTACGGGTAGCGCCACAGCTATTTGGCTCACAGGTACAGCACACATCAATTGCAAGGAAGATGGAGCTATGGCAAAGAATAGTGGACAGGGTCAACGCAGTGGGACAGCACCCAAGAAATAGGGAGGACATCAGGAAGAGGTGGAACGGCCTACGGGGGAAGGTGCGTTCAACGGTATCCAGGCACCACATCGCGGTACAGCGGACTGGCGGCGGACCCCCACCTCCTCCCCCTCAACTAACAACATGGGAGGAGCAAGTCTTGACCATCTTGCATCCTGAGGGCCTCGGAGGAGTCGTTGGAGGAACGGACACTGGTAAGTCAAATCTTAACTATCACATCCCCCACCCTACCTGCATGCTATCACACACCCCCACCCTCACACCCTCCCCTATCACCCAAACTCCTCACTAATGTACTAATAACACCAACTACACATCCCAACCCCAAGATCTGCATGACACAACTAACCATGGACACCCATCACTAAAGCATGCCCACTGCACATACCCAGAACACCCCCTAACATCAGCACACAACCCCACACACAGGAATGCCTGCACTGGGGTTCACGCACACCCAACCATTGCACACCATTACACACACACATGCAATAATCATGTACTTATACCCCCGCAGGAACCCGAAGGAACGTCACCACACCAGAGGGTCCAGACAACACCACTCCACCCCCAGAAGAGGCCCACAGTGACGAGAGCAGCTCTGCCCTACTGGATCTTGATGACCAGCCCGGACCATCGTGGACCTCAGGACAGTCGGTTCCCCTTGCCCAGACACAGCCCAACACCGAACTTCCACCCTTTGGTAACACCAGCACAGCACCCACCCAGCGGGCCCAAACCTCCCTCCCAGGACAGGTCAATCAGCGGTGTGTCCACCACTACAGGGCACCCAGGCTAACCCACCACCCCAACAACAACAGGGACCTGGGGGCAGTGGTAGTGGGCACACGGTCCAGGGGACAGAGGCACAGGAACACAGGGGAACTGGCAGGGCTGCTGTACGACAGAGGGAGGACAGGCCAAGGGAACCAACTCTCCACGAGGCCCTCTCCTCCATCATGGGAGCATACCACCACTCCCAAGAGACGATGGCCACGGTCCTGGACAAGTTGCAGGAGACCCTGCGTCTGCAGGAGGAGCAGTATTTGGGGTTCAGGGAGGAGCTCAGGACCATCGGCTCTGCCCTGGGCACCATCGTAGGGGTGCTGACGGACATTCAAAAGACCTTGAGGGACACCGTGGCACTCCAAGGGGCCCCTGACACTAGCCACGAAGATGAACTGCCTACCACCTCCGCTGGCGCTAGTGGACAGGACGTCCCGCCACAGGACCACCACACCAGCACCCCACCCCCTGCAGACGGACAACCACCACGCAAGTGGGCCCTGAGATCCAGGAACAGGACAGAGCAAGATGGCAAGACCCCCGCCAGGAAATAAGACCACCCTGATTGTCCCCCCAATGTTCCACTTTGTTACCCTGTCCAAATCGGAACTGCCCCAGCTCCACTTCCAATGGCCAGATGTGCAATGTACCTGTGAGACTAATAGACTGGACTCTGCCATGGACATTCCTCCACCATCACCCGTCACCATTTTACTAGCCCCCTTCATTTTTATCTCTTAAATAAACACCCTTGAAACACTAAAAAAACTGGAGTCAGTCTATGATTTGTATTTTTGTATTATCAATGACAGTGTCATAATGGGTTACCCATTGGAACATACCAATGTCACACATCACAAGCCCTTCAAGGATGCAAGCAGTTGACACGAAGGTTACCACATTTGTGAAACTGAAATGGAAGGGGACAACTCAGTTAACAAATAGTGAGTGAAATGTCGGTACAGGATAGAGGTAGACGTGTGAAAGTTAATGTATTGTTAACCCGGAAAATGTACTCACCTGAGTTTCACTGGAAATATTGCTGTATGACTGACTCCCTGTTGTCGTTTTCTTCTTCCTCAGCTTCATCCTCATCACTGTCCACAGGCTCCACAGACTCCACAGCTGCAACAACACCGTCATCTGGATCATCCTCCTGCAGAAAAGGCACCTAGCGTTGCAATGCTAAATTATGGAGCATGGAGCAGGCGATGATGATGTCGCACACCTTCTTCGGTGAGTAGAATAGGGACCCACCTGTCATATGGAGGCACCGGAACCTGGCCTTAAGAAGGCCGAAGGTGCGTTCGATTACCCTCCAAGTCCGCCCATGGGCATCATTTTAGCGTTCCTCTGCCCTGGTCCTGGGATTCCTCACTGGGGTCAATAGCCAGGAAAGGTTGGGGTAACCAGAGTCCCCCAATAGCCATACACGGTGCCTCTGGAGTTGACCCATCATATCAGGGATGCTGCTATTCCGCAGGATGTAGGTGTCATGCACAGAGCCAGGGAACATAGCATTTACCTGCGAGATGTACTGGTCTGCCAAACAGACCATCTGGACATTCATCGAATGATAACTCTTCCGGTTCCCGTACACTTGTTCACTCCTGCGGGGGGACCAGAGCTACATGGGTACCATCAAAGGCACCTATGACGTTGGGGATATGTCCAAGGGCATAGAAGTCACCTTTCACTGAAGGCAAATCCTCCACCTGAGGGAAAATGATGTATCGCCTTACATGTTGGAAAACATAGGCTGGGACATCCCTGATGCCATGGCCACAGTTAAGCAAAACACAAACGCTGTGGGATAGCGTAACTGGATGGACGGAATGCGGAATCAATCAAACATTCACCCCCAGTCACAGATCTGGGTTTAATCCATCCATTATTTTGCTCACCATGCCACCCCAGTTTGAACCCAGCCATATGCAAATCAGTCTTGACCCTGTTCCTCATGGAAACAGTCCAGCCCGAACTGCCAGGCCAGGTTCTCCCTGGACCGGAAACAAGCATCCTGGGACCGGTTTCGGGGTTTCACCCCTCATCAGCCAGGCTAGCTTGAATCCAGTGGCACAGTGAGGCCGGGACCCACGTCTGGGCATACCCGGCGCACTTAGGGCGGCAAAAGCAAAGCAAAACACAAACGCATTGGGAACAGGGTCAAGACTGATTTGCATATGGCTGGGTCCAAACTGGAATGGCATGGGCAGCAAAAAAACGATGGATTAAACCCAGATCTGTGACTGGGGGTGAGTGTTTGTATTGTCAGCACTCCATCCATCATCATTTTGTTTTGCCATGGCCACAGTTGTCTGAAAAGACCCACTTGCAAGGAAATGGAGCACTGACAGCACCTGCACGTCAGGGGGGATTCTAGTCGGATGGCGGATTGGTGACATCAGGTCTGGCTCCAACTGGCTACATAGTTCCTGGATTGTGGCACGGTCAAACCTGTAGGTGACGATTAAATGTCTCTCTTCCATTGTCAACAGGTCCACCAGCGGTCGGTACACCGGAGGATTCCGCCATCTTCTCATATGTCCCAGCTGACGGTGCCTAAGAAGGACAACAGCGAAGAAACAGTCACTATTCCTCCAGGTATGTACCCACAGTCACACACAAGACTACACCAGACAATGAACCCTTCCTGTATGTGTGTTGAGTGTAGGCCTCGGTATGTGTAACGCAGTTGAAAAAGAATCCATGTGGGTCCCTGAAATGGCGGCTGCCTGACCTCTAAACTGGGACAATGGGATTGTGGGGTAACAGCGCTGGCGTTGCACACCGTCACGGTAGGCAGTCGTAGACCGCGGCGCACTGCTGCATTGGTTAACATTGGACCCTATGGGTCCCAGGAGCCAATGAACAGGTGCGCTGGCGGTGATGATGTGCACCGCCGTGGACGTCACCGCCGCGGACGTCACCGCCATTTTCTATCTGTTCAATCACTAGATACCTGACCTTTGACAGGAGAGGACCTACACTGCTAGTGCTGCTGTGACCTCGGTCTGGAAGCGACGATGGCTGCTGGTCTGGGGAAAGGGCCCCTGCCTTCACTGCACAGGAGTTGGAGAAACTTGTGGATGGGGTCCTCCCCCAGTACATGCTACTCTACGGTCCTCCAGACCAACAGGTTAGTACACACGGAGCACGTTGTATGGGCTAGGCCTGGGTGGACAGGGCTGGGTGGAAGAGTGAAGGGGGCAGAGTTCATACTACAGTAAAGGATGGGAATAAATGGGCCACATGGTCAGAGTAGGGAGGGGGCCACTCACATTGATGGTGCAGTTGGTAATGACTGTTCCTCTTCCCTTGTGCATGTCATGTAGGTCAGCGGCCACCAGAAGAGGGATATTTGGCGTGCCATCGCCAAGGAGGTCCGAACCCTGGGGGCCCACCAGAGACGGGGCACCCACTGCCGGAAGAGATGGGAGGACATTCGCCGCTGCAGCAAGAAGACGGCGGAGGCTCAGCTGGGGATGGCCTCCCAACGTGGGAGGGGTGCCCGTCGCACCATGACCCCCCTGATGTTCCGGATCCTGGCGGTGGCCTACCCGGAGTTGGATAGGCGCTTGAGGGCATCACAGCAGACACAAGGGGGTGAGTACAACCTCATTCTGCGGACTTTGCGTGCAGTGGAGGGGTCTGGGTGGGGGAGGTGGGCTGTGGGTGTCCCTAGGCCAGGGCGAGTTAGGTAGGCAAGGCCTCTCCGTAATGTAGGCCATGTGGCACTCTACCCCACCTCAGAAGAGTGGCAAGTTGAGGTATAGTTGCCCCTGTGGCATCCATGTGCGCAGATGTCCACCATTGCCATGTAGGCCATATCCCAGAAATTGCATGTGCAGAGGCCAGGAGCATGGCATAATGCATGGGGCTGCTGCATCTGTCTTGTCCGCCAACGGTAGCGGTATGCCATGCACTAAAACTCTCTTACTTCTGTCTCCCCTCCTTTTTCTGCTCTCCCTGTCCTTTTGTACATCAGCATTATCAGGCGGAGGTACAGTGGCACAGGAGCACGAGGGAGCTGCATCCCACATGGCCATGGAGGGCCACACCACAGACTCTGAATGCACCAGTGGGGCGGAGGGCGAGGGGAGCTTCACGTCGGCCACCGGATCAGCAACCAGCAACACGGACTCGTCAGACGATGGGAGCTCCCTTGTGGTGGCGGCACCATCTGTGCCCCCACTTCTACAGGTACAGCCGCCACCTCCCCTACCAGCACCGCCCTCCCAACAGCCCCTCAGCGTTCGTCCTGTGCCCGCTCACCCAGGAGGGTGGGCATCACCTTCGCCTCAGGCCCTGCCTCAGTCACCCCTGCTGCCCTCAGTGAGGAGGCCATTGACCTCCTCAGGTCAGTCACTGTTGGGCAGTCTACCATTGTGAATGCCATCCAGGGTGTAGAACGAGAGTTGCAACACAGTAATGCATTCCTGGAGGGCATTCATTCTGGTCAGGCTGCCCGTCAGCGAACCCTGCAATCTCTGGCCTCAGCACTGATGGCAGCTATTGTCCCTGTGTCTAGCCTCCCCCCTCCAATTTCCTCCACCCAGACCCAATCCCCTGTACCCTAGACCATCCCAAGCACACCTTCAGACCACCATGCACACAAGTCAACAAACACAAGTAGCTCAAGCAAACATATGCACCACACACACCACAGGCACTCACACAAGCATCACACACATACAGATACAGCAACATCCACAGTCTCCACTGTGTCCCCCTCCTCTTCTTCTCCCTCCTCCCTCCCAGTCTCGTCTACAGACACACCTGCATACACCACATCTACAGGCACTAGGACTCGCACCAGGACACCCAGCAGCACAAGCCGCTCACCTGCACTCACCACCTCCACTGCCATTTACACGTCCCCTATGTCCTCTCCCAGTGTGTCTGTGACGCCCCCTCCCAAAGTACCCAAACGCCGGCAGTCACTCACCCAACATCCATCCACCTCACGACAGCCTCCAGTACCTGCACCTGCACCCAAAACAGCTAAAGTGACACCTCCGACAACCACCTCCTCTTCCTCCACTCCCAGACCCCCTCCAGCTACCCATCACAGTGTCCGTCAGAAACTGTCCCTCTGTCAAATTTACCTTTTTGCCCCCACCCCCCTCCAATTCATCAGTCCCGTCGTAGCGCCTCAGCCAAAAAGCCTCCAGTACCAGTGGTACGTGTTCCAGGTTTTTGGAGTGCACCGTCCACCAAGGCAGGCAGTAGGACCCGGAGCCAAGGCACTGGCAGCCCACCCCCTGTAAAGGCTCCAAAATTGGAGAGTGGACGACGGGACCGTGTCAAGACTCCTGGTGGGACAACAACTGAAATGGGATCGAAGGCGATTGGTGAGTCAGCTGTAACTCCAAAAAAGGTGGGGAAGGTCCAGAGGAAGTCTGCCCAGCCTGTTGTGAGTGTCACGGCGGAGAAGTGCGCCATCTTTTCCGGCGGTCCAGACACAACCGCCAGCACCGTCGTCACTGGTCCAGAGACCACCGCCAGAGTCCCAGCCCAGGAGGGCCCAAGTATCGTCACTGGTCCAGAGACCACCGCCGGAGTCACAGCCCAGGAGGGCCCAAGTATCGTCACTGGTCCAGAGACCACTGCCGGAGTCCCAGCCCAGGAGGGCCCAAGTATCATCACTGGTCCAGAGACCACCGCCGGAGTCACAGCCCAGGAGGGCCCAAGTATCGTCACTGGTCCAGAGACCACCGCCGGAGTCCCAGCCCAGGAGGGCCCAAGTATCGTCACTGGTCCAGAGACCACCGCCGGAGTCCCAGCCCAGGAGGGCCCAAGTATCGTCACTGGTCCAGAGACCACCGCCGGAGTCCCAGCCCAGGAGGGCCCAAGTATCGTCACTGGTCCAGAGACCACCCGCCAGAGTCACAGCCCAGGAGGGGACAGGATGCCACAGCCCCGCTGGCCAATGATGGAACGTCATGCCACACACCAATGTCCAGTGTGGAGATCGTCATGCCACACACCAATGTCCAGTGTGAAGATCGTCATGTCACACACCAATGCATAGGTGTAGAGATCGTCATGCCACACACCAATGCCCAGTGTAGAGATCGTCATGCCACACACCAATGTCAGTATCAGGACCGCCATGGCAAAACACCGCTGAACAGGGCAAAGACCGCCATGTCAAAGCACCGCTGAACAGTCCTGCACCTCAATGGCAATGCACCGCTGAACAGGGCAAAGACCGCCATGTCAAAGCACCGCTGAACAGTCCTGAACCTCAATGGCAAAGCACCGCTGAACAGGGCAAAGACTGCCATGTCAAAGCACCGCTGAATAGTCCTGAACCTCAATGGCAAAGCACCGCTGGACAGTCCTGAACCTCAATGGCAAAGCACCGCTGAACAGGGCAAAGACCGCCATGTCAAAGCACTGCTGAACAGTCCTGAACCTCAATGGCAAAGCACCGCTGAACAGGGCAAAGACCGCCATGGCAAAGCACCGCTGAACAGGGCAAAGACCGCCATGTCAAAGCACCGCTGAACAGGGCATGCACGGTGTAGGAATGAATGGGCCGCCACATCAGGCATCCTTATCCCATGTGCAGCTGGGACAGTGACAGGACAGGAACTTTCACGGGGAGACACATCCAGTCTGGGCACCAGTCCCCCTCCAGAACAAGTGGAGACCTGCATCTACTTGAGAGACTGTGGCTTTGCACTCCCCAGGATGGCACAGTGGGCAAACCACCCACTGTAGAGACTTGTGAGACTGTGGCTTTGCACTCCCCAGGATGGCACAGTGGGCAAACCACCCACTGTAGAGACTTGTGAGACTGTGGCTTTGCACTCCCCAGGATGGCACAGTGGGCAAAGCACCCACTGTAGAGACTTGTGAGACTGTGGCTTTGCACTCCCCAGGATGGCACAGTGGGCAACCCACCCACTGTAGAGACTTGAGAGACTGTGGCTTTGCACTCCCAGGATACATCAATGGGCATGAAGCCCCGTTGTGGATCTGGCTTCGCATTCATCTGGCTGAGGTGCACCCCCTTCCCTTCCCCCTGAGGTGCCTGTTTTATTTCTATCTGATGCCCCAGCAGTGTTCTCTCCGATTTTGGTCAGGTATCTATTGTGGGCCTCGCCCATGCATTTTTGGACTGTTGGTGCACGGACATTGTTGTGTACATATCTGCACTACTTCTTGTATTGTATATATAATTATGAGTGATTTAGACATTTATATCTGTATATTTTTGTATGACATGTATATTGGCACATTACAATGTTTGACCGAAATTCGTTTTGTCTTTGGATTCTTCATGGGGGATTGTGGGTTGTTAAGGTGATATTTTTGACTGCATTGGTGTGTATGTTGTGATATGCGAGGGTGGGGCTGGGGGTGTTTGGTGGGTGTCCCCCTAACTTTTGCCTCCCCCCTCCCGTAGATGCAGTACTCACCGGTATCTTCTGCGCCTACTTCGCTGTTGGTCGTAAGGAGCAGAAAGACAAGGGCAGGTAGTATTTGGAGTTCGGGGTCCATGGAGTCGGCGTTCCTCATGGGATGTGTTCAGGTGAGTGTTTTCCCATAGCAAAAGCTGTTTCCACAGTGAATCCGCCCCGGAAAAGGTGGCGGATTGGCGGGTTATAATAGTGTGGGCGGTACATTGTCTCCCGCCTGT
This sequence comes from Pleurodeles waltl, assembly GCF_031143425.1. Lineage (NCBI taxonomy): Eukaryota > Metazoa > Chordata > Amphibia > Caudata > Salamandridae > Pleurodeles > Pleurodeles waltl. Next base: position 12,792,020 of record NC_090441.1, on the reverse strand, counting down.
CTGTTGGCGGTGACCGCTGCGCTGCTTGTCTGTACCGCCGTGGCGGGCGGTGTGTTAAAGTGGCTGTCTTTGTTGGCGGTTTCCGCCAGGGTCATAATTCCCTTTTTTGTCCGTCGGCCTGTTTGCGGTATTACCGCACCTTTTACACCGTCCGCCAGGGTCGTAATGACCCCCATAATGTGCTACTGGTGAACATTGAGCAACTAAAATGCGCATTGGTGAAACACAAAGTCATTGGTCAAACACAATTAATAGCATCACACCCGATAAAAATGCTATCTCACTTGTGTGGGCGGGCCAAGTGCCCGTGACAGGGAAGGGTTGAAACCACAACTTGAACACATCAAAATCTATCACAAAACAACTGTCTTTGCAAGGGGGGTACCTGCGTTTTTGGCTCCAGGTTCGGCAGCCATCTACGCAAAGCTAAAAAACCCATACATTTCTCAACACTAGACACCCAGGGGAGCCCAGGGAGGTGTGGCTTGCAACGATCCCCCAATGTTTTCTAATCCAGAATCCCCTGCAAACCTCAAATTTAGCTAAAAATAAATCACACGTGAACCCCAGCAATAGCACCCTGTAAACCGTCAATGCATCCTGACCAGCATCGGGGGCTCACTAATTGAATTGGTCTAAGTACTTCTGAGGACCCTGTTAGCCGTGATCAGGAGCACCAAGGGAGCCAGAACGGCTGGAAAATCTGAGGTTTGGTGAGCAGAGGAAAAATAGTAGCAGGCAGCTGGACTGCGGGTGGCCGGTGGCTGCAGCCCCAGCAAGAAGGTAGGGGTGGCCACTGAGGTGCACCAGAGGTGAAAGGGTGTGCCGCCTGATGTAACCCCAGCAGAAGCCAGTGGAAAACGGAGGCGGCACGCCGGGCTGCCTGTATGCAGGTTGGAGGCAGTGACCCGAGGAGTGGGGCCGGAGAAGACCAGGACCAAGGCTGGCCAGCAAACAAGAGGGGCCCAAGACCCAGTGAGCGAGAGAGGGTCGTCGAGGTGAGGTGGGAGCCTAGCAGAGTGCAGTGAGCCCTCAGGTGCAGTGTAGGCGGAAGAAGAGGCCTGCTGGGGAAAGCCTGGAGAAGCCAGATCGGCTTGGAGAGAACACAGCCGCTGCTTCACCCTGGCGGGTGCCAGACCAGGTACGGAGATAAAGTGGGGGAAGGAGCTGAGGTACCCCCAAAGCGAGAGCCACACCGCATGCACACCAGTGCAAAAGCACAGGGGGCAGGCAATAAAAGACTGGCTCCGGGGGGACGGTCCATCCTGGGCTGGAAGCGAACCAAGAGGCTGGAGTAAGGGAGGGGCTGGGCCCTGGAGAGACCAAGACATTATAGGAATAAAAACAGAATTACCCCAAGAGGGGGCCCCCGTGAGAGGACAATTCCGGAGACTGAACCTGAACCACGGGGCCTAGTGGCAACAGGGGACTGGCCCTGGATGCCCAGGAGGTGTAGGGCCAGAAGAAGACTGGAGTGAGACTGGAGAGAGGGGTCTGAAGCCTCTGGTGTGGTGAATCCCTGCACCTGGTCCAGAGGAGTGGTTTGAGATGAGGCCCCCTGGTGTGCGCCACAGGAGGGGAAACTGGAAAGATGGAACGCAACTGAGGCCTGCAGTCTACACAGATGAACAACCTAGACCAGTGGTTCCTAACCTGTGGTCCGGGGACCCCTCGGGGTCCGCGAGAGCCTAGAAAATTAAAAAAATATTAACAAATATTGACAAATTAGGTCCCCAGATTCCAGTAATGACTCAGACGGGGGTCCCCGGATTCCCATGATGATTCAGTGAGGGTCCCTGGGTTCCATTAATGTTAAAGTGGGGGTCCACAGAAATCAAAAGGTTGGGAACCACTGACCTAGACAAATACACCGTACAGGTGAAGACAGCCGGAACAGAGAGGAACAAAGCAACCCTGGCAATGGAAGCCTCAGAAAGTGGCGACCATTCACTACGGAGGCCATACAATCGCTCAGGGGCACCATTGAGCCGAAAATAGATGCTGTGACAATCGACGTTAACCTATTGAGAGCTGACCTCCGCATAGTAATGGACAAGGTCACCACAACGGAAAGCCAAATCAGCTGGCTTCAAGCGGTGACTAAAAAGCTGGGAAATCAAGTAAAGGAACTGACGAAGCAACATGTGGCGGCGATGCTGGAGGATTTGGAGGGTAGGGCCTGCCACAACAACATATGAATCACTGGCATCCCGGAAGGGGCAGAAAGGCGAAGTGCAGAACTTTTAATTGAGGATCTTACCCTGAATAAACAGAGACTGTCTAATTACTTTACCATTTGAAAGAGCCCATAGGGTACTAGCTGGCCGCCTCCAGTGGGAGCACATCCCCGAACAATCATCGCTAGAGTCGTCAATTTCAGGGACCGAGATGCACTTTTACAGACAGCCCGCACAAGGGGTGACCTGAAGTGGGACAATGCAACCGTTTGCTTCTTCCTGATTTTACCCTGCAGGTCCAACGGCAATGCCACCACTTTAAGGAGGTGAAAAAGGCCCTCCGTACCAAAGACATCAAATACATGATACGCTTTCCAGCCAGATTGAGGGTGGTGGCGGATGCTAGGTCCTGGCTCTTCCAATCAGCGGAGGAGGCCGGGGACTGGCTGGGGGCTGGCGTAAGGTGGCCTGGGGAGGACCCAGAGCCCAGGAGTGACAGAAGATACCAGGGTGGCAGGCGGCCTCCCGGCTGGCCCCCACAGGAAACTACTGGGTTGGAGGAAATCTAGAAGAGCAACTAGTGGCATGTGAGAGACAAGAGAGCCGGTCCCCACCCCGCTCAGAGAGGGAGCCGAGCCAGGATGGGTCAGGAACGGACCAAGCCAAGGGAAAGGAGAAGACATGAGAACAGGGCATAGAATAAGAGGACTGGCCCAGAGGGTTGCTCGGGATGCGGAGCTGATGCCCACTGCCAGACTGGTTGAACATTCTTGAACATCAAGGGAACAAGAGCATCTGTGTACATAGATAGGATCATTTGCGTTGGCATCTTTAGCTCACCCACAAATGTGTTTGAAATATATGGGGTGACAGGTGCTCTGCCTGGTTGAGAAGTGGGTAGTTGGGGTCCCGTGGGCAGGGTAGCTACAGGTGGTGGGGTTGTAGTAAGTCGTATAGTTTACAGTGTTTGAACGAAGTAAGCGTGCATGCAGAGCGTGGGACAAGAGTAAATGGGACATTCAGATAAAAACTAAGCTTACCCATGGGGGTTGGGATCCTGTGGGGGGAGGGGCAAAGAGCCCAGCTCAGGTCCTCAAGATGGACACCAGGTCACACACGGGGTTAAGCATTGTGTCTTGGAACGTAAATGGGCTGGGGAGCAAGATCAAGAGGACGATAGTCATGCAATACCTCCGCCTGGTGGCATTGGACATTATCCTCTTGCAGGAAACCCACCTTCATGGAAACTACTATAAAGCCCTAGATAGATTTGATTACTCCTTAGTGGCTCATGCAGGCTACTCGTCTGATGCAAGGGGAATGGGTATTCTTCTTAGGAGGGCATTGCCGTACACGCTCACCCACACAAGGGCCAACCAGTTGGGCCAATATGTAGCAATCGCAGGACAATGGGAAGGCCTCACTTTCAACATATGCTCTTTATATATACCCCCTGCACCTGCACTGAACGACTTTGCCGTGAATCGGTGCCTTGCTGCTGGAGTTGCCGCCTGGGGTCCTTGTCATGGGGGATGACATGAATGCAGTGTGTGACCCTGAGGCTGACAGACTGAGTAGACATCCCTCCCCAGGGAAGAGGTTCACCTGAGGTTGTTTGTAGATGCAGTGGGACTGATGGACATGTAGCAGGCACAACACCCACAAGGTCGGGCTTATACATACTATTCAGCCCTCCTCAGCAGTTTTTCACATATGGATAAAAGATATACACACCACATCCACATCGATCACTTAAGCGAGGCCAGCCATGGGGCACGGGGTATCTCAGACCACTCGCCAGTGAGGGTAACTTTGAAGGGGCCGATACGAAGTAAGATACTCACACCCAGAATTGATACATGGTATCTGAAAGACCCGGACATTAGGAGCAAGCTGTAGGAAGGGGCTGAGCTTTATTTCTGGGAGAACACAGGATCAAAGGCCTCTAGTTGTGTGCCATGGGAGGCCTTTAAGACCGTCCTCAGCGGACAAGCCCAGATGTTGATCGTGGGTAAGAAAAAGAAGAGAAACCTACAAATTGAGGCACTGGAGAGGGAGGTGGGGGCCCTTGCAGCCTGCCTACTGAGGGAAAACTCAGTGGAAGTATGCCAAAAGTTGTAAGCCAAGCAAGCGGAACTCCACGACCTGGCTGAAGATAGCACCCATAAGTACAAGGCGAACAAGCTGTTGGCAAGGTTGGACAGGAGAGACCAAGAACAGAGGGGAGTACGCGAGATAGTGGACGACACATGAGTGACTAGACGGATAAGTGCAGATATGGCTGAGGCTTTTGCCTCCTACTATGAGCCTGTAAGCTACTAGGTCTCCTATGACAGAAGAAGACTGTGATGACTTCCAGAAGGATGTGGCCCTCGTGTCCCTTGCAGAGGACGAACGGGAGGCTCTGGAAGGGGATCTGACAGCAGAGGAGGTAGGTTGGGTGCTCTGGACCCTGCAATCTGGCAAGGCTGCGGGGCCAAATGGGCTCCAGTGGAGCTCTATAAAGGACTTGCAAGTGAGGTGACCTCGCCTTACCGCAATGTTCCAGGAGGCACTGACAGACCACCAACTCCCTTTTGATCAGAGAACAGCAATAATTGGTCAGAGAACAGCAATATTTGTAGAGTGCTCCACATGACACAACCTCTGGTGGGCGCCCGGGCAGCCTTGCTAGCCCTGGACGCCAAGATGGCATTCGATAGTTTGGAGTGGGGATATATGTTTGCAACACTACGGAAGATGGGATTCGGCCAGTGGTTTTGTGAACGGGTCAAATTGCTCTACCAGAAACCCCTGGCAAAGGTGAGGGTAAATGGGACTGCTTCCCAGACCTTTGGGTTGGAGAGGGGAACAAGACAGGGAAGTCTGTTTTCCCCAATGCTTTTCGTGCTGGCCCTAGAGCTGCTGGCAGCTTGGATCCACCAAGACCCCTTAGTCCGGGGCATTCCAGGAATGAAGGGCTGGGAAGGGCGCATCTCCTTATATGCAGATGACGTGCTACTATATGTTATGGACCCAGTCTTTTCCATAGATAGACTCCTGCAAATCTTCCACATCTTTGGAGAACATTCGTGGTATAATATAAACTGGGACAAGTCCCTGCTCTACTCCCTAGCGGGGGAGCTCCTGGGCCACCTTCCCTGGACTACTATCCCAGTTGCAAGCGCTGGATTTAAATATCTTGGGATATATATCCCGCAAGAAATCCAAGAATTCCTCCGCCGGAACTTGCCTCCACAACTAGACAGGCTTACTAGGGACATAGAGCACAGCTGAGGCCTTCCGGAAAATTGACCAGATCCTTAGATCACTGCTATGGGCAGGGGGACTTCCGCGTATTGCGCTGAGCAAGCTCCAGAGGGGGGTTTACAAGGGAGGACTAGCAATCCTGGATGCAAGGTTGTACTACTGGGTGACACAATTGGTGGTGATTAACGAGTGGGCCTTTGGGAGCCCAATGGAGCCGGCTAACTGGGTAGACAGAGAAGCAATAGGTACCAGGGGTTATGAGAGGGTCCTGTACAGCCGGCGTTGAGTCCGACATCTACTGACACACACACAGACAGTGGTGCAGTCTATGCGTATCCCACTTTGGACCGGAGATCACTTGAAGGAAGTGAGTGCACTGACGGGCTTCTCCAGGTGGACGCTAATAGGGATAGAACACCTGGGGGATGTTTGGTGAGACAACGCCTTTATACCCTTTGAGGGCTTACAGACGGAATTTGATATGCAAGAGTCAGAGCGCTATAGGCAGTGCTTAATTTGTGCCTATTGTTTCCGGTGCAGAGCACCGGCATTTATTTTTGAGGGCCGGCACTTAATTTTCTGCCTCAAGCATTTAGTGAGCGCAAAAGACACATTTGGAAAAGACAGAGGAGAAGAAAAATGAAAAAGCGTCAAAGGGAGCAAGCAGAAAGCTGCAGGAGTGAGCTAAAGGGGCAGGGACAGGCTGTAAATGGAGTAAAGAGGCCCGAGATGGCTTCAGGATTATGCTGTCTCAGTATCCTGTGCTCGCACATTTAATTTCAGCAGCCGCATGTTTAAGAGGCGGGCTTTGGGCACTGGCACGTTTTTATTTACAAATTAAGCACTGGCTATAGGTACCTGCGACTGGACCATGCGCTCCGTAAACACCTCCCGGCTAGCAGTGTATGTAGTGACCAGCAGCAAGTCACTACCCACCCACCGCCAGCAAAGCGACAGCTCACACACACTGCCAGCCAAGTGCCTGCTCACACACACAGCCAGCCAAGTTCAAACTCACTCATACCCCCAGCCAAGTGGCAACTCACTCACTCCGCCGTCCAAGTGCCAGCTCACTCACACCGCCAGCCAAGTGCCAGCCCACACAAACCACCAACCAAGAACCAGCCCACCCAAACTGCCAGTCAAGCGCCAGTCCATTCACACCCCCATCAACAAAAAAGAAAACACAAACCAACTATAAGTAAATACAAAACTACGAACACAACAGCTCTAACTAAATACAGCACACTACTGCCAACCATGAAACTGAACAAAAAATATAAAATGATTTAGGCCAGGCAACGCTCATGAGTGCTCCAAAAAATTGTTTTTTGTGTAATACATTCTAATACAAGCGGGCACACACAGCACAGGTTTAGAAGGAGGGAGGAATGTGACCAGCAAAGTGGTGATCTTTCAGTCTAGCCACATCCACTACCACTCCAACTCTAGGAACACTTGTCTGTTCCACTACAACAAAGCTGCAAATCACAGATTGCTGAAACTGAACAAAAGTCATCTTTGACACTGGGGAACAATCCCTGAACACAACAAAAGCAATAAAGGTTGCTAAATGGACGAGATGGATAGCTAACTTCTTATACCAAATGTAAGCCTTACGAACAGCAGTGTAAGGTTCCAACCTCTGATCTACTCTATCTACACCACCCATGTGCTTATTGTAGTCTAAAATGCACACAGGTTTGCACACTTCAGCAAACTGACTCCAAACAGTCACAGTTGAAGTACTTTCATAATGGATGGTAGTCAACATGTAGACATCCCTCCTTTCTGCACATTTCACAGCTAGCAGTTCATCACTACTCGGTGTACTGCACTGTCCCCTCTCAAGTTTTTTACAAACAAGCTCCTTTGTATAACCTTCAGAGTTAGAGCACACTCTGCCACAAGCAACAGAGTCCACTTTGAATAATTCCCTGAACAACTGCACACCAGTGTAGAAGTTATCACGGTAAAATGGTGACCTTTGTTAAAATGTCCTCTAGCAAGTTCCCACACAATTTTCTCACTAACTCCAAAAGTGAACGGACAATCAGGAGGGTCAATAGCAGAATCCTTATCAGTGTAGACCCGGAAATCATAGACACATCCTGTACTACTCTTAGACAGCATATACATCTTAATTCTATAATGTGCCCTCTTGCTAGTAATGTACTACTCCTGTACTACCTGTACTACCTAAAAACCAAACGGCCTTTGAACAGGACCAAAGACAGGTATTTCTTTCTCTGGAACACAGATCTCTGAAAATTGATCTACAATGTGATTAAAGACAGGTCGAATCACTAAACCATTACCAACAAAATGCAGCATCCTAAGCAGAAGCAAATACCGATCACGACTCATGATTGCAGGAAAAATGGCCGTTGCCATCAAGGGACTGGTAGACCAATATGAAGACAGTGATGGCTTCCTTATCAACCCCACCAAAAATGTTAAACCTAAGAAGTTCTTCAACTCTTCCAGATTTGTGGGAGTCCACCGGGTAGCTCTAGAGTGGGGCTTAAGTCTGGCACTGTTGTCCCTCAAATATTGTTCAGTATACAAATTAGTCTGCTCAACAATCTCACTCAAAAATATATTGTCCAAAAAAACCTCAAAGAAATTTATAGGCAAAAAGATTTCAGTATTCTCTCTAGATCCTGCGACACCAGTAAAGGCAGGCAACGCTGGCTGCACCATGTTTGGGGAAACTCAGAATTCAGATCTTCCAATGGGAAGCCTTTCAGCCCCAGGCTGCTGCACTATTGGCACATCAGTGTCCTCTAAAACAGGCACTTCACCTGCACTGAGAGTGGCTTCATCATCAGATGGTTCCTCTCGGACAGAAAATTCATCACCAGAATCTTGCATTTCTTCCTCTGCCTCAGATGCAAAATCAGTCTCATAATCATGGTAGGGGGAAGATTAAATAAGCATACCAACAACCCGCTGAGCAGTAATCCCGTGGCTAGCAATGAGCTTCACTAATAAAGTTTACTTGTCAAAGAAGTCAACAACAACCAACACTGTGTAAAATAAGGAATAAACAAAGTGTAGCTTTATCACAAAGACCTATATACTCAAAAACACAAAAACAATACCACTCCCTTGCCAGAGACAGCTAGACTCACCAGCACCTAGTCTGCACAAACACAGGAAGCACCAACAATATCCCACTAAAAACAAAAACAAAATAAAATTACATAAATTCAAGGAGAATTTCACACACAATAAAACATAAGCTAAATATGCTGGTACTCATTCATGCATGGCAATGGTACTTATTCAAGTAAACAGTACAAAAAAGTTTTTCTTACCAAACACAGGCCACTATGCAAACTGCAGATCTACCACTGCTGAGACCACACACAGGAGTCACAGGAAAGGAATCAAAAGGTTTGCACTAGAATAAAAAAGAGAAATAAACAATATTATCACAAATGCAAATAATGTGCCAGTCCACACACAACAAGCTGGGGGGGCACATGGGCCTACAAATATGTCAAAAAAACATTAATCCACTAAAGGGCAGCAACCCTTGCCCAAGGTGCCGCTCCCCACAACAACAGCAGTAACATAGCAAATAAATCATCCCTAGTGTCTAGTGATTTCTGCCCCCATTTGGGGGCAGATGGGCCTATTAAAAAAAGGGCCGATCTGCCCCCAAGAGGGACAGGAATGGTCAAAATATATGCTTGCTAAAGGGTGCAACCCATGCCCTAGGGGCTACTCCACAAAATAGCCAAAAAGTTTAATTCCTGGTGTCTAGAGGGTAGATGGGGCTAAAAAAAGAGGCAGATCTACCCCAAAGGAGGGGCAGAAACAGCCAAAATAATTGCCCCCTAAAGGGAGTGACCCTTACCCAAGGGGTCACTCCTCAAAGCTGCCCTACATCCCTGGTGTCTAGTAGCTTCTGCCCCCCCCCCTTGGGGGGAGATGGGCCTAAAAGAAAAAAGAGGTTGATCTTCCCCCAAGGGGGGGGGGGGAGGATAGAGAAATGGCCAGAACAATTGCCCCCAAAGGGGAGCAACCCTTGCCCAAGGGGCCGCTCCCCAAAGATGCGAAAATGCATAATTCCCTGCCAACTCTGGGGTGTGGGTGTAGGGGGGCAGCATATGGGGGAGTGACAGCCCTTTTTCGGTAGGTGGGTGCTAGGATGGCTGGGGGCTGTCTGACACATGTCCACGAAGATGAATGATATTCTGATGACACCTGGAAAGAAAGCCAATGTTTGCTCTGAAATAAAAATATAAGCAATGACCCATGGTACATCAAAGCATTGGCACAGTGGTTACAGAAGCTTCTATCCCTCATGACCATGAAAATAACAGCTATACATAATCTGACTCTTGATTGGGACCAGAGTAGTAGGTATCAGTAATTAAACTGGCGCAGCAACACTGGGGCTCAGAGGTGAGTGCGGGGGTCCTGTCTGCCCTGTATGGGATGTAATTACATTACAGATCACCCACTCCAAACATAGAGGATTCCTGGCACATGGCACTGTCTTTACTCTTGAGGGAGAGACTTTTAGAGGTAAGGGAAGAGAGAATAGAGGGTAAAGGAGAAATGGTGGGAGAAGGAATGAAAGAAAGAGGAAGGGAAAAAGATGGAAAAAAGGGGAAGTGGCAGAAAGAGGGTAGGTAAGGAACAGTAAAAGGTGTTAGGGATGAGGAAGATAAGAAGCCAGAAAGAAGGATGGCGGGGAAAGAATATGAAGAGGGAGCTGGAAGATAAAAAAAATAGTGCAATCAAGCTATACATGTGAGAAAAAGGGAGGAAGGAGATAGAGTGAACAGGTGTATTGAGCGGAGGGAGGGAAGGGTTGAACGCAGACAGAAGAGAAAGGACATGCAAGAACTGGAGGAGAGGATAATGGAAAAAAGAGAAGAGTGGGTTTAAGAGGCACAATGAAAGAAAAGAGAGAACAAAAGTCACGTATAATGGGGAACTTGGAGACTTATAGGTATCATAAGTGCAGCAGGTGCAGTGACACCTGGGGCAGGAGTATGACGGGACCACTGCACCCCAGTTATGGCTGCCTTTTACAAACGACACAAAGTGCGGGGGGGTGGGGGTTCATTTCTTGCCTTAGGTCCCAGGGAACACTGTGGTACCTTTGCTAAACCACTGATTGGTGCAAGCTTTGACAGCCTCATTTGGAGAACATTTTAATTACAGAACAAATATAGGACTCTCTTTACTCACTTGGCACAGCAGATATTGTGAAGGTTTAACCTCCGGACTCCCAGCAATACGTAAAGGCTCAATAATTGCTGTTCATTGAATAGATTGAGAATCAACTTCTGGTACCTGATAGACTGCATAGTCTCCGGCACCAAAGAAATGCTATAACAATTGCGTACGTATTGTTCTGGGACTATGCAGCATTACAAGCAAAGCTTTTTTACCAAAAACGGAGATCTTCTAGGCAGATAGAACATATCACAGCAACGCAATAATCTTGAGAAAGGCAGGTGTGGGAGTTTGTAGTAATGTGATGTGTCTGTATGTGCACAGGCTGAGTAGGCATGCTGTAGAACACGAAGTGTGGATCCTGTGAGAATGTGAACTTGCCTCCTACCTGAATGCGTCCAAATTCTATCCCCGACAACATTTTGGTGACAAGGTGTGGAGTAATAGTCTGGGGCCACACGCCTCCATAACCATCAGCAAGTCGTGTCAGCAAGTCGTGTCAGCAAGTAGTGTCAGCACTGGCTTCTAGACAGTAGGGGAGAGTGGGGGCAAGGATGAGAAGTTTGCTGACTAGAGTGAATACTGAGTTGTAGTGTCCTTGTGAAGTGTCCTATAAAAAAGGGAAAATGACAACAGTACGGAGAGATAATCAGGTAAAATAAATCTTCTGTATGGTGAGCAAAAGCTTTATAGCCCCTGAGAAGAGGCAACTGAGTTCTTATCAGCTGAGGGAGTGCGAGAATACCAGGAAATGGACCTTAATGTAGGTTGTGTTTGTTTTGCTCATGTTTTGGTGGTATGTTTGGTAGCAGAGGGGTTTAGAGGATTTTTGTATGCTGTTTCGCATCACGGTGTTGAAGCAGTTAGAATTTTACAATGGCAGTTTCCTTTTGATGTTTGGCAAGTTCCACCAAGACAGTGTGAGAAATGCTGTGCGTGACATAAAGCGTGCCACAAAGGGTCCTTTAAGGAGGGACAGAAGATGCTGGTGTGATGCCACATGTTTAGTGGTAGAGTTTCACTGCAACTATGACCTTTAGGAGACAAAACAAAGTACTTTTAAAAAAAATTGTATTTGTATAAGCAGGTATACAAGATACGTCATGATCTCTTTTCGAACATAGAAATTACCACACTTCCCAAAAGAACATAATACAATGTGAAGGTTTTTAGGCTTAATTACATTTAAACTGTGGTAGGTGAATTGTTATCCCATATACCATGATACTTCCAGGTGACACCAATCCTTTGAGCATAGAGATAATCTTTAGATTGTACCACTTTAATTTTCTTCGTCCAAAGTTCAAAAGATGGAGGCTGCAGGGTTTTCCATTGCTGCAAGACTAGAGATTTTTCTACCAATGTTGCAATAAAAAAATATTGTTTTGCAGATTTTGGCAGTGCAGGATGATTGCATATCCCAAAAAGCGCCCTGATTGGGTCTGGTTGTAGCGAAATCTGGAGTTGAGTGCAGCTTGGAAGACTTTAACCCAGAAATCGGTAATGATAGGGCAGGCGAAACAAATATGAAACCAATCTCCCGCCTCACAATGGCAATGAAAACAATTACTCGAGATTGATGGAAACATTTTATTGAGGCGTGCCGGTGTATAATAAAGCTGCCACTTTGTGAAAAAAAATACATCCTCTTAAAATTGGCACCATTTAGTGCTTTTTAAAGAGTAGCTGTTGTAATATCTCCATGATTGAACATCAATAAAACAGCTTGTGCTGCCTGAAATCCTCCCTAGTGCAGGAGGAAGAACTTCGGCAGACAATTCCTCCTGTAGAATGCAATACCAATTACCAAATCTCACTTGTTTCTGGACCCAGATTGCTTGCACTATTTTAGAAGATGGTGATTCAGATGGGTGGAGGGCTACAGGACCCAGTGCCTGGATAAAGGAGTAAACCTGAAGATATGAGAAACTTAGCCACGCTGGGATAGTGGAATTGTTTGTTTTAAGTTGCTCCCATGTTTTGATATTGTTTCCTAGCACAAACTCCTGAAGCCTCACAAACTCCATTTGTTAATAGCTTTGCTGGGAAGAGATAGCCTGAATGCTCTGGCCTTCACAAGTGAAATAGACAAGTGGGCACGCGGATATGATACCTATTTTGGAGCTCAGTGGCTTTGACGCAAAGTAGATTGGGAGTCTTACATCTAGAGAGTTTTGGTAACCATAGCATCTTAAGAAAATGGGATAAGCGAGTTTTACTTTCAAGAAGCATTTGACGTAAATAAAAGTTGGCATCTATGTAGTTTGTGGTGGTAGCATTAACAAGCCAGTCTAGAAAGGCTGCTAGTAGGAAGTTGGCTCTGTATGCACTATTTCAAAGTAAGGAATAGTATGCACAGAGTCCAAGGGTTCCCCTTAGAGGTAAGATAGTGGCAAAAAGAGATAATTCTAATGCTCTATTTTGTGGTAGTGTGGTCAAGCAGTAGGCTTATCAAAGGAGTAGTGTTAAGCATTTGTTGTACACACACAGGCAATAAATGAGGAACACACACTCAGAGACAATTCCAGGCCAATAGGTTTTTGTATAGAAAAATATCTTTTCTTAGTTGATTTTAAGAACCACAGGTTCAAGATTTACATGTAATACTTCAAATGAAAGGTATTGCAGGTAGGTACTTTAGGAACTTTGAATTAGCAAAATAGCATATACAGTTTTCACATAAATGACATATAGCTATTTTAAAACTAGACACAGTGCAATTTTCAACAGTTCCTGGGGGGAGTAAGAGTTTGTTAGTTTTTGCAGCTAAGTAAACCACCTACGGGATTCAAGTTTGGATCCAAGGTAGCCCACCGTTGGGGGTCAGAGCAACCCCAAAGTTACCACACCAGCAGCTCAGGGCCGGTCAGGTGCAGCGGTCAAAGTGGTGCCCAAAACGCAGAGGCTTCAATGGAGAAGGGGGTGCCCCGGTTCCAGTCTGCCAGCAGGTAAGTACCCGCGTCTTCGGAGGGCAGACCAGGAGGGTTTTGTAGGGCACCGGGGGGGACACAAGTCCACACAGAAAGTACACCCTCAGCAGCACGGGGGCGGCCGGGTGCAGTGTGCAAACACGCGTCGGGTTTGTAATTGAAATCAATGGGAGACCAAGGGGTCTCTTCAGCGATGCAGGCAGGCAAGGGGGGGGCTCCTCGCGGTAGCCACCACCTGGGCAAAGGAGAGGGCCTCCTGGGGGTCACTCCTGCACTGGAGTTCGGATCCTTCAGGTCCTGGGGGCTGCGGGTGCAGAGTCTTTACCAGGCGTCGGATCTTAGAAGCAGGCAGTCGCGGTCAGGGGGAGCCTCGGGATTCCCTCTGCAGGCGCCGCTGTGAGGGCTCGGGGGGGCAACTCTGGCTACTCACGGTCTCGCAGTCGCCGGGGAGTCCTCCCTGAAGTGATTGTTCTCCACAAGTCAAGCCGGGGGCGTCGGTGCAGAGTGTCAAGTCTCACGCTTCCGGCGGGAAACGCAAGTTGTTTCAAAGTTGCAGTCTTTGGTGAACAGGGCCGCTGTCCTCGGGAGTTCTTGGTCCTTCTAGAGCAGGGCAGTCCTCTGAGGATTCAGAGGTCGCTGGTCCCTGGAGAAAGCGTAGCTGTAGCAGTGTTTTTAGAAGGGGGGGAGACATGCCGGTAGAGCTGGGGCCAAAGCAGTTGGTGTCTCCGTCTTCTCTGGAGGGTTTTTCAGCTTAGCAGTCCTCTTCTTCTTAGGTTGCAGGAATCTGAGTTCCTAGGTTCTGGGGAGCCCTTAAATACTAAATTTAAGGGCGTGTTTAGGTCTGGGGGGTTAGTAGCCAATGGCTACTAGCCCTGAGGGTGGGTACACCCTTTTTGTGCCTCCTTCCTGAGGGGAGGGGGGCACATCCCTAATCCTATTGGGGGAATCCTCCATCTGCAAGATGGAGGATTTCTAAAAGTCAGAGTCACCTCAGCTCAGGAAACCTTAGGGGCTGTCCTGACTGGCCAGTGACTCCTCCTTGTTTTTCTCATTATCTCTCCTGGACTTGCCGCCAAAAGTGGGGGCTGTGTCCAGGGGGCGGGCATCTCCACTAGTTGGAGTGCCCTGGGGCATTGTAACACGAAGCCTGAGCCTTTGAGGCTCACTGCTAGGTGTTACAGTTCCTGCAGGGGGGAGGTGTGAAGCACCTCCACTCAGAGCAGGCTTTTGTTTCTGTCCTCAGAGAGCACAAAGGCCCTCACCACATGGGGTCAGAAACTCGTCTTTCAGCAGCAGGCTGGCACAGACCAGTCAGTCCTGCACTGAACAATTGGATAAAATACAGGGGGCATCTCTAAGATGCCCTCTGTGTGCATGTTTTAATAAATCCAACACTGGAATCAGTGTGGGTTTATTATTCTGAGAAGTTTGATACCAAACTTCCCAGTATTCAGTGTAGCCATTATGGAGCTGTGGAGTTCGTTTTTGACAGACTCCCAGACCATATACTCTTATGGCTACCCTGCACTTACAATGTCTAAGGTTTAGCTTAGAAACTGTAGGGGCATAGTGCTCATGCACCTATGCACTCACCTGTGGTATAGTGCACCCTGCCTTAGGGCTGTAAGGCCTGTTAGAGGGGTGACTTACCTATGCCATAGGCAGTGTGAGGTTGGCATGGCACCCTGAGGGGAGTGCCATGTCGACTTAGTCATTTTCTCCCCACCAGCACACACAAGCTAGCAAACAGTGTGTCTGTGCTGAGTGAAGGGTCCCTAGGGTGGCATAAGACATGCTGCAGCCCTTAGAGACCTTTCCTGGCATCAGGCCCCTTGGTACCAGGGGTACCAGTTACAAGGGTCTTACCTGGGTGCCAAGGTTGTGCCAATTGTGGAGACAATGGTACAATTTTAGGTGAAAGAACACTGGTGCTGGGGCCTGGTTAGCAGGGTCCCAGCACACTTCTCAGTCAAGTCAGCATCAGTATCAGGCAAAAAGTGGGGGGTAACTGCAACAGGGAGCCATTTCCTTACACAAGCCCCCCCCAGCCCACAGGCCAGGAGACTCAGCCAAAGCTGGGAGAGTCTTCCTAGTCTGTCAGGCGAGGAAGAGTAGAGGAAATAGGCTGGTTTGTTGCAGGGCCTACTCTGCCTTACATCCTCCTGTTCAGGTCATTCCCACTGGGGAAATGACCCACTTCCACAGTGATAGGACCTAGTCTGAATTGCCTCTTGTCTGTGTCTTTAATGTCTTCATCCATTCTCTCTATTTGGGGGTTAGAGGTATCCACCTCTGCTAATCTTATCTTAGCCAGGATCACCCCTAGCTTACCCAGAGAGGTTACCCAGAGCTGGAGTAACCCCACCATGACCAACAGGGTCAGAGGGCCTAACTTACTATTTGGCATGGGGTCAGACCACCATGCTAAGGATAGTGCAGCCATGAAGGCTAACACCCAGCAGAGGCCACTGACAGCTGTCAGTGCCCAGAACCACACCTTTAGCTCTTCACCTGCAAGGGAAGGAGCTAAGTTACAGGCTTCTTTGGGTTCAGGGTGCCTGTCTGCTGTGTAAGAGTGGGGGGTTACTACATCTTGTAGTAAACACCCTTCTTCCACTCTTTCTTCTGTTAACTGAGGAGTCACCCACTCAGGTTTAACAGTTGCCTGACTAGCCAGGACTTCTTGTGGGTCAGGTTGAACTTTACCAGTGCCACTTTTGGAGTTCTCCCCTACTGGAGCAGAATCTCCTTGGCTTGCTGGAACCTTGTCTAAAGGTTGTCCACCTTTCCTACTCTGTTTTCTTTTCTTTTTCTTCTGGGGCCTACTTGCATTTACTGCAGGGGTAGCACCTCCAGAATCCTTGGGAGAGGACTGGCATTGGACCAGTTCCTCTCTTGGGCTCTGACTAACCTCTGGGTAGTCATTTCCAAGGAGACAATCAAGGGGGAGGTCTGTACTGACTACCACACTTCTCCAGCTAAAAGTCCCACCCACTTCTATGGGCACAAAAGCCACAGGCCTATCAGTGACCCTGTCTGGGCTAACTCTTACTCTGGCAGTCTCACCTGGGATGTACTGGTTTGAGAACACCAGCCTGTCATGCACAATAGTGTGACTGACACAAGTGTCTCTCAGGGCAGTGGCTGGGATTCCATTCACCAGTAGGTGGTGGAAGTGTCTACTTCCCTCTGGAATCTCCAACTCACCTGTTGGGCCCTTTTTCCAGTTGAAGGCTATGAAGACCTCCTCATCTGAGGAGTCATCTCCAATGGCTACACTGGTCACCCCTGGGATTTTGCTAGGGTTTTTTTTTTGGGACAATAAGTGTCCTTGGTGTGGCGCCCTGTCTGTCTACAGTTTTGGCACCATGCCTTAGTGGCATCCCAGTTCTTACCCTGGTACCCACCTTTGTTTTGGGTTGTGTCTTGAGGCCCATCCACCTGGTCTGGTTTTTGGGGGCCTACAGAGGACTCTTTTTCTTTGTTTCTAGTGTCACCCACTTTCTCCTGGGGAGGCTTTGTAACCCCTTTCTTTTGGTCACCTCCAGTGGAAGTTTTGGTTACCCTAGTCTTGACCCAGTGGTCTGCCTTCTTTCCCAATTCTTGGGGAGAAATTGGACCTAGGTCTACCAGATACTGATGCAACTTTTCATTGAAGCAGTTACTTAAAATGTGTTCTTTCATAAACAAATTATAAAGCCCAACATAGTCATGCACTTCATTTCCAGTTACCCAACCATCCAGTGTTTTCACTGAGTAGTCTACAAAATCAACCCAGGTCTGGCTCGAGGATTTTTGAGCCCCCTGAACCTAATTCTATACTCCTCAGTGGAGAATCCAAAGCCCTCAATCAGGGTAGCCTTCTTGAGGTCATAGGATTCTGCATCTTTTCCAGAGAGTGTGAGGAGTCTATCCCTATACTTTCCAGTGAACATTTCCCAAAGGAGAGCACCCCAGTGAGATCTGTTCACTTTTCTGGTTGCACAAGCCCTCTCAAAAGCTGTGAACCATTTGGTGATGTCATCACCATCTTCATATTTAGTTACAATCCCTTTAGGGATTTTCAACATGTCAGGAGAATCTCTGATCCTATTTATGTTGCTGCCACAATGGATGGGACCAAAACCCATCTCTTGTCTTTCCCTTTCTATGGCTAGGAGCTGTCTCTCTAAAGCCAATCTTTTGGCCATCCTGGCTAGCAGGAGGTCATCTTCACTAAGGCTATCCTCAGTGATTACAGAGGTGCTGGACCCTCCTGTGAGGGAAGCAGCATCTCTGACTATCACATTTGGAGACAGGGCTTGAGGGGCCCTGATCTCCCTAATTAGGACTGGAGGGGGGGAATTCTCCTCTAAGTCACTAGCTTCATCTTCTGGGAGGTCATCCTCAGAGGGGTTGGCTTTGTCAAACTCTGCCAGCAGCTCCTGGAGCTGTGCTTTGGAAGGGTTTATGGCAGCTTTTATTTTTTTTATTTTGCAGAGAGACCTTAGCTCCCTCATTCTAAGATGGAGGTAAGGTGTGAGGTCGAGTTCCATCACACTCTCTTCTGCATTAGACATTATGGGGCTCATTCTGAGCCCGGCGGGCGGCGGGCGCCGCCCGCCTGGAGGGAGCCGCCAAATGACCACACCGCGGTCATAAGACCGCGGCGGCCATTCAGACATTTCCTCTGGGCCGGCGGGCGCTCTCCAAAAGAGCGCCCGCCGGCCCAGAGGAAATGCCCCTGCAACGAGGACGCCGGCTCAGAATTGAGCCGGTGTAGTTGCAGGGGTGCAACGGGTGCAGTTTGCACCCGTCGCGTATTTCAGTGTCTGCATTGCAGACACTGAAATACACAGTGGGGCCCTCTTACGGGGGCCCCTGCAGTGCCCATGCCAGGGGCCCCGCGGCACCCCCTACCGCCATCCTGTTCCTGGCGGGAGACCCGCCAGGAACAGGATGGCGGTAGGGGGTGTCAGAATCCCCATGGCTGCGGAGCGCGCTCCGCAGCCATGGAGGATTCCCCCGAGCAGCGGGAAGTCGGCGGGAGACCGCCGACTTTCCGCTTCTGACCGCGGCTGAACCGCCGCGGTCAGAATGCTCGTGGGAGCACCGCCAGCCTGTTGGCGGTGCTCCCGTGGTCGGTGGCCCTGGCGGCCACCGGCCGCCAGGGTCAGAATGACCCCCTATGTTTCTAAAAGTTGGAATACTTTTTAAGAATCTAAAACTATCTCTAGAACTTAATTCAAACTTTCACAAAACTTTTAAACTCTAAAAGAAATGCTAACAGGGACTAACACAAGGCCCTAGCAGGACTTTGAAAAATTTAGAAAAATAGCTCAAATTGCAAAAATCAGTTTCTAATGACAATTTTGGGAATTTAGTCGTGTGATCAGGTATTGGCTGAGTAGTCCAGCAAATGCAAAGTCTTGTACCCCACCGCTGATCCAACAATGTAGGAAGTTGGCTCTGTATGCACTATTTCAAAGTAAGGAATAGTATGCACAGAGTCCAAGGGTTCCCCTTAGAGGTAAGATAGTGGCAAAAAGAGATAATTCTAATGCTCTATTTTGTGGTAGTGTGGTCGAACAGTAGGCTTATCAAAGGAGTAGTGTTAAGCATTTGTTGTACACACACAGGCAATACATGAGGAACACACACTCAGAGACAATTCCAGGACAATAGGTTTTTGTATAGAAAAATATATTTTCTTAGTTTATTTTAAGAACCACAGGTTCAAGATTTACATGTAATACTTCAAATGAAAGGTATTGCAGGTAGGTACTTTAGAAACTTTGAATTAGCAAAATAGCATATACAGTTTTCACATAAATGACATATTGCTATATTAAAACTAGACACAGTGCAATTTTCAACAGTTCCTGGTGGGAGTAAGAGTTTGTTAGTTTTTGCAGCTAAGTAAACCACCTACGGGGTTCAAGTTTGGGTCCAAGGTAGCCCACCGTTGGGGGTTCAGAGCAACCCCAAAGTTACCACACCAGCAGCCCAGGGCCGGTCAGGTGCAGCGGTCAAAGTGGTGCCCAAAACGCATAAGCTTCAATGGAGAAGGGGGTGCCCCGGTTCCAGTCTGCCAACAGGTAAGTACCCGCGTCTTCAGAAGGCAGACCAGGGGGGTTTTGTAGGGCACCGGGGGGGACACAAGTCCACACAGAAAGTACACCCTCAGCAGCACGGGGGCGGCCGGGTGCAGTGTGCAAACACGAGTCGGGTTTGTAATTGAAATCAATGGGAGACCAAGGGGTCTCTTCAGCGATGCAGGCAGGCAAGGGGGGGGCTCCTCGGGGTAGCCACCACCTGGGCAAGGGAGAGGGCCTCCTGGGGGTCACTCCTGCACTGGAGTTCGGATCCTTCAGGTCCTGGGGGCTGCGGGTGCAGAGTCTTTACCAGGCGTCGGATCTTAGAAGCAGGGAGTCGCGGTCAGGGGGAGTCTCGGGATTCCCTCTGCAGGTGCCGCTGTGAGGGGTCAGGGGGGGGGCAACTCTGGCTACTCACGGTCTCGCAGTCGCCGGGGAGTCCTCCCTGTAGTGATTGGGGTGTCGGGTGCAGAGTGTCAAGTCTCACGCTTCCGGCGGGAAACGCAAGTTGTTTCAAAGTTGCTTCTTTGTTTCAAAGTTGCAGTCTTTGGTGAACAGGGCCGCTGTCCTCGGGAGTTCTTGGTCCTTCTAGAGCAGGGCAGTCCTCTGAGGATTCAAAGGTCGCTGGTCCCTGGAGAAAGCGTAGCTGGAGCAGTGTCTTTAGAAGGGGGGGAGACAGGCCGGTAGAGCTGGGGCCAAAGCAGTTGGTGTCTCGGTCTTCTCTGCAGGGTTTTTCAGCTTAGCAGTCCTCTTCTTCTTAGGTTGCAGGAATCTGAGTTCCTAGGTTCTGGGGAGCCCTTAAATACTAAATTTAAGTGCGTGTTTAGGTCTGGGGGGTTAGTAGCCAATGGCTACTAGTCCAGAGGGTGGGTACACCCTTTTTGTGCCTCCTTCCTGAGGGGAGGGGGGCACATCCCTAATCCTAGTGGGGGAATCCTCCATCTGCAAGATGGAGGATTTCTAAAAGTCAGAGTCACCTCAGCTCAGGAAACCTTAGGGGCTGTCCTGACTGGCCAGTGACTCCTCCTTGTTTTTCTCATTATCTCTCCTGGACTTGCTGCCAAAAGTGGGGGCTGTGTCCAGGGGGCGGGCATCTCCACTAGCTGGAGTGCCCTGGGGCATTGTAACACGAAGCCTGAGCCTTTGAGGCTCACTGCTAGGTGTTACAGTTCCTGCAGGGGGGAGGTGTGAAGCACCTCCACCCAGACCAGGCTTTTGTTTCTGTCCTCAGAGAGCACAAAGGCCCTCACCACATGGGGTCAGAAACTCGTCTCTCAGCAGCAGGCTGGCACAGACCAGTCAGTCCTGCACTGAACAATTGGGTAAAATACAGGGGGCATCTCTAAGATGCCCTCTGTGTGCATGTTTTAATAAATCCAACACTGGAATCAGTGTGGGTTTATTATTCTACGAAGTTTGATACCAAACTTCCCAGTATTCAGTCTAGCCATTATGGAGCTGTGGAGTTCGTTTTTGACAGACTGCCAGACCATATACTCTTATGGCTACCCTGCACTTACAATGTCTAAGGTTTTGCTTAGACACTGTAGGGGCATAGTGTTCATGCACCTATGCACTCACCTGTGGTATAGTGCACCCTGCCTTAGGGCTGTAAGGCCTGTTAGAGGGGTGACTTACCTATGCCATAGGCAGTGTGAGGTTGGCATGGCACCCTGAGGGGAGTGCCATGTCGACTTAGTAATTTTCTCCCCACCAGCACACACAAGCTAGCAAGCAGTGTGTCTGTGCTGAGTGAGGGGTCCCTAGGGTGGCATAAGACATGCTGCAGCCCTTAGAGACCTTCCCTGGCATCAGGGCCCTTGGTACCAGGGGTATCAGTTACAAGGGTCTTACCTGGGTGCCAGGGTTGTGCCAATTGTGGAGACAATGGTACATTTTAGGTGAAAGAACACTGGTGCTGGGGCCTGGTTAGCAGGGTCCCAGCACACTTCTCAGTCAAGTCAGCATCAGTATCAGGCAAAAAGTGGGGGGTAACTGCAACAGGCAGCCATTTCCTTACACTGCTTCATAATATTTTCTGAAATGGGGCAGGACTAGGCCTCCAACCTCCATAGTCAACTGAAGTGTTTCTAACTGTACACAAGGTTTTTTTTTGCCCAGGTAAATATGCGTATCATTGCGTCAAGATCCTTAAAGAATTTCTGAGGAACCTTAATCATAATATTGGAAAAGACAAATAAGAATAGAGGTAATATCATCATTTTGACCAAACCTACATGACCAATTATCGTTAATGGTGAATTCTGCCATTTGTGCATGAAGACTTGTGCTTACTGGAGAGTGGTAAGATATTTAAGTGGATAGAGGTCCGACGTATTTTGGGTAACATATATACTGAGATATCTAATGGAACCTCCAGTCAGGTAGGGGGCTTGCATCTTGACTGGCAAGATTGTCTCTTGGGCGTGGAAAAGTAGATCCTCGGATTTTGTTTTGTTGATCCGGTAGCCACCCAAATTAGAAAACTCTTGGATTTTATTAAAGGCATTATCAATATTCTGAGAATCAGCCATGAGATATAAAATTGCGTTATCCACAAATAGCTTTAGTTTAGGCACGCCTGAGATCGGGGGCTGTATATTATTGTCTTGCCTCAGCGCCATCACCAATGGTTCAATAAAGAGAGCGAAAAGGACTGGAGAGAGGGGGCAGCCCTGTCCGATTCCTCGCCGAATTGGCACTTGACCAACTACCTGTGAATTGATGAAAATCTTACCCGACTTGAATCTCCTGAGGATTGCAAAAAGAAGTTCCCATTACACCAAATTGAATGCTTTCTCCGCGTCTGGCATGATTACTGCCGGCTTAAACCTTTTCTTAAAATATTAATAAATTGCCTGGAGCAAGAAATTTGTATTAGTAGAAATATGTCTACCCGGAAGAACGCGCACTGGTCATGACGTATAAGGCCCTGAACTATGGGCGCAATGCGGCCAGCCCAGATTTTCATAAAGATCTTGTAATCGCTGTTGAGAAAGCTGATCGGACGATAAGAGTCCAGTTTGTAGCCTGGTTTGCCTTTCTTAAGAAAACTAGCTATAACTGCCCGTTTAAATAAGCTAGGCAATTCTTCACCATTAAGTATTTTGTTGACTACCTTAACTACAATATCTATGATCTGATCTGACATGGCTTTACATAATTCTGCCGGAAGACCGTCTTCCCCTGGAGCTTTGCCATTTGGGGAATCTCTAATGGCTTCAGCCACTTCTAGTTTAGTGACGGGCTGTATCAACCCTGCCTGGCATGAAGACTGATTGAAGATACTTTTTAATAGAATCATCATGAGCTGTCGTTGTAGGGGTATAGAGATTCATATAGTGTCCAGAAAACACCTCTCCTATCTCCTTAACCTGGTCCACAATTTGGCCCTCCTATTCATCAGATATGGTTTTGATTGCTGAAGCGTTCTGCCATTTTTTGACATAATGTGCTAAACATGTCCCCACATGCTTGCTCTCCTCATAATACTGCTGAAAACATGTGCTACGATTTACTTTGTCTGCTGCTAGGAAGAAGTCCCTTAGATGGGTTTTAGCATTCTGAAGGCGTGACTATGAGATAGAATCATGATACAGCTGATACAAGCGCATGGCGTGATCATGTTCCTTCTGGAGACTGACTATTTTCTCATTTCTTTCTCTCTTTAGGAAGGCCTTAAATGCAATTCAACCACTGATGCTTTCAAGACTGGAATCCAATCTTCATTGGCTAGTAGAGATTTATCTAAGGACCACCTGTGTCTTTCTGGATGCTGGCCTAAGAGACAGCACGGCATGGTCTGAAAATGGGTTATGCTTTATATCTGAACCAGTTCTGACCCAGTAATGAGAGACTAGGAAAGAAAATCGATCCTAGAGGCCGAATTAAATCTTTTGGAAAAGCAAGTATAGCTTTGATCTTGTGGATGGTCAAGCCTCCAGGGGTCTTGTAATGCCAGATCACGAATACATTTTGCCAAGAATCGAGAAGCATGAGGTTTATTCTGTGCATGATTTTTTCGAGAGACATTGAGTTTCATATCTTGGATTATATTAAAGTCCCCTCCAACTACCAAAAAACCAGAAAGTGTGTTTAAGAGTTCATACAAGCTCGAAAGGGAGGCGGTTTCGTCTTCGATTGGACCATAAAAACATGAGATATGCATAAATTGGCTCCCTACCTTGATGCTGACAACTACCCATCTAGCTTGGGGATCGCGAAACACCTGGAGAACCTCTCCTTGAAAGTCCCAGGTCAAAAGAACTGCAACTCCATGCACCGCTGAACTGGCAGAGGCAAAAAGAAGAGTGAGAAATAAAACTGTGAGCTCGAGGGCTAGTGGCCTGTCACTTAAAATGAGTTTCCTGAAGTAAAATCGCCGGGGATTGGAGGGCTCCTAACCACTGCAGAATAGCTCTATATTTGTGAGAATTATTAAGCCCATTTGCATTACAGGAAACAATCTTAAAAAAGGTAAGGAGGCATATACTAGAGTGATTATCTATCATTTAATGATAAGGGTGTAATTAGTAGTTTATTAGCAGTTTTGCCCATCCTGTCCTGGCTGCCTATCAATGACGATAAAAGGCATCTACTATTAACCCTGGTCCTTGATCCCAATATGTCTATCCTCCGCACCACACCACCAGCACGTGAATCACAAACCTCCGTGTGTTCAACACCTGCTTTTTTTCTTTTACACCCTAGTGCAAAGCCCCCCCTCTCCAAGTGCCACCATCCATGCCCACCAACATGGGCCAAGCCCGTCATGGCCCCTCCACCCACACTGCCCTGTGAAGCCCCACCCTCCCCGGTGCCCCAGTCCCCAATCCACAGCCTTGAGTGCACTGATGTGGCACTCTATAACCCAAATTCAAGAAAAGCAAACAAGGTAGGCCACATGTTGATCACATCACATCAAGAACTTATACCACACACCCATCTCCAAATGTACTGATGTTATTTTCTGAGTGAGTCCCAAAAATCCTTTGTCTGTGGTACATTTTGAAAAATGTGCAAGCGACCGTTATGGGGCACCTTTAATTTAGTAAGCTGAACAATGCCGGCCAGGGCCCGTAATTTCTTGAAGTGGTCGATGAGACTAACAAATTTGCAACGTTGTCGCACTGCAGAGATTCACATGTCGGAATACACATGAAAGCTGAAATTCTCGTTAGTGTTGAAGGACTTCGTTTTCATAGCCTGCGCCAACACCTGTTCCTTGATCCTAAAGCCCCCAAAATTAATAAGGGCTGTACGTGGGTATTTTGCAGATGGGGCTCTCGCTATAGGGACCCGAAGGGCCTGCATAATAGACAAGTCAACACTGGTTGTAGCTTTCTCTGGGAGAATGTACTTATAAATAAGATCCAATACCACCTTGGTCACAGTGGATGTCGCTTCAAGTTCTTCTGGGATCCCAGTAAATCTCAAATTTGACTGCTGTGACCTGTTTTCAATATCGTCGAGTTTTAATTGTAGTTCCTCAAGTTCAGTCTGCATCTGTGCAACTACCGATCCTTGATGAGTTTGTGTGCCCTCCAGACCAGAGACCCTCTCCTCGGCTTCAGAGACCCTGATGGAGAGCTGAGCTCAATTAGAGTTAAGCTGCCCCAGTTGATTGTTGATCTTCCTGTTGACTTCTTCTTGTGAGACCTTTATTGTGTGCAGCTCTCCTAGAATCAAAGTGAGCATAGCTTCCACTGTAATTGGACTAGTTAGAAAACCAGGTGCAGGATCAGGGAAACCAGGGAGGCTGGCTGATTCTACATTGCAAAAATGATTAGATAGTACTTGATTAGAGTCAGTTCCATTGCTAGTCCTTATACCAGAATCTTGCTTGTGCGTGCCACCAGGGCCAAGATTTGATGAGACAGCTGATCCATGGTTACTTAACGACTCACCAGGCACACTTTTCTTGCTGGTTTTTCGCCCCCTTTCGTGTTGCTGGGTGCAAAAAGGGGATAGGTGATCTTTTCTTTAAGACAGTCCAAAGAGTCAGAAGTGGTAGGAGAGTTAGCAATAGGAGAGGGTGCCAGAGAGGCAGGGGCACCCATGGTGAAAGTAGAAGAGGTAGACTGATCATTAGGAGAGGAATTTTTTTGCTCAGTGCTC
Source organism: Pleurodeles waltl (assembly GCF_031143425.1). Classification (NCBI taxonomy): domain Eukaryota; kingdom Metazoa; phylum Chordata; class Amphibia; order Caudata; family Salamandridae; genus Pleurodeles; species Pleurodeles waltl. Next base: position 12,766,274 of record NC_090441.1, on the reverse strand, counting down.
GCAGGTGGAGGTGCCTGTAAGGAGGCCCTAGAGCGACCTGGATCCAGACCTGTTGGTGACCTTATTGTATTATTAGCGGGAGTGATCACGGTAGTCAAGGCAGATGCTGGGTTAGCTATTGATTTTGAGCGTCCCAGAGGAGAGTGCGGTGATCCTGTTCACTGTTGCCACCTCTTCATCTCTGACTCTCTTCCGGCGAGGTCGCTTTCTTGGATTTAGTACCTTTAGATGCTTTGAAGGTTTTATTGGCAGTGTGAGCTTTATGCGAGGTGTCGTGAGTAAGGCGCTTCATAATATTTGGCAGACGAAGGAGACCACAAGGCCGTGAGCCACCAGCGGGGTCTGCTGTTTTCTTTACTGTTTAAAGTTATTTCATTTTATGGCCTGCGAGCGGCGTTAGCCAGTGGATTCACAGGGAAGGATAGCAGCTTCGAAATGGATTCCTGGTGTCCTCCTTATACCCCCGTCGGCTCTTCCTTCTATTATTGTCTGCGCCTCTTCTTCCTCTACCTCTCCTCTCCTTCCTTATCCCACAGGAATATTATAATTGCAATTTGAAAGGCCACCCGCTAATCCTCAGTTCACAGTTGTTTTTTTTTCGCTGCCATAGCCGAGGTGTGAAGAGTCTAAGAGGGGTCTAATCTGATCCTCTCGGCACCCTCCAGCACTCTGCACTTCCCCACAGTTTTCTGCACCCCGCCAGGCTTCTCTGCGCCTCAGTTCCCAGGATAGCTCATTATACTGGTGTAGCGAGCGCTCGTCCCAGCATTTTCGACTCAATGCTCCTTTCCTACATCTTCATGTCCGTCTTCATGCCTGTCTTCACCTCTAATGCAAGCACGATTCAGGACAACATGGCTCGCCTAATCTAGTCCGCAGCTCGCCTCCTCTGACAGGCACGCAAGTCTAGATTGTCTATATCTAACTCTCTGGGGAATCCGCTGTTTTATCAAAGCAAGATGTGAAACCTCTTGCTCATACACTGGTGCTCTCCAGAATCGACTATTGTACATCTCTTGACTGGTCTCAACAAAACCTATCTCACCACCCTGAAATCGATCCCACATTTGGCAGCATGCTTCATCAATGGGGCAAAAAGGAATAACCATATTGTATCTATGCTGGTCTCTCTCCGCTGGTTGCTCATTGAAGCCAGGGCTTTATACAAGACTGCTTGCATCACCCATAAGGCCCTACATACATCCAATCCCAGTTACCTGCTGGACAAACTCAGGCTTTGAGGAGGCTCTAGACCATCGTGAAACACCAAAGCACTGCTGCTAGAACACCCAACTTTTAAAAAGGAATACCACGCACAATCTTTCTCTGTGGTGCAATGAGAATTTTGAACTTACTATTTCCAAACCTACGAACTACCACCTCACTGGTGACCTCCAAAAGGTAACTGCAAGCCCTCCTCATTCAACAATGTTTTATCTAAGACGTTACAGCTAATCTTCTCCAGTGAGAACATGATCACTCACCTCTTGTCACAGAACTATACTACTTCAATGTCTTAGGCACTTACAACCTTTTCACTGCTACATGTACTTCTTGTACAATTTGTTTTTTCTGTAAAGATTTATCATTTTGTAATTCTTGATGTCACATAACTATGGGCAAGATGTACTAACATTATGAATACCGATTTCTGAATTGCGATTTTCTCCGAATTCCAAATAGGAAATTGGTATTCCGAATGTATGAAAATCTGTTGAGTTTCATTAGTGATTCCTAGTGGGTCGCAAACAGACCTAACTCACTTATATTAATGAGATAGGTCGCAATTTGCAACCCATTAGGAATTGCAGCCATCGCAGGGACGGTGGCCTGCTGAGGTAAGCAGACCACCATGTCTGTGATTATTTTTTAATGTAACAATCTTTCCTCCTTAAAGGAAAATGGGATGTGTTTAGAAAAAAAAAAGAAACTTTGCAGTTTAATTTTTTAAGAGTAGACAGTGGTCCATAGGACCATTGCCTGCTCCTAAAAAATATTACTTACATTCTCAAAGGTAAAGGGGTCCCTTGGGGGCCCCTTCCCCTTTGCGAATGGGTTACCACCAGTTTTAAACTGGTGGGAAAGCATTACTGTTTTGTGACCAGAATTCGGTCGTAAAACAGTTATATATACCGTATTGATTTGGTATTTGGAAGGGACACTTTAAACACGCCCCTTCCAAATACCGATATGCAAATGCAAAATGTAATTCAGTAACAAGTTACCAAATCACATTTTGCCTTTTGTAAAGTAGAAAAAGCATTTTTCTAGGCACAAACAGCCTGGTTCTGTGAATCGGTCCATTTGCAACCACAAAAATGCTTTGTACATCTGGCCCAGTATTTCGTAATTTTGAGCCCTCTGCAACTATCCATGTGGCAAAATATGTCTACTGTAAAGCACACTAGCACCTTTGGGTAATGTCCACGCCACATAAAAACGCATCAACAAATAAACTCCATATATATATATATATATATATATATATATATATATATATATATATATATACTCACGCTGTACATTTAACTTCAAGATACGTGGATGTGAAGTTAATAATATTAAATCATATATGCACTTAGCTTCAATATTTTGTCCCTCGATATTCTGTCCTCAATAGAAGTATGCCACAATGTTGCTGGTGTCCATATTTAGTAGTACAACTGGTTTAATTAAAAGACCTATCTGCAAGATTTTAATGTGTCCTACAAATGTAGCTGTGAGGCATGCCTAGAAACTGTACTTTTAAAAGAGAAAGGGGGAACATGTTTTGTATGTTTCAAGTTTTGAGAAATGTATGTGCCCTGGGATAATTCATACATGTCTGCTCAAGGAGAAGGACTCCTCTTGGGAAAGCAATATATTTGAAAACATAGTATGCCATGCAACGTTGACCACTGTTTTTGGGGGCATGATTAAAAATGTTTGATGTTGGGACCAGTTGTCATTTTGTATAAGTGGAAGGATTTGACAGGTGTGTGGTTCTGCAGGCAGAGTACAATGGGATTGTCTTGTTGGTGTTTGTTGCATATACTGGAGTCAGTCACCATGGCTTGAGGATGCATAAGGTAATTTTGTTGAATCTTCAGATGTCGTTGCTGTACCGTGTATTTTGTGAATTCTTCCTTAACTTTGTGCCTTATGAAGCTGGTCCGCTGTGCTGACATGGGCTTGTGTTATGAGTGAGGTTGCTGGACTGCAGTATTGTATAGATGTTTTGCTATCGGTAATATTTACTTTACGCATACTAGGGCTGTCATCATTGTGTGTGGGAGCCTTTCAGTCTGATGTTTGTACAGCTTCTAGAGGGTGTGGCGATTGGTGCAGATTTAGAAGCTTTCTTCAGTTTGGTGCCTGGGGATGTTGGTTTGGCCAGCTGGACACTGGACTTAGTGGAGTGCTAGGCTGCACTTTTGTGTGTATGTGTTGACATGCACTTCTGCTCTGAGTGCACCAGATGTGTGGATACCTGGACTACTGGAACAGATTTTTGGTCATGAGTAAACGCAGATCATGCTTGTCTGCCATAACCTAGTTCTTTTTCATGGCAACACAGTCTTGATAGACAGGGAGGCAAACACCAAGCACTACCCTCATTGTGGTAGAAAACGACTGCCCTTTCCAGGAGTTAAGTTAGTGTGGTAGTGGCAGCATACCTGTTTCATGTTCAGTAGTGTGAACATGCCTTTTTATCTGTGTCACTGTAGCTTGCCAACCCAGTCATGTAAAGCTCAGCTGCTGTGTATTTAATTTACTGTTGGCCTCTATGGATTGTGTGTAGTGCAGGACAGTGCGTGATGCTTGTGTGTGTGTGCTGGGAAGTTTGTGGGCCCGGGTATAATACATAACATGGAAACTTGGGGATTCGAATTTGGAAGCCCAGGGCCTGGAGAGGCTAGTTGGGGTAGGGATAGCAACCCCCAGATAGGATATGTGGATTGCTGACAGTCCTGAGGGGTAGGTTGGGCACAAACACACTAGTAGAAGGGTAGCAGAGCAGCCTCTGTACATATAAAAGGTATCTGTGTTTCCACAAAGAGTTACTGGCAATGGGGCCTGAACTCATTGTCATGAAGATGGTGAGACGTGGACTCTTGATAGAGATGAAGGTTTAGGCCTTTGAACATTTGTGATAATGTTTTAATAACTGATTTGTACACTCTGAATCACGTTTGAGCTGTCTGTCCCAGTTATGGAGCATTATGTACAACTCTGTCTCTTTCTACTCTGTTTCTTGCACTCTCCAGTTTCTTGGTATCTCGGAAGGCCTTCTCCAATTATATTCCTAAAACCCTACATGAAATATTTACCTTGACATACTTTCTTTCTTCAGAGTGACCCTCTTCTTACCTCCCATCCTCTGCATGCCTTTTATTTCAGAGTATAGCCTCCTCCCACTGTCACGCCTGATTCAATCCTTATTATAATTCTGCAATCGGCTGATACCTCATTTCATAGATCACAACCTCTCCCCTTTAAAAACTCTAGCCCTGTAACCTATCATTAACCACTAACCTTGGATCTTGGAGTAGAGTGCTTCTCGCTGTAAAGCGCCTCAACACCTCATCAAGGGTAGTAAGCACTATATAAATCCAACTAAAATTACAATTACATTCCCTGGTCAATCCCTTGGCCCATGTTGTGGGTTAGTCAGAATTGAAGCGACTCCTGCTGTGTTGAACTGTCCCTTGACAAAAGACAGGGCAGTGGAGAAAGAGCACTTCAAAAGAACTGACACCCACAACCTGAATTTCAAAGGATCTATATCACATGTGTGTCTGGATTTGAACTTTAATGGTGTAAGCATGAGCCCGACACTTGCTTCAACAGCATTGTTCTTTAGGAGAAAGAAGACTGCCAAGACTTCGAGCTGATACAACCAGGGATGTGGACAAGGTTTGACAGATTCCCAGCTGGATGAGGAGCCAGCATGAAGAAAGCCAAGAACACTTGACTTGTGCCTGGAGCACCACCCTTCTACCTGTCTGCCAAGATCAGTGTGCCCTGTGGGTAGGAGGATGAAAGAGCCTGAAGGTATAGAGGCCCAACGTGGATCCTGCTGAGTGGATCCCAGTGTTGCGTTAGAGCTGTCTACTCTCTTGTGGAAGACTGTAACCCCAGTCGGGGCTGCTGGGAAGTTATAAGTTGTCGTCTGTTGCAATTGCCTTTTTTGGGGCTGTCACCTATGTGTGTAACTCCCAACCCCATATGCCAGGACGAGGCCACAGAGATTGTTGGGACCGTCGCCTGTTGCAACTGCCATAGTTGGAACTGTTGGCCAAGTCTGTGACCCCCATATACCAGGAGGGGGCCACAGAGACTGTTAGGGTTGTCGCCCCTTACAAGTGACCACGTTGGGCCTGGCACCCATGCTCATCATCTCTATATTCCAGGAAGAGGCAATTAGGACCTTTAGGGCCATTGCACGAGTCAGAGGCGTGCACCCATGACAAACCGAGGGACTTGGGAACAAGGTCAGAAACCAACCTGGAGCAGCACTGCTACTCCACCACCTTACCGGCAAGAGCCGTGGGGATGAAGAAGAAGCTGCTGCACGCTTGTGACCACCTCGGCTTGCCGCCCCACTGACTGTGGGAGGAAATGGTGTAAGCACCTCCTCACCAGTGGGGGAAGATGCCTCCGGCTCCCTCACACTTCCGAAGACAATAGCTGGGTAAGACTGTAGCAGGGTCACAGGCCTTTGTGAGACTTGCATCAGCTCGACTGAGTAGTACTGTAAGAGCTAAACTTTCAAGACCAAAGCCAGACCTGGATGCGCACCAGTAGCGCAGGCAGCACCTCCATACATGTGCCAGGGACACTTTGGTTAGCGTGGGAGGGGGTAAGAGCCTGCATGGAGTTGAGCGTGGGACAATGCCCAGACCAGCACTAGGACACTAGCCTTGAAAGACTTCATGTGTGGATTATTTAAAGTGCTCTGTTTTGGGTGCATAAATAAATACTGCATTACTTACCAAAGGTAAGCATTGGGTTGAACAATCACAATATTGGGGTTACTGTGGGTATCTGAATCTTTTGCCTACACCTACCTTACATCTACCTACTCTGAAGAGTCAATGACCACTTTACCCATTCTACCACTGAGTGTCAGCTACTGAAAGGGTAGGCTTGGTTTAAAAGTGGAAAATGTAGTGATGTGAAGGTCTGTGTATGTATGGGCTCAGTTGGCATACTGAAGAATGTGGAGTGTGGATGCTGTAAAATATAATAATGCATGGAATGTTGATATCTGTGTGCCTATGAGTTGATTACACTTTGAGGGAAGATAGACCCTGAACAGGAACTTCAGGCTTTGACTGTAATATAAAGACCTAAGATAAAATAAAGAACTTATCTGCTACGTGAATGGCTCCAGGTGGTGTTGTATTAAGAAGACCTTGACATTCAAATGCAGCTGTCAAGGTCCCTGCTGCCTATAGTTATTCGTGGGGAAAAATAGTGCAGGAGCCCAACTTTTTATTAGGAGACCACCACCAGTGCTTTGGACCAATAGGGTTGCTCCATGCCTAGACTACATAGCCTTGACACGCTTTTCCGCCATCTAACACTTCCCATCTCCATTCTCGTAGTTCTTTTTAATCCTGGTGTTCTCCCTTTGCCACTGTTTTCTTTCTCATCGTATTTCCTCCTTTTCAGCCTCTCTCGCAGTCACTCAAAGTCTGATGATGAAAAATAGGCCATGGTCCCTAAAAGCAAGTGCTGGTACACAACACCTTCAAACAATCACTGTCTGTTTACCCCCTCAAGACGAGAGTGCTGTCGTTTTCTTCTGCGAAGAACTGGTTTTGAAACAAGGTTCGAAAAGCTTGAGAGTACTCGAGAAAATCGATTATGCTGTAAACTGACTGAAACAAACAATATGAGAAAAAACATAAATGTCCTTTCCATCTGCATACATGGTTGGAAACTAATTGGGCAGACCGGGTGAACCTGGTAGCCTTTATCCGCAATATTTCTATAAATAAAAAAGAAGGGCCTCTCCTTTCCAGCGCTCTCAGCAACCAACTTGAAAGGGCTATCAAACAGGGGCACGATAAAATGCACCAATTACTGCTTAAGTACATGACGACTAGCGGGGATAAAAGGAGCTATATGGAGGCAAATGATTCACGGCTACCAGGTGGCACGGGAACACCATCGAGGGAACATTGAAAGGCCTTGCCACGGGACTCTTTTCCGAGAATCAGCGATTATTTTAATAATGACAAGTAAAGGCTTCTGCTCCCACGTGCACGTCGCGTGCCTCTGCCTGCTACGCAGACATCACAAATGTTGAAGCGGCGCGAGCGGCGCTAGTGCTTTGAAAGTGGACAGACTGAAAAGAACCTCAGGACCGCGTGCTGGCGAAATAATAAAAGATCAAGTCGAAGTATTTTGAAACCTTTTCTAGAAATACTCAGGTTGGTGATTTATACAGATATTTTAGATTGTATAGGAGCGGTGTTGCTGTGAGCCTTAAGATTTACTAGCGCCCTGTGATTTATACAGCTATTCCAGCAAGCTCGAAGATACGCTAGCGTGACCAACTTTCATTATCACTTCGTATAACACTTAATGTGAGAAGAGGCCGAGCAATTAGGAGGTGTTTGCTAAGGGGCAGTCACAGTGCATTTTTGTGATTTAATTTCAAATCCCCCTTTCCTCTAGGTCAGGCTGGCTTACAAGATATATCTGTGGGTTTCCTGAGGTGCGCGTTACAAGCGCAGCAAATAACTGAGCCGAAACAAGATTGGAGGGCAGATGATTGCCGCGACTGTCCAAGCGTAGCCCAGGTGTATTTTTAATGAACTTCTATCCCCTAACACTGCGCCCGGCTTCAGGGTGACATAAATGCATGTGTGCATCAGTTCCCTGTGTCATTGAACACACTACAGTCCTCCAAAACTTTATTTCGCTCACTAACACTCAAACCAATTTAACCCCTTCGCTGCCAGGCCTTTTCCCCCTCCTGTGCCAGGCCTTTTTTTGGCTATTTGGGGCAGTTCGCGCTTAGGCCCTCATAACGTTTTATCCACATAAGCTAGCCAAGCCAAATTTGTGTCCTTTTTTCCAACATCCTAGGGATTCTAGAGGTACCCAGACTTTGTGGGTTCCCCTGAAGGAGGCCAAGAAATTAGCCAAAATACAGTGACAATTTCGTTTTTTTTAAAAAAATGGGAAAAAGTGGCTGCAGAAGAAGGCTTGTGGTTTTTCCCCTGAAAAAGGCATCAACAAAGGGTTTGCAGTGCTAAAATCACCAGCTTCCCAGCTTTCAGGAACAGGCAGACTTGAATCAGAAAACCCAATTTTTCAACACAAATTTGGCATTTTACTGGGACATACCCCATTTTTAAAAAAAATTGTGCTTTCAGCCTCCTTCCAGTCAGTGACAGAAATGGGTGTGAAACCAATGCTGGATCCCAGAAACCTAAACATTTCTGAAAAGTAGACAAAAATCTGAATTCAGCAAGGGGTCATTTGTGTAGATCCTACAAGGGTTTCCTACAGAAAATAACAACTGAAAAAGAAACATATTGAAATTGAGGTGAAAAAAACGGCAATTTTTCTCTACGTTATACTCTGTAACTTTTTCCTGCAATGTCAGATTTTCGAAAGCAATATACCGTTACGTCTGCTGGACTCCTCTGGTTGCGGGGATATATAGCGCTCGTAGGTTCATCAAAAACCCTAAGTACCCAGATCCAATAAATGAGCTACACCCTGCAGTGCGTTTTCATTCTATACCAGGTATACAGCAATTCATTTGCTGAAATATAAAGAGTGAAAAATAGCTATCAAGAAAACCTTTGTATTTCCAAAATGGGCACAAGATAATGTGTTGAGTAGCAGTGTTTATTTGCACATCTCTGAATTCCGGGGTGACCATACTAGCATGTGAATTACAGGGTATTTCTCAAATAGACGTCTTTTTTACACACTCTCTTATATTTGGAAGGAAAAAATGTAGGGAAAGACAAGGGGCAATAACACTTGTTTTGCTATTCTATGTTCCCCCAAGTCTCCCGATAAAAATGATACCTCACTTGTGTGGGTAGGCCTAGCGCCCGCAACAGGAAATGCCCCAAAACACAACGTGGACACATCACATTTTTTTAAAGAAAACAGGTTTTTTTTGCAAAGTGCCTACCTGTAGATTTTGGCCTCTAGCTCAGCCGGCACCTCGTGAAACCTACCAAACCTGTGCATTTCTGAAAACTAGAGACCTAGGGGAATCCAAGATGGGGTGACTTGTGGGGCTCTGACCAGGTTCTGTTACCCAGAATCCTTTGCAAACCTCAAAAGTTGGCTAAAAAAACACATTTTCCTCACATTTTGGTGACAGAAAGTTCTGGAATCTGAGAGGAGCCACAAATGTCCTTCCACCCAGCGTTCCCCCAAGTCTCCCAATAAAAATGGTACCTCACTTGTGTGGGTAGGCCTAGCGCCCATTAAAGGAAATGGCCCAAAACACAACGTGGACACATCACATTTTTTCACAGAAAACATAGGTGTTTTTTGCAAAGTGCCTACCTGTGGATTTTGGCCTCTAGCTTAGCCGGCCCCAGGGGGGGCAGAAATGGGCTAAAATAAATTTGCCCCCCCAACCCCTCCCCGGGAGTGACCCTTGGTCTAAAATAAATTTGCTCCCCCCCCCAGGAGCGACCCTTGCCTACAGGGTCGCTCCCCCTGCATGACATTGGCGGCAAAAAAAAAAATCCCCGGTGCCTAGTGGTTTCTGCCCCCTAATAATAGGCCGATCTGCCCCCAGGGGGGGCAGAAATGGCCTAAAATAAATTTTCTCCCCCAGCCCCCCCCCCCCCGGGAGCGACCCTTGCCTACGGGGTTGCTCCCCCTGCGTGACATTGGCGCCCCAAAAAAAATCCCCGGTGCCTAGTGGTTTCTGCCCCTAAAATCGGCCAATCTGCCCCCAAGAGGGGCAGAAATGGTCTAAATACAATTTGCCCACCAGGGGAGCGACCCTTGCCTAATGGGTCGCTCCCCATCTCTAAAAAAACAAACAAACAAAAAAAAAACACGCCAATTTTTTTTGCCCCTGTGCCTAGTGGTTTCTGCCCCCTAGGGGGCAGATTGACCTAAAATCGGCCAATTTGCCCCCAAGGGGGGCAGAAATGGTCTAAATACAATTTGCCCCCCAGGGGAGCGACCCTTGCCTAATGGGTCGCTCCCCATCTCTAAAAAAACAAACAAACAAGGGGGGCAGAAATGGCCTAAAATAAATTTGCCACCCCACCGCCCCAATCCCCCCCCGGGAGCGACCCATTAGGCCATGCGTGACATGGGCGCTAATACAATTTTCCCCTCCATGGAGCGACCCTTGTCCAAGGGGTCGCTCCCCATCTGTAAAACAAAAAAATAAATAAATCTCCGGTGCCTTGTGGTTTCTGCTCCCCTTGGGGGCAGATTGGCCTAATCAAAATAGGCTGATCTGCCCCCCAGGGGGGAAGAAATGGCCTAAAATACATTTTCCCCCCAGGGGAGCGACCCTTCCATCCCTGCCTTGGTGGGTGGGTGGAGAGCACAGGGGGGGAGCGTTAGCGCTCCCCCCAGTTCCCGGGTGTAGGACGAGGTCACCTCGTCCAAGGCACGCAAGAGGTTAACAATGGTCTTAACACTTTTAAGTCCACGTAGGGAGTCTTCTTAATTGATATCCCTTTCAGCAAATGTAGTCCTTCAGCTTTTGTGGCTGTATGACAGGGAAGGCCCGCAACCGCATGGGGCTGGAGTGCAAAACATGGCCTGGGAAAAAGGGTACCCAGAAGGGGAAAGAAAGCAAAAAAGTTGACAACAGGAAATTATACCTCCCCTTTTGTCGCAAAGAACACAGGGGAAAGGGTGGTCCAGAGTGCCAAATGTGCAGAAAGGGCAGAAATTCAAGCGGCCAATGTAACGCCGTGTTTTGAGTTGAATTCACCCCAAGAGGGTTGTGGGGGCATTAAAGGGGGCTCCCTCAGCCGGGACCCCTACATTAAGTAGGGTAGCAGAGCAGCAAATCTTAAGAAGCCATCACCTACCTGAGAGGACCACAGCAATACATGTCATGTGCGAAGTCTCCGCCACGGACGCGAGCATCTTGAGGTGCACGATTAGCCACCACCGCAGCTGAGGATTTTTGAAGAGGAGCCCAGCAATCACCACTGTTGTCTGGAATTAATGTGAGGAGAGGCCAGCACTGGCAGCCACCTCCGCATTCCAGGGCCGGAAGGGGTAGAGCCCATCTGTTGCTGCAGCCCAGAAAAAGTCAGCGACTATGAAGCACATCAATCCTGTGAGAAATACTGCTGCAGCCAGGACCAAGCAAACATTCACCAGCAGCACCACAGCCCAAGAGTGGAAGGGGGAGAGCCCAGCAATCACCACAGCCCAGGGGAAGACTGCAAGGGACCAATAATCGCTGCCACGGTGAGGACAAGGACACTAGAAGAAGCACCAGGGCAGTCCAGGACCGAGCAGACAGGAGGCAACACGTGAGTCCAGGATACCACAACTGCCATCGTGGGACCTAAGGGTGAGGTTGCATGGCCCCAACAGAAGCAGCAAACGTGGCCAGGAGGAGAGGGAGCCCAAGGGAAGGTGAACACCGGAGTGGGAGCCGGAAACCTGCTAGTGGGAGACAAAGTCCCATCCACAGGCCACGCCCCCTCCCTCTTAACCCTAGGCAGCCAGGAAAGAGCGCCTGGGAGTGAGCACAGTACATGCATCTGGCAGGAAACATTGTTTCATAGTCTGCTTCAGGGATGTGGAATTCCTATCACCCGATGCCCAGGACAAACTGTTTGGGTCAAGGGCAACAATTTTTCAAAAGTAGGCCCAAACCCCTGCAGTGTAAACCCTTTGGCTGTCAGTTTACAGAGAAGGGAACTATTTGCAGGTAATATGTGTGTCCATACATTAATGCTGTTCAAACTTGTATTTATGGTTCATTAATGAAAAGCCTTCATTATTAGTGTGAGTGCTGTAAATAAAAGTTTTAAGGTTGCACTGCATTATTGATTGGTAATTTGCAGGTAATATGTGCGTCTGTACATTAATGCTGTTCGAACTTGTATTTATGGTTCATTAATGAAAAGCCTTCATTATTAGCGTGAGTGCTGTAAATAAAAGTTTTAAGGTCGCACTGCACTACTGACTAGTTCCAGTGAAAATAAAAGTGTACACACGTTTGAAAAGTTTTACAATATGAGGCTAAGTATAATGCTCCCAGAATGCTCTCTGATTAAATGCAAATGTTTGTAGAAGCTTGTAAGCAAGAACAATGATTCTTTGCTTTCAAAATAAAATGTAAAAAAAAAATGCAAGTAGGAAAAAAACGTTTTGCTACTGTGAAATTTTAGGTGCTATTTCTTTGGAGCGTCTTTTAGTAAAATGTGTTGATGCATGCTAGTATTTCCCAAAAATATATCTAATGGAAAATCAGTGTAACCATTTTCAACAAGATTATGGGAAGCACGAAAATAATCAAACACTGGCAAACCCATCCAACACAACATTTTTTGTGAGTCTTTTGATTTTGTCAATGCGTGTCTTGTTTTGACATGGCTTTTGTAACACTTTATTGTTGTGGGAGCTGCCGGGCCCTCACCACTGTAACAAACACGGGCAAAAAGAAAAAAAAATTGGCCTAAAAAAGCACACATTGCCACCAGTGGCGTAAGAAAGGACCAGCAGCCACCCTCCATTGGGGCCCCCTCAGCACAGCACCTGCCCTGAATGAGTTTGGAGGGCGGGGGCTCCATATTCTTTGCAGGGGGGCACTCTCCTGCTTTGTTACGCCACTGATTGGCACAGTAGTTCCTGGCACTGAACTCTATGTACCAGTATGCTCCTTATGGAAAAGCAGAATACGATCACTCAGAGTAAAGCCAGCCGATAGATACAGAAATGGAAGTTTAATAAAAACAAAATGTCTTTGTTAACACCAGACCTAATTGAGACCCAATTCTTAAAGAAAGTCACAAAAGTGCACCCATGGTATATGTCTTTGAATTGGTGGCTTTCATGAGTTCACAAGTAGACCAGGAAATCGTATTGCTAGAAAATATGTGTGAACTGTATTTTAGCATGAGCAAATATGCATGTGTAGATTTGCTCATGTGAAAATCTGCTGAGCGTTTACAAGTTCACTTTCCCTCTAGCCACTTTTTTCCCAACCCTGCAAGAACTTCCATTTCTGCCATTGTCAGGAGTAAATTTCCAACCTTTCTCATAATGGGAAAAGATTGGAGAAGAGCTGGTGAAAATCCTTAAAACATGCAAGTTAGTAGGTTTTCAGACTCAAAGGCATCCCAACCCTGGAACTATTGCTTACTGCTTCCTCCAGCACTGGTATGTAGAGCTGCGGAATGGTGGCAAAATAAGGAAGTTGCTATAGTAGGGCTTTGATATTTGCAAGTGTTCAAGCCCTACTATAGTAGTAGCGCTGGCATAATCAGAGAGGCTATTATAAGAGTTCTTACATAATGAGATTGCTGCCATAATTTGTCACGCACTACATGACACCAAAGGGACAAGTAGATTTTTTTACAGGACAAGTAGATTTAAGGAGCAACCTGTCCAATGGACAAGTATATATTTTATTAAATTCCACACCCCTGCTGCTTGCGAGCCCTGCTTCATTAAGAAAGTGATTACTCATTGCTAGGAGTCAACAAACTTCTGCCCGACCCTGGGAATAAAGCAAATGGAGCAAAAAGAAAAAAACCTACACTTTACAGGAGACTTTTGGCGGCATTGCAATTGGGACTAAACTAGAAAACTGTACAGACCAGAGCTTCAGAGTTAAGTTGAAGACATCTGGTTTGCCAAGGGTTACGTTGTCAAGCAGACACAGCGAAAGGAGGCATAAAGAAGCAGTTTTGTACAGCAGTTGCCGTTAAGGGGCAGCAATCATCCACAATGTCAGGCTGAATGAGAACGCCAAGGCAGCCAGGGACAGCTTCAAGGTGAAGTGACCTGGCTGCAAAAAACAACAAAGGAAAGAACCGGGGACTCCCTCTGCCCAACTAAAGAAGGATAAGAAACAGTTGGGGACTGCACATGAGGGTAGCGTGACACGACTGTAGGCAGCAAGCAGCTAGGGACAGCCCACGAAGATGATGGGACCCGGCTGCTCGTGGAGACCAGGAAGCCAAGGCCTCTCAATGCAGACATGGAGGGCCAGGGCAGTAGCCAGCAGGCCGTACCTAGATGAGATACAGAGGGAAGCATGGGAGGCGGTGGCCACGCATAGCAAAGAATGGCTACTAAAACAAATCCAGGGCAAAGGATTTGGAGAGTGGCCAGCACACGAGGTACCAAATGACAACGGTGACCCTGAGAAACCCAGGGAAGAGACAGACGTGAGAGAACAACCCACGAAAGCAGAAGCAGCAAGATAGGGGTAAAGAGGGACACAAGAAAACCGGTGGCAGCGCCCGGGACACCAGCACCTAGCAAGTGGTCGAAGGCAAATAATGGTGAGCAAATCAGCGCAATAGTCCAAAAATGTTTAAATCATTTGTGCCATTGCTGTTCACAAAGGGGGTCTGGGCACATCAGGATGCAGTGGGGTAGAAGCACTCAGGGAAGCGAGTAGCAGCGCACCATCACTGCACGCAGAGGCACAAAGAGGGGGAAGTCCATTGCGAGAGGATCTCGGACGAGCCAACAGCAACAAGTACAAATTCTCTATGCACACAGGAATGGGATGCAGGGTCCAGGGGTTAGATGTCAGAAGCAGGGCAGCACAGCCACAAGAGAGATAGCACCAGATGCATAAAAAAGAGACATCCAAGAGAAGCCTTACATGGTCACCAGAGCCACAGGCTTAGCCAGCATGACACCGCTAGTGGTAAAAGAGTACATTTGGTGCAAAGGATTCATCAACATATTTTCACTCTTGTAGATACAAGTGGAAGGCCTGGAACGTACCATAGTGGTTAAAAATGAGAAGGAAAGAAAGGAGAGCAATAGGCTAAGAAAGTGGAGGAACTTTGACAATTAGCAGAGAGAGGGATACAGAGGTTGAGCATAAAGCTGAGACACCTAGGACCTCAAGGATGTTGCAGCATCAATCCCTCAAGTACCACACTGAAGGTCAACAACTAAAGGGAAGTTTCTGAAAAATCAGTTTTTATAACAATAATAATGATTGACTTTGATTCACTTTGGCCTTCATTTATAGCACAATCCTACTAAAAGTAACAAGAAAACCCAAAGAATAAACTAGACTTCATATGTAAGTTTCAGATTTAATACATGAACAGCTGAAAGACACATGTAAAGTTATATGTAAAGTTTCAGATTTTCATACATGAACAACTTCAGATTTAATACATGAACAACAGAGCAACTTCAGATGCAATACGTGAACCACTGAAATTATTAATTTATGGTCATATGCCAGTGGAAACCTATAAACAGACACATAAATTAAATACATCTTAATTTACATATGTTTTCTTTGCAAGCTCTCCAGCCCACAAAATAAACAAGTCAAACAAAAACAATCTTCCTTATGTACTCCTGTGCAACAAAATAGAAAAGTGACCTAGCAGTGAGCTACACAAACCACTATATGGAGGGCATGATAATTGGCTATTAGGAAAAAAAATCTTAATTTTTATAACAACAATGCAGACATTTTTCATGGGCAAGGTGGAATGCAGTGTCTCTATCTTTATAATTTAATAATAGACGAGCTATGAGCGGTTGTGGCAGGGCCCCCACCGGGGGTAGAGAGAGTGGTAGGCCCTTTGAACCGAAAACATTATGGAGAAGCTACTGCAACCAAACAGATCTTCTAGAAGCTGTTCAACAAACATGTCTGCTTTCCCCTTGTTGGTGGTTTTGGCGATCCCAACTATAGGAATGTTATTCCTACGCCATCTTGTCTCTAAGTCTTCATTTTTAGTCTCCACAGTTTTTAATATGCGCTCCACCTTGTCCAAGCGCTTCGCCATGGAGGCAGCCCTATTTTTCATGGCGGATATGCAACCCTCTGCCTCATCAATCCTGGTTTTCTGATGGTCAGGTTGTTCACTCATATGGTCAATGCGGCCAGTGAGGGTGTCAAATCAGTAGAGTGGAAACCGTCTCTGAGTTCCGCTAATAATGTGGCTGTGCCGCTACGAGCATTGGAGTCCTCCCCCCGTCAGGGGGATCGTTGTCTATGCGGATTGAGTGTCTGGCCAGCACTAAGGCTTAGGTTGATCAAACAGGAGCTTGCGCTGTTTAGGGTCTCCACGGCCCATCCTGACATGGGGAGTAGACTGAAGGGGGAGGAGCTGGACTCATGGGGTGCTGGTCCCAAAAGCAATGTTTCGGTGTACCTGGAGTGTCTTTCGGGCAGCATTGGAGCACACAAGAAGACGCAATCAGCAGGACGCGCATTGGCAAGTCAGTGATGAGGCCCCGGATATGGGGAATAGCAGTCCCACCAATAATGGCGATGCGTCGTTGATGACCTTAGGGGATTAGAATAGACCAACAGCCGCCCCCTGCTCTCAGTGTGAGAAAAGGTACCACCGTTGCAGAGGCGTCATTTGAGACCAGGGGGTGCATGTACGTAGGCTGTACTTTCCACTAGCTAACTGTCCAAGAGGCCCCACTGGTCTTCTCCCTGGTGAGTGAAAAGTAGAGAGTGTGGGCCAGGGAGGCAAGCTGGGGTTTTTTGTAGAGGTCAGAAGAGCGGTACCTAACTGCTCCAGTTAATCATTGGGATAGGCCTGGCAGGCTGCAGACAGTATGGGGGGACCCCAGCTGGGGCAGGGGTCACCAGGTATCTTCACCCCCAGAGGCAGTCCAGCACAGCAGTGGATAAAGGATGGGTGGCATGGTGGTTGTAAGTGGTCCACCCACTCGTGTCGTGGAGGCACCGAGGCAGCACCCAGCAGGTGGGTCCCTGGCTCCGACGAGTCCAGAAGGTCTTGGTCTCAGGCTCGCAGTGACAGCGCGTCACCCATGCTCATGTTAGAGTTAGGCCACGATCGCCAGAGCTTCGCTAGCGGGCTACGGTCGCTGCCGTGGCCACACCCCTATGGATCATTTTTATTAGCTATTGAAATACGAATCAAGCCACAAGCCAATAAAATACCTTGAATGTGTGAATGAAAATCATAAACCATGCTGCCCATCTGTCCTGGGAGTAAGCTGTTGGTGTTTATTTTTTCCATAATGTTTCAAAGTGCAATTGTCAGATCAGGGAACAGAGCACAGGCAGAATGTGATTTGCCCAGGATCAAACAGTTTGTTAAAGTATCAGACCTGAGTCTAAAGCACGCTGCTATTTGCTGCAAAGGTGACACATTTATCATCAGTTTTGCAGGTTGGTGAATATACCATGAGATGGGCCACTTTTCCACTGCTCCCCCTACCAAATAATATCCAGTCCATTTTTGAATGAATAGCTTACTAGCAGCTTTTACATTGATTGTAAATTTTCCCAATCTTGTCAAAAAGGGAGAAGATAAATACACCCAAAAAGTGATTGCTCAAGAGTCAGAACAGTTAGGCCATTTTGGCTCCTGGTTCCACTTTAAAAAAATAAATCACCAGACCATAATTAGGGTGGCAGTCAGTCTAAAGGCCAGGCCGATAGACTGCCCTTCTCAGGGGAATGTCATTGTGTAGTGTGCTCTGCCCAGTTTTAGAATACAGTGTTTATTTCTATCATATGTAGGGGAAATGATAAAGCAGAGATTAGAAGTCATGTATCCTAGTTCCATGGCTACAACATACCCATTGGAACACATTCTGTGGCAGTAGGTGGTTACTGGGTAGTATGCAAGGTCAATATTAATATTTACCACTGGTAAATAACGCAGGACTATTAGACTGGTGCTAAAAGTTTGTTGCAGAAATTGCACAAGTTTCCTACAGGAGGAAACTGTATAGGTTAATTCCCCGACCACGTCAGCAAGTGTTAGGTTGTTAAGACGAGAGACAGGCGTATAGCCAGCCAAAATGGGTGACGTAGCCCTGTTGTTGCTCAGAGGTCCCATATGGACATTTTTGTGCGTGTGTGGCAATTGATCAGCAAACCTGCTCTGGTGTTACTAGTAGGTCAGAGGGATTTCCAAATCTTGGTACGCCCTGTAATGTGCCAGCAGGTCTACCACTCTTTAGGCATGAAACTCCACAATGAGTAAAATGCTTCAAAGGCATACGCCGCTTGTGCAGCCATTACAAAGGAAACTGCCTCCCCCGCACCCACCGGGGGACACCTTTGAGATTTGAGATGTTGAGTAACTGGTCCCCTGTAATTGGCCCCTATCACAATAGGTGTTGCCATATTGAACGGATTCAATTGAATATGGGATCAAAGAATTAGAAATCCCACAGAATGGAGAATAACCTTTTACAAGTTAAGCTTGACAAGCCAACAGAAATAAATGCTGTCTTATCCCCAGGAGGAAGTAACCATGATTACTACAGTTGAACCGTAATTATGTAATAATGCTTCATTTGTGTATGAAATAGTGAAAAACTACTCAAGGTGTAACTGTAAGATACGGGCTCCACATTTGGGTGCCAACTCTTGCATAAACTACAACTTTGGTGTAGTTCTACAAGGTTTACTTTCCCACCCATGGGTGACACTACTGAAGTTAGTTCAAAGCATCAGCGCTGAATGTGAAAGACAGGTTATTGTAGCCCCACACAACCCCATCCAATACATTGTTGAAACAGTCATTGCTTTTGGGTTAATAACAATCCCTATAAAGAGATCAGGGCTACAGTGGTAACAAAAATAAACCTATTTTGTTATTCAGAATGTCACACACAAACACTGCATTAAAAAGAATAGACATTTAAATGAAAGCGTTTATTATGACAGGAATAACCCGTTTGACTGTACATCTAATACAATTACACAGGATAATAGCAAGAAGTCACATAGTAAATAATGAAAATTTCTAGCATAATTAGAATGTCTTCTCAGACGTAACAACCTAAACCTACTTCTATGCACTACACTGAGAGTAGTGGAAGCTACTTCATTATTGGGGAGGAGCATCACCCCCACCATTAAACATGCCCCCAGACACTCCCCACCACTGAAAAAATAAAATAGTAATATAGTTAATTTATTTCCATTATATTTTTAATCTCCCAAACCGAGTGTCAGGATGGGGCGGGGCTAACTGAGTGCCAGTAGCAGGGAGGGATGTCTCTTTGGCCAGCTGTCTTGCAATGGTCCGCCAGATATGCGCACTTTAAACCTCTCATCTCAGCTGTCCTAGACAGCTGGGTTGAGAGCAATCACAGGCCTCCAGTGCCCTTGGAAGTGCCAGGAGAGGCTGCTCCCTCCAATCCTAATGCTTCTCTCATGCTGGTTAACAGCATGAGCAAACACAACAAGTGATGGACGGAATGCTGAACATTGTCAAACATTCACCCCCAGTACAGTGATCTGGGCCTAAATCCATCGTTTTTTTGCTGCCCATGCCATTCCAGTTTGGACCCAGCCATATGCAAATCAGTCTTGACCCTGTTCCCCATGGGAACAGTCCAGCCCGAACTGCTAGGCCAGGTCTTCCCTGGACTGGAAACAGGCATCCTGGGACCGGTTTCGGGGTTTCACCCCTCATCAGCCAGGATAGCTTGAATCCAGTGGCATGGGAAGCACAGGACCCACGTCTGGGCATACCCTTCCCACTTAGGGCGACAAAGCAAACACAACAAGTGATGGACGGAATGCAGAACATTGTCAAACATTCACCCCCAGTACAGTGATCTGGGCCTAAATCCATCATTAACAGCATGAGAGCAGCCCCTGGATTGGTTAAGGGAGTTGGAGCCTGAAGAGAAGACGGAAACGAGAGTGGGGAGGAAATCAACTTGTAAGCAAGGTAAGTTATTTTTATTTTATTTATTTACCCCCTCCTTGCACCCACACCACTAATTTCCCTAACCCACCACTCTCGGGTTGTCAGGCACCCCTGAAGGAGAGCATGGAAAGCCTAGCAACTTGCAAACTAGCATTTCTTAGGGAGAAGTGATACGCTGCTTACCTTGTTGACAACTAAAGCTGTTGTTATCAACGGAGGCATGAAGGCAGTGTTCACTGCGAAGGGCATACACACACTGTGGTAGCAGCCTTCCTTCTGGGCTTGGCTCTATCAGCACTGAGTGAGATTTTACATCTTTGAAGTGTGCCAGCAGTAGGTTAGATAGTTTTTTAGTAGAATCTCGGGCGATAATCTAGGTAAAGGACCTCTCATCTAAATGATCAACTGGTGGTTCTTATATATTGAATCTTATCAGAGACTGAAATTTCTGACATAAGAGGTGTCAATTCAGACTACATTATTTTTACAGTAGGTCTAGACTTTGTTCTTATTTGACCTAGACATACTGATGTGTAAAGACCTGATCCAGACTTATATCACATCAGGTGTAATATCTATGTAATCAGTCGGACAAGCTGACACTTTCACAGTTCTTAAAAAGATTAAGGTCATGTGGTAAATAATTTAAAATACCTCTGAATTTGCCTTGTAAGTTAAATAAATAATAAAAAAAGGAAAGAGACGGGGTCCGAGATGTAGAGAATAATCGGGATTTATTCAATAACTCAAGTTAAGGGAGAGCTCCTTCACCAAGTGGGTTAGGGAGTAGTCTGTCTTACTTCGCGCAGCATAGAGCTTTTATACATTTTTCTACTGCATGCAAACAAATGGCAGAGGTTCAATCATTTTCCACTAGTTAGGTATAAAAACATTTGTATGCCTCAGGGGAGAGGAGTGGGAGATTGCTTACAAACAAAAATGTGCAAACAGCTGAAGCGTATAATAGTGTGTAGTAAATGGCAGGTATGACCTTGTTCCAATTGCAGGTTATTCCGTGGAAATTAGTTTTTCTCAAAATTGGCTTAACCGCAGGTATGTGGCCGGTCTGGTATTCAGCCTTAGGCATATTGCACGATGTAGCTGCTTTCAAGCTGCATCTTTTTCTGCCTATTTCCTCTGCGACGGGGTGTTTAAAACACTCACAAAATGGATGCCATATTCAATATGGTTGTCCTGATATCAAATGAACAGTGGTTGCACGAAGGGTGAGAAACTATTTTTCCACATTCCCTCCTTGCACCAGAGTGCAACCATTGTCCTCTATCTCGATGGCCATAAGATCATCAATATGATCTTGGAGCATAATCTTTACATTTTCTTTTTTCTGGATGTGTGGTTTAGGAATGCACATGGTAGCACACAATCCACAGAGTGGCGGGCCACACTGGATGCACAGGCAGCATCCCATTAATGTAAACAATGCTATGCCAATAGCAGAAATCTATTTCCAGCCCCATGTGGAGACTAGTCCCCAAAACCATCCTGACCAGGTCCAGTTGCCAGGATCCTGGTGTAAGCTGGACGCAATTTTGTGCAATCTAGAAATAGCCTCATAGACAGAGGGGGCATTATCAGGTATGAAAACACAGCAGCTCGACCCGATAATTTTACATGCTCCGCCCCTCTCTGCTAGTATGACATCAAGAACAAGACGATTTTGAAGCGCTACCATTCTGATAGCGGATTGTTCCTGTGTCAAATTTCCCAGAGCGGCTATAGTCTAATTTACAACTGTTTCTACTGTTCGAGTAAGCCTACGGATAAGCTTACTATTCTGAATCGGTCCAATAAAGAAGAAGAAACCTCTATTGAAGTCTGTATACTGTTCCAGGGTAATCTCTGTTTGGTCTATCCCCGAAGTATCTATAGATCTCTTATGCCTCTCATTAGGGAGTAGGCGATCCTTATGATACATCGGCGGGGCAAGGAAAACGGGAGGCAATAGGAAAGATATATAGCATCTTCCTCCCCATCCGAGGGGAAGACGTATATAGGCTATCTCTCCACAGACAAAATATGTATGTCTAGACGCTGGAAACGTTGATTGGCCTTTATCCTCGATACTCACAGTAATATTACATTCACTGTGTCCTACCTGGATTATACCAGTCTTCTGGACACACAGCTGTCCTTTCATTTTGGAAACAGATATGGAGGTTGGTCCGCCTTTCTTTTTAGGCTTGGTATTTACTAATTTGGAAGACCAATACTCCTGTTTATACTCTTCACTTTCGAATATAGTCCCCTTAGCCTGTGGTATTCCATTATCGTCGGGATAACAGACTTGATTAAGGACAGTATTCATATCTCCCCATGGCCACCCATTCTTACATATCCCAACATCTCCTTCAGGGCATGCGGAATTGGAGGTATTGTACGCTGTTATTAAGGCAAACCAAGCCTCACAGGTACCATTATATGAAAATGGAAAAGGTACCAGTGGCATCCCTCCGTCATTCTGATGAGGGGGAATCTGTCCGCATATCCAGCAATCGGTAGTATTAGCAACCTGGTGAGTATAGTGCAACATCCGTACAAAGGAGTTATTTTGCATAGCTAATCTGTGGGCCCGTTCATGAGGCGTAAGATCATAATAGGTATGTTCTTGTGTACTGTTGGGTGAGAATATAGGGAGTTGACTAGATGGAAAAATTAAATGTAAAACCCAACCTAAACACATTGCTGCTGCCAGAAACAACATTAACACCATTGTACAAAAATTTCTTTCCGCACACATTTTCTTTCTATATTTGTCTCTCAACATCTTCTGCTTCACTGTCTCCGTCGTCATTTTTGTCAGGTATACTTCTCAGAGCCCCTGCTGTTTCACCAACAAGTAGAGCTTGTTTGGACTTAATTGACCTGAGCTCGAGTAGATGACCTGAGTTTAGATCTATAAGTCTGGTGGAGACTTTCTTCTGTGGGTAATGTCAATTGTTCTGCGTTCTGTTGTGTCTTAAGTGGCGATGTCTGTCCGCTTTTTTCTTTGGGAAAATGTTTCTTACAGTGACTGGCATGGAGCCATCCCTTACGACCTTCGACTTTTACAGCTGTCCTGGTAACTAGTAGAACGAGCTTCGGTTCCTTCCATCGAGGCTCAAGAGGTGTTGTTCGATCAAAATTGCGAATATAAACCCAATCGCCTGGTTTGATCTGGTGCTCTTTGGGCTCAGTATTATCAGGAAATGCGGCTGCAACCTGTGAACGACAAGATTGAAGTGCAGACATCAAGGAAGCCAGGTAATCAGTCAGTACAGGTATTTCAATATCTGTTATAGACTTAGCTCGAGGTATTCCCCATATGTTAGGAGGCCTACCAAAAACTACCTCGTAGGGCGCGAGCCCCGTTCTGGAATGAGGAATCATACGCATGTAAAACAGAGCTACTGGTAAGGCAGTAATCCAATCAACTCCCTTTTCAGCACATATCTTTGCCATCTTGTTTTTTAAAGTCTGGTTATGTCGCTCAACCAGGCCTGCTGCCTGTGGATGACGCACACAGTATCCCAACAGGAGCGGTATCTTTTTCATTAATTCAGACGAGAATGGTTGACCATTATCAGAATATATAACTCGGGGCAGACCAAACCTAGGGAAATACTCCTTAATCAATTGTTTAGCTGTAGTGCTGGCAGTATAGTCAGGTACAGGATAAGCTTCGGTCCATCGTGTTAATGCACATACTACTACGAGTACATACTTCTGTCCTCTGCACCTTTCCATTTGTATATAGTCCATCTGTATAACTTCAAAAGGGTGTTCAGGAGGATGAAATCCTCCTGCCCCTACTGTTGTGCCTTTTCCAATATTATACTGACAACATATCATACATGTTTGGACTCTTTGTTTGGCTGCTGCCCTAAGATGTTTATTGTCCCATATATGTTGTATTGCGTCTAGTATAGCTTTTTCCCCAAGGTGGGCTGGTCCATGTATTGTATCTATATTAATCTGCACCATGGCATCGGGAAGATACCATACTGCTTTATTTGATGTCATCCATCCTTGATCAGTTAGTATCCCTCCTTCCTCTTTCCATTTTTCTTTTTCCTCATTTGTGGCGTGACTCTGTATGTCTTGGATATCCATAGTTATATCTTGTGTGACCTGCATATGCATAAATTCGGGACCGTGACGCAGCGTACTCTCTACCTCTTTCTGTGTCATGTCTTGAGCTGTTTGATCTGCTAATGCATTTCCTAATATAACATGATCTGTCCCCTTTGTGTGTGCTTTGCATTTTATTATAGCTATTTGCTCTGGTAGATGTATATCATCTAACAATTGTGTTATCAAGTCTGCATGTTGTATTTTTGATCCATGCGATGTCATGAATCCTCTTTCTCTCCATAATGTTCCAAAATTGTGTACTACTCCAAAGGCGTACTGTGAATCAGTATAAATATATATATTTTTTCCTTTACCCAATCGACAGGCCCTGCTCAATGCTATCAACTCGGCCGCTTGTGCTGAGAGAATGGGTATCTGATTGCTTTCTAAAATTTGAGTATTTGTGGTAACAGCATAGGCGGCCCTTATCTCCCTCTTTTCTGTTCTTTTACAAGAACCATCCACGTAAATATTTTCTTCTGCATCTGGTAATGGAGTGTCTTTTAAATCTGTTCGTGGTTTCGTCACTTGTTCAATCACTTCCATGCAATCATGTACCTCATCTATGTTCTCGTGAATGGGTAAGAGTGTGGCAGGGTTCAGGGTATTGCATCTTAAGATCTGTATGTGAGGTTGAAAAAGTGTCAGTTCATACCCTGACAGTCTTGCTATTGTTAGATGTTGTGTCTGTGTTCTGTTAAGCAATAGTTCTACTGCATGGGGAACTCGTACTATCAAAGGATGTCCCAATACTATAGCATCGCTTTGTCTAATAGCTTGAGCTGTTGCTGCTACAGCCTTCAGGCATGCGGGAAGAGCTTGTGCTACAGGATCTAAGGTGGATGAAAAATATCCACATGGTCTTTGTTTTCCAGCTTGCTCTTGTGTCAGAACCGATAGAGCGGTCCCATTCTTTTCAGTGACGAATAGTGTAAAATCTTTATGATAATCAGGGGTGGCCAACACCGGGGCCTGACACATCGCCTCTTTCAATGTTTTGAAAGCGAGCGTGTGTTCCTCTGTCCATGGAAGCTGGGGTGACGTGCTGGCTTCTAATGTTGTCAATTTTACAAGTGGTTTTGATATTAGTGCAAATTGGGGTATCCATTGTCTGCAGTAGGACGTTAGTCCTATGAATTCGCGTACCTGTCTCTGTGTTTTTGGCTGTGGTATATTTTGTATCAATTGTATTCTCTCTTTTGTTAGCTGCCTTCCCTCCTTTGACAGTAAGTGCCCTAAGTAGGTCACCTGCTGTTGACAGAATTGCAATTTCTTTGGTGACACTTTGTGGCCATTTTCAGCCAAAAATTTTAATACCAATAATGAAGCTTCGACACATGACTGTTCAGATCTGGCCGTAATGAGTATATCATCGACATACTGCAGAAGGGCTGTTTGATCAGGCATTTGTATAGTGTCTAGCTGTTTTTTTAGGGCTTGGCTATAGATGCTCGGGCTGTCAGTAAATACTTGAGGAGCTCGGGTAAACCGGAAACTCCTTCCGGATAATGAGAACCCAAACAGATATTGACTGTCTTCATGTATTGGTACACTTAAAAACGCGTTTTTGAGATCGATAACGGTAAAATGTGTGGCTTCACAATCAATTGTTGTTAAAAGGGTAGATATGTCTGGTACGACAGGATGTTGTGCCACAACACATTTATTTAATTCCCGTAAGTCTACCACAAGTCTATAGTTGGTATGTTCTCCTTGTTGTACTTTCTTTGCCACAGGTAATATGGGTGAATTCACGGTATTTGATGGTACTTCGATCACCACTCCACTAGTGATGAGGTCCTCTATAATGGAAATAAGGTCTTTCTCAGCTTGTGGAGGCATTTTATATTGACGGAGTCGTGGTAGTATGGCTCCCTCCTTTAAAATGATCTTGTGGGGCGTAATGACCATCCGCCCGACCGATGTGGGACTGGTGGCCCACAACTCGGCTGGGAGGTGGGCCAATCGAGGATCTAAATCTCTGACTGTATAATGGCCCTTGAAGTCTCGAAGGGACAGACGCACATCCTGGGGGGAGCACACTATTATGGCTCCTAATTCTTTCAATTGTTTTATTCCTAATAGATTCTCGGGGCAAGCATCAGTCAAGAGAAGATCTGTCGTAGTGGTAAGGGGGCCAATTTGTAAAGGTAGTGGCTCTGATGTATTACTTGTAATGGGTTGACCAGAGAAACCCAGTGAAATATTTGTATTCCCAGAGAGTGGAGCTTGCGGAAGCTCGTTATGATCTATCGTTGTCTTACTTGCCCCTGTATCCAAAAGGAATTTCTTGTCTTGTCCCAGGAGGTGAACGTCTACATATGGACCAGTTTGGTCCACAGGTATAGGGATAAGGGGCAATTTATCCTCAACCCCCCCTGGGCAGCCTCATAAAAAACTGGGGAAATCGGCATATCCAGTATTTTCATCAGATATGTACATTTGCGTTGTGTTTGGTATTCCCTGATTCTGTTCTTGGGGCGTTCCTTCTTGAGGTCTGTACTGATCTCGAGGAACATGTATTCTGGGTGTAGTTTTCCCAGTGGCCACATTATGTTTTAGAACTGGGCACATAACGTTCCCTTGTAAATCTTTAACATAATGTCCTGGTTTTTTACAATAGTTACAAACACCTTTAGAGTTATTACCCTTTCTTTGTACCTGAGGTTGTGGCCCTGATTTGGGCATCACTGTTTGTGCCACCAGTGCTCTTAACTTAGTCTCCTTTACCCTAACCTTTTCGCTTTCTTCTTCCCCCCTTATCCTGTTTTGGTGGTATTGTAATATTCGTAGAACTTGGGAGGGACTTTGTGCTTGCCAGGAGCCCTCTACCTTCTGAACTCTTTCCCTTAACTTCGGGAGGCTGTTTTCCACCAATTTGGATACAAAAAGATGTGCATATGAATCACTTTCTAATTTAAGACCACTATTGGCAGTGAAACATTTCTCTAATCTCGTATAATAATCCCCTATATCTTCACCTGGCTTTTGTTTACAGGTGGAGATAGCATCCCAATCCTCTTTCCTTGTGGTAAGAAGTTGGGGCAACACTTTAAGAATGAGGGTCGGTGCTAATTTCACATCATCTGGTATGTCGGCTCCAGCTGTCCTGGCGTTGTCATTTGTCTCTAAGGCGGCCCAATTCAAATTAGCGTTATCCACTAACCAGATCCGTTAAGGTATATATTCCCATAGTAAGGACGTCTGTGAGTTCCTTAAAAAACCCAACAGGATCCTTAGAATGCGGTGGTACCATTTCTTTCATTTTCATTATTTCTAATTTAGTAAGAGGTGTATACACAAAAACTTTCTGCAATTCATTTGCGGCGTTTACTCTAGGATGGACCTCTCTGAGAGGGTATTGCCGATACATTTCTTTCTCCCGATAATCAGTATGGCGGGCCCGAAGGAGTGTCCTAGCCACTTCATCATGATATTCCTGTTGTGCATCTAAAAATATGTTAAGGAAGTGTGCAGGATTTTGCAAGAAGGCCAAGGAGGTACATTTGGATAACAAGTTTTCAAGGGCTGATTGATGGGGTCTGAAAACTCTATTCAGTGTCATCAAGTGTTGTGTCATGTACAGACTTGCTAACCTACGCTGGGTGAGGGGTAAACTAGAGTATAACTGGGCTATAATGTCCGAATTATCAATCTTCGGTTGTGAAGTCCATAGGGTAGCAGTACGGACCAGTTCTTGTTCCTCGGCTGTAAATAGCGGTTCTTGTTCAAAGAACCAGTCGAGAGCTTCCTCAGTTTCCTCATATAATTCTTCGCTACTGGGAGGTTCTGGGAACGCGAGTAGGGAAGCAAACCTATCCCCTAGGGGTGGTACGCATCGTACAGGGTGCTGTTTACTGATTTTTCTCTCGGGAGTTACTGTTCCTTCTTTAAATTTATGTCTATGTTCCCTCATGAGATCTAATAATTTGTTTAATTTGGAATCCACTCCTTCTCCCTTATCCCCCCTTTCCTCTTCCTCCGCCACCTCTTCCATTAAATCTTCTAATTTCGCCGGATTTCTTAATCTCTTAAATTGGAAGTATGAAGGTATATATATACATTTGTTGTTTTCTGTTTCTTCCTTTCAGAACATCTTGGTAGGGAGTAGAGTCGCCCCCTCTTAACATGAATTCTAGCATACCATTGATATTATTTTGTACAGCGCGGATCTTTTCTATTTTTTTCCAAATGGCAACTAGTCTTTTTCCCTCGTCCCCTAAGGCGGGGTATATCGTGGATAAGGGATCGTGTGGGCACTGTCCTTCTGGTTCTCCCCCTCCCGCTTCGTCCTTCTTATCCTTTTCTGCTATAGAGAGGAATCTCGCGGCTTCGGAGAGATCCTCGACAGTTTCAGGAGAAACCACTGGTGGTAGATTATGTACGGGTAAGAGTGGTCGTGTATTGGTAGAATATGGGGGTGGCACATGTAATAAGTCTATAAGCGCCGAATCATCAGGGGGCATAGGTGCACTGGGAAGGAGAGGATTCTTTTTTGATTTATCGGGGCAGGAATTTTCACAACTTGGCAGTACGGGGTATAAACCTGTAACATTTCCTTGACTTTCCCTTATCATCTGCTCGAGAACTACCTCTTTTCCTTTCTCTTGTAGTTCCTCCTGTCTATTTTTTCCTGACATTCTCTGGGCTTTCTCAACTTTTCCTTGCGCTTTCTCTTGCCTCCGTTGGGCTTCTTTCCTCCACCATTCTATGGCCTCTAACTGGCCCTGTCTTGCTTTTCTCCTGAGCAACTGTTCCTCTACTTTGAGGACATTTTCTATATCAAAAGTCCCCGTACTTGGCCATTTAAATTGTTCTGCTAATTGACTAGTATATTCTACCCATAGGTCCAAGAATACAATGGCGGGCATACCATGTTTGTTATACATGAACCTAGCTGGAGTGTCCTTGGGTGGGAGTGCAATCGCCCTCTCTAACAATTTTTTCTCTTTTGCCCGATACTTGAATTTAGTAAATAATGACATTCTTAACTTAATATATATCTGTACCGTTTCTGTTTAAACAGAAAACGTCTTGATACTTTTCAGCAGTACTCACCGAAAAGCAAACTCGTTATTCTTCGATCGAATCCAGACGCTGCGCGTTTTGAGGGGTCTCGGACGTCTCGGACTCCTCTTCTCCTCGTTGTCGCACTCGGGTATGGACTTTCCGCGTCTCTCACCGCCTCATGTGTATGCCGGGCGCTGGTCCGCCCCTGGGTCTCCGAGGGAGTTCGACGGGAAATCCCCACCGGGTGCACCTAAAGTCCGTCGCGAGAGAGAGTAGGGGAAAAACCCGCGACCGGCAAAACCGGCGCATGTAGAGAAGGGAAAGTACCTGTTCGGGCGCCAAAATGTGGTAAATAATTTAAAATACCTCTGAATTTGCCTTGTAAGTTAAATAAATAATAAAAAAGGAAAGAGACGGGGTCAGAGATGTAGAGAATAATCGGGATTTATTCAATAACTTGAGTTAAGGGAGAGCTCCTTCACCAAGCGGGTTAGGGAGTAGTCTGTCTTACTTCGCGCAGCATAGAGCTTTTATACATTTTTCTACTACATGCAAACAAATGGCAGAGGTTCAATCATTTTCCACTAGTTAGGTATAAAAACATTTGTATGCCTCAGGGGAGAGGAGTGGGAGATTGCTTAGGAACAAAAATGTGCAAACAGCTGAAGCGTATAATAGTGTGTAGTAAATGGCAGGTATGACCTTGTTCCAATTGCAGGTTATGCCGTGGAAATTAGTTTTTCTCAAAATTGGCTTAACCGCAGGTATGTGGCCGGTCTGGTATTCGGCCTTAGGCATATTGCACGATGTAGCTGCTTTCAAGCTGCATCTTTTTCTGCCTATTTCCTCTGCGACGTGGTGTTTAAAACACTCACAAAATGGATGCCATATTCAATATGGTTGTCCTGATATCGAATGAACAGTGGTTGCACGAAGGGTGAAAAAATATTTTTCCACAGTCAGACAACATCTGCATCAAATGGTAGACTTAACAATGATTCTGCATAAGAGGAGAAAGGTGGCGACCTTTATGATCTAAAATGGTGACAGGGCCTTTTTAAAATAAAGTCAGATGAATCAGATCTTAGGGACTTTTCATCAGTTTGCATGCCCAAGGGCATTGGGACACTTTACACGAGCACCAGATTACATTGCCCAGGGTCTAATTTCAATTTTTTGAAGCATGGGGAGATTAAGCGACCTTCCCACAATCAAAGGATGTTAATCTGACGCACAGACTGAACCTTGTTTCCCCTTTCTAAAGTCAGCAGGTCTGCAGTAAGCTTAATCTCTGGCCTACTTTTTAGTGTTCCATTTGAAACATGGAACTGACGCACACACATCCACGTCCTCCTCACACCGTGTGTTACAAAGGGGCTAGTTCCTTAAAGATACCTCCAGATTTGTGCTCAGACAGTCCTGGCAGTCATCCGACCTCCAACCTTGTGCTGGCTCAGTTATTTGCAGTGCTTGCGATGTGTACCTTAGGGCACTTCACAGTGGCATGGAGGACCATCAAGCCATGCCATCCTACCCAGGTGCTCCTCACTAACTACTGGACATTTCCAGTCACACATCACAGGCCGCCAGTTGAACAGAGCACAACCGCCGGAGCCGGGCTCTTATCACGGTGACAGCACAGTCCAGACTGTAAGCCCAACACCAGAACAAATGGTGCTGCTGCTCCCTCCAGTTTGACCAGCACGTTTCTGGTAAACCTGTAATCCTGCACACCAATGACACAAAGAAGGTGTGGCAGCAGAGCCACCCAGCCAGGAAGCAGCACTGTCCTCACCGTCAACAGTGGTAGGTCTTTTTTATCATGTTTATTCAACAGAGGTGTATATTTTCTATGGGAAATAGGACACTTTATTGTGAATAGCTATGAGGAAGGCCTTGTTAGTCGAAAATTGATAGCCAGAGTAAATCACTTGGATAACACTGTTTTGGAGTGCTGGCTTTTCCTTTCTGCGTATCGGAAAGTGAGGTTTGTTACAGATAAGTATATATAATTTGTTTTCACTGAAACAAACAGAGGTTATAGGGAAGTAATAGTTAGGTTAACGTTTTACCCATACATAACCATAGAAATGCAGCAGTTATTTTATGTTAAGAAACTATAACTTGTTACCTAAAGATACTTTCCAGTACAAGTTATAGTTCTTCAGATAAGTATAACTGGTGAGTTCCTATGGTTTTATATGGGTAAAACTTCAACCTAACTATAACGTTCCTGTAACCTTTGTTTTTTCCAGTAAATTTCTATGTTTTTTTAATGAAAAATTACTGCACATTAGTACACACACCGCAACGCACAGATTTCAGCCGTGTGCAGTGGAGGTTGGCTGCAGGGCCTGGTCTCCGTGCAGGCCTTTCTGCCAGGCGCAGGCCATGCGCAGCTTAGGATTGGTTGAAGTGGGTGTATTTTTTTCCATTTTTTTAGATCTGTGGATCCTTCACAAGTTTACAGTGGGGGACGGCACTGTGCCCCGCTGTGGATCCATGGATCACCCTAAAAAAAGGGCAGTTTTTTGCCCTCGAGGGATCCCTAACGGACCCCCTCCATGTGTCCTATGGGGTCAGGATACCTGTATCCTGACTCCTTATATGTTTTTATACTGTTTTTTCCCACTCCCCAGCCAATAGGAGAAACAAAATGCTGGCATCAACTTTTCTGTCAGGTTGTGGCCAGCCAATCAGGGCCTTGCTTTCCCTCCTGAACTGCAAATCCTCAGATAGTG
Organism: Pleurodeles waltl; assembly: GCF_031143425.1. Taxonomy (NCBI): domain Eukaryota; kingdom Metazoa; phylum Chordata; class Amphibia; order Caudata; family Salamandridae; genus Pleurodeles; species Pleurodeles waltl. The sequence goes on along the minus strand of NC_090441.1, from coordinate 12,734,563 downwards.
GATCTGCGAAGGGTCTGTGCCTCTAGGTATACAAATTTATTTTTCCTTTAATAACTCTGAAACTACTGAACCGATCGATACTAAATCACAAAAAGGACAAGCTGTGGACCAAGATGTAGCATGCTGCCAAATTTGGCGTATTTTCGTTCATTGTTTCGGGCTGTAGCATTGTCTAAAGAATGCAAAATCCCTATAGACAAAGGATGTGGAAAAAGTGTTTTGGGGCCCTCCATTTTTTCTCTACCCCCGCTTGATGAATCACCCCAAAACTTTCAAGACAGCAGCTGAATTAGTTGATGTACTAGTTTTGAAAATTTCGTGACGATTTGTCAAACTGTGCCAAAGTAATTGGCAAAACAAAAAACGCTCCATCAGTGGGAAAAGTTGGTCCTAACTATAACTACCTACTGGCTATCGCAAGTAGGTAAAAAAATATATCTTGGTTTGTAAAGGGAAAATACTTTTTCCTAACTATAACTAAGCTTTAACCTTTCATTTTTTTCATTGATTTTTTTTTTCTTCAAAATATTTAAGAAAAATCTGTTTCAAATTGTAGAGTCTGGTGTTGCAAGTGGAAAGTTGTTATGTGGGGTATTGTACAGTACAGTGAAAGAGAGTGTTGTAAAGTCTATTGGCATAAACTGGAGTAATGTATATTGGAACTGAGTAGAGTAGAGTGTAGTGGCATATCATACAGTGTAGTGAAGTGTTATATAGTGTAGTGGAATGGTGTCTCATATAGTGGAGTCAAGTTTAGACTGGACCAGTGAGTTGTACAGTGGAATGGCATGTCAAATTGTAGAGTAGGGCATCGTAGACTGTCAGGGGGGAGTAGAGTGGAGTAGAATATTTTAGAGTGGAGTAGGGTGAAAGAGTGGAGTATCATCAAGTGGAGTGTCATAGAGTACAGTGGAGGAGAGTGTCGTAGGGTGGAGTGCCATGTCATAAAGAGGAGTGGCGATTTTGTAGGGAGAAGTTGAGTCTCATGTTGTTGAGTATCAAACAATGCAGGACACTGGCACAGAGTGAATAAGCATAGAGTGGAATAGTGCGTCAGAGGGGCACAACGTGTAGTACAGTGTTGTAGAGTGGAGTTGCATGCAGGGGAGTAGAGTGTTGGACAGTGGAGCTGCATAGAGCAGAGAATAGTACCGTGGCATAGAGTGGGATAAATTGTAATAGAGTTGAGTACAGTAGAGTGGAATACACTGGAGTGAGGTGGTATAGAGTGGAGTAAAGTGTCAGAGTGGAATGGTGTGTTATAGATTAAAGTGGCATGGAGTGCAATAGAGTAGAGTGGTATAACATACAGCTGAGTGTCATAAATTGGAGTAACTTGTTATACAGTGGAGTGTAGCGGGGTGTCATACAGTACTGTCATACAGTCTAGTTGATTTTTGTAAAGTGGAGTTGTGTACAGTACAGCATGGTGCTGTAGAGTGTGATACAGTGGATTCACATACAGTGTTATAGAGTAGAATGGCGTAGAAATGGAGTGGTGGAGTACTGAGTAAGGGTAGAGTGGAGTACAGTAGTGTGAAACAGTGAAAGCTGTAGAGTGGATTGTTGTATAGAAGCATAGAGGGAGGTAAAGCCTCGTACAGTGGAGCAGGTTTGAGTGGTGTAACGTAGTATGCAGTAAAATACAGTAGAGTGGCATGTACTGGCATAGCCTAGATAGTAAACTGTTTTAAATTGGAGTGGAGTCTCGTACAGTTCAGTGAAGTGCTCTATCATACAGAAAAGTATTGTATAGTGGAACAGAGTGTTGTACTTTGGAGTGTACAGGCATAGAGTGGAATATGGAGTTAGACAGAGAAGTTTATAGGGATAGAATGGACTACAGTGTCGTAGAGTGCCATGAAGTGTGGTAGACGTTTATAGAGTGGAGTTATATAGAGTGGAAGAGAGTGTCATACAACAGAGCAGCGAAGAGTGGAGTGTCATACACTGTAGTGGCGTAGAGTGGATTACCGTAAAGTGGAGTACCATACAGTAGAATACTATATAATGGAGTGTAGAAGAGTGGAGTGACAGAGTGGAATAGCGTAGAATGGAGTAGTGCACAGTGAAGTGGCATAGAGTAGCATAGGGTACAGTGAATTAGAATAGGGTGGGGTGGTATACATTGAAGTTGCATAGCGTAGAGTCAAGAAAACCATTATAAATTGGAGTGGCATCCCATACAGTAGAGTGGAGTGCTGTGTCGTACAGTGTAGGAAACTGTCAGAGTGGAGTAAAGTGTTGTACAATAGAGTGTTCAGAGAGAGTTGAGTGCAGACTTGAACAGTGCAGTGTACAGGGATAGAGTGGAATAGAGCCTAGTCGAGTGGCATAAAGTGTATTAGAGTGTTGTAGAGGGGAGTTATATGGAGTAGAGGAAAGCACACTGGAGTGGCATAATGTGAAGTAGCATACAGGGGAGTGGCATAAAGTGGAATAGTGTAGAGTAGCGTAGACTAGAGAGGTGTATAGTGGAGTGGTGTACAGTGTAATTACATATAGTGTAATAGCGTACAGTGGAGTGGCGTAGAGTGAATTGGTTTAGACTGAGTGATGTTTCATGGAGTGGGGTATATTGTAATAGCATACAGTGGAGTGGGGTAAAGTGAAATGCCATACTATAGAGGGGCAAAGATTGAAGTTGTGTACAGTAATAGTGTAGAATGGAGTGGCATACAGCATAGAGTGGAGTACAGTGGAGTGGTGCAGAGTAGAATAGCATAGAGTGGAATAGCGTAGTGTACAACAGTGTAAAGGGGAGTGGTGTACAGTAGAGTGGTATAGACTGGAATAGTGAATATTGGAGTAGCCTACAGTACTGTGGCATACAGTGAAGTGGTATACACTGGAGTGGTGTACACTGGAATGAGGTAGAGTGTAATAGCATACAGTGGAGTGGCGTCCAGTGGAATAGCGTAGAATGGAGTGGGGTAGGGTGAAGTGGCGTATGCCACTCAACTGTATGCTATGGAGTAGCATTCAGTAGAGTGGCATACAGTAGAATGGCATATAGTGGAACAGCACATACTGGAGTAGCGTATAGCAGAGTGGTGTACACTGAAGAGGCGTAAGGTGGATTTGCATACAGTGTAATAGCATAGAGTGGGCTGGCGTTGAGTTGAGCTGTGTACAGTGCAATAAGGTAGAGTGGAGTGGCGTGTAGCAGAGTGTTGTACAGTAGAGTGGCGTAGAGTGTAATAGTGTATAGTGGAGTAGCGTACAGTGGAGTGGCATATAATGGAGTGTCGTACAGTGTCGCACACAGTGGCATGGGGTAGAGTGTAATACAATACAGTGAGTGGCATACATTGGAGTGGGAGCGTAGAATGAAGTGGACTAGAATGGAGTGCCATACACTGGACTGGTGTAGTGTACAGTAGAGTGTTGTAGAGTGGAGTGACATACAGTGAGTAGAGTAAGGATAGTGTACAGTAGAATGGCGTAGAGTGGAATAGCATATAGTGGAGTAGCGTCCACTGGAATGGCGTACAGTGGAGTGACATAGACTGGAGTGGTGTACAGTGCAGTTGAATACAATGTAAGAGCATACAGTAAAGTGGCGCAGAGTAGAGTCTCATACTGTGATGAGACATAGAGTGGATTAGAGTGGAATAGCATTCAGTGGAGTGACTACGGTGGGTGGCATATGGATGTATGTGAAACTTAGCAGCAGTGTAGATTATGGAATGCAGAGTAATGCTAACCAGCCAAATGTGCTGCCTTGTGTTTCTCCAGATTTACCAATGAACGCAGGACCACACATGGTGGCCTGCGTTCCTTTGGAAATCTGACTTAAGTATTGCATTGCCCATGCAACAACATGGTTAATACAGCTAGGTCTTGGTTATATTTTGGGCCATGGTGTACTGTGATAACTTTACAATATACTGTGGTACATACCGATGTCAAATCAGAGAATGAAAAGGCAGCCATATTGTTTTTACTACTCTTTGTGTCTAGTGCAACCGCCTTAGATACAGGTAGTAGTAGGTCCCTACCTATTACCACTTTATTAAAGTGGTAATAGGTAGGGAAATATACTTATTTTTCAATATATTTTTAAATACGTTTATTGCTGTGTACCACATTAGTTTCACGAAAGTTTGTGAAATTTTACAAAAGTACTACAGCAACAGATATCACTAAGTTTAAATGCCTTATAAGTTAAAAAGGCTTACCCTACTTAACTGCAGTACCCAAAAGTGTCATCCCTGCACCATAATGTATAATCCTGCCAAATCTCATGTAAATCCATTCAGTCGTTTTTGAGCTATGTCAAATACAACAGCCTCTGGAAAATGCATTGGTGGAAAAGTACATTTTAGGACCCCCTTTTATCTTTGCACCACGTTAACGATTCACCTCAAAAACATTATCTCAAAATATAGAAAATGCTATAGGTCTGGAAAGTTTTGTGGTGATTCGTCAAACAGATAGAAAGTCATTAGGGAGGTAAGATTCAAGGAATTCCTATCTTTGAGAATATTAACTATAACTACAGAGTGGCAATCCAATTCAGTGTGATTTCTTTCTATCTATTGTATTAGTTCTGTATTTGTTTATTGGTTTACATAATCTTGTGATCTTTTAATTGTTCATGTAGTAATTCTGAAACTTTACCTATGTAGTATAGTTTATTTTTGGTCTTCCTTGCTACGTTTAGCAGGAGTATGCTATATATGAAGCTCAAAGTGAATGAAAGTGGAAGGACAGTCTTGTTTGTAAATGTATATGCCCCCAATGTGGAGAACCCAGAATTTTTTTACACTCTAATCACCCATATGTCTGCCACCCTTATTCTTTTCAGGGGTGACCTTAACGTAGCACATGATCCCCCTACTGGATTGATGGCCAGCCTTAAACCTCATTCACTTTGGGTGTTTCAGGAACTTCTAACTGAGCATCGCCTCTCTGTTTTCATGGCGCAGTCGCTATTCCTGCCGCTAGAGGCTACACTTTTTACTCGTCCCCACATGACTCCTGGTCACGTCAGGACTACTGGTTCATCATGCAAAACATTTTACTCTGGCTATGGGATGTGGAACACCTACCTTGAACACTCTCTCACTATGCCCTTGTCCACCTAACCCTTATAATCCCATACCCACAAACCATTACTAGAGAGTGGCATTTTCTAGAACTAGCACTTAAGGATGCTGTATTCAGGTCGGATCTTCTTCTGGCTATCAACGAGTATTTCTCCTTGAACTTTGGTTCTGTCACTAAACTGGCTGTTCTCTGGGACACTTGTTCTCTGGGACACTTTTAAAGCTTATATTAGGGGAGTCTGTATATCAAAACATTCAGAGGTTTTGAGGAGTATACAAGGTTACCTGGCTCGCGTGGAGAAGCAACTTCAGGCCATTGATGCTGCTAATTCACCAGGGGCCCAGGTGCTCACTTCTATTGCAAGAATTACGTGAATTGGCAGACCTTGAAGTAAAATATCTTAGCAAATATGCCCATGCCCGGCGCTATGGCGAGGGTGATTGGCTGGGCCGTACCATGGCACGTATGCTGAGACCAAACTACCAATCTGTGTACCTGTAGCTTGCATGCCGAAAATGGTACCCTGATTACTGGAGATGATAAAATGCTCATACACTTCTCGACTACTATTGTGCACTATACACCACAAGATGCACAGAGGGATACATAGAGATCCTGGCTTATTTATCTGAGATATCCATGGTCTGGCTCTCAGGCAGCCAACAACAATTCCTTGCACCCCCGATCACACGAGAGGAAACTCCAAGGCCTGGACTAGATGGCCTTACAGGCAAGTTTTACAAAACCTTTGAGACAGCCCTGGTTCCTTGCCTTATTGAAGTTCATGCCAAGGACCTGCAAGACGGCATCATCCCCTGATCTATGCGGGAGGCTGTAGTGACCCTCCTCCTCAAACCGGGTAAACCCTCTAACCTTTGGACTTCGTACAGGCCGTTGTCACTGTTTACCTTTGATACAAAAATCTTGGCAAAGGTTTTCGCAATTCACCTATCTCTTCTGATGGAGCATGTAATCTCAACCCTTCAAACCAGCTTTGTACCACATCGATCCACCACTATAAATTTAGGTACAATCTTTGCAATATTAAACCAGCTCAATCCAACTGTCCAAGCTGCCGTCGCCATCTTGGATGCTGAGAAAGCCTTCAATTCCATCGAGTGGCCATTCTTGGGGTCGACGCTCGATAGACTGGGTCTCTCCCAGGGATTCAGGGGCTTGATTTTGTTGCTTTATGCCAACCCAGTTGCTCATTTGAGGATCAATGGTCATGTCACAGACACCTTCAGTATATCCCAAGGCACCTGTCAAGGATGCCCCCTCCCCCCCTCCTATTTATTATTGTCTTGGACCCTCTGATAAGGGATTTTCAAGAATGACATCTACATAGGGGACTTCATTTGCAGAAGAGCTCCATTCTGATTGCAGTGTGTGCGGATGATATATTACAATTTGTGATAGACCCTGCTTTGGATCTCGCTCTACTCATTTGGGAAATTATCAGATTTGACACCCTTTCCGGCCTATAATCAACTGGAATAAGTCTGAACTTTTTCCACTCACCGACGCTAACACTCCCTGCTCCCTACAATATCCCCTGAAGCGGTGTGACGATTTCCCCAAATATCTTGGCATTTTCATCCATCGCCAAAAAGAGAAGGTGATCCACCATAGCTACGGCCCTGACATCGATACCCTCTCCACCCAAACTGACAGGTGGATTTGCCTGCCATTATCCATAGCAGGTCGCATTACAATTATAAAGATGGTTGTACTCCCCTGTGTGCTTTATTTATTCCTCAATATAACTATACCATTGAATCTTTCTTTTTTTCTCTATGATATGCACCTTACTGACACGCTTGATTTGGGCCGGCCATGGGCCGCTGTCCCAGAATCAAATGGGAGAAACTCACACTTCCCTAGTTAAAGGGCAGGTTTGGGGTAGCAGATCCCTACCTCTATTATTTAGTGGCCCAGTGCCACTTATCTTACTACTGCTACCACCCAGATGCAAGGCTCCCCTACCTAAAGCCCGAGAGACACCAGGTAGACTTGCCCCCACTGCTTTCAATATTACCAAAGGGGATACCTTGAGAATCTTGGGACATCCATTCCCTATCCACGACGTGCTGGGCGTGGACACTGCTCTGGAGCTATCTCGGCTACGACACCTTATACTGACCAAATATTCCTCTTAAAGGGAACCCATGGTTGCTATTGACTGGAAGTATTGGTGCAACGCTTATTATCCGCACATCAAATCTATACAGCAGGTGACCTTTTCATAAATGGTAAATAAGACTTATGCTCCACGTTGAGACCGGGGACATGAACTCCCCAATGGACCAATTGGTACGCCTCCGACTGCAGACTACTCTGAGGGAAGCCTTACCCGCCTTCCCTGAGGAGCCACCCAATTTCCCCCCTCATTATGATGATTACTGTGGCAGACAATACTATGTTGGTATCCCGCCTGTATCGCACCAGTGTCGACCTGCGGCATATACCTTGTATTGCAGCACACGCAGCCTGGGAACCAGATCTAAACCCTTCCATTCCTGACAAGATGTGGCAATACTGTTGCCTACAGACTAAATTAGTATAGATCAGCAGTTGACATAAACTCCTCTATTGTAAGTTTTTACACCGTGCCTACAACACTCCCGAGGCCTTGGCTGACATTGACCCATCTCGCCCTTATCAGTGCCTCAAATGCATGATTGATCAAACTGACTTTTCCCACCTTACATGGAATTGTGCTATCATACAGGAATATTGGCACAATATTTTCACACATATATCCACTATGTTAGACCGTGTCATCCACCTTTACCCGGCCCTGGCGTTGCTGGGCTATGTTAAGCCCATTACTCCACATTATAGAAGGTTTGCAGAAATAGGGCTCCTGGTTGAGAAACATTGCAATGTTATGGGGTAGAGGTAGAGGTAGAGGGAGAGGGAGAGAGGGAGAGAGAGAGAGAGAGAGAGAGAGAACAAGAACGAGAACCCACGAAATGCCTCTATGACAATGTTGTGTTGCAGGTTTGGAATTCCATCAATGGTTGTTCTTGTTTGAAAACCTAATAAATTTTTTTTTTTTTAAATGCTCCATAAGCTGCACTGCACAGAACCCCTACCTATGCTTTCGCATCTTCTTCACAGCCACCAATAGTTACCTCTTTTATAGGTCATCAAGAGCTGAAAGAGTGAGAGTTGCCTGTTATTTGAGGAGGTTAAAACTGTAAGGGAACTAAAATGGGGGACATGGTTCTATGTGGTCTGCAGGACGAGACTCATGATTGCAGGACAAACGTGCAAAATGTGGGACAGTTGGCCATCCTATTATGTAGATACCAAGATTTTGGAAAGAAAATCAGTGGAATTTTTTTTCCAGGAGGAAAATTAGGATACCTCAGTCAGGTATTTTGGCATATATGGCAGTATCTTACTACTGTTCTATTTTTAGTTCAGTTGTCTTCTCAAGATGCCAGGTTAGGATGCTCTGAGACAGGTCTTAGGAAGCTGTCATAATAAATTACAAGTCCTGCTGTTTTACCCTGCCAGAACCCTTTTCAGAGGGCCATGGGGCATGCAGGGGCTACTGGGCCCAGCCATGGTGGTTCAGGTATTTTACTCCTGATATCCCAGGGCCCACCGTACTATGAATCCTGAGCAACTGGGCAAAGTACCCCATCTGCACTTGACTCTCAGTAGTAGCTGTGGATGAGCTGCCAAAGGCTTCCTCAGGGGGAAATTGTAGGTACAGGTTAGTAAATATAACTCATTACTCAAAATGCTCAGCAGTGTCAATAAATCAGTCTCCAGTCAAATACTTGTTTTTATGTTATAAAGAAGTATTTTATTTCTCACTCTACACGTTCAAAAAAGTATTATGACATTAGTAAGCAATATAAACAATTCCCTTGTGGTCAGGGACCCAGTGTTTAACTTTTAACTGGCAAATCCCTTTCCTAACTTCTTCCTCTTAATGTTATGGTTATTCCTCATTCACTGGTGGAATGCTCATTAATAAACCTTACTCAAGAGTCCTCTTAGGAAACAGTCAAAAGTGTCTATAATGCCACAGAACCTTTAGCAGCAAGTCCCCAGTGCCTGGCAGGCCCGTATCAACTCTTACTCACTTCAGCAGCAAGGGAACATTCAGTGTTTCAGTGGGTCCCCCGACTTCAGGCTCATACAGTGCTCCAGTTCTGTTTGAGTTGGTCTGCACGCAAGACACACAGCAGCAACTGGCAGGTGTATGCTCTCCCTGAGCTGCGTGCTGGCTCCAACAATGATCAGAGGTGCTGCTGAACTTCTGTTGGTGTCGTAAGCTCAGTGCTTATCTACACATGGGGTAGCGCTTGATCCTTGTACTCATGACTGGCTCCCAGCGATAGAGCAATGTCCTCTCAGCGTCCTCCGGAGTCGATGGGACCGGTCAGGGGCAGGTCTTGGTGCTTATTTCTGACTCGCAGGTCGCAGCTTCAGTTTTCCAGGCGATGGCCTGAACTTAGTGGTACCCGGTACCGGCAGCCCCTCCTGAAGTACGGGGTTGCAGCTGTACCTGCTAGCAAGGCCTCAATCTTCACTCAGTCACCTATACAACGGTGGGCCCTCCTTGCTTATGGGGGCACTGCTTATTTCCACACAGGTCTTGAGCTTTGTTGGCAATAGTTACTTGTACAGTGGTCTCTCCTGGCAAACGGAGTCACTGCAATGAGACAGTATGGGTTTCACGCTCCCCATACAGTACGCGATTGACTGCTCAGTACATGGTGGCCCTCTCTTGGCACACGGGGAGGCCCCAATTGATCCTCCACATGGGCAATGACTGGTTCAGTGCACTGCCTTCTCCTCACACCTCGAGTCCTCTCGGCAGGGCTTCCCATTGGACCTTGCTTCCTCCAAGGCTCTACTTTTTCTCACAGGGCACACTGGACTTGGCAAGGAAGCCAGTGCTGGAGGCCGGTGCTGGTGCTGGTGCTCCAAGCTCCAGAGCTGGTGGTTTTGGGTTCACTGGGTGATGTCTCCTCAATCACCAGGGAAACTTGGTCCCCAGTCCTGGTTACAGGCAGAAGACTTGCAGATCTTCCCCGTCATCACATAGCCCGCCTGGATGCTTGGCAGATAACACATTTTTGGGGTCTCAACCTCCCAGTCATATAACCCACTTCCAGACTCCAAACATGATTTAGGGTCTGGATCTTTGAAGTTTTATGTTGGGGTTCTGCTTCTTCTGAAGTGCACCCTTCTCTCCTCTCTTCTTCCCCTTGCAAGGCTGTCTGTTTCAGCAGGAGAATTTCACAACACAGGCCACAGGAGTGACTAGAGCTCACACCTGGATGTCAGCCTCAGTGATACGTGCATCAAAAGGTTAATCCTGGGCATCCAGCCCTACTCTTTATGATTCTCTTATCAACCCCATTATCATCCTAAGATGTGTCCAGGCCCCCTTCTTTTTGATCTGTCACTGAATCAAATAGCGCATTTTGAAGTGTACATGGGAAGTCTCTCCCTTCTCCAGAGTGTCCTCCCAAGCTCACAGGAATACAGCAATACACAACTTTGTCTGGGTGCATTCCTCTACTCCTTATGTCTTCACCAGGCAGGCCTCGGCTACCCAAAATGGTAACCAGGGTCCTCTATATAATGTACCATTGCTGTTACCTCCATGGATTGTGCCCTCAAAGACACAGATACATTCTGCACTGTTCAGTACTACAACCATTTTGTGTTATGCCATGGTGTGCTACTTGGAAACACACCCGCTTCCAGTACACACATTCATCAAGCACACACTGCACAACACTTTGGCCCTCATTACAACCCTGGCGGTCGGTGATATAGCAGCGGTAATACTGCTAACAGGCGGGTGGTTAAAAAAATGGAATCATGACCATGGCGGAAATCGCCAACACAGACAGCCACTTTAACACTCCGACCGCCACAACGGTAGCAACAAACATCGCGGCGGACACCGCCAACAGACAGGCTGAACACAGTGTACCGCGCACACTATTACAAGCCACCAATCCACCAGCTTTTCCGGGACGGTACCAACGCCATCAAAAGCACGGCAGAAACAGTACACAGAAGGGAAACCACTCACCTGTCGACACTCAACGAAGAACCAGGATGCCATGGAGCCTGAGTTACAGGTCCTGCCCATGTTGCTGTATCTATTAATACACCACGAAGTGGAAAGAAGGCAGCAGCAGCGACGACAACGGTGAGTACTGCACCTAGCACACAGGGGATGGGAGAAGGGAAAAGAGAGTGACACACACATGCAAAACGCAACACCCCCACCCACAACAACACACACACACATATCCAAAAACATCACAGATACACCCCGTCACCCCCTGGAAGAACACAAGGACAAAACTAAATAAGTTTAACTAGTGTAATATTCGAACAATCAGATAGCCCAAGAGAACAGCAAATAATCAGTATACACAAATATTTACAGCAGTCCGTACACTGTCCCATGAAATGTCCATGAACCAGTGGTCCCAAAAAGCATGGGCGAAGCCCACACGACACCTGCCTCAAAACGGAGAGAACACCAGTGGCATCAGGTCGAAAAAAAACAAGGCACCTCAGGGGGAAAGGGGATGGGAGCACTTCAGCCTGATGATGGTACGATGCCACTGCTCCTCGAGAGGGCTCCATGCCCACTGCTTGGTCCTGGGGAGTGCAAAGCCACAGTCTCTCAAGTGGGTTCACTGCCCACTTCTTGGTCCTGGGGAGTGCAAAGCCACAGACTTTCAAGTCTCTCAAGTGGGTGGTTTGCCCACTGCTTGGTCCTGGGGATTGCAAAGCCACAGTCTCTCAAGTCTCTAAAGTGGGTGGTTTTCCCACTGCTTGGTCCTGGGGAGTGCAAAGCCACAGTCTCTCAAGTCTCTCAAGTGAGTGGGTTGCCCACTGCTTGGTCTTGGGGAGTGCAAAGCCACAGTCTCTCAGGTCTCTCAAGTGGGTGGGTTGCCCACTGCTTGCTCCTGGGGAGTGCAAAGCCACATTCTCTCAGGTCTCTCAAGTGGGTGGGTTGCCCACTGCTTGCTCCTGGGGAGTGCAAAGCCACAGTCTCTCAAGTCTCTAAAGTGGGTGGTTTTCCCACTGCTTGGTCCTGGGGAGTTCAAAGCCACAGTCTTTCAAGTCTCTCAAGTGAGTGGGTTGCCCACTGCTTGGTCCTGGGGAGTGCAAAGCCACAGTCTCTCATGTCTCTCAAGTGGGTGGGTTGTCCACTGCTTGCTCCTGGGGAGTGCAAAGCCACATTCTCTCAAGTCGGTGACATGTTTCACTGGTTCTGGAGGGGGCTTTGTGCCCAGAGTGCTTCATCTTGCCTAGGACTCTGTTAGTAGATGCTTTTCTCCACTGGTTCTGGAGGGGGCTTTGTGCCCAGAGTGCTTCATCCTGCCAAGGACTGTGTTAGTGGATGCTTTTCTCTACTGGTTCTGGAGGGGGCTTTGTGCCCAGAGTGTTTCATCCTGCCAAGGACTGTGTTAGTGGATGCTTTTCTCCACTGGTTCTGGAGGGGGCTTTGTGCCCAGTGATGCTGCCCCTGGGGTGTGGCAGTTGACTTCGTCTCACCACGCGATGTACCTGGAACAGGTAGCATGATACTCCATGGAGGCAGACCCACACTCCATCCTGCGGCGACTTAGGCTGCAAATTGCTGGTTCGTGTCAGTGCTGGAGGTGGTGTCTCAAGTGGTGTGTCCAGGGTCCAGGATGTCACCTGCAGACTCTGACGACTGCACACTAGGGATGGGGCTGACCGCCGACAGAGTGGCATCGGCTGTTCACGTGGGGCTGCTGATGGTGGTGCAGGCGGCGGTGGCTGCGGCGGAGATGCTGCCAGTGCTGGCCATGGTGCAAGTGACTGTTGCGGTGGATGGAGACACCATACCGTCTCCGGCAGCCTCGGATGGCTGATCCTTGGGGAGGATGCTGCAGACTGATGTTGAGGTAGCGGCGGTGCAGGTGGCGGTTGGAGCAGCGGTGGTGACTGTGGTGCATGTGGCTGCCATCCCTGATGATTTGGTGGTCAGCAGCCCCTCACCAGGTGACATCGTGCCCAGAGGTGATGTGCCCTTTGGCTTGTGGCCCTTCCCCATCTTGACAGTCGCTGCAGGGACCTTGGCACTGTCCACTCGGTGTAAGTGGAGACAAGACTGGGAGGGAGGTGGAGGACGTGGAGGAGGGGGACACAGTGGAGGCAGTGGATGTTGGTGTATCTGCATGGGTATGGTGCTTGTGTGAGTGACTGTGGGATGTGTGGTGCTTATGTTTTCCTGAGCCACTTTTGTGTGTTAATGTGTGTGCATGGGTTTTCCTGAGCCACTTTTGTGTGTTAATGTGTGTGCATGCTGGTCTGATGGTGTGCTTGGGATAGGCTGAGGTAGAGGGGATTGGGTCTGTGTAGTAGAAGTTGGAGGGGGGAGGCTGGACACAGGGACAATGGCTGCCATCAGTGCTGAGGCCAGAGCCTGAAATGCTCTCTGTTGGGCCGCCATGCCAGAATGAATGTCCTCCAAGTATGCATTTGTTTGCTGCAAATGCCTCTCAACACCCTGGATGGCATTCAGAATGGTTAACTGCCCAACAGTGAGGAATCGCAGGAGGTCAATAGCCTCCTCACTGAGGGCAGCAGGGCTGACTAGGGCAGGGCCTGATGTGCCTGGGGCGAAGGAGATGCCCACGCTCCTGGATGAGTGGGCACGGGAAACACGCTGGATGGCTGCTGGGAGGGCGGTGCCGATAGGGGGGTGGCGGCTGTGCCTGTTATTGTGGTGGGCACAGAGGTGCCCGCCACCGCAAGGGAGCTCCCATCAGAGGAGGAGTCGCTGTCGCTGGTGTCCCCTCCTGTCCCCGTCGTGGAGCTCCGCTCCGTCCCACTGGTGCCTTCAGACTCCGTAGATTCACCCTCATGGGCTATGTGGGATGCATCTCCCTCCGTCTCTGGTGCCTCTGCTCCTCCGCCAGATGATGCACATGCACAAGGACAGGGTGACAAAACAAGAAGTGGGGGAAAGACAGAGGAGACACATGGTCAATGCCAGCAACACCACTACCGTTGGCGGACACAACACACAGGGAGCAGCCCTATGCAGTAGGCCATGCACTAGCAGTTAGTAGGAAAATCACCTGCCCATGGGGGACTATGCCTAACACCATTTGCTGCACACCTGGAACCCACAGGAGCCTTACTAGTTGTAGATGCCCACTAACACTATTGCGGTTGGAGTTCCTCAGAGCCTGCCTAACAAGGGACCTACCCTACCAAGTTCGCCCAGCTGATTGACACTGTACTCACCTCCTTGTGGCTGCTGTGATGCCCTCAAGCGCCCATCCAACTCCGGATATGCCACCGCCAGGATCCAGAACATCAGTGGGGTCATGGTGCGACGGGTTCCCCTTCCACGTTGGGAGGCCATCTCCAGCTGGGCCTCCGCCGTCTTCTTGCACAAGCCCTTCTTCTGGTGGGCGCTGACCTTGAGAAAAGGTACAGGATGAAAGGAAATTGCTCTCCCATTTGGGCCGTCATACTCATTGCCCACAAGTTCCCACCCATGCCCTAACGCACATACACTCACCATCCTCACATGCAGGCCTCAGCCACCCCCCCACATGTATCTTCCATCCACACCACTCCAAACAGGTAGAGTAGCGTGTACTGGGGGAGGACCCCATCCACTAGTTTGTCCAACTCCTCCGCGGTGAAGGCAAGGGCCCTTTCCCCAGACACATGAGCCATTGCTGCTTCCAGACTGAGGTCACAGCAGCACTTGCAGTGTAGGTCCTCTCCTGTTGAAGGTCAGGTATCAAGTGAGTGAACGGATAGAAAATGGCAGTCATGTCCGCAGCGGTGCATACCGTCACCGGTCTGTGTACATCATCATTGGCTCCTGGAACCCATAGGGCCCAATGATAACCAATGCTAAATTGCGTGGCGGTCTTCGACCGCCTACCGCGACGCTGCACAAAGCCAGCGCAGTTACCTCATTTCCCCTTGTCCCTCCTTACAGGTCAGGCAGCGGCCATTTCAGGGGGGCACATGGCATGGCACCTATCGGCATCACTGCACATTTTGTCAGAAATACGAACAAACAACGCCACACACGGATTTACTCACATTACTGCAAAAACATTTGTGCAACCTATGTGGTACATGACCCCCTGCTCACCATTCTCCTCCATAGGGCACATACGCTGGGGCAGATGATGAGATGGCGTCGTCCTCCGGTGTACAGATCCCTGGTGGACCTGTCGACAATGGAAGACAGACACATCATTATCACCTACAGACTTGATCGCTCCACAATAAAAGAACTGTGTGCCCAATTGGAGCCAGACTTGATGTCAGCTATTCGCCATCCCACAGGAATACCCCCTCTAGTGCAGGTCCTGTCAGGGCTCCATTTCCTGGCAAGTGGCTCCTTTCAAACTACAGTGGCCATGGCATCAGGGATGTCTCAGCCATTGTTTTCTAACGTGTTGACCAAAGTGTTGTCAGCCCTGCTGAAACACATGCGCAGCTACATCATTTTCCCCCAAGTGGAGGATTTGCCCACATTGAAAGATGACTTTTATGCCCTGGGACATATCTCCAACACAATTGGTGTCATTGATGGTACACATGTGGCATTTGTCCCCCCCCGCAGAAATGAACAGGTGTACAGAAATCGAAAAAGCTACCACTCTATGAATGTGCAGATGGTGCGTTGGGCAGACCAGTACATCTCTCATGTGAATGCCAAGTATCCTGGCTCTGTGCATGATGCTTACATTTTGAGGAATAGCAGTATCCCTTATGTGATGGGCCAACTCCACAGGCACTGGGTGTGGCTAATAGGTGAGCCCAAGGTCCCCACACAGTATGAATAGGTGTCTGGGTATGGAGTAGTCACTAAGGGTTAGTATGTGTCTAACAGATATCCCTCGACATTTGCAGGTGACTCTGGTTACCCCAGCCTCTCATGGCTTCTGACCCCAGAGAGGAATGCAAGGACAAGGGCAGAGGAACGCTACAATGAGGCACATGGGCGAACTTGGCGTATTATGGAGAGGACTTTAGGCCTCCTGAAGGCCAGATTCCAGTGCCTCCACCTAACAGGTGGCTCCCTATACTACTCACCGAAGAAGGTGTGCCAGATAATCGTGGCATGCTGCATGTTGCACAACCTGGCTTTGCGACGTCAGGTGCCTTTGCTGCAGGAGGATGGGCCTGATGATGGTCTTGTGGCAGCTGTGGAGCCTGTGGACTGTGACGAAGAGGAGGCAGAGGAAGAAGATATTGACAGCTGAACCAACATCATCATGCAGTACTTCCAGTGACACACAGGTAAGAGACTGGCACTGCTCATCTCATATCTGACTACTGTAGGACATTGTATAAGTCAGCCTCTTAAACTCTGTCTAAGGACACTGACAGTTCACTTTGGCTTTCCATTTCACAGATCTGGGTACCTCATTCTGCCTTCTGCTATAATTACTGCTGCCCACAACTGGCATACTTTGGTATGAGCAAATGAACATTTACATTGATATTTGTGGATGATGTTGTAATTATACATTTGTGAAAGTACAGAATGACTCCAGATTGGTTTGTGATTCAAGGGTGTTTATTTATGGGCTAATGTGTATAGGGGTATGTAGAAGGGGCTGGGGTGATGGTAGAGGAAGGTCCATAGTAGAGCCCAGTCTCTTGGTATCACAGGTGCATTGTCCAATGGGGCATAGGAAGGGGAATAATGGCAGTTGAAGGTGGACAGGGTGACAGAGTGGGACAGAAGGGTGACAATCAGGAGAGTCTTATTTCCTGGCGGGGGTCTTGCAATGTTCTCTGTCATCTGCCTTGATCGCAGGGACCGTTTGCGGGGTGGTTCTCCTTCTGCAGGGGGTGGGGTGCTGGTGGCCTGCTGGTCCTGTGGCGGGACCTCCTGTCCACTAGCGCCGGTGGATGTGGAAAACTGTTCATCGTTTGGGCTGGTGTCAGGGGCCCTGTGGTATGTCACTGTCTCCCTCTTGGTGTTGGCCATGTCTGCCAGTACCCCTGCAATGGTGACCAGGGTGGTGTTAATGGACTTCAAGTCCTCCCTGATCCCTAGGTACTGTCCCTCCTGCAGCCGCTGGGTCTCCTGAAACTTGGCCAGTACCATGCCCATGGTCTCCTGGGAATGGTGGCATGCTCCAATGATGTTTGATAGTGCCTCATGGAGGGCCGGTTCCCTGGGCTTGTCCTCCCCCTGTTGCACAGCAGTCCTCCCAGTTTCCCTGTTGTCCTGTGCCTCTGTCCCCTGAACTGTGTGCCCACTGCCACTGACCCCAGGTCCCTGATTTGCTTGGGTTAGTGGGTTTGCATGGGGTCCCTGTAGTGGTGGACACACTGCTGATTGACGTGTCCTGGGGACAGTGGCATGGGCCCGCTGGGTGGGTGCTGTGGTGGTGTTTCCTGAGGGGGGAGGTTCTGTGGTGGGTTGGGACTGTGGTAGGGGAACCGACTGTCCAAATGTGCCTGATGGGCCGGGCTGGTCATCTTGATCCAGGTGTGAAGAGCTGCAGTCGTCACTGTGGGCCTCTTCTGTGGGGGGACTGGATATGGCTGGCACCTCCTGCCGGTGACGTTGGGTAGAGGTCCTGTTGGGGGTGTAAATGCATTGTTATTTTATCTGTGTGTGCCATCTTGTGCAATGAGTGTGTTTTTTATTACTGTGCTTGCAATATCGCATTGGCCCTTGTGTGAGTGGTGATTGTGTGCCTTGGGTGAGTCTCTTCCTTTTACATGCTTTGGTGATGGGTGTCTATGCAGGTCTGTGATAGGTGTCCATGCATTGGTGTAGCATTAAAGGCTTGGTATTGGGATGGGTGGGTTATGATAGTGAGGTATATGTGAGGTGGTGGAGTGATGGGTGAGAGGGTAGGGGTAGGAGTTTGTGGTGGCATGCATGTAGGGTGGGGGATATAGTAGTAAAGATTTGACTTACCAGAGTCCAGTCCTCCTGCTACTCTTGCGAGGCCCTCAGGATGCATGATCGCCAAGACTTGCTTCTCCCATATTGTTAGTTGTTGGGGAGGGGGTGGGGGTCCACCGCCAGTCCTCTGTACCGCTACCTGGTGTCTGGATACCACGGAATGTACCTTCCCTGTAGGTCGTTTCACCTCTTCCTGATGTCATCCCGTGTTCTTGGATGCTGTCCCACTGCGTTGACCCTGTCGACAATTCTCTGCCATAGCTCCATCTTCCTAGCAAAAGATGTCTGCTGCACCTGTGATCCAAATAGCTGTGGCTCTACCCGGATGATTTCCTCCACCATGACCCTGAGCTCCTCCTCAGAAAACCTGGGGTGTCTTTGAGGTGCCATGATGTGGTGTGAGTGATGTGTGAGGTGATGTGTGATGTGATGTGTGGGGTGATGTTTTGGGGTGTGTGGTGTTTTGTGCGTGGATGGTGTATGAGTAATGGTGTTGTGTGCCTCTGGATGCTGGTGTGGTCTTTGCTTTTCTGTCTCTCTGCTTCTTCAAAAAAAATTGTTGTAAGGGGTTGTGGGTTATGTGGGTGTGTGTTTTATATTGGATTGGGTGTGTGGGTGTGGTGTGCGTATGTGTGTCAGGTGTGTGTATTTTGAATTGTCCAATGTGGTGTAGTTTTGTAAGTGTGTGTGTATTTTGATTGCGGCGGTGTGTACCTGTTGGCGTGACGTGTGGGTTTTGGTACCGCCAATTTATCACTGACCTTTGGTGTGGCGGACTTGTGTGGGTGTCTGTATTGTGGAGGATTTCTCAGTGTGGGTCATAATACCTGTAGCGGATTTCCGGCGTGGACACGGTATGTTGGCGGCCGTCAGCACGTCGGTCAGCAGACTTTACCGCCAGGGTTGTAATGAGGGCCTCAATCTTTCATGAACTGTATTTTTTGCAAGCACACATACACACAATCGCTTCATCTTTCATGCAGTGTTTCCTTCACAGGTATACATACACCCAGTACATGCACTCACCATGTATGTACTGCACAGCACTGCTCTATCCATGTACTGTACCCTTCCCAGGCACACGTACAACCACAGCAGAGTCACCACTCCTGTGCTGCCCACCACTTTACATTTAACTGATGTAGGCCAGGGGTGAGTTAGGCACATGGTAGCATAACTTTTAGGAAGGTTAGTGAGCCTGTAAGCCTCACTCCAGCGACACAGATTAAAAGGGGCCTGTTCACTCCTACTGATCACTACACAATATTCTGTCACTACCGCACTCATGGTGCTTAACTCTTGGTGAAAGGAGTAGCCTTCCACCACTGTGAGGGTAGCTAGCGCTTTGGGTACCCCTTTTGGTCCAACAAGACTGCAGTCCGTGTGATGGCCCTTGTCATGGTGCACAAGCATGGTCCCTATTTGCCTACAATGGCAAAAATCAGCATTAGGGATCTAGCCAATAGTACAGTTGCGCACTAAGGGCAGGTGTACATGTTCATTACCAAGCAGATGTTTTTTTCCTTCCAAACATACACCTTCATGGGGAATCCTGAGGTGATGACGTCCTGTCTACTCATAATTTGATGCAGAACCACCACAGGAGATGACGTTATTACCCAAAACATATCATTATATTGTTTTTAGTAGTACTCAATTTTGGGGGTGACCCTGTTTCTGAATGCTTCTAGTTTGAGCAGTTAAAGGAAGTGAAAACAGGAAAATAAAGTGCCTTGTGTGTCATGCTTTAGTTGGTGAAGAGCAGAATTTAGGATTAGGATTTGGGTATCCCATTTCAACACCATACAATGTACCGTAGACCACAACTGCCGCCTATATTTCGAAGGTGTGTGTTTTATATTTTTTCCAATTTGTGAATGCTGGGTGACTTTAAGAATAAATCTTTTCTCATGGATGGGGCTCGCTAATTTTACTTTTGGTTTTGTATTGTTATCCATGATGCCTCTTCCAGCAACTAAGGTTGTTCTCAAAATAACTTCCCTTTCACCTCATAACATTTTGAGAATGCTGGTAAATAGTTGAATGTTGGACGAGATTTTAAAGAGCTGGGGAAGAAGGCAGGGTTGCACTATAGTCCTGTTGTGGTTTGCTCTATTTATGGGTCATTTGACCCAGTCTATCCATGGAAGTCTTGGGATTGCTGCTATAGTGGTTGGGAGTGTCAGATACAAAATTCCATGTATGCTAATGATTCACTAGTAACAAAAACAGAGGGCCTGATTTAGATCTTGGCGGATCTGGTCCCGCTGTCGTTTTTCCATCGGATAATTTGTCCAATGACTAGGCAGTCCGCCCGGTTTATTTAGATGCTGATAGGCCCATAGAAGAAAGTTCATTCGTGAACTGCCGTCACTGCCAGAATTTTACACCCATGTCTATGGCGCCATGGGCAAATGCGGCTGGTGGCGGGACCACACCCAGTTTTACCATTAGACCAATCACAATGTGCCTTCCCACTGACGTAACTGTGGCGGCTAAACCTCCACACCAGAGTTGGCTGATTCAAAGGCATATAAGGTTAAAACCTACCTTTTTTTTACTTCCTTTCACTTCCCTTTCCACCATGAACTAATTCATAAAAGACCTTCCTTTGCTGCTGCTGCTTGACCACGAAGCAAATCAACCCCGTCATTCCAGGAACCGAAGTTAAGTGACTTTTTATAACTGTTACCGTCTGAATTGTCTGTTTACATTAGCTCTGGAATCATGCATTTTTAATAAATACTTACAAGCAATAGTATAATAATGTCCAGGGCCTATGTGTGTAATGTGGCAGTTTAAGAAATGTAAAGAAACACAGCTGTATATTTTATTTACATTTACCAGTTTGGTCCAAGCTGCCTTTATGCTAATGGACACCTACACAAAAGGTCACATTAATCCCAAATTCAAAATGTGTCCATACAGGTGTATTGAATCATTTTCCTTTAACTATCACGTCAGGTACAGATGCATTACTCATTATTTAAACAACATAAATCTTATAAAATTTAGTTATTGCACTACACAATGCAACAAGTTGGCTTACAAGAAATGTACACTCAATGTCACTTCTAAACTTAAAACATTTCATATATGTATTAATGTCATATTTCCCTTTGTCTAGTGCATTTTCCGTATATCATTAAATTTCATTTAACTCTAAATTTGGATGTGTGTTATGTATATGTGTTTAATATTAGCACTTAGCATTTTAAAATAAAACCTGTATTAGGAGGTTAAAAAAGTGTAAACATGTTTTTATTTTGATGTAAGTGTCCATTATCATGATGAATGCTTGCACCAAAATTACCATGTCTATTACAAATGTTCATCATTAATGAATGAAATATACAAATATGTCATACATAAAACCTGTTTTGTTCACTGGCATAAATGAAATTAAGTTTCTGTTACTCCCATTTTCATAAATAACATTGTCATTAATCAATGACTAATAAACAAAAAATAATGTTAGGAGAAACTTTGTGAAAGGATTTTTTAAATTTGAAATGAGATCAGTCTCTCAAAAACTTTAATAATAAAAAAAAACAAATGTCCCAAAAACAGAATGCTTAGCATCAGTGGTTGGGTAATGCCCAGAACATGCCTCCTAATTTCACTGTCAAGGGACAACCTCCTCATGAAGTTTAGTTGGTGGTTTTGTGTGTGTGCTTTTACTTGAGGTTGTCTGTTTGGATGAGTGTGCTGTTGATGTTGTTGGTGTGGTTGTGGTGTGTGTGTTTGTATGTTTTGCAGATGCTTGTTTGTCTGGTGTATGTTTGGATGTGTGTAGTTTAGCAGGTGTTTGGTGTTCGGGTGAGTGTGAGTGTGTGCGCTTGGGTTTGGTGGGTGTTGCTTTGCGTGTAGGTATGCTTTTGTGTGAGTGTTTGGATGAGTGTGCTGCTGAGGTGGATGTTGTGGTTGTGGTGCATGTGGGTGTGGCTGCCTTGGTCGTTGCATTGATTGTGGATGTGCTGGTGGTTTGTGTGGTGGTTGTTGTGGTGCTTGTGTCTGTAGTGATGGGTGTTGTGGATGTGGTGGTGGTGCTTGTGGGTGTGGTGATGGGTGTGGTGCCTGTAGTGTGTGAATATTGGATGGGCGTTTGTCGTGTTTCTTCTTGTGTTAATGTGTGGGTGTGCTCCTTGTATTTTTTGGAGTGGGTGCCTGCAAAGAAGTGACAGTGCTTGGGATTGGGGTGGAAGTTGGGATTTTAGATGAGGAGGGGACCGGAGTAGGGGCACAAGGTTGGGCCGGTTGGGGGGCTGTGGTCAGTGCAGAGGCTATTTTCACAAACAATCTCTGCGTGCCAGACATTGAACTATGAATGGCATCCAGAAATGCAACCATTTGTTGCATTTGACAACTAAGGCCCAGGATGCCATTCACGAATGCAGTCTGGCCTGTAGAGATGCTGCGTAACAGGTTGCCTTTTCACTGAGCACGGCCGGGGGACATGGGTGTGGGGGTGTCTGGCGGCAAAGGAGACCCCAGCCCTTTTTGGGGGGCGTTTTTGGCCACGTGGGGGGGGAGCAAGAGGGAGGGTGGAGATGGGAATCTGGTGGCGGACAAGGATGCAGATGGTAAAGGTCTTGTAGGGTGCACCACCACCAGGAACTTGTTACTTGTGGAGGTCTCCAAAGAAGATGACAAGCTGGTGGCCTCTGTTTCTGTCCCCCCACCCTCCATGCTGATGTGTCCATCGGTGTCTGAGTTCTCACCACCTGAGACACGGTGGCCAGCTGCTTCCCCTCCTTCATGGCCAATGTCCCCTTCGCCTGCTTCTGAAGATGCTGAAAAGACAGTTACAACATTTTGTCGTGGCACGAGCCTAACATTCGGCTCGGGCCGCGGCACATGGTCACAAGACGCGCCGCGCCCCTAGTCTGCTCTGCATTCTCCGAGGCCCCAAATTGGGCATAGGGCCTCGTTCTACTTTCACGCACCGCGCTCACAGGCAGGTCTGACCCCCCACTCACCTGTTCTTTTCTTTTCTGCTTTTTTCTGGCTATCTGGTTGTGCCTTCCTTTATGTTTTTTCTCCCTTCCCATATTTCCCTTCTCTTCCCAGCATTCCTTGTTCCCTACTCTCTATGGCTCCTAGTCCATTCCATTCTATGTGCTTTTTTCCCTATCTAAGATGATGTCCTTGTACTTCCTGTTGGTCGCTTCCTGTTTGTTGGTATTTAAGGGCTGTGATTCTTTCTCTCCTTGCGCTGCAACACTTTCTGTTGGATGGTGTCTTTGCTCCTATTTCTTTGCCTTCCTGTGCTGGTTCTCGTCGGTTCCAGTATATTTTCCTGTATTTTGCCTCTGTTGATTCCTGTTCTTTTTGTTCCTGTTTCAGGAACCTATGTTTTTGGAGGTTTTTTCCCCTTTTCAAGGTTTTTTTTCCCTCTGGCGCTACTTCTGAGGGACACGATCTGCTCTTGGCGTTCCCATTGTCTGCAGCACCGTGGCTACCAGAAAGAGTCACCCCTACCTGGGCCAAGGCCGAACATTCAAGAACAAGACCCACGCCACTCGTTCTGCGGACTCCAGGTGTAAGCAGCACGTAAGTCGTGACAGATTGCAGTGCCCAATTCTCGTGACGTCGTCTAACACCATGGATGATACAGTGGCGGCTGCTGCAGATCCTGATCAATCTCTTCTGGCAACTATTCAGCAACAGGCTCAGGAACTGCAACAATTATGCAAGGAGAATGCTGTTTTACGACAGGCTTTGGCTTTCCGCAGTGCCGATGTTCCGGCTGTCTCCACCTCTACCCCTCGTTTCTCCAGTGAACCAACTAAACTGCGAGAATTCCTCGATGCATTAACTGTGTATTTCGCCTTCCGACCTACCCAATTCTCCCACGACAAGACAAAGGTGGGATATCTTATCAGTGCGTTATCTGGTCCTGCCTTGGCCTGGGCAACCCCGATGGTATCATCCAATGACCCAGTATTGTCGGACTATTCCGCCTTCGTGAATCGGTTGAAACAGATGTTTAGTCGTCCAGGACTGGAGGCCTCTGCAGAGAAAGCCTTATGTGACATCCAACAAGGCTCACAAGATGTCCTTCAATATATTACTCGCTTTCGACAGCTAGCGGCGGAGACCACTTGGGTGGAACGAACTCTGGTGACTTTATTCCGTAGAGGACTTAAAGAAGAAATCAAAGACGAGTTAGTACACTCCACCCGAGTTGAAGATCTTCGTGGTCTGATGGATCAAGCTTTTTTCCATCGAATACCATCTACAAGAACGACGTTTGGAGAAGAGAAAGAGTAGAGGATCTTCCCAGCCAAGCACTTCACGGGTCTTTATGCATTGTCCAGAGGAACCTCTTCCTTCCGCCAGAGACACAGAAGGTGAACCCATGCAGGTGGATACCACTCGAATCCCATTTTCCATTAGTGAGCGGGAAGACAGACGTAAGAAAGGATTGTGCCTGTATTGTGGTGCTGCCTGCCACATACTTCATACCTTCCCTGTTCGTCCTCAAAGGCCATCGGGAAACGCTACTTCCCGTCCTCTGTAAGAAGGGAGGGACCGGGATCATCGGCAATACCTTCCATCAGTTCATTCAAGGACAATGCCACGACTTTGTTTATGTTACCTGTGATGTTACAGTTACCGGACGGCCGTCAAGAAAGAACGATGGCTTTACTTGATTGTGGTGCTAGTGGCATATACATGGATAAGACTTGGGCCACTACTCAACAAATAACAACACGACCCAAAGAAATTTGAGAACAAGTGCACACAGTGGATGGGTCCTTAATATCCTCTGGTCCAGTTGATACCACCACCATGACACTGAGGCCCAAAATTAATACTTTTTGACGCAAAGCTGCGCCGGCGCAGCTTTGCGTCAAAAATATTACCGCCGGCTAACGCCATTTTGGTGTTCGGCGGCGCAAACACAGGTGGGAGTCATTATTTTTGACGCACACCGCATTGTCAAGTCGTAAAGCAAAACGACGTTGACGCAGCGGAAATGACTGTGGGTCGATTTATGACCCCGCAAACCGGATATGCGCCGTCTTTTCACGCAATAGCGTCAAAAAAACCTGCAAACACCGCCATTTCACCAGAGGAGAGCCAAAATGGATCCCAGATGCCACTACAGACCCCAGGAAGATGACAGCAGACCAGGAACCAGCCAGGAGGACCCACACAAGAACCAGGACACTTTCAAGAAGAAAAGAAAGTGTTGCTTTAGTGCAGAGGAGCAGGAAATTCTGGTTAAAGAGGTGACGGAACACCAGCACCAACTGTTTGTCACCTCAAAGTTGCCAATTAGTAGGAGAGAGGCTATATGGCAACAAATTGTCGACAAGATTAACAGTGTGGCAGAAGTACACAGAAATGTCATTGAGTGCAAGAAACGCTGGCATGACTGCAAGCGCAGGACCAAGGAAAAGATGGCCAGGAACAGGAAGGCAGCACTGCAGACTGGAGGGGGGAGTCCAGCACACCAGGAGGCCCTGGACCACATGGAGGAGATGGTCGCAGCCATCATCCCTGAGGAGATTGTCACAGGGATTCAAGGACAGGACAGCGCAGACTACCAGGAGACAACGCACATGCAGGGTAAGTCGCATGGGGAATTATAATGCAATAATGTCAACTGTGAGCAGGGGGGGATATCGACCACAAAATGCATGGAAGTCATCTAATACATAGAGTGGCATGGGTAAAGGGGCACGGCATGGGGGCATGGCCCGTTCTGAGAAGACCTGGGGCACACCATTACACAACACCAACAACAGTCCCATGTGGGCATGCTGTCATGCCAACGATGGAGCAAAGGGAAAGCCACGCCAGGAGGGAAGGGCACGTCAAACCTACATCCCGGCACACGTCAGCCACCATACCCCCTACATTAACTAGGGCCCTCTTAACAACCTCTAGCCATACTGACAACTGGAACGTAACTGCGACAACAGTTGCCACTATCACCTCTGCTCTGTGTGCAGCTCGAGTAGCCAATGGCAGTAACCTCCCCATGGATCATACACACCTAAATTAGGGGGTGAGGATGACAACTTCAACAATCCCCAGAAACAAGACAAAAGCCCCAGTACTCTCAAATGTCAATGCCCATAGTTGTCACAAACATCAGCCAATGTAAACAACAATAGGAGCTACACAGCACTAAGGACACACCCATGCTGCATATGTCTGGGTCCATCCTGTGCCTGGGTAACAATGCAACATCCCAAATTTCATACTGCTCAGACAACAGCATTGAGGGGGACACACATGTAACTGGTCACTGAAATACACCTGCACAGTCAGAGGAGGAAATAGGACTCTGATACGACTATCAGGGCAATCCAATGTACCACACATTCCCCAACATCAGCTGTACACATTACAAATGCTGACATCCATATCAGATCATAACATTGCCATGCATAGGATATGCCACATGTCAATTACATTTAAGTGGATGTGAAAGATCAGAGATTGGGGCAGGTCCAGATTGTTAAGTGTGCTGCCAGGGCCATCAGTACACCTACAGCCAGTGAAAGGTCTCACCATGAGAATGGATGTACATGGAGGCTTGAGTAGGAAAAGAAGGTGGCAATTTTCTATTTGGCATAAACCAACACCTAGAGGCGATGAGGCTGACAAGTCTGATAACTCAATAACATACATGTGACATGCAGGTGGGCCATAGGCCTTGAAGAATGCCCATCTGAAGGACTGGAGAAATTAACACAAAACAAGATCACAAAGTGAATTCATCAAAAGGCAGGCACGTCACATCAAAATTGCCACAACACAGGCACACTAATTGTACCCTGTTTCATTGCAGAGGAAGATGGATCTCCTGCGGATATGCCTGTCCCAGATTTCCCTGATGACATGGATGACGAGCCGATAAACATTCCCCAGGAGACTATCCAAAAGGTCCTTTACACCCTCCAGACCCCACCTTCAGTCACAAGGAGGAGCACAGAACAAGCAGCCATCGCAGAGGATCCACCCACCACCCCAATTGTAAGACCTGCCAGCTACAATACAGCTGAGGACTCAGACGACACTGGGACCAGCTTTGAGAGAACTGTAGTTGGAGTACAGCGGGAGCTGGCCAAGGAGGTGCGGGTGGGGATGTAAAAAATGGCAGCCAGACTTGAGGGGGTGCGTTCGTGCATGATGTCATCTGCAGATCAGGCAGCAGCTATGCAAGCCCTAACATCCATCCTGCAAGGACTACAAGAAACTGTCAAGGAATTCACCACTGCAGTAAGGGAGTTGCCACAACACCTCGCACCCCAAACCTTCCACTGCATGCACAAATGCAATCATGACACCCTCAGGGCCGGCCTGGCTGCCTACCATCGTGATGTGGCTGCTATTCTCAAGAACCAGCAGACCCTCCTTGCAGCAGTACTGCCCTTAAGACCTTCACAGGGAGCAGCGACCGGGATGTCTGACTCCACGTCTTCTAACACTGAGGTGTGTGTTGCCTCTTCACAACCAACAACAACAAGGACAGAGGAGGCAACACACACATCAGAAGAAGAAGACATGGAACAGATCACATTCACAAGTAAAATTACCCGGAAGCACTAGCCCCTGCCACATGGCCCACATTTACCAAGGTCCTGCGCTTTGTAACTTGCCAGTCTTGCAACAACTTTACTCAAGCACTGTTCTGCAAACCACTGTATATCTTGTCACCCAGCCCAGTGATTGTCTCTCTCCTACTCATTGGCAAATCCTGTCCCTCTGCACTGTCTGAAACATCAACCCCAGAATGTCAAAAGCATTTCCTTAACCCCTTGTGTAGGATCACAATGTAAGATGTCACTATAATGGACTCACAATCATGGACAATGTACAGATAGCACTACAGCACTTTTCAATAAATAACACTTACACAACAAATCTGTCTCTGGGTAATGTGACATATCAACTGTGCAGTAGATAACTGAAATGTGCCTACTGTCAAATTACGTAGCTTGTCAATACAACTGTCCTAATAATATGTAGTCAGAGAAATCTGCACAGTGCCCATGATTGCATCATACTCTGCCCATCCTGAGGGACAAATCTGATGAAGTG
This sequence comes from Pleurodeles waltl, assembly GCF_031143425.1. Classification (NCBI taxonomy): domain Eukaryota; kingdom Metazoa; phylum Chordata; class Amphibia; order Caudata; family Salamandridae; genus Pleurodeles; species Pleurodeles waltl. Next base: position 12,706,509 of record NC_090441.1, on the reverse strand, counting down.
AGAAACCCTACACCATCATGCTGTGTTGGACAGAAGAATGCTTCCTCATGGGATAACTAAGTCATCAAATAGTGGCCGCAAAAGGTTGTCAACATGCAAAAATAACACAAATAACATGGCACACTAATCTAAGCAAACACTACAAAAACTGCATAAATGAAGGTGTCTGAGTTAACATACAAATAGGTAATCATGCTGAACTGTGTCACAAATGATGTATGAGGGTCATGAAGACAAGAATACAAGATTGCCAATGAGAACTCATCTTATAAGGGTGTTCATGATCATCACACTGCAGTCAGACCTAAAACTGTTTCCCCAATACCAAGTCTGGAAGCACTGTTTCTGACTTTGAAAACACACTTATCAACAGAAACACATTGTCATCCATATTAACTGTGATTGGTGGTTGCAACGAAGGGTCGACACATTGCAAGGTAGCTCTGGGCTAGCTGCCAATCGTACAGCTCAGTTGGGATTTGTTTGTAGCATAGGACACAAATGTAATAGTACAAAATTGATGTACACTGAATCCAAACCCACGACCAAGTACCATTCAACACATACTGTTATGGGTTAACCAAATATTTATTAAATGCCAATCACAGATGAGGAAACTGAGGGAAAAATCTTACCTACCCTAATCTATCCTGACTACTCATTACCCACAACTGTCCCTAACTAACCTAAGCTACACTTACTTATCACATGTAACGAAACGTTCTAAACATCTACTCCCCACCCCACTTATGAGACGGGACACATGGAAGACAACACATACTAACCTAAACACATACTATACTATCCTATACAAATATATATGTATATATACGCACACTTAAGAAGTAAATATATAAAGATTGTGGACACCCCACCCACTAACACTAACTAAACTAACAGCCTATACTAACCTAACACTAAGCCCCCTAAGCCCACTAACTATAAGAACAAGGAAAGAGGAGGGAGGGGAGGGAATCATGTCCATCTAAAAATGTCTAGAGGTTGGCCCTCCGGAGGGTCCTCTTAATAGACTTAACACGCCGGTTAATGTGGCGCACATCCCGGCTCAGGTGGCTCAACTTGCGCAGCACTTTGTCCATCTTACGTTCCATTTGGTTGAAGGCAGTAGGGTCAACAGATGGAGCTGTGGCAGTCTGGGTACCGGTGGAGGAAGTCTGTGTGGGTGTGGTGCCAGGCCTAGTGGGCTGTCCTGCACCGGTGGCAATGCTGGGGCCTGGAAGTCCAGCAGATGTCGGACCAACAGTGCCAGCTGTGGGTGGGGCCACCTGGCTCGGATTGGTGGTTGTGCTGGTGGTGGCTGTGGTGGGCAAAGTAGGCCCACCCTGTGGGAAACCTCGTTCATGGCGATATCGCCGGGCCATCCTCCAGAACCCCAACTCCACCAGCAGGATGTGCTGGTATCTCATGGCCCGGCGCTGAAATTCACAGACCTGGTCTGGAGTCATGTTAGCAGCTGTGAAGACAAATGCAGATATTCTACATTAGTAACTGCATTGTGTGAAATGGCACAATAAGTTAATCAGACAATACATCTACTATACTTGTAACAGCTCATATCACAATACAGATCATTGAATGTCCCTGAGGAAGTACATGGCAGGCCAGACTACAAAGGTCACATCACACATAGCACATCCATAACCTGCAAGATGGGTAACAACTGGCTTTGACTTGCAATCTGAGTTCTGCCAGTTATCAGCTAAGAATCATGCTGCATATCCTCCGCCAAGACCTGGGCTACAAATGTCAGTGTACGGAAAGCAAAACTAAAGCCACATGGTCTGCAAGTTGTAACTGGACTTGCCAGTATAGTACCAAGTTCCAAACCTGAGTGTGTATACTAGTTTGCAACCAATCCGTCACTTATTCACATGTATGTGTAATATACTGGTAGCATCAGTACTAGGTACCCCATTCACAAACCCATGCCCGTGTTTGAGGGTGGGGGTGGATAAACAACTATATTTTGCCAACAACATGTACACCGAGGAGTGTATAGAAAACTCCACACATGTTTGTCTCTACAGACACACCACAGGTAAGGTCTATCAACAATTAGGAGCCAGCAAACCCTAGAGCACTCATAGGGCCACACATGTCAGGAAATGCAGAACTTGGTACACAACATATACTTCCAGTGAGGCCTGACTTACATCAGACACATAGGGCCTCATTACAACCTCGGCGGTCTTTCAAAAAGACCGCCGAGGCTGCGGGAGCCAGAATACCGCCATTGCCGGCGGTATTCCTGGCTCCCTATTATGACTATTCTGCTGGGCCAGCGGACGGTAACAGTGTTACCGTCCGCTGGCCCAGCGGAAAAGTCACATCAACATTGCTGCCGGCTCGTAATAGAGCCGGCAGCAATGCTGATGTGCAGCGGGTGCATTAGCACCCGTCGCGCATTTCACTGCCCGAAATTCGGGCAGTGAAATGCGAGACGGGGCTATGCCTGGGGGCCCCTGCACTGCCCATGCCAAGTGCATGGGCAGTGCAGGGGGCACCCCAAGTCCCCTTACCGCCAGCCTTTCCATGGCGGTGTTTACCGCCACGGACAGGCTGGCGGTCGGGGACTCATAATCCCCAGGGCAGCGGTGCTTGCACCGCTGGCCTGGGGATTCTGCCTGGCGGTATGTTAGAGGGGCCGGCGGTATGGCCGTGGCTATTGCGCCACGGTCATAATAGCTGGCGGAACACCGCCAGCCTGTTGGCGGTGTTACCACCAGCTTACCGCCGGCCACCAGGGTCGTAATGACCCCCATAGTTGCTAGAACACCCATGATCATGAATTGCATGCACACCTAGGCCATTGCACTCAAGTTCCACATACTTGTAGCACTACATGTGGAAGTACATGCTGCTAGGAGGTTCTACCTACTATTTCATAATTACGTAGGTAAATAGGGAAGCAGATGTCTATTGGAAAGCAATTTGCTGTACCAGTCTTGGAGAATGTGGGTCTGACAGGCTGACTAAATTGGAGCTGACTTCCAGTGCGACTCTTGGTGATACAACTGTCATCCACATGACTAACCCCTGTACTCACAGTGGGGCCTACAGGAATGGCCTACAATCCCTACATGATACCATTGGATACGCATTGGCCAACTCAAAACATGTGAGAAACTGAATTCCCACTCATGGAACAAGAGAAAAGCTTGCCCAACGCATCACACCTTGCTATGCGTCCAACTCACACGAGTCCATAACCAGCAAACACAACACATAACAGACATATCAACACTTACTGGAGTGGTCGGGGTCCTCAAATGTCGCCACCTCTCCCACAGTGTAGGGTGCCGGTCTACCTGTAAGGTATGGAAGGAAGAAAAGTGCTCAAAATCTGTGCACAGCGCAACAGTTTCATAAACATATACAATGTGTAGGCTGAATAAGGAAATGGCAGCCATTCAGACATGATGGTACTGCATCTGATATATCACGGCCAACTTGTACATAGCATGGGTCTCCTGTGACAGTTACACACATATCTGCACACATACATTGGCCCTAACTATCATGTGGTTGCAAACATGCCCCGTAATTGGTGACCAGAAAAAAATATGGAGTGTAATAGTCTCATCATGTGCATCCAAGAGAGACATCCAAAGCCTGGTTACTGGAAGACTGCATTACCAGTCAAACATGCCTTGTGGCCATGGCACATTAATGACACATAGGTACAATGTACAGAGGGAGGGGCAGGGACTTTTGTAAGCCCCCCTGTTGTTACAGTTTATTCAATTGATGTTGCCCAGCTATGGTGATTTGCACCAACCATGGAGATGTGAAGCCATGTGCATACACTTGGACTGCCATCCATGTTTGGAATGTGGCACAACTAACTCCAACAAACATTCTAAGATGTTAGCTGAGGGCACCTTTTCACGATGTTTTCAAATCCAGATCTGACATGTATCCAAAAAGATCAAGGAACACAATAATCCCAAACATTCATTGTACTTCCGTGAACGCTTTCCTTCCACACACACCAGACTCACATTAGACATATGTCTGAGCCACTTTGCTAATATCAATTGACGTGAAGGCAGCACTCATTTTCTGCATCATGTAGTGATTCTAAAGTCAGTCTAGCAATTGCGTCAACAAAGTTGGCCTAAATGTTGGTACAGCTGTACTTCTCTGTCAATAGTACCCTATATAGACATGATTGGCTCCTATTTTGTTTGCTTTTCTGACAAAAAGGCTGCACCAATTTCCTTCATGGAAAAGTAACCTGTAAGTTTGCTGAGCATGTGCTACCTGACAGCTAGCAATTGTGATCCTTGCCATAGTGCATCAATTATCCCTTTATGTTGTGTTCCCCAGCATTACACACAGTCAGCAAGTTAGCTGGCAGACATTGTACTAATCCCCTTATGTCACTACAGAGCATTTAATCGTGCACATTAACATGATTAGTACTCACCAACAGTGCCACCATTCATGATTCCCAGGTGGTCCAAGAGATCCTGCTCCCTGGTGATGAGGTCAGCCCACTGGTGCTTCAGCTGGTGGTCACTCCTCTGGCTGGCATACACACGCTGCAGGTGATGCAGCACCTTTCCCCACCGGATTCTGCGCGCCTCTGTTGGATACCCCTGTATCACCCTGCCTGGAACACGAGCGGCAAGAAATGGCACACAAGCCAGATGAACCCCCCCAACTCCTCTTCCCCCATCCTGCCAAGATGTGGCCTACCAGACATACTTGAGAAGTGAAAGGGAATAGGGGTAAAAGAAATAGAAAGGGGAAAAGGGGAAAAGGGGAAAAGTAGGGGTACAAATACAGAAGAAAAGTAAACTTAACCACTAAAAGAGCCCAACTATCCCCAAACTAACACTAAGCACAACAGACTCCCACAAACAACAAAAACACAAGATAATTGGACAAATGTAGACAAAACAGAGTAGTACAATATACAGCAACAATATTTATTTCACAAATGGACTTTACAGATAGCACACAGGACAAAAAAGCACAAAATCTCAGGACAACACTCACTACACAGCCACACAGTCTAGAAGGATCATAGACTGCAAAGTGAAAGTGAAAGTACACCCACTGTACATGATCTGTAAACAGGATATCCTATTACATCACTTCCTGTATGAAAAGTCCCGCCTTTTTCGCGGTATGCGTCATTTTTTGTTTACCAAAACTGTATTTGCGTCATTTCTTTTGACGCACAGAGGTGAAAATTAGCCCGCATCCACATAATAGTACATGGCCTGTACAAATATCTGGATGCGGGCTAAATTTCACTCCTGTGGGTCAAAACAAAATTACGCAAATACAGTTTTGGTAGACAAAAAATGACGCATAACGCTAGGAACGTCAAAATTACAGTGCATTAACTGGTTTTGGGCAATTTTTCTTGTTTTTTTGTCATGTTACATTTGGGACACATCAGAGATAGGCTGATTGAAGACACTATGGTGTTGATGGTGTATGTTCACATGTGTGACATCATACTGCAGCGGACCATGATCCGCTACTCCCTTCACAGCATTTTTACGGTTGGCTGACGCAATAGTTGGTCATAAGTGTGGCCTACATATATGTGTTGCACAAATTGTGCATGTTTGGCATAAGGAGAGGATAGCAATGTGAAGCACATATGTACAATACCTAAATGCCTTTGGCTCAAAGTGTGTGCTTTGGCAACTAATGTATTTGTTGACCAAGTGTGTGTGTATCACATGAAGCATATTTGTACATATGCTTGTATGAATGTGACGTCCATGTGTCCAATCCTTAGATGCAAGTCATTGTGGAAATGAGAGAGGGCATGTGTTAGTCATACATGTAACAACACCCGTAAAGTGGACTTCCAAGATTTAGGGTCACGTAGACACCACATGTGACATAGCATGCACCAGATGGATGGCAGACACTTGTTCATGTCAATGGTCCACATTTTCTACATCCTATGTCTTAGAGTATTGGTAAGAGCTTCCTAGACACTAGTTGGTGAATCCCACAGTGAGTCATACACATGCATTGAGGAAGTGGGTACCATGTTGTTTGCACAGACAGACAAGGGTGAATCTCAAATGTATGATGACACCACAGTTGAGGCCATAGAAGTGAGCCCCAACTATCAAGTGGCTGTGGTGGACCAGCATACGAGGCAGCACGTGTCCACATATTTCCAATGATCAATTGCACATAGGTGTCTTGTTCATGTGTGTGGTCCAATGATGATCCTGTATATTGTTTGGGGTGTAATTTGTCACAGTTCGGTCCAGGACTCATCATGAGTCATTGGCAGCTATTCCTGTATCTACTGAGTATCCTTGGTTGATCAATGTGAGTAAAGTGGGTGTGGACATGTGAACCAACATGTGGATGGTCCCACCCTGTCACTAAAGACGTGTAATGAGACAGTCAACAGGGCAACCTTAGTGTGCTGAGTGAGATAATGTCTCAGGTGTCATGTTCCAGCAGGTGTCATTACAACATTTGTACACAGGTTAGCCTCTGCAATTCCCACTGCATCTGGGAACATCATAGCCTCTGTGCTGATTATTCTCGCAGCTATTAACCACACATGTCCCATCACTATGTTGTGAGCACTGTGAATCTGTGTGTGAACTGTCATGGTCCTGACATTTGTGTATTATTCATGGACATTATCAGAGGTTGCTGGTTGTGCTGAAAGCCCCATACCCAATCCCTGCCTACGGCCCTGGGACACTGTCACACTTTGTCATTCATGCATAAATGCAACCCAGACAAGGGATGGGCCATGAATTTTGCTTTTCCAAGAGAATGTAACTCAAATGGTACAGTTAAAAGGCAGATGAGGCTATACAATGTATTTGTGTATGCATTGAAGAAGCCCATGCCCAATACCCCCTGATGAATGAGAGGTTTGCTAACGCAAGTATGGTACATATGTAGACACAGGGATACTTTAGTGTGACGCACAGACAGCTGCCAGTCAGGCTGACAGAATGCAAGGTGATTCAGGATCCAGCTACTTGACAAGTTACATAATCAGTGGTCTGACTAAGACTGTTTGGAGGACAAACTAGAAAGCTGACATGTCAAACTGTGTATGTCCTGTGTTTTTCAAGGTGACAAATGAACCCAGTGGCTGTGTTACACGGCTTAACGGTGTATTTGACATAATGGCAACTCCTATGCTGTTCCAGGCATCAGCAGGGGCTGTGCTTTTTTAAATGGGTGGCGTGCATGAAGGTGATCACAGGTGTGGGCTGCATCTGTTTCTCACCAGTCCTGTAGGTGAGACTTGCATTCTAAGGGCCAACAGACATTTTCACACGGGAAGCAATCTACAGGTGCTAACAGGGCTTTGAAACTAGAAGACAGTGTATAAATTAACCTGACGTCCATGCAGTCAGATGTTCTATGACAATGGCATACTATAGGAAAGGGTGTAGCACACTGGTTTGCTAATGTTGGTCTGTGTGTGTAGAGGAGGGAATATCAGGGTACACATCTTAGTATTCCAGGGACCTCTTCCGACAGGTGGGTTGTGACCAGGTGCAAGGGTGTGTCAGGAGTTAGGAAATGGGCTGACATTTACATGGAATGTCATGTGCGCAATGCTGCTCATATGTGTGGCACTTGTGCTGTCTATGTTCTGCTTCTATGGGACTCTGGTCACAGATAGTCTTTGCAAATATTGGATTCAGTTGGACTTAATGCTGTCAAGGGTCTGGTTAGGCATTCCTGTTACTGATGCCAAAGCACATTGACTGCCTCATGTATGAGGCTTGTTTTCCCCTTATTGAGTGATGGTGTCTTAGTTGTGTGCCATATGCTGCGTTGGACCTTGATTTCAACATGTATGTGTGAAATAGTTGTGGTCCTCTGCTATTGGCCTTCAAAGGAGAAATGTACATGATATATGCCATTAAGAGTGTGTGTGTATGTGACCATTGTATGTTAGGCATCACATTAGCTCTGGGATGTTCAGTGTCCTACTCAGTATATCAGCAATGCTCCATGAGGCAACACTCTTATTCTGATAAGTAGAGATGAAGGTGTGCAAAAAGGAATAGCCAGACCATTATATGGTGATTATAATAGGTTTTTATTTAAATTTGTTAACTAAAGTGGTTAAGGTGATCATATTCAAAGGAAATTGTTGACGATCTGTTGCCACCTGCGTATACCAGCGGCCGTGTTCTGTAGTTCTCCCTCATGTTGCAGGCCAGCATCCTCCTCTTCCTCCTCTTCAGGCATGTGTGGCTCTGGTTCCAGGAGGGGAATGTTTCTTTTGATGCAAATGTTGTGCAATATTGCACATGTTAGGATGATCCTACAGACCATCTCCGGGGAATATAGGAGGCTACCACCAGTGATGTCGAGGCACCGGAACCTTGACTTGAGGATGCCAAAGGTCCTCTCGACAATGCTGCATGTCCTCCTATGTGCGTCGTTGTAGGCACGCTCTGCAGCAGTACTCGGGTTGCCAAATGGTGTCATAATCCATGGCTGGATGCCATACCCCTGATCAGCTGCAAGAGAAAATGATTGGGATCATGTTGATGTAGATGGCACTGTTGAAATGACCTTTCATTGCAGTAGTTGTCTTGTGTTGTCTGTGACTCTTTTGTGTAATAATGTAGCATCCTAGGCTTGTAGGATGTACCATCTGCATTGTGTTGTTTCCTTGGCTGAACGAGTGTTTGTCTGCTAACCGTTTGTCAGCAGTATGTTTTGGGATTTGCAGTACAGTGTGCCCCCCCCCCAGCATTGTGTCTTGAGATACAGGTGTCCGTGTGTCTTCACTGGGGGTGAGATGATAGTTCCATACACAGGTTAAAATTGACAGTGGTGGTAACACGTTCATATCAATGTACCCTGGACATCCCATACCTTTAGACTTATGCAATGGATTAATGTAAAGGTCATTGGGACACTTACATTTTGCAATGTGACATTTGGGCAACCCACTCCACACGTTGTGATCTTTGACGTCTTAACATTAGGCTGTACAGTAATTTCAGATGTGTGACAGGTTCAATGGTGACCTAAGAAACATAGCTAGCGATGTCACAACCTCAGTGTGTTCCTGTTCACATGTTGCTGTTGTGGTGTATATGTTGTGTGTCCTAGAGGGTTGCTGTGCAGTGTATATATAAGTAGGTTTTTGTACTTACCAACAAGTAGTCCATTGCCATACCGTCCATCCTGGAAGTGTTTATTGATGGTGCAGTGACGGAAGATGTATGAGTAATGGACACTCCCAGGATATTTAGCCACGATGTGGGTGATCAATCCCTGGTGATCGACTATGGCCTGCACGTTGATGGAATGTGTGTGCTTCCTGTTGCGGTAGAGGTGTTCAGTTGCAGCAGGTGGCACAAGGCGTACATGTGTGCAGTCGATTGCACCAAGGACGTGTGGGAAGCCACTGATGAGGTAGAACCTCTGTTTTGTTTCCTGCTGCTTCTGCTGTGTGTTAGGGAAGCAGATGTGGCGAGGTGTCAGTCCAATGATGGCATCCAGTACTTTGGGCAAAAAGGCGGAGAATGATGGTTGTGATATTCCCCGATTGTGCGGGGTGTCACCAGAGCTCAATGTTGCGCAGCAGCTGCTGAATGGCCTGCCAGTTCAACCGGTATCACTGGATGATGTCGTGTTCCCTGAGGCCCTGAAGGGTGGTTCTGGGGCGGAATATCCTCTCCTGCCTTCTGCGCTGCCTTTGGGGTCCCTGCTGGTGTTGTTGTAGCTGCTGTTGTTGCTGCTGGGCTCTGCGTCTGCGTGCACGCTGGATTAGAATTACCTCCATGGCTCCCTGTTGCTGCTCTGCTGCTCTGCTGTTTGTTCTGTGTGTTCTGATTAAATACAGGTGTGTTTGCCCCATTTTAACGCCTGCCCTGACCCAGGCGTTAATTTTTTCCGCAAATCGGGCTGTGCGCCATTTTCTGGCTCCGCCTCCCGGCCGTGCGTCATTTTTGCCCAAAAGCATAAATACGACGCACGGCCGTTTAAGCCATTTTTTGGACGGGAACGCTTACCTTGCATATGATTAACGCAAGACGGGTTGCCGCATCCAAAAAATGACGCACGCGGCAGAATTTTGTCATCCGCGGGCTCGGGCGTCAAAGTTTAAATATGGGGCAACGTTTGCGCTGAATGTGCGTCAAAATATTTGACGCACAATCGGTGCAGACAGAGTATAAATATGCCCCTGAGTTTACAATTTGGTAACCACCAAGAACACATCTCATTTGATATCATATCATCCCCCAACCATACTATCATTTTAGGAATTCCGTGGTTCATAAGACATAATCCTTATGTAAATTGGGGAAACCCGGACTATTTCCTTGTCCTCACAGTTTTGTCATGAGAACTGCTTTGCTTCAGACACATAGTGGTCACCCAAGAGATTGATGCCTACTGAAATTACTACCGGATGTTCCATCAATACAGTCCAAGGAGTCCCTGATCACTATCTAGAATTTCAAGATGTATTCCAAAAACCATCCAGACCTGTGTTACCCCCACATCGAGATTACGATTGTGCTATTCCCTTGGAACCTGGAACTATCGTTCCCTTTGGGAGGATGTATTCACTCACAGAACGCGAAAGGAAAGTTCTAAAAGAGTATCTGGAAGAAAACTTACATAGCGGTCTTATTGTACCATCGTCCTCTCCGGCAGGGGCTCCCCTCTTTTTTGTACCCAAGAAGACGAAGGATCTTCGTCCCTGCCTGGATTTTCGAGGCCTAAATAAGATAACTATAAAAGACCGTTATCCTTTGCCCCTCATCAAGGATATTTTAGAGGCAGTCAGAGGGGCTCAACGATTTATCAAACTGGATCTACGGGGAGCCTACCACCTTTTGCGTATTAAAGAAGGAGACGAGTGGAAGACTGCTTTCAGGACCCAATTTTGTCATTATGAGTACAGAGTTATGCCTTTTGGTCTCACTAATGCCCCCTCCATTTTCCAACGATTTATGGACTCTGTATTCTATGATCTCTTGAACCATACGGTTGTCATCTACTTAGACGATATCCTTATTTATTTAGACATCCTGAACTGCATTCCTCTCATGTGAAACAAGTCCTCCAAAGACTCCCGGAACATCAACTGTCCTGTTAACCAGAAAAGTGTGAGTTTGACAAGACCGAAGTCAAATATTTGGGATATCACCTTAGTCCCACTGGCATAGCTATGGACCAAGAAAAGGTACAAGCCATCCTAGATTGGCCTTCTCCTTCCTCTATTAAGGAAACGCAATGTTTTCTAGGATTGGCTAATTTGTATCGGCAGTTTATCATAGACTTTGCAGAACAAAACAACCCATAACTCAAACATTAAAGAAGGAGAATTTAAAGAAAGGCTTTGTTTGGACATGGGCGGCTGAAATAGCTTTTCAAAGTCTAAAGAAGGCCTTCAATCAAGCTCCAATATTGAGACACCCAGATACCAACAAACAATTTATTGTTGTTACAGATGCTTCCGAAAGAGCCATCGGAGCTGCCTTACTCCAACAACAAGAAGATGACGGTCTTGAACATCCTGTTTTCTATTTGTCCCATGTACTCTCTGCATCGGAACAACATTACTCAGTACTAGAAAGGGAGTTATTAGCTCTGATAACAGCCTGCCTAGAGTGGAGACAGTTTCTTATGGGTTCCAAGGAGCCCCTCGAGGTGAGAACAGATCATCGTAATCTACAATGTTTACGTAATTTTTTATGCCAGAACAGTCGTCAGGCTCGTTGGGCCTTTTTCTTCAGTCAGTATGACTTTTATATCACCTATATTCCTGGATCCCAAAACATTCTGGCTGATGCTCTGTCTCACCGTTATCCAGATTGTGCTCCTACCCCATCACAGTATCTACTTGAGCCTAGTAAAATCATCGGAGTAGCTCCGTCTTTCTTGGATGAGGTACAACTGGAATATTCCAACCTGTCTGACCAAGAATTAAATAAACTAAACCTCCTTATATGTAAACGGCAATGGTATTATTATTATTATCAGAACCTGTTGTTCCTCCCTACTAATGGAGTAAGAGAAAAGGCACTTCAAATGTGCCATGATTCGCCGGTTGCTGGTTATAGAGGCCTCAAGGCCACACAGGAACTACTCTTGCGATCTTTCTGGTGGCCTACCTGGAAGTCGGATGTCGAAAGATACGTTCAGGCTTGTCCCATATGTGCTCAAGTAAAGATTCCCCGTACCAGACCTGCAGGATTACTACAACCATTACCTGTTCCACCAGCTCCCTGGCACACCATTTCTACTGATCTCATGTGTTCACTCCCTCCATCAGCAGGAAACCGATTTATCATGGTCACCATAGATTCCTTTACTAAGATGGCTCACTTCACTGCCCTAAAAAAGTTACCTACGTCCCAAGAACTAAGTCAGATATTTATCCATCATATTTTTCCGTCTCCATGGACTTCCACATAGCATTGTATCTGACAGAGGACCTCAGTACATCTCCCGGTTTTGGAAACATTTTTGTAGGACACTGAATATCAATATAGCACTATCATCGGGTTTCTATCCTCAAACCAATGGACAGACTGAGCGTCTCAACCAAGGACTGGAGCAGTACCTTCGCTGCTTTTGTAATTCTACCCAGAGCAACTGGAACACTTACCTTCCTATCGCTGAATTCTCTTACACTGTCCATAGTGCCTCCAAGGTCACTCCTTTTTTCTGTTCTTATGGCTATCATCCTACCTCTTTTCCTACTACTCCTCAGTCTACCTCTTCTCTGCCTGCTGTTACTTCCTTTTCCAGACGACTTTTCCAGATCCATAGATTGATACGATCTAACTTGTTGAACACCAAGAGATACTTGAAGAAAATAGCAGACAAGAAACGTAGGGATGCTCCAGAATATCACCTTCATGATAAAGTCTGGCTTTTGTCAACATTTTTGCCTTTATGCCTTTCTCAGAATAGGTTCACACCTCGTTACTACGGTCCTTTCCGTATCCTTCAGCTGATTAATCCTGTCACTGTCCGTCTTCACTTGCCTCGTAACTGGCGAATTCATCCGGTCTTTCATGTTTCCCAGCTCAAACCCTATGTACTTGATCCTTACTCATGTCAGTTTCCTTGTCCTCCTCCTGTGTTAGTGGATGATGTACCTGAATATGAGGTACAAGTGATTTGTGACTCGTATCTTTCACAAACGTCTTCAGTATCTGATTCACTCGAAGGGTTATCCTCTCAGTGAATGCTCTTGGGAAGATGCATCTTCTGTTCACGCACCTCTTCTGATTCGCCATTTTCACTGCTTGTTTCCACACAAACATGGACCTTCAAGGGGGGACCTACTGTCGCGCCGCTGCGCGTGGCACGAGCTGAACATTCAGCTCGGGCCGTGGCACGCGGTCACAAGACGCGCCGCGCCCCTAGGTTGCTCTGCATTCTCCGAGGCCCCAAATTGGGCATGGGGCCTCGTTCTACTTTCACGCACCACGCTCACAGGCAGGTCTGACCACCCACTCACCTGTTCTTTTCTTTTCTGCTTTTTCTGGCTATCTGGTTGTGCCTTCCTTTATGCTTTTTCTCCCTTCCCATATTTCCCTTCTTTTCCCAGCATTCCTTGTTCCCTACTTTCTATGACTCCTAGTCCATTCTATTCTATGTGTTTTTTTCCCTATCTAAGATGGTGTCCTTGTAATTCCTGTTGGTCGCTTCCTGTTTGTTGGTATTTAAGGGCTGTGATTCTTTCTCTCCTTGTGCTGCAACACTTTCTGTTGGATGGTGTCTTCGCTCCTATTTCTTTGCCTTCCTGTGCTGGTTCTCGTCGGTTCCAGTATATTTTCCTGTATTTTGCCTCTCTTGATTCCTGTTCTTTTTGTTCCTATTTCAGGAACCTATCTTTTTGGAGGTTCTTTCCCCTTTTCAGGGTTTTTTTTCCCTCTGGCGCTACTTCTGAGGGACACGGTCTGCTCTTGGCGTTCCCATCGTCTGCAGCACCGTGGCTACCAGAAAGAGTCGCCCCTACCTGAGCCAAGGCCGAACATTCAAGAACAAGACCCACGCCACTCGTTCTGCGGACTCCAGGTTTAAGCAGCACGTAAGTCGTGACACATTTTTATTGCATCTGTGCAAATAAAGATGATCATGAGGTTTTTTCAACAACAAAAAATTCCTAATTTTCATATTTCACTTGCGTCAAGGCTTTCAACCTTAGGTTCCCTTTACCATTACCCCATGCATGTAGGGAACATATTAAGGACCCATTTGCTCACAGCTTTGTTAAAACAGACTGGCTCACATGCACATTTGTGAAGGAAAAAGGCTTCATATCAATATGCTACTGTTAACATGAAATGAGTTGGATTTTGAAGTAAAACAATATTTTTGATATGTTTTTGCTAAAAAAATGTTGCTATTGTTTTCATGTTCCTAGTCATTTTGTATCACATGCTCACTATTGTTTGTTTATCATACCAACTCACCAATGTGACATTTGAAACATCCACTGTATCATAAGTGCATTGTATGCTATGTCACCAGTAATAGGGCCAATATAACCTCCTCACTATTGTGATGGAGCATGGACACAATCATAAATTGTGGCCCGTTTGATAACATAGAAACAATTCTGGTATCTCTTTTTTCTTAAACAGGGATATGTCTGCTCAAAACAGTCTTTTGGTAGCGAGCAGAAATTTAGCTGTAACATTTTCTAAAAGTTAGTATGCAAAACACATCATCATACACCTTGTGCAAAACGTACACCTTCAAGAAATCTTCTTGTGCATTGGACGTGTGTCAACCTTTAGGTTGATGCTATAATTTTTTGCTCTAAGAAGAAAAAGTAGTTATCTAACAATAAGAACTCAGAAAAGAACTTAGCCTCATGATGCTGCTGATGAGCTCTCAACTGCCCATCAAGCTGGGGATCAGCCACAACAAGTATGCAGGCCATTAGGGGGGGGTCAGTGTGTTGGCGAGGATTAACCAAGCTAGACTTCTGCTGATTTCTTGGTCCAGTGTTGTAGGTCCTCCCACCTCTTCCTGCAGTGTACACTGCGCTGTGCTGCTTGTAGACCCCCAGGGTCAGCACTTTCTTTGTGAATGTCTTCCATATGGTCTTTCTCTGATGGACATTGACCTGTATGGATAAGAAAAAAGAAAGACAAATGTTTTGTGAGGTTTGTTTGTATTAATGTAACAATTTTGATAAATCTAGCACAATCATTTCTAAAACGTTAGTACAGCATATTTTCTAGATTTTTTTTTTTATTGAAACTACAAATTTTCTGCAACCTGTTGAGTACCCTCATTAATTTCAGGTCCATATTTCTCAAATCCAAGATGCTAACACCATCTAAGCCTGGGGTTTGAAACATTCCCTGTAGTGAGAGCTACTTCTGATCAGTGCAAATCATTGTGGGGGTACTGAAGGCTAAACAACTTCAGTAGTCAATTAATCAATTTTTGTAAAGCGCGGCTACTCACCAGTGAGGGTCTCAAGGTGCGGGGGGGAAGGAAGGGGTCTCATCCGAAGAGCCACATCTCAAGGTTCTTCCTGAATATGGTGAGTGATGGGCTTTGTCTGAGGTGCAGGGGGACGTTGCTCCAGCTCTTTGCTGCAATGTAGGTGAAGGATCATCTTCCGGCAGTGGTTTTGCGGATGCGAGGGATGGTGGCTAGGGCCATCTGGCAGAGCAGGGGGATCTGGTGATGGTGTGGAAGGAGATGCGGTGGTTCAGGTAGGTTGGTCCTGCTTGTGCATTGATACCACACACACCCTTGCCCAGGTGCATTGGCTTAATGCCCAATGTCCATAAGGTGAAATAAGATGGTTAGAAACATATATTATGACTACGGGCGCTATGAAAGGGCTGTCGTATGTGTTAATGAGAGTGTGGGTTTTGGTGACGTATGAACGTGTGTGTAGGAAAAGGAGATATTTGTATGAGTGAGTAAGAGCCTGTGTCATATGTTCTTGCAACACAGGACATACCTTTCACCATATGTGGCACATGTATAACACAAACAGTCACTTAATATTTTGAATATGGGATCAATTTAAAGGGCAGAAAATATTTATGCAGACAAGTTCATAACATGAATTATTTTTCTGCACTTCACATATCTCTCATTTCAACTTATGGCTGTATTTTTCACTGATGCTTTTGGCACAGTATCTACTGGAACTGGGAGTAAGGGGCCTGCACTTAGTAAATGCAACCCTTTTATATGTGAGTGAACTGAAATGAAGAATTGCCTTCATCTTCAGAGTAATGTTTCATTCAAATTTTCTGACATTTAAAAACATTCAAAAACATCATTTTGCTAACAGCTCCAATATTGAGCTGACTTCCCTCCATTCACTACACTTCACTCTTACACTAAAAGAAACCTTTTAGTCTGTGTTTCAATGCGAGAATTACATTTTAATTTTAAGCATGTACCTGTTCCTCTGGTGACCCATCTAGCTGGCTGTACAGTGACAGGACCTCTGTGGCCAGCAAATCCAGCTCCTCAGCTGAGATGTTAGGGGTCCTAACACCAGCTCTTCCTGGCATTGTGACTCTCGGAGTCCAAAACGGCAGCAGATGCCGTGGATATGTTGTTGGCTGTAGTGTTAGGAGGAAAGTAAGCTTTTTTAGAAACGCTGCATACATGTACAACGTACGCAATCATCAGCGGAACCTAACACATCCATTGAGTTTCGTATCTTGCTGTCACACACATGAGCCTGTGGCTGTGTCCATCGCAGAGTTTTTTTTTAAAATTATCAGACATGTACAAAAAAAGTTATATTAGTTTCCAACATCACTAAAAAATGTTGTGCACATGTTAATAAAAAAGATATAGAATCTTACAAAGACATGGGAATTGTGTTGAATATCAAAGATATGTTTGCACATTTAAATAAATATTTTTCTTTTTTCTTAAACTTTAAATTCAGACATATGAACCCAGAAAGAGGTAGAAGACGACAGCCGCAGGACTTTAGACCAGTGGTTCCCAACCTTTTGACATCCAAGGACCCCCAGTGAATCACTACTGGAAGCCAGGGACCCCCAAGCAATTTGTACAATTTGTAGGGCTGTGGTTGCCAACCTTTTGACTCCCAAGGACTCCTAGTGAATCACTGCTGGAGGCCAGGGACCCCTAAGCAATTTGTACAATTGGTAGAGTATTCGCCAAGACACAATTTTATATTGTGTGCTATAGCCCTGGTCGTTGTAATATTATTCACCTAAGGCCAGTATTCAGGAATCCGCACTAATGGAAAGATACTCAACTTCTCAAAATAACATTTAGAAAGGATGTTAAATGCTTGTCAGCAGATGAGCAGTTACTGAAAGGTCCCATTGCATATCCATTTTCAATTCATTAACATAAACAGCCTTATTTTCACTCTCCATCCCTGCTGTTTTCTTTTTTTTTCTGCTGTGGTCTTATAGAAATGAAAGGTCCAGTGGGTAGTCCTACATTCATAGCTGCTGAGATGCCCCATGTAACATGTGACATATTTTTAACCCACATCACACTGTATTCTCATACTTGTAGTCATGCACTGATAGGTGCCATATAGCACCAAGCCTTGTCTGCTGCCTTGTGCCAGTCTTGACTGTTTGACAGAGGCCACAGACGTTTGATTGTTTTATAGCCTTCCATTCAGGTCTAGCAGCGCTACACATCTGCCAGCTATGTTTTTTTAAGCTTGCACCACTTTGCATTGTGTTACTTGTAGTCCTACTTTCCCAGCAAACATGGAAGGGCCCTTATCCTGTGTACCATCTCAGCTAACTGTGGCCTTTTAGCTATCAGCACTTTGGACTCTTACATGCAACCCAACATACATAATGACTTTTTAAATTGTTAAGGTGGCCCATGTCTGCTGTGGGCATTTATGTTCCATGCAGTTGCAGTGTTAACATCATAATAAAAAAAGACAAAAGCTAGAAGCAGCAATAATTAGTTGTCTTATGTGAGCTGTGACCAGCTCACCCAGTCCAGGGTATTCCTTTTCATGGTGTTCAATGTACCTTTGCCTTACATATTCAGGCCTCTGCGCACCCCAATTCAGTCAAGTGGCCTGGATGATCTCCTCGCTGCTGACGTGGCTTAGGTTTAAATCTGAGCTGTGCCCCACCCCTTGTTTTTCAGACGTTCACAAGACCTCCCTGTCGAGACTCTTAGGAAGACTCAAGAACCATTACTCAAGTGAAATGATAATGTTATTTTTGCATGCAAATGATTTTCCCTGCAGCAGAGATGCATCATATATGCTCTTGTTGCACGTTCCCACAGAGGCTTGAGCGAGGAACTGACATTCTTTCTAGAGATGACAAGTTGTCTCAGAGTCTCTTGTGATTTATTCGCAGTCACACAAGTATTTATTCCCTTTGCGTTCTGGTACTTGTGGTTTTGAACTGCCCTATTGTAAATGCAAAGTAACGAGTTCCAGAAAATAGCGGACTTGAAAGGCAACTCAAACCTGACACGCAACAACATGAGATTTCTAAAGAGGCCTCTTGTCTTGATTTTCTACAGAGGGTATGATCTATACCAAAATGTACACACGTTTTCTTAGCAGCTCAGTCAGGCTCCTGGCATGCAATGTTAATAACGCAAAGTGTATGTGACACCTATTGTCACAGGACCAAATGTCCAAGTCCCTGTGAACAGGCTGACCTGTATCTGCAGGTACAGAAATGCTGCAGACGTGCATAACATATCCTGGGAGTGGGGGGTTTGTTCCATCGGGACCCTTACGCTGAGAAGGACCAGCCTTAACGTGGCTTCTGATTGGCGCTCTCACCTGCAAGGAGTGAAAGGTGGATTTTAGACTGGCTGATCTTGTAAATACTTTCTATGGCATTGTAAAGGAGGATTTATGCTCTCCGTCAGGAGAAAATAAACCCAGAAATACAAAAATATATAGCAGTTAAACCTTGGGGAAATGTCATACACTTCTATCAACTTTATGTGGTGTAGTGATACATTTGAAAACACTGACGTGTTTCTCTCTCTCCAGATGCCTAACTTTTCAGCGTGAGAAGTGCCTGCCTGTCTGCCCAGGCCTTGAGGTGCACGAACGCTGTTCAGCCTCACAGCAACAAGGGACACAGCTGTTCTGCACAGGGGCATCAAAATGATCGGGGCTGGGCCCAAACACAAGGGGACACCAGCGCTGCCATAGGAGCACGATGGAGACCTAAAATAAAATAAGGCCTATCACCGTTCAGCTTTTGCAACTAAGGATGAATGGTAATTGGCCTGATTTTATTTTAGTTTTGCTGCCCCTACGCTGTCATTCACAGCTCTTGGGTGCTGTGAGGGCGCATGGGCATTTTCGATGAGAGAAGGCACTCGAGACCTACGGACCCCCTGGGAATGTGTCACTGACCCCTGGGGGTCTGCGGACCACAGCTTGGGAATCGCTGCTTTAGACCATTTCCAGACCTTGTCACCATGAAAGAATGGGATATTATCAAAAACTTCACATTGACTAGGCAAGCTACTCTTGATTTATGTCAAGATTTCATGTGTCGAGCCAGGCGAGCTGAGGAGGGTAGGTTAGTTGCGCTCTCTGTGCAGTAACCACTTAGCAGCTGTGTGCTAATCTTTTACTGACCTGTGGGGCATATCTGGTTAATCCAAAGGGTTGGATGATCATTTACTCATTACACAAGGTATCATTCCCAAGGGCACCACCTTTAGCACACAAGAGAATTTAGGTGTGAGGTAGGGTTGCACCCCCACAGTCTTTAGGTCCTGAAGAAGTGATGGGGGATCCTTTTATGGGCCTCAAAGCACAGAAACATGTCGACCTGATTGCATTCACTTCTTTTTATGCTGCTTGGGTACATTATTCCCCCATAGTAGCCCTGACCACCTCATTAGGTTTTTAACCCTGTCAAGAGAGACACTACATTAAAGGATTTATTTGGCATCTCTTAGACAGTTTTATCTTCCCTCACTTGTACATATACTGTCACTCCATCCCACACACCCAGAATACCCTCACACTTTGATTACTTATCTTACGCATAACAGGGGGCACCAAGAAATAACTTTTAGGGTTCCCTGTCTCATCCTCCACCCTGTTCTGTTTTTTTCTCTTTAACAGGAACAGTACCTCCCTCATTTGTTATGTGATTATTTTGGAGCCTTGGTACTGTACCTTCATTGGCTCCCAGTCCCACCCTATCATCTTACTGATGTTGGGATCCCAAGACTTGGTCAGTGGTGGCCCGGGTGACAGTGAACCCAGTGCCCTCACTTTGCTGGCCCCCAGATTCCCTCGCACGAACCCTACGTCCTCTACCCTGTGCCCTTGTGTCAGTGTGCCCTATCCCACTAGGTCCTGGCTGAAGTCAACAGCAGCCAGGACTGGGGGACAGAAGATTGGCATGATGTTCCTGTGGACACAGGAAGTGGCGGTATCCATAGGCTGAGATGTGGTAACAGCTGGGGTAGGAAGTGTAGGTATGGGCCGGGATAGACTCACTGGAGCTGTCTGCCCAGACAAACCAGATGGACAGACAGCTCCTAATCATACGGACTTGGAGGAGTGGAGTCCTCAGTGTCAATGAAGATTTGATCCTGGTCTGGAGTGGAAGTAACCTCAGTGGCAGATGGTTGTCGACATACTCTGAGTGTTGGACCTAATATGTGTCAGGAGTGCCTGGACGTGGACTCACAGATGTGCCATCCCTTTAAAGGGTAGAGCACGTAGCCTTTAAGGCTATTACAGTTTTTGATAGACTTAAGGGCGACTGTAAATTTTATGGGCAAATCATTAACTTCTCTGTATGCCATTCCATTTGAGCGTAAAGATCAGATTGATGAGGTAAAAACTAAAAAACTATAGACGGTCCCATCACTCATTCTATTACAGAGTTGTGACCAAGAAAAATCACAGGGAGAGAATAAAATTTGATCTGATTCAAGCCCCACAGTTTCAAGCCATCTTGGGAATTTCATGGCTAGAGACGTATAATCCAAATATTGACTGGAAAGGACGTTCCATTTCCTTTTGTTCTGCATTTTGCAAAGAGCATTGTTTGATCTAGTCCTCCGGTTTTGACTATGAGAAATCTGTAGCAACAATTTCGGAAGATAGTACTCCCCAGATTCCTTCTTGTTAACAAGATCCAGCTGATGTTTTTGATAAACAAAAGACCACCACCCTTCCCCCCTACAGGCCATATGCTTGCCATATCGATCTAGTTCCTGGGCTTGCATTCCCAGTAGTAGAATATATACATTGACGAAGAAAGAAAACATCCATCTTAGAGAATATTTTGATGATATGCTTTTGTTAGAAATGGGGTTTCTGGTTGGCTTGGGTATGCACCTCAGCCAGGCAGAACCTACCCACTCTAGTCAGGGCTTGGGAGTTACACGTCCAAGATAACCCCTGCTCACCCCCTTGGTAGCTTGGCACGAGCAGTCAGGTTTAACCTGGAGGCAATGTGTAAAGCGTCTGCACAACACACAACACATGTGACGCAAAATGTACACCACAAAGTAAACACAACACTGAGCTATGTAAAAATAATCGGTATTGCACAAAACATAATTAGACCAACATTACACGTAAGTAATACCCTGCTACCTTAGCAGTTGTCAGACTGTTACACAAGTTACTAATACTCTGCAGGAATATGCAGTTGTCACATTAGAACACGTAAGTACTCAGAATTCTGCAACATAAGCAGTAGTCAGGACGTATAGTAAAAGATATATGCACTTGTCATGAACAATTCCTAAATACCCATGAAAGGAACATTAAAGAATATACCACAAGTCATATAAATACATATTAACTAGACATGCCCCTAAAAGGAACATTAGTACACATATGTATTACCAGTAAACAGGGAGGAAACCTAAAACATTATAATCTGTATTAGGCTCCTAAAGCCTGGATTTCCTACAAAGTACCTGTTAGCTGGTGAAAAAGGCACTTCCCGTGCCTAGAAACGAACACGGGGGGCCCCCGGCGCTCCTGTGCACAACACGGGGGCCACGCTGTGTCTGTGGGGGACAGGGGTAATCAGCACCCTCTCTCTCTGGCGTTTAGGACGGGCCCCTCCAGGGACCCGTGATCTTTGGGGGCCCCCCGGGTCTCCAATGACCCTCTCCGAGGGTGGTGGGGGGCCCAAAAGCCAAGGATCTAATGTAGTCGGGGCATCCGCGCCCCTAGCGCAGTGACCGGGGGGAAGGGAACTCCCTTCCCTCCCCGCGTCCTGCTCAGGGGGGAGGCAGCCGCCCTTGTCCACGGCGCGGCTACCAAACAGAAGGGAGAGGAGCAGGGGCCTCCGATGAGGCTTCTGTCCTGCTCCTTGATGCGCCTGCACCCGATCTGGTGCGCGCACCGCGGTCAAGCCCGACCTGGGCTGTTCCGTGGGGCAGGCACCAAGGATGGTGCCTGCCTGTGCCCAGGGGGCGCGGCAAAAAGCGTGCTTCGCCCCGGGGGCACGATTGGAGCGTACTCGCTCCGATCTTGGTCTTTTGTTTTAGATTCAGGGAGTGCCCCGGGGGCACTGGAGGCAGCGCGATCCTCGCGCCTCCATCCAAATGGGGCACCCGGGCTGCGGCGGTGATTTTCACAGGCAGAGACTCCGGGGGGAGCGCTAGGGGCTCCAAATAAAGCGCTTCACACAGCGCTAGCGTAAATCAGCAGCCTGGGCTGCGGCAGTGAATTTTCTTTAGAAATGAAAGCAGCAACTTTGGAAAAATGCTGTGGGCAAAGTTGTAGAGAGGGTTTGCAGGGGTGAGGGGCGACAGCACCCTGCCCCTGGGAGCAAACCAAAACAAGAAGGTGCACAGGGCTGGTGGGCCAAGCTACAGGCCAGCACAAAGGGTGCAGATGATGGCAGTTCCTCCTAGTGACCAGGCAGGTCACAGGTCAGCACAACAGCAGACGTCCAAGGTGGTTTCCTGGTGAGTCCATTCATCAGCGTTCTGTGTAGTTTCAAGCTCCAAGAATGTTCAAATTGTGGGGGAAATTCCCCTGTACTTATAGTCAGTTGTTACAGTGTTTTTCAATGGTAGAGAGAGGAGGTTCCAGCCAGTTACAACTGGTTCTGGGAGTGCCCCCTCTCCCCTTTCAGCACAGGCTCCAACATCAGTGGGGGGTTAACGACCCTATTGTGTGAGGCCAGGGCACAGTCTTTACAAATGCAGGTGTGCCCCGCCTCTCCCTTCTCTCAGCCCAGGAAGGCTTTACAATATGTAGATGCACCTCTGTGTCACCTCCACCCTCCCTGTGTTCAGGCTGTCTGAGAAGTATGCACAAAGCCCCACTTGTCAGTCTGCCCAGACGTTGATTGGAGACAAGATGACAAAATACCAAAGTCATAAGCACAGATTAATGCGCACTTTCTAGAAGTGGCATTTCTGTGATAGTAATAAAAAATACACCTACACTAGTAAGCAGCATTTCTTACCACTGTCACAACCATACCAAACATGCCTACGCTACCCCTCATTAATCAGACAATACCTCTTACACCTAAGGCAGGGCATTTCCAATGCAATCCTATGAGAGGGCAGCACTCACAGCAGTGAGACACCAAGTTAAGCTGTTTGTCACTACCAGGACAGGCCACGCAACATGGCACATGTCCTGCCTCCTACATACATGGCACCCTGCCCAAAGGGCTAGCTAGGGCGTACCTTAGGGGTGACTTACATGTAGTAAAAGGGGAGTTCTGGGCCTGGCAAGTAAATTTAGATGCCAGGTCCCTGTGGCAGGAAACTGCGCACACAGGCTCTGCGCTAGCAGGCCTTGGATAGGTTTGACAGGCTACTTCAGTGGGTGGCGCAAGCAGCGCTGCAGGCCCACTAATAGCATTTAATTTACAGGCCCTGGGTATAGGGATACCACTTTACAAGGGACTTATAGGTAAATTAAATATGCCAATTAGGTATCATCCAATCATACCAAATTTGTTAGAGAGAGCACATGCACTTTAGCACTGGTTAGCAGTGAAAAAGTGCTCAGAGTCAAAACGTCAGCCAACAAAGGTCAGAAAAATAAGGAGGCAAAAAGTCTGGGGGAAGACCCTGTAAAAGGGCCAGGTCCAACATGACCCCCTACCAGCCCAAAGCCAGGGGAGAACAATCAATACCTTGATGGACTTCCCTGATTAGGGCGATATAACCAGGACCTTGGCCCGCAACTGCAGGGACATGATCCAGTTCTACGCCAGTCTGAACCCAGTTGAATTCCTCTGTCTATGCTCCCAAGACAATCTAAGCTAACCCAGGGAGGCGTCCCAGTTATCTGTGGCCAGAGCCAGGTCCCAGGCAAGCCCGGGGCGACTGGCCTCTGAAACCTCTCAGAGTGGGGGGCGGGAGCCCCAGGTGCATAGCATCCTGTTTCCACTCTCCTTCCCACCAGTTCAGGAGTTACCCCCTGCCACTGGTCTTCTAGCCGAGGGACTGGTCCCATAGCCTGAATAGGGCCCAGGGGAGAATCTCTCCTCCTGCCCCTCCTTCTAGGGTTCCGCCTCCTCCGAGAAGGAGTTGTACCCCCAGAATCCAGAACTGCCAGGGCGCTTGTTACAGTTGTCCTGGTCAGCTCACCCACCGGTTCAGAGGATGCTCCCTGTAACTGGTATCCCAACCCAGGGTCCTTCCCATATGGCTGAGCTGGGGTCAGGAAAGAGCCTTTCCTCCTCCTGCCCCTCCTTCTAGAGTTCCGCACCCTCCCATCAGGAGTGATACCCCCAGAAGTAATGGTAGAGAGACTGGGGACAGCCTTCTCCACCTCCAGGTCAAGGGGGCTACCCTGGACCTGGTTTTCCAACCTAGGGACGGTGCCCTTGGGCTGGTTCTCCAACCTAGGGACGGTACCCTTTTGCTGGACATGAGTTAGGGGAGTGTCCTCCCTCAAACTCTCCCTTACAGGAACTGAATCCCTAGGGCATGTATCTTCCAACCTAGGGACGTTACCCTTTTGCTGGACAGGAGTCAGGGAAGTGTCTTCCAGTGAATCCCCTCTTGAAGGAACTGAATCCCTAGAGAATGCATCAGTGGAGAGGCTGGTTACAGCAGTCTCTATTTTCAGATCTAGGGGGTTGCCCATGATCTGGTTTTCCAACCTAGGGACGATACCCTTTTGCTGGACAGGAGTCAGGGGAGTGTCCTCCCTCAAACCCTCAAAAGGAAGCACCGGCACCCCCCTCTGCGGGGTGGTGCTGCTGATCTCCAGAGTTGGAGCAATCCTGTTCCCAGGTGTCCCCCCTTCTCCTTCAGACTTTAGGACATCCTTTTTACAGGATTGGTCTTTGGTAACGACTACCCTCCCGCCTTGGGGTCCCTCCCGGGTACCTTCCAAGACCTGCGGAGGAGGACAGGTCACTGTGGATCCTGCACCCTACCCGCTCAGAACGTTGTCGGGGTTGGTTAAATTCTCGCCTCAGTGTACCGATAAGGAGCCCTCTAAGGCATACGTAAGAGGATAGGTCCTTAACAATCCTCCCCGCTGAAAACTTTACCCAGAAGCCTTGGGGCCCCTTCTGGGTGCCTTCCAAGACATGCGTAAGAAGACAGGTCCCTCTGGATCCTGCACCTTCCCCGCTCAGAATTTGGCCTGAATTACCCAGAACCTCCCCCACCCTTTCCAGGGGTGAACCTAAGACAGTCCTTGGTGTCTGACCGGCTCCCCTGGCACTAAGCCAGAGGTCAGCCTCCTTTGCAAGCTCCCTGGGGTCAGAGAACTTAAAGTAAGACAAGTGTTGGCGTAGCTCTGAAAAACAGCAACGGAACATGTGTTCTCTTAGAATGAGACTAAACAGCCCTTCATAAGTGGTTGCTCTGCTACCCTCCACCCATCCTGTTAGTGCTTTGCTACAAGTCCCCATAAAATCCTCCCAAGACTGGTGAGACCGCTTCCTGCTGCCTCTGAACCTCAACCTGTAGTCTTCAGGGGTGAGACCATACACTTCTATCAGGGCTTTTCTGATGTGGGGATACCCCTGCCTGTCACTCCCTTCTGGGGCCAGTAGGACATCCCTTTCCTCCTCAGGAATATAGCTCTCTAGGACAGTTACCCAATCTGTCCCAGGAATCCTGCATGCAACTAGAGCTTCTTCTTACCCCTTAAGCCACTGACGTATGTTATCTCCCTCCTTGAACCCAAGTACCAAATCTGTAGGTAGGTAAGGATTGTGCCCAACACTACAAATGCTGCCACCACTGGAATCCACCTGCATTACTGGTGAGTCCAGATTTGTAAGACTGCTCTCTAGAGCGAGCCTTTCTCTGGTAAAGGCCCTTTCAGCCTCTGCCATCCTCTCCTGGGCTAAGGTTTTTCAACCTCAGCCTGTCTCTCTTTTACAGCCAGCCTAGTTAGCTGCAGCTTCAGGTCCCTCTCTTCCCGCCTATCTCTGAGCTCCTCAGGTGACAGGGAATGGCAGGTGGCGCTGCTCCTACGAAAGGACCCAGTAAGGGACTCCCTATCTATGGGGTCCTCTCTCTCTACTGGCGCCCCTGGTCAGTCATCTTCTCCCTCAGTGTGTCTGACTCCTCGGGGTCACTATCCCCCTGGGATGTGGACTGGGGACCCTCTTCCTCAGAGTCCTCACTGCTCTTGTGGGTCTCTCTAGGGTCTCCCTCAGAACCGTCTCCCCTTTGGGCCTCTTTCTGTGCTATAAAGTCAGCCTCATTAAAACTGAACAAGGCTCTCCTGAGGATCCCTATATGGGCGTCACCCTCTCTAAAAGGTATACCGCTCTCCCTGCAGAATCCCTCTAACTCTTCTATTGTGTAAAACTATATATAATTCATGTCAAAGGTAGGCTTCATTTTGTAAAGAGCACAACACTAGCGTAAACAACAAGAGTCCAAAGTGCGAGTATACAACACAGGAGTAAAAAAATGACTAGCTTGAGAAAACAGGAGAATAATTTAAGAAAAGAGAATTAAAACATGTAATGGTCTAAGTGCAATTTGTGGTGCAAAAATGAATCACTAGGTACTGTGCAAGCGCAAGTCCTTTCCTCACCGCTGACAACCAATGTTAGAAATGGGGTTTCTGGTTGGCTAGGGTATGCACCTCAGCCAGGCAGAACCTACCCACTGTAGTCAGGGCTTGGGAGTTACATGTCCAAGATAACCCCTGCTCACCCCTTTGGTAGCTTGGCACGAGCAGTCAGGCTTAACCTGGAGGCAATGTGTAAAGCGTCTGCACAACATACAACACACGTGACGCAAAATGTACACCACAAAGTAAACACAACACTGAGCTATGTAAAAATAATCTGTATTGCACAAAACATAATTAGACCAACATTACACGTAAGTAATACCCTGCTACCGTAGCAGTTGTCAGACTGTTACACAAGTTACTAATACTCTGCAGGAATATGCAGTTGTCACATTAGAACACGTAAGTACTCAGAATTCTGCAACATAAGCAGTAGTCAGGACTTCCAGTGCCTAGAAACGAACACCGGGGGGCCCCCGGGGCTCCTGTGCGCAACACGGGGCAACGCGGTGTCTGTGGGGGATAGGGGTGATCAGCACCCTCTCTCTCTGGTGTTTAGGACGGGCCCCTCCGGGGACCAGTGATCTTTGGGGGCCCCTCGGGTCTCCAATGACCCTCTCCGAGGGGGTGGGGGGCAAAAGTCAAGGATCTAATGTAGTCGGGTGTTCGCGCCCCTAGCACAGTGACCGGGGGGAAGGGAACTCCCTTCCCTCCCCGCGTCCTGCTCAGGGGGGAGGCAGCCGCCGTTGTCTGCGGCGCGGCTACCAAACAGAAGGGAGAGGAGCAGGGGCGTCCGATGAGGCTTCCGTCCTGCTCCTTGATGTGGCCGCACCCGATCTGGTGCGCGCGACGCGGTCAAGCTCGACCTGTGCTGTTCCGTGGGGCAGGCACCAAGGATGGTGCCTGTCTGTGCCCAGGGGGCGCGTCAAAAAGCACGCTTCGCCCCGGGGGCACGATTGGAGCGTACTCGCTCCGATCTTGGTCCTTTGTTTTAGATTCAGGGAGTGCCCCGGGGGCACTGGAGGCAGCGCGATCCTCGCGCCTCCGTCCAAATGGGGCACCCGGGCTGCGGCAGTGATTTTCACAGGCATAGACTCCGGGGGGAGGGCTAGGGGCTCCAAATAAAGCGCTTCACACAGCGCTAGCGTAAATCAGCAGCCTGGGCTGCGGCGGTGAATTTTCTTTAGAAATGAAAGCAGCAACTTTGGAAAAATGCTGTGGGCAAAGTTGTAGAGAGGGTTTGCAGGGGTGAGGGGCCACAGCACCCTGCCCCTGGGAGCAAACCAAAACTAGAAGGTGCACAGGGCTGGTGGGCCCAGCTACAGGCCAGCACAAGGGGTGCAGATGGTGGCAGTTCCTCCTAGTGACCAGGCAGGTCACAGGTCAACACAACAGCAGCCGTCCAAGGTGGTTTCCTGGTGAGTCCATTCATCAGCGTTCTGTGTAGTTTCAAGCTCCAAGAATGTTCAAATTGTGGGGAAAATTCCCCTGTACTTATAGTCAGTTCTTACAGTGTTTTTCAATGGTAGGGAGAGGAGGTTCCAGTCAGTTACAACTGGTTCTGGGAGTGCCCCCTCTCCCCTTTCAGCACAGGCTCCAACATCAGTGGGGGGTTAACAACCCTATTGTGTGAGGCAGGGCACAGTGTTTACAAATGCAGGTGTGCCCCGCCTCTCCCTTCTCTCAGCCCAGGAAGGCTTTACAGTATGTAGATGCACCTCTGTGTCACTTCCACCCTCCCTGTGTTCAGGCTGTCTGAGAAGTATGCACAAAGCCCCAACTGTCAGTCTGCCCAGATGTTGATTGGAGACAAGCTGAAAAATACCAAAGTCATAAGCACAGATAAATGCGCACTTTCTAGAAGTGGCATTTCTGTGATAGTAATAAAAAATACACCTACACTAGTAAGCAGCATTTCTTACCACTGTCACAACCATACCAAACATGCGTACGCTACCCCTCATAAATCAGACAATACCCCTTACACCTAAGGCAGGGCATTTCCAATGCAATCCTATGAGAGGGCAGCACTCACAGCAGTGAGACACCAAGTTAGGCTGTTTGTCACTACCAGGACAGGCCACGCAACATGGCACATGTCCTGCCTCCTACATACATGGCACCCTGCCCAAAGGGCTAGCTAGGGCATACCTTAGGGGTGACTTACATGTAGTAAAAGGGGAGTTCTGGGCCTGGCAAGTAAATTTAGATGCCAGGTCCCTGTGGCAGGAAACTGCGCACATAGGCTCTGCGCTAGCAGGCGTTAGATAGGTTTGACAGGCTACTTCAGTGGGTGGCGCAAGCAGCGCTGCAGGCCCACTAGTAGCATTTAATTTACAGGCCCTGGGTATAGGCATACCACTTTACAAGGGACTTATAGGTAAATTAAATATGCCAATTAGGTATCATCCAATCATACCAAATTTGTTAGGGAGAGCACATGCACTTTAGCACTGGTTAGCAGTGAAAAAGTGCTCAGAGTCAAAACGTCAGCCAACAAAGGTCAGAAAAATAAGGAGGCAAACGCAAAAAGTCTGGGGAATGACCCTGTAAAAGGGCCAGGTCCAACAGCTTTGAATAGGACTTATCAGGCCATCTTGTTCACCCGCCTCTTACCTCTGTTTTTCGTACCTAGAAGGGGGGGAGGGTGAGTTGTGCATCTGTATAAACTAAAGAGCCCTCAATGAAGTAACTGTTAACAACCGTTATCCTTTACCTCTCATTTCCAGTTTACTAGACCAGGTAAAGGATGCTAAAGTACTTACCAAGCTGGATTTGTGGTGTGTGTGTCATTTGTTATGAGTCAGGGAGGGAGATGAGTGGAAGATTCCGCACTATGTTTGGTTTGTAGGAATATCTAGTAATGCCTTTTGAGTTATGCAGTTTCCCTGCTGCAATTCGGGTTATGAAATGACCCTGCAGCATTTCAATTTTTCATCAAGGAATTCTTGAGATAGTTTTTGGATGTGTGTGCGTTGGCCTATATATCGATGATATCCTCATATACTCTCCCTGTATGTCAGAACATGAGAAGCATGTAGCAGCCATTTTACAGCAACTACGGGATAATGATTTGTGAAACTAGAAATATTTGAATTTCATTGTTAGAAATGGGGTCTTTGGTTGGCAGTCAGGTTACCCCCAGTCCAAGCAAGGACCCTCACTCCAGTCAGGGTAAGACAGACACAATCCAAATTATTATGTGCCCACCCTCTGGTAGCTTGGCCCTGAGCAGTCAGGCTTAACTTAGAAAGCAATATGTAAAGTATTTGTGCAATAAATCTTGCAATAACACAGTAGAACACCACATAAATACACCACACAGTGTTTAGAAAAGTATATAATATTTATCTGGTAAGATGCAGGTCAAAATGATTAAGATGCAATAAGTATATGTTGGAATATCACTGTAAAACTGATATAAAGTGTCTTTAGTCTCTTAAAAGCAACAAATGTCTCTTGCAAGCACAAAGTAACTGGTTTGCATTTTAAATTCTCTGCAAGGATCCACAGAGGAGGAGATGCATGGAAAACAGAGAGGTGTGCGTGTGCGTCAATTTCTCGGGCCTCACACGGCGATGCGTTGTTTATTTTTCACGCAAGAAAGGCTTTGCGTCGATTTCCGATGCTCGGTCTTGGATCCTCTTCGGGTTGCAGGGTTTTCAGACGCCCCGGGGACATTGCGTTGAAATCCGGTGCATGCATGACGAAGTCACAGGGGCTGCCTCGATCCAGTGGGCGTTGCGTGGAACTTTCTACCACACGGCAGGTGCTGCATCGATTCCTCTCAAGAAGTCAGGCTGTGCCGTTCCGGCTCAGCTTTGCATCGATCTAGTGGGCCATGCGTTGAATTTCCGGTTGCTACGCTGGCGCTGCATCGATCTTCTCCTTGCGAAGTTGGGCTGCGTCGTTCCGGTTTGGCCTGCAGTGATTTTCTCACCATGATGCAGGCTGTGCGTCGTTTTCTGCAGGCTGTGCATCGATTTCTGCCGCACAGGGAGTTCTTCTTACAGGAATGAAGTATTTTTGGTCCTGAGAGTTCAGGGAACAGGAGGCAGGCTCTATCCAAGCCTGTGGAGAGGACTTTTCAGCACAGCCAGAGAGCAGCAAGGCAGCAGGGCAACAGCAAGGCAGCAGTCCTTCTCAGAAAGCAGTCAGGTGAGTCCTTTGGGCAGCCAGGCTGTTCTTGGCAGGTTGCAGGTTCTGGTTCAGGGTTTCTCCAGGAAGTGTCTGAGTTGGTAGGGGCAGAGGCCCTGTTTAAATACCCAAATGTGCCTTTGAAGTGGGGGAGACTTCAAAGTGTGGCTTAGAAGTGCACAAGGTCCCCTTTCACTTCAATCCTGTCTGCCAGGGTCCCAGGAGGGGCTGTGGCAGCCCTTTGTGTGAGGGCAGGCTACTACTTTCCTTTGACATGTAAGTGTCAGGCCCACCACCCTCCCAGCCCAGGAAGACCCATTCAATATGCAGATGTATGCAAGTGTGGGTGAGCGTCATGCTTTTGGGGTTTTTCTGAGTGAATGCACAAGGGAGCTGTCAAGTGAACCTAGCCAGATGTGGATTGTAAGGCACAGAAGGATTTAAGTGCAGAGAAATGCTCTTTCCAAAAGTGGCATTTCTAAAATAGTAATATTAAATCCACCTTCACCAGTCAGCAGGATTTTGTATTACCATTCGGGCCATACTAAATATGACCTTCCTACTCCTTTCAGATCAGCAGCTACCACTCAAACGGTATATGAGGGTAGCCCTGATGTTAGCCTATGAAAGGAGCAGGCCTCACAGCTGTGCAAAATGAATTCAGGAGTTTTACAATACCAGGACATGTAAACTACACAGGTACATGTCCTGCCTTTTGTCTACACAGCACCCTGCCCTATGGATTAGCTAGGGCCTACCTTAGGGGTGACCTATATGTAGAAAAAGGGGTGTATTAGGCTTGGTAAGTACTTTTAAATGCCAAGTGGAATTTGGCAGTGAAACTGCACACACAGGCCTTGCAATGGCAGGCCTGAGACATGGTTAAGGGGCTACTTAAGTGGGTGGCACAAGCACTGCTGCAGGCCCACTAGTAGCATTTAATCTACAGGCCCTGGCCACATATAGTGCACTTTACTAGGGACTTATAAGTAAATTAAATAAGCCAATTGGGTCTGATCCAATGTCATCATGTTTAAGGGAGAGAGCATATGCACTTCAACACTGGTTAGCAGTGGTAAAGTGCGCAGAATCCTAAAACCAGCAAAAACAGGGTACAAAACGTGGAGGGAGGCAGGCAAAAGTTAGGGGTGACCACCCAAAGGCTGTCAGGTCTAACATTCATGTTCCCAAGTTCTCTTTTTTTGGGCTATATATTGTTCTCAACATGGACCCACAAAAGGTATCAGTCATCCTACAATGGAACTCTCCCAAATCAGTGAAAGAAGTATAAAGCTTCTTGAGGTTTGCCCATTTTTATCAGCACTTTATAGACCACTTTTCCACTTGGTAGCTCCTATAACACAGTTATTGAAAAAATGGGTGGTTTTTCACTGGAACACAGCCATAGAACAGGCTTTTCAGCAACTAAAAAATGCCTTTGTCAGTGTCACGATTTTACTACATCCTGACACCTCACCACCGTTTATAGCGGAGGCAGATGCATCTCATATAGCTGTAGATGGGATCCTTTCATAGAGAAATAAAAAGACAGGAATGCTTCATCCTGTAGCTTATTTTTCACACAAGTTTAGTCCTGCTGAAGAAAACTATTGTGTAGGAGATAAGGGGCTGCTAGCTATTAAGAAGGCATTTGAGGAATGGCAACATTACTTAATGGGTTTTCTACATACTGCCACTGTGGTTACAGATCATAGAAATCTTAAATTTCTTAGGTCTGCTAAGGCCTTATCTATGGGACAATTGAGGAGGACACAATTCTTTACTGATTACGACTATATAATCTAATTCCAATCAAGCCATCAGCATGGGAAGGCCGATGCATTGTCACGCCTTGCGCATGAAGTTCAAGAACAGGGAAACAAACATTCTCCTATAATACCCCCAGAGCACATCTTAGGGACAGTGGTCTCTGACAAAACCTAGCCACAGCACAAAAAACTCAGGAAGCAGAAGAGATCATACATAGGCCCTCATTACAACCCTGGCGGTCGGTGTTAAAGTGGGGGTAATACCGCCAACAGGCCGGTGGTAAAAAATGAAATCACGACCACGGCGGAAAACACCAACATAGACAGCCACTTTAACACTCTGACCGCCACGGCGGTAGCAAAATATTGCGGCGGTCACCGCCAACAGACAGGCGGGAGTCAATGTACCGCCCACCGTATTACAAGGCACCAATCCGCCAGCTTTTCCGGGGCGGTACCAACGACATCAAAAGCACAGCAGAAACTGAACAACGAAGGGGAACCACTCACCTCCCGACACTCCACGAAGAACCAGGACGCCATGGAGCCCGAATTGCAGATCCTACCCATGTTGGTGTATTTACTAATACACCACGAAGTAGAAAGAAGGTGGCGGCAGCACCAACGGTGAGTTCTGCACACAAGGGAGGGGAGAAGGGAAAAGAGAGTGACACACACATGCAGCACACAAAACCCCCACCCCCCACCCTCACCCACAACACCATACACACAAACACATACAACAAAAATACTGATACACCCCGTCACCCCCTGGAAGAACGCAAGGACAAAAGGAAATTAGCCTAACCAGTGTTATATTGGAACATTCAGATATATCAAGAGAAAAGCAAATAATCAGTATATACAAATATTTACATTATGAACACAAGGCCGTACACTGTCCCTTGTAAATGTCCATGGACCAGTGGTCCCAAAAAGAATGGGCGAAGCCCACACGTGACACCTGCCTCAAAACAGGTCGAAAAAACACAGGCACCTCAGGAGGTAGGAGGGGGGGCACTTCAGCCGGAATATGGTACGACACCACTGCTCCTCAAGGGGGCCCCATGCCCACTGCTTGGTCCTGGAGAGTGCAAAGCCACAGTCTCTCTAGTGGGTGGTTTGCCCACTGCTTGGTCCTGGGGAGTGCAAAGCCACAGTCTCGCAAGTGGGTGGCTTGCCCACTGCTTGCTCCTGGGGAGTGCAAAGCCACAGTCTTTCAAGTGGGTGGTTTGCCCACTGCTTGGTCCTGGGGAGTGCAAAGCCACAGTCTCTCAAGTGGGTGGTTTGCCCACTGCTTGGTCCTGGGGAGTGCAAAGCCACAGTCTCTCAATTGGGTGGTTTGCCCACTGCTTGGTCCTGCGGAGTGCAAAGCCACAGTCTCTCAAGTGGGTGACATGTTCCACTGGTTCTGGAGGTGGCTTTGTGCCCAGACTGCTTCATCCTGCCAAGGATTGGGTGAGTGGATGTATCTCTCTACTGGTTCTGGAGGCGGCTTTGTACCCAGAGTGCTTCAGCCTGCCAAGGATTTGGTGAGTGGATGTATCTCTCCGCTGGTTCTGGAGGGGGCTTTGTGCCCAGAGTGCTTCATCCTGCCAAGGATTGGGTGAGTTGATGTATCTTCCCACTGGATCTGGAGGGGGCTTTGTGCCCAGAGTGCTTCATCCTGCCAAGGATACGGTGAGTGGATGTATCTCTCCACTGGTTCTGGAGGGGGCTTTGTGCCCAGTGATGCTGCACCTGGAGTGTGGCAGTTAACATTCTCTCACCTGGGTGTTGGAGCCACGCAATGTACCTGGAACAGGTAGCATGATACTCCATGGAGGCAGAGCCACACTCCATCCTGCGGCGACTTTGGCTGCCAACTGCTGGTCGTGCCAGTGCTGGAGGTGGTTCCTCA
The DNA here is from genome assembly GCF_031143425.1 of Pleurodeles waltl. Taxonomy (NCBI): domain Eukaryota; kingdom Metazoa; phylum Chordata; class Amphibia; order Caudata; family Salamandridae; genus Pleurodeles; species Pleurodeles waltl. Next base: position 12,671,744 of record NC_090441.1, on the reverse strand, counting down.
AGTGGCGTGTCCAGGGTCCAGGACATCACCTGCAGCCTCAGGCGGCTGCCCACTGGTGATGTTGCTGACGTCCGACAGAGCGGTATCGGCTGGGCACGTGGCGGTGCAGATGGTGGTGCAGGTGGTAGTGGCTGCGGCGGAAATGCTGCTGGTGCTGGCCGTGATGCAAGTGTCTGTTGTGGTGGAGGGAGACACCATACCGTCTCTGGCAGCCTCGGATGGCTGTTCCTTGGGGAGGATGCTGCAGACTGACGTTGTGGCAGCGGCGGTGCAGGTGGCGGTGCAGGTGGCGGGGCAGGTGGCGGTGCAGGTGGCGGTTGTTGCGGCGGTGGTGACTGTGGTACAGGTCGCTGCCATCCCTGACGAAATGGTGGTCACCAGCCCCTCACCAGGAGGCATCGTGCCCTGAGGTGACTTGCCCTTTGTCTTGTGGCCCTTCCTCACCTTGGCAGTCGCTGCTGGGACCTTGGCACAATCCTCTATGTGTCTGGGCGAGGGCTTGCTGGGTGGGTGGTGTGACTTTTCCCTGCTGGAAGCCGGGCCCTTTTTGACCTTTGCAGGTGGCAGAATAGGGTGGTCCTTCATATCTGTAGGTGGCACACTGGCAGCTCTGAAGGGTGCCCCCTTCGATTCACCCCGACTTACACGGATCACAGCAGACGCAGATGTGGTGGCTGAGGTGCAGGGCTGAGATCTAGACATCCTGGCCCTATGGGACGTACGGGAGGGAGTAGGTGTAGGGAAGAGGTTCAAGTTAGCTAGGAATTTTTTTTTGACACACTGGGACGGGAAGATGGAGGGGGTGTGTGAGTGGAGGAAGAGGTAGTGGTTGTAGGAGGTGTACGTCTGCTGAGTTTGGGTGAAGGTGCATGGGCTGGAGGCTGTTGTGAGGTGGATGGCTGTTGAGTGGGTGTGTGCCTGCGTTTGTGTACTTTGGGAGGAGGGCTCACAGACACACTGGGAGAGGACACAGGGGACGTGTGAATGGTAGTGGGGGTGGTGATTGCACGTGAGCGGTGTGTTGTGATGGGTGTGCTGGTAATGGAGGCAGTGGCTGATGATGTAGTGCATGCAGGTGTGAGTGGAGACGAGACTGGGAGGGAGGTGGAGGACGTGGAAGAGGGGGACACAGTGGAGGAAGTGGATGTTGGTATGTGTGCATGGGTATGGTGCTTGTGTGAGTGCCTGTGGGATGTGTGGTGCTTATGTTTTCCTGAGACACTTTTGTCTGTTGATGTGTGTGCATGCTGGTCTGATGTTGTGCTTGGGATAGGCTAAGGTAGAGTGGATTGGGTCTGGTTAGTGTAAGTTGGAGGGGGTAGGCTGGACACAGGGACAATGGCTGCCATCAGTGCTGAGGCCAGAGCCTGAAATGCTCTCTGTTGGGCCGCCACACCAGAATGAATGCACTCCAGGTATGCATTTGTTTGCTGCAAATGCCTCTCAACACCCTGGATGGCATTCAGAATGGTTGACTGCCCAACAGTGAGGGATCCCAGGAGGTCAATAGCCTCCTCACTGAGGGCAGCAGGGCTGACTGGGGCAGGGCCTGAGGTGCCTGGGGCGAAGGAGATGCCCACTCTCCTGGGTGAGCGGGCACGGGAAACATGCTGAGGGGCTGCTGGGAGGGCGGTGCTGGTAGGGGTGTTGTCGGCTGTACCTGTTGTTGGGGTGGGCACAGAGGTGTCCGCCACCGCAAGGGAGCTTCCATCAGAGGGGGAGTTGCTGTCGCTGGTATCCCCTCCTGTCCCCAACGTAGAGCTCCCCTCGCCCTCCGTCCCACTGGTGCCTTCACCCTCCATGGATTCACCCTCCTGGGCCATGTGGGATGCAGCTCCCTCCGTCGCCGGTGCCTCTGCTCCTCCGCCAGATGATGCTAATGCACACAAGGACAGGGTGAGTAAACAAGAAGGGGGGAAACACAGAGGACACACATGGTCAATGCCAGCTACACCACTACCATTGGCGGACACAACACACACAGAGCTGCCCTGTGCACTAGGCCTTGCCCAACCAGTCACTATGGTAGTCACCACCCCATGGGGTACAATGCCTAATGCCAACATATGCACACCTGACACCCACAGGACCCTACACACCAGTAGCTGTCCAATTGTACCATTGGGGTAGGGGTGCTTCTGAGCCTGCAAACAAGGGAACTGCCCTGGCATGACCACCCTGGCCTAGGGGCACCCACAGCGCACACCGCCCACCCAGATCCCTCCTAAACCGCGCAGAGTCAGCTTTATGACACTGTACTCACCCCTTTGTGGCTGCTGTGATGCCCTCAAGTGCCCATCCAACTCCGGATAGGCCACCGCCAGGATGCGGAACATCAGGGGAGTCATGGTGCGACAGGCACCCCTTCCACGTTGGGAGGCCAGCCCCAGCTGGGCCTCCGCTGTCTTCTTGCTCCAGCGGCGCAGGTCCTCCCATCTCTTGTGGCAGTGGGTGCTCCGTCTGTGATAGACCCCCAGGGTCCACACTTCCTTGGCGATGGCATGCCAAATACCCTTCTTCTGGTGGGCGCTGACCTAGAGGAAAAGTGCAGGAGGAAAGGGAATTACTCACCCGTCCGGAACGTCATACTCATTGCCCACCAGTTCCCACCCATGCGCTGACGCACATACACTGACCATCCTTACGTGCAAACCTCTGCCCCCCCCCAACATGTTGCTTCCATCCACACCACTCCAAACAGGCATTGCCCACCCATCATGCTCACAGTGTACTCACCTGTTTGTCTGGAGGACCGTAGAGTAGCGTTTACTGGGGGAGGACCCCATCCACCAGTTTGTCCAACTCCTCTGCAGGGAAGGCAGGGGCCCTTTCACCAGACACATGAGCCATTGTCGCTTTCTGACTCAGGTCACAGCAGCACTTGCAGTGTAGGTCCTCTCCTATTGATGGTCAGGTATCAAGTGAGTGAACAGATAGAAAATGACATTCACGTCAGCTGCGGTGCGTACCGTCACCGCCAGCATACATGGCCATTGGCTCCTGGAACCCATAGGGCCCAATGATAACCAATGCTGAGTTGCGCGGCGGTATTCAACCCCCAACCGCGACGTTGCACAACGCCAGAGCAGTTACCTCATTTCCCCTTGTCCCTCCTCCCAAGTACGCCAGCTGCCATTTCAGGGGTGCACATGGCATGGCACCTAACTGCGTCACAGCACATATTGGCACATATACGAACTAACTATTTCACACACTGATTTACTAACTTTACTGCAGACACAGTTGTGCTACCTATGTGGTAAATGACCCTCTGCTCACCGTTCTCCTCCATAGGCTACAACCGGTGGGGCAGATGATGAGATCGCGGCATCCTCCGGTGTACAGACCCCTGGTGGACATGTCGACTATGGAAGACAGACACATAATCACATACAGACTTGATTGTGCCACAATCCAAGACCTGTGTGCCCAACTGGAGCCAGACCTGATGTCATCTATCCGCCAGCCCACAGGTATCCCCCCTCGAGTGCAGGTCCTGTCAGTGCTCCATTTCCTGGCAAGTGGCTACATTCAAACTACAGTGGCCATGGCATCAGGAATGTCTCAGCCAATGTTTTCTAACATGTTGTCCAGAGTGTTGTCTGCCCTGCTGAAACACATGCGCAGCTACATTGTGTTCCCCCAGGTGGAGGATTTGTCCACAGTGAAAGCTGACTTCTATGCCCTGGCACATATCCCCAACATCATTGGTGCCATTGATGGTACACATGTGGCATTTGTCCCCCCCGCAAAAATGAACAAGTGTACAGAGATAGAAAAAGCTACCATTCGATGAATGTGCAAATGGTGTGTTTGGCGGACCAGCACATCTCCCATGTGAATGCCAAGTATCCTGGCTCTGTGCATGATGTCTATATCTTGCGGAATAGCAGTATCCTTTGTGTGATGGCCAACTCCAGAGGCACCGGGTGTGGCTAATGGGTGAGCCCAAGGCCCCCACATAGTATGAGTAGGTGTCTGGGTATGGGGTAGTCCCTAAGGGTTAGTGTGTGTCTAACAGTTATCCCTCGAAATTTGCAGGTGACTCTGGTTACCCCAACCTCTCATGGCTACTGATCCCACTGAGGAATGCCAGGACAAGGGCAGAGGACCACTACAATGAGGCACATGGCCAAACTAGGCATATTATTGAGAGGACGTTCGGCCTCCTAAAGGCCAGATTCCAGTGCCTCCATCTCACAGGTGGCTCCCTATACTACTCACCAGAGAAGGTGTGCCAGATAATCGTGGCATGCTGCATGTTGCACAACCTGGCATTGAGTTCGCCAGGTGCCTTTTCTGCAGGAGGATGAGCCTGGTGATGGTCTTGTGGGAGCAGTGGAGCCTGTGGACAGTGAGGAAGAGGAGGCAGAGGAAGAAGATATTGACAACAGAACGAACATCATCATGCGGTACTTCCAGTGACACACAGGTAAGAGACTGTAACTCCTCACATTCCAGAATACTGTAGGACATTGCACATGTCAGCTTCTTCACCTCTGTCTATGGGCACTGACTGTTCCCTTTGGATTTACTTTTTGAAGATCTGGGTACCACATTCTGCCTTCTGCTATATGTAGTGCTGGCCAACAACTGTCATACATTGGTATGAGTAAATGAACATTTACATTGCTATTTGTTGCTAATGTTGTAATAATACATTTGTGAAAGATCAGACTGACTCTAGATTGGTTTGTGATTAAAGGGTGTTTATTTAGGGGCCAATGAGTATAGGGGTATGTGCAAGGGGCTGGGGGTGATGGTGGAGGAAGGTCCATAGTAGAGTCCAGTCTCTTGTTATCACAGGTGCATTGTCCAATGGGGCATAGGAAGAGGAGTAATGGCAGTTCTAGGTGGACAGGGTGACAGAGTGGGACAGAAGGGTGACAATCAGGAGAGTCTTATTTCCTGGCGGCGGTCTTAGCAGTGTTCTCTGTCTTCTGCCTGGATCGCAGCGACCGTTTGCGGGGTGGTTCTCCTTCTGCAGGGGGTGGGGTGCTGGTGGCCTGTTGATCCTGTGGCGGGGCCTCCTGTCCACTAGCGCCGGTGGAGGTGGAAGGCTGTTCATCGGTTTGGCTAGTGTCAGGGGCCCTTTGTTGTGCCACTGCCTCCTTCATGGTCTTGCCCATGTCAGCCAGAACCCCTGCTATGGTGACCAGGATGGTGTAGATTTTGGTGAGGTCACCCCTGATCCCCATGTAGTGTCCCACCTGCAGCCGCTGGGTCTCCTGAAACTTGGCCAGTACCGTGCCCATGGTCTCCTGGGAATGGTTGGATGCTCCTATGATGTTGGAGAGTGCCTCGTGGAGAGCAGGTTCCCTGGGCCTGTCCTCCCCCTGTCGCACAGCAGTCCTCCCAGTTTCCCTGTTGTCCTGTTGCTCTGTCCCCTGAACCGTGTGCCCACTGCCACTGACCCCAGGTCCCTGATCATCCTGGGTTAGTGGGTTTGCCTGGGGTCCCTGTAGCGGTGGACACACTGGTGATTGACGTGTCTTGGGGATAGTGGCATGGGCCCGCTGGGTGGGTGCTGTGCTGGTGTTTCCTGAGGGGGGAGGTTCTGTGGTGGAGTGTGACTGTGGCAGGGGAACCGACTGTCCAGAGGTCCCAGATGGGCCAGGCTGGTCATCCTGATCCAGGCGTGCAGAGCTGCTGTCATCAGTGTGGGCCTCTTCTGTGGGGGGACTGGATATGGCTGGCACCTCCTGTCCAGTGACGTTGGGTAGGGGTCCTGTTGGGAGTTAAATGCATTGTTATTGTATCTGTGTGTGCCATCTTGTGCAATGGGTGTGTTCCCCTGTATTAATGTGCTTGCACTGTCGCCTTCGCCTTGTGTGATTGGTGATTATGTGGGTTGGGTGAGTCTCTCTACTGGGCATGCTGTGGTGATGGGTGTCCATGCAGGTCTGTGATGGGGGTCCATGCATTGTTGTTGCATGCAGGGCTTGGTATTGGGATGGGTGGGTTGTGATGGTGGGGTATATGTGAGGTGTTGGAGTGATGGGGGTGAGGGTAGGTGTAGGGGTTTGTGATGGCATGCAGGTAGGGCGGGGTATAAAGTAGTAAAGATTTGACTTACCAGAGTCCAATCCTCCTGCTACTCCTGCGAGGCCCTCAGGATGCATGATCACCAAGACTTGCTCCTCCCATGTTGTTAGTTGTGGGGGAGGAGGTGGGGTCCACCTCCAGTCCTCTGCACAGCAATCTGGTGTCTTGATACCACGGAACGTACCTTCCCCCGTAGGTCGTTTCACCTCTTCCTGATGTCATCTCTGGTTCTGGGATGCTGTCCCACTGCGTTGACCCTGTCGATGATTCTCCGCCATAGATCCATCTTCCTTGCAATGGAGGTCTGCTGCACTTGTGATCCGAATAGCTGTGGCTCTACCCGGATGATTTCCTCCACCATGATCCTGAGCTCCTCCTCAGAATACCTGGGGTGTCTTTGAGGTGCCATGATGTGGTGTGAGTGATGTGTGAGGTGCTGTGTTGGGGTGTGTGCTGTGAGGTGCGTGGATGGTGTATGTGTGATGGTGTTCTGTGCCTCTGGATGACGGTGTTGTCTTTGCTTTTCTCTCTCTCTGCTTGTTCAACTATTTTTGCTGTAAGAGGTTGTGGGTAATGTGGGTGTTTATGTTATAGCGGTTAGGGTGTGTGGGTGTGGTGTGTGTGTCAGGTGTGTGTATTTTGAATTGTCCAATGTGGTGTAGTTTTGTAAGTGTGTGTGTATTTTGAGCGCAGCGGTGTGTACCGCCAATGGTTTACTACGTTGAAAGACCGCCACACTGATTTGTGGGTCGTGATACTGTGGGCGTATTCCTGTTGGCGTGACGGTGTGGGTTTTGCTATCGCCAGTTTATCACTGACCTTTGGTGTGGCGGACTTGTGTGGGTGTCTGTATAGTGGCGGATTTCTCTGTGTGGGTCATAATACCCGTAGCGAAATACCGCCGCGGTCACGGTATGTTGCCGCCCGTCGGCACGCGGTAAGCGGGATTTTCAACCAGGGTTGGAATGAGGGCCATAGTCATGATAGCAAAAAGATGAATGATATATACGCCATACAAGGAGCAGGGTTTGCTCCTACTAATGCTTTACAACAACAGGCATTAAACTGGTTACACACACAAATCTTACCAGGTCATCCAGGTGAAAAGAAGACTTTTGAGCTTATTCAGCGACACCTTTGGTAGCCTACACTTGTATCTGATACCAAACAGTTCGTACAAAGATGTAGTATTTGTGCACAAAGCAAAGACATACATCAGGCACCCACAGGGCTATTGACTCTGCTTCCTGCTCCATCATTTCCCTAACACACCCTTTCCATGGATTTCATAACAGACTTGCCCAAGACAGAGTTAGGTCACACAGCAGTTATGGTCACTGTAGATTTGCTATCCAAGAAGGCTCATTTTACTCCATTACAAGACTTACAAACTTCTAGGGAACTAGCAGATGTCTTTTTACGATCAATAATACATTTACCTGGTCTTCCATCAATAGTAGTATCTGATTGTGACCCTCAGTTTGATTCAAGGTTTTGGAAAGCATTGTGTGGGGTTTTAAAACTGATGTTCAATTGTCCACTGGTTATCATCCCCAGATGGACTGCCAGACAGAAAGAGTAAACCAGTGTCTAGAACAATATATAAGATACCAGGTGTTAAATAGTACTGCGAATTGAGACAATTATATTTGGGCTACAGAATTCACCTACAGCAATTCAAAGCATAGATCCACTAAGGTGTCACCTTTTCAATGTAATTATGGTTTTCATCCTAGTTTTTTGTTATTTCCTTCTTCCTCAGCCTCGGCGGTATCTGCGGTTCAAAAGTATTTGGAACAGATTAAAGATTTTCAGATTATCACAAAGTAATTTGGAACAAGCCAAACTTATTTATAAAAGGAATGCTGATTGGCATCAATGACCAAGTCCTGAACATCAGGTTGGCGATCAAGTATGGCTATCTACAAGACATATTGGTTTGAAAGGACCTTGCAAGTTTCAACCACGGTATATAGGCCCATACCTAATTGTTAAGAAGGTCAATAAGGTTGCTGTGAAACTGGAGTTGCCGCCAAAAGTGCGATTGAATGCAGTGTTTCATGTGTCTTTATTTAAACCAGTTGTTCCAGGAACTGCTTTTCAGCCAAAACCCCTTGCTATTATTATGAACAATGAACCAGAGTTTGAAATTGAAGCAATATTGGACTCAAAGCGAATATGTCACAAGTTGTATTATGTGATTCACTGGAAAGGGTATGACTCGGACGATCGCACCTTGGAACCTGCAGGTCATGTACAATCCCCTTGCCTCTTATGTATCTTCCATCACTGATATCCAAATAAACCAAAGCCTGTGGGTGGCAGTACAGTGGAGGGGTGTACAGTCGGGAGTGCCAAAATGCAGGACCCCAGGCATGCGGTTCCTTTAAAGGGTGGAGCATGTAGCCTTTAAGGCCTCTCATTGTTCTGGAAATCGTGCTGGCGTCCTGAAGCTTACCTGAATCCGGCTGCCCTTGTGGTGTCTTCAGCATTGTGCGGTCTTCAGGGAGTCCGTGGAGTTGTTGTCGTGTTCACTGCTTTTCCTGCATCAGGTCCAGTGGGGTTTCCTTCTCTGCTGTTGTCACCTCAGAATTCATCAAGACCTAAAGAAAGAGAGATAGAAACAACATATAACTCCATCCACTCAGGCTCCCCTACAGACCCCTGCCCCCACCACATTTTCAACAAGGCCAGCCAAATCATCGCTCCCCAGCTCTGCGCCGCCATCAACAGTTCCTTCGACACCGCAACCTTCCCAGACATTTGGAAGCACGCCGAAGTCAACGCGCTCCTCCAAAAAACCCAAAGCAGACCCGGAAGACCTCATGAACTACCGTCCCATCTCTCTTCTCCCCTTCCCCGCAAAGGTCATTGAGAAGATAGTCAACGCCCAACTGTCTCACTTCTTAGAAGAAAACAACATACTTGACGCCTCCCAGTCTGGATTCCAGAAGAACCACATCACTGAGACCGCCCGCATCGCCTGCACAGACGACATCAGGACCAGAGTGGACAAGGGCGAGACCGTCGCCCTCATCCTCCTATACCTCTCCGCAGCATTCAACACTTTATGCCACCAGATCCTCCGCGCACGCCTTTTTGATGCCGGAATTCGACACAACGCCCTGGACTGTCTCACCTCCTTCCTCGCCGAAAGAACCCAAAGAGTTCGCCTCCCTCCCTTCCGGTCTCCAGCCACCAAGATCATCTGCGGGGTCCTCCAAGGATCCTCCCTCAGCCCCACCCTCTTCAACATCTACATGGCCCCTCTCGCCAAGATCCTCCGCCCCCACGGAATCACCATCATCTCTTATGCAGACGACACCCAGCTCATCTTCTCCCTCACCAGGAACCCAGCCACTGCCAAGATAAACCTGCACGCCAGACTCCTCCACATCGCCAAGTGGATGACAGCAAGCCACCTCAAACTTAACTCAAACAAAACAGAAATCATCATCTTCGGCCCCAACAAGACAGCATGGGATGACTTCTGGTGGCCCGCCACCCTCGGACCACCCCCACCACCCACGCAAGATACCTTGGCATCATTCTAGACTCATCTCTCTCCATGGCCCAGCACATCAACACCATATCGTCCTCCTGCTTCAACACCCTTCGCGTGCTACGCAAGACTTTCAAATGGATTCCTTTAGAAACAAGAACGGTCACCCATGCCCTCATCAGCAGCAGACTGGACTACGGCAAAGCCCTCTACGCAGGGACCACAGCCAAGCTTCAAAGAAAATTCCAGCGAATTCAAAACGCAGCCGCACGTCTCATCCTCAACCTCCCTCACCACAAACACATATCCACCCACCTCAGACCCCTACACTGGCTGCCCATCAGCAAAAGGATCATCTTCAAAGTCCTCGTCCACGCTCACAAAGCCCTCCACGACACTGGACCGGCCTACCTCAACGAACGAGTAAACCTCCACATACCAACTCGACAGCTCCGCTCCACTGACCTCGCCCTCGCTACAGTCCCCCGCATCCAACACATCACCTCTGGCAGCAGATCCTTCTCCCACCTCACCGCCAAGACCTGGAACTCCCTCCCCACCAACCTACGCAAGACCCAGGACCTCCTAATTTTCAAAAGCAACTCAAGACATGGCTTTTTGAGCAGTAACTGGCAAACCCCCTCCCCCTCGACAGCGCCTTGAGACTCTAACGGGTGAGTAGTGCGCTTAAGAAATTTTTTGATTGATTGATGAAAAACCTGATATATTCTTTCAATGGTAATGCACTTATGGCGCAAAAGTGCATTTAAAAGATACTTACGTAATGGATCTTTTCTGAACGTACTTCTTGAAAGTAGACTGCGAACTGGATACATAACAAAATTATACAAAAAGAATAATGATTATTTTCTCGCACTAATTGAGCAAACTATAAACTGTTAAGTTTTTATATTACATGACTGCATATGATTTGGAACTGACATTGTTTGATGGAGAATGAGTATAAAAGGTTCAATAAGATAACTGTTTATGTTGTTTAGGATATATGTTTATGTGTTGTACTCAGAACTGAGGTTGCCTTTTAGTTTTTGGAGATCTGCAAGTTTCCTGGAATCATTTATTACTCAGCACACTGAAGTCAAATAGGTATGTGTGAGTTAGGCAGCACAACATTTGCATTTATGGTTATTTAGGCATTCTACATTACAAAGGTCTCTGTTTATTTTATGGATACTGTGACTATATGTTTTGAATTTCATTCTTGCACCAGAGAGTTGGAGGAGGGGACACTAGGTACTTAAACTCAGTAATGCACAGTAACGTTTACATTCTCACTTAGTAGCCAACTAGTAGGGAATTACAAGTAAAATCAGAAGACACTGAGGTGGCAACCTGGTGACGATGCCTATCTGCTTCTGTCCTCTCTTCCTGGTGGGCCAGGCTGGGTCTTGACATTGTTGGAACTTCTTAACCTGCAGGGATGTTGTGAATTTTCATTGGCTTGTTTCACTCCTGCGAAAAGATCACAGGGGAAAGCCTTACAATATAGATTACATGAAAACCAAAATGTAAAAATCTGGATTATACATCATATGTGTTTTGAGCTACATATAAAGTAACCTAAGAATAAAGAGATAATTAATAGTATGATCAGACCTTCCAGTGGCTTTTTAGTGATTACGCAAACAGTTAAAATTACACACATGCAAACTTTAAAAAAAGCAGGTGAAGAGATGTCCTAAAAAGAACAACATTACTTAGGAAATGTGCACAAAATATACCACACATTCAACCGAACACAGCAGAAAGGAGGAATACAACATGATTTGTGAAACTGATTACATCAATTCAATTAAATAAACAGAAAGTGACAAAATAGTAAATAAAATAAGGACATTTTAATACATAGCATAAAATAGAGATTGACAAATGCATAACACTTTAACCTATTTGCATATGTGGAAGAAAAGAGAGAATGACCAACGTCACATTGCAATATTGTTTCCAGTTACAAAAACAATGCATTATGGTAGTTGTTGTGATTTCAATTCACCATTAAAACACTTGCAAAATTGCAAGTTGGACATTCCTAGTACAATATATGAAGTGAAGATGAACACACAATTCCTAAATAATTCAATATGTGAAATATGGTAATAGGAGAGAAAACACTTAGAGGCACTATACCTTCATGGTATAATAGATGGAGTATTGAACTTTTTATCTTAACTACAACAAAATACATTCAGGTAAATGGAAAAACAAGCAAAAGCAAGAAATGTTCAATGAAGAACCACACACATATTGCCCAGTAGTAGATAGTACCATAATGTGACTAATTTGATGATAACAATAGATGAGAATAAATGTAATTGGTTTTAAATGTTTTACAAAGGTGCAAAACACATTATCAACAGATAACGAAAGAACAGAAATGACATTTATGTTTAGGGAGACATTCAAAAGTGTATCTTACCAGTCTCCACTCCACCAGGGATTTCTCTCAAGTCTTCAGGATGTAGAATCTCCAAGACCTTCTCCTCTTAGGGAAAAAGTTGTAAGGGGGGCTGGGAGGACCACCACCACAAATCCTCTGGGCCTTCAGGTGACGTTTGGAGCCCAAGGAATGCACTCTCCCTTGTTGGTCATTCTACCTCTTCCTAATTTCCTCTTGTGTGCGCAGGTTGTTTGCTACAGCATTCACTCTGTCAACTATTCTGGACCACATTTGCCTTTTCTGAGGTATGGTTGTATTTTGTACTTGGGCTCCAACAATTGTGGCTCTACTCTAATGATTTTATCCACCATGACTGACAATTCTCCCTCTGTAAAATGGGCATTTCTCCTCCTTGGTATGAGTATATAAAATTGAATGTAACAGAGGACCCACAAGTTAAGGAAAAATAAATAAACAACTGAAAAATTAATAGAGGGAGAAAAAACAAAAATAACGTGACTTCGGTGTGGCACAATGGTGCTGTGCAGTGAAATGGCAAAGGATCATGGTCTGAAATGGAGTGTGTTTTATTGTGTGGTATGCAGGTGTAATCAATTAGCCAAAAGACATCAGGGGCCGTATTTATACTCTGGTTGCGCCGAATTTGCGTCGTTTTTTTCGACACAAATTCGACGCTAAACTAACGCCAACTAACGCCATATTTATACTATGGCGTTAGACGCTTCGGGCGCCAAAGTGCCCGGAGTGAGCGTCATTTTTTAGCGTGAACCCCTTCCTTGCGTTAATGAGATGCAAGGGAGGCGTTCCCGTCTTAAAAAATGACTCCCAGGCCTTTACGTGGTATTTATACTCCCGGGCAAAAATGACGCCCGGGAGTGGGCGTGGCCAAAAACGGCGCATTTGCGCCGCTTTTTAACGCCTGGGTCAGGGATGGCGTTAAGGGACAAGTGGGCTCAAAATGAGCCCACAGTGCCCTCCCCTGCCCCCAGGGACCCCCCCTGCCACCCCTGCCCACCCCAGGAGGACACCCAAGGATGGAGGGACCCATCCCAGTGAAGTACAGGTAAGTTCAGGTAAGTATAATTTTTGTTATTTTTCAAATTTTTTTGGGTGGCATAGGGGGGCCTTATTTGTGCCCCCCTACATGCCACTATGCCCAATGACCATGCCCAGGGGACATAAGTCCCCTGGGCATGGCCATTGGGCAAGGGGGCATGACTCCTATCTTTACAATGATAGGAGTCATGTTGATGGGGGATGGGCGTCGAAAAAAAATTGCGCAAGTCGAGTTACGACGATTTTTTCGACGTAACCTGACTTGCCCCATTTTAAGACGCCCATACGCCATTTTCCCCCTACGCCGGCGCTGTCTGGTGTACGTGGTTTTTTTCCACGCAAACCAGGCAGCGCCGGTCTGCTTGCGCCGGCTAACGCCATTCCATAAATACGGCGCCCGCATGGCGCTTCAGAATGGCGTTAGACGGCGCAAAAATTTTTGACGCTAAACTGCGTTAGCGCAGTTTAGCGTCAAAAAGTATAAATATGGGCCCAGGTGTGTGCTGCTAGCATCCATCCAATAGCCTCTGACATAGTACAATGTTGAGTGGGTCCCACCACTTCCACCATCAGGAATCCGCAGCTAGAACAATGCCAGCACAACGGTGAAATCTAAATACGTTGGTGCAGTCCTACCACCCTGACGGTGACTGAGTACTGGGAAGCCCTGTTTCTGGAGCAACTATGCGCTTTATAAATTCCCCTAACATAGCATAACAGAACATAACATAACATACTGTTAGCCAGCACAGCAGTCCGCCGCATCAGCAGCAGGAATCCATCTACACGACAGACTACACTGTGTCGACGTGGACAGAGGTTCAGCCGCCATAAATCTAAATACAGCAGTCGGAATTAACTCAGCTTGACAGAGTACTTCAAACCACTGCCACATAGGGACGATCAAACTCCTGTCAAGGTCTAAATCAGGCCCAGAGTGTTTGTGAATACCTGTGCCAGGTGCAGGCGTGAATGGAAGTTGCTGGTTCACATTAGTAAATAAACGAATAATAATTTAGTTATAATCACCAATCACTGCCATGCAATAATAACACTCAATAAATGATTGTCCAGTCAGTTCTTTTCTTTAGAAAAGGAGAAGTATATTTATTACACATGCACTACTAAATGCTATGCAATAATTTACAATTAAATTTACAAATATTCATTGGCAGATGGAACATACCATAGCTGACATTGTACAACTAATGTGACCCTCTAGAGGGGTCACCCAGATATTTCAAGAGTGTTCAAACAGCCTTGGTGTTATCAGGACATTGCCTTGGCATGAAACATTGTCATATGTTCAATAATGATAAATCAATAAAACATATGCAATATTCATGTAAACCCAATAGAAACATTTGTCAAAGAAAACCTTTTGCATTTGGGCATTCTTCCTCGATTGTAATGGTCAAAACAGCCCCTAGGGTGTACCACAATGGAAAGAAATTGCATTTTGGAATGTAAGCATATGAAACCAATAGGGAGAAGCACATTTTAGAATAACCTTACATTCAGCCTCTAGAGGGCATAACCACATAACATATCATCATAATTCAATTACGTTCAAGGCATTACACTGAAATTATATATTTGATACCTAGAAGGTGTAATACATAAATTCTCAGTCCTTCCAGACCTTTTAAAACGTTATTATACAAAATGCCCCTAGAGGACAAACTCCCAGCTGTAGAGCAACTGCTCCAGCCATGGGAAAGCTTAAAAATGCAATTAGAACTAGGGAAGGTGATGATTTTGCCCCCCCCCCCCAAACTTAGAGTGGGGATCCAGGAGGAAAGAGCACATTGTGCAAAAGACTTTGGCAGTGGTCCCATCCTCCTAGGACCACAGGAGGATGAGTGACGCCTCCTGCCGGGGGAGCGCAACCCCCCATCCTGGAAATCCCAGAGAAGAGCGACAGCGATTCCCTCATGGTTAATAAGTCCGCCCAGGGGATGGGGTCCCCGGGTGGGATACGAGCATGGGGAGAGGGCCCTAAGCAGCACCCTCTTACCCTACAATTAGCCCTGTAATTTTCTTGCACTGTCCCCCGGGCTCTGGTCCATCCCGGGGGAAATTAATAAAATGGTGACAGAGCCCCACACGCTTCAATCGAGGAATTGGGTCAGAGATCACTAAACTTAAAAATGCAACAAGCCTCCTTACCTCCAAAGTGGTGTAGTCCTCCACTGGTTTCCCTTGCTCCTTGTGTACTTTTCCTTTAGGCTTTATTGGAGAGCACAGAAAAGTCCAGGGTTTCCCCCAACTGGTCCTCATGGGGAGTAAGGGGGCCAACTTTACTGGAGGCGAGTTTGTCGCAGAGGTCCTGTGACGGGAGGATGCTGGTGGCTTCGGAGGGTGGATCTGTGAACTCGTTGATGACTAAGAAGAGTTCCTTCGAGTTGTGTGCGGAGGAGCGGATGCGCTACCAGAGTGCTTCCTTCCTTGTGTTCTTGATTTTTCTTTTGGTGGGCGGCGGTTGTAGCTCTGAAAGAGGCAAGGCCTTTGCTGGATTGGCTGTTCCTCCATTTTTTCTCTAAACGTCTGCGGGTACGCTTCGATTCTTGGAGTTTGGTGGTGAACCAGCTGGCCTTTTTAGGTACGTGTTTGGTACGATGTCAGCCAGAGAGGGGGTGGAGTGTTGGCGCATTCGGTGATCCATGCGTTGAGATCGCGCGCTGCTGTTTTGGCGTCGTCAGAGGGGTCAGGGAGGGATTCGGTGAGTGATGAGGTGAGATGCTCGTTGCTGATTTTGTTCCATTTCCTGTGGGGGGGTCATGGAGGTGCAGATGCGGCTGATGGGTGCGGTGATTGTGAAGTGTATGCAGCGGTGGTCGGTCCAGTCTGGGGTGGAGATGGTCTTGATGGTGAACTGTTCGCTTGAGGTGAAGATGGGGTCCAGTGTGTGTCCTGCGATGTGTGTGGGTGTGGAAACCAGCTGTCTTAGGCCAAGGGTGTCTAGGTTGTCGAGTAGGGCGGTGGTGTTTGGGTAGGTACAGTCCTCGAGGTGGAAGTTCAGGTCGCCGAGAAGAAGGTAGTCGACTGACGCCAGGACCTGGGGGTCGCGATGTCTACGACTTCGTCTGTGAAAGTTGGGCGGGGGCCAGGTGACCTGTACACCAGGGTGCCGCGGATGGAGGAGTTGTGGTTGGAGTGGACCAGGAAGTGAAGGTGTTCCATGGTGGTGCAGTGATCTTCTTGGACCGCCTTGACATATAGTGAGGACTAGTGTACAATGGCGAGTCCTCCACCTGGGCGGGAGGGCCAGTCCCTCCCTAGGATGCTGTAACCGTCGGGAATGATGATGGCGATGTCTGGACCAGAGGTCGGGTTGGTCCAGGTCTCGGTGAGGAAGGCGAAGTCCGGTCGGGTGGTGTTGATCAGGTCCCAGAGTTCGGTGGGGTGTTTGTGGAGGGAGCAGATGTTCAGGAGCAGGCAGTTGATGAAGTTGTGGAGGTTGTTGGTATGTTTGTGTGCAGGGAGTACCTTCGGTTTGTTGAGGTTGTCTCTGAAGTTGCAGTTATTGCAGGTTAAAGGTCCGTGGGTGTCCATGGGGGATATGGTGCAGCAGTTGTTGAGACGTCCGGCGTTGAGGCAGAGGAGGGTCTCGGAGTTGTAACGGAGGCAGTCCAGGGGGTGCCTTGGACGCACCAAAGGCGCGGCCACGCTGCGGCCACCATTAAGAAGGGTAGGGGTGTGAGGGAGCAGTCAGCTGGGAGGCGGGAGGGCGACAAAGGTGCTTCGGGGAGGGGGGCAGAGGAAGAGAGGAGAAAGGAAAAAGCACTAGGGAAAAATGAGGTATGATAGAAGAAAAAGGCAGAAAATGCAAGAGTCAAAGAGCAACAGAGAGAACAAAAGAAAAGGAAAATACTCACTTGTGAATGCCACAAGACCCCCAGGGATGAGGCCCTGAGACGAGCCTGCAGTGGAGGAGTGCCTCGAACAGAGAGACAGGAGACTCTCAGTTCGGCCCAAGCAAGAGGTAGCAGCAGCCAGAGGAGCTGGGGAGGGCAGCAGACGCTGACTAGGAGGTCAGTGCAGTTGCCCTCTCACAGCTCTGGGACCGCCATTAATAAGGGGAGGGGAGCAGGGGAAGCAATCAGCTGAGAGGTGGGAGGGCAGGAAAGGTGCTTCGTGGGGGAGGGAGGTGCAGAGGAAGAGGGGAGAAAGGAAAAAGCGCTTGGAAAAAAACAGGGATGTTAGAAGAAAAAGGCATAAAATGCAAGAGTGAAAGAGCGACAGAGAGAAGAAAAGAAAAGGAAAATACTTGTGATGGCCACTAGACCACCAGTGATGAGGAGCAGGGACAAGCCTGAGGGCGGAGGAGGGCCTCGAACTTAGAGACTCTCAGTTCATCCCAGGCAAGAGGCAGAGGCAGCAGAAGCCAGAGGAGCTGGGGAGGGCAGAAGACGCTGACCAGGAGTTAACATCCATTGAGACCAAAACAAATGTTCTAATGGAGATGGCGCAGCCGGGACCAGTAACTTCTGCACCCTTGCAACCTTGTAACAATGTCTTAACTTTGTTGACCACTTTTCTGCCTGTGAATAGCCACTTGACCAGACAGAACAGACTAGCACATGGTGACCCGGATTTTCACACCAACCACTCCATCCAGCCTTAATTAAGATCTGCTATGCAATGGCCAAGGAACAGCTTCCAGAAGGGCCACAGCTAAGACTGCTACCGTACACTGGCATTTGACATTCTAAGGTGAGGGATCTGTAGTTAGAAGTATATATGAGGTTAATCATACATACCTTTGGTAATTCTCTTTCTGGTGGATACTCTATATAACCTCTAATTCTTTACCACCCTCCCACCTCTCCTTTCTGTGAAGGGGCCACTTTTTAACATCTAAAAAGATCCCAAGATAGAGATCAGCACACTGGTGGCAACATTTATTCACAGACTGTGTAGAATAGTAAGATGGTTTCTTCAAAATAAATCCTCTGACTGCGAGCTCAGATAACGAAGTTGTCTGTTTAATCAGGGTCCACGACAGTCATCAGAAACAACCGTACAGCTTGAGCATCAAAACAGGAATCAAGCCCACGGATCTAGAACCCAGCAATAGGTTCCATTCCAACAGTATGGAACCTACTACGATTAAAAGTAAATACTACCATAGATAAGGATTAATGAACGGGTAAAACAGAATAACAAAATACAATACTAAAATACTAATATAACTAAATATTAAAGATAACTTAAAAGATAATAATATAAATAAGTATTACATAATACAGATTACTTCACCTACTACATCACCTTCCCCCTTAACAACAAAAATAAATAGTGACATTATATAAACTTAGTCTAATATGTAATCATCAAACTTTGAGGGAACTCTGACAAGTCTGTGACTACGCGTATACACAGGATCAGCTGCAGGACACGGAGAATTAATGAGTTCATGTTCGTCACAAGAGTTCTCCAGTTGACACGGATTGCTTCTACTTCCATGAGTTTTCCGTGCAGGATCCTCTATAAAAGTGCTACTAGAGCTGGCATCATCTTCTCGCCCAGCATAAACGTGTTTAAAAATGTCTGCTTGTTGCAAGGATATGGGAACAACACAATTCCTGTTCCACCATCCTTTGCCTTCCAGAAGAACAGAATACTTAGTAACTTTAATCACTTTAGCAGGTAGAGTAAACTTTGATATACCTTTTGACACTTTGTATGGTTTTTTAATTAAAACCCAGTCATTCACATTAATATGAATATCATAAACACCTCTTCTTGAGTCATAATCATGTTTCTGCACCATCTGTTTTTCATTAACTCTTTGTCTCAACTCACTCAAATCCACATTTGTATCTATATTACACAAAGGAGACATCCATCTTGGACATAAGCGGGATCTAGATTCCCTCCCCCTAAGTAGCACAAAAGGAGAAATACCAGTAGTAGAATGTGGTGTATTTAAATATGCCCATATTTTTTCATTCAAAAACTCAACTACATTACGATTAGTTGCTATGGCTGTCTGAATACCTTCTTTCAAAATGCGGTTGGCCCTTTCCACTAAGCCATTTGAAGCTGGACTATATAAGGATACGCGTGAATGTTTAATGTCGAAACTAGTCATAAAATTTCCAATCTTGGAAGAAGTAAATTGTACCCCATTATCGGTAATAATAACAGACGGTGGGCCTTCTACAGAGAATAAGAACGATAAGAACGAAATGACTGAATCTGTGTCAGCATGCGCAACAAAAGTATAATAAATCCACTTCGAAAAATAGTCTATGGCAACTATCATATAACTCATGTTCTTGGGTAACATGTGAAATGGACCTGAAAAATCAATAGCAATATTTTCCCAAGGAGCACTAGGAAAAGGCATGGTATGTAATGGTTTGGTGTGACATTTCCAATGTTTATCAGACACTACACAAAAAGAACACTGACTTACAAAATCTGCTACTTGTTTGTCAAGACCCGGCCACCAGTACTTTTCCTTGAGCCTCCTGCATGTGGCTGAAATGCCTAGATGACCTTCGTGTGCAGCTTTTATCAAAAGAGGTTTCAATTCATACGGCGGAATGCAAACTGAACCCCTCATGCAGACCCCATTTTCACACGACAACTCTGAAGCCAGCTGACAAAATGTGTTGAGCTCCCCACTAAACTTCCTGTTGTTAGGCCAACCATGTTTAATGTGGAACATTACTTCAGACAATAAAGTATCCTTGGACATGCTCAAATTCCAATCCTGCTCAGAGAAAAGGCCTTCCGACGCAGAAACAATGTCTAAAGTTCCAACTACACATTCTATATCATCATCCTCAGTATTAGACTGAGACAAAGGCAAAGGCAAACGAGAAAGACAGTCTGCCCTAACATTTTTACCACCAGGAAGATACTTGACATCCAAATTGTATTCTTGTAATCGGGAAAGTAGCCTAAATAATCTAGCAGATGCTTTTCCTAAACCATTTCCATCCATAAGATATACGAGAGGTTTATGATCTGTGTATAAAGTACAACTCATGCCCCAGATATAAGTTTTAAATTTATGAACTGCCCAGACACAAGCTAACGCTTCCCTCTCAATAGTGCTATAATTGCTTTCTGCTTCAGTGAGAGATCTGGATGCAAAAGCAATAGTATGTTCTTGATCCCTGACCCATTGTCCAAACACTGCTCCAAGACCTTTAAGACTAGCGTCAACAGTAATAAATGACTTAGCAGAAGGTATGAAAGATTTTAACGCTGGAGCTGACACAACAATTCTTTTGATGGCAGCAAACGCATCAAGTGCTTGCTCACCCCAATCAAATTTACTACCTTTCTTCAACAAAGACCTGAGCGGTTGAACAATCATGGCATAACCTTCAACAAATCTAGAATAGTATTCACACAAACCCAAGAATGAGCGAAGCTCATCTTTGTTGGTGGGGCAAGGTGCATTGGTAATTGCTTCCAAGTTCCCTTGTTTGGGTCTGATTCCTTCTGCAGAAATAGAGTGGCCAAAATATTCCACACTCTTCACCAAAAACTTACATTTTTCGCATTTAATGGTCATGCCACAACCACTAAGAATAGTAAACACTTTATCCAAGAGAATTCTATGTTCCGCCATGTTCTCAGTGTGAATTAAAATGTCATCCTGGAAAGCACACACATTAGTAACATTGCCAAATAAAGAATCCATCAGTTTCTGGAAGACACTAGCCGCAGACGCTAAGCCAAAAGGTAATCTAAGATATTTGAAAGCGCCAAATGGTGTTACAAATGTAGTAAGATCTTGAGAACATTCACTGAGAGCAATTTGATGATACGAAGAATGTAAGTCTATTGTAGAAAAAACTTTTGAAGTACCTAAACTAGAGATCATTTCTTGAATGCGAGGAAGGGGATGACAGTCTACAAGTATATTCTTGTTAAGAGATTTTAAGTCTACACATAACCTCAAATCCCCATTCTTTTTTTTCGTGAGTACAACTGGCGAAACCCATTCCGACGAATCAGTGGAAGTTATTATGCCCTCATTAACAAGTTTATCTAAGAGACTTTTTAATTGTCCCCTCACGGAAACAGGAACTGGCCTTACTTTGTGTGCAATAGGAACAGCACCGTCTTTCAACTTAATACAATGTTCAAAACCTCTAACCATGCCAACATGATTAGCAAACACCTGAGGAAACTTATCCATAAAAGATTTAGGGAGCATGTTACATGAATCTTTTAAAATGTCATTGTCAGAATTAAGTAATGTAATCTCTAACACTTCTACAGGTAAATCTCCTAATGTAATAGGGTTGTCACATCCCGGACGAAGTATAATTCCCAATTTCGCCAAATCTTTCCACCCCACAATGTCTCTACCATTCACTGCCACATACATTTTCGTTACCGTACTTCTTTCTAAAATAGTTAGAGTGGCCAAGAAATAACCTAAGAGATCAATGTCATGATCCCCAAAAGCTTTGGGACTGATGTCAGCATCTTGTAAAATATTTGTAGACTGCCAAAACTTGCGGTATGTCACATCTGCAAGTATAGTGATAGGTGAACCTGAGTCAGCCATGACAAGTATCTCTAATGAATCAATTCTTGCCTTACAAATAGGTCCTTTGACCTTCTTGGAAGAAGGAATGTCTACTGTTAACACCATATTGGATAACTTATTCATGCAATCTTTCATCATACAACTTTTATCTGGCTTTTCCTCAGAAGTGTAAACATTGTTCACTTTCATTCGCATACTATTGAAAGAAGGTCTATATGTACGATTGATTTGTTTGCAAACAGCTTGAAAGTGGCCAACTCTATTACATTTCAAGCACTTTTTGCCCAATGCTGGACAGAATTGACTATTGCCAAAATGACCACGTGAACCACAACGGAAACATAGATCAATATTTCTAATTTGTTTCACGTTTCTATCCTTAATGTAACAGATTTCAGAATCCTCAGTCACTTGATTTAGATTTATATGTTCAGACTGTCCACCAATCACCTTGGATGTAACAATAGATCTCTCTACAGCTTTGGCTATGTCAACTGTTTCATCTAGAGAGGGATTGCGACAAGCTAGTAAACGTTCTTGAATTTTCTTAGAATAACAATGGAATACAAATTGATCTCTAATATGCACATCCACATTGCTACCAAAGTCACATCTTGCAGCGAGCACGCGTAAATTTGCCACATATTCATCAATAGACTCATCCATAGCTTGTTTACACATTGCAAAATTAAATCTCTCAAGTAAGACATTGGACTCATCTGAAAATTGTTTCCTAATTCTTTCTTTACCTTCCATGTACACATTCCACGCGGCATTATCTCCACTACTTCCACTGGGTAAAGAAATAACAGGTAGATTATCAAACACACGTTGCCCGGCCACACCGAGATGATTGAAAAGTAGGGCTAATTTTCTAGTAGGAGAAAAATCATTAGCATCAATGGCAACTAAATAATGTTAAAAAATTCTTATCCACTCACTCCACTTAATGTCAGGTTTACCACCCCTGGATAAAAATGGTGGTGGTTGAACCACTGTATGATTAGAAGCTATATTACATAACTACCAGTTCCCTACTTATCAGTACTTACTTATATCTATAATATATATATTTTTTTATATCATATTGAGAAAAGTTATGACTAAAACATGAAACCTTAAGTGAGACTCAGTGGTTCCTGTGTTCAGCTCGAGTAAACTAAAAACGATAACAGAACCAAAATAATGCTGTCCGTAATGAGTCACGTATCCAAGCAACCAAAGGCTCGTGAGAGACGGCACTCCGTATGCAACAGGTAACTAGGCAACGCTTGTAAACAAGCTCCCAGAATGTCAAAATAGAAGAAGGTTTCCGTGTATCCACCTTGCAACGTCACAGTAGAACTGTTCACGCGATTAATTGAACTCGCGCATCCACGCTGCAACGTCTCCAAATAAATCACTGTTTAAATGCAAACAGTTCACGCGCGATGAAACCGACCTGTGGAGCTTAACGCTAGACGACAAAACGTAATCATCTGAATAATAAAAACGTGTACACAGTATTGTCGGTCTAAAACTGTCTTTCTCCGACGAACTGCAAGACCTCTCCGGTGATCTGACCGCTGAGCACTGGTCGTGAACCCTTCCCAATCGATGACTCACGAACTTGAGGAATTTCTTTAACACCCCACTCCTGGTACCAATGTAGAATAGTAAGATGGATTCTTCAAAATAAATCCTCTGACTGCGAGCTCAGATAACGAAGTTGTCTGTTTAATCAGGGTCCACGACAGTCATCAGAAACAACCGTACAGCTTGAGCATCAAAACAGGAATCAAGCCCACGGATCTAGAACCCAGCAATAGGTTCCATTCCAACAGTATGGAACCTACTTCGATTAAAAGTAAATACTACCATAGATAAGGATTAATGAACGGGTAAAACAGAATAACAAAATACAATACTAAAATACTAATATAACTAAATATTAAAGATAACTTAAAAGATAATAATATAAATAAGTATTACATAATACAGATTACTTCACCTACTACAGACTGCGTCTCAGGGAAGGGAAAGGGAAATAAAAAACTGATGACAGCACACAGGTGTGGCGCTTATATGTGCAGAGTCACTGTGGAGCCACACACACCCACCTAGCAGCACGTGAGAGCAATGCTATGGAAAACATTTTCCCTTTCAATCTGGCATCAGGTGAGGAATCTGAAGTTAAAATATCCACCACATTGAGCATTTTCAAAGTAAGTTGTTCATCTCTACACTATCAATAAGCAATGTGGACAACATATTACTTTTTAGTCTCAACCTCCCAAGCAACCCAACCAGTAAAACCACGAAGTAAGGTTTCTTCAGAATGCAGAAAACTGCCAACATCAAATAACTTGTCACTTGACCAACTCACATTAAATAAAAGAGAGTGGATCATATCTCCTCTGCTCATTGACAGCCAAGTTGGCGCCATCCTGGTCTTTACACTGAATGAAAACCCTGGTGATGCCCTCAGACACTCTCCTCAACATATTCCTCCAAATCATGGCAGTACTAAAGAAATCTCAAATTATTCAACTTCACAAAACAAATACAATGTCTTCTACGCATTCCAGTCCAGATTCAGACATCAGTGCATCCAAGTGGTAAATACAGCACTCAAGTTCCCTAGCATTCACGTCACTCTATCTGCAGCCTACTGGACCTTCTTGCAGCCATTGATCGTTAGCCATTACACCGCATTCTCAAAGACTGGTTTGAATGGCATCAGAGGTTTCAGTCTTAAGTAAACAACGGATCTTAGCTTTTCCAGATGAGCTCCTCCAGCTATAAACCAATATCTATGACCATCCGAGTTTCCCATGGCTCCATCTTGCCTGCTGTAATCATCAGCCTCAACGTGGAACCCCTGTCAGTCCTAGCTGATAAGGTTGTAAAAAATCTCCAAGTGACACTCAGCTATATTTAAGTCACAATAGGGACTGACATCACTTTGATGATATACTGCTTCATCATAATCCAGACCTCAATGTCAAAGGCCTAAAGCTCAAACCTGTAAGACTGATGACAGCAAAGGGGGAAAAATACACAATGGATGTCTTCTATGAACTTTAATGGTGTAACTACACCACTCATCAACACTGTCAGCTTCAGAACAGATATCACATAAAAGGTGCAAGCCACCTGGAATCAACTGGTTTAGCTCTGGAAAGGGAAAGCCCTCCTGTATAAAACAGTTTTCTGCACAACCACCTAAACTAAAGTCTTGCCACACCTCGATGGAAACAGCCAGCTACTTGCTGAAACCCCAAAATGATAGCACCAGATAGACCTGAAGAGTGCGTTGAGGCTTCTGCCTCTCTGATTGAGGAACTAAGGACATTTGACAGTCTCTTGACACTCTCAAATGTCCACTGGCTTATTTGACTCTCCTGCATCGCCTACAAGAACTCAACTGTACTTCATATGCAAGATCTCCAAAGGGCACTTGCAGCAGCAACAATACCAGGCTCAAGTAAAGAAAGTGTATAAAGGTGATGACCAGGCACCAGCCTGTCAGCTATGCACAGAGGGGCCTACACTTAATAAGTCTTTGTGTCGCACAAAGGAATGTAGGGCAGCTCAGGGCAACACAAAGGCTTATTTGGAATTTACAAAGCCACTTAAGGCCTGTTTTACGTGGCCTTGTGTTGCTTTGTAAATAAATGGAACTCTGATGTGTTATGTTACATTTCAACTTGAGAGGTGTTCCATGGATGGAGCATGGGCTTTGCAGCCACCCATGAATTTTGCCGCATTCCTAGATTTACTAAAGCTAGTAAACCTTAGAATGTGTCACAATGCTACACCTTTCCCAATGAGGCGTAACGAGGAAACATATTTTTATTTCTCATCTTTATTCGCTCTTTCCACATGTGCTGCATTCTGCAGAACACATTAAAAAAGGAAAATGCCTCTAAAGATTGTTTTTGTCCAGGAAGATATCCCTTCACACACAAACAATCTTGCCTGTAACCCAGGCACCCCTTCACACAAAAACAATCTTGCTCGTAACACAGGCACCCTTGCACTACAGTGCAAGAGTGCCTGCATTGGGGCTAGGCAGCACAGAATGGACCAGCGCAAGAAGAAAGCAGAAATGCTCCATATCTTTGTAAATATGGAGCATTTCTGCTCTGTCCATTTCACGCCACTAAACACAGCAACTTTGTGTGCTGCCCTGCGTTGCATGAAAAATGAGTAAATATGTCTCAGTATCTTTAACTGCATAAGTCTAAATGCAGCAAGCTCACTTCCTCCACACTTTTATAAGGAATTTAACCCCAACTCTTTAAGCAACACTTCATATCTACATGACTCCCTAGATTGTGGATTCTTGCTTAATAGACCTCTGATGCCTTCCTCCTTCCTCCACTGTTTGTGTCTGTCTTGAACTCCATCCTCTGCACAGAAGCTAGTTTTGCAGTTTATGGATTTCTACACAGTTCTAAGATCTCACTGTAACTTGGTGTAAGCCAGTTTGTCTTTACAGGAGGCTATTGGGAAGTTTAACTCTTAAAAGAATCTCATTAGCGCAAGGACCGAGTTTGGTCATCCTCAAGTCACATTATGAAGATGATTACGCCCGAGTACATGTACTTCATCTATGCATAATCCAGGCTTTCACAATTTGTCACTTTGTTGTACATCCCTTAAATAAAAGCTATCATTAATCCTAAATACCCTTTGTCCATCTTCTTCCTTGCGGTCCTTACCAATTCAATTCAAAACTGACCTGCTGCATGCCCATCATGCTAAACCTGTGGAATAAGTGGATGGCACGGAACCCACGCTATCGCTGATTGGCCCCACAGTGAAGACCCTAGAAGACCAAGTCACAACCCTATGCAAAGAAGTGAGGGAGTTCTCTGAGAGGGTGGGGGATGCAGAAAGCCACTACCGGCGGAATAATATTTACTTTCTGGGCTTCCCTGAAGGGGCAGAGGACCAAATCAGGGAACTGTTCCTGGAGAGGCGGCTAACAACAGCAGTGTTTGTGGCTAAGGTCCCGAACGACTTCTCCATCGAAAGGGCACTCAGGATTCCAGCACGCACCCCCCCTTTATCCGGGATCTCCTCCTCGCCTCATTATAGCACACCTCCTCAATTATCAGGACAGGTACTGTTCTGGGCGAAGGGCCCCTGGTCCTAAAAAGGCGCTACAATCATGGCATATCCGGACTACAAGGTGGAAGTCCAGAGGAAGTGCAGCACCTTCACAGCAGTCAAGGCGCAGCTCCGCAACTTAGCCCTTTCATATCCATTGCTCTTTCCTGCCAAGCTGCGAGTGATAGACTCTGATTCTATGCACCTCTTCACAGCCCCAGAAGAAGCGTGGGACTGGCTGCACTCCAAAGGTGTACTACTTCCCACCAATGCCACTCAGAGTGAACTCAGTGGTTGGTCAGAGGGAAGACCGAAGTGCCGCCGACGCCCACGAAAAACCCAGTCCCGCTCCACAGACAAACAGGCAGCTTAGGAACAGGTGCAAGTAGTTGCCAAGGTCTCAGCTCATAGTTCCAATCGCTACCACCCCTTAGCTACAGACACTGACTCAGAGATTAGAGCTCCTGGATCAGTTGCCTCAGGAGTGGGATCTCTGATCACTACACTGGGCTCTCCTAGGAGGGGATCCCAAACCCTTAACAACTGGTCCCTGGACAATCCTGTTTGTTTTCTCTACTTGAGACACACTTCTGGGTCCTGTAACGTATGATGCCAAAACTGATTATGCCTGTGAGTGGTGGGGCATGCAACCTAGATCACTTTGGTTGGGCTCAGAGGTCTTGCTACAGATAGTAGTTTTTCTGATATAATTATGCTTGGTCTGTCCCCATGTCTGGTACATTTGGAATAGACTTTTTCTCCTTTATGGTAGACAGTTCTTTGTGATTGGGGCTTTGTGGCACGATGCCAGTTGGTATCTAAGCTGGAGATGGGTGTTTTGGAGTGTTACAGTTTTTGTGGGTTTCATACTATCTAGCTGAACGACAGGAAGAATCGAGGTATGGGCTGAATGTTATATATAAGGCATTGTGTAACTTATTGTATTGGGTATTCTTTGGGACCATCTCTAGTAACATAAGATTTATGCAAACCTCAGGTGCCTACATGTACATATTGCATGCCTCCAGGAAATGCATCTTATTAAGACAGAACCTGAAAAGGTTTCCAAACTCTAGCAAGGTCAAACTTACTGTACTGTGTACTCGGCCCACACTCAAGGGACCTTGATTTGGTTAGCCCCGGGAGTGCCCTTTGTGCAGCGTAGGCCACTGATTGATTCTGAAGGTAGATATATGCTGCTAGAGGGACTGCTCGATGGCTGCACCCTCTTCTTGTTCTCAGTCTATGCACCTAACACTCATCAGAGCAACTTAATCCACATGTTGTCTTCATCCTTAATACACGACCCACAAGCCCCAGGGTTATGGTGTGGGGATTTCAGTTGTGCTCAGGACTCCCTTTTAGATAGATCAGCGCCCCCAATTCTGGGTATTCAGGAGATACAAGCGATAAAGCACTTTCAACAATGGACTGCAATGCTTCATATTCATGGTGTCTGGCATCTGGAACACACAGTTGATACAGAGTACTCATATTATGCCCCTGGCCATCAGATTCATACTAGGCTGGATTATATTTTTTGGACCTCAGATTACCGGCCCTGATAGAGGCCTCCGAGTATCTGGGTCGAACAATTTCTGACCATAATTCACTCAAGGTAACCTTCCATTGGGGGGGTGACTATGTCTGATGTCCCGATGTGGAGGCTGCAAACGGAGGCATTGAGGGATATACCCTACAGAGAGGCCATAGGCATATTTTGAGAACAATGATAGCTGAAGATAGCTGTCATGAGGGGGCACTGCATAAACACTTCTTGGGGCACGATATCAGCTCTGGTGTGCTCTGTTATGGACCTCGAAAACCCGATACGTGTTACCAAACTCGAGGCAGTAACTGCCGTGGCTGCACACCCGTGACTGGCAAATCTTTGCTGCCAATATAGAGAGCAGACTCAGTGATTGAGTGACCTTGATTATAAAGCCGCAGAGGCTCGTCAGCATGAGGAGGAAGATAAACCTGGGCGCATGTTGGCATGGCTACTGCATTCAGAAGTCCCACGAACCATCATAGGTGCAATTCAGGATGCAGGGGGCCACATGGTGAACACACAAGCAGACATAAATGAAGTCTTTGCCACATATTAAGAAACGCCATACACTCCGCCTTTGGAGCAATTCATACCAGTTCTTGAGGCCTTCCTGCAGGACCTTGCTCTTCTGCAGTTGTCCCCCCCCCCCTCCCATATGCCTGCTAGAATTGGAGCAACCCATTTAACTGGAAGATCTCCAGTTGGCCTTCTGCCAGATGGCACATGGCAAAACCCCAGGCATGGACGGGTTTGCATTTGAATTTTATGCAATGTACCATGCTTAGCTGGTCCCCAAGTTGCTGGCAATGTATCACGAAGCACATCAACGAGGTTGTCTACCCACCTCCCTTCGAGAGGCTGTTATAGTTGTACTGCCAAAATAAGGCAAAAACCCACCCCTAGTGAGTTCCTACCATCCCCTCTCCATGCTCATCACGGACTACCAGATCCTAAGCAACTTGGCGATCTATCTGGACTTAAGGTTAACTGGGGTAAGTCTTGTATTTACCTGCTCTGAGATTTGAATCTTACTGAGAGAGCTGCATTGAGGCGAGACTCACTTCACTTGCACTTTGACACTATTATCTATCTGGGGATTAATGTATACCACACTAATAAGGGTCTTTTAGATGGCAATCATGGCAAGGCCTTGAAATCAGTACAAAGTTCAATGACCTTTTGGAGGAAGCTACCTCTGTCACCTCTTGGCTGAACAGCAATATCCAAAATGCTTGTCCTTCTAAGTTTCCTATACTTTTTCTCAACACTCCCAGTCATACCTGCTAAGGTTTCTTTAAAGAACTAAGGCCCATACTTATACTTTTTTAGCGCCGCATTTGCGCTGTTTTTTGACGCCAAAGCCGTGCAAACGTACAAAATACAACTGTATTTTGTAAGTTTGTGCCGCTTTTGCGTCAAAAAATGGTGCAAATGCGGCGCTAAAGAAGTATAAATATGGGCCTAAGTAGGCTAGAATTGGATCTGGTCTGGAGGCCAGTACGTAAGCGTGTTTCCCTCCAAACATTGCATCATCCTATGCAGGAGGGGGGCCTGGCACTAAAGATTTCAAACTGTAATTCGCTGCAGCACAGCTGCAATTGCCTGTGTGTATGTGGTGGCTGATAAAGGACAAGGTAGGAGAATTTAATTTCTTATTTAGTGAGCTTGAAAACAGAAATTGACTCCATTAACTGCTATTGGCGGGGCCCGATCAAAGAGCTTCCTAGGTTACTGCACGTGGCAAAACTGGTATGGAATAGAGTTATTCAACCCAAATGCATGACACCCCCGTATGCACCATAGATTTCTCTCTGGGATCTTCTCGCATCAAGGCTACTCTTGGATGGACATGATCCTGGTGGGAGGCGGGACTGCTCCAACTGGCCAACCTCTTTGAAGATAGTGCCCTCCAATTGTTTCAACAACCTCAAGGCGCCAGCGGGCTCCGTCCTCACTTATCATGCTGTAATGTGCATTATTAGTGGTGAATGGCTGATGGGAGACAGGCTGCACTGCTTCCTTACCCATGGGGTAGGTTGAAAAGCTATGTTGTGTCTCTATTTGGCTCTCCTGGCGTGAGGTGTGAACCAGATGCTTAAAGGTGGGACTGGATGGGAGATGGACTAGGTCACAGTCTTTACAAACAAACAATGGGCAATGGCATTGGGCCACATCAAGCAGGTATCCTGTAATGCGTGCCTTACATTCACGCAATTTAATTACCTCCATCAGACCTACCTCACTCCACAACGCCTCCACATGGTGTTCCCAGGAACTCCTCCTACCTGCCTAGATGTGAATATGCTGATGCCACATTTTTGCATAAGGTGTGGGAATGCCAACATCTAGTGAACGCCTGGATTCAAGTACTGGAGCACGTCTCTGCAGTGATGTACAGCTCTCCCCAGATCCATTACTTTGTTTACTGCGGGTCCCTAAACATATGAAACACTAAAAACTACTTGAGACTGACTGACTTAGCTGTAAAATTGTTTTAACGATTAATAGCCATTTCTTGGAAGACAGCTCAGCTGCCTGAGATTTCAGTATGGTTTTGGGTGATACGTAAATGGGTGGTGACAAAGGCAAAGCGCTGTATCAACTGCTTCCATCGGGTGTGGTGGTGTCTGTGGCATCACGCTTTGGGACTCATGTACAGAATCTTTTTGACAGACTGCATCCACTTCCCCCCCTTCCCCCCCTGATGTGTTATCATTTCAATCCCTGAGGGGGCGGCGGACTACATGAATCACTCCTTGGACTGTTCTCTCCTCCCCCACTGAGTCATAACTCTGACTGTTGCAGATACCCAGGAGATGCTCCCCATACCCATTACATGATAGACTCTCTCACCCGCCTCTAATCACCTCCTGAACACTGTCAATATGTACGTACATTGCTTCCTGTAGTATCCTCTCAAATCTCCCTATGTTACTAGGGTGGTCTCTCCACCTACTAATCAGTGCTACAATTGTTATTGTGGATGTTATTGCCGATCTCTTATGATATTAATCTTTTAGACATAAATCGGATATATTAGCTTGCACATGAAACCCCACTTGTTATATTCCTGTGGGGATTACGATTTCTTGCATGGTTGCTCGATCAAATTCATCCCACAGCTCTACGATCTGTTGCTGCCTACTAAAAATGAAAGATAGGAACTTATGTCTTAGACACGCAATTAAATCAGGTATAAAGCCTTGAGAAAGCCCCTGCCTTTGCAGGCAGTCAAGGGAGTGAAACACGTGTTGGCTGGAACATATGTGCTCAGAACCTTTATTTTGCAAATTTAATATAAACAATGTACATAACCTAAAAAAACATTTAAACTTATGGAGATGTCATTGCAATCAAACATTCCTTTGGAAACGACACTTGCCTAACATATGAGGAATGGAGAAACGTTACCTTTTTTGTGAAATTAACAGTAATAATTCAAACTTTGACACAAGTTTTGAGTAAACTATTATTTTTTAAAACAAATCTTTTTGAAACAAACAAGGATGAGTCAGATAAATCTCATGTGAAACATACAAGTGATTGTGTTTTTTTTGGCTGGGAAGCTAACAAAGTATTTGAAGTGGAAGCCCTCAATGGGCTATCCCTCATCTCAAACTGCAGACTATTTAGTTGATACTACTCTGGGCTGGCTTCAGGGATAACCATCACCCTTTTCTTGCATAACCCTGTACTACTTTACTTTAACCCTATTACTAGCTAGTACCTTTTGCTGAAGATTTGATTACAATTAATAAGTAATAACATTTAAAAAAAGAGTTTATTTTGGATTTGCTAATGAACTCAATGCCTGGGGTTCTCCAAGGCACAAGGCCCAACTCATACAATCCCTCATTAACTGGCAGTCTTTCCCTGTCGCAGGGGTGCAAAGAGGGAGAGGAAAAGGCATCAGAAAAAATTTACTGAGGTTTTATAAAAGGTTCTATGCCTGGGGTCCCTTTTCAACACTGGGTATGGCTCCCCTAAACCTACAATCAGAGACAGCTAGAAAAGAGGAAGCACACTAAACTGCAGGATTTATAGTGCGGGAAGAAGGCCCACCCTGGTACTGGCTTAACTCCACCCATCCTCCCTGGAGGAGTCTTTCCCCTCCACAGTATGTAGTGATCAGCACATTGTTTCCCAATCCACTTCAAGGGCTGCAAGGTTGTAGTCGCTTGGTACACTTTAGAAAGAGACCCACAATGCAGCATCCCAGGATACAGGCAGGTGAGGCACTGCTCGAAAGTGAGGACTTCCCCTTTACAATAGTTTACCCTCCCAAAAAGATTCTTGCTCGTGGGATGCTGGGCATCCTTGAAGAAATCTGTCTCTCTCTGGCCTCTATATGCTATTTGCATTTCACTCCATTCCTACCCCTTGAGGAGTAGTTGGGTTTCTCTAGATCGACTCTCCTTTGGGGGCCTGAAATGCCTCTTGACACCAAGTATCATTTCTTGCCAAGTTAGAAAATAGAAGTGAAGTATGGAGCTGGGAATCCTGGCACAAGCTGTGGCTTACATTGGCCTCTACCCACGGTTAAAAAATGAATGGTACTCTAGAGTAAAGGAAGAACCACAATTGAGATCTGCCCATTCGTGTTATAATCCTTTGTTAAGAAGATATGAGTGGGTACTCGAGTTAAACAAAAACGGGTTAGGTATGATCCCTTATTTGAAAGGACCCTGGGCCGTCACTCACCTAATGGTGACATGCTTCATCGTCAGGCCCATTCCCCACCCATATCAAGGGCTTCTTGCTAAATTGCTGCTTTTGAAATGGAACCAAAATGTACTTGAGAAAATGGTTCCATTCAGAGAAGGAGTCTTGAACAGTATCTGAAGGCCTGTATAGGATGCAGAGCAGTACAAATACCAAAAAGAAATACAATTATTTCATGGTAGACTATACATTTTTTATGGTCTCCTGTAGGTAGATTTTCAACAACCTTAATGTGTAGTCAACATGTTTCTTCCATATCACAAGCCTACAAAGGTCTAAGGCATTCTTCAGTATGTGTGCCTTTATACTACAATATCTATAGTAGCTACATAAGTGTGAATGGTGTTAAGGCTCAGTGTAATAAAAAAGGAAATGTGTAGAAAATAGGAAAAAGACTGGATTAGTAGTATGATTCTGATGCAGAGGGAGACAGAAAGCAAATTTAGTTGCATAAAGTGGAAAGCACAGTCAGGCATCTAGCAGTAGTTGGATTGCAATGACTAAGTAGCCCTCCTGGTAATGAAATGAAATGTAGATTTATATAGCACGGCTTATCACCCAGGAGGGTCTTGAGGCGCTGCCTACAGGCACAAGGAGATTAAGGGGGTCATTTTGACCCTGGCGGTAAAAACCACCTATGGCCACGGCGATGGCCATCAAAAGACCGTTGCTGCGGCTACCAGCCGTCCGCCCTATTATGACCACAGCCAGATTTCCGCCAGAAGGATTGCAGAAATCCGGCTGTGGCCATACCGGCAGATGGCGGTAAGGTGGCGCTGCTGTCAGCAGCAGCGCCACGAAAGTAGACCGCCGCTGACCGTATCTTGACCCATGATACGGCCTGGCAGTGTTCTGTTGGCGGACACTGCTGCTGGCAGCAGCGCCCATCCCGTCTCCTGCCGGAGGACCCCCTCACAACAGGTAAATCGGGTGCTCCGACAGGGGGGGTGGGGGATGTTGTGTGTGTGTGTGTGTGTGTGTGGGAGTGTCTGTGTGTGTATGTCTGTGCATGCCTGAATGCGGGTGTGTGTTGTGTGTTGTATGTGTGTGCATGTATGGATCTGTGAGTGCGTGTATGTTGTGTTGTGTGAATGTGTGTGCACATGTATGTATGTAAGTGTGTGTGGATGTGTGTGTGAATGGATGTCTGCATGTGTGAATATGGGAATGAGTGTGTGAATGCGTGTGTGAATGAAGGGGGGGGGTCTGAAGATGGGGGTGGGGTGCGGAAGACCGCTATCAGTGACAGGGAAGGAATTCCCTGTCACTGATAGTGCCTACCGCCGTGGTTTTCCTGGTGGTATGGTTGCCACAAAAACCATGGTGGTAGGTGGGGTCATGATCCCGCAGGCGGGCTAGTGACGGCCGCCGGGCTGGAGACTGAAGTCGGGCGGTGTGGTACGCCAAACCGCCAATGTCTTAATATGGAGAAAAGTACCGCCAGCCTGTTGGCAGTACTTTCTTCCATATTAACGCCGTCCCCCAGGGTCATAATGTCCCCCTAAGTGATTTGCCCAGAATCACAGGACGTTGCGCAAAGCCGAGGATTGAACCCGGATTTCCAGCTCTC
Source organism: Pleurodeles waltl (assembly GCF_031143425.1). NCBI lineage: Eukaryota > Metazoa > Chordata > Amphibia > Caudata > Salamandridae > Pleurodeles > Pleurodeles waltl. The sequence continues at coordinate 12,637,257 of NC_090441.1, read as the reverse complement.
GAGGCGGTCGCTCTGACCGTTGTGCTTACCTAATGGTAAGGCTAATCCCGCTGGTGCACCTATTCATATCTACCCTCCCCACCCCCTGAGTATGATGTAGCATAGAAGGACTAGTTTCCATAATGGGAATTTGGTGTAAGCCTCCATGTGGGGGATGGTAAGCATGCAACATGATATCACCTGTTCCTCTTAGTAACAGCATACAGAAAGCTAAAGTGTGACCAAGCATGTTGAGGCGGTGTGTATGTGGAACAACATGAGAAAAGGGCATGACATAATTGCACTGAAAAATGGAGGGGGGGGTAATATTGTGTACAGTGTGATGAAACAGCTAAATGGCACTGCCTGTTTTTATTAAACATGGCATCATGTTCTAAGATAGGTATATGTATTAATGACTTAGTAATTGGTCCAAAATTATACAAATATATATGTTATTTTATAATCCTCATAAAACATAATGAGGTATATGTATTATGAGGCCTCTGCAACAGGATATAGTGCTTTTGTGGAGTTTGTAGCTATATCAGTGGGTACTTACAAAACTGTCAAAAAAGTGTATTAAATCAGAAATCATGACTAATGAAACAGAAAATGTTTAGTCAAATGTACATATATTACAGTAAGTACCATGGAATGCCATCATTCATGTCTCCTACATGTATGTTGACTTTGTAAACTCATCATTGTTTCTTCTGAAATAGTATCCTAGTTGGGCCCCCTCTGCCCGTGGAGAGTTACTCTATGAATGTCCAGTGGATATTATTCTTATTGTGTTGTTGCTCCAGGAAATAGGAAGTCAAATGTCTGCATCTGATATTGCTAGTGTTCACAAATGAGCATTTTCACCTTTCTGGTGATCACACCAAAATAATGGAGGCTGCAAGGGCAAATGATCAAGTATATTACATTTTCAATGTTGTAATTTGTAAGTTCAGTCCATTCATGTGATGTAGCCAATTCCAAATCTATACTTTACATCATCATGATCATCATCAAACTGTATTTAGAAAGCGCTGCTTATCACCCAAGTGGGTATCCAGGTGCTGTGCTGCTGTGTCTATCGAAAAGCCAGGTTTTGAGCCCCTTCCTGAAGTGGGTCATTGAGGGTGAAGTGCAAAAGTGGAGGGGGAGGGGCGTTCCAGGACTTGGTGGCAAGGTAGGAAAAGGAGTGGCCTCTGGTGCAGCAGTTTCTGATGCATTGTAGCTGAGCAAGGGCTAGGTGACGGGAGTGGAGGTTCCTGGATGGAACCTCAGGCGGTGGTTCATGTAGGTGGCTCCTTGATCGTGGAGGGATTTGTAGGTGTGGGTCAAGAGCTTGAATTGACATCTTTTCTGGATGGGTAGCCAGTAGAGGTCTTTCATGTGCTGGGTGATGTGGGTCCTCTTGAACAGGTTTAGGATCAGTCTGGCTGCAGAGTTCTGGAGTCTTCTCATGAGTTTGGTGGTGATGCCCACATAGAGTGTGTTGCCATAGTCCAGTCTGCTTGTGATGAGAGCTTGCATCCCTGTTTTCCTGGTGTTCACCTGGAGCCACTTAAAGACTCTGCGGAGCTGGCGAAGGTGTGGAAGCAGGATGAGGCGATTGTGTTGACCTGGCATTTTATAGAGAGCTTGCTGTCCAGAATGATGCCGTGGTTGCAGGCATGGTCGTTTTGAGTGAGGTGGGTCCAAGTTCTGATGGCCACCAAAAGTTATTCCAGAGGAATGTGTGTCTCCCAAAGATCAATCGGTTTTGTCCGTTTTGAGCTTCAAGCAAGGGTTCATCATCCAGGCTGAGACACTCTTCATGCAGTTGTGAAAGTTTGTCTTTGTCGTGGTGGGGTCCACTGAGAGTGAGAGGATGAGCTGGGTGTCATCGACATAGGAGACTATGCTGATGTTGTGGGTTCTGACGATGTCTGCGGATAGAATGTCCGTGACTGCCATTAGTAAAACAGCCATGTTATAGCTACTGCATGGATAGTGTCTTATTATTGGCAGCATAAACTACAATCTAAAATGTCTTGTGCCTGGGGTATTCCTTTTGGGTCAGGGACTGACAAGTCTGCCTTTTAGATACTTGTGTCTCGAGAAGTCAAAAATGGTTGATCCTATTGGTGTGTCTCCATATTGAGAATGTGCCAATATTTATTGTAAAACAGACAGCTCTCAATATATCCAAGAGGTTCATAGATAGAATCTGAGGCAGGCTTCATTACAATTTAAATCCTCATATCACAATGCCTTTGTCCCATATCAGCTACCTGAGAACATCACAGAGTTCTAAAAAAAAAAGAACTAGAATGTTCACCCAGCTCATAGAATGTGCATGCACTGGAAAACATGCAGTTGAGAGGACAGCTTTAGACTCATCCAATTTCCTGTGTAGAATGCTGAATGTGTGCATGAAAATGGTTCGCATCTTTGCTGCTATTAAGTTTCTAGAACAAACCAGTCCCTGAAATCATTCCTTTACATTTTTTATATTACATATTTAATATGTTTTGAGTCTGTGAAAATTGTGTAGTCTAACAGTTTTCACTGTGTTTTAAAACAGAAGCCTTATCTTTCTATCAGATTTATAATATTACTTATTTTAAAATGTTTTAATTAATTAATTTGTAGTGAAGTATATGCATCTAAATGGGCTTATAAGAATCTGTAATGCTTTAAATCAAACCGGACCATAAATTTCATGCTTGGGCCTCTTTAAATGTTCAATCAAGAGATTCCATTCCTTCAAAAAGCACTAATTCTCTTGAAAACGTTAATTTTTAAAGTGCTATATTTCCACAATCTGTAGAACCACTGAGTGATGCTTGGGGCGGGGCAGGTGTTTTAAGACCTTTTTCTACTGGGGTGCTATTAGTGCCTTGACTGCTTCTGTCAGATGACCCAGGAGAGTTTGTAATGAGTACTTGTTCAGAACCTTACTGAATGCAGCTCAACAATAACAGATGCGGATCTTACAGAACTTGGTACCCCAGGATCACTACTGTGACTAAGGATCTCCTACGAAAAAGGCATAATTTTTGGGACAGCTCCACCGGTATTTCGTTATACAAGTATGCATCCCACATCTTCAGGGTAAATGTGGTGTAGTCTTTCTGAATCCATATACCATTTATGGAGGATCTTTGAACAGTTTCTCTGGAGAATGTCTCTAAAATGTTTAGAGATATCCCTCCAAGATTTCCCACACTCTTTAGCAGGGTCCTCCCCATCACGTGATTCCTGACATGTTTCCTGGCATCTCAATGCAGATTTATTCTGTTGCTCTCTAAGGACCTTGAACAGACCCATAATTAGGCCTTTAGACCCATACTTTATCCTAACAGTTTTTTCAGTGAGGTGAGGTCTCTTGTGGCAGACAATTTCCTACTAGGGTGTCCGTATTTAAGTTTTTTTTTTTCCCGTGTAACCTCACCAGGGTCAGTGGTATTTTTCTCCTCAAAACCTTTTCACTAGGTGGGCAAATCTACAGACATTCTCTGAGCCTTGTATTTCTGGGATGAATCCTACTTGGTATGCATCTGTCAGATGTGTCAACCACTTACACATTCTATTTGTCCGAATTTTAGTGTAAACCTTAACATCAGTGTTCAATAGGGCTATTAGTCTAAAGTAGGATCACTCACTCAAGTCTTATCCGGGTTTAGGAATAAGCAAGATATCTGCCTCCCTCACTGACAGAGTCACCCCTCCCCCCTTTTAAAAATGGTTATATAATTGCATTACCGGCTTAGCTAATGGAGAGAGTGAGGTTTTCCAAAAAAACATGCCATGATCCTGTCCAGTCCTGGCGCTTTGTTAGATTGCATCTTTTTTATAGCCCTCTGTATTTCAGCAATATTTATTCTGGCCTCTAATTCTTTGGCTTTGTTTTGTAGACTTATAGGTAACTAACACTGTTATAGGTATTGATTTATTTCTATTTTATTCTCAATGCCTTACTACAGAGATGTTGGTAATATTTTCTTAAAGTGGCTCTTTTTCTCATGTCGGTGGTCACCAGACCCCATTCCGATTCTTAATGTTGCCTACCTGTAGCCTAGTGGTTTAGAGCCACAGTCTTCTTGCTAGCAAGGTGTCTGCTTTGTTACCCCTTTCATAGAATGGTTGTTTTAGTTTTAATAGTATGAGACCTGTCCTATTCGTTTGGAACCAGTTGAGCTGGCCCTTTATCCCTGAGACCTTATGTTTCCTTGATCATGTGGTTGTTTTTATATTGCTATTCTGACACCCCCATGTCGAGTTCTGGGACTTTAGGCCCTCAAGCAAGTAAGGATGACACAGACACTGGTATATGGTGCGTACAGCTGGCTCAGGGGATGTGTGCCTGGCCCTTTTTATGAGCAGGCACCAGGTCACTCGTGATTGCCTGTATTGGATGGGTGTAGGGTGGGTATGAGACTAGCTGTTGGTCCAACAGGACTCTACATTCCTCCCAAACTTTAATGAAAAACAAAATGAGTCCAACCTGCAGGAAGTAAAGAAAAAAAATAAAAAATAGACACCACTGAATACCTCATTTTTTAGAGGTAATCGGCAGGACCGCACTGGACAAGGACGGGTGCAGCTGGCAGCATCCGAACATTACAGCTCGCATCCATGGTTTAACCAGATGATTCAGAGCATGAACAAGGTGTAGATGGAGCCCGGATTCTTCAACAGCATGTTGGTTGAATTACAGTCCACCTCTGCAATGCTGGTTGTTCCTGCCTGCTCATGGTGTTGTCGTTGGTGTCAGAACTTCAAAACGGAGTGCATCAGGAGCATAGGTGGCGGCCCGCTGCAGAGCTTTCTCTTGGGGTGTCTTAACTCCGTGAAGGACAATCCTGCAAGAACTGGGACAGCATTGGCGATCTTTGGACATCTTCCTCTCAGGCCATGGTGCCTCCCTGTTCTGGTCCGTGGAGCAGCTTCAGGCCCATCTCTTGTGCAGGAATGCCCTTGTGGCCCTCTTCGTCGGGTTGCCACAGGACCACGTGGGCTGTGCAGGGCTGCGTGTGGGCCACTGCAGAACGGGCAACAGGCCACGGCCAAGTAGCTCGTGCAACCACAAGGATAGATGATTCATGGTCTTGTGCGCTTAGCAACAGGACTCGGGTGCACTTAGGCTAGCAGACAGTCTCTAGATAATTGGTTCTTCACAGTGCCAGGAGTGCCTCCTTGATCTCCTGGTAGTAGGCAGGTGTGAGGCTCCACTCTGGTAGTGAGATATTACTTTGGTGGTTACAGTGATGCACATGGAAATGATGGTGTTGTTGCCATTTGACAACCTATACGACAGGTGCAGAGAGTGAGAGTGACAGCAGAGTCTTCAGGTCCCCTTAATTCGGTGTGTTGCTGGTGCTGTTCTTCTTCTACTGCATGTGTGGTTCTTAGCAGGTATGCCATCATTCATCAAGCAGCCGGTGATTGTGGCCTGACGGTCACACATGAAGTGTTTGGCAGATTCATGGTTTGCACATATGTGCAGATTACTTTTAGTTCTCCCACTGGGCTGTTGCCAGTGATGTCATCACTCCACATCAGTGGCCTGCTTGTGTCGGTAGGTGCACTCTCATGTAGTGGCATGAGTCCTCTCACCCTTGTTCATTTGTCCTGCGCACCTGTGGTTGTCAGGTTCTTTGGTGTGACAGGTCTGTCACACACCTTTCTGTCCTTTAATTTTTCAGTTCTCCTTTGTAAAGTGACGTCGTGCCACGATCTTGTCTTCTGGTGCTAGGCGGTGTCAGGCTCTTCAGTGTGACAGGTCTGGTCATAACCTCTTCTCTCCTCTCCTTTTTCAGCTCTCTAGTTGTGATGTGGCATCCACTGATGAATTGCTTGCGTTCTTTCCTTCTTTGGGTACGACGTGGCACCAGGCCACGTGTTGCCGATTCTCTTCACCTGGACCGCTCGATGATGCTGTTGTGTTCTTAGGACTGCACATCTTTTCCCATCATGGGTCCCTTGCACATCCTGTCGTATATGTAGGACTGTGCATCTTCTCCCGTCATGGACCTCTAGCAGGTCCGGTCCTGTTTGTAGGACTGCACATCTTCTCTTGCCCTGGACCTCTCACAGGTGTTGTCCTGTTCATAGGACTGCACATCTTCTCCTCAAGTCAGTGTGGCATCTCCCCACACCCTGCATGCCCCATCCTCAGGGATCTTCTTGGGGCTTCGCTCTGTGGATGGCAGGTAGCCTTCCTTCCGCCTCCTTGTTGCTCGAAGGCCTAAAGCATGCACCTCAAGGCTATGCCTGTGTGGCCCTTGGTCTTGCCTAGGTTCATGCATACTTGGCGGGATTGATCACTCGATGTGACGTTCTCATTGATGGGCCAATGGTGGCCATTTGGTGCTGGGCTGGCCAGCTGGTACAGCCTCTTTCATGCAGCCATGCATTGTCTATGCACCCCTCCTTTAGCAGTGTCTCTGCTTCACTTCCTGGTGTTTGTTCCTCAGCAAGAGTTGTCGGCTTGCTGTGCCTTGTGTGGTGCTGCGATGCATGTGGCTCTGATGCCCTCTAATTGCATTTGCTGGGATTGTAGTCACTGACATCCCCTCTGAGAACATCTCCTTTAGCGGGCATCTGCTGACACTTTCCTCTCCTCGTGTGTTGTGGCACCAGGTCTTCATTTCTTTTCATGCAGGGGCAATGATGGTGCAGCACGGTTGCCTGAGGGAGGCAAATGTTCTTCTCCCCTCCCCGCTGCAGTGGCAGACAGCCACCAGGGGGTACTGTATACACTTTGCACCCAGACCAGCTCCTCTCTCTTGCAGGTGACGGGCAGTCCTGTGTGGGTACTGGCTTCTCTCTTCTAGTTGAGTTCTGTGCCTTTCAGCTCTTTTCTTTTCCTTTAATCTTTTTTTTTTTTTTTTTTGAATCACTGACGAATGTCTTACACTGGCGCCCAGCTCCCTTTTCTAACACTTTCCTCTGTGGTCTGTCTCCGTACCCTTTCTCTGGGGATGATTCCCAGTCACCTTTCTCATTTCTGGATCGTGAGCGGAGGTAGGGGAATTAATGACAGATGCTGTACCTGGCTCGCGGGGGGCCTATTCCTTGCCCTGTCCAGGCATGCCGCATCGTTGGTGCCTCGGTTGTTACCCTTCTAGCAGCAGGTGTTGGGGTGCTTCAGAGTCTGTCTATACTTCCCCCACGAGGAACAGCTGTGCCCCAGCCAGCTCACATGTGGGGTCAGACAGTCTTGTCGCTGTTGTCAAGTTCTGGGCCCTTAAGCCCTCATGCAAGTATGGCCAACATAGACACTAGTATATGGTGCATACAACTGGCCCAGGGCATGAGCCCCCAGCCCCTTTTATTAGCAGGCGCCACGTCACTTGTGATGTCTGTGTTGGATGGTGGTGGGGTGGGTGTGAGACCAGCCCTTGGGGAATGACTGGATACAACTTTGTGTCCAGCAGGACACTACACCTCAGCTTGTTTTCTTGTAGCCAAGCCGTTCTCGTGGTTTTAGTGGTCAAAGATATCAATGCCCCTCCCAACACTGCCTTAAAGGCGTTACAGTTTGTTAAAGGAGAGTTAACTTCATCCTTAGTTGCTTCAAAACATTTTTCAATTGTTTTTATCATCTCTGCTTTGGTAGCGCTACTTCAAAATAACAGTAGCACATTTTCCCGAAGAATCTGGTCCGTCCTCTAATGCCCCACCCACTCCATTGCAATATGGGCACGGTCAGAGGTTTAAATCTCAATTTTGGCAGAGGGGCTAGTGTGTAATAGGCCCTGAGAAACGAAAGTAGTTCATTTGGGAGTAGGTTTGGCATTCATGGGAACTGTGATGGGATAGAAAATGAGAGGTTACATTTACTGGATTGCCACACTCGGTCCAGTCCTTCCCTGGAAGACAAAGAAGCGGAGGAGGAGTACTGGACACCTAGAGCTCAGACAAGCAATGCGGCTGTGAAGAGTCAGCAGCAGGATAAAACAAGGAACGGAGAGAAGTGGAAATCAATAATGGGTAATTGCCCTTTTGGATTCTAGCTGTAAACAATCAGTGATAGTCAGATTTACCCATACCAAGTTATACCCAAACACAAAATTATAATTAGGTGTGTTCATGGGGATCAGAAGGATTACTGTACAGTAAAACGTACTGGGGGTCGGCCCTAATGGAGAAAAACATTTGTAGAAGTGGGCGTCCTTCCTAATCTATGTGAAGAGGTTATATGAGGTACCCACAAGCCTAGCTTTCTTGGGCTTCTGAAGGATTCTTTAGATTGAAGGAAATCTTGTCTGGACAAAGCTCCTTTGTCTTGTGAAACTCTGGAAACCACAGACACTCCAAAGTTAAGAAAGCAAACAGGGAGAAACACCAGAAGCAAAAGAATAGTCCTGCACAAATCCAGGACCTGCTCCTTAAGGAGTGATAAGGCTCTCCTCCCACAAACTTAAATCTAGCCTCTCTTTCCCTCCCCGTAGCAAGTACCATGGAAGCAATTTCCTTGGGAGAATCCCTAAATGAATGTCAAATAGAGGTTAACTCAGGAACCCAAGAAATTTGACAAAAATTATAGGCCCACACAAATAAATGGCCCCGTGTTATAATTCACCTGGCAGAAAGCACACATGAACAAGAAAGTCAATCTTCAGGTACATCTTCATTTTGAATGCCAGTGTTGTGGGTTCATTTTACCCTCTGCTCGGGCACACATATTTTAGATTGCCCATTTTGCCTACATATTTGCTCTGATTTCATTTATTCGGTTTTCTTCATTTTTAGTTAGCCTGCTTTCAGTGGGAATGTTTTTATTTTCTAATGAGCTGTAACTTTGTGATTCTGTGAAAGCATTGTTATAATTACTCTGTGCACGACATCTCACCATGTACCCTTGCCCAAGGTTGACAAGAAAGAGTACATGATAATCCAGCTACCAATTGTCAACATAAGAGTATGTAAACAGTCTGAGACTTAGGGGCCTACTTTAATAAGATCATGCAATACCCCACCCCGGGGCGTGGATTGAGCCCTGCAGAGGGACAGGATGCCCCAACCCAGCCCTCACAAGACACTACAGATATTTTGGAAGCAATTAAAGGGATCCGTGAAGCTCTGGAACACAAAATGGACACAATGGCAATAGACATAAACCACCTCCACCTAGACATACGTAAAGTGGTGGAAAGAATCACGAACACTGAAGAGGAGGTAAAAACTCTATGGGCCATGGTTGAAGAGCTTCAAACAAAGGTCATAGAACTTAATAAAGTAGCTTTCCAGAACTCGGAAAGACTCGAAGACGCAAAGGGCAGATCACGCCGTATAACCTCCACCTGGTGGGGTTCCCAGAACGAGCGGAGGGACCTTCCACAGAACTTTTCCTTGAGGACTGGGTTGTTGCTACCCTCCAGCCCATGCGCCTTAAAAAAAATCTTCACGGTAGAGAGAGCACATAGAGCTCTGGGCCCGACCCAGAAACCTGGTGCACCACTGCGAGCAATTATATCACGCCTTCTTAATCACAGGGATAGAGACTTAATCCTTCAACATGTGCGATCTCGGGCCCCCCTAACTATGAGGGTAAGCCCATCCTCATATTTCCAGACTACACAAGAAAAGTGCAGAACTCCAGAGAGACTTCCTAGGGGTTAAGAGAAAGCTAAGAGACAATAACATCAAATACAGTGTCCTTTTTCCTGCTAAACTGAGGATACAGTATGCAAAATCAGCAAATTTTTTCGAGACCCCGCAGGAGGCATTTGACTGGATGGAAACCCAAGGTCTCTCCCAGGGAGAGCATGCTCCTGAATGGCAGGGACCTAGGAGGGACAGACCTCGATGGCCTCCCCGCACTGCTCAGGATCCCACAGGAGGAAATCGTGCTCTGGCGCTGGATTAAGCCCACACAACACTGGCGGCTGAGGAGGCAGCACTGGGTCTGGAGGTGGATCTGGGGGCGACCCCCAACCTCTTCCTCCCTTTGACTCGCTCTGCAGATACTCAAAACTTGGAACGTTTGGCCATATGACAGTGTGACATGATGATTGGACCTTCGGACACACTCATTGAGGGTGGAACTCCTATATGTCCACCGGGTCAGGGTCCTGCTCCTAGGGGAGACCGAGATCCAAACAAATCCTTTTCCTCTTAATGTAAATCTGGGTCATATATACCCGGTTGGACATCCGGTGGAGGCAGCGGGGGACTGATAGTCCATAGTTCGGGACAGTTCAGGATCGGGGTGCCCCAGATTTTTTGAGCCTAGGTTGGGCTCGTAACGAAGGGTCACTTGAGGTCCTGAACAGCTTCTTCACCACCACATGTTCTAATATTGTAAGTTTAGTTATTTTCTTTTTCGGGGGGGGGGATACGTGGTGTGGGGTTTCAGACTCTTTTGGTGACTGGGTACTGGGAGGGTGTTGCGGCCACTGGCTATGGGCGGGGGGACCGGGGGAGGGACAGGAGTGGTCACCCCCAGGACAGTTCAGGGACTACACTAGATATTTTCGTTTGTTGTGCGTTATATTTGTTGTTACCACCAGACCTGCCATAGCGCAGAATCCTGTCTACCAGGATGAACGCCCCCCGCCGAGAAAGGCTGGTTCCCCTGTGCCTCCCTGGGTTCCCTCTGATAAAGGGAGAGTACACTACAGAATACTTCATATATGGTAGGAACAGAGTATAACATTTTAACTTGGAACGTACGGGGGCTTAATAACCCTACTAAATGAAACAGGGTCTACGCTTTCCTGAAACATCATGGGGTGGCCATCGCTCTCCTACAGGAGACACACCGTTGGGGACACTGTAGTAAATACCTACAGAGAAGATGATGGGGTCAAGTCTTTGCCACCTCCTATTCGGGCTGTGCGAGTGGAGCGCTTATATGGGTGGCCCTGGGAGTCTCCTTCAGGGCCTTCAGATCACCATTGACGAACAGGGTAGACATGTCCTGCTGGAGGGATCATTAGATGCTCAACAGATTTGTATAGTCAATGTATATGGTCCAAATGCTGATGATGGAGAATTCCAGGGATCCATGGTGAGAACAGCTCAGATCGAACCCACCACTGAACTAATCCTGGCGAGTAACTTTAATTGTGTGCTTGATGGCAATATGGATAGATCGCCCTCTAAACTTCACACTAAACCTCATTTGACTGCCTGCCTCCACCAGCTCACACATACACGGGGGCTGGTGGATGTCTGGTGCCAACATCATCCGCACATCCAAGCTTATTCATACTATTCCCCTCTAACAACGACTAAGAGCCATTTGGACTATATGTTGAGTACAGCGTCGTCTGCACTTTCTCTAACACACATACATTACCTGGCAAGATATCTCTCGGACCACTCCCCACTCCTTGCTACATATACACTGCTGAGACACCCCCTAAAGTGCCCTTATGGCGCCTGCGCCGGGAAAACCTCACCGACCATGTATTTCAAGCAAAAATTCAGGAGACATTAACACAATATTTCACGGTGAATATACACACTACTAAGAGTAGGACTACTGTGTGGAATGCCATGAAGGTCGTTCTCTGAGGAGTCTGTATGCCCACCGTGGTGGGTGTAAGTCGAGTGCTTGAAAAGGAACTGACAGAGGGAGAACAAGAGCTGGAAAAACTGGGGTCTTGGCCTCCGGCAGCCCCAGAACTCAAAGTGAAATGGGAACAATTGCCAGCTAAACTGTGTGTGTCCTTGCTTCAACTCGAGAAACATAAAAGAACAGCGGCTCGTAAATGATGTTACCCGGAGGGGAACAAGGCACGTAAGTTGCTGGCTCATTTAATGAAGGCAAAAAAAAATCACTTGAGCCCATACTATCCATATGAGACCCAGGGGGTCGGGAGGGCTATACTCAACAGGCCATCAATGACGTTTTTTGGACCACATCCGGAGGGTGTACACCCAACCACAAACCAATACTGGTGAGACAGATAGACAAAAGTATTTACACTTGTTACCCCTTGCATCACTCCCAGAATCAGATCTTGACAATCTTGGAAACCCGATTAGTAAAACAGAAGAATTGGAGGCTATGGTAGCACTGAAGTCCAATATATCACTCCACCTACTGCTCAATGTGATGGACGAATTTGGAGAGGTGTCAGGCCTACGAGTCAATGTGAGGAAGTACACCCTTTTCCCACTCTGGGCACTGACAGGAGTACCTTGCGATGAGCTCCCCAACACCAAACTCAGGTGGGAATTAGAAAAGGTTAAGTACTTGGGCCTGTGCATAACGCAAGACCAAGATTTGTTCTATGCCAGTTTACCATCAGAATTTTATAAAGCATTTTCGGGAGTCTTGGCGGAGAGGCTGACAGAGGTGTACGACAAAGCATATAAAACTGTACACCTCCCTCAGTCCATGACTGGTGCACTTATAGCAGTAATACCCATACCTGGCAAAGATTGGCTAGAAGCAGGCTCCTACTGACCCATATCAATGCTCAATAGTGATATAAAGATTTTAAGCAGTATCCTAGCAGCGAGACTGCTCCCAAACCTCCCAGCTCTTGTCCATGATGACCATTCGGGGTTCATCCCACATAAAAACACCCTCTGTAATCCACGTCGACTCGCACATGTGCTTCTCAACCCCCAACCCCAGCAAGATAAATACTCCGTAGCCTTTTTGGACATCGAACAGGCCTTTGATTCCTTTAATTAGGACTTTGTCTGGTTGGAACTGGGTAAAATGCGGATGGGACATCGGTTTATCCGATGGATTAAATTATCATACACTCAGCCCCAGGTCAGGATCCGCACAGGACATAATGTATCAGACAAAATCTTATTGCAAAAAGGTAAAAGGCAGGGATGTCCCTTGTATCCCCTAATATTTACGATAGCAATGGAACCGCTGGCGTGCAGACTCCGCCAGGTCCTACATGGGTGGGGCATTCAGGTGGGGCTGAGAGAACATACAGGCCCTCATTACCACCCTGGCGGTAGCCGGTGATATGGTGGAAAGTACTGCCAACAGGCTGGCGGTACTATTCGCCATATTATGACATTGGCGGTTTGGCCGAAGCCATGGCGGTAACATCCGCTGGGCTGGAGATATCAATTGCCAGCCCGGCGGCCGTCACTGTACCACCGGTAAGATTATAACCCCGCCTACGGCCATGGTTTCCGTGGCTTCCTTACTGCCACGAAAACCATGGCGGTAGGCACTATCAGTGACAGAGAAGGGATAGAGGTCTCCTCCACCCCCACTCCCCTCTCCAGATACCCCCCCGACTGCCCCCTTCCTCTCCAAACTCCCCCTACATTCACGCTCCCCCTATACACACACACGCATACACACACCCATTCCCACATGCATCCACGCATGCATACATCCATTCACACACACATCCGCACACTTTCATAAATTCACGCAGACACAAAACACCACACACAACACACACACACTCTCACCTTCATACATGCACACTCGCATCCTACATGCAACACACACCTGCATCCATGAACACACAAACGCACACACACACCCCCACACACAACACCCCCCCCCCCATGTCGGAGACCCGACTTACCTGTAGTCAGGGGGTCCTCCGGCAGGAGACGGGGCGCTGCTGCCATCAGCAGCGTCTGCCAGCAGAACACCGCAAGGCCGTATTATGGGTCTTATTATGGCCGGTGGCGGTCTACTGGCGTGGTGCTGCTGGTGGCAGCAGCGCCACCTTACTGCCATCCGCCGGCATGGCCACAGCTGGATTTACACCATCCTTCTGGTGGAAATCCAGCTTTGGTCGTAATATGGCGGACGGCTGGTAGCCACGGCGCCAATCTTTTGGCGGCCGTCACCGCGGCGGTAGGCGGTTTTTACCACCAATGTCATAATGAGGGCCATAGCCTCCTTATATGTGAATGACACGTTGATATACCTCCGACGCCCCAATATATCACTCCACCTACTGTTCAATGTGATGGACGAATTTGGAGAGGTGTCAGGCCTATGGGTCAATGTGAGGAAGTCCACCCTTTTCCCACCTGGGACACTGACAGGAGTACCTTGCGATGAGCTCCCAAACACCAAACTCAGGTGGAAATTAGAAAAGGTTAAGTACTTGGGCCTGTGCATAATGCAAGACCAACATTTATTCCATGCCAGTAATATGGCCAGAGTCTTGACGGGACTAAGATCCTCTGTACGTTTCTGGAACTCACTCAGGCTGTCTTTGATGGGCAGGGTGGCACTTGTGAAGATGGTCGTCCTGCCCAGATGTCTCTATATCATGCAGGGCTCTTATTTTGAAATTCCGAGGGGAGTGTTCCGCGACCTCGACAAAATCTTAATTGAGTTGCTTTGTCAGGGAAAGAGGAGCCGGGTTAGCCTGGCCACCCTGAGGCGGGGATGGGCCATGGGGGGCTTAGCTGTCCGGACCGAGAACTGTATTACTATGCAGCCAAGCTCCAACATGCTGTTTCTTGGTTGGATGAGGAATGGAACTGGGAGAGAAGCCTCCTGGCAGGCTCGTACAAAGGCCATCAATTGGTGGAACTTTTATTGTTGGGTGCAGGCATACCTAAGCACTTCTGCATTTAATATGCTCAATGGGTCGAATAGGGGACCAAACAGTAAAAACAGTCCTGAAAAGAACCCCCCTTCGTCTTAGAGTTCGATCTGTGGACAATCCCCCAGTTTAAGCGTATAGCCCAAGTGATGACGACGGATAAATGGCAAGAGAAGGGATGCATAATGTTAGCAGACTTATACCCTGAGGGCCGATTTATGTCCTTTTTGGAGGCACAAACACGATTTCACCTAGAAAGGGAGCAATTTCTTCAATATGTCAAAATATCCACCACGGTACGACAATTGTGGCCTGTATTCCCTAGAGCACCGGACCCGACCTATACGTTGACCACGCTCCTAGATATGGCATGGAGAAGACTCTTTGGGCCAGATGTATCAAAGGGTTTTACCCATTCTGTGTCTATGGGAAAATGCTTTAGTACATATGGCCCTTTATTACCAATATGTATCATGCCCTCCATGCTGACAGATACCAAAAGCCACTCAGAATCGAACAGGTGTGTCAACGTTACAGTGCAGAACAGATTTCTCCCCAAGACTGGAAAAAGATACACAAAGGGGTTCGTGGGATGGCCACTTAGGTCAGATTTAAACAAATCCAGTATAACTTTATTCATATGACAAACCTTTCCCCCCAGCGCCTCAGCCGAATATACCCCGCTAGACCCAACTCATGTCCTAGATGCAACATCACCGGGGCGGACTTTGTCCACATGGTTTGGGATTGTACAAAAATATCTGAGTTTTGGATACAGATCTTAGAGCATATAAAATCGGTGACGGGATGGGATGTTTTCCTAACTATTACGGACTGTATACTGGGTCACCTACCGTTCAACCCCAAAAGAAAAATCTCTAGACGTTACACAATCTTAGGCTTAGTGGTGGCTAAGCGTCGAATTGCCATACGATGCATTAGCCCTCACCCCGACACTAAATGAATGGAGGGAAGATTTAATAGAATGGGCCAGGGCGGAGGAGGCACACATGAGAAAATCCAGGAGGGAAGCGAGGGCGGAGGAAGTACTGAAAGCGTGGGAGGCCATGACCCAAACATGAATACACCTTGATCCACAGAAATGGGACCACACCACGGGGAGCCCCGGTTAGGGTAAAAGACTACCTATCAGATCCAACTAGAAGTCCCAGTATGAAAGTCTAATAATAAATACTAACTGCCCTACACGTGAGAGAATCAGGGGATACATGACTGATATCACACACAGTACTGGGAGACACAGGAGAATAACGATTTCCTGCAATATCCAAGGTTTGACATGTTCTGGTGATTTGGGGTTTAATAGTTCTTATAACGTTGGTTTAAAAACAAAGAAAGAAAAAAGTTAGACCAAAAGAATTTGTTATCAATACTTCGAATTGATGTCTTATATCCGACGATGGACGAAAGAGTTTGGGATACTTTACTGAAATATTTTTTATTGGTAGTTTAACAATTCCAACCAAACCAAAGCTATAGTGTGTCAGTTTTTGTCTTAGCTGCATGTACTACGCTGTGCCTCAGCACTAACATTTTATTTCACCTCAGTGCTAACAGAGATCCTTGAAAACCATCATCTACCCTCGGACAAGGCCCACGTACCTTCATTATTACTATTAGACGCATAGCCATGCTGTACTGTTATTATTTCATTTTGCTTGCAGCGTTTTGCATCTCTTATTAGTTTTTTAACAGAATGTGGGCTGTATAATGCATCCTATGCAGCTGCGGCACTGGCATTGGCTGGTGTTTCAACAGCAGCGGCTGTTCCTTGACATTTGGACGTTCAAAGACCTCTGGGGCGCAGTGTCCAGTTGTGAGCTCTGCAATTTGTGCAACTTCATTTACGAATAAAACATCTACTCAATACGTTGGCTGCCCTTGATCTCTCCATTATATAATGTCAACGAGTGCCTGCCTATGCGGTAAGGCCAACGTGTTACCTGTGATTTCTCGCAGAGCTCCCTGATGCTTGGCCTCAGCAATCTCTCTGGTAGACATCCTGTATTGCCGGGAGCATCCTTGGTGATAAGGAATCCGCAGGTTAAAGGATTTCACTAGCTGAGACTTTTTACGTGTATGCCGCAACCTCTCTCATAGTTTACAACTGGATGTCAGCAGTAAAGACTATTGGAGGTAATATCAATGCTTGTGCGTTCAGGGGTTGCTCTGGAACACAACCTTATTGCAGTGGAGCAGGTCGTCATCATCAGGCTAGTGCCTGCGACGGACGGCCACTGTAGATATCCCGACAGCGTTCATGTGAATAGAGTTGTGTGGCAATTCTTTGACTGTGTGAAGTGGTGCTGCCAAGTCTAAGCTGCACACCTGATCAGACCTTGGAACAGTAATTTACAGTGGAAAATAACTATCAAAATTGTTTATTTGATCAGTTTGTCTGTTACATCCATAAGGCCATCCCTGCCTTTCAGTTGTTCTCGGCCTTTGTGGTACATATAATGTTCAAATACTCAAAAGCTTAAGTATATATTTCATTTAGGGGGCGTGGTCAGCAGCACAAAGTGCAGACTCTCAGCCCTTGCACTGGCTCACCCAAAACATATATGCCCAGTTTTCAGTTTATTTTGACATTACTATGTTGGCAGTGTCCCTATGTGTTACATTTGAATTTCTTAGGTGTGATACTTGGAGTGAGACTTTATTATAAGGGAAACGAAGCAGTTACACTCATTTAACAAGATTAATTATAGAAATGACTTCCTTTTGTGCAACGTAATAGTCTAGAATGAACTTCAGAAAAGTTGCAGTACTCTTAAATGAACAACGCTGAGATACACCAGAGCATCACTAGTTTTCTACAAGCAGTGAGTCATGTGCTTACCACAGCTAGAGGGCTCCACGACTTGGCTCCTGTGTGACACAGACAGAATAATGATGCATTAGATGACATCTTCAGTCAAGGGCGCCTGTGTTCTCTTTCCTGACCATCTCAACTTAACTGTCACTGCATTTACATAGTGGTTGTTGTCACTAAGGTTGCTCCACGAACTATTAATTCCTCCTGCAAAAATATGCATGTGTGGATGAGAGGATTCCCTTGGGTGAGGGCTATCAACGTAAACAGACGGAAATACCAGACAGGTATCTCTGAGCAGCAAGGGGGGGCCGCCGGGCTCTTGGCATCACGGATAGTCTGAGTACACCATGACAATCTGAAATACGAATGCTAAAAAGTTGTTAATCATGGGTAAACAAAAAAAAGAGAGAGTTGAGCAGGTAGGCCACTGACCTTTAGAGTTGGGTAGTGGAGAAAGAAAGAGGAGTCCAGAATGAATAACAGGGAAAGGACACAAATAAGAAAACAAGAGGCAGATGAAATAAGGTAGCTCAGAAGTAAAGTTAATTATTGCAACAACAACAAAAAATAGCTCAGTGGGGTTTGTTGTTGCTGGCAGCAGCACAGGCTGAGCCAGGTCGCCTTCTTGACTTCGGGGAGCACCTCTCACCACTTCGTGACCCAGAAGTTACCAGTAGGCCTAGAAGAAATATCAATTACGTCGTTGTAATTCTTGTAATTTCGAGTTATGCTTGTTATGCGAAATTCGTGAAATTACCTTACTTTACGTAATTATTTGTTGATGGCAATAAACATGTACTGTGACTGGTGCAATTTGCAGTAATTCACAATAAAAGTATAACAAATGCACAGGAACAACATAACACAAGCAGCTATTGTTCATCGTGCACCTGTTTAAATGCTTACTCGAGCTAACAGTTGACGCAAGGATACCTATCAGGGTAAATATAGTGCAAAATGACGGATTTGCATTTTGCATAATTTTGCTTCAGCTTTACATAGTTAAGTGAAAACAAGTTATACAAATTTTGCGCACCCATAGTTATCAAGTCATACAATTACGAGGCACTGCTTCAGTTTTGGGATTTCCGTTTACTAACCATTTTATTCTTCTAGCTGCAGATTCCTACCCTTTTGAATCTTCACCAGGCATCAGACTAGGTCCAGAAAATTTTCAGCAGTATCTCTACATGTCCATAGGTGACATCGTGCGGCTTTGCACTGATGTCGTTCTGCTCCAGAAATGAACTGCAGAGCCTGTATAGGTGCCACTCCTGCATGCTGCCAGTTCCATTCATTCCATGCCACCAGACTCAGATCCGGGGGGGCTCTTCTTCATCTCTTAAAGACGTGCCTCAGATATTTTTGTCAAAATTCAAGTGTGCAAGAGAATGTATTCCCCAAAAATAATAGGTTCCAAGTATGACAGTTCACAAACAAATATCTGTGACAGATACCCATCAGGTGTGCCTGTGGTTCCTGGAGTCAAGTCATGAATCGAAGGCCTGCAATGGCTACGTGTTGATGAACTAGAAGGGAATCCGGGACCGTGAGGCAAAACTCTACATCGCCAAACACAAGGAGACCCGCAATGGGACCAGTCAAAGTCATGGTCCAGGTGGAAGGTGCGGTCCCAACCCCATTCCCTCTCCAAAAATCAACAGTTGTTCTAGATGCCTATATTTATTGAGATCTAAATCGTCTGAAGAGTCCAAAAAGAAGCATTAAAAATTGAAGCAGGACTCAGCACCCTCTTGCCACTCGCATTCACAAGAGAAGGTGTGGGGAAGGCACCATGGCTCTTGATCTCACTCCCAGAGTCCGTCGACTTCAGTGCCAATCTTGCAACTGGTTCAAGCACAACCTGAGTTCCAGGGCCATCTGCCACTCCCAAACAGATCAAAGAGTTCTGTGATGCCATGCTCCAACTCTTCAGATCATTGCCTACTCCCACTGGAGGGCCTTTGTGCCCAAAGGAACTGCGATGCCTTCCCTCTGGAGAACTGCAGGCGGATTAATCATCAGCGCCAGTGGGACCCTCTGCACCCATCACAACATCTCCTGCTCAGATACTGAACCTGCTTCTGGTGTCGTGGTCCACTCTGGTCCCTGGGACTTCAACACCAGTGCCAAATCCATTGATGTGAGACGAGTGTACATCTATTGTACTCGCTGACAAGACGGGCATGGGATGACTCCTGGTGGCCTGCCACTCGGACCTGCTCCGACACCCACCGACCACGCACACAACCTAGGATTCATCCTGGACTCCTCATTATCCATGACCCAGCAACTCAACACCATCTCCTCCTCCTGCTTCAACACCCTCCACGTGCTCTGAAAGATCTACAAATGGATCCCCACCGAAACCAGAACAGTCACCCAAGCTCTCGTAACCGGCAAACTAGACTACGGCAATGTCCTCTACGCAGGAAGCATGGCCAAACTCCAGAAAAGGCTGCAACGCATCCAGAACGCCTCATCCTGGACATCCCCCGCCACTGCCACATCACAGGCCATCTGAGAGACCTGCACTGGCTGCTCATCGACAAGAGAATCACCTTCAAACTCCTCACCCACGATCACAAAGCACTGCACAACACCGGACCAGAATACCTCAACAGACGTCTCTCCTTCTACATCCCAACCCGGCAACTCCGCTCCGCCGCCCTTGCAACCGTCCCACGCATCCGCAGAACTTCAACCGCCCCTCATTCTCGCCCCTCGCCGTCAAGACGTGGAACACTCTACCACCCACGTGAGTCAGACCAAAGACCTCCTTACCTTCAGGAGACTCCTCAAGACCTGGCTGTTCGAGCAGTAGCAGCGCCCCCACACCTAGCATCTTGAGACCCTCATGGGTGAGTAGTGCGCTTTACAAATTCCTTGATTGGTTGATCTGAGTCGGCTACGGTCCAACTTCGACTGAAGTTGCACCCACCCGCTGTTGATGTACCACTTCTCCCACTTACTATGCTAACTCCACAAAGGAGAACACATGCATCATACTCCCTTTTCTGCACAGGCTTGTACAACTATTATGAAGCGGGTGATGAGTTCGCTCATCCCTATCCTGAGTGCAATTGGTATGATAAGTTGCGGGGAAAACAATGACCTCAATATCTCCCCTAAATCAGGACTTCTCTCATCCCATGCTTCTCATCCCATGGAGCAGAAACCGAAGAATCCACATCTTACGCTGTCTTGTGGTAATGGGGCTACTGATGTCCTTGACCTCTGTCTACTCACCTTGGAGACTAAATCTAATGTGCTATCGGACATCCTCTAGAGCAGACATCTTTTGGGCACCCTCTATTATTTAATGAAGCACTAATATACGCTGTTGGGTGCCTGGGCCTAACCTTGTCCTGGCCTCCCGGTCAGCAGGGAAATAGTGAGATGTCATTGCTCTGCCCTGGGCAACACCTGGCTTCTGTCTCAGCATCCTTCCCCCGAAAGGTTAGTGGTGCAGGCATCTACAAGTAGGACTAACCAACACTTTTCCGACCATTCACCCTAATATGAAGCTGAAGAAAGTGTAGATATTTGGGTAGTAGGTTATTCCAACAGCCTGGCTCTTCTGGGATGCTATTCCCATGCCCCTTGGGGCTAGGTGGCTCAAGTCCTCCACGATGTCCCTAAAGAACTCTGAACTGTCCTTGCCCAGGCCATACAGGATGGTCAGAATGCAACCAAGTTCACAATTCATTGTGGTTTGGACACCACCAATTCCATCAGGCAGGCCATTGGCACCAGTGCTGCCATTCACCACCACACTTGGCTGCACTACTTTGGTGTCTTAGGTAATGTCCAGTCATCCCTCAAGGACATGCTTTTCAATGGGACTTGCCTGTTCAAGGATAAGGCAGATTCCACTCTCGAGCCACCGTTCATTCCCTAGGACTAGCTGCCCCATGTCACCAACCATACCAGACCTAATGTTCCTCAGCGCTTTCCTCTTGAAGGAAAAATTCAAGATGCTTATATTTGCCAGGTTGTCTGCTCTCAATCCTGGAGACTGAATGGTAGTATTGGAACTGCAGGACACCTATTTTCATACATCTGTCCTGCAGACCCATTGGCGCTACCTGTGGTTCTTGGTGGGGCAGGAGCATCACCAGTTTGCTGTGCTCCCCTTTTGTTTCACCAGTTCCCCTCAGGTGTTCACAATAGTGATAGCAATGATGGCAGCACACCTCTGGAGGTCAGGGGTACCAGTCTTTCCCTATTTTAACAACTGGTTGTTGAAGGCAGGCTTGCTCCTGGCAGTTGTCAGCCATCTTCAGAATACAGCAACTCTCCTTTTATCTTTGGGCATCACCATCAGTGAGCTGAAGTTACACCTGACTCCTTCTCAGATGCTCCCCTTCATTGGAGCCATTCTGGAAATGGTTTGTTTTCATGCCCCCCTCCCCGGAGAGAGTATCCAGGACATTCAAGCTATGATCCCAATTTTCCAGCCTCAGTTCTGGATTTCAGTGACGTCGACTCTCAGGCTGCTGGGACTGATGGCTTCCTACATCCTGCTGGTCAAGCATGCTATTGTGGCATATGCAGAGTTTCCAGTGGGACCTGAAGTCTCAGCGGACCAAGGGAACCAATACAACCACGTGAAGATGTGGGAGTACACTGCAAAGGCACTGCAGTGGTGGTTATTAGTCCGTGTTTAAGTTAGCAGTGGCTTTCTCTACCTTTCTTACCCAGAGGGGACAGTGGTGACCAATGCATCGCTAATGGGATGGCCATCTGGCAGAAGTGGAGATCTGAGGTCTCTGGTCTTCAAGCTGAATCCCAGCTCTATATCAATCTTCTGTAGCTGATCAAAATGTACATGGTGTTGAAAGCCTTTCTGTCTATTAAGTGGAGGCTAGTACAGGTGCTCACTGACAACACCACCACCATGTGATACTGTACACAGGGCGGGATGTGGTCACAGGCCCTTTGCCAGGAGGCCTTGCTCGTCTTGACATGGCTGGACCACCAAGGACTTTTCCTTGAGGTGAACCACCTGGCAGGATCCTTGAATGTCAGGACAGACAACTTCAACTGTCGGTGCCTAGCAGATCACAAGTGGCAATTACTCTGAATAGGTGCTAGGTCTCTTTCACAAATGGGGAGACCCTTACTCGATCTATTCGCCACAGCTAAGTATACGCATTGTCAGTACTTCTGCAAGTTAGAGTTTATAAGGTATATCTTGATTAGCGATGTGTGCCGTATTGAGTGGAATTTGGGACTCCTCTATACATTTTCACAAATACCACTCCTGTCCTGAGTTCTCAAGAAGGTCAGGATGAACCAGGCACAAGTGGCTCTAGATTGGGCACTGAGATTATGGCATCCAAAACTCATGTCAAGGCAGGGTCCTGCACCTGGGCTGTCGCTATCGCCATCTTAATGCTTGGAGATTGAGGAGCAAGAGCTGAACTCTTTCAGTCGTCCTCCAGAGGTGGTTTATATGATCTTGGCAGCGAGGTGTCCCTCGTCAAAAACTGTGTGCACCTGTCATTGGGACAGGTTAGTAACCTGATGCAGTACTAGGCAGATAGACCCTTTCTAGGCAAAGTTATCTGACGTTTTTCTGTTTGTTTTGTCCCTAGCCCAGTAAGGCCTTGCTCTGGGAACAGTTAAAGGGTAACTTTCAGCTCTTTCAGCATTTTTGAGATTCCTGCATAAGCCCTCTGTATTTAAGTCTCCAATTGTTATGAGATTTTTGCAAGGGTTGGAACAATTGTTTCCCTCCTCTCCCTTTCTTATGCCGCAGTGGTACCTTAACATGGTCCTCACTTTTATGATGTCCACACCATCTGAGCCACTTCACAGTTATTCCTTGTGGCTCCTCACCCTGAAGACTGTGTTCCTCCTTGACGTGGTGTGTGAGTGAGCTTCAAGTCTCTCAGTCAACCCATCGTACACTACCTTCTTCTCAGACAAACTAATTTTGCAAACATAGGCATCTTTCATGCCTAAAGTTGAGACACTGTCTCAAGTCAGTCAAAACATCGCATTGTGAGTGTTCTATGCTCTAACTCACCTCTCTAAGGTGGAGGAGAGACTTCATTGCTTGGACCCAGGAGAGCACTGAGCTTCTACATAGATCGTATCAAAGAGCACACGGTGTTGAGCTTGCTGGAGTGAATCATCTCCTGCTGGATCGTGCTCTGCATTACGATCTGCTATGCATTAGCTACAAAGCAGCCTCTGTAAGTTCTGAGTGCTCATTCTACCAGAGCCAAAGCTGCTACCACGGTGTTGGCACACAGAGTCCCTGTTCTAGACATCTGCCAGGCGGCTATGTGGGCATCCTTCCATAGAAGCACTATTGTCTGTGCAGTCAGGTTTGATGAGAGGGGCATTTTGCCTGCTCGGTCTTGCAGGACTTTCTGGTTTGAGTCCATTCGCAGACCCCTACTCCAAATAGGTACTGCTTTGGTATCTATTGAAAAGTTGATGAATTAGTGGCTAGAAGTCTGTCAGAAGAACAAGTTACTTACCTTTTGTAATGCTCCATCTGCTAGAGAATGTATCTAGCCACAGATTCCTCAATGACCTCCTAGCCTCCTCTTTCTGTGGTTGTACACTATGTCCATTAATAATATCCCAAGTTTAGGAATCTGCACACTGGTTACACCAGTTTGTTTTTGGGGTTCTGCATCTAGGTGCGCACACTCTCTAGAAAGCAACTGCCATCAACACACAGGAGTGGCACCTACAAAGGCTCAGCATATAATTTCTGGAGTGGCACGTAGTCAATGCGAAACCACAGGGCACCACCTACAGACATGTAGAGGTTCTGCTGAGAAGTTTCTGGATCCAAGCTGACACCTGGGAAAAATTCAAAAGGTGAGGAATCTGCAGCTAGATAGAGTCTCTACCAGAAAGATCTTTACCATATATAAGCAACTTTTTTATCTGATATCTTAGCCCAAATGGTTATATTGCTGCTAATTAGGACTGCAATTACCACCATGCACTTGGTTAGGAAAATAAACGCAGGGTGGAGCACTGCATCCCTAGTGCCTCTGAGTAATCTGGTAACCTTCTGTCACCCTGCAAAAATTTAATTATAAAAGAAGGTTAGGCAAATTTAACAGATTATGCAACAAGCAATAAATGTGAATTATATTAAATGGTGAACTGTAATTTGTTTGGTTAAAGAGAGTGGTTGTTAGAAAACAAAAGTACTACTTGTTAAAGGTGGAAGAATATTAAGCAAGAACCCTTCTCTAGGCTACTTTAGATTTTTGAGACTCAGCGAGAACTCCCCATGTGTTATAGCGGAGCTCTTGGCTGGACCAAGGACAATGCTAATAACAGTGAAAGGCTGGAGCAGATCTGCACCCTTTGACCAGTGCTGAGTT
Organism: Pleurodeles waltl; assembly: GCF_031143425.1. Lineage (NCBI taxonomy): Eukaryota > Metazoa > Chordata > Amphibia > Caudata > Salamandridae > Pleurodeles > Pleurodeles waltl. The sequence continues at coordinate 12,612,589 of NC_090441.1, read as the reverse complement.
CTGAACTCACCTATAGAAATGGACTTGCGGGCCTACAGCCTCGGGATATGTGGCAATATGTGGGATCTCTGAATACAGGAGCTGACCCACACTGTTGTCTGGGACAACTGCTGACCATTAAAGTGCTACTGCTCTCTTCAAAAGCACAACAGCAATAAGACAGCACACTGTACTTCAGGCAGGTAATGTGAATTCATTTATATGTGGCATCTGACACACCTCCTAGGGTTGTTGCACACATCAATAAGGCAGGAGGCAGAACTCCAAACTGTCTTTGCAACTGAGACCTCTGAACAAATCAGTAGATGTGCATGACTTATTGGGGACCCTGCAGGGATGTACACAAAATACGTTTGTTTAACCATGATGCGTGGTACTTGGCAGGGCTTCCAAAATCCTCCAACATCCTGCTCTAGGAAAACAGTATAATGGCTGCATATGCAGGAACTCTGCTTCCTACAATAAGGGCGAAGCAGCGTATAGGAGTGGAGCTGCAATACGGACCAACTAAACACTGGTAGGATAGGCTGTCCACAAGGCATGATACAGAACGGAGAAGGGTCAGAACATGGGCAGTGAGCAGTAGCCCCTGTTAAAAACATAGAATCCAGTGGGGGTGACACATTAGGGAAGCAATGAAGTCTCCCCAGGTCACCTTCTTGGAGCACATTCTGCCTTGACAGGCATGAGTGGTGTACTGCTGCTGGATGGCCTGGTGGATGGCTCCTTGCCCCTCACCATGCTTCCCCTCTCTTGAGATGTGGGCCGGGCCTGGAAGGGATCACCCCGGAAGAAAGGATTGGGCCCTGAAACAAAGGGCTTGAAACAGAGTGGACTGTGGCACAGGTTTCACTGGAGTTGGTTGGAGACAGCCCCACACACAAGCATGGCTGGTTGTGATCATGAGAGAAGCCGTGCATGCAACACCAAGCTAGTGAGCGGGGAAAAATGGGCAGAAATTAAACCTAGGTTTGGAGAACAGGAGAGGAGCTAGTGGAACCAGAAAGTTGTCACAATTGCTGGGGGATGGTTGCAGTCGCAGGTGTTAAAGGGGGCCGGCGGCGTGCGGGGATGAAAATATGAAGAAAAAAAACCAAAACACTTATCTGAACGCCGCTCAGCGCCGCGCCCCACTCTTCTGCTGGCTGCAGGCAGGCATAGGCTACCAGCCTGCCCTGCGGCCAATCCTGATGCTGCTCAGAGCAGCGTCAGGATTGGCTGGGAGCACCCAGCCAGGATGGTTCCAGGCAGACTTGGAGCCTGTACAGACTCTCTCCAGCCCAGCAACTGTTTTGCTGGGCTGGAGAGAGCCCTGTGCGCATGCGTGTTTGGCTAGCCCGAGCCAGCCAGCCAAACCCACATGCGCTCTGAGGGGGGAGGGCTGAGCCTCCTCCTCACACTTGTCACCCCATGGCCCCACCCCTTTCAAAGAAAAGGGGGTAACGCTCCTCTGCCCTCATGGAGGAGCCGTCCCCGGATGGTTGTGGTACCTGCTCTGTTTCCAAGTACCATGAGACAAAAATGGTGGGACCTAGGCCCACCTCCCTTCTCCGAACTCCCCCCTGGGATGAGAAGATCAGACTGCATGCCTCGCATAAGAGGCCTCCCTGGGACCTGGGAAAGATAGGAAAGTAAACAGGCTTAGATAAAGTGGTGCTGCAGTGCCAGCAAAGCCTGGAGAGGCTACAATTACAGGATACCATGCGTGCTAGAAGCAGAACGAGGGCAGAAGAAGAGTAGTGATAAAATCCCCCAAAGCAGCATTATCTGGCAATCGCAGTGACTGGCCGCATGTGCCCTTCGTATGCACAAGAAGGGCGGGCCAGATACAACTCTATGCTCAAGAAAGTTATGTAAATGCTAAAAGCAAAAATATAGCTAGCTGAAGTACTACAAAGACTGGAACGAGATAAGTAATCAGACTCAGGCAACATGGATCCAAGGGTTCTCCCTCCAGTAGCAACACTGCTAACAGGGCAGCTAAGACACATACCCTTATAGCGAAGGATAAACCTGGTCTTTTCCCTACACTAGGAAAAATTGATAGATTTACTAAAACATTAACACCCGGAAACAAATGCTTCCAGAGGATCAGAGCCACAAGTGCTCTACACAACTGATTCTCAAATGGGCACAGTGACATTGTTTCGGTATAGGCCATTATACTAGAGATATGCATGCCCACACAAACCCTAGATCAAAAATAGGGGAAGCTGGTCTGGACAGCTCTCTATTTAGATAGGATGTGAGGAATATAGGGGGAGTAGTGGCCAAGATGGCAGCCGCGACGGCTGAGTGATACGTAGGCTCCATCTTGGACCCACCAAAAATCCTGATCGGCGCCTCCGGAGGCGCTCCTGGAGGTCGGGCGCTGTCTCCCTGAGCTCCGAGGTTCTGGCGGCGCACCGCAGAGGGCTTGGAGTGAGACGAGCGGCTCCCGGTGGCCTGCGGGACGCGCACGGCCTCAGAAACAAAGGATCCCAGGATCTCGCGTAGGGAGCAGAAGCAGGGGGCGGGGCTGCCCGCCCGGGCTGTTCGGCCCCAACATTAGAATTTACCAGCCATTCAATGGAGGTCCCAACATTCCAATATTCTAATACAGATTGAATGTTTCTGCTGCATAATAGTACATCAGCAACAAAGCTTCATCACCTTGGAGTCAAAAAAGTGAATAGCCTAAATGCAGACAATCTGTTTTTTATTGTGTATTAAAGTGAACGGATTTCAACCGGTGTCACAAACCTCTGTGTATCACCAACTCAAGGGAGTAATCATCAGCCACCAAATCTGCAGTGCCCTTAGCTGTACTGATGTAGTCCTCTGTTGTGATTTCCTGTTTCACCTTTTGAAGAAACTCATCATTCTTATCCTTAGGGAGGTAGTCAGTGATGTGATCCAACAAATTTGATTAACTTCTATTACAAATGTAAGGATGATGATGATGAACTTGCCACATAAAGGTTTGTAGATGCTCCATGGTATGATTTCCTCTGTATAGAATCTATTTGACTACAATGCTGACACAATTTAGAAGTCAACAAGTGAGCCGTCTTTCACAAAGAGATAACACTGGCCAGGAACCTAAAACCTGTTCCATTGCCAACTTTTGTTGGCTTTGGTGGACACTGAAGTAGGGAAGGTCTCTGTAAGATGGTGAACACCAGGAGGACTAACAATCTCACTGGCTGAAGCCCCGCAAAGATAAATGATGCTCTTTCTCTAGTGGCATAGCTGTTGCAATGATTAGTTTCCTCACCACCCCACTGATGATTTCATGAAACAACAGGATACCTTCCACTGATAAAATCGTATTGTGTATTCATTCAATGTGGTGAGGGAAACAACTCTACCAACTCCAGTAAGTGCTCATGTCCAGAGTTTGGTGACATTTTTGTACTCGGGTAGCCTGGATGATGTCTTGCCCTCGATCTGCAGCCTGGCTTTATGCTTTATCAGCTGCAGATGGGTAACCAAGATTGACAAGCAAAAGTGGTACTGGAGGTACTGGTTTAGGGGTGGTTCAGATTCTTCACCACAGTGTAAGGTCTTTGGGACTCTTCAAGGTGAAGTAACTTACTCATTGGCACTAGAAATAGAGTCCATCCCTTCTTTCAAGTTTGAGGGCTACTGTTCTTAGCGTAGAGGATGGAGAGTAGCATTATTTTGAGGGAGAATGATTCCTTGGCAGCATACGCGTGCCTGATGATGTACAGCTAGAAATGGTGGGAGGCCACATTGTCTTTGAATGGGATGCCAGTAAACCCATCAGCAACAAATTCCTTCAGGATGTCAAGTGTCTGAAAGTTGAACATGGTAGGGCTACTCTGATGTACATCAAGGCCACAGAAGGGCTAAGGCAGAGACATTATGTCCATTAGTTCGTGAGCCAGACTGGGATCCCAAACTAGAAACTGTTCTGAAAAGGTTCATCTTGTGTCCCTCCCCACACCTCCAGTAAGCCTCTTACGATGCATTGCTTGAAATATCATAACTACCAAAGAAATAAGACTCAACAAGACAAACCACACAGACTGTGTTAGTCTCTTTCTAGCTCTTTTTAACATCAGATAGGACACTTATCAAAGAGGGCGGTACTGAAGAGTAGACTCATCCTGCTTGAAAAGTTATGGAAACACACTACTTTCGAAAGTAATCGATGAAAACAGTGGCTGAATACATTGACATAAGACCTAATCAAACATTATCTTCCTGCTGCAAGTAAAGTAAAAGATGCCTAGAGAGGAAACGCTATGTTAAGAGGCTCTTGCTCAATGCAGCAGTAAAATGAACTGGCCCTCTGACACGGTAAAAGAAGATGGAATCCATAATGGAGAAGAGTCACAATGTCTCCCCATGAAAAAAGTAACGCCCCAGGGACCCTTTTCTGCTCATTTTTTTAACCTGTGGGAAAGACTGGGATACTTTTCATCTTCTGAGCCAAATGTAATTTGCCATACTAACTGTCAAATTACAAAAAAAAAAAAAAAAAAAAAATGTTGCCTCTTGTGAGCACATTCACAAAAGTGTACCCAGAAATAAAAATTTCACAATTGAAAATTGGCTTGAGGATCCTACACACAGCAGGGTTATTGTACTGTTTATGAATTCCAAAGAAAAATTAATGATGGAGAAGCTCTGGTACCTTGTTTATAGCAGTCAAGTAAGGTGTCTACAATATCTGCACTCAGACAACCCAGACTATCCTGGCAACACCCCCTATATTAATCTCCCCAACAGCCAATAGATACAATAGTTTACATCTACATCTAGTCTTGAAGTTAAGTCCTGTGCCGAAATGTAGATTTTCAGTTTAAAGAAGAACTTCTTGTTTGTCCTCCAGACTTAGGCACTGACTTCATAACTATGTGAATGAAAAAGGAAACCAACACAAACAATTCTAAATGTCAAAGGCAGCTCTGTTAATTTAAACATGCAAATCATTAGGTCATTTTGAGAAGTCCAGACATTGTTTAATTTGCCATTAGTGTTGTAAAGAAGAATACTTCCACTGTTTGCAGCTTTAAAGGTTCGGTATACTCTTAACAAAGCATGCCATTACTCTGAAGGCTCTTTCTAAACACATAGGCACAAATGCAATCTATAACACATCGTTTTGTTGGAAGTGAAGCAAATCGACACAGTGATGAAATAACTTTTGTTTTGACTACATTTCTAAAAACATGCTGCACACTGTAAATGTCTATTATTTACTGCAATGACCAAAGAGTCTGCACACAATTACAGGTTTACAACACAATATGCTAAAAGCCAATAGATATTTAAGAGGACGCGGACCATAGCTGAACTGAGCCACATAGTGATTCTCAAAATCAAGTTTGATGTTTCTGTTTAAAACATCTGACTTGCAGTCCCCAACATCTACATGCTTCCATGTATACCTCCATCAGTCCTCCAAAGGTGTTTTCATTGGACGAAACACAGACTTGTGCATTTACATAGTAAGGGCACCAAAGAAATAATCCTGCACAAGAATCGATTTGCAGCATACAATGTTGAGTCTAAGAATTTCACATAAACAAGAATGTGTTTCAAAAACAATGAGTATCAAATAAAAATCAAGATCTATTTCTCCCACATATTCCATTTATGTGCTCTCCTATTAACTTGTGTATTTTTGCTGTTTCTCTGCTGTGGTTCCAGAATAGGACAGTATGAAACAAATAGGTGAACAAGAAATGGTCAACTTGAGCACAAGACGCATGTTATAACTCACATAATGTTGCTCCACCAGGACATGTCCTGGGACCTGCGAGCTCCTTCACTGAAGACTGGCGTCGTTTGTTCTTTCTAAGGACTGCATCTAGTCAAAAGCACTGATGGAAATAGGGTGGCTGCATTTAGAAACCGCAAAAATATCCTGCTGTGTTTGGGCTGCCGCGCCTACAATTACCAATACCCCAACATCAGGTGTTCATCTTCACCGTTCTCAAAACCGATGCTGACCTTAGCGCTTAGAGGTTACACGCTGTTCTGTCCGAGTGAACATAATATCATAATACTGACAAAGAGACATCCTAATTGTCACACGGAACGTTCAGGAGTCGCACGATTTGACAGTGTCTTCATTTAAAAAGTGAAGGCAGCAGTTCAGAAATGTGTGGTGAGTTTTTCTCATAGTCCCACGGACCACATGGCCTCAGATTTTGGAAATGTACCCTTCCCGCACAAGAAAGTCATAGATCTTCCTGGTTTTGTTGACATCAATCTTGATAAGCGCTCTTGCTTGTGCTAGCCGCAAGCCTCCCTGCTTGTGGGACTCGCTCATTAACGCGGATTTGTATTCCAAGTAGGCTCCTGGCACCAGGCGCACGACCTGACAGAGCTAGAAGGCGGAGGAAATGAAAGAATGATTAAGATCTCAATTGGAATTTACTTTAAAGGAAATGTGTGGCAAAATACAAATCTAAAACGTGAAAACCAAGAGTGATCCAGACAATCTTATTTAAATGCAGTTGCTGTTTCACAGGGACTGGATCAATTCCAAGAGATTCTACTACTTTGAAATTAATAAATATTTTTCATTATCCATGTTTTTGTTCTGAAAAAGAGAGAATGCAGAGAAGGGTATCATGTCAGATGCCGCTGCATCATATATGTATCTGCCTGGTTTAGTGTGAATGTTTATGTAGCGATTATTTTGTCACAATGATCGCAATAATAGTAACAATAGCTCTTACTAATGGGAAATGCAATAATTTATCATCTCCAGCACCCCACAGTCCCACAAACCCTGAAAAATAACAAACAGCAAAAGCTACTGACCGCAATGTGTCAACAGGTCAGTCTGCGAGACTGCGATCATTCCCTGTTACAGTAAGGCCAATTGTTTGGGGGTGGGGGGGGGGGGGGGGGGGTTGTGGAATGATCTGCGGTTCTGGATCAACATTCCACAGTGCGGAAGATATGAAACAGGGAAAGAGAAAACTCACTAGAACGGCACATCAAGTTTGTTTCACTACCTAATTTCCAATAAGTTTTAGAATTGTGAATCACACAATCAAATTCCGTGAGCGAATTGAAAATGTACCTTAAATTCTTTTTTCAAATGTGGGCGATAAAGGCTGGCCTTTACTTGTTTGCTATATTGTGACACATGTACAAAGGAAGACTTGCTGAAGAACCCTACTTGCACAACATACCAGTTTCTGTCTCAAAAATAGACTGAAAAGTCTGCTGAGGTGCAAACATACCTTTCATTATATTGGACTAAGAGCAGAAATATTAAAATAAAACGTGAACTACTGACAAATGTAAAAAAAAATCCATACATACTTGTCAATGGGTAAAAAAGCCCTGAAAACAATTATCAAGTTTTGTCCCCCATGTCAGATATTAAAATATGAATTTTCTGGGCCGTGGGAAACACTAAGTAGAAAACCTATTAACTGCTTAATTTTGCAAGATGCAAGACCTCGCCTAGACGGCCAAGTGTAGTGCTGGTGGGCAAGTCTGAAGAAGGGGGAACGAGCTGCTGAGTTTGGTCAGGCCACCATAATCAGGGTGCCCACATGCGCTAAAAAAAAGTCAACTGGTGAGGCAGGGCAAACACTAGTGAAGCAACAGAAGGCTCTGGAAGCCCTTTGCATCAATCTAAAGTGAATGCCAAGGAAGGGTAATTAAGATAAGGAGACAGAAGCCCGCATACTTTACATGACACGGTTATCTCAGCCATTCTCGGTCTTCTGCTAATAATCAATGCTTTACTTTGTCAGCTTAAATACTCCTGAGTTGCTAAACAGTTTAATGATGAATTAACCCCATCGGTGCAGCAGATGGCGTGGAGCCATCCTCTGCCTAGGTGTGTGTGTGTGCGGAGGACAGTTCCTGCCATCCTAGCACCCATCGACGGGGGAAGCGCTGGCAACATGCCCTGACCAGGGATGGCAGCGGAAGCCATTTGTTCCAGGAGGGAGGTACGTTTTTCCTCCAGGGAGGGTACAGAGGCAGAGGGAAAAGGAAAGAGTTTTTCCTCTCCCCCAGTGTCTCTCTACAGTGCATTCCTGCTACAGGATTGCGGGTGAGGCCACAATCACGCAGCAGGAATTGCTCCCCATTAATTAGGGCAATATTTTAGCTGCTTTCTGTAGTTTGGCTGGGGTAAAGGCCTCTCCCCTCTAGGGTGACAATCTCTTGCCTTTGCTTTGGGCTCTCCTTGGAGGAAAATCAGAAGTTTGTGATGGTGATCTGCCTCCAAGGTCAGACTTCATAGTGTTTTATAATGTTACCTGTTTTATTTCTTGTCATCATTTGCATTTGTTTAATCTTAATGTTTTATTTCTCCTTTTTATTCTAGTGCAAAGCTTTTGATTTCCTTGGTGGCAACTCGTGCTTGCGGTTTCGGCACTGGTAGATCTGCAGTTTTTGTAGCTGCATACGTTTGGTAAGAATACGTTTTTTGTACTTTTCACTTCAAATGAGTATAACTGCCCTGCATGAATTTGTATTTAAATGGTGCAATAATTGCAGCATATATAGCTTTTGTTTTATTGTGTGTAAAATTCTCTTTAGATTTGTGCAAAATGTGTATTGTGTTGTCTAGTGTCTAATTTTCTTTTTGTTTTTCCTTTCTAGTGGGATATCATTGGTGGTTGATGTGTCAGGGCGGAGTAGGTGCAGGTGATCCTCAGTCTAGCTGTCTCTGGTGGTATCTTTTTGAGTATAGAGGTCTTTGTGTGCTTTGTATTGACTGACATTTTCTTCCAGATTACTATATGCCAGTAGTTTTAATTTCTGTTTGATGAAGCCATAGTTTATTACTTATTTTACACGTGTTGGTTATTGTTGATCTATTTGTTGTGCTACTTTTATTAGTAAGGATTATGGCAAACCCCAGGATTACCCCCCAGCAGGCTGTTAGTTTACTTTTTGAATTTTCCCAAGATAATGGTTTTGAGACTAACTGCATCCGAGGCAGAGAAGGAAGTCCAAGATTCTGGCAATTAATTTTTTGTCCGAGAGGAATCTTCTGATAATGAAGCCACTCTCAGTGAGAAGGACATGCCTCTTTTAGAGGAGGACACTGATATGCTGAGAGTGCAGCAAGAGGAACCTAGATTGCAGCCTAGGGCTGAAAGGCTTCCCATTTGAAGTGCTGAACTCTAGGTTGTCCCAAACATGGTGCATACTGTGTTGCCTGCCTTTAGCGGTGTCACAGGGTATAGAGTCAATACTGAAAACATTTTGCCTATAATATTTTTTCAGTTGTTTATGAACAATGTATTTTTGGATGACACTGTTGACCATACTAATTTGTATTCTGAACAGTATTTGAGGAACAACAGTGCCAGACTTAAGTCCCACTCTAGAGCTAGCCAGTGGACTCCCACAAACCTGAATGAGTTGAAGAAGTACTTGGGTTTATCTTTTCGATGGGCTTGATAAGGAAGCCATCAATATTTTCATAAAGGTCTACTAGTACCTTGATAGCAAATGCAATATTTCCTGCAACCATGAGTTGTGATCAGTATTTGCTTCTGCTTCAGATGTTGCATTTTGTTGATAAAGCTTCAGCATTACCATGGGATCACCCTGCTTGTGATTCAGGATTTTGTCTATCCTTGATCATTCTGTAGATCGCTTTTCAGAGATGTTCCAGGGAAAGAAATAGCTGTGGATGAGTCTTGGGTCTTGTTCAGGGGCTGTTTGTTTTTTAGTCAGTCCATTCTTAGCAAGAGGGCACGTTATGGAATTAAAATGTATATGCTGTGTGCGAGTAGTACTGGATATGTTTGTAATTTACAGGTGTAAACTGTTAGGGATTCATCTATTACCCCCCACTCCTTTCCCCCCTCCCCATCCCCCTTTTACCCCCGGGTTGTCCGTCCACTTCTGGAGTCAGTGAGAAAATTGTGTGGGAACTTGTTAGAGGGCTTTACAACAAAGGGCACCATTTATACGTACTTCTACACTGGTGTGCAGTTGTTCAAGGAATTAATTGTTCAAAGTGGACACTCTTGCGTGTAGCAGAACCAAGCATAACCATGAAGTTTACCTTAAAGAGCTTGTATGCAAAAAAACATCAGCGGGGACAGTGCAGTGCCTTAAGTAGTGATGAACTTCAAGCTGTGAAATGTTTAGAGACAAGAGATGCCCACATGCTGACAACCATTCCTGATGAAAGTTCTTCACCTATGACTGTTTGGAGTCAGGTTGTTGAAGTGCGCAAACCTCTGTGCATTTTAGACTACAGTAACCACATGGATGGTGTAGATAGAGTAGATCAGAGTTTGGAGACTTACACTGCTGTTCTTAAGTCATACATTTGGTATAAGAAGTTCACTGAAGATTTGCTACCCTTTAATGTATTTGTGTGTTCAAGGATTATTCTCTAGATTCAAAGATGACTTTTGTTCATTTTCAGCAGTCTGTGATTGGCAGTCTTGTTGTAGTGGAGGAGGCAAATGTTCTTTGATTTGGCGTAGTGGAGGATGTGGCTAGATTTAAAGATCACCACTTTCCTGATTACATTCCTCCCACACCCAAAAAAAACAGAAAACATTCCTTGTAGGAGATGTAGAGTCTGTGTCTAAAGAGCGAAGTGGAAGGAGATTTGTATGTACAGCTCAGAGTGTCCTTCTAATCCTGGGCTTTGTGTGCTCCCATGTTTTAAATCGTACCACACACAAATGAAGTAGTGGGAGCAACCATGAGTGTAAAAGTGAATTGATAAACCTTCGGTAATGCATTATCTGATAGAGACAATATCTAGCCGCAGATTCCTTACTTTTGAATTTTCCAGACTTCAGACTGGATCTAGAAGATTTTTGTGTGAGCAGTACCCCTGTGTGCCAGTAGGTGGTGTCGATCCACTCTGCACAGCACTGGCCGTGTCCACGCCAGAAGTGACTTCCCAGTCACCTATATAGGTGCCACCTTGGTGTGCTGATGTCAGTTACTTCTTCATGACCTTTCATGCCAGGAGCGTGGAGCCATGAAGTGCACTGACAATGGTGTGTCCAAACTTGGGCCTTGAAAGGGAGTATCCTTAGCCAGAGAAATCTATCCACAGAGCAGGGAATGATGGGTGGGTTGATATGGAATCTGCGGCTAGATATCGTCTCTACCAGATAATGCATTATCGAAGGTAAGTATTTTGTTCATCTGGCTTCAGACTCCTTACCTCTAAATAGATACCCAAGTAATACCATCCCCGGCGTACGGACTGCGGATAAATGTTCTGAACTAAGAAGTCCTGCAGGACCGAATGGGCGAAATACCCGTCCCTGTGGACCTGACTTTCCAGGCATTAATGCTTAGTAAACGTGTAGAGATGCCAATGTTGCTGCCTGGCAGACGTCCAAAACTGGGACTCCACACAGAAATGCTGTGGTTGCAGCTTTGGCTCTGGTGGAATGAACCTGCAAGCCCTCAGAGGGTTGCTTCTTGGCCAATGAATAGCAGAGTTTGATGCAGAGAACAACCCACTTGGAGATGGTGTGTTTCTGCACTGCCCAACCTTTCTTAGCCCCAGCATATCCCACGAAGAGTTGGTTATCCACCCGAAATTCTTTTGTGCGTTTAAGGTAGAAAAACAATGCTCTTTTTGGGTTCAGATAGTGAAGTTGCTCCTCTTCCATAAAAGGATGTGGAGGAGCATAGAAAGTGGGCAAGGTGACAGATTGGCCCACAGGAAATGGTGTCACCACGTTCCGGCAGAAAGAGGCCCTAGTGCGAAGTACCAGTTTGTCTGGAAAGACAGATAAGTAGGGAGACTTGGATGACAAAGCCAGCAGCTCACTCACCCTCCAGGCAGATGTTATTGCCTCAAGAAATGCTGTTTTGATCATGAACCACCAGAGGGGACAATGGCTGTGGCTCAAAAGGAGCACATATTAGAAAAGTGAGGAGCAGATTAATGTCCCACTGAGGCATAATGAAAGGTGAAGGGGGAACCATATGTACAAGTCCTTTGAGGAATCTATTTACAATGGGGGACTTAAATAAGGCGGGTTGGTCAAGCAGCCCCAAGAAGGCAGACAGAGCAGAACCCAAAGCAAAGCCCTGCTGGCAAGGGTGAGAATAAAAAGAAAGACATCAGATAAAGAAGCAGAAAGAGGGTTGATAGATTTCTCTGTACAATATATAAAACATTTCTTCCATCTGCAGGTGTATACAGTACCACATGGCGGATGTTGTCCATGAACATCTGCATTAGTTGATGGGAGAGTAGAAAGGCTTTCAATGCCAGTTGGATCACTTGGTGCTCCAGCAAGTTGACGTAGAGTCCAGATTCCACCGGAGACCAGAGTCCTCTGATCAGTCAATCAATCAGGGATTTGTAAAGCGCACTACTCACCTGTGAGGGTCTCAAGGCGCTGGGGAGTGTGTGTGGGGGGGGAGGGGAGAAGATGGGGGGGCTGCTACTGCTCAAACAGCCAGATCTTGAGAAGTTTCCTGAAGGTAAGGAGGTCTTTGGTCTGGCGCAGGTGGATGGGAAGAGTGTTCCATGTTTTGGTGGCGAGGTGCAAGAATGATCTACCGCCGGTTGTAGTTCTGCGGACGCGTGGGACGGTTGCGAGGTCGGCAGAGTGGAGATGCCGGGTCTGGGTGTAGAAGGAGAGTCATCTGTTGAGGTATTCTGGTCCGGTGTTGTGCAGTGCTTTGTGAGCGTGGGTGAGGAGTTTGAAGGTGAGTCTCTTGTTGACTGGGAGCCACTGCAGGTTATTCAGGTGGTCTGCGATATGGCATCACCACCTCTCCCAGATGGACACCCCATCCCAGAAGTAAAGCTTCTGTCATCACTGTGAGATCTGGTTGGGTAAGGGAGAGGGTCTTCCTCTGGCCCTATCACAGTTCTTTAGCCACTGCATGTCTTTTGCAGTTCCCTCTGAGATCTGGACCATGTCTAAGAGATTCCCCTGATGCAGCATCCACTGGAACCTCAGGTCCCACTGCAGAGCCTGCATGTGCCATCTGGCACGTGTCACAAGCAGGACACAGGAGGCCATGAGGCCCAGCAGCCTCGGAGTCATTCTCACTGAAATTCAGGAGAGAGGCTGAAACATAGGTGTCATGGCCTGAATATCCTAGATTCGCTGCTCAGGAGGATAAGCCCAAAACTGCACTGTGTACAGAACAGCTCAGATGAAAGGGAGCATCTGAGAGGGAGTCAGGTGTGACTTTGGTACATTTATAGTGAACCCCAACGAGGTCCGCCGTAGTCTGAAGGTAGGAGAGGACAGCCTGGGGCACGCTCACCTTCAAAAGCCACCTGCAGCCCTGATCTCCACAGATGTGCTGCAACCACTGTCATCACCCTAGTGAACCCCTGAGGTGCGCTGTTAAGGCCAAAGCGGAGTATGGTGAACTGAAAGTGTTTGTGGCCTACCATAAACCGCAGATACCGCAATGTTCAGGCAGGATGGGAATATCGAAATATGCGTCCTGCAAGTCTAAAGTTACCATCCAGTCTCCTTGGTCTAGGGCAGACAAGAACTAAGCTAATGTGAGCATCTTGATTTTCTCCTTTTTGCCGAAGATTGAAGATTTGGAGCACTTTGTTCTTTTTGGGAATCAGAAAGTAGCAAGAATAGCAACCACTGCCTACTTCTGATATCGGAGCCCTCTCCATGGCTCTGTTGGCCAAGAGAGCTGTGACTTCCTTGCAGAGCAAGGATAGATGATCCTCTATCAGCCGATTGTGAGTTTAAGGTATGGGGGAGGGGAGGATTCAAAGGGGAGGAAGCAGCCCTCCGAATGAGCTGTAAGACCCACCTGTCTGATGTTATGGACTGCTAGGGGTGGAGATGATGGTGGATTCTGCCACCAAATGGACACCCGTAATCTTCTAGGGTAAGATTAGGAGGGCTTAAAGGCTGCAGCTGCCGGTGGGTTGGTGGTTGTATCAGACCTCTGGCTACACAACCCTCAGGCCGGTATGCACGGCGGCCACTTGTAGCTTGGGGAGCTTGCACAGAACAGTGGCAGGCATTGGGTTGGTGTGGTGGAACGTCCCTTCTGTAACACAAAAGGGGCAAAAGCCAGTCTGGGGACGTGGGGCAACTGAGAGACCCAAGGACTTGGCCGTAGCCCGCGCATTCTTAAAGTGCTCCAGCGCAGAGTCTGCCTTCTCTACGATGAGATGTATGCCAGTGAAGGGCATGTCCATGAGATTAGCCTGGACACCACCGAAAAGCCAGAAACGTCCAGCCAGGAGTGACATTGAAATACCAGCGTCAGTGAAACTGCTCTGCCCAGCGAGTTAGGTGTGTCTAAACCCGCACCGAATGGTGAACTTGGCTGCATCTCTCCCGTCCTTCAACAGCTTGGGTGAGAGTGGCCCAGGCCTCATCCAAGTCCTGTGGCAGCACCTGTGCAACCATGTCCCACATGTGTGGGAGTAGCGGCCCAATAAGTATGTGGTGTTTACCGACCGCAATGCAAGGCTGGTGGAAGAAAACATTTTCTTGCCTAAAGTATCCAGCCTCTTGGATGCCCTATCCAAGGAGCAGCAGGGAACGCGCTATGGGAGTTGGAGGCTTGGACAACCAAGCTCTGAGGTATGGGGTGAAGGGTGAAAATAGATGGGATACCTTGGGGTGGGGCCTTGGTGGTGGGCAGTTGCCCCGTTCACCGGAGCCCCTGTGCTAGGCTTAGGCCAGGATCCCAGCAGGATATCAATAAGTGCTTTGTTAAAAGGGGGGGGGTTCAGATGAGGAAGCCACAGTAGGGGGAGAAAGCAAACCAGTATCTGCAAAGGTATCCAATCAACTAGAATCTCTCGGTTCCTCACACCAGTCCACTGATTTTTGTCCTTCCAACGGGTATTCTAAAGGGTCCAGTGATCCCTTCCATTCTTCCTCAAGGCCTAGCCTTTCAGAATAGGGCACAGGTACCGACCTACGACACAAGTCCTGTCAGTGCCAGAATAGGCGTTGACCACCTCAGTTTCAGCTCTGTGTCGGATTCGGGGATCCAAATGTGGCTGGTGCCACCGGTGGAGCAGGGAGCATTGGCGTCAGGACTGCAATTGGGGAAGGTCACTGTGGCATGACCGGTGCCAGTCTGGATCTGTGATCGGATCCACAATAGCCCACTGCAACCAAGCCACCAGTGTGGAACCTGATGGCCCCCCCCCCCCACCCCGACCAGCAGGCTCTCCAGGGGGGTTGGCCTTCTCAAATAGGCAGCGCATGGCCTCTTAAAGCTCCTTAAGCTGAGCTGGGGTCGCTCTGGTTCCTAGAACAGCGGGGAAGTGAGCAGTCGAACCTAGCAACGGCTCTGCAGAACCATCTTTTAAATGCCGATGTTCCGTTGTCGTGCCGGACGACAGACGAGGAGAAGTAGAAGACTTCTTGGGCTACTTATGCCTCTTTCCCTAATGTCCAGGTGACTTGGAGTGGGATGAAGAGGACTTGAGGCTCCTGGATCGGTCCTGTGACCTTCCTCTTGATCGGACCTAGACCTCCCAGGAGTTGCATGGCGTCTCCTGCCGGGGCACTAGCAGCTTCAGGGACTGCTTTCTCAAACCTTTTGGTGCCATAGCCCAGCAGTCCAAGCATGGCTTGGAGTTGTGGTTGCACGCAATACACCACAAATAGACCAAATGGAGTCACAGGGCGGGGTGACAGGTGCCACATGGTTCAAAACTGTCTTCCTTGAAGACCTCCTCCACTCACCAGGAGGTAAACTTTGAAAAAGAATTTGACAAAACATCGAAAAAAAACTGTCAAAAAATTAGAGGGGTAGCTCTTCTCCAATTCACCGCCAACTGTCATGGAATGAAAAGAACTGTTGTCAGCACGCCGAGGTGGCATCTAAATAGGTGCTAGGACTTCACTTCCAGCGCAGACGATGACCTACTGGAGCACGGGGTACTGCTTATGCAAAAATCTTCCAAATCCAGTCTGATGCCGGGAGATGCAAAGATAAGGAATCTGTGGCTAGATGTTTCTCAGATTGGTCTATATTGTTTTAGATTTTTTGTTGTTTTACATCTGGCAGTAGTTTGATGTATTTAGTTAGACCCGTTGGGTCTGTAGTCATAGTTGATTTTTCATCTCCTTCAAAATTGGTTTGTGTTTTCTTTTTTATTAAAAATGTGATGGCAGTGTGTGTGGATTGGCCCTTGGCTGGCAGTGTGTGGACTGGTGCTTGGCTAGTAGTGTGTGTGTGTGTGGACTGGCACTTGGCTGCCAGTGTGTGTGGACTGGTTCTTGGCTGTCTGTGTGCATGTACTGGTGCTTGACTGGCAGGGTTCGTTGACTGACGGTGTGTGTGAGCTGGCATTTTGCTGGCAGTGTGTGTAGTGACTTGCTGCTGGTCACTACACACACACTGCCAGCCAAATAAGAGTCCACACACTCAGCTGGAAGGTGGTGCGACTGCTGTGCCAATCCTGTGGGCATATGAAAGTGATGGCCCCTCGAATAGCGCTGTTATTTGATGCGAGTATTGTAGTGTGCTGGCCTATAGCTGGCGGTGTGAATGGTTTTGTGTGGGTCTTGGCTGAAAGGTGTGTGACTGGCCTGTAAAGTAGTTGGTGCCTTGTTGTGGCTGTACTGCTCACAAGCTGTGAGGCATTGGTTCAGTTTTTTTAACTTCGAATTATTAACAGTGTGTAGGAAGTTGGCTCTGTATGTGTTATTTCAAAGTAAGGAATAGCATGCACAGAGTCCAAGGGTTCCCCTTAGAGGTAAAATAGTGGTAAAAATAGATAATACTAATGCTCTATTTTGTGGTAGTGTGGTCGAGCAGTAGGCTTATCCAAGGAGTAGTGTTAAGCATTTGTTGCACATACACAAGACAATAAATGAGGTACACACACTCAGAGACAAATCCAGCCAATAGGTTTTTATATAGAAAAATATCTTTTCTTAGTTTATTGTAAGAACCACAGGTTCAAATTCTACATGTAATATCTCATTCGAAAGGTATTGCAGGTAAGTACTTTAGGAACTTCAAATCATCAAAATTGCATGTATACTTTTCAAGTTATTGACAAATAGCTGTTTTAAAAGTGGACACTTAGTGCAATTTTCACAGTTCCTGGGGAGGTAAGTTTTTGTTAGTTTTACCAGGTAAGTAGGACACTTACAGGGTTCAGTTCTTGGTCCAAGGTAGCCCACCGTTGGGGGTTCAGAGCAACCCCAAAGTCACCACACCAGCAGCTCAGGGCCGGTCAGGTGCAGAGTTCAAAGTGGTGCCCAAAACACATAGGCTAGAATGGAGAGAAGGGGGTGCCCCGGTTCCGGTCTGCTTGCAGGTAAGTACCCGCGTCTTCGGAGGGCAGACCAGGGGGGTTTTGTAGGGCACCGGGGGGGACACAAGTCCACACAGAGATTTCACCCTCAGCAGCGCGGGGGCGGCCGGGTGCAGTGTAGAAACAAGCGTCGGGTTTCCAATGTTAGTCTATGAGAGATCTCGGGATCTCTTCAGCGCTGCAGGCAGGCAAGGGGGGGATTCCTCGGGGAAACCTCCACTTGGGCGAGGGAGAGGGACTCCTGGGGGTCACTCCTCCAGTGAAAGTCCGGTCCTTCAGGTCCTGGGGGCTGCGGGTGCAGGGTCTCTCCCAGGCGTCGGGACTTTAGGTTCAAAGAGTCGCGGTCAGGGGAAGCCTCGGGATTCCCTCTGCAGGCGGCGCTGTGGGGGCTCAGGGGGGACAGGTTTTGGTACTCACAGTATCAGAGTAGTCCTGGGGTCCCTCCTGAGGTGTTGGGTCGCCACCAGCCGAGTCGGGGTCGCCGGGTGCAGTGTGGCAAGTCTCACGCTTCTTGCGGGGGGCTTGCAGGGTTCTTTAAAGCTGCTGGAAACAAAGTTGCAGCTTTTCTTGGAGCAGGTCCGCTGTCCTCGGGAGTTTCTTGTCTTTTCGAAGCAGGGGCAGTCCTCAGAGGATGTCGAGGTCGCTGGTCCCTTTGGAAGGCGTCGCTGGAGCAGGATCTTTGGAAGGCAGGAGACAGGCCGGTGAGTTTCTGGAGCCAAGGCAGTTGTCGTCTTCTGGTCTTCCGCTGCAGGGGTTTTCAGCTGGGCAGTCCTTCTTCTTGTAATTGCAGGAATCTAATTTTCTAGGGTTCAGGGTAGCCCTTAAATACTAAATTTAAGGGCGTGTTTAGGTCTGGGGGGTTAGTAGCCAATGGCTACTAGCCCTGAGGGTGGGTACACCCTCTTTGTGCCTCCTCCCAAGGGGAGGGGGACACAATCCTAACCCTATTGGGGGAATCCTCCATCTGCAAGATGGAGGATTTCTAAAAGTTAGAGTCACTTCAGCTCAGGACACCTTAGGGGCTGTCCTGACTGGCCAGTGACTCCTCCTTGTTTTTCTCATTATTTTCTCCGGCCTTGCCGCCAAAAGTGGGGCCTGGCCGGAGGGGGCGGGCAACTCCACTAGCTGGAGTGTCCTGCTGGGTTGGCACAAAGGAGGTGAGCCTTTGAGGCTCACCGCCAGGTGTGACAATTCCTGCCTGGGAGAGGTGTTAGCATCTCCACCCAGTGCAGGCTTTGTTACTGGCCTCAGAGTGACAAAGGCACTCTCCCCATGGGGCCAGCAACATGTCTCGGTTTGTGGCAGGCTGCTAAAACTAGTCAGCCTACACAGATAGTCGGTTAAGTTTCAGGGGGCACCTCTAAGGTGCCCTCTGGGGTGTATTTTACAATAAGATGTACACTGGCATCAGTGTGCATTTATTGTGCTGAGAAGTTTGATACCAAACTTCCCAGTTTTCAGTGTAGCCATTATGGTGCTGTGGAGTTCGTGTAAAACAGACTCCCAGACCATATACTCTTATGGCTACCCTGCACTTACAATGTCTAAGGTTTTGCTTAGACACTGTAGGGGCACAGTGCTCCTGCACTGGTACCCTCACCTATGGTATAGTGCACCCTGCCTTAGGGCTGTAAGGCCTGCTAGAGGGGTGTCTTACCTATACTGCATAGGCAGTGAGAGGCTGGCATGGCACCCTGAGGGGAGTGCCATGTCGACTTACTCATTTTGTTCTCACCAGCACACACAGGCTTGTAAGCAGTGTGTCTGTGCTGAGTGAGGGGTCTCTAGGGTGGCATAAGACATGCTGCAGCCCTTAGAGACCTTTCTTGGCATCAGGGCCCTTGGTACTAGGAGTACCAGTTACAAGGGACTTATCTGAATGCCAGGGTGTGCCAATTGTGGATACAATGGTACATTTTAGGTGAAGGAACACTGGTGCTGGGGCCTGGTTAGCAGGGTCCCAGCACACTTCTCAG
Source organism: Pleurodeles waltl (assembly GCF_031143425.1). NCBI lineage: Eukaryota > Metazoa > Chordata > Amphibia > Caudata > Salamandridae > Pleurodeles > Pleurodeles waltl. The sequence goes on along the minus strand of NC_090441.1, from coordinate 12,593,392 downwards.
TCAAGTCAGCATCAGTATCAGGCAAAAAGTGGGGGGTAACTGCAACAGGGAGCCATTTCTTTACACAAGCCCCCCCCAGCCTACAGGCCAGGAGACTCAGCCCAAGCTGGGAGAGTCTTCCTAGTCTGTCAGGCGAGGAAGAGTAGGAGAAATAGGCTGGTTAGTTGCAGGGCCTACTCTGCCTTACATCCTTCTGTTCAGGTCATTCCCTTTGGGGAACTGACCCACTTCCACAGTGATAGGACCTAGTCTGAATTGCCTCTTGTCTGCCTCTTCAATGTCTCCACCCATTCTTTCTATTTTGGTCTTAGAGGTGTCCACCTCTGCTAACCTTATCTTGGCCAGGGTCACCCCTAGCTTACCCAGAGAGGTTACCCAGAGCTGGAGTAACCCCACCATGACCAATAGGGTCAGGGGGCCTAACTTGCTATTTGGCATGGGGTCAGACCACCATGCTAAGGATAGTGCAGCCATAAAGGCTAACACCCAGCAGAGGCCACTGACAGCTGTCAGGGCCCAGAACCACACCTTTAGCTCTTCACCTAAAAGGGAAGGGGCTAAGTTACAGGCTTCTTTGGGTTCAGGTTGCCTGTCTGCTGTATTGGAGTGGGGGGTTACCACATCTTGTAGTAAACACCCTTCTTCCACTCTTTCTTCTGTTAGCCGAGGAGCCACCCACTCAGGTTTAACAGTTGCCTGACTAGCCAGGACTTCTTGTGGGTCAGGTTGGACTTTATCAGGGCCATTTTTGGAGTTCTCCCCTACTGGAGCAGAATCTCCCTGGCTTGCTGTAACCTTGGCTAAAGGTTGTCCACCCCTCCTACTCTGTTTTCTTTTCTTCTTCTTCTGGGGCCTGCTTGCATTTACTGCAGAGGCAGGATTTCCAGAATCCTTGGGAGAGGACTGGCACTGGACCAGTTCCTCTCTTGGGCTCTGACTAACCTCTGGGTAGTCATTTCCAAGGAGACAATCAAGGGGGAGGTCTGTACTGACTACTACCCTTCTCCAGCTAAGAGTGCCACCCACTTCTATGGGCACTAAAGCCACAGGCCTCTTAGTGACCCTGTCTAGGCTAACTCTTACCCTGGCAGTCTCACCTGGGATGTACTGGTTCGAGAGCACCAGCCTGTCATGCACAATAGTGTGACTGGCACAAGTGTCTCTCAGGGCAGTGGTTGGGATTCCATTCACCAGTAGGTGGTGGAAGTGTCTACTTCCCTCTGGAATCTCCAACTCACCTGTTGGGCCCTGTTTCCAGTTGAAGGCTATGAAGACCTCCTCATCTGAGGAGTCATCTCCCATGGCTACACTGGTTACCCCTGGAATTTTGTTCTGGGGTTTGTTTTTGGGACAAGAAGTGTCCTTGGTGTGGTGCCCAGACTGTTTACAGTTGTGGCACCATGCCTTAGTGGCATCCCAGTTCTTACCCTGGTACCCACCTTTGTTTTGGGTTGTGTCTTGGGGCCCACCCACCTGTTCTGGTTTTTGGGGGCCTACAGAGGACTCTTTTTCTTTGTTTCTAGTGTCACCCACTTTCTCCTGGGGAGTTTTTGTAACCCCTTTCTTTTGGTCACCCCCAGTGGAAGTTTTGGTTACCCTAGTCTTGACCCAGTGGTCTGCCTTCTTCCCCAATTCTTGGGGAGAAATTGGACCTAGGTCTACCAGATACTGATGCAACTTTTCATTGAAGCAGTTACTTAAAATGTGTTCTTTCATAAACAAATTATAAAGCCCAACATAGTCACACACTTCATTTCCAGTTAACCAACCATCTAGTGTTTTTACTGAGTAGTCTACAAAATCAACCCAGGTCTGGCTCGAGGATTTTTGAGCCCCCCTGAATCTAATTCTATACTCCTCAGTGGAGAATCCAAAGCCCTCAATCAGGGTACCCTTCATGAGGTCATAAGATTCTGCATCTTTTCCAGAGAGTGTGAGGAGTCTATCCCTACACTTTCCAGTGAACATTTCCCAAAGGAGAGCACCCCAGTGAGATCTGTTTACTTTTCTGGTTACACAAGCCCTCTCAAAAGCTGTGAACCATTTGGTGATGTCATCACCATCTTCATATTTTGTTACAATCCCTTTGGGGATTTTTAGGATGTCAGGAGAATCTCTGACCCTATTTAAGTTGCTGCCACCATCGATGGGACCTAGGCCCATCTCTTTTCTTTCCCTTTCTATGGCTAGGAGCTGTCTTTCCAAAGCCAATCTTTTGGCCATCCTGGCTAACTGGATGTCCTCTTCACTGGGGCTATCCTCAGTGATTTCAGAGGTGTTGGTCTCTCCTGTGAGGGAACCAGCATCTCTGACTATTATTTTTGGAGTCAGGGTTTGAGGGACCCTGTTCTCCCTAGATAGGACTGGTAGGGGGGAATTTTCCTCCAAGTCACTATCCTCTTCCTCTGAGTTGCCACCCTCAGAGGGGTTGGCCTTTTCAAACTCTGCCAAAAGCTCCTGGAGCTGTATTTTGGTAGGTTTTGGGCCCATTGTTATTTTCTTTATTTTACAGAGTGACCTTAGCTCCCTCATCTTAAGATGGAGGTAAGGTGTGGTGTCGAGTTCCACCACAGTCACATCTGTGCTAGACATTTTGCTTCTAAAAGTTGGAATACTTTTTAAGAATCTACAACTGGTTCTAGAATCTAATTCAAACTTTTACAAACTTTTAAACTCCAAAAGAAATGCTAAACAGGATCTAACACAAGGCCCTAGTAGGTCTTTTAAGAATTTAGAAAAATTTTCAAATTGCAAAAATCAATTTCTAATGACAATTTTGGAATTTGTCGTGTGATCAGGTATTGGCTGAGTAGTCCAGCAAATGCAAAGTCTTGTACCCCACCGCTGATCCACCAATGTAGGAAGTTGGCTCTGTATGTGCTATTTCAAAGTAAGGAATAGCATGCACAGAGTCCAAGGGTTCCCCTTAGAGGTAAAATAGTGGTAAAAATAGATAATACTAATGCTCTATTTTGTGGTAGTGTGGTCGAGCAGTAGGCTTATCCAAGGAGTAGTGTTAAGCATTTGTTGCACATACACAAGACAATAAATGAGGTACACACACTCAGAGACAAATCCAGCCAATAGGTTTTTATATAGAAAAATATCTTTTCTTAGTTTATTGTAAGAACCACAGGTTCAAATTCTACATGTAATATCTCATTCGAAAGGTATTGCAGGTAAGTACTTTAGGAACTTCAAATCATCAAAATTGCATGTATACTTTTCAAGTTATTGACAAATAGCTGTTTTAAAAGTGGACACTTAGTGCAATTTTCACAGTTCCTGGGGGAGGTAAGTTTTTGTTAGTTTTACCAGGTAAGTAGGACACTTACAGGGTTCAGTTCTTGGTCCAAGGTAGCCCACCGTTGGGGGTTCAGAGCAACCCCAAAGTCACCACACCAGCAGCTCAGGGCCGGTCAGGTGCAGAGTTCAAAGTGGTGCCCAAAACACATAGGCTAGAATGGAGAGAAGGGGGTGCCCCGGTTCCGGTCTGCTTGCAGGTAAGTACCCGCGTCTTCGGAGGGCAGACCAGGGGGGTTTTGTAGGGCACCGGGGGGGACACAAGTCCACACAGAGATTTCACCCTCAGCAGCGCGGGGGCGGCCGGGTGCAGTGTAGAAACAAGCGTCGGGTTTCCAATGTTAGTCTATGAGAGATCTCGGGATCTCTTCAGCGCTGCAGGCAGGCAAGGGGGGGATTCCTCGGAGAAACCTCCACTTGGGCGAGGGAGAGGGACTCCTGGGGGTCACTCCTCCAGTGAAAGTCCGGTCCTTCAGGTCCTGGGGGCTGCGGGTGCAGGGTCTCTCCCAGGCGTCGGGACTTTAGGTTCAAAGAGTCGCGGTCAGGGGAAGCCTCGGGATTCCCTCTGCAGGCGGCGCTGTGGGGGCTCAGGGGGGACAGGTTTTGGTACTCACAGTATCAGAGTAGTCCTGGGGTCCCTCCTGAGGTGTTGGGTCGCCACCAGCCGAGTCGGGGTCGCCGGGTGCAGTGTGGCAAGTCTCACGCTTCTTGCGGGGGGCTTGCAGGGTTCTTTAAAGCTGCTGGAAACAAAGTTGCAGCTTTTCTTGGAGCAGGTCCGCTGTCCTCGGGAGTTTCTTGTCTTTTCGAAGCAGGGGCAGTCCTCAGAGGATGTCGAGGTCGCTGGTCCCTTTGGAAGGCGTCGCTGGAGCAGGATCTTTGGAAGGCAGGAGACAGGCCGGTGAGTTTCTGGAGCCAAGGCAGTTGTCGTCTTCTGGTCTTCCGCTGCAGGGGTTTTCAGCTGGGCAGTCCTTCTTCTTGTAATTGCAGGAATCTAATTTTCTAGGGTTCAGGGTAGCCCTTAAATACTAAATTTAAGGGCGTGTTTAGGTCTGGGGGGTTAGTAGCCAATGGCTACTAGCCCTGAGGGTGGGTACACCCTCTTTGTGCCTCCTCCCAAGGGGAGGGGGACACAATCCTAACCCTATTGGGGGAATCCTCCATCTGCAAGATGGAGGATTTCTAAAAGTTAGAGTCACTTCAGCTCAGGACACCTTAGGGGCTGTCCTGACTGGCCAGTGACTCCTCCTTGTTTTTCTCATTATTTTCTCCGGCCTTGCCGCCAAAAGTGGGGCCTGGCCGGAGGGGGCGGGCAACTCCACTAGCTGGAGTGTCCTGCTGGGTTGGCACAAAGGAGGTGAGCCTTTGAGGCTCACCGCCAGGTGTGACAATTCCTGCCTGGGAGAGGTGTTAGCATCTCCACCCAGTGCAGGCTTTGTTACTGGCCTCAGAGTGACAAAGGCACTCTCCCCATGGGGCCAGCAACATGTCTCGGTTTGTGGCAGGCTGCTAAAACTAGTCAGCCTACACAGATAGTCGGTTAAGTTTCAGGGGGCACCTCTAAGGTGCCCTCTGGGGTGTATTTTACAATAAGATGTACACTGGCATCAGTGTGCATTTATTGTGCTGAGAAGTTTGATACCAAACTTCCCAGTTTTCAGTGTAGCCATTATGGTGCTGTGGAGTTCGTGTAAAACAGACTCCCAGACCATATACTCTTATGGCTACCCTGCACTTACAATGTCTAAGGTTTTGCTTAGACACTGTAGGGGCACAGTGCTCCTGCACTGGTACCCTCACCTATGGTATAGTGCACCCTGCCTTAGGGCTGTAAGGCCTGCTAGAGGGGTGTCTTACCTATACTGCATAGGCAGTGAGAGGCTGGCATGGCACCCTGAGGGGAGTGCCATGTCGACTTACTCATTTTGTTCTCACCAGCACACACAGGCTTGTAAGCAGTGTGTCTGTGCTGAGTGAGGGGTCTCTAGGGTGGCATAAGACATGCTGCAGCCCTTAGAGACCTTTCTTGGCATCAGGGCCCTTGGTACTAGGAGTACCAGTTACAAGGGACTTATCTGAATGCCAGGGTGTGCCAATTGTGGATACAATGGTACATTTTAGGTGAAGGAACACTGGTGCTGGGGCCTGGTTAGCAGGGTCCCAGCACACTTCTCAGTCAAGTCAGCATCAGTATCAGGCAAAAAGTGGGGGGTAACTGCAACAGGGAGCCATTTCTTTACACAGTGTATTTAATTTTTCAATTTACATTTGGACTCTTTCACTCACCCTCGTGCCAAATCCAATCAGTATGTGTGTACTTGAGTAGTAGATGGTTGTGCAGTAATATGTGCCTTCTCTGTCTTTCTCTACCAGGGTGTACATTGCCACTAGGGCAAATCTACCAACTCTAGATATTTTTGTAAACTAGAAATCAGGGAGACTCCAGGGTGGCTTTCATGGATCCCTCGAAGTACTGGGATCTGCTGGGAGCCTCAAACTTCCTCCCACCCAGAATTCTCACTTGTCTCCTGATAAAAATGGTACCTCATCTGTGTGGGTGGGCCTAGTGCTTGCAGAAGTGTGGGGCCCAGAGGCGGCTCCTCCGCTAAGACAGAGGAACGTCGCCCTGCTGCTTTGAGCAGAAAAATAAAATAATAATAATGGATCGTTATTATCATTTTATTTTTAACTGAGACAGCAGGAGAGGGGCTGGGCTGGAGGGAGAAGTGGTTCGTGCACCTTAAGTGCGCATGTCTGTTTGGCCGGGCCATGTTGGGCCGGCCAAACAGACATGCGCACTTTGCATTTTTCCACCCGGCTCTATTTCACAACCAGAAGGAGAAAGCACACAGGGTGCCATTCCCTCTGTGAGCACTGAAGCAGGGCGCTCACACTAATCACAACGCTGCTGTCAAGCTGGAGACAGCAGCGTCATGATTGGCTGAGGGGAGTCTGGAAACCTGTGTACTTCCGGTCGAGGAGGACGGCGGAGGAAACTAATGCGTCTCCAACCTCAACCCAGCTGCACTGGTGGGCATGTAGCAACATCAACAAAAGGAGTAGCTGCAGTTTTTGGCCCTGGGTTTGGCAGCCATCAAGGAAAACCTACAAAACCCAGGCATTTCTGAAAACTAGACACCCGGAGGAGTATGGAGCGGTGTGCATCTCGTGAATCCCATTAAGGTTTCTTAGCCACAATGTCTCCAAACCTCAAAATGTGACTAAAATCACACATTTTCCTTGCATTTCTCTGCCGTATTCTTCCAGAATCAGAAGGAATCAATGAAATTCCTAAAACCGAGCGTTCCCAATAAAAATGCTGTCCCACTTGAATGGCTGGGCCTACTGCCTGAGACAGGAACGGATCAAAGCAACATCAATGGGAGTTCTTGCAAAGGGACACTGATTGACCTTGGTTTGATCTGTTCCGTCAGGGGCACTAGGCCCAGCCACGCAACTGGGGCAGCATTTTTAATGGGACAATTGGGAGAGTGCTGGATTCAAATACTTTTTTGAATTCCTGCTGATTCCAGAAGTTTATGTCACAGAAATGGAAGGAAATGCACATAATTAGTCAAGGTTTGAGGTTTGCCAGGGATTTTGAGTAACACAACCTAGTGAGAGCCACGCAATCACCCCATCCCGGATTCCCTTAGGTGTCTAGTTTAAAAAAAAATGTACAGGTCTGCTAGGTTTCTCTAGTTGCAGGTTGAGCTAGGGCCCAAAATCCACAGGTAGGCACATTACAAAAAAATGGGTCCATTTTCAGTGGAAAAATGGGATTGTCTGTGTTGCGTTTTGGCCCCTTTCTTATAGCGGGCACCAGGCCTACCCAGACAAGTGTCTTACCATTTTTATCAGGAGACTTAGGGGGACACCAAATAGTAGAACAAGTGTTATTACAAATTGTATTTCTCTGCATTTGTGCCTTCCAAATGTGTGAGAAAGAAGACATTGAGAAACGCCCTCTCATTCACGTGCTTGCATGGGTACCCACAAATTCAGAGATGTCCAAATAAGCACTGATTCTAAACTCCATGTCTTGCACCCATTTTGAAAGTACATAGGCTTCCTTGATACCTATTTTTATGGTATCATATAAATTGCTCTATACCAGGTACAAAACGAAAAACTATTGCAAGGTACAGCTCAGTTATTGGCGCTGGGTACCTTCAGTTTTTGGAAAACAACACAAACCCTATGTATCTCCGCAACCAGAAGAGTCTAGCAGATTTAATGGTATGTTGCTTTTGTAAATAGGCCATTGTGACGAGGAGTTACAAATAAAAACTTGTCACAAATGGCTGTTTTTTTCCTACTAATTTTCAATATGTTTTTGTTTCAATATTTAGTTTCTTTGGGAAAGCCTTGAAGGATCTACATAAATGACCCCTTACTGATTTCAGAATTGTATCTAGTTTTCTGGGATCCACCATGGGTTTCACACCAGTTTCCACCACAAACTCGAAGGAGGATGAAAGCACAAAAAACAAGCATTTGCAAAGCCAGTCGGCTTCGCCTTTTTTTCTTCTTTTGCATTCTATCTTACTATCTAACTGGATTATAAATATTAGAATTTTTTTATAATAATGTGTGTTTGAAAGTTGATAAACCGTTAATAATTGTTTATGTTGTGATGTATGCTGAAATAAACAGCAACATAAACAATTAACAGTTTATCAAATCTTATCGAATCTTTATCGTATCCATGAGCAAGAACTTTGGACAGCTATCAGCAAAGGTTTATAGCTTGATGTGGTTCATTGATTTACATATCTTAGAGAGACGTACCATCTTGTGGCTGTGTCCAGAATAGGTTTAAATGGTGGCTCCTATACTCTTAGGGCACGTTTACAAGTTGACCCCTTCAGATGCCATAAATACTGGGCCTTTACCCCTGGTTATCAAAAACGCGTCTAATAAAATAGAATGCTGTCATTTTGAAAGAATTTGGATGCTTCATTTTGTCCAACTACTGGTCTCCTCCCTCTCATGTTGTTTTTAGGCATGCAAGGTTGAAGCAAGCAAATGAGCAAGAGTTAAGATTGCCAGGACTCAGCATGAGGGGAATTTTCCTTTACTTTTTCTTCCTACTCTCTGATCTTCCCAAATGGAAGCTTAAATACTTGGGTTCTGGGGAGCATATGCCAAGTCAGGCTTCCAACAAACCCATTATCCAGATCTTCCTGGACAAAAGATGCATCTTTTTTTTTTTTAGAAGACATGTCCAGAATCATGCTTCCAAAAACAATGTGAAGCAGCCCATGCTGGTGCCATGCAAAAGGGACATGCTATTAGAATGCCATACATGCTATTTCTTGCCTGTCATTAAGCCAGAGGACATTTGCGCTGGTCTTCACATGTAGCGGCCTTCAGTGGGGGCATGGGCAACAGGCTCCCATTAGGCCATCTTAGCTCCTATTTTGCTGCTGTTCTATTTAATCTGCATTGTCTGGGCAGTCACACAGAGGAGGATTTAGGAGCTCTGCACCATATTACTTACATTGTAGCAGCGTTTGAGATTATATATTATTCCTGCTTGGCATTACTTACTCGTGTTTTGTTTATTGTTGCACAATTTCTATATTTGACAGTATTACCGGCTACAATTCCAGATTGAGTAATTGTTCTCCAAGTCTAATAACCTAGGGCCTGGTTCACAACTCGCCGGAAGGGTTGCTCCGTCACAACGGTGACAGATATCCTGTTCGCCGAAAACTAAATCCCATAGAATATAATGGGATTTAGATTTTGGCAGGCAGGATATCTGTCAACGCTGTGACCGAGTAACCCTCCCGCCAAGTTCCAAATCAAGCCCCTAGTGTTTTCCAACCATCTTCATCTGTTTACACTCGACCTTTTCAGCATTTCTGAAGTTCTTCTAGATGGTTGCTAATCTTTCAGAAGACTGTTCCTTCAATAACAGAAGGTACATTCCACACAACGAATGACTAAACTCAAAGTTCGAGACAGGTATTCAATAGCAAATACTTAGACTGGGGCTGTCAACTCTCTGAACATGATGTTTTTCTCCTGGTTGTGATCTGAAATCTTCAGTAATGAAATAGATAGAAGTTGCAGGATCAAGTTAGTGATCAGGAGAAGCGTCAAGCCGCAAATGATCCTTTATATAGCTTGTTTATATCCATCTCTTAATTTCTCACACATTCCTTTATTTCAGAGGACTTCAAATTGTGGGAGGCGTGGATGGTTTCTAAGGAGGGTGAGAATGCCTCTGCATTTACATGTAAATGAAGACGGCCTGGAACTGGAGCCTTCTTAATTTGCGGCATTTCCAGGCTGTCATCATTTACACGCAGCCCTTGAAAAGTGGATTAAACTAATGGGAACTGTGATTCGGAGTGAGGTGGGGGCTGGGGGCTAAAAGGAGTGTCACAAGGTGGCTACAAGGAAATTAACTAAATAGTCTGAATATTTTGGGTTTCACTGTCAGCTTGTGTGTGTGTGTGTGTGTGTGTGTGTGTGTGTGTGTGTATGTGTATATATATATAACTGGGAGGAAGCATTGGTGATTAAAGTATTTTTGGACTTCCATTTGCTGTCCGGGTAATCTTCTATATGGTTTTAGAAGAACTGCGAAATATATATATATATATAAATATATATATATATATAACCTGAGTAACACATATTTGAACTCTAGTTGGCACACTAGGGAATAGTGACCTTTGTACCTATAGTGCTGCAAGGTCCCAGTCTATGATAGCACTGTGAATTTGTAAGTTATTATTTTAACCTTGCATTACGTACAGTCTAAGCTACGCTGCTGCAAAATGTAGTGTTTGTGATAAAACAAGCTCCTACAACATATAGTTTTTAATAATAAGTAATTAGACCGTACCTAATGCAAGCAATTTGATATCATCTTCATTATGCCAGAACTCGGCTGATGATACCCCTTCGTTACCTCTCAAAAAGAATAAATCACCATGAAGCTTTAACCAGGCCGACTAGAATTATGTGGCAGGAAAGGACCAAATTATGCAGCAGGGTGGACTCAGTAATGTACCAAGAAAAGGTAAATTATGCGGCATAATGCGTCACCTTTTGTGTTTAGCATTACTTCATTATTTTGTCATTTTTACTCATGGTAACATTGTCAGGCTAAATATTATACCTCATTAGTGCCAAGTTAACACCCAAATATAGCAATAAGCAATTGCAAAAGACCAATCAACCTTTATGAAGGGCCTTGTACTGTTCCAGAATACGTCGCCACGTTTTATATAACTTTTGATTCGTTTGAGATAGAATCAGAATTTAGTTAAAATCTGCAGATTATTCAGCAGATGATGGGTTATGTAGCAAATGTGGTAAACCCATAACTATGTGAAAAATACCTCTGCCTCTGAAGTTCATAATTCCAGTGGCCCTGGCTTTAAGAGCCTCAATTAATGGCTGGTAAGAAGGTTTGTTTCTTAACTCTTCACTACCACCCCGAAATCGCTTTCAGGCAGAGGTACCTCAAAGTCAGCATTAACGATTCAGGAGCAGTTGTGTTTGTAAAAGCTAAGGCCAGGCAAGGAGGAGGCCAACAGGGTTGTAATCAGATGCAGAGCCCTAATCCTCTCAACCCCTGGGGCCTAAGAGTAATTGTCCCGGAGAAAGAGGAAAAAAGCTAGATTCACAGATATTGTCAAAGAGACGGGCCAGAAGAGGAAGCACTGTGTGTGGGCTTACTTTTATGTTTACGAATGGCAAGTGCCTGCTTCCTCCGAGAGATACCCAAAGGAAGGGGATAATGTGAGGAAGCTTTATTTCTTTTAAAAAAGGCCATCCATCAGTGCAGCAGGTACTGCTGCCAGGTGTGTAAGTGGCCACTGCTGCTCAATTATGGTTGTCTTACCATGAAGTGGAATGCGGGCCCATTTTCCTTGTTAGCACTAGCTCAGGTCACCCTTGCTGCTTGTTAACACAAAGGGGCAGAAAGAATCATTGGTACTGCAGGTACAGTGGCATTAGGGCCCAGAAGTATGAAGAGCCAACTACATTTTAATTATGGCTGTTTACTATCCTTCCTCGCTTGCATTAGGGTCCCCTGCACACCCGTTGAGTTGGGCTTAGAAGCAATGGCCCACAGGAGGGAAAGATTAAATCAGTGGAGACACCTTTGTCTGGCCTCAGAGGGGTGGCAGAGAAGGGGGGGGGGGCTAGATGGGAGTGCATGTTTTTAACAAAAGGCAGAGTTCACTGCCCACTTTGCAAGGTAGTAGGTAAAAGTAGTGAAGCAGGTGCAGCAGCACTGGGGCCCAGGAGCCAGAAAGGCCCACTACATCACAATTATGAATGTCTCACTTTAAAAAGGGGGCATGGCAACTTATTTTCCTTTCTAGCATTACCACTGAGGGCACCTTTGCAGGAAAAAGGGAGTCAGACCGTGGGAGCTCTTTTTTCTGAAAGGGACAGAGGGTCTGTTTCAATATTGGAGTGATGGTCCGGCATAGTATCATAGGGGCATAAGAGGCAGAACTGGGGTCCAGGAGTGTGAGGGGCTCAAAACACCACAATTAGAGATATTGGGTCAATAACTTTGTTTTATGGATTTGCTGTTTTATAAGTCTCATGTTTAGTATGGTTTATGAGCTACAGAAAAAGAACTCCTGAATTATCTCATAAACCATGCCTCCTGCGCTCAGCCCTTTCCTTCACGCTCACCCAATCCTTGACAAAGTTTAGGCGGGGGACTGACTTCAAAACGTTTTGCTTAGGGAGGGGCGGACCAAATAAAATTGAAGACCTCTGCTTTATTTAGTGGCTTTCAAATAGACGCATTTGCCTATTTGGTTTCTAGGCAGGGTCTGGGTGGGCAAGTACTAAACCTATTTAAGGGCTGCTTTACTTGAATATTTTGATGCTGAATTGTTTCTTTCACGTTCAGCACTGCCATTGAGCGAAGTGACTAAAGTTGTTAAGTGGTCAGATGAAGCACTGCTACATAGATCACCATTTGATGTTGCAACTGGGATTGTTAGCTGAAGTTTGCCTCAGAAACGGGAGGCCATACTTCATGTTTCTAACATTGTGGATTTCATCTGAATTCTCTTCGGGACCTACATTGGAGGCCAGACGTGTGAGGTACCTAAACTTCCTCCTTCTGGGTGACTATAGGTACCATCCATGGGTTTAGAGGCCTCAATTAAAGAGGCTTGATGGCCTTTTCTTTCCCACCAGGAAGAGCTGCCCTCTCCCCCCACCCCCCCCAATCCCCCCACGCTCCTCTACACTGACATCTCTCCACTGATGTCATGTCCATGGATTTATTAACCCCACAAAACTTCTGGTGACACTTCTCCACAGCACTTTCATTTGCCCACTTACAATGCCTTAAATTTATTATTCTTGCATATCATTTTCAAATGGGACCCAAAGATGAACAATAGCAAGGACTAACAATAAGATATTGTTTGATTTAAGTTTCTTTATCATTTCTAATATCCTCTTTTTGGCATCATCCTTTCTGGAAAAAAAGGAAAGTTGATGACTTGGGCCTATAATCACACTCAATCACCATAGATCTGAATTGTGACAATTCTTATGTGCAAGAAGGCCACAGGAGGTACAACTGGGTCCATTCCCTGGCTTTCCCTTATAAGTAGGGCAGCTTGCGTGGTCACAAGTCTAGTAAACAAAATAGTTTCTCACCTGTAGGTATAGTTTTGCAGCTCAAAGAATTTTCTGGATTCACACGCTGTGCATTATTCCGCCATCTAGTGGTTGGATCTGGAATTCTCCTTTTATCTGTAGTCCTTCTCTTCAATTTTAGTTTTTGGGTATCGATAATTCTACCATTTAGTATCTTATGCAGCCTTATCTGATGTCATACGCCCTCCCCGGAACCTCCCACGCATGGTCGCCTTTTTTAAAACCTTTCCTATCTTCTAGGGGAGCTACACTGGTCACAAAATTCTTAAAGCTGCAAAACTATACCTACACGTAAGAAAGTATTTCGTTTTGCAGCAAGAATCTTTTTTGGATTCACATGCTATGCACTGTTTTTGTAGCAGTTTGTTAAACTTATGGAGGTTGGGATGAAGATAAGCTTGAATTTATAAATAGATGTTTTAATATTTTTTTGTCCCACTTGAGCTTTTTTGAATAATGTTTCGTAAAAGTGTGCTCGATGAACAAGTTGCTGCCATGCAAATGTCTTGCAAATGTGTATTTGCTAGAAAGGCTATTGTTGCTCCTTTTTGCATGTAGAGTGCGCCTTTGGTTTGGAAACTAACTTTATTCCTGCATTTGAGTGACACAGCTGTATTGTCGTTGAAATCCATTTAGAGATTTGTTGTCTGCAGATCACACAAACAACTGCTTTGTCTTTCTTCTTGCCTTTGTCTTTTCTATGTAGTATATGATCACCCTTCTTGTGTCCAGTTTATGTAAAGCTCTTACCGCCTGATCCTTGGGTCCCTGGAATAATCGTCATATCGGGACTGACTGGTTTATGGGGAAATGTGAAATTACTTTAGGCAGAAATTGAGTACCTGTTCTCAAGACAATTCTGTCCTTGTGGATTTGCAAGTATGGCTCTTGTATTGTAAGTGCCTGTAGTTCACTTACCCTGCGCAGTGATGTCATCGTAACCAGGAATGCTGTCTTCAGAGTGCGCATTTTTAGTGAGGCCTTGTGTAAAGGTTTAAAAGGATTTTACATAAGCTGTGATAGTACCAGGTTTAAATTCCTTGTAGGGAGGTAGCACCCGTTTAGATGGTGCAACCCTTTTAGCTCCCTTCAGGAACATCTTTATTAAAGGTTACCTTAAGAAAGTCCTTTATATATTACTTTTTGTGTAGGCCACTTTTATTGCCAAATGTACTTTTAAAGAAGAATAAGTAAGTTTACAGTCAACAAGGTGCGTAAGGTACTTGAGAACTGTAGCATCCTTTGTGTTGTCCTGTAATAGCTCCCAATTTTGGCATCAGAGTATTTTTCCCATTTAGCTATGTAACACTTGCCTGTTCTTGACTTTATTGCTTCTCTGAGAATGGAGATTGTATTTTCTGGTAACCCTAGGTGACAACATTCTATATCTTCAGGAGCCATGCTGTAAAACTGAAACCTTCTGTTCTGGGTGCAGAAATCTTCCCCTGTCCATTGACAGCAGGTCATGTCATTGTGGTAGTTACGGAAGGTTTCCCTGCGCCATCTCTGTTATGTCTGAGTACCAGGTGTATATTGTCCATTGGGCCTCAATGAGTATCAGCGTCACGTTGGAATGTTTGCATTTGTTGATTACCCTGTGTAATAGAGGTACGGGGGAAAGTGTATGCAACTATCCCTGACCAGTGTATTGACAGAGCACTCCCCTGGGATGAGTGGTGTCGATGTCTGGGTGCAAAGTACTGCCATTTTGCATTTGCTGTTGTCGTCAATAGATCTATTTTTGGTGGTTCCCACTGTTTCAATATCTGTTTGAGAACTGCTTCACTGAGTTCCCACTCCTGTGAGTGCTTAGCCTTGACATTGTCTTTCCCTAGAAGATAAAGCAATAGTTTGTCTCTGATTTGCCCACTTCCATAATTCCTGAACTAGTCTTGACAGAACAAAGGATTGTGTTCCTCTGTGCTTGTTGAGATAAAACACTGTTGTGCTGTCTGTTTGGACTAACAGAGATTTTCCCCACAACTCTCTCTGAGATACTTTTAAGGCTAGGAACACAGTTTTGAGTTCAAGAACATTAATATGTGGTACCGTTTCATGGTCCTTCCATACACCTCAGACCTCGAGTGTGTCCCCATATGTGCTCCACTGCCCATAAGTGAGGTGTCTGTGGTAATGGATACTATAGGTTGTAAAAATTGGCTTCTGGTTGTCAAATATGATCTATTGCACCACACCATCTCTTCCTGTACTTTTTGCGTGACAACCACTAGATCCTCTCACTTCCAGTGGCTTGTGGCCATTGGCTTTATACCCATTCTTGAATCGTCTCATCTGTAGCTTTGCATTTGGGATGAGAGGGCTGTAGGAGGCCATCTTTCCCAGTATTTACCCCCCCCCCCCCCCCCAACCAAGTCCTCGCTGTCATAGACTGCCCTTTATGGTTTTGGCAAGTTTCTTGAAACATGGATGCAATTCTTTTCTCGCAAGGGTAAGCTTTTGCCTCTGTTGTGTTTATTCTTGCTTCTACAAAAATGATTTTCCTGTTCTGGTAATGCTGATGATTTTTCAATGTTTATTGCAAACCTCAGCCTGTAAAGAGTTGCTAACACCCTATGTGTGTCCCTGTGATATTTGCTGGAAGAATTTGCTCTTATTAACCAATCATCTAAGTAAGGGTATACATGTATCCCTTGTCTTCTGAAGTACCCTGTTACTGCTGCTAGACATTTTGTAAAAACTCTTGGGGCAGATTTTATCCCAAAGACCAGTATCTTGAATTGATAACATACATTGTTGAATACAAAGCACAAGTATTTCTTGTGTCTGTGATTCCTTAAAATGTGCACATAAGCATCTTTTAGGTCTATAGTTGCCATGTAATCTCTCTTTTGTAACTGCGGCTTGACTTCCTGCACTCTTGTCATCTTGAATTTTTTAATTTTTATTACCATGTTTATGAATTTGAGAACTAGTATCGGACGAAGAGTTCAGTTCTGTTTTGGAATCATTAAATATGTTGAGTAATTTGCCTGATTGATCACTTTCTTGGCCATCCTTTCTATGGCCCTCTTTCCCAGCAATTCCTCTACCTTATGTGAGTAGACTGGATGTTTCTTCTTTTGAGCAGACCATTTTAGTCCCTTTACTGACAGTGTCTTATCAGCTGTGTGCAATATTCAAATGTTACAATATTTAGTAGTCAATTGTCTGATGTCAGCTTCCTCCACTCCTAAGGGAAGATCTTTATCATGCCTCCCCTGGTGTTGTGTGTAAGAGGATTTGAAGACTTGCAAAGTCAATTCCCGGAGGATGCTGTGCTCTTTCACATGCACGTCCCTGAAAGGGCTGGTTTGCTGGTGTCCCTGTGTCTGATACTGCCACTGCTGTGAAGGTGTCTGGGCTTGGCTTGTACTTTGAAAACTCTGATGTGATGTTTTTTCCAGACAAAAGTTCCTCTTCCTTCTGTTTTTCTGACCATTGGTGTTCCTCTCTGTAGATTCCCTCAGAATTGCAAGGCTCCCATAGACTTGGCCATTTAATTGTCTTTTTTTTTTTTAATTGAAAGGGTTTCATCAACTGCGCTACCATGGAACGTGCAACATTTTTTCCCCTCCTCTACAAGGGAAGATGCTCTCTCATCGTACTGTTTGGGCAAGTGCTTCATCAGCTTTGCCATCTCATCCCAGTGTTGGTATGCATATCTATTAAGGAGAGATTTGGCTTTTCTCCACTGGGTAGCCGCCCCTCTCTCAAATTTTCTGCCCAGCATATCCATTTTTTTGCTCTCCTTGTCCAGTGGTGGTCCCGAAGTTGTTGGGATGTTTGCCCTTTTTCTAGCTGTAGCTGCGATAATGGAGTCAGCTGGCACTGTTCCCTTAATATAAAGCGGATCCTTTGAGGAGTTATTGTTTCTCTGCCCTCAGTATGACTTCTCTGCACATTGCAGGCTCCTTAAAGGCTTTGCTTTCTTGATCCAGAATGCTGGGTAGCATTGGCAAGAACTGGTTCTTGGTTGGAGAAGGCAGGAGAGTTTCCAGGAGGAAGCCGGATTGTGATTTGTCTCCTATAATTGAACTCCATATTTATTTGCTGCCCTTTTTACCAGCTGAGCATACGTTGTAAAGTCATACGGAGCCGATGACCTCGACGGGTAAGTGCCCACTCTCTTTTCAGGGAAATCTGTCTTTGTTCTGCCACTGGGTTTCCACATACTCTGATTCCCTTAGTGTTCTGGAAACATGCACATGCTCTAGGCCTCCTCTTTCGTAAGGAAGAGCTGATGTTCTTCTTCCTCCTCCTGTGGCTCGGGTGTCAAATGGGGGGGGCTGCAGGGGGAGTCTAACTCTTTAACTTCCTTTTCTGCTTACTCTTTCAGTATTGCAGGCTTTTGAATGATTCTGAATTCCTGAATGAAAGCAACAAAACCTTTTTTCTTTTGCAGAAGTGCAGCTATTTCTTCGGGGGTCGAGCACCATCGGAGATCTTTTCGAAGTATTCTTCAATGGTGTTCCGCATGTTGTCCTTTTTGATGTATTCTAAGTTTTATCATTTTTCACGTCTTGACTCCAGTCGTCTTTCGACATTGTTGTTTTTTCATGTGGTCGGCCACCTGTGGTATCCTTGGTGTGGAACACTAGGGGTTCTTTGTGTGTCTGCTGACCTTTGCCGGCACTGAGGCAGCTTTCAGTGTTCTAGACTCTGAGATCTTAGAGTCACCACCTCTGTTTTTTTCGAAGTTACCCGAGGTCTCTTTTCTTTCGATTTCTGATGTTCCCTCACAACTTAGAAAACTCATGTCTCAGCGTCCGAGCCTTCTACTTCTGACCCTTCAATAATGTTTTCCTTGTTGTTACTTTTGACAACCCCAAGTCTTTAAGCAATGGAGTCTGCGTTTGGCTCTGCATGATGTAGTGAGCCTGTCTCCGTCTACCGTCCTTAAGGTCTTCAGCTTGACACCCACACAGGTGTCGCACTCATAGCTCTTGTGGTCTATCTGGAGGCAAAGGTTACACGCCTGATGGCTTTCTGTGCAAATTTGTGGTGGCACTTCAGGCAGAATTGGAACTGTGTGTCCTCATACGGCACGGAACAGGGGTCCCCCTGTCCGGGCATTCTCCAATATGGTCTCTACGTATGCAATCGATGTCACCTTCTCTGGTACCTTCTTGGTAGACTTCTTTGGTGTATTCTCGAACTTCATCCAAAACTTCTTTTCTTCATAGATTGGAGAACCTACAGCAATGCTTCCAGACCCAACAGTGGAAAAAGAGAATCTGAAGATGGTGACACACGTGGGAGCTTCCAGGGATGGCGTATGATGTCAGAGGAGGCAGGATAAGATACCAAATTGTCCAAAAGCAAAGCAAAAAAAGAGAGAAGAAGGACTACAAATAGGAGAATACCAGACCCAAACACTAGATGGCAGAATAATGCACAGAATGTGAATCTGAAAAGATTCACACTGCAAAACTAAAGTCTGAAGTAGCACCAATGTTGAAGAAGAAGCAGGACACCAGGCTGATATCTTTTTTTCCATCCAAATTCCTGGTCCCTAATCTAAGTCTTCCCATCATCCATCTTGTTGCCACAGGAGATCAAATGTTCAATTACCTAGTGAAAACCCACTTTTCTTCTTAAATTCGCCCTCTTTTTATCCCAAGGCCCAGTACTCTATTGTACCTTCCTAGTTCACAACACCTTCTGCTACGCCTTCACCCTGGCCCATTTGCATTCTCACAGTAATACTGCAGAGTTCTATCTGTGACTAGCTGAACATCCAAACTCGTAGATAAGCATGGCTGCACTTCTAACTTCTTCACTCAGGAATTTTGCAACACTGAAATGTAAGCCGTTGCAATACCATAGGCACATTTTTAATGGTATTAAGTCTCTCAAGCTCTGCAGCAGAGGTAAGAGGTGAATATAGGCCCATCATGCTCAGTAGTCTACCACTGAAAGAAACGATGTTTTTCTTTGACATACTATGTTTGGAAAGCCATAAAAAGGTCACAATATTTAGAATGAAGCAACATGATCTGTGCAAATTTTAACATTTTTGCCTCCTGGAGAGACCAGGTGACTCAAGTCGTTAGTCAGTCATCAGTCTACACATCAACTAGAAAATCTCATTCTCCATCTCAGAGGAGCGCTGATAGATACTTTTTAGGTTTTGCATTTTTAGATCTGGCGGTATACTTGAAGCAGGGGATTGAGCACTTTATTTCAAGTCATCATCTAACATTGGCATGGTGGTTCCAGAGGCGTTTGGGCTTATTAGCCTCCTTAATTATTCAGAGCTTTATCCTTCATCACGTGACTCTGACAGATTCATGCTGCTAATCAACATTCACTGCTCTCAAAATCTAACAGGAATATTTACAGGAAGAGGTGGCATGCACAGCTAAGAAGTCGTACTGGAAAATTATGTCTATCTGCCCACCCATGAGATCTTGCGATTTACAGAAGAAATGTCCCTTGTCATACCTCTTTTTCCTTCTCATTCAGCCTTTCCGTGCCTGGAAGACCAGTAAGATTCAGGGGTGGTGCACTCCGTCTACCTAATATGTAAAACAATACAAAATAATTTCTCCAAACCCAGACATGTACCTAGTATAAGAAATGTAAATAAAATACATTATGGAAACGTCAGCAAGGACCAAAATTGGATGCTGGCGGTGCCTCTGCTAATCACCTTATGATAATTAAGTTTGTAACCTGGCTGGGTATATTATATAAATAAATGCCAATGTTATGCATACAAAGCTTTAGTCGTATACTAATAAAGCTATGCACTGATTAATATTAATTATTTTTGATTTCCCTTGAACTTTCAATTAGTGCCAAGCAATTATTTTGAGACAAAAGGAAAAATATACCATGCATTTAATTAATCACAGTGGAAGACTCTGGTCCTTATACACCAAATTCTTTAAACAACAAGTTATCAGTAAAGGTAATTATAATTTATCTGTAATTAACACTCTTAACTATAGTGCAACTGATACGGCAATACAAAAAAGAACAACTAAAAAGCTATAACGTATAAACTTCACCATGCCCAGAACTGATCCCAGTAAAAGCATAAAAGGCAAAAAAAGAACCTAAACAACAGTACACAAAGTTTAAAAAAAAGAAAAAAAAACATTTAGTTTTCTAATGGTCAGGCATATGTAGTTATCTAGGTCTTGCATTCAATTTGATCTTTTCTGAGGTCAAAGTTCAAGAGGCAATACAGCCCAGGCTTACCTTCAAAATTCTTTATTTTTTACTTTAAAATTGTTAATTGACTATCATACTTTTGTAAAAAAAAAAAAAAAAAAAATAACAGCTGCCCCCGACATATGTATATATTTTTATTCTGTGGAATATAAAATAGTATGTTTTGAAAATCTGCAGAATCACACTGCAGGCATACATGAGAAACATGTACGTACATTCATAACATTTTCCTTTTAACCTCAAGGCTCTGAAATGTTAGAATCTCCAGTCATACAAAAAGTGTGGCTAGTCAGGCCATTTTCATAGCACAAGACCACTGCTCTTGGAGTCACGTCTAAGTTTACGTTTCAAAAAACTGTTATTTTCTTCTTTTTACTATCACTGATTAGGAAGAATACACTCTGCTAGTACTCTTCGTGTATTGTTTTTTTTTGTAAATGTGTGCCTTTATTACGGGTGAGTACCTGTGTTGTTCAGGCTTCTAACCTTAGCCTCATGATTCCTGTTAACACAAAAAAAGATTTAAACTGCTGACATGGAAGTGTGAAGTGCAGCAATGCATGTTTTCTGCTTTGGGTTTCAGCAGAACAAGGTTTCTTGTTTTTCCTCTCACATTAAGTTCTGTAAAGTGTGAGTTCCACCAATGACCAACAGGGGCTTCCATTTCTGGTACTACTGTGAAAAACTGCAAGGATATCAGAGCCAGCCTGGCTATTCCCACTTGGGAGCGGCGTTTAGCTGTCCCACTTGTTATAAAGGAATCAGTGATAAATCCAAGAGGGTAATAAAGGCCACCCATCCGTAAAAGCAATGCTCGAATTTCACAACTAAAATCAAAAATCTGCTTACCTGAATTTGAAGATGAAGGCGTTGGTGGTGCCAGACCAGAATCACTGCAAAATATTAAAAAATATTGTAAGCTAAGATGGAAATAAACACAAGGTTACTGATTCCTTCCACAATGCAAAGCTAGTTTCTGGTATAGTTTTGATAGCAGAATCTACATATATATTTGGGTCCAAAGATGATAACCGGCTAACTTTAATGGTCTAGATAGACTGTTCAAGAAGGCCTAAAATGAACAAGTCAACTTACACGACCACACTTGATCACCATTGCCACAAATGAAAATCTCAGAAAGATAGGTTACCAAATTGTAATTTAACTTCCTAGCCATTGGCTATGTTACTTGTTATGTTACTCTGTAACTTATTTTCAAATAAACGGAATTTCGTAATTGATTATATGTAAAAAAAAAAGTTTCATATTTTGAAGGTTATCAAAAAATATCATGCATATAAGAGGAAGCTTTGTAAATAGTACTAATTAGCATCAAATTCAGGTCCGTACGTTCAAACAAATTGAGCTGAAAAGCTCACTTCAGAACTCTCCAAAATGAAAAAGCAGGAACTAGATCTAATAACATGTTTGTCCATCTAGTGACATTTTAACACTGTGTATGTAAGGATTCCAGAGGTCGCACTGTTCCAGAAGGCACAACAGAGTCAGTCATTTATTTTTTGACCGTAAGGATTGAACATATCAAAACTAGGAATTCTTGTACGAGGTCTGCCGGCTTTATGACAACAAACTGGAAACTATCAATCTAGCTATGAATTGCTTCGAGGATGCTAAACCACTACGGACAGATGCATACTTTAAATGATGATCTAGATATATCTGGATTTTTCATGAAGGGTCTTTTGACAACTGAAATACTTAGTAATAACAGTGATGGAGAACTCCGATTCATGAAGAATGAGAATTACAAAATACTTGACATTTCGGACTGAAAATCCAGCCAGTGTGTTTTATTAAAGATGATACTCGTAACATTGCTATGCCTACTCAGTAGTAATAAGGATTATTTTTGATCTGTGCTGCTTCAGCTGGATGATCAAGCTTGGAATCAAACATATTTCTGGAAAAGTGTAAAAAGGTATTTCTATGAAAAGAGAACTTAGTTTGGAGTAAGGTTTTGGGAACACAAGATGTGTGTGAAGTGGCATACAAATCAAAATCTGGCGTTTCCATGCAGCAAAGACGTTCTTAAGGATCTAGTAATATTGTTATTTTACGAGATGATTGCTTAGTTTGTCCGCTTTGGTGTTCCGACAGCCTGGTGATGAATTGTAGTGGTGTGGACATTCCGAGACAGACACCAGTGCAATATCTTCAGATCCTCAATTCAGCATCTCCTTTCACACAGCATGTTGAGCACTGTAGCGGGCATTGTCTATTTGGTTCAAAATGGAACTTAATGTTACAGAAGGCAAAAAGAACATCAGAGGCAGAACTTCTGCTCTTAGTTCTACTATGTATATATGATATGATTTGTCCTTTGACAACCATTGTGCATTTTCTATTGGATTACATTAACATGTTTTACTTTTAACACCACCACAGAAGAATGAAAAACTATACTAGACAGTCAGCTCTTGACTCGATGTCCTATTATCTGGCATCACAAACCCTCTAGAGCAATGATGCTAAATAGGGCCTTCGTAACTATGACAGTGTGCAATGCCATCTGGCCAGATGAGAGGGCATCCAAAGTTGATGACATTCTGAATGATACAGTTTGTGACTTTAAGTCCAAGACTGCTACTAAGTATTGAATACGCTGTAGTGGAGATTCATGAAGAATTTTCTTTACAAATCTTGCTGTATATTCGGATATAAGTGGACTCTGAACTACTGTCAGAGTATGGGTAGATTAATATCACTGGATTTCGCAAAAAAGCTGACACCACTGCCACACCCTTCAAATGCACAACTTCAGATGATTTTAATCCAAAGGGAAGAGCTCTGTACTAATAATGTTAATGAAACAAGTAAAATTCTATCTTGCTCTTCTGTGTTGCACAACAGAAGTGAAAATATGCCTTCTGTAAACATACGGAACATACCCAATCTCTCTTGAAGCAGTTGAGGTTTAATCTAAAGCATTGGAGGTGTTACGAACTTTTGGTATTTGATCCATTGGTTTACATACTTTAGAATGAGTATCCGGATGAAATTGCTATTTGGGGGTCTTTCTTTTTTTACCAAAAAATAAAAGAAGCAATTCCATTCTTTGTTGCCGTGTTTTTTAAATGTTTATTTTCCCAGCCGCCCTTTTCTGCATTAAGGTTTGCACCCAATGTCTTGGGTTTGGTGCATAGGGGAAACTAGCCCATGAGTGTGGATGTGTTAAAGATCAACACCGAGGTATTCAATTTATCACCAATTGTGACACTGTTCACTCTTGTTTCGATTGAATTCCATGACTTCTTCCTTAACTCCTGTTGTACTTTATCTTTTGCTGTGAAGGTCATTTTGCTGTGTGGCTTGTGGGGAATGGAGCTCAAACAGGCTGTGAAGTATAATTTTATCTTGACAGTTTTCGTGCTTTTTCATTTTTCCCCTCTACTTATGCGAAGGCACTTTACATCTCCTTGAGACACAGTCATAGACCTTCTTTTCCCATTTATTTCACTGAATGATCCTCATCAACTTTGTTGCACATTTGAAATATATTTTCCTGTCCCAATATTACCTTTCTCAATGCTGGCATGCACATTTAGGCTATAATTGCACTGCCAGGTTATGATGTTAACAGCGCATTACTATTTACAAAATGGATTAACAATGGTGAACGGGAGGAATTAAACCTATGTGAATAAACAAAATTATTACAGGATTTGCTGGGGTATTCTCCCTCAGCTACATGTCTATATTTGATGATTTCAACTTTTGTGCCCTCCTACTTCTTTGTAGTGCTCACTGAGGGCAATGCCCGGAAAATCTACTTTGTTGGTTCTAGAAGACCAGGAACTAGAGACGCTAACAGCTTTGCATGAGGGATATGCACCCCCCTCCAAGAGTTTCTGATACCAGTATCCAGTGTATCATGCCTACGCCTTCTTAACTCATGCATGGTGTTATATCTGCACCTATATGAGCACCTGCGTCTCCAGCAAAATCTGCGCTTTCATGATCTTACTTGGTGTGGCTGTTCTGCCCTAGTACTTCTTGTAGAGGAAGTAACACATCAGGTGGTAGTTGTGGTGCCAGAGGCTATATAGACTGTGATTGTGGCTGCTATAGAGCAAAAAATGGTCACCCTCATGAGGTGTCAAAGGCAGATTATCATCAGCAGGTGGTTTCCTTCATACAAAAGGTGGAGACGCAGTTACAACTGAACGTCAAGAGTTGACTCCGCATCAACAGTGTAGATCCCTAACTGGTGTAAGATATCAGCATTGTGATGGGACTTGACATCTAAGAGGTTACTAGCAAGGCCCATAGTCCAATGCCTTGACATTGTTATGTCTCAATGTCAATCAAGAGTGTGAATGATGCAGTGAGGTCATTGCTAAGGGACCCTCTGCAGTGTAACAGTAAGCCTAAAGAAGGCCGGACATAACAGCCGTATATTCCCCATCCCTTTTGTTGAAGTATATCCAAACAAAAGCCAGAGTCCTTCCCCGTAGAAAGGCTGATTTTACCCTTTGCGAACCACCTCTGTGTTGTCCTTGAACCTCCTTGTAACACATGCTACATATCCACGATGGTGAGAGAATCTGAAGGCAGAGTAAATAAATGATTTGACTGTCATTCAGGGTGTCTTTCAACCTCAGTATAGCCACCTAACGAAAAGAGTCGGTACAGTGGCTAGTAAAGCATTTGAAAAGTTAGTTCCGTTTGGTAAAAAAAAAAAAAATGAAACGAAAACCCCTACCTTCTGAAAAGGTTACAACTGAAGTGTGAAATTGTGACTCCCTGAAACATGGAGAGAAGACAACAAATGACAAGAAATTATTTCTTTAGTGAGAAAATATCAAAAGAGACAGCTCAGCGTTCAGGGATACCTGTTGAGTGGATAAGCGAACTGTTGAGCTGACTCTCTTTTGCAGTCCAGGGCCTTGGAACCTCTGAATTCCTTACAGGGACAGTGTCAAAATTAATGTATGAGAAAGACAATACTTACTGGTTCCATTCCTTGTGTTTACTGTCAGTTGGTGGTGGTGGTGGTGGTGGGTTGGGTGGGTGGGGACTGCTGGTGGAGGATTACCCGGTGTTTGAGGTGGAGGAGATGGTAGGATAAGGATCGGGTTTGAAATCGTTTAAAATTAAAACAGCTGTTCAGCAAGTGTCTTCTCGGCACCTGAATTTGATTCTAATTGGCTTTGAATTAGAAAATGTTGGCATGTACATGTAGATTTTCGAAAACTGAAATTGCGCCTATTCGTAAACAGGTTTCAGTATACAACACATTTACAGAGATATTCTAATTCAATGAAAAGCCAACAATAAATATTAAACCTTGCATTTAGGTGGTGGAGAGGCGTCAATTTGGGTTATAAAATTATTCCACTTTCTTCACTGGTTTTACGTTTGCACGTCTTAAAATGATCTGAATCAACAATGGATTGAATGAGTAACATGCCATAAAACTATTTCAAGCAATATTGCACCATACACTATTTGGCAAACAATCTTTTTATGCACAAAATATTTAAGCAATAACAAGAGCTAGTAAACATGCATCAAATGACTGCACAACTTCTATCGTTTCACAGAAAAGTATGCGGTTTTAGAGTGCAAGCTGTGTGCTAAACGTGCATTAAATAGACACACATCTATAAATTGAAAAGAAGTTTATCTAAATAATACTGTGCAATAAGTTACAAGCTGCGTCGGTTATAATGGAAAATATTTCTCATAGGAGTCCACTTAATTCAATGTCTTTTTTCTCCCCTTCTGGTTATTTTCATCTCCTTTCAATAGTTCAATTCTCCTTCTAATTGCTAAGTGACAGCACTTTTAAAGGCCTAACTGGCACACGGGGTTATACCAGTCAATGACACCGATTCACAAATTAGGTTTTATTCAGTCACGTGTGTTGCCATGAATCAGGTCCTTGATTTAAGGTTGTATCAAAGCTTTATTTTTGATAAATGTTATAAGACAATAAATAGTGAAATAAGTAGAAATAATTCCGCATAAGTGCCATCAAGCGAGTTGCACTGGTAATAAAATGAATACATTTATAGGTGGTTAGCTACTCCAATAACCAGCAAGGGGACGGCAGCCATAAGAATTGTAGAAGAACAGCTGTAGTCCAAAAAAATATAAAATAAAAAATAAATCCAGGGATGGAGATACATATACATATATCAGTATATTAAAGCCCCACAACAGGGTGAGCCATGAAGGAGGAGGAGAAAAGAGAGAGAGAGAGAGAGAGAGAGAGAGAGAGAGAGAGAGAGAGAGAGAGAGAGAGAGAGAGAGAGTGTGTGTGTGTGTGTGTGTGTGTGTGTGTGTGTGTGTCTCTCTTAACTCCTCGTGGTTATTGCTTTGCCGCAGACTGCTACTCTAATTTTTTATACACACACACACAAAAATATAAAAAATTAGAGTAGCAGTCTGCGGCAAAGCAATAACCACGAGGAGTTAGGCATCCGTGCCTGTAAATCTCTCAACTCCTATTTGTTCATTTCTAGAGAGCTCTGAGTAGCTCTCAATGTTTCTTATTTTGTTGCTGAAAGGCTGTAATCCCCGATACAACATGATGTACTAAAGGGGACATCCAGTATGGAGGATAAAAAGCAGTTCCCTTTGTCCATCCGTACATCTCCCCCAGTCACTATCCATAGGCACTCTAACCTGTGCCTTTTTTTCAGCCTGCTGGGTTTTGAGATGTACGTGACATCATTCACTGGACGGATCAATGGCAGCGACATGTTTTTAGGAAAGCATTGGCATCCACTCTCTTCCATGCATTAACTCATCTATTCTATCGTGGACCACTTAACTCACAATGTAGGGTCACATCTCAAGATAAAAGTTGAGAAACGGTTGGTGAGTTTGCCAAGTAGTTAGAAACAAAACACAAACTGGCTAGGCTTTTCCCGCCCTACTGTTACCTCTCAGAAAGTAGTTTCCGGCTCCAGGTCACATAAGCCTGATTGAAAATTTCCCACTGGTGGCAAGGCTCGGAAAGGAGTTCCTGAGAAAAGTTTACATTTTTGAAGCTTAGCTTGTTCCACTCCCTGCCTTTCGTGTTTAATTGAAATATTTCTCCACATTTTCTTCAGTTTTAGGCATTTAGTATGGTTTGTGTATGTTTGTTCTGCTTATAAGCAATTGTGTTCATTTTGCTTTAGCTCAAAGTACAAGCGTCAAGTTTTTAAATAGCAAAATACTGCTTGTGCTTAAGCATTTTAGATCACTTTCCTTTAGATCAAAATATACGTTTCATGTTTTTAAATAGCAAAATACAGTGTGTTCGCTGGTTTCCAAATACCCCCATTTTGGCAGAACAGGGAACACAGGCACATGGAGCAGAAGTGATCTGCCTGGAGTGACAAAATGCGGTCAAGTGGGGAGGGTGTGATTAGAACTCTGGCCATTTGGTGCCAGATCTCCTCTCTGGCAAAGCAGAATTGGTATTTCCAGTCGAGTACAGACAGCTGCCAGTTGGACACCAATTCACCTTAATCCAGTAGAACATCTCAATGAGACCAACCAAATAAATGTGATGGAAGGTGGAATAAACAAAATATGTCACAAAAAGATGACTACAACATAAAATATAACATTTACATTTTTATGGTGAAACCAAGAAAAAAAAACTTGGCTGGTCTTTTAGACACAGCAGAGCACTACTCATATTTGGACAAAGGCTGCTACAAGTTCAACTCCGGGAGTTTCCAGGTGTGCTCCTAGATGTTCAGGAGATGTGAGCATTCAGTATTTAGGGCAGAAAGACCTCTCAGGTATCAGTGCGGTGAAAGTGAGAACGTGTAAGAACGGTCCGTCGAACATACATAGCAGCCTGATGGGTGAGCCACTGCTGGCATGCTGTGCTGTCCTGGATGTACTGCAGCACCTCCGAGAGCATGGTGCGCTTCAAGCGGGCCTCCTCCCGAGACTTCTTCAGGCGCTCGTACGTCCTTGCACCTACAGAAGTGTAAAGCAGAAGCATCTCTTTAAAATAGTGAATTAAATTAGAATCAAATATTGAAATTGAACTGCTCAAGCTGAAAATCCATAATTTTAACTAACCTTTGAAGGTACAAATGAAGTAGGAAATAAGCAAGACATGGATCACCACAATTAGCAAAAACGGGCACAGTCAGTTGGCGGCCATTGTTTAGCAGGGAGGATACAGGTTGGTCATGTGTTCAATGAACAAAAGGATCACCTCATCCTCGCACACAAATCGCTCCACAATACCGGCCCTGCCTACCTTAACGAAAGAGTGACCTTCCACACTCCCACACGCCACCTCCGCTCTGGCGACCTCTCTCGCATCAAACACACCACCACCGGAGGCAGATCCTTCTCCTACCTAGCCCCCAGGGCCTGGAACTCCCTCCCCACCCACCTCTGCAAGACCCAGGACCTCCTACTCTTCAGGAAGAGCCTTAAGACCTGGCTATTCGAACAGTGATCTCCCATCCCCCCCCCACCCCTTTATCACCCCCCTCCCCCCGCACCTTGAGACCCTCACGGGTGAGTAGCGCGCTCTATAAATCTCTTTGATTGATTGATTGATTGATTGATTGAATGAAGATACCCCTGATGGATAACTAGCTTTTATTCGCCACCATGTGATTTTCTTTAATACTCATTAACCTGCCTATGCTGTCTCACTAACAGAAGTACATAGAAACACCATCACTGGAGGGAAAATGCACGATCATGAGGGTAATCCTCATTTTGGACTGCTTTTACATGATGATGGCCTTAAAAATGGGAGAAAGGTGGAACTCCACATTGAAAGAAAATGGATGAACAAGCCATTACAATTTGAGATGGATTCATGAAACTGGACTCAGAGAAATGCTAGCTTACAGCGAAAAGGTTCAACCCTGGTTTCAACCACTGACGGTTATTTCTGCGATCACACCTTTTCATTGACCCACTTTTTTTTTTTTAAAACATTTCTTTTGACATTTTCATATTGGATATCAACACTGGTATCAGAGATGCATGTGCTTGTAGCGCAGAGAGGAATACCTCAATACATTATCAAGGTTCCTCAGGAAAAAAAAATGCTGATTCTGCAACAGCGTCGCATGTGCATGCAATTGGGGACCAGTTTTTTTTAGGACTGCAGACCCAGTCAGTTTTTACTTTCAACTGATGAGCAACTAATGAGAAGGTCTATCATTCTTTTTGGAGGCTTGTATGAAGGCTATCAATTCATCCAATGTGTGTGGTATAGGGTATGAGGTTGTGGGACTGTATGTGGCACATGACTTTAACAATGTGCCCATCCGGTGACCGTGCCCACCCATTTTGCCGCTGTGGGGTCTGACCCCTGATTTCCAGTTCATGGCAAGTGTCCTCGTGGCAGTCAGAGATCTGCAAATTTTGTTAGTTCCCTTTGATTTTTTTTTTAAGGGGCGGGAGAGCCTGCCCTAGATTGCAGCCCTCCAATGTGTGTTTAGTGATTTCGCACAGTACAGTTTTCAACAGGCCACCTCCCAGCTGCCTAAACTGTTTAATCTTGGGACTGTGCCATACTATGTCCGTAAAACTTGCTTGTTCTAAGCTGCACCTTGGACAGGCCATACCTAGGGCCAGGTTCACCTTTCTTACTGCCGGAGGAGTAATGGAGACCCAGTGCAAGTGGTTAAATTTAATTAGCTTCAGTCAGGCAGTTCTGGTTACTTTAAGGGGGTATTCCATCTTCTTGCCCATTCCTTTTTACGTAAAGCCCTTTCAAGGTCTATCTCCTGTTTACCCATCAATCGTCTCATCTGTGTTCCTGCTATCTTTAGTAGGACACTATCTAACCAATCAATCACCACCCTACTACCACCAATCGAGTATAGGATCTTTATACAATTTTGCACATGAGGTTCTAAATTAGTGATTTTTCAGGTCTTGTGTATCCCTGCCACTAATGTTCTGTGCTGAAAAAACTGAGCTGTGGCAGTCCAACCTCTTCCATTGGTCTTAACAGGTCCCCTACCATGACTACTCCAGCCTCCTCTCAGCAATGCTGTCCTCTGAAGGCCACGCAAAGGAACCTTCGTGGCATATGGCTCAACGGTACAAGTCTTGAGTAGGAAAAAATTACTTACCTGCAGTAATGGTCTTTCTAGTGTATACTCTCTCTACCTGCAGATTTCCCACCTGTAAGATTATCCCAGGTCAGACTAGATTGGGAAATTTCAAAGCACTCACTTTGCTGGTAGTGGGTGCTGGCTTCATCTCAATGCAGAAGTGGCATCATGACACCACCAAAGCCACAAAACGCCCACTCCAGAACAGCAATGTCAGTTTATGTCAGTTTCCATCAATTTTTCCAAGCCTTCGAGGCGAACAGACCGAACAACATTGATAAAGAAGTGCGGTGCTTAATATTCACATTTGCTATCTTATTAGCTTTACCCATAACAATCCATCAAATAGGGACACAGGCGGGTTGGTGAGGAATCTGCAGATAAATTACCCACCAGAAGGAAAAACATACTTACACTGTAAGCACTGGCTTGTGGCACAGTGTTGTTGATTCATATGCTCTGCATATTCCTGCCATCTAGTGTTGGGCTTGGATGGTGTACAACTTTCAAAGTGTCTTTCGAATCACAAGGTATAGTGGCTACTCATGGCAATTCGCATGGGCATCAACTCCATAGTGGGATTGTTTCCCTCAGGTGAGGATAGAGATGGAGCATGAAAATGCACAATGGTGGCCATGCAAGAAGAAAAGGTATGAAGAAAGTAAAAGAAAAAAGATACCTGCATCAACCATAGGCTTCTGGGGAGGAGGTTGGGCTCTTGGAGGATCTACAACACTACATGGAACAAACAGATGCTTACAAGGTAATTAACATTTTCTATTTGTGACATGTGTAGCTGTAGGTACACATGCTCTGCATAGAATGTAGAGATCTCCCCCCTCATCCCCCAAAAACAAAGTAGTGGCTATCCAGAGGATGTTGCAGAGGACTAAAAACGTGTATGTAGGACAGCCTGGACCTCTTGAGTCTTGTTTCGAGCTAGGCAATCCACACACTGGTGTTTGGTGCACGTGTGTGGTGTGGACCAGCTGCCTTACAAATATCAGCTATTAGGATGTTACCAAGGAAGGTCATGGAGGCTGCTTTTTTATGTGTAGCATGCAGCCATGGTGGAGCAGAGAACTGCCTTTTGGCCTTGGCGGGGCAGGTTTGAATGTATTTCACTAGCCAACGAGCTATCCCTGCTTTTGAACTGGCAATGCCTTTGTGTGGTTTAGAATAGGCAACAATAACCGTTGCGTTTTACAAAAATGATTTTGTTTTTATCAACGAGGGCCCCCTTGACTAGTGTGTGAAGGTGCTCTCCCTGCTATTGAGTCTGTGTGTGGAAAGAACACCGCAAGTTCAACTTTCTTGTTGCGGTGGAAAGGAGAGATCACCTTGGGTACAAACTTTGGGTTAGTTCTATCAGTGTGAACCTTTAACAAAGGCTCTTCCAGCGTGAAAGCTGTGATCTCACCCACATGCCTGAGGGATGTAATTAGAACTAGAGACTACTTTGCAAGAAACAATTTGGACAGGGAAAGAATGAAGGGGATAAAAAGGGAGGTCCCATGAGCCTAATGAAGATTACAGTGAGGTTCCAGGACGGGACCGAGGGTATCCTGGGATGGGTAATCCTCTTAAGTCCTTCCATAAATGCTTTAATGACAGGGACTACGAACAACGAAGAGTGTTCCCTTACTTGTAAGTATGTTGCCACTGCAGCCAAATGTAAATAAATGGATGTGTAAGCCAGGCCCGCGAGTTGCAAGTGAAACAGGTAACAGTTAATGGCCTGCACGGATGGCTTTAGTGGCTGAGTGTGTTTGGGTAGGCAGTAGTGGGCAAACCTCTCCCTCTTTGCCGCATAGCAGGTTCGAGTAGTGGGACGACAAGCCTCTTTGAGAATGGAGAAGGCAAATTGAGGTAGCCAAATTCTAGGACCTCAGACGCCAGATTGAGTTACCTGGGATGGAGATACCAGTGTGCCCTGGTGTTGAGTGAGAAGGTCCAGCCTGTTGGGGAGCTTTTCATGAGAGACTACAGACAATTCGAGGTGGGTTGTGAATCACAGCTGCTTGGCCCACGTGGGAGCCACTAGGAAGAGGTTAAGGGAGGTCTTCAGAAGCTTTCAAATCACATTTGGAATGAGTAGAAGAGGTGAAAAAGCATGGGCAAATATCCATGGCCAGTTCATCCATAGTGTATTGCCCATGGACTGTGGAAACCTGGAGGCGAAATTTGGGGATTTGGCATTTTCAGCAATTGCAAACAGATCTATGTATGGAAACCCTCATTGGAAATAGGGGAGCAGGACTTTGGGTGGTGTTCCTACTTGTGGAATCGTTGCTGTACTTGCTTAGAAGATCTGCAAAGTCGTTGCCTATTCCCAGAAGGTAATCTGCTAGATGATGTACTCTATGTGGATCAGCCAATGCAAAATGACTTGTGCTAACGCAGAGAGGTGGAAGAGTGCATGCTCCCCCTCCTGTTTTTTAAAGTAATACATGGTAGTCCCGTTGTCTGTTTTGATCAGGTCTGTCTTATGATGTACGAGCAGAGGGCAGCCTTCAGAGCAAATTGAGCTGCCAATTGCTCCAGATAGTTTATATGGAAGGTCTGCTGAAGAGCTGTCCACAGACCCTGAACAGTCATATCCTGTAGATGCATCCTCCACCATCTCCCCCTCGCACACCCAGCCTGTGTAAAAAGCATCTGTGGTGATGATCATCAGGCGGACTTGGTCTAGAAAAGGCCTTTCCTTCAACAGATTGTTGCTGTACCACAACAGCAGACAGCGATGGGTACTGAGCCAAATCAACTCTAATCTTCTCTTTCATTCTCCACTTGGGACCACTATGCTACCAGGCACTCTCGGAGTATGCATGTGTAAGCAGGCAAGGGGAATGACGATGATGCAGGAAGTCATCATACCGAGGCGAAGTATCCCTGCTCTCCCTTTTAGCTGATATTTGGCTGAAAAAGGTAGCAAGAGCGGAAAGGCTTGGACTTATATGGGACGGGGATAAGCTTTCCTGGTAACTGAGTTCAGTATTTGCCCGAGGAAGGGCTGCATTTTTGGGGCTTGGAGGTGGGATGCCCATGTTGATGGTGAGGAGAACTAAGGCAATCTCAATGTGAGCCAAACTCTGCTTGCACACTTTATGAGCCAGCCATCGAGGTATGGGAAGACTTGGACACCGCCTCTGGCAAGAAAGCAGCCCTGGTTTGCATCACTAACTTGCAGCTTGCTTACCCTTCTAGGCAAAGTAATGGCTATTAGGAAAACAGTTTTCAACGTCAATATTCGCAAAGGACAACTGTGCAGGGCTCAAAGGGAGTCACAGTAAGAAAAGTCAACGCTAAATTAAAGTTCCACTGGAGAACAAGAAAGGGTTTTCAGGATATAGATTCATCAACCTCTTTAAAAAATGCATTAAGATTGGAGATTCAAAAGGTAGGCAGGACTGCCGACAGAGGAACGCAAACAACGCTGATAAATGCACAAGTTTCTTACCTTCGACAATGCCTTATAAACTTTGCACTTGTATAGCGCACTACTCACCCGTTAGGGTCTCAAGGCGCTGTACGCATACCGCTGTGGAACACCTCCTGGCTTTTTCCCTGTGAGGCGCCCACTCCTGGACAGCCCCAGGGTGAAGCCAAGCATCCAAGCGCTGTGAGGGCCGTTGTGGAGATTAAGCAAGCTATTGCCCAGAGTTACAGAGTGGGACCCATTAATTAGATTAGGCACTGAGGCGAGAATTATCTGCTCCAAGGGAATTGAGCCCATGAACCGCTGAGGTGGGAATTGAACCCTGGTCCCGGACCAGATCTCTGCATCAGGGTCTGCTGCTCTAACCATTGTGCCACACTTCTCCTTATCTGGTAGAGACTCTACTTAGCCGCAGATCCCTTCCTTTAGAATTATCCCACAGTGTAAGACTGGATCCAGGAAGTCTTGAACAGTACCCCTGCACGCCAAAGGGTAGCATTGTTTGGCTCAGAGTCTGCATCAACCGTGCCGGAAGCGACGTATGAGGTGCCAATATAGGTGCCACCCTAGCACCTGGACATCAGTTTCTTTTTGCAAACTTTGCATGCCAGATGCGCAGTCACAATGAATGCTAATGAAAGAACCAACAATAAAACTTGGGATAAGGGTTCAGAAAGAGGATCAATGTTCTAGGATGCACACCATGTCACAAATTTGTCCTAGTGGCAGGCGTATACCGTCTTGGTGGGGGGACGCCTTGCTACCAAAATAACACCCTAGATTTCAGGTAGAAGATCAAAGGCTGTCAAACTGCTGCCGCTCAATCTCCACACATGAAGGGGAAGGATGTGCAAGTTCAGGTGCAGGACTGTCCTACTGCTGCAACAAAAGAACCTCCCAAAGGGGCAGCTTGATCGGAGGACAGATAACCATGTTCAGAAATTCAGGATGCCAAACTCTCCATGCCCAATCCAGAGCCATAAGAATGACTTGGGTCTGGACGTTCCTGATCTTCTTAAGAACTCAGGGCAGAAGTGTCTCGGCTGAAAGACCTCTAACCAAGAGCGGCCTAGGAAACCCCACCGCCATCACCTTGGTGAACACCTGGGGGGAGTTGGTAAGGTCAAAGGGGGGCACGGCGAACTATGTGTTTGTGGCCCACCCACCACCGTAGGTAATGCCTGTAGGCAGGCAAGAAACGGATGTGAAAATCAGCTTCCTGCAAGTTCAGCACTACAATCCAATCTATCAGGCTGAGGGCAGACAGGACTTGAGCTGATATGAACATCTTGAACTCCTCCTTCTTGAGGAACAAGTTGAGAAAGCACAGTTCCAGAACAGGACTGAGGACGCCATCCTTTTTAGGCACTAGAAAGAGCAAGACTATCAACCACAACATACCTCTGATGCCGGCACCTTCTCAATGACTCCTTTAGCTAAAGAGACAGTACTTCCTGACAGAATAAGTTGAGATGGTCCTCCATTAGCTGGTTGTGAGAAGGTGGTATGGGGGGGGAAGGGTTGTTTCTAGAAAGGCAATGAAGTAGCCCCTCTGGACACTTTGAAGAACCCATTAGTCTGATGTTATGGTTTGCGAATGGGGCAGGTGATGGAGAATCCTGCCTCCCACTTGGTGCCCATGATATTATGAGGGGAAAACTAAAGCGGAGTGGTCCTACCTCTGGCTAGTTGTCCCACATGGTTTGTGGGAAACGCATCTGCGGTCCCAAAAAGGCTTGGAGTCCTATTGGCATTGGTGGATCGGCAGGAAGGGATGCAGTTGGTAGCCCCTACCATAGCCACGGAAGGGGTAAAAGGTAGACTAGGTTTGGCAGGGAGCCATGGGTAGGCCTAAAGATCTGGCCATAGCCCTGCTGTCTTTAAAGTGCTAGAGCGCTGAATTTGCCTTTTTGCCATAGAGGCGAGAGCCATCAAAGGGCATGTTCATGAGGAAAGACTTGCTACCTTCTGACAAAAAAAAAGTACTTCTCAACCAGGCGTAGTGACTGAGTGCCACTGAGAATGCAATCTCCCTGCCTAGAGAGTTGGTCATGTCCAGCCCATATTTGATGCTGAGCCTTGCTGCATTTTGCCCGTAATGGCATGGGTAAGCACGGCTGGGTAGGGGTGGGGGTTTATATCTTTTGAGGGTTAGAGTGACACATAAGTTATGCAAAAAAGTAGAGAACTCTGGGTAGTTGCCAAGATTAGGTGGAGAGCAGCTCCAGTAAGGAGCACCCCACAACACCAACGCCACTCTAGAGTTGCTCATCTCAAAAGTCAGTTCATCTAGCAAGGGTTGGGTGGTATTTTACCAGTCCAAAGCTCTAATACTGTCCTTGGAGTGTTGAACGGCTTTTGTCATTTTACAGATTTTGCTGTACAAATGGCAAAAGACTTTGTCCCTATCTAGCTCGGCGTGGTTGGCACTGTGCTGATCCTATGCTTAAAAACTTTGCAATTATATATATATATATATATATATATATATATATATATATATATATATATATACATACACACACACACACACACACACCTAATAGGCATGCAGTGTTCAATGACTGCAGTATTAGACTGGCAGAATAGAACTTCCTCCTACCAAATGTGTCCAGCTTTTTGGATTTGCTATCCAGTGGAGTGGTAGTGAACGCGCCAGGGTTAACTCGGGAGATGGATAATTGGACCACCAAGCACTCCGGGTGGGGTACTGGGTGACGAAACTGGTGTGCCCAGAGCGGGGGCAATGGCAGTGCGCAATCGTCCTGTGGGGGGTTTGGACCAGGTCCCAAGCCCAAGCAGGACATCTGTGAGGGCTTCATTGATGGGGGGAGAGGTTTCATGGGGGCAACTCCTGGCTGAAGCAGCTCCATCAAGGTGTTTGTCTTGACTGCCACAGAGG
The DNA here is from genome assembly GCF_031143425.1 of Pleurodeles waltl. Lineage (NCBI taxonomy): Eukaryota > Metazoa > Chordata > Amphibia > Caudata > Salamandridae > Pleurodeles > Pleurodeles waltl. The sequence continues at coordinate 12,556,845 of NC_090441.1, read as the reverse complement.
GCAGCATAAGGTTCAACACCTTAGCTGCACTCCGCACCACCACTGCAAAAGAGGCGCCATTCTCCATAGCCACGGAAGGAGAAAACAAGCCATTGAGGTATGTAATCCACTAGGATCCGCCAGCTCCTCATACCGGTGTCCTCTGGCTCATCAAGGGGGTGGTGGAAAGCATGAGGGTCCTGAGACCCCTTGCAATTGCCACCTCTCCAAAGGCACTAGGTCTGACTCGGAAGGCATGGTAGCTACTGCTTCCAGGGCTGGCATAGGGCGACGCCGAACTGGCTCCATATCTAAGTCGGGAATGACAAGGGGGTGGTTGGTGTAACCACAGGGAATGGGCAGCACTGTGAATGACGGCAACAGAGTGGACTCCATGGAAGGCCACGGCCTCGCAGGCAGAGTAGCTACGGATCCAGCACTGGATCCATGGCACCTGGCTGGTACCAAAGACGGACCCACCAACAAAAATGCAGTAGGGGCCCCTCCCGAACCTATGCGCCCGAAGGAGCTTCAGAGTAACCTCATACAACTCTGAGTTGGGTGGGGGTTGCTCCAGCTCTGGGAAACTCTAGGAGGTGGGGAGTGGACCAGGCACAGGCTGGGCAGAGGAGTGAGGCATCTAGTGGTGTTTTCGTGGGACTTAGCCAAAAGCTTTAACTGGGACTAGGACTATGATCATGGGGAACAGCTTTGCCAGCGGTTGCAGGACCTTCTGTGTGACCAGGACCGAGAGCACTGCAGGGTCGTCAGACAGCGATACACTTCGCGTAATATTTCCACAGCACCTAGCACCTTCGGATTCATGGTGTGGCAGTTCTTGCAGGCTTTAGAGTCGTGGTCTCACTCCAAGCACCAAAAACAAACCAAGTGGGTCTGTAACAGACATCTGCCTGTGGCAAGAATCACAGGGTTTGAAAACCTGTGTATTTTTTTTTTTAGAAGACATCCTTAACATACCAGGAGTAGAAATTCTCAAAAATAGCCTAGACAAAAGTAAAAAAAAAAAAAAAAAAAAAGTCAGTCAAAAAAATGATTGGGGGTAGTTCTCTCCAGATCTGCTCTGACTGGCGGGGAAATAAAAGAACTGATGTTCGGATCAACTCTGACTAGCAGGGAAAGAAAAAAACTGATTTCAGTTCGCTGGCGAATCGCTACAAATCGCTAATACTTCCAGTGAGACGCAGAATTGGGATGTTGGAGTACCCATCCCGAAGGTCCAGTGACTCCATCCAGCCTCTAGCTTCTAACGGCAGTAACACCTATGCAAGGGCCAGCGTTTTTAACCTTTCTTCTTGAGGAAGAAAAACATCCTCCTGAGGTCCACGATTGGGCGCAGACCTCCATCCTTCTTCAACACAAGCAAATAGAGGAAGTAGCAACCTTGGCTTTTTTCCTGGAACTAGCTCCTAATGGTCCTTTCTGTAAAAGAACTACCATTTCAGTCTAAAGAATGGCCAGGTTTTACAGACAAGGAGAGGAAGGGTGTTTGTGAGAAACAGAGGTGAAGCCTGAAGGAAGAGACTGATGTAACCTTGTTCTATAATCTTCTAGTGTGGTAGTCCCAGAGAACTAAGACTGCTTCCCTAGGAGTGTAGGAGAGGAGGAGGAGAAGGATGGTTGCTAAACAGGTTCAGGGCCCTTACCTCTGCCCCTGTATTGAGGGGCCAGTGGGTTTTGTTGTTATCGTGCCTGGAACTGGTAGAATTCTCTGTCAAAAGCCGAAACCCCACAAGAATCCCTTAAAGTAGTGAAATTGTCTGCAACCCCGTTTGAGCTGCACTTGCTGGAAACGTAAGGAGCGAGCTGTAGCCTTGTTGATCTTAAACCTCTCTAAGGACGCATCTGCTGTTTTGCCAAATAATCTTATTCCATCAAAAGTCGGGTCCCTTAAATTGGCTAGCAAGTCTGCTGAGAAGTTTGAGGTTCTGAGCCACGCATGGCGTCTGACAGAGATTGATTACCCATGGTCCTTGCCACTGAATCCACTGTGTCGAAGACCAACTTTATGATATGTCTATAAAAGTTCTGACCATCATTATTAACCACCTGGACGTTTTCCCACAATATTTTCTGGGACACAAAGCATACTTTTTTTTCAGCTATACCCCACAGAGCTGGGCAGAGCATTGCTAGAAGGCAATTGGCCTTCAAATACTTTAGGGCAGTATTGCCTGCTCGAAAATCTTCTTCTCCCATGCTGCTTGTCTCTTGGACTCTCTGTCTGATGGGATAGTGGGAATTTGCCTTGTGACTGCCCCGAGGAACATAACGCTTGAATCACTGGGTTCTCTGGTGAGGGGTGGGAGGAAAGGAAGGATCCCTAGGAGCTGGATAGTAGGGTATGGTCACTAGACAGTTGACTGCCGGAGCAGATGATGGTTTCTTCACGCTGTTTCAATTGCTTCCAGTATGGCCTCTTAGCAAAGCAATGAATGTTGTGGTTGGTTGGGCAGGGAGAAGAACTTCAGTGAGGACATTCATTTTAATATCCACTGTAGGCAATTGCAAGTCTAGAACCTCAGCAGCCTTTTAACTAATGAGTGAATTGATATGACCTCAGGATTTGTGGGGCCAGCAGAAAGATCCATGTCCATCTCAAGTGAAGGACCTAGGACACTGGTGGATGACAACCCAGGTATTTTGACATATAAGTAGCGGATCAGAGACAAAAATATCATGGATTTGTTGCCAATAGTTCTTCTAATCAATCAGTGTCAGAGCATCCTATTCTGGTCTGTCCTGGAGGTGGAGGCAGTGCCAACTGCTCTAAGTGTGCGTCCAGTGGGCCGGACATGGCGCTGGTGACTTTATGGTGTGGCAGAGCATTGTTGCTGGCGTAAAGCCTGGAGAAGGCATTGGCACTAGTGGACCCATGTCATACTAAGCAATGCCCATAAAAAAGGGGAGTTTTATTTGGGAAGGTTCCAGAGGAGTTCGAAGCCCTGGCAAAGATCTTGAACACTGAGTTAAAAAACGCCACTGGATCTCCGCCCAGCATCAGGAACTGTGGCAGCTACACCACAGAAGGATCTGATTGGAAGGGATACAGCAGAGTAGGTAAGACATCCGCCCGGATTGGCGCAACGGTCTCCAAGACAAGGTCTGGCTGAGGTTCATTCACTGAGGCACTTAGAATAGGGTCAGTAGGCCCTATTTTGACCAACTCCCACTCTATGGATGACGATCCTATGGGAGACCAGGGTCGCCTAGGAGACGAACCCCTTCCAGAGCGTTTCTTGTGTTCCTTTTTGGTTTCCAAGAAGTGAGAAGGTGCCAGTCTTGACTGGCATATTAAACTATGACAACTATTTCGGTTATGAAGGGCCCTGGACACAAAGAGCAGAAGATTCTCATGCAGCGACTGGAGTCACAGACCAGAGAGTTATGCTCACAACCCAGGCACCATAGACAGATGGAATGTGGATCAGTGATGGACATCGGTCATTTGCAGTTCCTACAGGACCTAAAGCCCGTGCACTTAGGCAGAGACATAGCATTACACTACGAGGTTTTTTGTGAGGATAAAACTGACGAGTTTCAGAGACAGCGAACTCCAGATATGTGTCGAAGGTGCAGAAAGAAGGCAACTGCTGTTGGTGTGTCAGTGTGGGCACTTTATGGCTTTGAGTACATTATAAGACACCATCTCTGGCACAGAGATGAAGCCAGCACCCCATACAGGCAACATGAGAGCCTTGCAGTTTCTGGATCCAGTCTGACACCGGGATAATTCCACAGGCGAGAAATCTGCAGGTAGAGATTTTCATCACAAAGCTCTGTTAAATCAGTGCTGTGCAAATCTTAGCAATCTTGGGAAAGCTCTCTGGACTTTCAAGGTCTGTAAGAACAAACTGTAACTGTACTTCATCATTAGCCATAATATCCTCATGCACTTCTAATGGATTGCGGCCATCAAGGCAGCACACCATCAACTGTGTCTGGGCTGCAATATAGTAAAATTCAAAAGCAGGAGCTTCCAGTGTTCCCCTTATTATGACAGCTTAGGTTTTTCCAAAATCACAATTTGCCTTCCTGTATTCCGAATATCCCAAGTGAAGAATTCAGCTGCCAAAAAGTTTTTCTTGGAACAATGACTGGGATGTTAGCCAAAAATAGAAGCGGGGGGGGAACCATAATTTTAGATGGCAACACTCACCCGACAACAGTAGTGATCTCCAGTAGGTCACCTGGAAGTGCAGCACAACTATCATAAACCCCAGGTTTCCAACTAGCTGGTCATGGTTTGGAGCAATAGATATTTATCCTTAGATAGCTGAAGGTAATCTTAATCTTCTCCCTCTCAGGTCTCACGACGCTGCTTGACAGGCCTGGTTTCACATTTCCAAATCCTTGTACACCATTCACAATAAGATGCGGATCTGCCCAAACATCTTTTATATACTGTAGAAGGTTGTCCACATACAACAAAACTATTTGAGTAGTGACCCATTTAGGAGTTTCTCAGTCCAGCCCCTCTCGCTGCATCCTTGTGGCAAATGGTTTCATTGCCACAGTGAGTAACATGGGGTCACACTGGAAATCCCTGTGTCATAACCCCTTCCTATACAAAGGAGGGCTTATATCACTGGGATAGCTGGCCAATCCAGCGTATTATATTTCTCCCCATGCCAAATTTCCTAAACAGAATATTGCCAACTCTGGGGAATCAAGGCTTTCTCTCTGCCTAAAGCCAATAGCTCAACGGGGGCATTCAGTTACAGCCCTCGCATTACTTAAAAAAGCTTCCTCACATTTTGTGATGTGCCAAGACTAGGCAAGAACCCCTCTTCAACTGGATAAATAAGAATCAACATGCAGTTTTCAGGCAGGATCTTTTAATCTAGGTTCACGATCGAAAGTGGATGGTAGGATGTCATGCTGAATCAATCTTCCCAGCTTTAACAAGGACACCACTGTCAGTGCTTCACTTATAGTGGGAGGGGGCGGGGATGTTGACGCATCCCAAAGTAGTAGCTAGTTTGTCAAGATATGTACTGTAGAACTCCTGCAGTAGCACGTCCATATCTGGGAATTTCCCAGTGGCTAAGTGATGTAAAATCCCTCTGATTTTTTGGACCAAAACAAGTTGGTCCATTTCCTTACTGGCAGGTACCCAGGTCAATGTGTGGTAGATCTACTCCCTCTAAATACACTGCCACCTCCTCATGGGTGCATGTCCCTTGTGCCTTATAACGGCTTAATACTCACAGAAGGCTGCATTAATAAGGTCTTGGGATTGCCAGACATCCTTACAAACATCCTGTGTTGCTGCCACCGGGAGCCCCTGGATCTCCGGTTTAAACAGTCATGTTAGGGTACTACCCACCATATCTCCCTTAGAATGCCTCTTATATATTTAAACTGCTTAATCTAAACAATGCTGCCAGTCTACCATGGAGAAAAGCTCTTCCCTTGCAACTTGGATTGCCCCTCTTCTTGGTGTCGTCCATAGCCATATCCTTTTCTAAGGTTGATAGCGGTGATCTATTTTCTGAGCCCAGTAGAGTTTTGAAGGTTGTGACCATGAATTACAACTTTAAAAGCTTCCCATTCAGGCGACATGTAGGATACTATGCCAACATTTTCCAAAAAAAATAAAAAAAATAGCAGATTAACTCCCCCAGAGATGCCCAGAAGGCCAAGTCCTCTAGCATCACACTCTGTGTTCACAAAGTTGGAATGAGAGCAAGTATTTGCACCATCAAACTGTAATTGTGTGTGGATTATGGTCAGACAAAGTTCTGCTCCGGTATTCAGATTACTGTATATCGGACAACAAACCAAGTGGTGTAGTCTCACATGTAAATTATAAATCAATGAGAAAAATGAGAAGTCTGTGGGTTCTTACTATGCCAAGCATCTACTAATGCCAGTTCTCAAGCAAGTCACCAGAGGCCCTAGCAGTTTTATAAACTGGACATTGTGGCAGAGGAGGGTAACAGTGATCCAACAGAACATCTATTATGCTGTTAAAGTTACCCCTCTACCCTTGTATTGGGGAAAAGTATGCCAATCCTTCCAGCAATTTTGATATGGAGTCATAACATTACAACTAGTCTATGTTTAAGATATACAGGCTACTCAAAAAGATAGACCACCCTTTCAACCATCCCTCGATCAGCACATATCTGCCCACCCTCCCCCTGCGTTTTTCCTACCTCCCTCCCTCCCTTTCCACCCGATTCTTGTTCTACCTGGTATAATGTTCTTGAAATTTTCTGTGTGGACGATGAGCAAAAGTTAGTTACTTGTAATCCTAGTTCTTTGTAATGGGTATTTTCTCTGAATACTTATTCTATCCACCTTCATGCAGATTATAATATGTAGCAATACATGTTTATTTCAGATCTTTTTTCACTTCTTGCCCTTAAAAATGAACTGTCTAGCAACTTTTCAGGGCATAATTTAAGGGTCTAATTTTTCTATTTTTTTCCAATAATAATTATAGGTGTTTACTGTCAAATAATGGTCAATTTGGCTCACTGACTACACTTTATTTTTCATATTCTTTTTATTAGCATTTCGAACAAATAAAAACATCGTATATACGAGCACATTTATACTCACTACCATAACATTATACTTCAAAGAGACAGCAAGTATTTACTGATGTCTATCTTCCCCTCCAGTCACACCAGATATCTCTTCACCAACATACCTGCCGACATCATTTTGGACAAGATGTTTTGCCTAATCTACCCATTTTCAGTAGTGTGGTAGCTGCATAAAAGCTTCTATGAAGGATTTTTAATTGTATCAGTCGGAAACAGGCTCTTATGGCCCCCTTCTGAGGAAAGGCCAGGGCTTCCCGCCACTCATCTTCTTCTAGATCCCCCAGGTCCCTCCTTCAAGCTTCTTTTAAACGGGCCAGAGTGTCAGGTGAATTATGAAGCAGTTTGTGGTAGGTGAGGGAGATTGCTTTTTTGGGTAGGTAGTCATATGGCAGTCCATCCTCAAGAGGAGAGAACTTTGGGAGATCTTCCCCCTTAGGAATCGCGTTATACAGGGCATGACGTATTTGTGTATAACTGTACATCTTTGTGGAATCTAGTTGATATTCAGTTTGTAGATCGAGAAAAGGAATCACCTCGCCATCTCTCCACAGGTCCTCCACTTGGGATATACCTATAAAGTCCCATTTATTGAATCCCTTCTGGAGAGTCAGGTTGCCCAAGTGTGCCATGTCCCACATGTCATCATCCCCTCCCCACCCATAGCCTTCAAGGCAGTATGCCATATGGATATAGTGACAGCTGTGGGGGTCATATCTTGATGGACGCTTCCCCTCCATAAAGTGCTCATAGGTAGCCCCTCGTTGCATGTTCCTTCTATCCATTCTTTAGGCCGGTTTGTCTTCTGAAAGGTGCATGCAATGGTTGATCACAATCAATTGGGATGTCCAGTAATACCTTTGTATGTCAGAAAAGACTATTCCTCCATCATACCAGCCCCTCGTTAACTTCTGGAGCACTGTGTGAGAGGGTCCCCCTTCCCACAGAAGTGTACGCACATCCCAATCAATGGTGCGGCCGCAAGACTGAGGCACTGGATAAGGCGTATTTTGGAGCGCATACAGAAATTGGGGAAGGGCCATCATTTTAAGAAGGGCTGCTTTGCCTATCAGGGAAAGAGGCAAAGTTTTCCAGTGTGCCACATGTCTCCGCAGATGCTGCAAGGGAGGTTTGAGGTTGTGCGTGTAGAATACTTCTGGGTTTCTTGTGATAAATATACCCAGGCAGCAGAACCCCTCCCCCACTAAACAAGCTTCACAGCCTACAGGACATATATGAGGGAGTAATTCCAGTTGTCTGTGTAGCCTGAGTGCCTCTTATATATGTCCATTATTTGCTATATTCTGTCGATTGTAGCTGGGGGATCCGTCACGTAGAGCAGGATGTCATCTGCATATAGGAAGATACGATCTTCCCAATCTGCGGTCGATCTCAGTCCCCTGAACAGGGGGTCTTCCCGGACCCAAGCTGCCAGTGGCTCCAGTATCAGGTCAAAGATCAGGGGAGAAAGCAGGCAATACTGTTCAGTACCCTTCTGTAGTGGAAATTGCGGTGATACACCCCCAGTCACAGTTACTGGGGCTAGGGGACTGGAGTATAGTAACTTGAGCCAAGAGATAAAATGGGGACCAAAGTCCATCTCTGATAGGACTGCATACACGAAGGGCCATTCCACCGTGTCAAATGCCATTCGTGCGTCCATCGACAGCACAAAGGCATATTTCATGGATCTCTGCGGCACGTCCCAGCACTCTGCAGTCTCCGCAAAATGAAGGCTGTGTTTCTACCTGGCATAAAGCCAGACTGGTCTGGGTGGATCAGCAATTTTATCACCACCACCAGTCACGTGGCTCCAGCTTCGCCAGGATTTTCACTTCTGCGTTTAGCCGTGAGATGGGCCTATAAGAGGCACAGTCCTCAGGTGGTTTGCTTTCTTTGGGGATAAACACTATGTTTGCGAGCTGGGGATCTCGTGGAAGTAGGCCTATCTTACGGTTCTCAACAAACATGTGTAAAAGGAGTGAAGCGACAGTGTCAGCGGTCAATTTGTAAAGCTCTATGAGAAGGCCATTGGGCCCCACTGCCTCACCAGACGCCAAGCTATGGATTGCCCGCTGTACCTCTGCCAAGCCTTCTTCTAAGGCTTCTCTATCATCTTGTGAGAGTTCCGGCATACGAAAGTCTATGAGGAGTTCATGGCAGTCGTCGATTGTGGCTCTTAGCAGAGTCACGTGTAGTATTCAGCCAATGCTCCTGCAATGCTATGTCGGCTGCTGACCAGTTCATTACTTGAGTTTTGAATGTGCAAGAGCCATTGGAATGCCACCTCCCTCTTATCCAACCATGCTAATACATCCCCAGCCTTGTCTCCTACCTCATAGAGACCGTGCTGGGAGGCTCAATAGGGATTCTGTGCTGCCTCCGTCGCAACATCTCTGTATTCCTTCTGGTTAGGGGATAGCGTATGCTGCTAATGTCCTGTCATCTGCTGATCGGAGGGATTCAATGTGGACAATGTCTTTCTCGAATTGCTTGCGTTGATTCTTCTTATGTCCTACTGTAGGCTTCCCACAATGTGAATGCGGATTCTACTAAGCCCTCATTCTCCTGAAAATACTGTTTCACTACCTCACGGATATGTTCATGGATGTGTGGTATTCTTAGGTACCAGGGGTTAAGTGTTGGCCCTCAGCTGTCCCCACACACCATGGGGCCATAAGTGATGCACTCTGGAGAATGGTCAGAGATGCCTCTGGCGTAGTGTTGGGCCTCGCATATCTTATGAAGGGTTTTAGTGAATGTCAGGAGGTAAATCGATGCGTGAGAGGTAGCTATGGGCTCCCAAGAGATGTGTACTGTTGCATTGCGGGGTGTAGGGTGTGCCATGTATCTAGTAGTCCAAATGTAGACATGAAGTTGGCCAGTGTGTGTTGTGTCTTCCTTGGGAACCATGGAGGCTAACAGTCCAGCGTATCAGACAGGGTTGAAGTCCCCTTCCAAGAGCAGGTCACCCTCAGGAAGCTGAAGGAGCAAGACACCGAGGTCCGCAAAAGTTGATTTGTGGAGTTTAGGGGGTGAACGTAAAGAGATACGATGCTGAGGGTGTTGCCCTCCCACCTTCCTGCGATTGCAGCATATCCCCGTGTGGGTCTATCCAAGTCTGTTGTATAGTGTGGGGGATAGATTTACATAGAAGGAAACCTGTCCTTTGAGATCCACTAGTGAAACCTGCGTGAGCCACCATTTTATAGTCCCACCTGTCCATCGCCTGACATGAGTTGCCTAGAAGGTGTGTTTCTTGCAATAGGAACACTTCGGGGCAAGGCACTTAAGATACTGCAGGAACACCCCCTGTGTGATTTTGTCCCCATCCTGTTACAGTTTCAGGATAGCACCCTGAAGCTGGGACCACTTTTATTGATCGTCATGGGGGTGCGGGGATGGTACAGGACAAGAGGGGTCGTAACCCTTCACGGATGGATCCTCTCTGGGATGTCAGGTAGATAAAGAATTTGCCCCAGGAGCCTGGGGTCTGGTCTGAGGACTGTGGAGGTCTCAACACCACTTTCCTCTGGGGAGAGAAGGGGAAGGAACCCAACCTAGGTCTCGCCACTCAGTCCGTTTCTCCAAATATTGAACTCAGTCACCCCTGAACTAGGAACATCACCCCAAGGGGGGCTCAACAACTAGTAAACTGTACCTCAACTATTTTACCCCCTTCCTGCCTCCCTGCATGACAGTACTAAAACGGTCCACCTCCCCAAATTCGCAGAGCTCCTGTCACCTCCCCAACCACATATGAACTACAAACGTAACGAAAAGGGTACATGAGCAGCGTCCACACAACCCCTTTCTTCCCCAGCTGAAGGTCACCCATCTGAGAGGACCTTCGCCCCCCTGTGTTAAGGAGAGTCACTGGTTAGCCTCAGTTTGCGGCTCCTGTGTGAATTCTTCACTGTTGTGACGGTGCTGAGATTGTTGCTTGGGGTACTGGCGGTCCACCACTCTCCAACCTTCCAACTATTCCTGTGTGTCTTCTGGTGTGGTGAAGAATAGAGTCTTGTACTCAGAATCCACCCTTAGCTTTGCGGGAAAGACCATTGAATATTTAATGTTATGTTGCCCAAGTTCTTTTCTGATTTCCAGAAAGGATCGTTGCGGGCTTTGAACATGGAGTGTGAAGTCAGGAAAAAAGGTTATTGTTGCGTTATCAATCCTTACTGGAGGTGCAGATCGGGCCACTTGAAGGATTACATCTCAATCTCTGTAGTTAAAGATGCGGGCAAGGATGGGGTGTGGCAGGGCCTCTGGTTTTGGAGCAGCTCCTGGAACCCTGACATCCAGCCCCTCTGATGTTACTGAGGGACGATCTGGTAAAAGAATGAATACAGAATATTCCTTTCATAACAGTTTTGTTGATTTTACTACTATCTTAAATCAGAAATCCTCACCTGGACCACAATTTCTGATTGACTGCCTACCTCTTCAACAAGAAGGCCTATGTCAAGAGGATTGGTGTTAGGAGGTGACCCTCTGGAAGCAACAGCATATCTGTTCTGCATGTCATCCGTTTGTCATTACTTGCTAACAAAGGGTTTGCAAAGGGCTGCTGAGGGTTGATTTTCTCCAGTAATGTCTTTAGTTTCTTTAGTCTAGGAAACAATGTTTCTTCATCTGGTAATTGTAGGAGGCTGGACTGGCTTGTAGTGAGTACCAAGGGGTACTTGCACCTTGCACCAGGCCCAGTTATCCCTTATTAGTGTATAGGGTGTCTAGCAGCTTAGGCTCATAGATAATGGTAGCTTAGCAGAGCAGCTTAGGCTGAACTAGGAGACGTGTGAAGCTACTACAGTACCACAAGTGTCACTTGCACAATATCATAAGAAAACACAATACACAGTTATACTAAAAATAAAGGTACTTTATTTTTATGACAATATGCCAAAGTATCTTAGAGTGTACCCTCAGTGAGAGGATAGGAAATATACACAAGATATATATACACAATAGCAAAAGTATGCAGTATAGTCTTAGAAAACAGTGCAAACAATGTATAGTTACAATAGGATGCAATGGGGACACATAGGGATAGGGGCAACACAAACCATATACTCCAAAAGTGGAATGCGAACCACGAATGGACCCCAAACCTATGTGACCTTGTAGAGGGTCGCTGGGACTATTAGAAAATAGTGAGAGTTAGAAAATTAGCCCTCCCCAAGACCCTGAAAAGTGAGTGCAAAGTGCACTAAAGTTCCCCAAGAGACAAAGAAGTCGTGATAGAGGAATAATGCAGGAAAGACACAAACCAACAATGCAACAACTGTGGATTTCCAATCTAGGGTACCTGTGGAACAAGGGGACCAAGTCCAAAAGTCACAAGCAAGTCAGACATGGGCATATGCCCAGGAAATGCCAGCTGTGGGTGCAAAGAAGCTTCTACTGGACAGAAGAAGCTGAGGTTTCTGCAGGAATGAAAAGGGCTAGAGACTTCCCCTTTGGTGGACGGATCCCTCTCGCCGTGGAGAGTCGTGCAGAAGTGTTTTCCCGCCGAAAGAACGCCAACAAGCCTTGCTAGCTGCAAATCGTGCGGTTAGCGTTTTTGGACGCTGCTGTGGCCCTGGAGGGACCAGGAGGTCGCAAATTGGACCAGGAGAGAGAGGGGACGTCGAGCAAGACAAGGAGCCCTCTCAGCAGCAGGTAGCACCCGGAGAAGTGCCAGAAACAGGCACTACGAGGATGCGTGAAACGGTGCTCACCCGAAGTTACACAAAGGAGTCCCACGTCGCCGGAGACCAACTTAGAAAGTCGTGCAATGCAGGTTAGAGTGCCGTGGACCCAGGCTTGGCTGTGCACGAAGGATTTCCGCCAGAAGTGCACAGGGGCCGGAGTAGCTGCAAAAGTCGCGGTTCCCAGCAATGCAGCCCAGCGAGGTGAGGCAAGGACTTACCTCCACCAAACTTGGACTGAAGAGTCACTGGACTGTGGGAGTCACTTGCACAGAGTTGCTGGATTCGAGGGACCTCGCTCGTCGTGCTGAGAGGAGACCCAAGGGACCGGTAATACAGCTTTTTGGTGCCTGCGGTTGCAGGGGGAAGATTCCGTCGACCCACAGGAGATTTCTTCGGAGCTTCTAGTGCAGAGAGGAGGCAGACTACCCCCACAGCATGCACCACCAGGAAAACAGTCGAGAAGGCGGCAGGATCAGCGTTACAGAGTTGCAGTAGTCGCCTTTGCTACTTTGTTGCAGTGTTGCAGGCTTCCAGCGCGGTCAGCAGTCGATTCCTTGGCAGAAGGTGAAGAGAGAGATGCAGAGGAACTCGGATGAGCTCTTGCATTCGTTATCTAAAGTTTCCCCAGAGACAGAGACCCTAAATAGCCAGAAAAGAGGGTTTGGCTACCTAGGAGAGAGGATAGGCTAGCAACACCTGAAGGAGCCTATCACAAGGAGTCTCTGACGTCACCTGGTGGCACTGGCCACTCAGAGCAGTCCAGTGTGCCAGCAGCACCTCTGTTTCCAAGATGGCAGAGGTCTGGAGCACACTGGAGGAGATCTGGACACCTCCCAGGGGAGGTGCAGGTCAGGGGAGTGGTCACTCCCCTTTCCTTTGTCCAGTTTCGCGCCAGAGCAGGGGCTAAGGGGTCCCTGAACCGGTGTAGACTGGCTTATGCAGAATTGGGCACATCTGTGCCCAAGAAAGCATTTCCAGAGGCTGGGGGAGGCTACTCCTCCCCTGCCTTCACACCATTTTCCAAAGGGAGAGGGTGTAACACCCTCTCTCAGAGGAAGTCCTTTGTTCTGCCATCCTGGGACAAGCCTGGCTTGACCCCAGGGGGGCAGAAACCTGTCTGAGGGGTTGGCAGCAGCAGCAGCTGCAGTGAAACCCCAGGAAAGGCAGTTTGGCAGTACCAGGGTCTGTGCTACAGACCACTGGGATCATGGAATTGTGCCAACAATGCCAGGATGGCATAGAGGGGGCAATTCCATGATCTTAGATATGTTACATGGCCATATTCGGAGTTACCATTGTGAAGCTACATATAGGTAGTGACCTATATGTAGTGCACGCGTGTAATGGTGTCCCCGCACTCACAAAGTTCAGGGAATTGGCTCTGAACAATGTGGGGGCACCTTGGCTAGTGCCAGGGTGCCCTCACACTAAGTAACTTTGCACCTAACCTTTACCAGGTAAAGGTTAGACATATAGGTGACTTATAAGTTACTTAAGTGCAGTGTAAAATGGCTGTGAAATAACGTGGACGTTATTTCACTCAGGCTGCAGTGGCAGGCCTGTGTAAGAATTGTCAGAGCTCCCTATGGGTGGCAAAAGAAATGCTGCAGCCCATAGGGATCTCCTGGAACCCCAATACCCTGGGTACCTCAGTACCATATAATAGGGAATTATAAGGGTGTTCCAGTAAGCCAATGTAAATTGGTAAAATTGGTCACTAGCCTGTTAGTGACAATTTAGAAAGAAATTAGAGAGCATAACCACTGAGGTTCTGATTAGCAGAGCCTCAGTGAGACAGTTAGTCACTACACAGGTAACACATTCAGGCACACTTATGAGCACTGGGGCCCTGGTGAACAGGGTCCCAGTGACACATATAACTAAAACATATATACAGTGAAAAATGGGGGTAACATGCCAGGCAAGATGGTACTTTCCTACAGTAATGCACCCTTTGTGTGAAGAGCATTTGAATTCTTTTATTTTGGTTTTACTGTAAACTTTTTTTCTCAAAACCAGCCATATTCAGTGTGCCTGCCTTAGTCTACATCTACGTACTCTTGTTATCTGCAAGTTAACTTGAGAAGGACCTAGAAAAAGGAAAGCCCAATAATGTCACTGGTTCTTCAGGTTTTAATCAATAGACACCAAGCCAAAAGGAGCATAGGAAGTTGAACAGGTCTTGATCTTGAATATTGAAAACCATACAGTTAACAGTTCTTAAATGTCCTGAGCCCTTCCAAAATCATTAGCACATAATAATACGAACGTTATCAAAATCACACGTGTTTAGATGAATACCTATGCAACAGATATAACACAGCAGTGTAAATATATGCCCTGAAAATGTCCATGAGCGGGAAAGTCCATTGCATCTTTTCCGGCATCAATAATATGACCACACCACTGCGCCTTCCTTTAAAAATTATAACAATCCATTTCTTCATAGTGCCAGTAAAATATTCTGCAGATTCTCCCAACTGTATATTGTAGCTGCTCAGTAATGTAGTGGAACTAGGCAATATTAATGTCACGGCAGAGGAAACACATACTTCAGAAAGAACCCATTAAGTAGTGCGTTCTCTGACCGGGGAGCAGTGGAAGCACTGTAGTGGCAAACATCTAACTTCAGGCTGAGTGGAGCCTGGAGTCCAAAATAGGGTTCCTCTTCAGAAGATAAGTATCAAGAGCTCTCCATTTCTTCTCCTGGCAGACCAGGAGTTGAGTTAGAAAAAACTGCTCAAGCGGGTCCCAGTAACTCAGAGACCAAAGGAAAGAGAGAACTTGCAGGAATTTTCAAAGATGATGGATGTCTGAGAAGGAAAAACCGTGTTGTCAATGTTCAACTCTTTAGCACATTATGGCCGAAAAGAATCGTAGATGGAGATCGCAGTAAGTGCCTATCTTTGATGGATGGTCTGGGGTAGGGGCCATCATGTAGTACAAGCGATGGCTCTCAGAAAACCTATTTGCCTTCCAGAAAATTATCATACTCCGCAATGACTTCGAACCAACAGCATGAATGTGCATGGCTTACTAGTTGGCTGACAGCCCTCTGAATTAGGAGGTACTGATTTGGTGTATGACCTCTTGATCTTGGAATGGTAGGCTTCTAACCTGGAGAAGATTAGTTGGAGCACTAGGGGGGGGGGATCAGTGATTACATGGATAACCTCTGGATCCCTTCCTAGTTCTGGTCCTCTTGAAATGCAGCTAACTTGAAAGAGGGTGTCCTCAACAATGAGCTATAGGTCCCATGGATTGTGGTGGGTGGCCCTCTAATCTTTCAGCAAGTGATGTTGAAGCCCTAAAAACAAAGCAAGAGATTGTCAGCGAAAGGTGCCTTGATCTCTAGCAGGTCACTGCCCAGACTGTCAATGTCAAAATCATCATTATCGACAGAGACTGGTGGAGTACCAACAAAACTGAATTAAGGGGCATGAGCACCTTTGTTCCTCCTGCAGGGATGACACTACAACTGAGGAGTGCTAATGGCAGAATGGGGTTTATGCATTCCCAGCAGCCAAAGTTTTCCCAGTATTTCCTGTGTGCCTCTCAAATTCCCAAAACATTCAGATTTCTGATGGACATTTTCAACCAAAAGTTGCACTCCTCCACAGTTGGAGTTTGATCATCTTAACGGGATTTCTAACAACTGCAGAAACCATTTGTCAAAACAAGTTGGGAAGGTGACATTCTCGACCAGTAGAGATTGCACTGAAGAGAAAATACACGTAAAAAGTATCCTTTCATATAAAAAATGTTTTTAATGAAAAAAAAATTTGAGGACATTGCAACTGTGTTAGAAATTCAATTTTTAACAAGCAAATATGCAGAAATGGCAATAAAATTAACATCCATAACTAAAATTATACTGCACTGAACTCCGGGACACAAACAGCTTTGCTGCTTAAAAAAGAAAGGAGCACATCTGATGACTTTTCATGCTTTATTTTACTTTAAAAGCATTAATTAGTCATGGCTGGGCTGACAAAATGGCATCAAAATTAATGTCCTCCCCAGGACGATTTACCTTTTTTAATCATTACCTATCTTCATCCTTTCAGACGACATCTTGCATCTAAAGAGACATATGCACCTTGATCTGGGGCGGTAAGTACCCCAGGCACATAATTCTTTGTTAATGCAGGCTTAGACCCCCTTACAAGAAACTGGTTAGTGCATATGATGGCAACAGGGGCTTGATATCTTGAATCTACCAAGTACTTCAACGCTCTACGCCTGCCGCAAATACACACACCAAATGCAATGGCAGACTAGCACTACAGCGGGCATCTCACAAAAGCAATGGGAAACACTTTGGGCAACATCCCCAAAACCTACAGAAGTATACCCCAACGAGAGACAGTGTATAAGATCATGACACAAAGGTATTACACACTGACATGCCTGCACACCATCTACCCCACTGCTTCCGTTTTTAGCTGGTGTTGCATAATAGAACCGGGGGACTTCTGTCACATTTGGTGGTCTTGCTCCCTCATAACTACTTGCCACTGTAGGATATCCATCCAATCCCTGCCTCCTACACAACATCATATTGGGTATCGGATCATTTGAACTAGAGGCCATGACACACACTGACTGGAGGCTCATTAGCTGTATTTTAGGTGCTACAAAACAGCTTATAGCTCAAGCCTGGAAAAAGACCACCGCCCAACCCGCTGCTCAATGGTTTACATGCCTTTGGCATGTTATGGCAGTGGAACTTGTGCCCCACATACTGGCTCAGACTGACCCAACATTCATCCGTATCTGGAAACCGCTAACTGATTACTTTTGTTGCTTTCAGTATACTTGCTTCACACCACCCAAGCTTAAAGCATTATAACTCTTTGACTAGCAGGCTTGCCAGAAGCTGCATCAGTGGTCTTTGCACTTGACCCTCTCCCACCACCTCCTCCACTACCCCCACACTACCAAAAAGGCCCACTCGTGTGCCATCCCCAGGCGCAGTTTTGGCTTGGTGGCTTCTTGAGATACATCATTGACCTGCACTAGTTGTACTGTTTGGTTTCAATGTTTCTAGACTTATGACATGTATATCTGCCTGTGGTGCTCCATTGCTGAGTATTCTGCGCCTGTAACACCTTTAGCACTCTTGTAATATTTGTGTATTACACCTTGCAACTGTGCTATCTTATAATACTATGTAGTGTGGTGCAGCCTCAGCACTGATGACCATGTTTTGTATTGTTCTATGGAAAATCTTTAACAGATTTCAAGACAAAAAAAAAAAACATGAACTCAAAGCATTTTTAAGCCCGTCTGTCCACAATGTTTACATTCTAATAGACTTTACAAAAAACAGAAATTGTAGGCGTCTACTTTAAGATAGTAGAAGTAGTGTCTTGTCTTTGAAATGCATTACATATATTCTGTGTTTACAAATTCATTGAGGACCCTGTAATCAAGAACAGAAACGCCCACTTGGAGACACCAACTGGCATTCGACTAAAAAATATGAAGTGGAGCAGATGTCAAAATAGAAAGCATCACAAATGTAGAACTGCATAACCTGGACGTGCAATCTTACTTCCCTTCAGGGAGAGCACAGCTGTGAAAACTGTCAGGTACACAAGCTACAATCAATGGCAGTTACAATATTTCCAGATTGATGACATGATCCATTGTTACATGTTTGGTTCTGACAAATGTAGAACAAGAATTGATATTTACACAAATGACGTTTAAAACTTGTGGATTCAAACGCTGAACGAACTTCTTGGCTTGAGGCTTAATTTTGAGAAACCAAGTTGGGCTCAAAATGTATACAACACAGCACTGTAAAGTGCTTATGATTGTGAACTATCCTATTTAAGTTAGGCAAGTTAAAGCAAGTATGCCAACGCACATGGTGCCAATTTGTTAAGAACCAGATAAGAGCCAGGCCATCCAGTGCACAAAATCAGACACAAGATAGAAAAATGTTGCTGACCCTACACGCATATGTTTGTGGCATATAGTTCTGTAGATTTACATGCTCTGCATACTCCTGCCACCTAGTGTTGGGCTCAGACTTGTGCAACTTGCTTTTCTTCAAAGAAGTCTTTCAAGTAATGAGGTACAGCTACACCCCCTATGACTGGTAGTGCACCTGGGCATTGCTTCCATTGTTAGATTCTTTTCCACGCAGCGGCTGAGGATGGAGTATAGGAAAGCAGAACAAGATGGTCATGCAAAAGAAAATAGAAAGGCATCTGCAGCAACCCAAGGCTTCTGGTGTGAAGGAGGTGCATGTGAATCTACAGCACGACATGTCACAAACAGATGCTTACAGGGTAACGTTTTCCATTAGAGGCATGTGTAGCTGTAGATATGCATGCTCTGCACAGACTAACACAGCTTTCCCCTATCCAGTTGCTAACCAGAGCATGTTGCAGAGTACTGACAACTGTATGTCAAACAGCTTGGCCAACGTTTGCTTGTTGGCGTGCTAAAACATCCACATAGTAGTGCTTAGTGAATGTGTGAGCAGTGGACCAAGTAGCTGCTTTGAATATGTCAGCTATGGGAATATTATCAAAGAAAGCTGTTGAGGCCCTCTTTTTGCAGGTAGAGTGGAGGCTGGGTGGGGCAGATAACTGCCCTCTTAGCTTTGATGTATCAAGGCTAAATGCACCTGGCCAGCCACCTTACCGTGCCTTCTTTGGAGAATGCATGGTCTTTGAGTGGTTTAGTGAAAATGGCATAGAATTGTTATATCTTGAGAAAGGACTTTGTCCTAGCAATTGTAGTACATGAGAGCTCTTTTGCCATGTAGTGTGAGAAAAGTCCTCTCTGCTTCGGTGTTTGGGTGTAGGAAGAAGACCAGGAGCTCTAAAGTTTAAGAAGGGTGGAAACTTAGGAAGAAACTTTGGACAAGGCCTAATGGCGCCTATAATTGTGCACCTGGAAAAAAAAGGTTCCTGGAGGGTGAGAGATTGAAGCTATGTTATGGCAACTAGGAAGGCCAACTTCCATGACAGAAACTAGAGAGGGCACACATGAAGGGGCTCAAAGGGAGGGCCCATGAGTAGAGTTAGGACAAGGAAGTGTAGACGGAAAGATGTGTAGGCAAGGTCTGACATTTGGAAATGAAGCAGGAAACAAACTATGTCGTGGACCACCAGTTTTAATGGGTCAGTGTATTTGGGAAGGCAACAATGGACACATATTTTCCATTTGGCCGCATAGCAGGTGTACATGGACCTCTTTAAGGATGGACATACATTCAGGAGGCATACTGAAGTAGCCAAACTCTACAACTGCAGGAGCCAAATTGCAAGATTGAGCTGCCTGAGGTTTGGGTGCTTGATGGTGCCCTGGTACTGTGTTAGAATGTCTGGCTGGTTGGGCAGCTTCTCATGGGGAACTAGGGACAGGTAGTAAATAGAGGTGAACCAGAGGTGCCTGACCCATGTGGGAGGATGAGAGTGAGGGCTGTTTTTTTTAAAGCTTATGGACCTTACGGAAATGAGGGTGGGGGAGGAAGGCAAATGTCCCTGACCCAGTCATTCATTGTGCCTATGGACTGTGGGAACCTGGAGGCGAAGCCCAAGCATTTGGCATTTTGTGCAGTGGCGAACAAGTCTATGTCGACGGATCTCCTATGATAGAAGTATGGGAGTGATTTGCAGGTGGAAGTCACATGTGTGGACTTGTTGCTGCTCTCTGTTGAGCAGGTCCACAAAGTTGTTGTCTACTCACGGTAGAAACTCTGTAGAGTGGATTTGTGTTAGAGTTCTGATGGCTAATTGCCCTCTGCTAATGCTGGCAGCTGTTGTGAGTGTGTGCCACCTTGCTTCTGGAGATATTACATGGTGGTCAGATTGTCTGTTCTGATGAGGACTACTTTATTTGTGGGAGATAGAAGAAAGCTTTGGGAGCTAACCGGATGGCAAGTAGCTTTAGGTGATGTGGAATCCCAGTTGGTGAGGGGCTCAAATGCTCTGAACGGTCAAGACCTGTAGATACAACCCCTGCCCTATTGAGGGAAGTGTCTGTTGTGATGGTCACTTGCATAAGTGGGTCATCCCACAACAGGTTGTTGCTGTACGACTACTGCAAAGAGCAATGGGTGATGGCACAAATCAATACTAAATCGTCCCATTGACCCTCCGCTTGTGACCATTTTGCGGGTAGGTACACTTGTAATGGATGGATGTGTAATGCTGCATGGGGTACTATGGCAATGCAGGAGGCCATCACGCAAAGGAGGCACATAATTGTTCTGAACGTTAAGTGGTGAACTGGCTAAAAAAGAGGCAGTTACAGTTGGAAAACATGAACCCGCCTTTGGCTGGGGTATGCTTTCCCGGTAATCGAGTTGAGAACTGCTCTTAAGAAAGGCTGTATCTGAAGGGGCTGCCTATGTTGATGGTGAATCCCAGATTGTGCAACAGGTGGTCCCGGGATGTGTCAAGTACTGTGTGTGCTCTTGATAAGCCAGTCATCCAAGTAAGGGAACACATGGATACTGCTTCTCCTAAGATGAGCAGCTAAGGCGGCAAGACATTTTGTGAACACCCTGGGGGACATGGTGACCTCGAAAAGAAATACTTTTAATTGAGAATGCTGGCAACTTACCATGAACCACAGTTAATGGCACCGCATGGCGTGGACCGGGACTGGGAAATAGGCATCTCAAGGTCGAGTGCAGTCATGAAGTCGCCGTGCTGCAGTAGAGGGAGGATGTCCTAGACAGGTGCATTTGTTGAGAGGACTGAGGTAGAATATAGGCATGAGTGTCCTGTCCTTCTTGGGGATAAGAAAAGTAAAGGGTAAAGACCCCTTTGGCTTGCTGGTGAGGCGGTACGGGCTCTAATGCCCACTTACAAATGAGTGCCTCTACTTCTCCCTGCAGGAAGTGTTGGTGTTCTGGGGCTAGGGTGTGTTTGCTGCAAGGGATGTTTCGTGGAGTTGCAGTGAGTTCTAAGCAGTAACCTCATACGATGATGGAAAGAACTCACTGATCTTAGGTGATTTCTTCCCACTGTGAAAGAAACCCTTGTAGTATTCCTTCAACAGATGTAGTGTGATTGAGGGGAAGTGAGAGTGAGTCACCATCTGGCAGGAGAGGCTCATTTAGCAGCAATCTTTCTGCCTCCAGAGTTTTTACCCCTGTAGCCTACCCTGGAATAGCCTGATGAAAATTAGTTACTTACCTGTAACTGCAGTTCTCCAGTATTGGTATCTTTCATAGATTCACATGCTTGAATCATCCCCGTTGTCGATGTGGGAGCCTCACGGTAACCTCCAATACACAAAAGCAGTAGGTTTAAAACCACTAGGCCTAAGTAGGCCCCACAGGCTGTTTTATAGCCTATCCATTTTGTTTTGTGAAAAAGACCCAAACTTGAGTGCCATCCAATCAGGCTTCGACACCCTCTAGAACACTCCCAACAGAGGCTGTTTTCCCTCAGATTTTCTAGTACAAGTGTGAAGTCAAATATTCGTATATAAGGGGAGCCTCTGAGAGGAGGAGGGTGGGTCGCATGTGAATCTATGAAAGATACCAATACTGGAGAACTGCAGTTACAGGTAAGTAACTAATTTTCTTCTCCAGTATTGGATCTTTAATAGATTCACATGATTGAATAAGAGTAGCGAGCAGTAATGTTGGATAAGCAGTGAATTAATCTGTATCTTGCAGTATAGCAATCCTCTGACTGATATTAATAATAATCATAATAAATATAACAGTAGTACGAAAAATCGTATCTCTAGTTATTATGCTATAGAAATTTGTCCATGTTCCTATGAAGTTTAAAAAATTAAGCAGAATATCAATAAGCGTTGGTTTTACGACAAGTACCAAGCTAACTATGATACCACTAAGTACTAAAAGCACTGTAATATAAAAGGAAATGTTAATGAAATTAAAGAACCATATCTCAAATACCTTGTCTGTGGGGGTGGGATGTTCTAAGAGGCTCACCTTAGCAAAATAAATGCCTCAGCACTGCCTGCCCCACCGCTGTGTCCATGTTACTCGTTTCCTCAAGACAGTAGTGCTTCGTGAATGTATGTTGGCTGGACCATGTGGCCGCTCTACAAATGTTGTGCAGAGCTACCCCTGCGAAGAGTGCGGCCTAAGTGGCTACCGCCCTTGTAGAATGGGCTCTCACCCTGATGCGGAGCGGTTTGCCAGCTTGAGTATGACAGAATTGGATCGCCAGGCCAATCCACCT
Source organism: Pleurodeles waltl (assembly GCF_031143425.1). NCBI lineage: Eukaryota > Metazoa > Chordata > Amphibia > Caudata > Salamandridae > Pleurodeles > Pleurodeles waltl. Next base: position 12,534,408 of record NC_090441.1, on the reverse strand, counting down.
GGCTTTAGTCTACTTGGATACTGAGTGGCCCTTTTTTGTCCCTCCAAAGGCCACGAGTAACTGGTCTGATTTACGTATGCCTTGCGTTTTCTGTAGGTACAACTTTGGACACCTTTTAATATCCAGCGAATGTAATGTCTTTTCCGCTATTGTCTGCGGATTTGGAAAAAAGGTTTTTAAGATGACTGGTTCATTCAAGTGGAAAGTTGAGGGAACTTTAGGGATATACTTAGGATTTGTCCTCAGAATTACGCCAGAATTAGTGAATTGGAGAAAGGGCTCTTTAGTAGTGAAGGCCTGAATGTCGCTTACTCTTTTAGCCGAAGTAAGAGCCAGTAGTAAAGCAGTTTTCTATGAGATTAACTTGAGCTCTGCTCTGTGGATTGGCTCAAAAGGAGCTTTCATGAGTTGCATTAAGACAACATTCAAGGACCATAAAGGCGGAGGCCTCCAAACTGGTGGAAAAGCACGGAACAGCCCCCTCAGGAATTGCTTTACAATCCTGGTGGAATATAACAAGACCATATCTTGTGATCTACGGTATCTCGAGATCGCTGCCAGATGTACTCGAATAGAGGAGTATGAAAGCCCTGACTTTGCCAGATGTAACAGATATGGCAGTATTTGCTCTGGAAGGGATGTATTCCTTCCACTGCACACCATACACAGAAACGTTTCCATTTGAATTTGTAAGTCTTATTGGTAGTGTCAGCTCTAGCCCTGGATAATATTTCCCTACATTCCGAGGAGATGTTTAAAGTTGCATACTCATTGAATTCAGGAGCCAAACCGATTAGTGAAGAGATGACGGATCCAGATGTCTGACTTGTTCCTGGTGCATCGTCAAGAGGGTTGATCTCTGTTTGAGTTGCACATGTGGCTGTTCTGAGAGCATTAGGAGTTCCGTGTACCACACCTGTCTGGGCCATCTGGGAGCTATTAACAGAAGGCGACAACCCTCTGTCTTCATTTTCTCAATGACTCTCGGTATCAGCGGGATCGGAGGAAAAGCGTAGGCATAGACCCCGGACCATCTCATCGGAAACGCATTCCCCCACAACCCTCTCTGGGGAAGCCAACTTGCATAATAATGGCATTTCCTGTTCTCGAATGTGGCAAACAGATCGAGATTTGGTCTGCCCCATAAAAGGAAGAGTTGATAGAGAATTTCCTGGTCTAGCTCCCACTCGTGGTACGGGATAATTGTCCTGCTCAGGGTATCCGCCAGAACATTGGTCTGCCCTGGTACATGCTCTGCTTTCAGAGAAATGTTGTGTGTGATGGCCCATTTCCAGATGTTCTGAGCCTGTTGCGAGAGTTGCAGAGACCTTGTGTCCCCCTGCATGTTCAGATAAAACATGCTGGTAGTGTTGTCCGTCCTGATTAATACGCTTGAGTTTTGAAGTTTTGGCAAAAAGGCTTTGAGAGCTAGACCTATTGCTTTTAGCTCCAGTTGATTTATGTGGAGTTGAACTTCTTTTGCATTACAGGATCTGCTGATCTGTCGATCCTGGCAATGTGCTCCCCATCCTTCGAGAGAAGTGTCCGTCGTTACTACGTAACTGGGCACCTGATGAAGGAACGTGAGTCCGTTGAACAAATTGGTCAGCGTTGTCCACCAAGCCACGGTGGTCTGCATTATTGGTGTTATGCGAATTTTGTCTTCGAAAGAGCCCTGCACCTGAGTCCACTGTGCATCCAATTGTTCTTGTAGGGGTCACATATGCAGCCTGCAATCTGGGACCAGCGGAATGCATGACAAGGTCATCCCTAGCAATGACTTGTAGGTGCGGACTGAAACTAACTTTTTTGTAGAGAGCTTGCGTGCTAAGGAGCTCAGCTTTTGTTTCCTTTCGTGAGATGGATACGTCTTGCTGCGGACCGTGTCTAGTATCGCTCCTAAGAAATTCAATGTTTGTGTGGGGTGAAGATGTGATTTTTGATAATGGACGATAAGCCCTAGGTTGCTGAACAATTGGAGGCAAACCGAAATGTGACGCACCACTTGAGGCTTTGAAGGTGCCTTTATGAGCCAGTCGTCGAGATAGGGAAATATCTGCATGCCCGACTGGCGGAGGTGTGCTGCCACAGGAGCCAACATTTTCGTGAAAAATCTGGGGACCGATTTCAATCCGAAATTGTAGGTGCATACCAGCTACTTTGAACCTGAGGAATTTGCAGTGCATTGGAATATGTAAGTAAGCATCCTGGAGGTCTAGGGATGGCATATGATCTCCGGTATTTAAAAGACGCAAGACGTCCTGTAATGTCACCATCCTGAACAATTGTTTCCTTAGGAACTTGTTTAGTGCTCTTATGTCCAGAATGGGGCGCAAGTCTCCAGAATGTTTCTTTACCAGAAAGAAGCGGGAATAGAATCCCCTGTTCCTGTGAGAAAAAGGGACCAGTTCTATCGCTCCTTGCGAAGCATTACTTGCACTTCCTTGAGGAGTTGGTTCACTCGCGGGGGTGGAGGGCCTGACGGAGGGACATCCGGTGGCATCTGCGTGAACTCCAGAGTATGGCCTCTGGCCACTACATCAAGCACCCACCTGTCTGATGTTATTGCTGCCCATTGAAGGAAGTAATAAGTGATGCGACCTCCAATCTTCGAGGTTGCTGTGGGGTAGTATGCTGGTATGGCTGGTAGGTCATTGCTTCCTGCCTGCATCCCTTCCTCGGGCAGCCACTCTCCCTTTCGCTGGGTGTCTATAAGCAGCGGTAGGTGGCAATCGATAAGGCTGCTGCTGTTGGCTGTACTGTTGTCGGGGTCCTGTCGAAGAAGACGGATACTGGGGTCTGTACTGATGGTAGCCCCCTCGAAAGGAATAACCTCCTCTACCCCTTGCTCCACGAAAGGGCTGCTTCCTGTACTGCAGGGTATCTAGTGATTTAGCCGTATATGTATCTGTTTTGATGGCTTGTAACAGGTCGTCGACATGCTTTCCAAACAGACTTTCACCATCAAACGGCATATCCAGAACCCGGCTCTGGACCTCCGGGCGAAAGGAGGTAGACTTTAGCCACCCTTGCCTATGCAAGACCGCTGCCCCTGCTAGTTGTCTGAAACCTGTCAAGGAAATGTCTATTGCGCTATCTATAATCTCAGCCGCAATCCGTTCACCTTCCTGTAATACTTTCTTCGCTTCCACCTTGACATCCTCCGGCGAGATCCAAGAAAGCAGACATGTCTGACCACATCTGGCGATCATACCTCCCTAGAATGGCCAGGGAATTAGCAGCTTTTACAGTGATCGCCGCTACCGAGGAGAATTTCTTTCCAATATTATCCAACCTCCTCCCGTCCTTGTCTGGAGGAGATGCTATAGGTGTGGAAGGGTTCCTAGAACGACGCTGTGCCGCCTGAGATATTACCGAATCCGGCTTTGGTTGTGACACTAAGCAGGCCGGAGAGTTATCAGGCGCTTTATATTTCTTTTCTAGCCTCGGCATTTGTGAAGGCACTGTCGCCGGATTCTTCATCGCCTTCAGCCCCTCTTGCCATAGGAAATCTACTATTGGTATAGCTCTTACCGACTTCTTTGATGGCTCCTTCAAGTCATATAGGAAACACTCTGTTTCGTGAGAAACCATAGGCAGATCGAATCGCTTTGCCGCTCTCTCAATCAAATTATGAAAACCTCCTATGTCTTCAGGAGGCAAATCAACCGGCCCTGCTGAAGGTGGAGATGGTGTGGGGACGAGATAGTCATCCCATTCGCTAGCCACTGACTCCCTTATCTCACCCTCTTCCCTCTCGTCGTCCGTTGAGGGATGATCTTCCTGTGTTTGGCTACTCAACGGTATGCCAGTGTGCGACGTCCCCGGGAGACTGGTCCTCGGGGTTTGACGAGGTGTCTGGTGGCTGGGTGTCAGGTCTGGGTGGCGTTATGGGTGTTGATGGTGGAAATCTCCTGTAGTAGTCGTTCAGCATATACTGAAAATCTGCGACTAATGTGCTAGGCATGGGGGGAGGGATAATTGTTGTACGCTCGGTGGGTATGAAGTTGAAGCATAGTTGGGCTGGTACTGCCCTTCATCCTCATCATCAAAGTCTTTACATTTTACATGCAGCTGAGATGGAGTACTAGCTGCCCCAAACATCCCGTCATCTTGGGAATACATGTCATCCAAGAGATGTTGCAGGGGTATGGCAAAACCTTGCTCGGGGAGGTATGTATTGGAAGAATGTGTGATGATTTCTCCCCCATGGTGATGAGTGAAAGAGGTAGGAATCTTGTTGAATCTTGCCCTTCAGAATATGGCATCATTGTCCACGATTGCTCCGTCAAAATCCCAAGGAGGGTCGACGGTTTATCAGTTGCCATTGTCGTCGACGGTTCCCTCGTCAATGGCTGTGTCGTTGACGTGTCGGCATTTGTCTCGCCGACGGTGCTGTCGTCGCCGGTGTGCTGGACGACGGTGTCTTCTTAAGCCTCATCGTCAGGTGCTTTGTTGACGGTAGTGACTTTGTCGATTGATGGATCCACGACACCTCCGCTGTCGACGATGCCTTCGTCAACGAAGCTTTTTAAAATATTTTTGCGGTAATGATCGTTGTCGATGATAATGGTGACGATGTCATGATCAATGGGGAGACCGCCACTGTAAACGTAGACAAGACTGTGGTTGATGTCACTGTCGACACCGTCGTCGATGGGGTGGTCGTCAACGGGCATTTTTTGTCTGAGGAGAGCCTTACCGGATCTGTTTGCGGTGACAGAGACAGGGATGCACTTTTAGTGGTAACCTTTTTCTGTAGAGGCGAAGTAGGCTCTGAACGAACCTTTTTTGGCAACCTTGTGTGGGTCTCTGATTCATAAGTCGCCTTCTCATGTCTCTTTTGTCTCTCAGTAGAGACATGTTTAATCTTTTTGGCCATCTTCCTCTGTGGCTCGTCAGGCAGTCTTCCCTTGTCACTTGCTCTTTTTAAGGAGTGAGAAGCATGAGATGACGTTTCACTGTCATCTGAAGAAGGATGTTCCATGGCTTTCTGTCTCTGTAGCCACAACAGAAGCCTACCCTCACAGTCCTTGAGGGTTTTTTGACTGAAGGTGCGACAGATCTTGCAGTCCCTCACCTTGTGGTCTGGATGGAGACAGTAGATGCTCATTTTGTGGGGGTCATCAACATGTAGTCTGTTCTTCCCACACCTGCCACAACCTCTGAACAGGCCCTTTTTTGTTTTTTCAGAAAGCTGGGTTCTCTGAGAGAAAAATTTCCTGTCAGAAAAGGTAAACTGAGCAGAGCTCAGGGAGACTCCCTTCACACGACGTGCGGTAGAAAATCTGAGGGAAAACAGCCTCTGTTGGGAGTGTTCTAGAGGGTGTCGAAGCCTGATTGGATGGGACTCAAGTTTGGGTCTTTTTCACAAAACAAAATGGATAGGCTATAAAACAACCTGTGGGGCCTACTTAGGCCTAGTGGCTTTAAACCTAATGCTTTGTGTATTTGAGGTTACCGTGAGGCTCCCACCTCAACGACGGGGATGATTCAAACATGCGAATCTATGAAAGATCCAATACTGGAGAAATAGGCATTTGTTCTTGCTTCTGCCGCTGGTAGGAGGCAGATGCTTCAGAAGAGACAGTCTTGGCACCCCCTCTGAACAGGAAACCATTAAAGGAACACCGGGGAAAGATGTTTGAAGGGCCCCCCATCGCCTTGGTCGTGTCCATTTACTTTTTTATGTTCTCCAGCATCTAATCCACCTGCAGTACGAACATGTGCTCCGCACTGAAGGGCAGGTTGAGGAGATGCTGTTGCATCTCAGCTTACAGCCAAAGACATGCTGCCAAGCATGGCCACTTGAGGACATTTTAATTTATACCATGTGCTGCAAGATCAGCTGGGTATAGGGCACACCAAATACTCTTGTTGAAGATGATTTTACCACCAGAAACAAGCTTATGCTAATTTCTTATAGTGATCTGAGAAATGCTGGAGAATCTCCTCCCAGTGGGCTCAGGTATATCTGGAGAGCAGTCCAATGGAGTTGGCGGCTCCTCTAGTGAGTTGCCGATTGGACGGCAGCCAGCTAGCTGGCCGTGTCAATCTTTCTGCTCTCCTTATCTGGAGGAGGTGTGTTGCTAGTGCCCTCTGCAGTTGTGCATTTATGCGCTGCATGGGCCACTAATGAGTCTGGTGGGAGTTGAAATGAAAAATGTCACTTACCCAGTGTACATCTGTTCGTGGCATTAGTCGCTGCAGATTCACATGCTGTGCACATCCCGCCATCTGGTGTTGGGCTCGGAGTGTTACAAGTTGTTTTTCTTCGAAGAAGTCTTTTTTCGAGTCACAAGACCGAGGGACTCCTCCCATTTCGACTCCATTGCGCATGGGCGTCGACTCTATCTTAGATTGTTTTCCCCGCAGAGGGTGAGGTAGGAGTTGTGTATGCTAGTAATAGTGCCCATGCAATGGAGTGAATTCGTATGTTCATAATGAAGTTTAAAGTAATATATTTACAAATTTACAAATGTTCAAGATCAACTTCTAAACGGCTACAAGCTCCCGGGGAGGCGGGTGGGCGCATGTGAATCTGCAGCGACTAATGCCACGAACAGAAGTACACTGGGTAAGTGACATTTTCCGTTCGATGGCATGTGTAGCTGCAGATACACATGCTGTGCATAGACTAGTAAGCAGTTATCTCCCCAAAAGCGGTGGTTCAGCCTGTAGGAGTTGAAGTTGTTTGAAATAATGTTCGTAGTACAGCTTGACCTACTGTGGCTTGTTGTGTCGTTAACACATCTACACAGTAGTGTTTGGTAAATGTATGAGGCATAGACCATGTTGCTGCCTTACATATTTCGTTCATTGGAATATTTCCTAGAAAGGCCATGGTAGCACCTTTTTTTCTGGTTGAGTGTGCCTTTGGTGTAATAGGCAGCTCTCTCTTTGCTTTAAGATAGCAGGTTTGAATACACTTAACTATCCATCTAGCAATGCCTTGTTTAGAAATTGGATTCCCTGTATGAGGTTTTTGGAAAGCAATAAATAGTTGTTTTGTTTTCCGAATTAGTTTTGTTCTGTCAATGTAGTACATTAGTGCTCTTTTGATGTCTAATGTATGCAGTGCTCTTTCAGCTACAGAATCTGGCTGTGGGAAGAACACTGGTAATTCTACCGTTTGATTCAAGTGGAACGGTGAGATCACTTTTGGTAAAAAATTTGGATTTGTCCGTAGAACTACTTTATGCTTGTGTATTTGAATAAATGGTTCTTGTATGGTAAATGCTTAAATTTCACTCACTGTTCTTAGAGATGTGATGGCAATCAAAAATGCAACTTTCCATGTTAAATATTGCATTTCACAAGAGTGCATGGGTTCAAAAGGTGGACCCATGAGTCATGTTAAGACAATGTTGAGGTTCTATGAAGGAACTGGTGGTGTTCGTGGTGGTATAATTCTCTTTAGGCCTTCCATAAATGCTTTTATGACTGGTATCCTAAATAATTAAGTTGAGTGCGTAATTTGCAGGTAGGCTGAAATTGCGGTCAGATGTATCTTTATTGAAGAGAAAGCTAGCTTTGACTTTTGCAATTGTAGTAAGTATCCTACTATATCTTTGGCAGATGCGTGTAAGGGTTGAATTTGATTATTATGGCAGTAATAAACAAATCTTTTCCACTTATTTGCATAGCAGTGTCTAGTGGTAGGTTTCCTAGCTTGTCTTATGACCTCCATACATTCTTGTGTGAGGTCTAAGTGTCCGAATTCTAGGATTTCATGAGCCAAATTGCTAGATTCAGCGATGCTGGATTTGGATGTCTGATCTGGTGTTTGTGTTGTTTTAACAGATCTGGTCTGTTTGGTAGTTTGACATGAGGTACTACTGAGAGGTCTAGTAGTGTTGTGTACCAAGGTTGTCTTGCCCATGTCGGTGCTATTAGTATGAGTTTCAGTTTGTTTTGACTCAATTTGTTTACTAGATATGGAAGGAGTGGGAGAGGGGGAAAAGCGTAAGCAAATATCCCTGACCAGCTCATCCATAACGCATTGCCCTGAGACTGATCTTGTGGGTACCTGGATGCGAAGTTTTGGCATTTTGAGTTTTCTTTTGTTGCAAATAGATCTATTTGTGGTGTTCCCCACATTTGAAAGAAAGTGTTTAGTATTTGGGGGTGAATCTCCCATTCGTGGATCTGTTGGTGATCCCGAGAGAGATTGTCTGCTAACTGGTTCTGAATTCCTGGAATAAATTGTGCTATTAGGCGAATGTGGTTGTGAATCGCCCAATGCCGTATTTTCTGTGTTAGGAGACACAACTGTGTCGAGTGTGTGCCTCCCTGTTTGTTTAGGTAATACATTGTTGTCATGTCTGTTTTGACAAGAATGTGTTTGTGTCTTATTATGGGTTGAAATGCTTTGAGCGCTAGAAATATCGCTAACAGTTCTAAGTGATTTATGTGAAACTGTTTTTGCTGTATGTCCCATTGTCCTTGGATGCTGTGTTGATTGAGGTGTGCTCCCTACCCTATCATGGAAGCATCTGTTGTTATTACGTATTGTGGCACTGGGTCTTGGAGAGGCCGCCCTTGGTTTAAATTTATACTGTTCCACCATTGAAGCGAGATGTATGTTTGGCGGTCTATCAACACCAGATCTAGAAGCTGACCCTGTGCTTGTGACCATTGTGATGCTAGGCACGTTGTAAGGGCCGCATGTGCAACCTTGCGTTTGGGACAATGGCTATGCATGAAGACATCATGCCTAGTAGTTTCATCACCAGTTTGACTTGTATCTTTTGATTTGGATACATGGTCTGTATCACATTGTGAAATGTGTGAACTCTTTGCGGACTTGGAGTGGCAATCCCTTTTGATGTGTTGATTGTTGCTCCTAAGTATTGCTGTGTTTGACACGGCAGAAGGTGTGACTTTGTGTAATTGATTGAGAAACCTAGTTTGTGGAGGATTTCTATGACATATTTTGTGTGTTGTGAACACCGTCTTAGCGTGTTGGTTTTGATTAACCAATCGTCTAGGTACGGGAACACATGTATTTGCTGCCTTCTGATATGTGCAGCTACTACTGCTAGGCATTTTGTAAAAACTCTTGGTGCAGTTGTTATTCCGAATGGCAACACTTTGAATTGGTAATGTATCCCTTGGAATACAAACCTTAGGTACTTTCTGTGTGAAGGATGTATTGATATATGGAAATATGCATCCTTTAGGTCTAGTGTTGTCATGTAGTCTTGTTGTTTGAGCAGTGGGATTACGTCTTGTAATGTAACCATGTGAAAGTGATCTGATTTGATGTAGGTATTTAATGTTCTGAGATCTAGTATAGGTCTCAGATTCTTGTCTTTTTTGGGTATCAGAAAGTACAGGGAGTAAACTCCTGTGTTTATTTGTTATTTTGGTACTAACTCTATTGCTTCTTTTTGTAGCAATGCCTGAACTTCTAGTCCTAGAAGATCTATATGTTGTTTTGACATATTTTCGATGGAATGTTTGGAGGGAATTTGAGAAATTCTATGCAATAACCATGCTGGATAATTGCTAAGACCCAAGTGTCTGTTGTTATTTCCTCCCAATGTTTGTAAAACTTGGTTAGTCTCCCCCCTACAGGTGTTATGTGTTGGGGATTTGTGACCTTGAAGTCACTGCTTGTTTGGAGGAGTTTTGGGACTTTGGAACTTTCCTCTATTCCTTTGAAATTGTCCCCCTCTATATTGTCCCCAAAAAACTCCCGCTGATACTGGCTCTGGTAAGTGGGCTTTGTTTGTGAGGTTGTGGCTTCTGTGGTTTGCCCTCGAAACCCCCCTCGAAATCGTGTCTTTCGAAATGTGACTTTGCTCTGTAGGGAGTAGAGTGCGCCCATGGCTTTGGCCGTGTCAGTGTCTTTCTTAAGTTTTTCGATCGCAGTGTCCACCTCCGGCCCAAACAACTGCTGTCTGTTGAATGGAATATTCAGCACAGCTTGCTGTATCTCTGGTTTAAATCCTGATGTACGTAGCCATGCATGTCTCCTTATTGTTACAGCTGTGTTGACAGTTCTAGCAGCTGTGTCTGCAGCATCCATTGCTGACCATATCTGATTATTGGAGATACCCTGTCCTTCTACTACTTGCTGCGCTCTTTTTTGGAACTCCTTGGGTAAATGTTCAATAAGGTGTTGCATCTCATCCCAATGGGCCCTATCATATCTGGCTAGCAAAGCTTGCGAATTTGCAATACGCCACTGGTTTGCTGCCTGTGCTGCCACCCTTTTGCCTGCAGCATCGAATTTTCGACTTTCTTTATCTGGAGGTGGTGCATCTCCTGAAGTATGAGAGTTGGCTCTTTTGCGCGCTGCTCCCACTACAACAGAGTCTGGTGTTAGCTGTTGTGTAATGTACACTGGGTCTGTTGGTGGCGGTTTATATTTTTTATCTACTCTTGGAGTAATGGCTCTCCCTTTAACAGGCTCCTCAAACACTTGTTTGGAGTGTTTTAGCATTCCGGGTAGCATAGGAAGACTCTGATATTGGCTGTGTGTGGACGACAGTGTATTAAAAAGAAAGTCGTCTTCAATGGGCTCTGAATGAAGGCTGACATTATGAAATGCAGCTGGTCTTGACACCACCTGTGCGTAGCCTGTACTATCCTCTGGTGGCGATTGTTTAGCTGGATAGCATTCTGGACTATTATCTGACACTGGTGCGTCATAAAGGTCCCATGCGTCAGGGTCATCTTGACTCATTCCTGTATGAGTTGGGGATTGCATCATTGGTGGAGTGGCTACCGGTGATGGTTGCGGAGAGTAATGTGGGGATGGTGGCGGTGTTACTTGTTTAGCCACCTTTGCGTGTGGCTGTTTGTCTTTGTCTTGGAAGGCAAGCTTGCGTTTCATTTTGACTGGAGGAAGAGTGCTGATCTTCCCTGTATCTTTTTGAATAAAGAGCCGTCTTTGTGTGTGATCTGGCTCTATTGCCTGTAATTCCTGTCCAAATCTATGTGTCTTCATTTGTGTGGACAGTCCTTGTTCCTCAGTGTAGGAACTTGTTTTCGGTTCCGAGGCTGGATATTTCGGTACCAAAACCTTTTCGGCTGCTTTTTTCGGCTCCGACTAAACCTTTTTGACTTTCGGCGTCGTGCTCTCTCGGTTCCGACCCGTTTCGGTGCCGGTGTCTCGGTGCCGAATCTTCTCTGAGCCACTATCTCGGGCCCGAGATTGCTGTGTGCCGGTATCTCGACCGGAGTCGGATGACTTCGACACCAGCTCGCCCTTTTTCGGTGCCGATGAACGGTCACCTACTTTTCGGGTTAAGCCATGGCCTGTTGGCGGTGGCGTCCCCTGGGCTATAGCGCTTTTCTCGTGAGTTCTTGGTTTCGACGTCTTACTCATGGTTTTCGGCGTTTCCTCAGGATCGATCTCCTCAGAGTCCGACTCCTGGGTGGAGAATGTTTCTTCCTCCTCCTCGAAACGCTCTTGTCCTGTCGGCGCCGACGCCATTTGCAGTATTCTTGCTCTTCGGTCCCTGAGTGTCTTCCTGGACCGAAACGCTCGACAGGCCTCACAAGTATCCTCCTTGTGTTCTGGTGACAAACACAAGTTACAGACCAGATGTTGATCTGTATATGGATACTTGTTATGGCATTTTGGACAGAAGCGGAATGGGGTCCGTTCCATCAGCCTTGAAGAGACACGTGGCCGGGACGACCAGGCCCCGACGGGGATGGAAGAAAACCCCGAAGGGCCACCGGAGCTCTTCTTAATTCGGTGTTGATCTGTTGTAACTAACACGATACCGAACGCAAACAATACCGACGATTTTTCCGAGATTCTAACTAACTTTCCGACCCGAAACACGGAGCGAAAAGGAACACGTCCGAACCCGATGGCGGAAAAAAAACAATCTAAGATGGAGTCGACGCCCATGCGCAATGGAGTCGAAATGGGAGGAGTCCCTCGGTCTCGTGACTCGAAAAAAGACTTCTTCGAAGAAAAACAACTTGTAACACTCCGAGCCCAACACCAGATGGCGGGATGTGCACAGCATGTGTATCTGCAGCTACACATGCCATCGAACATATAAATATATATATTTTCTCCATATCTAATAATTATCCCAGGCAAGACTATTTCTTAGCAGAACCCCAGCTTACTGGTAGGTGGCATTATGCGGCGCTGCGTGTGTCGTTGCGAGATGGAAGTGATGTCTGTAGCACCCATATAGGCGTCTCCTCGGTGTGCGGACGTCAGCTTATTTTCACGGCCTCTAACACTAGAAGTGAGGAGCCATGAAGAACACTGACCACTGGTGTGAATAACTATGGTCCTGAAAGGGATATAGCCCTGTCTCTAGAAATCCGTTCACCGAACAGGAGGGTTTGTGAGGAATCTGCAGCTATATACAATCTCAACCAGATAAGGCATTACTGAAGGTAAGTAACTTGTTTATCTGATAGAGACTTCTAGCTGCAGATTCCTTACCTTAGAATAGACATTCAAGCAATGCCATTACCAGAGGTGGGTCTGTGGACCAATTTCAGACGAGGATGTCCTGGAGGACCGAACAGGCAAAATGCCCGTCACGATAGACCTGGCTGCCCAGGCAGTAATGTTTGGTAAACATGTGCAGGGAAGCCCATGTTGCGGTCTAACAGATATCCAGGACAGGAATGCCATTAGCTAACACAGTGGTCACTGCTTTGGCTCTGGTCGAATGAGCGTACAAGCCCTCAGGGGTTTGCTTCTCGACCAATGCATAGCAGTTTTTAATGCAGAGCACGACCCCTAAGGAATCAGTCCTTTTCTGCACAGCACAACCCTTTTGAGCTCCGACATACCCCCAAAAAAGTTGATCGTCCTCTCAGAGTTCCTGCATGTGATCAAGGTAGGATGAAAATACTTGTTTGGAGTCAAGAAGATGAAGACGCTCCTTATACTTTGAAGGGTGAGGTGGAGCGTAGAAAGTAGGCAGGGTGATGGACTGACCTACATGAAAGGGCGTGACCACCTTAAGAAAAAAGGAGGCTCTTGTGCAAAGCAGCACTTTATCAGGATGAATAGAAAAATAAGACAGCTTAGATGACGAGGCCTATAGCTCACTACCTTGTCAGGACAATGTTATAGCCACAAGGAAAGCCGTTTTGATGGCAACCAACTGCAGGGAACAATTGTGAAGTGGCTCAAAGGGAGAACACATCAAAAATGTGAGAACCAGGTTCAAGTCCCACTGAGGTATGATAAATGGAGAAGGGAGAAAAAGTTGGACTTTCAAGAATCTATGTACAATAGGAGATTTGAAGAGTGAGGGTTGATCAGGCAATCTTAGGAATGCAGACATAACAGAAATATAACCCTTAAGAGTGCCCAGAGCACAGCCCTGCTGGGCAAGAGATAGAATAAAGGGAAGAACCTGAGAAAGGGGGGTAAAAAAATGGATCAACATTTCTGTAAGAACACCAAGCCACAAATATTTCCAAAGGCAGGTATATACTGTCTTGGGTGAGGAACGCCTGACTGCCAAGATGACTTTGCAGACTTTGGGAGGAAGGTCAAAGGCTGTAAACTGCTGCCACTCAATCTCCATGCAAGAATGCGGAAACAGGACAGGTTAGGGTAGAGAACCCTCCCCTGCTGCTGCGACAGATGATCCTCCCTAATGGCAGCCTGATCGGAAGATCGATGGCCATGCTCAGTAGCTCGGGATACCAGGCTTTCTGTGTCCTATTGGGGTCCACAAGGATGATTTGGGGCCGGTTGTTCTTGATAACTCTGGGCAGGAGTGGTATGGGCAGAAAGGTGTACAGGAGGCCTGAACTCCACTCGAGGCAAAAAGTGTCCTCAAGCAAGAGCCACCTTGGAAACTCCAGCATGCAAAACAGCTGACATTGCACATTCTCATCAGATGCTAACATATCTAACCAAGGCTCTCCCAACTGCTGAAAGAGACCTTGCACCACCTCCAGATGGAGGCGCCATTGGTAATCAGCTAAGCAACTGCGGTTGAGTTTGTCCGCCCTGTCGTTCAGAGAATACGCCAAGTTCTCTGCATCTTCTTAGTGTTAGTAAAAGTATCCACAGACCACCACCAGGAGGTTATGGCTTGGGTATCTATTCAAAGGTAATGAATCTGCAGCTAGAAGTCTCTATCAGATTAACATTATCTGGTAGAGACTATCTAGCTGCAGATTCCTTACACCCACCCATGCCTGCCCGCTCTGCAGATACGTCTAGTAGGGTTAGGGTTTATCCCTTTAAGGGTCCTAGTTTTGCACAGACAAAATGTTGGTTCCATCCATGACTCTGCGCTTCTGGCGTGGAAGTGGATAAAAGAACTGATGTACGCGTGCCGGGGTGGTGCCTTTATAGGCGACTGTGATGTCAAAGACGGCTCCAACAGCGCTGACGAAGCCACGCGGAGCCAGACGACGCACTCGGATCTGACCGACACCAACTGATGACGAGCGCAGGGTGTTGCTCAGCAAAAAGATTCCGGTGTGAGTGGCTGTATGGGTGTGTGAAGGGGTGTGAGTGGTTGTGTGCCTGTGTACGTGTGAGCGGGTTAATGTACATGTGAGTGGGTTTATTGTATTGTAATAGTATTTATATAGCCCTGATGAGGCGTTGAAGCGCTTTTCGGTGAGTAGCACGTTACTCTGGAACCCAACAAGAATTAGTGATGGATTAGTATCGGGAAATAATGAGTACAGTTTTAGTATTATTATGAGTTAATTTGAGCTGTGGATATGAGAGTTTGTTAGTTAGATTGACTGGAGTAATGGAGGGGTGGAGGAGGAAAGAAATCCAGAAGTGTTAATTGGGAGTATATCCTTCATTTACTCAACCCAAAGGCTTGGGATGAGTAAAGGGGGATGGAAGAGTCTGTGGAAGGGTTAGGGAGAGCATAGTAGCAGGGTGAGATAAATGAGGGAGAATTTAGTAGGGTTGTGTGGGAGGTCACAGTAGTAGAGTGAGGTTTGGTGAGTTAGATGTGGAAGCGGAGGGAAGAGCTTAGGCAGAGTTATTTAGGAGATGAAAGTAGTAGAAAGGATTTGGGATGAGTCAGAGTGGGAATGGAGGATAGTTTGATAGAGACATGACATATGATGATGGGTAGATAAGTGTGATAAGATGAGAGGAGGAATTCATAGATATCTAGTATAACAACCCACCCAAGAGCCATGCAATGACCAACGAACATGCCAAGCACAGAAACAACTTATACACACATATATATATATATATACACACACACATACACACAGACATATGCACATACAATACATAATTAGAACCATGGGTAAATATACTTAGTCAAACAGGTTTAAAGAGTGTGTGTGTATTTTATTGTTATGACATAGTAGTGATACATATTTTCTAAAGAACTATACATATCTAAAAATATACACAATCAGAAAAAAATATCTATCAACATAGGCTTATGCAGTCCATAGTTGTTTGAATATGGTGGTTATGAAGGAAAGAGCCAACTCTTGAGTAGTTTTCTGAAGACAAGATCTGTGTCTCTTATAGTTGGGGGTAATGAATTCCATAGTTTGGCTGTTGAACGGAGAAGGATGTACCGCCTATAGTCTTTCTTGTATGGTGGTGTTCTAAGGCGGGGTGCCAATCTTGAGCGGAGGTTTCTTTGTTGGATGTATTTGGTTATTTTGATTCTGATAAAAAGCGGTCCTGTTCCATGTATAGCTTTTAGGGTGATACAAAGCAGCTTGAAAGTGCATCATCTGCCAACGGGTAACCAGTGTAGTGCTCTCAAGGCAGGGGAGATGTGGGCTTGCGGCTTTACATGTAATAGTAGCCTGGCTGCAGAATTCTGGATACGTTGTAGTTTTTTCATAATAGATAGAGATGATCCATGGTAGAGGCCATTGGCATAATCCAGTTTGGATAGTACAAGTGAGATAGTAGCTTGCACCTTGTGTGGAAATCCGAGGTGGGGGAAAATGCGTCTTAAAGTCTTCAAGGAGATGAAGCTTGTTCGTGCTAATTTGTCCACTTGGGCATTCATAGTTAACCTGGAATCCATGGTGATTCCTAGGTTTTTAACTTCCCTGGATAATTGAGGAGGTGGTCCGAGATCGTCAGACCAGACGCACAGAGGGTCATAACTTTTCCAGTCACCACATATGAGTATTTCTGTATTGGAGGTATTTAGTTTGAGATGGCTCCATGTCATCCACTGATCAACGGCTCTGAGGCAACTGACGATTTCGGAGTTTTCAATGTTTTTGGGGCATTCTAATTTAAGTAGTATTTGTGTGTCATCTGCATAGCTGTAGCATGTGAGATGGAAATCATTGATTAGTTCTGGTAAAGATATCATGTAGATGTTGAAAAGCAAAGGTGAGATGATTGATCCTTGGGGGACCCCTGCTTTTGTGAGGTAGGGTTCGGACGAGAAGGGGGGCGGGAGGAAGTAATCCAGTCGAGAGCAATCCCTTGTATGCAGGCTTCGTGGAATCTTTGAATTAGGGTGTCATGGTCAACCGTATCAAAAGCAGCTGAGAGGTCCAAGAGAAGTAGTGCAGCAACTCCATTGCGGTCGACTGTGTTTTTAAGATCATCCCAGATTGCTATGAGTGCCGATTCAGTGCTTCTTCCTGGGCGGAATCCAGTTTGGAAGTCTGAAAGTATAGAAATGTCTTCAATGAATTGTGACATCTGGGCAAATGCTGCTCTTTCTATCAATTTGCCAAGGAAAGGTCCATTTGTGATTGGTCTGTAGTTGTTGGGGTCTTGCCGGTCTAGGTTTGTTTTCTTTAATAACGGTCGTATGTATGCCTTTTTCAGGTCTATAGGAAAAGTTCCTGAAGTTAAAGAGTTGTTGATGATTCTTCTTACAGGTGTGGCAGCAGAAGTAGATAGAAGAATGTAGAATTTTTATGTAGAAAAGTGCCCCTTTTTGACATGGTGACCCAGACTTTTTGCCTAGTACATGATGTAATTTTGACTGAAAATGCACTGGATTCCTGCTATAAAGGTCACCAGTGTCAGATCTCTTTCCTTAAAACTGTTCAATTGTTCCCCAATTGGCAATACAGTTGGGCCACTTGTAAGTCCCAAGTAAATGGTACCCCAGATACCTAGGGTGGGGAACAGCCTTTACCACAAAGGTTATACTAGAAATGCCATCACAATGCATTTTTTACATCGCAATTACTTTTACAACTCAAGTCTTTACCACATAAGCTCTTACAATGCATATATGTCTGTACTGATGAGTATGTAGTAAGAAGTTTATATGTATTTTAGGGTAATTATAAAAAGAGGGTTTGTAGGGGGGGTGTCTCCCCCCCAAAAGTTTTAAAATAGTAGCAAACCTGTAATCAACATGAAAGTAATTTTAAAAAAATATATATTTTGTTAATATCGTATTAATAATAAATATATAATTTTTTAACAGTAGGTGGCAGTGTTAGACTAGATTGTTCTTTAACTGCATGGTAAAAGTATACAAGGTAAAGGTAATTCACATGTGAGTGAATGTAAACGAGTGGTAGTGGTATGCATTGTAAAATCTGTGTTGAAAAAACGTGCATGATGAAGGAACGAGGGGTAATGTCACAACCACAGGGTAGGGGAAACAAAGAGGGTCCCCCAGTGCTGCAGCATGTGTTGTGCAACCCTCAGTGACCCCTCACCTAGCTCATGTAGACTGCCATTGCAGGCTGCGTGTCTTGGTGCAGCTGTAAGTGAAAACCCAACATGGCACACAACCTGTGTGACATAAACACTAACACTGCATGCAATATATGTAAGTCACCCCTACAGCAGGCCTTCCAGCCCTAAGGCAGGGTGCATCATATCACAGGTGCGGAATATATCTGCAAGAGCAGATATGCCCCTGCTATGTCTTTGTCGATTCTTAGACATAGTGAGGGATCAGGGAAGCCATTTTTAATGCATGTGCTGGTGTCTGCTCAATACGAGTTCCCCAGATACATGATGGCTTCACTGAAACTAGGCATGTTTGGTATCAAGTGTCTCTTACTAATAAACCCTTACTGATTCCAGTGATAGATATATTAACACATGCACACAGTGGACATATTAAATGTGCTCCCTGAAAACCCTACCGACTGCTGGTATACTGGCCAACTAGTTTTAGCCAGCCTGCCACCAACAGATGTGTTTCTGACCCCTGGGGGTGAGGACCTCTGCTCTTGGTCGGTCAGGTTAACACACCCCTCTCAACAGGATGCCATGCAAATCTGCATTACAAGGAAGGGGGCTTCAAAGAGCCCACTACATTTGGTATGCAGATCTGGTTGCCCTCAGAAGGGATGCCGACCCCCCAACCCCAGATCCCATTTGGCACCTGGACAGGTGGGAAATTAGTAGTTAAAGATGCGTGTCCGCACCTCAAGTCAGTTCCCCCCATAAAGTGAGCTGCCTGACGTGAACCCGAAATTTCAAAGTCTGCCATATTGGTGATTCTAGAACTAGGAACACTGGGACAGGGTTATGCCTACTTCCCACAGGAAGTGGTCATATAGTGGGTATGGTGACTCCAGGGGCAAGTAGCCGACTGGCTACTACCCTACACTCCCTGAAAAGCCCCTAAAGGACAAGTTATTTACCTTCAGTAACACCTGATCTAGGAGAGACAATATCCAGTTGCAGATTCCTTACCTTAGAATTTTCTCAGACATCAGTCTGGATCTGGAGATTTTTCTCACGCACCACCCCTGAGCGCTGTTAGGTGGCATTGATCAGCTCCACGTCCGTCGTCAGCATCGTCTGTGCCATATATGACACTGCGAGTCCACCCCGGTGGACGTCAGTTTCTTTTCACAACTTTCCTTGCCAGAAGAACACTGACCACCGGTGCGTCACAACTAGGGCCCTGAAAGGGAGTCTCTGTCCCTCAAAATCAGTTCACAGAACAAGGAAGATGGGTGGGTTGGTTAGGAATCTGCAACTAGATACTGTCTCTACCAGATAAGGCATTACCAAAGGTAAGTAACCTGTCCATCTTAGAGACATCTACTTGCAGATTCCTTACTGTCTGGGCAGCACGCAAATTTTTCTACACTAGGAAGTCCTGCAGGACCAAACGGGCGAAATGCCCATCTCTGCGGACCCAACTGTCTTGGCAGTAATGTTTTGCAAACTTGTGCAGTGATGCTCACGTTGCTGCCTGACAAATGTGCAGGACGAACATCACGTGCCAATGCCGTGGTTGCATCTGTACCCCGGTGGAATGGGCCCTCAAGCCCTCGGGATACTGCTTTTTGGTGAGTGCATAGCAGATTTGTATACAGAGAACAACCAAGCACAAAATGGTTTGTTTCTGTACTGCCTGACCTTTCTTTGGTCCCACATATCCCAAAAAGTGTTAATCGTCCATGTGGTACTCTTTTGTGCGGTAAAGGTAGAATGACAACACTCTTTTTGCGGCCAGTGGGCGGAGTCGCTCCTCTTCCCTAGAGGGATTCAGGGGAGCAAAGAAGGTGGGCAGGGTCACAGTCTGACCCAAATGAAATGTAGTCATAACTTTTGGGAGGAAAGAGGCCCGGGTGGGAAGCCCCACTTTATCACGAAACATTGAGATATGGAAGCCTGGATGACGAAGCCTGGAGCTCACTCACTCTCCATCGAGATGTTATGGCCACAAGAAATGCTGTTTTAATAATAAGCAGCCTGGGAAAACAATCATGTAGAGGCTCAAAAGGAACACACATCAAAAATGTAAGAAGCAGGTTCAGGTACAACTGAGGCATAATGAAGGACGGAGGTGGAAACATATGTACAAGCCCTTTAAGAAACCTATTTACAATAGGAGACTTAAATAATGAGGGCTGGTCAGGCAGCCACAGAAAAGTGGAAAGAGCAGACACATAGCCCTTAAGAGTGCATAAAGCAGAGCCCTGTAGGGAAAGATACAGAATGAAAAGAAGAATATCAGAGAGAGAGAAGCAGAAAGAGGATCTATAGACTTGTCTGTACAATAGTTTCCAAATTTTTGCCAAAGGCAGGCATATACCGTTTTCATGGAGGAACGCCTGGCTGCCAGAATAACATTAGAGACTTAAGAAAGGTCAAAGGCTGTCAACTGTTGCCGCTCAATCTCTACGCCTGAAGGCTTAGAGTTGACAGGTTCAGGTGGAGGACCTTACCCTCCTGCTGCAACAGAAGATCCTACCGAAGGGGCAGCCTGATTGGAGGATCGATGCTCATTTTCAAAAGCTTGGGATACCAGACTCTCAGGGCATGGTCGTTTTTGATCTTTTTGAGAACTCTGGGCATTAGTGGCATGGCCTGAAAGGAGTACAGGAGAAATTAACTCCACTCACGACAAAAAGGGTCACCAAGCAATTGACGCCTTGGAAACTCCAACATGCAAAACTACTGACATTGCATGTTCTTTTCGGAGGCGAACAGATCTAACCAAGGCTCTCCCCTCTGCTGAAAGAGTCCTTGTGCCACCTCCGAATGGAGACGCCACTTGTGATCCGCTAGACATCAATGGCTGAGTTGGTCCGCTCTGGGTTTCAGAGAACCAGCCTGGTGTTGAACCTCCAGGGTTATGCCCTGCTGTTCCAGCCATTTCCAGAGATGCAGGGCCTCTTGACAAAGGGTCTACGACCCCACACTGCCCTGCTTGTTGCAGTACCACATTGCAGTGGTTTTGTCTGTGAACACCTGAACTACCTTCCCCTTAACAAAGGGAAAAAATGCTTTAAATTCTAGCCGGATCGCACGGAGCTCCAGCAAGTTGATGTGGAGCCCTGACTCCACTGGATACCAGAATCCTCTAATCTCCACCTCTCACTGATGGCCACCCTATTCCAGAAGTGACGCATCTGTCACTACTGTGAAATCTGGTTGGGGGAAGGGAGAGGAGTCTGCCTTTGACCCAATCGTGGTTCATAAGCCATCACTGCAGGTCTTTTGCAGTTTTCTACGAGATTTGGACCACGTGGGAGAGGTTCCCCTGATGCTGCACCCACTGGAACTTCTGGTCTCACTGCAGAACCTGCATATGCCATCTGGCATGTGTCACAAGCAGGATGCAGGAGGCCATGATGCCCAGCAGAGTCAGTCTCACTGCAACCACGGATAGAGGCCAAAACATCAGTATCATAACCTGAATATCCTGGACTCGCTGCTCGGGAGGATAAGCCTGAAACTGTACTGTGTCCAGAACTGCAACAATGAAAGGGAGAATCTGAGGAGTCAGGTTTGACTTCAGCACGTTTATAATGAACCCCATCTAATGCAGGAGGTTTGTGGTAGTATGGAGGTGGGAGATGACAGCCCGGGGCGAGTCTGCCTTCAACAACCAGTCGTCAAAGTAGGGGAAGACTGAAACCCCCAACATGCACTGATGAGCTGCGACTACCGCCATCATCCTGGTGAACACCTGAGGGGCGCTGGTAAGGCCAAAGGGGAGCACGGTGAACTGAAAGTTCTCGTAGCCTACCTTAAACCACAGGGAATGCCTGTGGACAGGCAAGATGGGGATGTGGAAATATGCATCCAACACTACCAGCCACAGTCTCCTTGGTCTAGGGCAGACAAGACCGGAGTCAAAGTGAGAATCCTGAATTTCTACTTCCTGAGGAAGAGACTGACAGTCCGTAGGTCTAGAATAGGCCCTTGTTGTTTTGAGGGTCTCAGAAAGTAGAGGGAATAACAACTACTGCCACCACTGTTAACAGAACCCTTTTTAAGGCTCCCTTGGCCAAGAGAGCCATAACTTCCTCTCAGAACAAAGTCATGTGATCCTCTGCCAGCCGTTCCTTTGTTGGCAGTATTGGGGGAGGAAAGGACTTGAAAGGAAGGGAGTAGCCCCTCTAAATGATCTACAAGACCCAGACGTCCGATGTAACGAACAGCCAGTGGAGGTGATAATGTTGAATTCTCCCTCCAACTGGACAAGCATGGTTCTGCAGAAGCAAACTAGGAGGGCTTGGAGGCTGCAGCTAAGGGGGATTGGGTGGCAGATGACTTCTGGCTTCCAGGCCCTCTAGGTCTGAATGTACCACGCCCACATCCTCGCATAGCTTGGGGAGCTTGCACAGGACAGTTGTTGGCACAGTGGTACACCCCTTCCGTAGCCACAATGTGCAAAAGGCAGACTGTAGATGGGGGGGCCGCCAAGAGGACCAAAGGCTTGGTCATAGTCCGAGAGTTCTTAAATCGCTCCAGCGCCGAGCATGCCTGCCCCCCACTCCAACCCACCCCCCAAACAAGTAATTTCAGTCAAATGGCATGTCCATAAGGTTTGCCTGGACTTCCCCCCTAAAAGCCAGATGTTCTCAGCCAAGCGTGGTCGTAAGGCCACCATCGACGAAACTGATCTGTCCAGCAAGTCAGTCGTGTCCAGACTACACCTAATGGTGAACTTTGCCGCGTCGCTCCCATCTTTCTCTGATTGGGAAAGGACGGCCCGGGCCTCCTCCGGGACCTGTGGCAGCACTTGCGCATCAGTCTACCATAAGGTGTGCAGGAAACAACTGAATAAGCATGAGGTGTTCAGTGACCTCAATGCCAGCTTAGTGGTAGAAAACTTCTTCCCAAGCTGGTCCAGCCTCTTAGATTCCCTATCTGGGGCAGTGGAAGGGAATGCACCATGGAAAGTCGAAGCTTTGACTACCAAGCTCTGAGGGGTGGGGGGGTTGGCTGAGGAAACTAGGGTCACCCGGTGCAGGGCGATGGCAGTGGGCAATTGTCCTGTTCACAGGAGCCCTTTGCTGGGCTTGGACCAGGTTCCCAGCAGGACATCAGTAAGTGCCTCTTAAAGGGCAAATGGAGTACAGAATAGGAAGCCCAAGGCTGAAGCACTTCCATCAAAAGGTTGGTCTTGACATCCACTGAGGCCAGTTCAAGGCCAAGTACCTCCGCTGCTCTGGAGAGCACAACTGATTAAGAAGCTCTCTCCTCTGTAGCCACAGTGGGTGGAGAGAGCAAGCCAGAATCTGGAGATGTATCAGTCCATTGGCATCTCCTAGTTCCTCATACCAGTCCAATGAAGTACGCTTCAACTAAAGGGTCGAGTGGCACCTCCCAATCATCCCGTGCCTGGCTGCTGAAAATAATGCTCAGGAAATGACCTGGCACCCATGGGAACCAGAATCGGCATTGTGCGATGCTGTTCAGGCTCCGGATTCAGAATGTAGCTAGCGCAGGAATAGGATCCATTAGACCCCATTGGAGCAGAGGCTGGAGCCATCAGCACGGAATCTGACATGGTCTCCTCCAATCCCTCGAGGCCTGAAGGCACTCCAGAGGGGTCAATCCGCTCAGAAATGCAGTGCATGGCTAGTAAAAATCTCCCGAGTAGCAGTCACTCCAGCTCCTGGAAATGGTGGGAGGTTGGAGCCGGACCTGGCAACGACTCTGCGGAACGATGCCTGCAACACCGACGTTCCCTACTTGTCACATCTTCCGCCAGACGAGGTGAAGTCTAAGTCCACTTGGACGACTACCTTTTTGTGTCTCTTCCCCGTGTGTCATAATGACATGGAGTGGGATGAAGAGGACTTGGGGCTCTTGGAGCAGTCTCGTGACCTTCTCCTCGACCGGGACCGTGATCTCCAAGGAGTCATGCTTGTCTGTGTCAACTGCGAGGTTGCAAGCAGCTATAGTGACCACTCCCTCAAAGTCTTCAGCAACATGGCAGGGGAGTCCAAGCAAGACTTCAAATCGTAGTCGCGCTGAAGACACCAAAGGCAAAAAAAGGTGAGGGTCCGTAACCTACATGGAGCGTTGACAGGTGGCACATGGTTTGAATCCTATCTTTCTGGAGGATATCCTCAACACATTTTGAAAAATATTCAACAAAAATGCCGGAAATAAGCCTGCCAAAAAATGACAGCAGGGTAGATCTCTCAGAATCAGCACTAACTGCCGTCTGCTCGCCTGGGTGGCGCCTATATAGGGGACTGTGATGTCATATCCGATGCCACGCAGAACCGAATGAGGCAGACGGCGACACGCGCAGGGGTACTGCTCAAGCAAACGATTCTAGATCCAGTCCGACGCCTAGGAAATTCAAAGGTAAGAAATTTGCTAGAAGCTGAAGAACGTTTGGTCTTCTTTGACTTCTTCTTGTGCCTCGACTTACCCGATCGTACCGAGGACTTGGTGAGGGACGACGAAGAGGGGAAACTCCATGACCAGGACCTTTCTCTCCACCAAGATCAGGACTTTCGCGGAGTTGAGTGCCGGGCCGCAAACAGGTTTAGGGACTGCTCCCTCAAAGCCTTCAGATGTAATGTATGGCCGGGCACTTGGAACACGACTTTGGGTCATTGTCTTGCTCCAAGATAGACGAGATTTGGATCCGTCATGGACATCGCCTGATGACAGGAGCCGCAGGGCTTGAACCCAGTGTTAGAGAAGACATCTCTCGAAGCACCAGGAGTAAAAATACTCAAAAAACTTCAGGAAAAAAAAGACCAGTCAAAAAGTGACTGACGAATAGCTCTATGACCTGCGATATATCCGGCGAGGACGACTCTGACGATGGACGCGGAGCCGATCGAAGTCACCTAACGGCGTACATGGGTATTGCTTGAGAAAAATATCCATATCCAGGCTGACACCTAGGGAAATTCTAAGGTAAAGAATCTGCAACTAGATAACTATCAGATTTCAGTACTTAGAGGAGCCCATGGCACCAGAAAATCAGATCCTATTGACCTGAAGAAGAAGAAGGACACTACAGAGACGCAAAAGCGAGAACTGAAGAACAGCGATGGACTCTGCGCCAAACCTACCAAGCTGCCTGCTGACTTCAACAATCGTGCAAAAGACGCCTCATCCTGCAGCTGCTTGTGCCTCCAAAAGCCCAGGAGGACTGCCAGCCTTCACCCAAGATTCAAGAACTCCAGTAGAGCAGCAGAGCTACTTCCCTGCATCTTGCAGACACCCCTAGAGACACTGTGAGGACTCTGGACTGCCAAAACTAGACACCGTCAGCACCACTGCACCTGTGCCTCCTAGCCAGAGTTGAAGTAAGCCAATGGTCCCCAGACCCTCCAGTAACAGATTCCAGTGTGGGTCTTCCTACTGCGACCTTCAAGCCAATGCCTGCAGCCTCTTTGAGTAGGCCCCACTTCTATCACAACCGTCTCCAGTGATGGAAACCTGACAGTCCATTAAACCTCTGCATCGGGACGGAGGAGAAGAGGGCCACTAGTGCCCGTATGTCCTTGAACCTCGTGCGACCTGAGCCCACTTGTTGATTCGGTTGGATTGGACACCTAGTCCACGCCTGCAGCCTCTTTCTGCAGGCCCCCTCTACCGCGACCACCACCGATGATGGAAATCCCGACGGTCTTAGATGACTCTGCACCGAGCCACCCCGGACCACTGGTGTCCCTACGTCCTCGAGCATCACAAGACTTGAAACCCCCCCACCACACACCCCTGTTGATTCACCCAGGCTGGCCCTCTAGTCCCCACCTGCAGCATCTTTGTGACTGGACCGATCCCCATTGACTTCCACGGGGCACCTGCCGATGAAGTGCACCACTGCACCCAGCCACCCCAGTGCCGCCCAGGTTACCTGTTGGTGTGGCCTAGGACACTGCCCTGTACTCCCCTTAAGTCTGAAAGATTGGTCATGTAAGTTGCCATGAAGTGCCTGCTTGCCGTACATGTTTTCTCCCCATAGAGTAACATTGCAACTTCAGAAAATTACACTGTGTCGACTTTTTAAACCTGTGATAATTTCTATTGCAAAACGTACTTACCTGATCGTTTTGATTCTGATGCCTAAACATATATAAAGATACCTGTTATTTTAATAAATTGTTGTGGATCTACTTATTGAGTTCTGTGCCTCATTTATTGACTGTGTGCCTATAGTAAATGTCTAACACTTCACTCTGATAAGCCTAAGGCTGCACGACCACACTATCCCCTAAGAGAGCACCTTGAGATGGCTAGAGCAAGCCCCTATTCACTAGTAAGGGAACCTCTGGACTCTTTGCATAGTATATCTCATTTGGCTATAGTATATAAAGAGCCAGCTTCCTACATTGTATGAGTGGGTGCATGGGTCTGTGAGTGGGTGGGAGTGGCCGTGCGAGTTAATGTATGAGTGTGTGTGTGTGTGCAAGATATTTTGTGGGTCTGCGAGTGTGAGAGATGTTTTGTGGGTCTGTGAGTGGTTGTGTGGGAGTGTAAGTTGGTGTGTGTGAGTAGGTGTGTGGGCTTAATTTTTTTTTTAAATTGTGGTCTGAATCTGCTGATCTGCTAAAGAGCACATGTAGGGGGTCACAGTGGATCCATGGATCCTCGTCTGTTAAAAAAAAAATAAACGTTGCCCATAAGGGGGCCCTCACAGACCTCTCCAGTCCATTGGTGTTAGGGTACCTCTACCCTGACCACCTTATCATCACTTCAAAATTGTATTTACACTCCTGGGGAACTGATTCCCGATGCACAAAATGGTGGCCGCAATTTCCCCTCAGGTTGCGGCCAGCCAAACAGAGCACTGCCATCTCTAGATGTAAATAAAATTTTACTTTAATAACTCCAAAACTACTGAACAGACATACACCAAATTACAAAAAGCACTCTTTCTGTCTAATTTGATGAAATTCTGTTCAGCGGTTAGGGCTGTAGCTATGTCTCAAATCCCTATGGAAAATTGCATAGGTAAAAAGTATTTTGGGATACCCCCCCCTTGTTTTTCTCAGCCCCTGCTTGACGGATCACCTCGAAACTTTCCAGACAGCAGTTGAAGTGACTGGCAAACTAGTTTTGAAAATGTTGTGAAGATTTGTCGAACAAGCTATTACCAAAACAAACACTCTTCCTACGGATACTAGGTCCTAACTTTAACTGCCTACTGTTGACCGTCAGTAGGGGATATGGATATATATATATATATATATATATATATATATATATATATATATATATATATATATATATATATATATGGTTACAATAGAGGGAGAAAAGGTTTTGACAAGTTTGTTAAGGAAGTGTACGGCGGGCAATAGTATATTGCATGCTAAGAGTCATAATCCCCCCCAGACTGAAGTGGAGTATACCCTATGGAGAACTGTTGAGAGCAAGAAGGAATTGTAGTACGAGTACTAATTTTGAGAAAGAACAAAGTAATATGATTACTGGGTTTAGAGCCAGATGTTATCCCGGTAAGATTATCAAGGAAGCTTGCAGGAAAGTAGCCAATACAAAACGGGATAGCCTCTTGATTCTGAGAAGGCGAGAAAAGGAAGAAAATGTGGTGAGATGTATAACTACCTTTAAAGCGAAATCCAAGGAAGTCAGGGACATTATGAAACAATATTGGCATCTTATTAAAACAGATAAAGTTATAGGCCCTTTCATGAGCCCTTACCCGAGGATTACATACAGAAAGAGTAGCTCTTTACGTGATATACTGGTACACAGCCATACAACTAAGAAAGATAATTTGGGATTTATGAAGCAGATAGGTTTTTATAGATGTGCAAATTGCAAGGCCTGAAAATACAGTATGAATCTTAAAACCTATACATTACCCACAGGGGAAGAGAGAAAGATTGACAAATTTATAAATTGTAACTCAGATTTTACTGTCTATGTGATAAAATGTCCATGTAATCTATGGTATGTGGGTAGTACGATTTTTCCGGTTAAAAAACATATATTGGAACATTGGTGGGCTATTAAGAATAATGATGGCAATTATCCGATAGCGCAACATTGCAGACAAGAACATAATGGGAAAGTTGACAATGTGTTATTTTTTGGAATTGACAGGGTTTTGCTGTCCCCAACAGGAGGAGACAGGGAACGAACTTTAAGGAAGATGGAATCGGAATACATAATTAGACTCAACAGCAGAGCCCTGTGGGGTTTGAACCAGAACGAAGAACTTTATGTACATGTGGGATGATGTATATGATGAATGTTTGAAGGGAGTATTTAATGACAATGAGGTAGACCGGGTGCTCAGAGATGTAGCCTATACCATCTAATTATCTGATATATAAATGTTGATTTATTTTGGTTAATTCGGAATCATTGCACGATTGAAAGTTTTTTGAAGAGAAGTAATGTGTAGGGGATACTTTAAAATGATTTAAAAAAAGAATGAAAAATGAATAATATATGATATATATGGGATAATTAATTGCTAAAGAAAAGAAAGAACAAGTGATGATGAATTATTAATATATAAATGTGTATATAAAATAGGCAAATAATAGTATGCTAGAATGGGGTGTTTATTTAGATTGGTATAAGTAGTATGATTTAAGTTGATAAGTAAAATATTTCTGAGCAAAGATTTTTTCTATGTTTTTTAACAGACATGATATAAGGTCACTGGGTGGTATAGCTTGTTTTTTCAAATTGAAATAAGGTGGGCTATGAAGAAGACCGATGGTTGAAATGCGTTGCCCAAAGCCTTAGGAGTTTTCAGCTTGTACAGTCGGTGTTATATATGGAAAATGCAGGGAACCCTCTCGTGAATGAGATGGAGGGGGTCCCTGTGGTGGTAGGGAAGAGGGAGAGAGGAAGGTGGAGGAGGAGGATGTGTAAATGGACATGGATGTGTAAATGGACATGGAAGATGGGGCAGAGGCGGTGAAGGGCTAGTGCCCCTATCCTGGTGCTTTTTTACCCTGGCTGGCGGCAAAGGCTCCCAGACAAGCTCCTCCTTAAATGTGAGTTTTCTGTTGCGATAGACTGCGTTTTGGACCTTTGGAGGAGATTTGGTGACGATCCTGCCAGTCTGCGGGTGAATGAAGATTTGCTTATGCAGTGTGTCTATGTCTATGTCTTGTTGGAGACACTGGAGGATGGGCTGCACAGGTTCCTCTGATTTAGTGGAGGACAGAGGTTTAGGCACCGATTGTCTTGGCACAGAAAGGGGTCTTTTAGACCAGTGACACAGAAAACGCTTTCACTACTGACAGAGTTTACAGAGCTGAAGAAGGCTTTAAGGTGCTTTCAGTGCCAAAGGTGTTGTCGGCGCAGGCAGCTAGGTCTCATGAAGCAGTTTCTGTGCTGGTGGTGGGCTCTGAGTCAGATCTAAGGCCTTAAGTTTGTGCCAATCATGGCCTTCAGGCAGTAGTGGACAAGAAGCCTGACAGAGGACTTCGGGGCTCAATGCCAGACCCATTTGGTGGTGGTTCTTTAACTGTGTTCGGAGTCGAGGAGGTGGTGGAAGGGGTTGAGGTGGTAGAAGGAGTGATGTCATGCTCACAGTCCATATCTTGCTGCGTGGTTGCACTTCCAGGACCTGCGGCTCCTCTGTCTTGGACCCCGAGTGCTGAACTGGAGGGCCTGGACAAACAAGGACCCCAACTCTGGACCTTTCAACACTGTGGTCCCTGAAGAGGTCAGGGTGTTGTCTTCCTAACTGCTGCTCCATGGTGCATTGAGCGAGGCTTCAATCTCGATGGTACTACATGGTCTTTTTTGAGCAGAAGGCAAGGCAGGTGGAGCAGGAGACTTGGTTGTGCTACCGAGACAGAGGTTATAGACTTGATTGTGGTCTGTCCAGGGGTACTTCGTACAACACTGTGGACAGTACTGGAAAGAGACCTTTCCATTACAGAGTCTGCATTTTTGAAGAGAAAGACAGAGTTGAAACCCCGCGGGATGGGCACAGGACCCAAGAGGGGCATCAAAGAAAACCCATTAGCCAAGCTCGGCAAAGGTC
Source organism: Pleurodeles waltl (assembly GCF_031143425.1). NCBI lineage: Eukaryota > Metazoa > Chordata > Amphibia > Caudata > Salamandridae > Pleurodeles > Pleurodeles waltl. The sequence continues at coordinate 12,504,805 of NC_090441.1, read as the reverse complement.
ACAGGCACAAGGAAAGGAACCAAAATCTATTATTGTTTTCACCAACAGGCGCGGAAGAACCAAACAGGACATCCAACGACAAACACCGGAAGGTGTTGACCCAGAGCTCAGTGGATACACATCTGAACCTGGCGGCTGAACAAAACAATATGCGAATAGAGCTGATGCCCATGCACATTATCAGTCGAAGAAGGAATACCTCTTATTTCAAAAGATTTCTTGGAAGAAAGATAAGTTGCACTTGTTTGAGCCCAACACTAGATGGCAGGAGTGTGCAGAGCATATGTATCTACAGCTACACATGCCACAAACATAGTTTTCTTGTATTCGTTACTGTCTAGCTCCAGAAGGAAATGCTCTTATTACTTGGCTGAGCTGTGAAGCAGGCAATGCATTACTTATGCACTTGGCCCTTGAAGATGGAAGTTTCTATTTTATTTATTTTTCGGTCGAGCGTAGCGTTTGACATGTTGTATACTTTTAAGTATACTTATAATATGGGTTCAAGCGAATTCAAGCGATTTAATTTGTTGGTTCCAGGGTCCTTCAAAAATCCTTGGTTGCTAGTGGTCAGTTCTTCCTCTTTGTCCTGCCTTTTTCACTTTGGGTGCACCACAAACTACTGTATAATTACGCTATGTCCTGTTTATCTCTTCTGTAGGGGACTTTTTTTTTTTTTTTTCTTAGTATTTGCCTGTTCGTCTTTCACTGTGGGTGTGTGTTCAGTCTTTCCTCCCGACCAGCTCACTATGCAAACATGAAACCAACAGCAGAGGGGGGGCTTTTCCAGGGCCAGCTCGCCCTCATTATTGATTTTCCTATACGCTGCCGATCTGTAGAGAAAATTGCTACCAATAGAATATTTAAATAATATATTTTTCCAATTGAAGATGGTAGCCGCACGTCATGCGCGATGACGTCATAACGTCGCCATCTGTTTTCCTTCCCTGTGGCTTGTTTTATTTAGTACTAGACATTCGTCTTTTCAAACGTTTTTGTACCGTACTAGTATGTGAATTTTGCCACAGCCAGGGGCTCGCTGTCAACACCAGCAACCAAGGCCAGTAGACTCCATGCAGCAGGCCAACATGCCAATGAAACAGAGAAGACTTGTCAGCATCCCAGTTAGAGCATTTGCAATGCAATAGGTCTCGCATTTGCGAGAGTTAGAGCTATAGGCATTGTAGATGGCAATGTCTTTTACCTATGTCTTTTGTTTTGGAGTGTAGAGGATGTATATGGTGTGGAGTGGACATTTGTGGCTTGTATTTTAATTGTTACCTGTGGAATTGTGCAGTGTGCAATTGTGTGGTACAGAGTGTATTTGTGTAGTGGAATTATGTGGCATCGTGAATATATGGGTGCGTTGTGGTGCCCTCTATGGGCTGTTTTGAGCATTACAGACTAATGCCAAAAATGTATTCCTGATAAATGTTTTTTGGGGGTTTACATGATGATTGGATATGTTTTATTAATTTCTCCTTATTACAGTGATGACCATGCTTTAGGACAGCATAACATCCTTATTACACTATGACTGTTTGAACACTCTTGATATGTTTGGGTGACACTTATAGTTTATTTCTCTCGTTACTCCTCTGTGGCTGTCTTGTGTAATTTTTTGGGGGGAATTGTGTTAGCCACCCAGCAACTCAGATGGTGGGGTGGTGAAAGTGGTATTCTATTAGAATTTGCAGATTTAAATTAGAATGCTAAATGGCAACCTTTTAAATCTTTGCTGCAGACAGAGGAAGAAGGTAAATGGAAGTGCTTTAGTATATACAGGGCCACTGGAATTATGTGGCAGGAAAGGACCAAATTATGAGGCAGGATTGACCAATTTATGTGGCAAGAAAAGTCCAATTATGCATTTACAATGCCAATAACTCTAACTCTCGTAAATGCGAGACCTATTGCATTGCAAATGCTTGTTACTTTTACGATTTGCATATTAAGACTCCTGAGGCAGCCATGCTAAGCTTCCCCTCATTAGGACTGTACTGCTTGTGTTTATTTTTGTGTGTTTAGTAGCAAAAATAACAGGTTATACTGCTATACTGATAATGGAAAATGTATTTGCCACATGGAAAGCAGACAAGATCTATAGGACTAAAGGTCACTGAATTATATATAAACTCAAGCCGCATTACATATCTAGCAAGGTCTTGAACTCTTAAGAGAGCACATTTAAGTGTTCAGCTGGATCAGACATGATAACAGGACCACGTCCTGGCAAACACATTAAACCTAAGATTGTGGGCAGAGTATTATGAGATACATTTCAGAAAGGGACTGCAAACAGAACTGTTTCACCTCACCCAAAACTGCAATACATGGATTTGGGCACATTAACCAAGACTATCCAAGAATAAGACCTGTCTTGATTCCAATGCTCCTGCTGCACCCCAACATACAGGCATTTGCAAGTCTACAGCTTTCTTAAGTAAAATGAGTGTAATAAAACATCTTAACAGATAAATATTAGACCATACAAGTCAGTCAGCCCTTGCTGCTCCGACCCCCCCGAGGCAGCATTACTCCTCCACCAAACTCCACGCCTTCAACCCAGGAGAGCACCCCGCCTGCGCCCAGGCCAACCCCAAGCACACACATGGACCATTCACATGCCACTCATGCCGTTTTTCCTGCACTCACACAAACACCAACAACACCAACACGTGCCAGAACACCACCAGCAAGCACCACAACACCAGTAAGCACCACAACACCAACAACACACACCACAATAACAACAACACGCACCACAATAACAACAACCCCCGCAACCATCTTAACTGCATACTTCTAAACACCCGCTCCGTCCACAAGCACGCCATTGAGCTCTGGAACCTGATCACAACACACTCCCCTGACATCGCCTTCCTCACGGAAACATGGATGAACTCCTCATCAGAACCAGACATAGCCATAGCCGTCCCAGAAGACTACAAAATCGCCCATAGAGACCGCATAAACAAGCCAGGAGGAGGTATCGCCATAATACACAAAAACACCATCAAAATCTCCACCAACACCCACGACACCCTAGACAACGCAGAACACCTACACTTTTTAATTCACATCAACGCCAACACCACCCTTAGAGGAACCCTCATTTACAGACCACCAGGACTCCGCCCCCATTTCGCGACACCATCCCTGATACTATCAGCTCCCATGCCCTCACCTCCACAGACTACATTCTCCTTGGTGACCTCAACTTTCACCTGGAAAGCACCCACGACCGCAACTCCACAACCCTGCTAGACAACCTCAGGAACCTCGGACTTGAGCAACTGGTCACCTCACCCACTCACTCAGCAGGACACACGCTTGACGCAATTTACCTCCAGCAACCACGTCACCTTTACCCAAACTCCACTGGACTGACCACCACTGCATACACTTCTCCTTCATGAAACCCCCCACCCACCACCGACAACACACCGCACCCTACCGAATGTGGGACAAGGTCTCCAAAGAACACCTGAATGCCAAACTCACACAAGCTCCACCACCCATTACCAACGACCCCAACATTGCTGCTGATAACCTCACACAATGGTTAACAACTTGCGCCACTGAAAAGAAACAACAGCACCCGCACCATCAAGATCGCCCCCTGGTTCACCACAGAACTCCAAGCCTCAAAGCGTGAATGCCGCAAAATTGAGAAAGCATGGCGCCAAGAACCCTCAATGAGCAATTTTTCCTCCCTCAAAACAACCATACGCAAACACCACCAACACACCAAACGGCCATTCTACAAAGAACGCATTGATAATAACTCACACAACAGCAAGGAACTCTTTACCATCGTCAAAGAGCTCACCAAACCCAAATCCAGCACCATCGACCCCCCTCACACTCAAAACCTTTGCAACTCCCTCTCCAACTACTTTCACCTCAAAATCATAGACATACACAACAGTTTCACAGCATCTGCACCCACCGTCACCACCACCGACATGACCGACAGCACAGAGCCCCCCCCCCCCCACACCAACCGACTACACACCTGGACCCCAACCTACGACGAAGAAACCGAAAAAAACATGAACTCCATCCACTCAGGCTCCCCCACAGACCCCTGCCCCCACTACATATTCAACAAGGCCAGCCAAATCATCGCACCCCAGCTCTGCGCCGTAATCAACAGCTCCTTCGACACCGCAACCTTCCCAGACACCTGAAAGCACGCTGAAGTCAACGCACTCCTCAAAAAAAAAACAAAGCAGACCCGGAAGAGCTCACGAACTACCGTTCCATCTCTCTTCTCCCCTTCCCCGACAAGGTTGCTGAGAAGATAGTGAACGCCCAACTGTCTCACTTCCTAGAGGAAAACAACGCACTGGACGCCTCCCAGTCTGGATTCCGCAAGAACCACAGCACTGAGACCGCCCTCATCGCCTGCACAGACGACATCAGAACCAGAGTGGACAAGGGAACACAGTCTTTCTCATCCTTATGGACCTCTCCGCAGTGTTCGACACTGTATGCCACCAAATCCTCCGCGCACACCTTTTTGATGCAGGAATCCAACACAAGGCCCTAGACTGGCTCACCTACTTCCTCGCCGAAAGAACCCAAAGAGTTCACCTCCCTCCCTTCCGGTCCCCAGCCACCAAGATCATCTGCAGGGTTCCCCAAGGATCCTCCCTCAGCCCCACCCTCTTCAACATATACATGGCCCCCCTCGCCAACATCCTCCACCCCCACGGAATCATCATCATCTCGTATGCAGACGTCACCCAGCTCATCATCTACCTCACCAGGAACCCTTCCACCGCCAAGACAAACCTACACGCCGGACGCCTCGACATCGCCAAATGGATGACAGCAAGCCACCTCAAACTCAACTCCATCAAAACAGAAATCATCATCTTCGGCCCCAACAAGATAGTATGGGATGACTCCTGGTGGCCCACCGCCCTCGGACCACCCCCAACACCCTCCACCCACGCACGCAACATCTGCATCGTCGTAGACTCATCTCTCTCCATGGCCCAGCAAATCAACACACTTTGCATGCTACGGGAGACCTTCAAATGGATTCCCTTAAAAACAAGAAAAACGGTCACCCATGCCCTCATCACCAGCAGACTGGACTACGGCAACGCCCTCTACGCTGGTACCACAGCCAAGCATCAGCAAAAACTCCAGCAAATCCAGAACGCAGCCGCACGTCTCATCCTCAACCTGCCCGCCACGAATACATCTCTACTCACCTCAGATCCCTACACTTGCTGCCCATCAGCGAAAGGATAATCTTCAAAGTCCTTATCCACGCTCACAAATCCCTCCACAACACTGGACCAGCCTACCTTAACGAACGAGTAAACTTCCACACACCTACTCGACTTCTCCGCTCACCTCGCCCTCGCCACAGTCCCCCGCATCCACTTCTCCTCCAAGACCTGGAACTCCCTCCCCACCAACCTACGCAAGACCCAGGACCTCCTAACTTTCAGAAAGCACCTCAAGACATGGCTTTTTGAGCAGTAAACGGCAACCCTCACCCCTCACCCCCCCCAGGGCCTTGAAACCCTAATGGGTGAGTAGTGCGCTTAATAAATTTTTTGATTGATTGATTGAGACCGCAAGTGTAGAAAATGAATGGCATAAAGATTTGCTAAAGTTCAGTTATATAAGAAAAAAAAAAGGGCAGGTTATGATTTATACAAAAAAATCTAAGGGAGAAGTGCACAGTGTATCATTAAGCATTCTAGATGCAGGCTGATACAATATGAAACAATAGAATATCTGAATTGCATACAACTTCCGAGCAAGGCTAACAAATCGTTATGAGGGCACAAGAGGAAAATAAACAAACCTTTATACTTTAAGAATAAAAGAACACACAACTGCTGTAACATAGTTATTTTGTTACTATTTTTCTCATATACTAAAAAGTTATTTAATGAGTCTGCTTACGTTATACTAGTGGCTCTTAACCTGTGGTCTGGGGACAATATGGGGTTCACGATACCTACTCATGGGGTCCACGACCGCTTAGAAAATTTAATAATATTAACAGATTAACAAGTTGTATGTATATAAAAGAAGTAAAATGGAAGATTTTAAACCACGTAAATGAGAAGGAATTTGAAATTGGGGGCTAAAAATTAAGATGGTATCTTCAGTTTGATTCGTAGGAGCAGTGCAAGTGCATGAAACAGACTATAGTAGAGGCGGTATGTGGCCTCAAATTTAGAAAAGCTTCAACCTTCCCATTAAAATGGGAAAAATATATTTTTATATTTGTTAGTGATCTTAATGAAATATGTCATAATTTGTGTATTTTCACTTGATAAATGCTTGTTTCTGTATTGTGTGTATTGTTTTGCTGTTCAAATCATCAAAATTACTTAGGTCAGGCACCTGGAAATCCAATAAGGACTCACTGAGGCTCCCTGCATTACAAAAATGATTCACTGAGAGTCCCCAGCCTTTAGCAATGATTGGAATGGTTACGTGAGGGTTCACAGAAGTCCAAAGATTAAGAAATCCTGTGTTATACAACTGCAGAACAAAGTAATGTGAACGTCCCTTCACTTACTGATGAACGTTTTGATCCCCGCCATCCTGTATTCTTGCAACCGTTTGACTTCCTTTCGCAGTTCAACTTCCACTGTCAAAATACAAAGAAGAAAATTTGCCTAGATTCATGCTCCTTGGCTACTAATGAAAGCAGCAGTTACAAATAAAGAAGAAAAACTGCAGTTTCAGGTGTGCAGTGTTAAATTTTTTCTACTTTAATGAAAGTCTTCTGTAGGATAAAATCAAGCTGCAAAGCATTCAGTCTGCCCAGCGCAAACACAAAGCTTTTGTAGGAAGAGTCATCAAAATACTGTAAGACGATTTCAGACATTCAAAGCTTCACAGGTTACAAAGCTTCTGTTTTTTACCATCTTCTGATGGCTGTGAAAAATGCAACAAGTTTGATAGGGGGTGAGTACAACATGTACAATTTTCATATAGCATTTTAACAGCAATTTCTTATTGCGATTAAAACTGCATGCGTAGAATGTGTTGTTTGACATCCAACTTAGAATTAGGTTGAAGCACCTACAGAAGAGAACTTCCTCCTGCTGGTTGCAGTACAAATTTACTGTATTGCAAGAGATTGAGTTTGTAGGCCTCATTTTTTCTCTTTCTTGATGGTTGGTAACAACAGAAGTGATAAACGTAATTCACAGTCGCAGTGGAATCACTTATACTATACAGGCCTGAATTGCTGCTTCAGACTAATAAAGGAATGAATAAAAAGTTTAGAGTAACATTTGTATTATAGGTGTAGAGTATTTCACTAGGTAGGGGGCAACTGTTGTTCTTGGAGAGGGCTGCTAACTTACTTTCCACCCCACCTTGTCCCCTTGGGGTTGCCACACTGTGGCACCGGCCTCAAGCAGAAGTCTATCAGACAGGCAAGGTGGCAGGCATGTTGCAGGTGAAGCTGGCCGAACGACCAACTCCACAATCTATCCCTAATCTATCAAAGCAAGCGGTGAGCCCTCTTTAGAGTGTTTCACATACACTGAACTTACATTCTAGTTTGGAATGCACTGGACTCTGCTATCCAGTATCCTCTTCTAGCCTGAAATGCAGTGCTTCATTGACATCCCATAGGGCGCAACATTACAACTGACAACAGCACCGTAGGCACAAAAGCATCACACTTTTGAAATGAAAGTTATGAAGTGCACATTCTACTCATGTATAGTTAGTAGCCTAATTTTAGAAACACTTTTCCAGTATCAACTCTTACCTCAAGTGTAGACAATGCTCTTTCAAAGATCCATAATGTAGTACTGTGAACAGGCAGCCAATTGGTTTGTGTGCAGAAAAATCCACAAGTAAATAATGTATTGTATTGAGAATCTTTAGTTTTTCCCCATTTTTTGCAAAAGGCTTCTGGTTCAAGCCACAAACTATTTTAAATGTATGTCTGCAACTCACACTGTTTGCGCTCAGCCTTTAACTTGCTCAAATAAATTACTGCTTACATTCAAAACTTCACTGGTAGCTAGTGTGCACCATTTAACTTCAACCATACTGAATCAGACGAGCCCTCACTACTGCACTGTTTCTATTTCATACATGCACTTATAATCAATCGGTGTCTACCTGCTTTGCTTTTTTAAAATGATCTACTGGTTTATAGAGTAATTTGAGGAGCAGTAGATTAGATGATGCCTTCAGTGATGTCATCAATGATGTCATCTGGGATGTCATCAGCAAACTCACCACTAACTATAGCGTATGTCCCGGTCATGCACTGCTTACGAACTCTATTTCATCACTAATAATATGTTAAATTACATCATTGATTATATCACTGATAGCATCATCCAGGCACTGTGACAGTGTCCTACAAGCTGTGTTGGACTTGAAGTACTTAAACACGCTACACCTCTGCCCAATTTTCTATCACCATTAAGTGATAATGGACAAATAGCCTTTGATCACTGGAAAGCTGCAGAGCATATCTGTCAAGTCACCCACATTTGGCGGTTACCCTCTTTTTACTAGTATTCATCCACCTAACAAACAAAATGCCTCCAAAGACTTTAATGGGTTGATTCCCTTTTTAAACCTTGAGCACCCTTCAAAAAGTTTGTACTTTACTCACCTTAATCACCCTATTGAAATCTTTGCAGGATCCACAATTTTAAGTCAAGAGATTGACAGCTAGGCATTTACCATAGATAATATACCTTCTGCCGGGGTCTATGGACAACTCTTTGTAATTGACTAAAATACATTGCACACATTCCATGACGAGTACAATGGCTTACAACCTTAGAGCCAAGCTCACAACCCCACAGTGTGAGTTACACTTTAGGTGGAGCTCAAGAATCCCATATATCTTAAACTTGTAGGTTCTGGATATAAAAATCCACACCTCAAACATCCTAGTTATGAAGAATTTGTTTATAGCAGAGTATTACAACTATTCAATATGGGCACATGCCACTGGTAGATAACCTACTGTCAACAGAAGCTTTGGCTATTGTCACAGATTTATTTCCAACAGCCTTGGGCTTAACGTCATAACCTACTTTAAAAAAATGCCTCTACAACTCACATCAGGTGTGCTCAGCCATTACCTTTTTGAATTAACTTGGAGTACTACTTGCACACCATACATTACAGGTTCTAAATGGTGCACCATATAACTTGCAACATACACAACCACACTTGCATCCTATGCATTCACACGTGTACACACAGTAACGTTATGTTGTATGGGACTATAAGTGCTTTACTAACAACTTGAAAAAAAATAATTATGTAAGGGCTTATGGAGTAATGGGAATAAAAGTAACAAGGTTGAATTTGTTTGCAGTGTTATCAGTGAGGTCATTTAAGATGTCATGAGTGATGAAATATGTGAGGTCATAAGCAGCGCATGACAGACAGGCAAGTTATAGTTATGTGACTAAAATATAACTAGTCAATTCCTGGGTTTTTTCATTTTTACACATTAGTTCTCAACTCATTTCAACACCTATTTAGAATGTCACTAACCTTTTATTCAGTGAACATATTATAATACATTTATTATAGTGAATGATATATCAAGGTATACAATTCTGCTGTATGCACTGTCCCTTCTCTGAACACGATTAAAACATGCATGGCTGGTACTTATGCTCTTTTTGTGCTGCGTGAGTGAATCTATAACTCACATGCAGAAACATTGTTTCGCGTCATACTGAAGCTTGAGAAACAATACAAGTAAATGCCAGTCATAATTACCATACAACATTTTCATTTTTGCATATTTGAGAAGGTTTTTGATCTTGGAGTGGCCATAAGTGTAAATGAAGACAATACCTGCGTGACTTTCAATGAATTTGTCATGCTCGATTGGTCCCAGAATCCTTGCAAAGCGCCTCATTGTTTCGTACAAGTCCTGGATCTCTTTGGGGTATCGCCTTTCCAGAACTACAACCAAATTGTGAGTAAGACAAAAATGACAGCTTTGTATTTGAAAGCAGAAAATGTTACAAACCTAATATAGTTTAAGACATCTCCCACCGTTTGGCATGCTATAGTATGCCACACCTATGATGATTATTACATTGATAAACATGAGCTGAACATGTGCGATACATATGACAAAAAAATTTTGTTTTTGTCTTTTATAGATAGCTCTATTCTCTCTACGACCCAGTGTTGTTTCAACACAGTCACAGAATTTTTGGCTGGGCATTTCTCTCTTACAGTTAATTATTTTTCTCCCAGACTTGAACTGCACTTCACCTCTAAAATCAATGATAATTAGTTGCATAAGTACAGGCTGCAACTCTAACAATGCATTCACCTGGGAATATAAAGAACACTGATGAATGCTTAAATCAATATGAAAAAAGAGTGAAAGCTACTCACCAAAGACCTGTATTCCTGCACATATAACTCCTTTCATCCTAAATGTGAAACATTTCCCCACTGAACAGTATAAAAATAGGTACCCCAAAAACCGCTCCTAGTCACCCACATGACAGCCATTTAAGTTAGGCCATGATAACGAAGGTGAGAAGGAGCGTGAAATATATTTCAATTCTGTTTTTTAGGTAAAGGCTCAAAAGTGGGTAGGTGGTCTCCTCATGGCTGGAAACACCTTATACTAAACCCTCACACAAAACCTTTGCCACCAAACATGGTGATTTAGAAGAACTGACTCTAAACCATACAAGCTAATAGGCAGAGAAAGAAAAATGTTGAAGTCCTCTGCCTTCAATTCAACGGATAAACTCATCTCTCAATACACCTTATGCAGAATCTCTTCTACAATAGGACACAAGGCATTCTCATAGAATTAACTACTTCTGGAACACCCATAACTCAAAAGTGTGTAAAATCACACATATTTGCTCTTCTCAAACCATTTTGCTTTGTGCACTTGCGTTAGTCTTTTGTATGCCTGGAACATACACTGCTGTCAGAATTAAGTTTCGACTGAATGCCAGATTACACAATGAAGAGCGTGCTCAGTGCACCCCCTTGTTACTGAATATCAGTCAATGCCTTTGTACTGTCTGTTTGAATCAATAATGTGTTATATTACATCATTGGCAGAAGAGACCCCAAACCTAGATTGACTGTTCAATATGGAAAATGTCACTTACCCAGTGTACATCTGTTCGTGGCATGTTCCGCTGCAGATTCACATGCTATGCATACGTCTGCCATCTAGTGTTGGGCTCGGAGTGTTACAAGTTGTTTTTCTCCGAAGAAGTGTTTTCGAGTCACAGGATCGAGTGACTCCTCCTCTTCGGCTCCATTGCGCATGGGCATCGACTCCATGTTAGATTGTTTTCCCACAGAGGGTAAGGTAGGAGTGATAAAGTATAAAGAAAAGATATATATATATATTTATATATATATACACACACACACACACACACACATATATACACACATATGTTCAAGTGTTTGTTTAACTTAAACAACTACAGGCTTCCGGGGAGTTGGGAGGGTGCATGTGAATCTGAAGTGCAACATGCCACGAACAGATGTACACTGGGTAAGTGACATTTTCCGTTCGATGGCATGTGTAGGTGCAGATACACATGCTATGCATAGACTAGAAAGCAGTTATTCCTCCCATAAAAACGGTGGTCAGCCTGTAGGAGTTGAAGTTTTTTTAAATGATGTTCTTAGTACAGCTTGACCTACTGTGGCTTGCTGCGCTGCTAAAACATTTACACAATAATGTTTAGTAAATGTATGTGGTGTTGACCAAGTAGCTGCTTTACATATTTCAGCAACTGGTATATTTCCTAAGAAGGCCATTGTAGCACCTTTTTTCCTTGTGGAATGTGCTTTAGGTGCAACTAAGAGATGTCTTTTAGCTTTAAGGTAACATGTTTGGATGCATTTTACTATCCATCTTGCTAAACCTTGTTTTGAAATGGTGTGAGCTTTTTGAAAAGCTACAAATAGCTGTTTAGTTTTCCTGAATGGTTTTGTTCTATCTATGTAGTACATTAGAGCTCTTTTAATGTCTAATGTATGTAGAGCTCTTTCTGCCACAGAATCTGGCTGTGGGAAGAAGTCTGGTAGTTCCACTGTTTGTTTGATATGAAAAAGGTGATACTACTTTAGGAAGAAATTTAGGATTAGTTCGTAGTACAACTTTATGTTTATGTACTTGTATGAATGGTTCTTCAATAGTAAAAGCTTGAATTTCACTAACTCTTCGCAATTATGTAATTGCGACTAGGAAGGCAACCTTCCATGTTAAGAATTGCATTTGACATGAGTGCATAGGTTCAAATGGTGGGCCCAGAAGTCACGTAAGCACTATGTTTAGATTCCCCAAAGGCACTGGAGGTGTTCTAGGTGGCATGATGCGTTTTAAACCTTCCATGAAGGATTTGATAACAGGAACTCTAAATAAAGAGCTGTGCTGTAAATTTTACAAATATGCGGAAATTGCAGTGAGATGTATTTTTATGGAATAAAATGCTAAATTTGATGTTTGTAAATGAAGCAAATAGCATACAATATCTTGTATTGATGCTGAAAGAGGGGCAATTTGTTTAGATTGACAGTGATATACAAATCTTTTCCATTTGTTGGTATAGCACTGTCTGGTAGTGGGTTTTCTTGCTTGCTTGCTTAATTACTTCCATACATTCAGTTGGTAGTTGTAGATAATCCAAATTCTATGACCTCAGGAGCAAAATCGCTAGATTGAGTGTGTTGGGATTTGGGTGCCTGATCTGCCCTTTGTTTTGTGTCAACAAATCTGGTCTGTTTGGGAGTTTGGAGTGTGGTACTACTGACAGGTCTAATGGTGTTGTATACCATGGCTGACGTTGGAGCTATGAGTATCAGATTGAGCGAGTTTTGACGCAATTTGTTGACTAGAAATGGAATGAGTGGGAGAGGGGGAAAAGCGTAAGCAAATATCCCTGACCAATTGATCTATAGAGCATTGCCCTTGGATAGGGGATGTGGGTATCTGGATGCGAAGCTTTGGCATTTTGCGTTTTCGCTGGTGGCGAACAGATCTATGTCTGGTGTTCCCCATTGATTAAAGTATTTTTGAGGTACTTGAGGGTGAATCTCACACTTGTGTGTCTGTTGATGATATCTGCTGAGAATATCTGCTAATTGGTTGTGTATCCCTGGAATGTACTGTGCTACCAGGTGAATTTGGTTGTGTATTTCCCATTTCTGAATCTTTTGAGTTAGGAGGGAGAGTTGGGACGAATGTGTCCCTCCTTGTTTGTTTAGGTAATACATGGTGGTCATGTTGTCTGTTTTGATCAAGACATTTTTGTGAATAAGGAGAGGCTGAAAAGCTTTAAGCGCTAGGAAGACAGCTAACAGCTGTAAGTGATTTATATGTAGCTGTTTGTGTTGGGCATCCCATTGTCCTTGAATGTTGTGATTGTTGAGGTGAGCTCCCCAGCCAATCATTGATGCATCTGTTGTAAGTATGGTTTGAGGCACAGGGTCTTGAAATGGCCGCCCTTTGTTTAGATTCGTGGAATTACACCACTGAAGGGACATGTATGTTTGGCGGTCTATCAGCACTAGATCTTGAAGTTGACCCTGTGCTTGTGACCATTGTTGTGCAAGGCACTGTTGCAAGGGCTGCATATTTAGTCTTGCATGTGAACAATTGCAATACACGATGCCATCATGCCCAATACTTTCATGACAAATTTGACAATGTACTGTTGACCTGCCTGTATTTGTGCCAATATATTGTGAAAAGCTTGTATTCTTTGCATATTTGAACTTGCAAGCGCTTTTTGAGTATTTAGTATTGCCCCTAAATACTGTTGAATTTGCGCAGGTTGTAGTTGTGACTTTTGGTAGTTTATGGAGAACCCTAGCGTGTGCAGGGTTTGTATTACATAATGCGCATGGTTTTGACAATGCGTATGACTGTTTATTAGCCAATCGTCTAGATATGGAAAGACATGAATGTGTTGTCTTCTTAGGTAGGCTGCGACTACCGCCAGGCATTTTGTGAATACCCTTGGAGCTGTTGTTATTCCGAAGGGTAACACTTTGAACTGATAATGCTTTCCTTGAATGACAAACCTGAGATATTTTCTGTGCGGAGGATGGATGGGTATGTGAAAATACGCATCTTTGAGGTCTAATGTTGCCATGAAATCGTGTTGCTGAAGTAGTGGAATAACATCCTGTAGTGTCACCATATGAAAGTGTTCTGACAGGATGTAAAGACTGAGGGTTCTGAGATCTAATATTGGCCTTAAGGTTCCATCTTTTTTGGGAATGAGGAAATACACTGAGTAAACTCCTGTCCCTATTTGATTTTGTGGCACAGCTTCAATTGCTTGTTTGATTAATAGAGATTTGACTTCTTCCTTCAACAGACTGATATGATCTGTGGATAGCCTGTGTGGTTTTGGTGGAATGTTTGGTGGAGTTTGTATCAATTCTAGGTAATAGCCATTGCGGATAATTGATAATACCCAGCTGTCTGTGGTAATGTTTAGCCAATTGCTGTGGAACTTTTGCAGTCTTCCCCCCACAGGTGTGGTGTGAATTGGAAAGGAATGCCACAAGTCACTGTTTACTTTGTTGTGAGGCTTGTTTTGGTGTGTGATATTTTCCCCTGCCTCTGGGGTACTGGCCTCTATAAGTGCTTTTGAAACCACCTCGTTGGTATTGAGGTTGGTAGACCGGCTTTGACTGTGATGTGGATGCCTCAGCAGTTTGGGCTCTAAATCCACCTCTAAATTGGAGTTTACGAAAGGATCCCCTGTATTGTGTGGTATACAGTGCACCCATGGCTTTTGCGGTGTCTGAATCCTTTTTCATCTTTTCAATAGCAGTGTCAACTTCTGGGCCGAAAAGCAGTTTTTGGTTGAATGGCACATTCAGCACTGCCTGTTGGATTTCAGGCTTGAATTCTGAAGACCTAAGCCATGCATGTCTCCTTATGGTTACAGCAGTGTTGATGGTTCTGGCTGCTGTATCTGCAGAGTCTAGGGCTGATCTAATCTGGTTGTTAGTGATGGCTTGCCCTTCCTCTACAATCTGTTGTGTCCTTTTTTGCTGTTCCTTGGGGAGATGTTGGATTATATCTTTCATCTCGTCCCAATGGGCCCTGTCATATCTAGCCAACAATGCCTGAGAGTTGGCTATTCTCCACTGGTTGGCTGCCTGAGATGCCACCCTTTTCCCTGCAGCATCAAACTTCCTACTCTCTTTGTCTGGTGGGGGTGCATCACCTGACGACTGTGAGCTTGCTCTCTTCCTGGCAGCGCTTATAACTACTGAGTCTGGAGGTAGCTGTTGGGTAATATAGACAGGATCGGAAGGAGGTGGCTTATATTTTTTTCTCCACTCTTGGAGTAATTATCCTTGCTTTTACTGGCTCTTTAAATATCTGGTCAGCATGTTTTAGCATGCCGGGGAGCACAGGAAGCGACTGATATGTTGCATGCGTGGAGGAGAGTGTATTAAATAAGAAATCATGCTCTAATGGCTCAGTATGCATGGTGACATTGTGATATGTTGCCGCCCTAGCTATCACTTGAGTGTAGCCTGTACTATCCTCTGGTGGTAAAGGCTTAGAGGGATAGCAATCAGGTTATTGTCTGGAATGGGTTCTGGATCATAAAGATCCCATGGATCCACAATGTCCTGCTGCGAATCAAATGAGTGTGATGGTGACTGTATAGGTGTAGGACTGGTAACAGGAGAGATATGTAGATGTGGAGAGTGAGAAGGAGACTGAGGAGGAGAAAATTGAGAAAGTGGAGGTCTCTCCTTTGTTCTTGGAACTTTAGCTGGCGGCAGTGTAGTATCCAATTCCTCCTGAAAGGCTAATTTCCTCTGGTTTTAGAGGAGGTGCGGTTAAAATTCTGCCAGTTTCTTTATGGATATGAATCCTGGCTTGCCTTTCATCCATTGCTCCTATTTGGGAGTCCTCCTCAGTAGTTTTGTGGCTTTCTTTAAGTGCTTGTGAAAGTCCATGCTCCTCAGTATAAATAGGTTTTTTCGGCTCCGAAGCTGGCTTTTTCGCTATCAAAAAAGTTGGGGTTGAAGATAGTCTCGCCTCGGAAAATGATTTTCGAGATTGACTCGAAAGAGCGTTGTTTGCTCAGTTCCGAGACAGAGCTTCGGCTCGAGTCCGATGGTTTCGGTGGGGTGGCCTTTTCGGTGCCGAGCTGGTGGGTTGGTCATCAAGCGTTTCTGTTTCCGGGTCGAGACATGGCATTCCGGCAGTGGCGTTTCCAAGGCCTTATGTTTGGGCTTAGATGACACAGTGGCAGGCGTACTCATGTGCTGTCCTGCCGTGACCGGTCTGTCCTCCTCGGAATCCTGGTCGGAGTCAGATCCTCGAACGGAGACTGCGGTCTGCATGATTTATTACTCTTCGATGTCGAGATGTTCGGTGCTCTTTGATGCAATCTCGAGTCTCCGTGCTCTTCTGTCTCAGAGCGTCTTTTTCGACCAGAAGGATCTGAAGGCCTCGCAATTTTCTTCCCGATGGTCGGGGGAAAGGCAGAGATTACAGACGAGGTGTTGGTCCGTATAAGGGAATTTAACGTGGCACCGAGGACAGAATTGGAATGGAGTCCGATCAATGAGGCTTCCACGCAGTCGGTTCGACGAGGCCCGAGTTGGGCACGCGCACCGAAGGGCGAGTAAAGCTGTTTGTTTCGACGGTACGGAAGTGTCGATCGAAGGTGTAACACGATCGAAAACAATACCGACGAGAAATGAAGAGTTTTAAGCTTTCCCGAATCGATCTATCGGAGCGAAAGGAAACACGTCCGAACCAGATAGCGGAAAGAAAACAATCTAACATGGAGTCGATGCCCATGCGAAATGGAGCCGAAGAGGAGGAGTCACTCGATCCAGTGACTCGAAAACACTTCTTCGAAGAAAAACAACTTGTAACACTCCAAATCCAACACTAAATGGCAGACGTATGCATAGCATGTGTATCTGCAGCATGGGCGTCGACTCCATCTTAGATTGTTTTCAGAGGGTGAGGTAGGAGTTGTGTATATAGTAATAGTGCCCATGCAATGGAGTAAATATGTATGTACATAATGTGGTTTAAAGCGATGTATTTACAAATTTACAAATGTTCAAGATCAACTTAAAACTGCTACAGGCTCCTGGGGAGGCGGGCGGGCGCATGTGAATCTGCAGCGTCTTATGCCACGAACAGATGTACACTGGGTAAGTGACATTTTCCGTTCAATGGCATGTGTAGCTGCAGATACACATGCTTTGCATAGACTAGTAAGCAGTTATCTCCCCAAAAGCGGTGGCTCAGCCTGTAGGAGTTGAAATTGTTTGAAATAAAGTTCGTAGTACTGCTTGTCCTACTGTGGCTTGTTGTGTTGTTAACACATCCACGCAGTAATGCTTGGTAAACGTATGAGGCGTAGACCATGTGGCTGCCTTACATATTTCAGTCATTGGAACGTTTCCTAGAAAGGCCATGGTTGCACCTTTCTTTCTAGTTGAGTGTGCCTTTGGTGTTATAGGCAGTTCTCTTTTTGCTTTGAGATAACAGGTTTGAATGCATTTAACTATCCATCCGGCAATGCCTTGTTTGGATATTGGATTCCCTGTATGAGGTTTTTGGAAAGCAATGAACAGTTGTTTTGTTTTTCGAATTTGTTTTGTTCTGTTAATGTAGTACATTAATGCTCTTTTGATGTCTAATGTATGTAGTGCTCTTTCAGCTACAGAATCTGGTTCTGGAAAGAACACTGGTAGTTCTACTGTTTGATTTAAGTGGAACGGTGAAATGACTTTTGGTAAGAACTTAGGATTTGTTTGTAAAAGTACTTTATGCTTGTGTATCTGAATAAAGGGTTCTTGTATGGTAAATGCTTGTATTTCACTTACTCTTCTTAGAGATGTGATGGCAATTAGAAATGCTACATTCCATGTTAAATATTGTATCTCACATGAGTGCATGGGTTCAAACGGTGGACCCATGAGCCATGTTAAGACAATGTTGAGGTTCCACGAAGGAACTGGTGGTGTTCTTGGTGGGATAATTCTTTTCAGGTCCTCCATAAAGCCTTTATGACTGGGATCCTAAATAGTGAAGTTGAGTGCGTAATTTGCAGATAAGCTGAAATTGCGGCGAGATGTATTTTAATGGATGAAAAAGCTAGCTTTGACTTTTGTAAGTGCAGTAGGTAGCTGACGATGTCTTTAGCAGATGCGTGTAAGGGTTGTATTTGTTTATTATGCCAGTAATAAACAAATCTTTTCCACTTATTTGCATAGCAACGTCTTGTGGTTGGTTTTCTAGCTTGTTTTATGACCTCCATACATTCCTGTGTAAGGTCTAGATGTCCGAATTTTTAGACTTCAGGAGCCAAATTG
Organism: Pleurodeles waltl; assembly: GCF_031143425.1. Lineage (NCBI taxonomy): Eukaryota > Metazoa > Chordata > Amphibia > Caudata > Salamandridae > Pleurodeles > Pleurodeles waltl. The sequence goes on along the minus strand of NC_090441.1, from coordinate 12,486,442 downwards.
CTAGATTCAGCGATGCTGGATTTGGGTGTCTGATCTGTTGTTTGTGTTGAGTTAACAGATCTGGTCTGTTTGGTAGTTTGACATGAGGCACTACTGAGAGGTCTAGTAGTGTTGTGTACCAAGGTTGTCTTGCCCAAGTTGGTGCTTTTAGTATGAGTTTGAGTTTGTTTTGACTCAATTTGTTTACTAGATACGGAAGGAGTGGGAGAGGGGGAAAAGCGTATGCAAATATCCCTGACCAACTCATCCATAACGCATTGCCCCGAGACTGATCCTGTGGGTACCTGGATGCGAAGTTTTGGCATTTTGCATTTTCTTTTGTTGCAAATAGGTCTATTTGTGGTGTTCCCCATCTTTGGAAGTAAGTGTTTAGTATTTGGGGTTGAATCTCCCATTCGTGGATCTGTTGGTGATCCCGAGAGAGATTGTCTGCTAGCTGGTTCTGAATTCCTGGAATGAACTGTGCTATTAGGCGAATGTGGTTGTGAATCGCCCAATGCCATATATTCTGTGCCAGGAGACACAACTGTGTTGAGTGTGTTCCTCCCTGTTTATTCAGATAATACATTGTTATGTTGTTTGTTTTGACAAGAATGTGTTTGTGGATTATTATAGGTTGAAATGCTTTCAGCGCTAGAAATACTGCCAGTAGTTCTAAGTGATTTATGTGAAACTGTCTCTGTTGAGTGTCCCATTGTCCCTGGATGCTGTGTTGGTTGAGGTGTGCTCCCCACCCTATCATGGAGGCATCCGTTGTTATTACGTATTGAGGCACTGGGTCTTGAAAAGGCTGCCCTTTGTTTAAATTTATAGTATTCCACCATTGAAGCGAGGTGTATGTTTGGTGGTCTATCAACACTAGATCTTGAAGTTGACCCTGTGCCTGTGACCATTGTGATGCTAGGCACTGTTGTAAGGGCCGCATGTGCAATCTTGCGTTTGGGACAATGGCTATGCATGAGGACATCATGCCTAGTAGTTTCATCACTATCTTGACTTGTATCTTTTGTTTTGGGTGCATGGCCTGTATTACATTGTGAAATGCCTGTACCCTTTTTGGACTTGGAGTGGCAATCCCTTTTGTTGTGTTGATTGTCGCTCCTAAATATTGTTGTATTTGACACGGCTGAAGGTGTGACTTGTTGTAGTTGAGTGAGAAACCTAGTTTGTGCAGGGTTTCTATGACATACTTTGTGTGTTGTGAGCACCGTTCCTGCGTGTTGGTTTTTATTAACCAATCGTCTAGCTACGGGAACGCATGTATTTGCTGTCTTCTGATATGAGCAGCCACTACTGCCAAGCATTTTGTAAAAACTCTTGGCGCAGTTGTTATCCCGAATGGCAACACTTTGAATTGGTAATGTACCCCTTGGAATACAAACCTTAAGTACTTTCTGTGTGAAGGATGTATCGGTATATGGAAGTACGCATCCTTTAGGTCTAGTGTTGTCATGTAGTCTTGTTGTTTGAGCAATGCGATTACGTCCTGCAGTGTCACCATGTGAAAGTGATCTGATTTGATGTAGATATTTAATGTTCTGAGATCTAATATAGGTCTTAGAGTTTTGTCTTTTTTGGGTATGAGAAAGTACAGTGAGTAAACTCCTCTTCCTCTCTGATGAATTGGTACTAACTCTATTGCATCTTTTTGCAACAACGCTTGAACCTCCAGTTGTAGAAGATCCATGTGTTGTTTTGACATGTTGTGTGTTTTCGGTGGGACATTTGGAGGGAATTCTAGAAATACTATGCAATAACCATGCTGGATAATGGCTAGTACCCACGTGTCTGTTGTTATTTCTTCCCAGTTTTTGTAGAACTTGGTTAGTCTCCCCCCCCACTGGTGTTATGTGTTGGGGATTTGTGACATGGAAGTCACCGTTTATTTTGTGGAGCTTTGGGACTTTGGAACTTCCCTCTACTCTTTGGGAACTGTCCACCTCTATATTGTCCTCGAAAACTTCCCCGCTGGTATTGGCTCTGATAAGTGGGCCTTGTTTGTGGGGTTGTGGGTTCTGTGCTTTGTCCTCGAAACCCCCCTCGAAACTGTGATTTCCTAAATGTGCCTCTGCTCTGTGGGGAGTAGAGTGCGCCCATGGCTTTGGCCGTATCCGTGTCCTTTTTAAGTTTTTCGATAGCAGTATCCACCTCCGGCCCAAACAACTGCTGTCCGTTAAATGGCATATTCAGCACGGCTTGTTGTATTTCCGGCTTGAATCCAGGATGTACGCAGCCATGCATGTCTCCGTATTGTTACTGCTGTATTTACAGTCCTAGCAGCTGTGTCTGCTGCATCCATTGCTGACCGTATCTGATTGTTCGAGATACTCTGTCCTTCCTCCACCACTTGTTGTGCTCTCTTTTGGAACTCCTTGGGCAAATGTTCTATAAAATGTTGCATTTCGTCCCAATGAGCCCCATCATATTTCGCCAACAGGGCCTGTGAGTTGGCAATGCGCCACTGGTTGGCTGCTTGTGCCGCCACTCTTTTCCCCGCTGCGTCGAACTTACGACTCTCTTTATCTGGAGGTGGTGCATCTCCTGAGGTGTGCGAGTTCGCCCTCTTGCGCGCTGCCCCTACCACCACTGAGTCTGGTGTTAACTGTTGTGTGATGTACACAGGGTCTGTTGGTGGCGGTTTATATTTTTTCTCCACCCTTAGAGTAATGGCCCTTCCTTTGACAGGCTCCTCAAACACTTGTTTGGAGTGTTTTAGCATTCCAGGTAGCATGGGTAGGCTCTGTGTGGACGAGTGTGTGTTAAATAGAAAGTCGTCTTCAATTGGCTCTGCATGCAGGCTGACATTATGAAACGCCGCTGCTCTTGACACCACCTGTGTGTAGGCGGTACTGTCTTCAGGTGGTGACGGTCTAGCTGGATAACAGTCGGGACTGTTATCTGACACTGGCGCATCATAAAGATCCCACACGTCTGGATCATCCTGACTCATCCCTGTATGAGTTGGGGACTGCATCATTGGTGGAGTGGCTACCGGTGATGGTTGTGGAGAGCGTTGTGGAGATGGTGGCGGGGTTACTTGTCTTGCCACCTTTGCCTGTGGCTGCTTGTCTTTCTCTTGGAAGGCAAGTTTCCATTTCATTCGAATCGGAGGGAGAGTACTGATCTTCCCTGTCTCCTTTTGAATGTGGAGCCTTCTTTAGGTGTAATCTGGCTCCATTGTCTCTAGCTCCTGTCCAAATCTATGTATTTGCATTTGTGAGGACAGGCCTTGTTCCTCTGTGTAGGAACTTGTTTTCGGTTCCGAGGCCGGATGTTTCGGTATCGAAACTTTTTCCGTTGTTTTTTTCGGTTCCGACGACACTTTTTTGCTCTTCGGTGTAGTGATGTCTCGGTGCTGACTTGTTTCGGTGCAGAGATTGCTCTGACCCGGTGTCTCGGGGTCGAGTCTGGTCTGTGCCGGTATCTCGACCGGAGTCGGATGACTTCGACACATGCATGCCCTTTTTCAGTGCCGATGCTCGGTCACCTATTTTTCGGGTTAAGCCATGGCCTGCCGGCGGTGGCGTCCCCTGGGCTTTAGTGGTCTTTGCGTGAGTTTTGTGTATCGACGTCTTACTCACGGTTTTCGGCGTCTGTTCAGGATCGACCTCTTCCGAATCCAGACCAGATGTTGATCTGTATAAGGATACTTGTTGTGACATTCGGGGCAGAAGCGGAATGGGGTCCGTTCCATTAGCCTTGAAGACGCACGTGGTCGGGCCGACTAGGCCCCCGCCGGGGAATCGAAAACCCCAAAGGGCCGCCAGAGCTCTTCAAAGTTCGGTGTCGATCTGTTGTAACTAACCCGATACCGAACGCAAACAATACTGTCGAATTTTCTGAGATTTTCACTAACTTTCCGAACCGAAACGCGGAGTGAAAAGGAACACGTCCGAACCCGATGGCGGAAAGAAAACAATCTAAGATGGAGTCGACGCCCATGCGCAATGGAGCAGAAAGGGGAGGAGTCCCTCGATCTCGTGACTCGAAAAGACTTCTTCGAAGAAAAACAACTTGTAACACTCCGAGCCCAACACTAGATGGCGGGATGTGCAAAGCATGTGTATCTGCAGCTACACATGTCATTGAATATGAATATATATATATATATATATATATATATATATATATATATATATATATATATATATATATAATGGCCTCTCCTGCAGAGCCCATTCACTTTGCACTGAGATCTGCTAGAGAAGCCCCATCCCACTTTTAACTGAGCCACCTCTTATAATGAAAACTTGCAAAGCTTGCTTTTAAAGAAACCCTCCTTTAAGCCTCCATAACTACGCAGCCAGAGAATACTGACTGAGCTTTAGAGGTAATCAGAACGTTCTCATATTGTGAAGACTGTTGCTTCCAAGCTTGTAAACATTGCTGCTGTAACCTTATGTGGATATTGTGGTTCAGATCTTGAACTCCTTAAGGCAGATACCATCAACTCCAAACATTTTAGTTCTTGGGCCTACATTCTCCAGCAACAGGTACACAGGAAGTATGATTTCAATGTCTGAGAAAGCTATTCTTAACCTTCATCTTATGCCATGCTACAAAAAGGGGCATCGAAAATAGATCCCACTGATCTCAGTACTCTAGACTCACAGATACATTGCTCTACAACCATATGTGGGTCTCACACTCGCTGTACACACAACATGTACTCATCATTCACAAAGGATGTCAATGCCAAGTTCTGGGTTTCAAGTAACTACAGAGCTTTACACAACATGGGTAAGTAGCTGATGCACCCATTGACACACAAACAAGTGTGGTCCACTACAAATCAGAAAACACAGTACACTGCAACCACAACATAATGTGATACATCCAAAACAGGAATGGTAATCATTTGCCCTTTAGAGGGCACCCTAGTTGCACTCTCCAAGTCACAGGACAGGTTCTGGTACTCACATGGACAGGGACAGGCGCAGGCCTCTGTGCTTTATTAGCGTGACACCAGGGCCAAAATAAAAGCCAGGATACCAGTTTCACATGCAGTTTGACGCTCAGGAAAGGGGTACATACCCATGTAGCATGCCAGTAACCTTCCTGTCCCAGCTAGGGTACAGACAGCAGAGGTAATTACTGAAACGTGTTTCAGATAGCAAAAAGGAGGACAATGGCATTGTGAAATATCCTAACAAAAACGTGGGTGGCATGGACTCCAAATTAATGGTGGAGAAATGCAGACTGGAGTCCATGGCATCAGATATCAGAGGGGTAGTATCATCTGTTTTGGCGAATGGAAGAGGATTGAGAAACAGGAGCCTCTCACAACCAAACAGGAGGAGTAAATGGGATGTTTCACAACGTTCCCAAACAGTGCAGTAATACTGATCAATTAAGTGGAAGATTACGATTCCCTGCTGAAGCATTTTTTGACTAGTTGCAATGGCCAATTCCGGATCTGCTTGTGTGATGCTAGCCTGGGGTGAGGAATTGAGCAGGGAAAGGTGGTGTGCCAAGATGGGCATTTGTTGTGTGGCCCAAATTTTAGCTCTGCCACAATGTCACAGAGAATTGAAATGCAGAAACTCGGATGTGATGTCATCTCTTATGGCTCATGCCATTGTCTTATTTCCATCCCCCCTGATGGTAGTGACTGGCACTAGATCATCAACATCAACATCAGCAAGGATGAAGGCTGCTTAGCATTCCATTAAAACAAATACACTTTTAAAAAAACATTTTTATAGAGGATGCAGCACTGCAACATATTACAGTTTAGAAGGCAGTATCATTATGCATTGTGACATGTATAAATCTCATCATATACAGAACAGCATGTGTAGGAAAAAATTGCAGAAGTAGATGGATCATATCTTTAACTAGCATAAACAGTATAACAACAACTGAACCACCATGTGATGTGCCTTTTACTTTCTTGATACAGTTGCAATTACACAACAACCTGGTCCAAATCTCTAGCTTAGTCCAAAATCATGTTTTTACCCCAATCTGTGATAGTATGTTGGATGGGGTGGCTTTCACGTGTAATATCATGTAGTGTAGATGGACTTGTTAAGTGTAAAAAGACCTTCAGGCATCATCTGGGGTGGCATGAGGTGGCAATGAGCGAGTGTGAAGTTAAAGTAAAAATGTTTCCCGATCTGCTGCCATCGGATATTTCCGATGGCCTCTACTTTCTTCTCGTCTCAAGGCCACTGTTTCCGCTCTGCCCCACTTGAGTGTCACCAGTGGCCTCTACTGGGTAGCACATGAGATTTCCAATTCATAGTTATAAGTCTACGGGCCACCAACCGTGCCTCGTCAACAAATTTGTTGGTGGCCTTGGCGACTGGTGATTTACAGAAGAGGCCAAGGAGCGACCCTCCAGCTAGCGCAATTCCGAGCGCCTAGTAACCCATTCTCTTTCGTTGTCTATTTGGGCCCAATAACTCACTACTTCTGGACAGTCCCAGAACATATGTTTCATGTCGGCCCCTGGTTGCTGACATTGTGGAGATGTTGACGGGGAGCTAAACATGCGAGAGAGGGAAGCGGGAGTGAGGTACGCTCTATGGAGAATGTTATGTTGGATATATTGAAACTTCGCATTGCACGACACTCTACTGGGGTACTCTAGGGTCGTCTCCCCATTCTTCAATGGTGAATCCTTTGCCCAGGTCTCTCTCCCATTCTCTACGAGTTGCAACAAAGGGATGCTGTGTTGTATGCGCAAATGCTCGGGCTAGCCATGTTATCAGTTTGCGCCCTTCATCCATCATATATAACAAATATACTAATGAGTGAGGGTCCGGGTCTGTGTCAGTGATGCTTCATAGGCCGAATGCTTCCGCTAGCAGAAGCTAGGAAGTGCCCCGCAGGTAACCCATACTCCTCCTGCACTCGTTCATATGTCAAGAGAGTGCTCTCCTGAAACAGAACATTCAGTGTACCGACCTTCAACCACGTGCTCAGCCCCAATTCTCCCAGCATCTAGTGGAAACTGGATATTGATCACAGTGGCATATCTGGTGAATAAAGCAGCATCTTTGGTATAAGCTCCAGCCTACGGTGAAAGCTTTCGAATGTGATCCTCAGCAAGTTATTTGCCATTGATGGGAGGCACGCTTGAGGCAAAAAGACACGTTACATCTCATCTTGCACCTGTGCAGGTGCATCCGCACTATGGGCCTAGGGGGATTGGTGCTACAGAGCAACCAGGCCAGAAGGCATCCAGATTTATCACCTTCGGCATGCATTTTAGCTTAATATGACCGAAAGTCGACCCTGCGTAACTGTTCCACTAAGTGTGTGTGTGCTTAGTTAGTGCTGCATCTAGGTCAGTTTGTGCTGCAGGGTCAGCTTCTGTATTGTCTTCTAGGGCTTTCAAGGAAGCTTTCATCTGTGTCAAGTCCCTAAGTATTGTCTCTCTCACTCCAACCACCGTGCGAATAAAATGGCCGCATAACACTACATTCATTGCTTCTCAATCCGTAAGTTGAAAACTGGATGTACCCCAATTGTCAACAAAGTAATATGTTAGTGTGTCATTCTTCGCATCCCGGAACTTCTAACAAGGCTGGCTGTAGCCTCCAAGTGGGAACTAACGGTCAGGCTGCTCCCCATTCTAATTGTAGCTATATTGGGTTGTGGTCAAAGAAGGTCCTACCCAGGTATTCGGCCCCTATTACTAGTATTCGGGTAGTGGGGTAACACAGGATCCTGTCTAATCTGACATGCAGGTCATGCACAGCTAAATAATATGAATAATCAATCATATTTGGGTAGAGAGATCACCAGCAGTCTAAGAGCGGCCAGTGTTGAAACCAAGGGGAGAATAGAGTAGCGGTTGACAACCGGGGAGTTCGGAGTGGAGGGTGTGAGTGATCCAACTGTGTATTAAGTATGCAATTAAATATACCCCTAGTTTCCAAGGGATGTAGGTCCTGTGTTAAGGCTGCGGAGAGGTTAAAGAAGTATGCAGGCTGGGCCACATTAGGGGTGTATATACTACCTATTAATACAGGAGACCCTCCACCAACACATCTGCCCTCAGGATCAACGTCTGGTGACAGGAGGTGGAAGGGGACGCCTGGACGAATCCAAATCCAGACTCCTCATGCGAAGCTTCAAAATGTGGTGCAATAGCAGTGATCCCCTCCATCACTTCCCCTCGCCACATGTGTCACCCCTTCTTATTAAATATTGCTGCACAGTGTGCCTCTTTCTAGTACTGCCCATCCCCGGACATTCCACATTATTTTGAGTCAAGCCATCTACTCAACAAAAATAAAGGGGGGGGCGTCCCATTGAGGGCTAGTTTTATGGGTCTGCAGGCGCCACCCACATTGTAAAGCCCGTGGGAGATCTGAAAGAAAGGAAAAAAAAAAAAGAAAGTTGCTATCACATGCTTTAACTGTTCGATTAACCTTAACTTCCAACTCCCAACCCAAGGCAGCTCTGCAACGTGGAGTCCCCTAAAGCAAATACACCTTGACGTGGTTAATGTGATTATCTGCACTTTTCTCAGTCTACTTTCATTTACTTTCATTATTTTACACTTCTGCAGTATTACTGCCCTGTTTTTGTTGGCAAAGCTGAACAAGTGGGCCCCCAGGTCTGATCTCAGGCATTTACCTTCTACCATATGCAGAGGATACATAACATTATGGAGACCCAACTTTGTCTACGGGTTCACCCGGTGTCCACAATATTTCACTTCAAAATATTTGAGTTTGGTGTTACACACTCACATTAATGTAGTGGTTGTTGAAATACATTTAAAAAAATGGCGAGTTGTTGCGTTATACGGTTCCTACTATGATAATAGGACTGCATATAAGGACAACTGAAATTCAAAACGTGAGTCCATCCATACTATCGGAAAATGTTGACCCAAATCCTGGATACAAACAGTGCTTCACTGGAACCTCAAACCAGCCAGGGGTGGAAGGTGATTGTGACAATCTAAACATGACACACTGACTCTCCAGGGAAGTTGTGGAAACAGATCATACCCTTTTGTTGTATTACTCATGCATGCCTAGGCGAGACACAAAAGAGATGTGAGATAAGTTTGGAACCCACTTATTGAAAATCTCAATATAGCATATAGCAAATGAGATGCAATAATTAGGCAGATAAAATAGAGCAAAGTAATCTGCATTATAAACATGGTGACGAAAATAAACAATCCATCCATGGTGAATGTGATTCTAGAAGTTCTAGGGGTTCTAGAAATTCCTACCCAACCCTAAAACTATACTAAAAAGCATAGCGGGTATACCCTTCCGCTTGGCCCGATCTAAAGGATTAGTCCCAGGCCCAAGAGACAGCCTGCGGTGTAGATGGCAATCCTTTCGGGGCTGATAGGTTAGCGCCAGCTGAAAAGTATGTCAAAAAGAATTTGTACCAGGACTGCCCTCTACTCCTCTCGGATCAGTGCATCACTTATATAATAAAATCATGCTGAATTGGAAGCGCAATCCTGATGTAATGTTGTATCTAGATGATAGAAGCTGTCACCTGAACAGTCAACACAAACTAGCATATTGTGTGCAATGTCTTTCGCCTTGGATAGACAGTACTGATTACAAGTCATGCAAAGGCTAACTAAACAAGCAGAGTGCTCTCCACTTCCTAGAATAAAAGCTAGCTGATAAAACATATAAAAAGTAATTGCTAGAAGCAGCCTTATTAAAATGAATAAAATATGAAATGTATAATGAAGCTAAATGAAGCTAAAACAGGGGAAACCAACACAGGTCCAAGAGATCCTCACAACAGTTAAATATTTCATATCCAGTGTTTGCAAACTGTTTCAATTTATGCAACTGTATTTCTCTAGGAATTTTATTTTAGCCGATGAATTGAATGATAAAAATTTCTATACAAAAAATAGAAATTCCAGCTGCAATCAGCAAAATAATCTGGGACAACAATGTAAGAAAGAAGATAAGGAACGTGACAGAAAATTAAGGAACAAGTGTGTTGCATCCTTCATTCACAGTGCGTACTTTTAGATCGTTTAACAGGAACGGAAATCGTAGGAAAATGGCCTTTTCTTGGGTTGGAATTGCCAGACACAGTGGACAGCCTACCATCTTGAAAAGGGCTTCTTATAAAACTTGACCATGACCTCACTCAGGAAATAATTGTGCTCACTTGGGAAATGAAGAAGCCCAAGTTTGACATCTGTCTTCCAGCGCAGAATGTCAGTTGTTAAGTCACAGGATTTTACACTGGGAGTCCTTACATGGCAGTAAGTACATCAGTAGAACCTATACATCAGTGTTTTTTACATTCAGAGTGCCGTTACTTTGCATCTTTGAAGGGAAGTCTTTTTGTGAATATGCATATCTAACTGTATAAGTATATAAAAATGTACATATGTAGGTAGATATGTATCATTTTTAATGCATTTATATATGTATAGATTTCTTAAGATAAATTAAGTAATAACTGTTGGCTCTTTAATGTTTTATATTTAAACAAACAAATCTCATAATACGCTGTTCTTATCCAAAACCTAGAGGAACACTATCTGTGCACCTAGGTAAATAAGTGGTGAATGAGAATGTTTTCTTATTGGAGCAAAAGCCCTCACCTACCTCAAGAGGTGGTATGCTTTGTCATCGGGCAGCTCATTGTGGACCTAAAAAGGGGTTCTTTGCTGGAAATCTTTTACTCAATTTGCTACAGATTAAGTTCTATGTAGAAGAGCCGATGTGAAAAGTGCAGACTGGCGAGGAAGTGAATTAAAATGAACTAGGGTACCCCACTAAAAGTGCTTTAATTTTGGGTTCCCTGTTAATGGATAAAAACAAAACGGAATGTATACGGAAATAATGTTTCTTGATATCCTCTACAATTGGTCAACAAGTCTCTTGACCTATTTTGTCTATGAAGTTGTACGGTACTTCATCAGGACCCTAGTAACCTAATTTATATGCAGTGGTACCATAACTGAATTTGAAGTGCATACCCACAGTATTAATTCACCAAATATGTATTCACAAGATTTTCTACCTCTTTGTATTCGAAGAAATAATCCAAAACATAAAATCGACCTACAGAAATAAAATAAATAAAACATATCAAAAAATGTGAGGAAATTATCACAGACCCGAGACCAATACAATCTTTTCACATGTGGATCAGGATTACCGGTCATCAGTCAAAGGTATCCCACAATAAGTACAACACCAGTGTACTACCCATCACATAACTGCTATCCGAACCAGTTGAAATCTTCTCAAAACACATCTAAGTGGATCCCTGTAAGTAAATGTGCAATTCTTTTCTGTAAAACCAGGACTAAATGATTAAAATGTACCTACCCCTATCTCCACAGGATTAATGAAACCACTCAATGACAGTTTACAGATAAAATGTTCATAATGTGGTAATATTAGTAAATTTACAGTCTTCATAGTGTGCCCACACCTTGGAGCCCCGAAAGATGCTCACAGCAACTGCTTGTGGACACTGCCATCACCCTACCCCGTCTCTGCAGGCCTGAAGGTACTGGTGTACATAGGTGAGCGGTATTTCTACCCATCAACACGTGGGTCACGTGGTACGTAGATCATGTGATCACAGCGTGACATCAATTTGCAAAACTAGCTGAAAATGGCGGCTCACTCTCTGTGCCATATTGGAGACATTAATTTAATTAGGGTCAGAGTTCTTAAGCCTTCGAAACAGGCCATAGTGTGTTGAGTAAATGATAACGTTCACTACCAAAATAAACATGTGGATTAGTATAGCATGTGTCTGGCCATCCGTACATGGATATTGTAAAACTTCCAAACCAGGTGTATGTTTACCTGGAGTGTGGATTAAAATTTGAGCCAAAATCACCACATAACTATTTATAAGGTGTGACTGATATACTGTGGAATCCTAAATATTATTTCTCATTAAAAAGCAGTGTATGAAAGTTACACGAGTGGGAGATATATACGGGGCCAATGGATACGATTCCTCTCATAGAAAGATCACTTGTGTATGAATTCACTCCATGGGATACCATTGTTCAACTCGTTTATATGGGTATTTACCCAGAACACCCATCTATGTTTTCCAAGTAATGGGACCAACTGTGATTTATCAGTTTGTGTCACTACTTCAAAGATGATCCATTCCAGATCATCAGGAGTGTGGTTCATCTCCAGGAATTGCACACTTGTTTTTGTAGTGACTTTTTAAATCTGATCCCACTCCTATTTTCATTAATACATGTATTTTTCTGCCCTGGTTTTCATCCCTATGTATCTTAGTACGAAGGGACACATGATCATGTATATGCAATTTTTAGTGTTGAAGTTAGTATGTTTGTTGAAGGACCAATTCTTTCCATTATTCACTTCAATCTCTCTTGTTTCCTTGCATTCTTGTAAGAGGCATAGCTAGCAGAACTCTAGGAACTCAGATACCACGAAACACAGGTAGAGCTGGTGGGCTGGATGGATGGGGATGAGAAAATATGCATCCTTTAGGTCTAATGCTGCCATTAAATCTCTTTGCTGAAGTAGAGTACAATGTCCTGAAGGGTTACCATGTACAAGTGTTCCAACACTATGTCGATTTAGAGGTTTGAGTTCGACAACTGGTCTCAGGGACCCATCCTTTTTTGTGATAAGAAAACAAAGGGCATAAACCCCCTTCCTTAGGGTTGGGAGAGAACCCAGGTCTGATGGCCCCTTGTTATAAGAGGGCTTGCATTTATTCCTTTAAAAAGGTGTATATGATCCTTGCTGAGGGATGAGGCACAATATAGTATGTTGGGGGAATGAGTGCAACTCTAGTCACTAACTGTGTTACTATGGCTAGAACCTATTTGTGTGTGATAATTTTGTGTACTTTTGGCAGGAAATATGTGCTTCTAGCCCCAAAAGGTGTTATGCAGTTTGTTGAGAGTTGTAAGGAGTGAGTGTTTTGTAGTGGTGGAGGCTCCCTTGCCAGAACCTCTTATGGCTCTTTCTGTGTTCTTGCTACCACTATACACTCCTGTCTTCTGTAACCTCTAGAGGTGTCAGGTTGATAGGGGTTCTGTTACTGCTGGTAAGAGCTTGCATTTGGAAAGGTGAGATTAGAACCTGTACAATACTGCAGACTATGAGGCTCTCCATCAAAGGGGAGACTAAGTAAGCATTGTTGCACCTCAGGTTTAAATCCTGAGATACAGAGCCACGCACTGAACATTGAATGAGGATACTTGTGTTGACCCCTAGAGCGGTAGTTTCTGCTGCATCAAGGGCACAATGTATAGTTGAGTTTGAAATGGTCTTGCCCTCTGTGCCCAATTCCTCTCCCCATTGTCTGTATTCAGATGACCGATGTTGAAGCAACTCCTGCATCTGGTTCCAATGGGCCCCATCATATTGAGCCAGTAGGCCAACACAATTGGCAATGCACCAGTGGTTAGCTATCCCTGTGGCCATCCTCTTGCCTGCTCTGTCCAGCTACTTACTCTCCTTGTCGGGGGCAGGGCGTCCCCAGTTCCATGAGAGTTTACACGCTTACGTGCTGAGTTGACGACCAAGGAGTCCGAGTCTACATGTCCCCTGATGTACAATGGGGTCAGAAGATGAGGCCTTCTATTTCTGCTCTATCCTAGGGGATACTACAATGGCTTTTACCAGGTCTTTAAAGGGCTCTGTACCTAGTTTTAGCATGCTCTTTAACATGGGTAACAAATGGATAGCCTGCTCTGTTTTGGAAAGTCGTAACTAAAATACTGTCCTTCTCCTGAAGTATATGGAGGACCAATTTATGGTATTGGGATGCCCATTTTATTATCTCCTGGTATGAGGTAGTATCGTCTCGGGAGAAGGTTTGGAGGGATCTAGAGCGGAGTCAAGGTACTCAATGGCGTCTGCAGAATGATCATCCCAGAGGTCTCTTCCATCGACTGGCTATCCAGCTATGTCATATGGCTCATCTACGTGGTAGAGGTTGTGTGATCCTGCCGACGACTGTGGTGAACCAAGAAGTGTATATGCCTTTGGTAGTGTGTCTGGAAATGGAAAAGGGGGGAGAGCAGGAGGCAGAGGAAGTGAAGGAGGAGTGCAAAGGGCAAAGTAGATGGGGTTGTGCCCTTGTGCCTGGGAGCCGATTCTGAAGCTAAGTCCTTGTCGAAAGCTGGCTTCCACTTAGGTGGTAGGTTGTCGGCCACTCTGGGCTGTGGTTTAATAGTAATCTTTCCGGTCTGTGGACCGATATACAGTCTCTTTTCCCAGGCATCAATATCCGCTTGGAGGAGTTCAAGGATTGGTTGCTCTGATTTGTTGGGACTTTCAGAGCCTGTGGTTCAACATCAAAAGGGTGGTCCATGGAAGTGACACCTTTGAAGTTGGCCTCTTCGGTGTCAAGACAGGTCTCAGATACTGAGATTTCAGTGCAGAAGGTGGTGTTGGCTCTGAGAAGGCCTTTGGCACCAGCGGCATCTTAGGGCCTGTTGGCTTTTTCAATGCCAACATGAGCTTCAGCGTCAATCAAGCAAAAATTGTAGTCCTGCCAGCAGATATGGAATGTTTTTGCACACTTGGATACAGGGGGTGCAAGGTCCATGGGCATCTTGTGTGACTGACCTGTGACAAAGGTGCCCGTCTGGGGCATTTGGTGGCCCAGACTGCTGGCCTTACTTAGAAGGGCTAGTGGCCTGAACCTCTCAGGGTGGTGCTCTATCTGGCTTAGCGGGATTTGGTGGGCTTGATGCAAGGGTCTGCCATACTCATGGCTCTTGGCATTGTCCTTTTGTGTAGTTCCGTTTCCTCAACGTTGAGGTGGGATCATTCCTGCTCTTCATCTCAACTGGAGGAGAAAACCGCCTCCGGTAACAGTTGGTGTGCCGGAATATCCAAAGGCCCAGCTTCCTCGATGTCCTCAGCACCGGGAATGTTTTCACCGAAGATATCCTGAGTGTCCTCTGTAGAGTGTCTGCACATCCTATGATGTGCCCAGTGTCTCCTTTTGCTGACGAAGAGTCTTTTTGGTCCTGTATGCCAGGCATGTCTCATACTCGTTGTAGTATCCTTGAGAGAACAAACACAAATTACAAACCTGGTGGTGGTCAGACCACAGATATTTTGTGTGTCATGGAGCTCCCAGTAGTGAATTGGCGGTAATATGTTGTTTTCTGCTCTAATCAGTGTCGAAAGAAGACAGGAAACGGAGTGCAAGGAGCATCAAAGTGCACCTCGATCTTGGAGCTCTGGTGAGAACACCAGAAACCCAATGGCAGAAAAAAAAAATCTAAAATATAGTAGGTGCCATTAAGCAATGTAGACATAAGGAAGCGTCACAATATACCTTGTGACTCGAGAGAATTCTTCAAAGAAAACCAAGTTGCAAACGTCCCAGCTCAATACTAGAAGGTAGGAATATGCAGAGCATAAGTGTCTACAGTAATACATGCTACGAACAGTTTTCCAATTCCACAAGTCTGTTTTCTCCTAGAAATAGGATATCTTTAGGACATGGAGGGCTCTGTAAAACATTAGTGCATATCACACTTATAAATTTACCATAAACCCCTGGTAATACCCAATGTATACTGCACACTCATTTTTCTGTATGTTGTGCTGCTTTCAATACTTACTCTGACATTTTCTAAGGTTGATCAGACCATGGTCTCTGATAATCCTATACAATAAAAAAACACACGGGCACAGTTAATTCAGAGAACCTATATTGTCGAAGACAGTATGCATTCAATCATATGAATGTTTTGATGCTTCAGAAACTAAAAAACACATGAATTTAGGAGCCCTGTACAGCATTCTCCACAGCATATTGATAATGTATATAAAATCATAGACAAACTCATCTTACATTCCCATTTGATTATTTTTAACTCGCTACACTTTTACATGCAAGGGCTCCTGATTTCATAAAAAGTAAATGCAGTTTGGTAAATTAATTTTGTTCCGCTATGCACTTGCAAATAGAAGTACTTATTCAAGTCTATTTTTACCCTCTCTGGTTTATACAAGCAACCACAGCAAAAAACAAAAAAAGGAAAAAAGTATGGAACTTACACTGTTAATGCTTTGAGATAAAGATGGAAATTAGAGCGGTCCAATGATAAACACGTATTTAATTTCAATGTCATTTCTTTTTAAAAAAGGTTAACACTTAATCTGAAGCACACTATATTGAGCAAGATAAAGAATACACTAGCTGTAAATAAAATAATTTTAAAAGTTTGTTTTTAATAATCGAGGCAGTCGTGGCTAGTGAAATTTAGAAGCAGTAGACTGTAAAAAATCACTCTTCTTGCAAAAAAAGAGAGAGAGAGAAGTCAAAAAGGGTTTGAAAAATATAGTGCACAATGACTTATGTTACAGCAGTTTTTAATAATGAATTTGGCTGAAACTATGTTTAAAGGAGTACTCTGAATATTTCAATACAAGAGCGCTTTTGAAGTAGTAATTCTTATTATAGGCGTAGTATTTTGTACATATAGTTGAGTCTGATAAGAATCCAAGATTTTTGAACGTGCACCAGGGTAAAGCTAGAAACACACAGACAAATGGGTCTAGTATTCCTTTTTTCATATGCCCTCTGTGCACGGCAAGTGACCTGGCTGGTTTGCATGTCTGCACTGGGGTTGGAGGGCAAGACTGAATTGTGAGGCGAGGCTGAAGTGTGAGGGCCTATTGACATCGGAGGTAAATTGCTTTTGTGCCCAAATATTAGATTCATTAGCTATGTTAGGCACAGATTAAGAAGTAATTGAGTATTATGAGTTTCAAACATAATGTGTGACTAACAGAATTACATTTGAATGATTACTTTCTTCAATAACTCTGCTCCTTTTAGCTCAATTGATCAATAATTAATATTCCTTTATACTCTTTATACTTAGTCCTGTCTACCATCAGATGAATGAAAGCATAGCTTTCTGTGCCAAATAACATTTAGATGATTTTTCGTTTTAGTCTCACAAAACCACTCAGTCATGCCTTCCATTGGAAAGGGGAAACAAACTGAATGTAAATTGTACATCACAAGCAAGCAACTCCCTGTGTGAAAGTCCAAGCTAGTTTATGTTGCCGGCAAGCTTAAGTTATAAGATCAGGCTAGTGTAAGAGGGAAAAATAAGAATGTGACATGGTTTCTTCTGTAAAACTAGTGTTCGAGAGCCATCCTGGTGTGTGTGGCCAGTCCAATGCCACCATACAAGAGTTCATTTCAACAGGGAATATGAATGGGATTTTAAGGAACCAACTGAACGCCTCTGAGCTGTATTGCATAATATGCTATCTTATTTAGGACACACAGGCTGAAAGGCATTAGTAAAGAGGTCTTGCCACTACCTATCTTTAACCTACTACAGTTCATACTCACGTAACAGCAGAGATGCTTCACCCTCATACTATACAGGTGTAAACAAATTAGTATGATGTAGCTACCAACCACTAAAGTAGACCTCACTCCTCACAAGCTGCCAATACTAAAACTAGGAGAGATAATTTAAGTTGGTCAGCAGTTGTCACATTTTAAAGTGTTTATTACTACCTTATGATTAATTGGACTAGTTTTGAATGCATTTCACTTCTATTTTTTCCAAAGGTGACAAGTAATGCTCGGGCCTTTCTCTACAAAACAATAAGTAGCACAAATTGAGTCTTTTGTTTAGGATTTCACAATGTATTTCAAAGCGCAATGAAGTGCAAATAATGAGCACGTTACAATGTGTTTTAATACGTTTCCCTGTTGTGACCTCAAATTGTTAGAATTGTTTACATTATTTCCCTAGTGATATTTTATGTGTAAAGGCAAAAAAAAAATGTGTAACTCTCCATGAGAGTTCTCAAAACAGACACCAGACACAAACAAATAAATGTAAAGTGAAACTAACACTGAAACAAGCTTTTCTGCATAAGTATGCACATTCAAATTTGCAGGTAGCTTGGATTTGAAATAAATCATTCCAGTTGTGCGCACGGTGCTCATTGTGAGAGTCCTTCCTGAATTTACTCTCCATTTGTCTTCTCACTAGCACAGACAAGAAGGAAATGCAAATCATTCCATAAAAAATGCAAACTAGTCCTCCGAAATACATGTGTCTGCATGTTGCATTCTGCCACTACAGCGGGACTAGTGTTGTAAACAAATAGGTGTTCATGAGAGATGTACAATGGGAACAAATGAACTCTCTTCTGCAACTAATTTATTACTTCCACTCAAATGCTTGTCAGGAATGTGGATGGTAGATAGCTCTGGATGGCTCCACAACCTTACATGCTCTGCTGTGTGAGGAGGAAGGGGCAAGCTGAATGTAGACACATGGCCAATCAATATGTGGCTTCAAAATAAAGCTGCAGATTGATTGACAAGTGTTCCTGCTCCTGTGCTACCCATCAGCCCCGCACTGGGATTGCTTCTCACCATTCCAACAAACCCGTTAATTACACTAAACATCACAAGAGTGGTGTCAGGACAGACTGGTCTCTGTTAGTGCTGCATTGCCTTGGACAGATGAGCTGTGTATATGTATATGTACCCGTGGCTCTCAGACTCACAGTGTAGGTTCAGAAGCCTAAAGTATACTTGTTAGGCTAAGGGATCGGTGAGCCAGACGTGCATGTTGCTTACGTCAGCTCTGCCAAACATTACAGACCTATGGCCCTTATGGATGATCCGCCATTGAATCTAGGAAGCATTAACACATATCCAGAGTCACATTTATTTGTAAATCATTACTATGCATCCTTGCTTCCGAGAATACTAAGGAAAGGCTGCACCTTTCCATAGCTAATAGTGAAACCTCTCACGACAAGCCTGATAATAAAACTTCAAGAAATTAACAAAATGGGACAAACAGACTGCAGACTAGCTAGAAAGTGTAGAACAGCGGAAAACAGATCCTGTTTTTCACCATCTCTGCAACTTAATTACTCCTCCCCACCACTGTGTAGTGCGTAAAAGTGAATGGGTGCACTGTATTTCTCTCAAACAATTCAGTATTAAATAAAAACCTTAACAATTGCACAAATCAACTGATACATACTTTTTTCTTCTTTGTCTTTCTTTTAACCGTGAATGATAAATATCTACAACTGCAATCTTCAAGGCTGCAAAGAAAGAAAAGGTCTTTAAATAACAATATCTGCTCTAGAAGGGATGAACGTTAGTGTCAATGATCATGTTACTACAAGGAAAACATAAAAAATCAAAAAACAAATATAAAGTTACCGTTCTACTACATGAAAGGGGAGGAGATTGTATATCTAGACATGCCATTAGCATATGGAAGAGTTAAAGTCATTGTTACAAGTGATTCTGTTACTACATGGAAAGACAAAGCTATTATTGCTAGTGTTCCCATTTGTACAACTAGCAATCTGAAGCTAATTCTTAAAGAGGAAAAACAGTGCATATGTTTTTGATGTAAGTCCCATACCCATTGTCTAGGTTCTGGTATGCTGCTTGTTTCCTTCTCATTTCTTTGCCTACATATTTGATTATTTCTTGAAACCTCAATTAAGAAGTAACCATAGATATTTGTTTCAAATGCCTACACCAGTGGTTCCCAACCTTTTGACTTCTGTGGACCCCCACTTTATCATTACTGGAACTCAGGGACCCCCACTGAATCATTATTGGAAACCAGGGATCCCCCACTGAGTCATTACTGAAAGCTGGGGGCCTAATCTGTTAATATTATTTCATTTTCTAAGCAAATGCGGACCCCCTGAGGAGGCTTGGCAGACCCCCCCCAGAGGTCCCAGGACCACAGGTTGGGAACCACTGGAAACAAGGAGGTCAAAGTAAGAATACAATAATAGTCAGAACAGCACAAAGGAAAGGGCTACTTTAGACTGATTCACACTGAACAGCAGATCAGGTCCCTTCTCTGTTAGATTTCATAAGAGCAATCAATCAATCAATCAATCAATGCTCACTTCACACATACCTACCAAAGTTTTTGGTATTGGGATTTTTTTTTTTAATGCACTTGGAAAATATGATGGGATTGGGCTAGTGATGTTAATTCTGTGATTTAAAGAAAATGCTTCTATTTTTATACTATGTGGTGACATCCCAGCATATTACTTTGCTCCATTTCACCAGGTCAAGCACAGCTGCGGTCCCTAAGAGGTACCTTCATTCATGAAGGTGAAAGCTCAAGGGTGGATGGAAATTAAAGACAAGCACTAGCTGATCCATATGGGATTACTCTTTAGTAGGGATTGGTGGATAAGTATATAGGTTTTCATGTGGGCTGCCAATAGTGAGTTTCAGAGGTATTTGAACTCTGATTATTCTCGCTCCGGAGTTAGAGTTAGGGTCCTTGGGAAATGTTTCTTAGGGTGAACGTGCCCTTGATACCAAGCCCATGGTTAGGTTTGATAAATGAAACACAAAAGGGTTAAAAGCCTCCAATATGAGAGTTAAATGTGTTATTTATGGGCAGGTAGAGATATTATTGCACTACAGAAAATACATCTGTGAACCCAGGAAGAGTAAAAATCCTAAACATAAAACCTGTCCAGTGGCCTTTTGCACCTCTGCCGACACAAAACATAATTGAGTGACCCTTTTCTTCCACAGATCCCTACATTTAATGCCTCTAGCCCACATAAGAGACAAAGAGGGTGGATATGTCATGGTCTCTGGCTGGCTCCAGAACAGGCGAATTACTGTAGCTATGGTGCACGCCCCCAATGTGGAACAGGACATCTTCCCGATAACCTTTCCTAATACCATAAAGGGCTTCACAGACGGGGACATAGTATTTATTGGCGATTTCAATTTGGTTTGGGATGCAGGCGTTGACACGTATGGGACTTTTACTCCCCATTTAGGTGTCTTTTTCAAAAACCTTGAAATCTACTTTCAATTCTACTATGAAAGAAATGGGACAATGCAATCCCTGGAGGGCAGTGAACAAAAATCTGAGAGATTATACCTTCTTTTCCCACGTATTGCGCACCTGGTTAACACTATTTTGCTGCTAACTGTAGAAGCCATAATAAACCTTATAGTAATCTCTAAAAACATGCTAATGCAGACAGCTGCAGCTCCGATCAGGCCAACTCAAGCACCAGGGTAGATCTAGTGCCAACCATGCCGATGAAGGCAGTTCAAGTCTAAACAAGTCAACGCCGTCACCACAGCAGACCCAGCCCCAACTAGGCAGATGCAGGCCCAATCAGCTACTACTGGCACAAATACCTGAAGTGGATGCTGCCGGGACTCTCTGCAGCATGGGTTTCACATAAGTCGCTCACAGGTAGTCAGTATTCTCTGGATATCTGTAAGTTCCTGAAATCCTCTGGGCTTCTCCTACTTGACGGTCTTTCATCCTGACGCAGCCAATCAGACTGCTTCCACCTCTCAGCAACCATGCTTCTAGGGACTTAAGCAGACTATTTTGGCTTCCCCCGCAGAAAGTGCAGGCTTCAGAAGATGTCTGGGAGGCTGGCTGGGGCACAGACACTAGCTCTAGTCACAAAGCAGCCCTTTGTGATGAAGTATTTCGAACTGGAGTAAAGTGAAGTGGTTTAGATCCCACTTTTATTCACATTTTCTAGATATGAGATGAGGATCCATTGTCTCAGCTTTCAAAACCAGTCTAGTTTAGGATATCCTTCTTAGGATGCACAGTCTTTCTGTAGAGTGATTCTTTTTACAGCAGATAGCACTGTGGTGGTCTTCAAACTACAGCAACCCACAACACAGGCACAATGAAGCTTTAGCTCCTCTGAAATAG
This sequence comes from Pleurodeles waltl, assembly GCF_031143425.1. NCBI lineage: Eukaryota > Metazoa > Chordata > Amphibia > Caudata > Salamandridae > Pleurodeles > Pleurodeles waltl. Next base: position 12,464,760 of record NC_090441.1, on the reverse strand, counting down.
CAATCAGGGATAGATGAAAGAGGAGGCCGACCCAGAAATTTCTTCATCTAGCACAACAGAAAGCTAGATCCACCAGTGACCCCTACCATGAAGTTAATGAGAGTGCTCTGGGAACACCTATCAGCAGCCCCTTGCTGACAAAAGTCCTCATTCCTCTCTCTACCCTCCTCACATCAGTGTCTGTATCACCAACCTGCAGCCAAAGGAATGATAGCAATATCCTTATACTGTTTGGGGAAGATGTTTTCATCCTTCATCTTTTGTCATGTCAGGTCAGTGCCATCCACAATGGATCTTGCTGGCTTCAGTTCTCAGGCTTACTCACACAAACACACAGGACCCTATTATTGCATATGTCCTACTGACTCAACATATACAAAGCATGCTGACACAATATTCTGGGCACACACAACTCCAGAACTTTACATAAGAGGGGCTCGCAGGCCACCCTCTCGATAACAGATAAAAGGTCTGGTCATACTAGCCAAAAACACAGTTTATTGCTATCACTTCGTTATACCCAGGACACCTACAGTAGTCCTGTAGCCACTATGAGAGCACACTTTCTGCACTCCTGCAAGTCAAAAGACATGTCCAGGACCTCATGTGACATATGTCTCTTTAAACATGCTTAGATTGGCGTGACACTAAGGCCAATATAAAAAGTCATAATACCAGTTATACCTGCAGTTGGGAACTGGGCAGGGGAAAACGTCTATAAACCATGCAGGGGACATTCACGTCCCACCATTATTGCACTGCCAACCGCTTTATTTCTCTCTGAACTACAGTGACATGAACACATTTTTAAAGATTTTTATACAACCCTTTACAAACGCCAGTTGATTCTTTTGGACTAATCAGGCATGAAACCTGTCAACCGTTGCTCTGTAGTGTTACAAATTCACTACACAGACTCACATTTGGAGAAGGTCTGAGCATTCTCTCTGGTGACTTCCCTATTTTGTTTTTAATCTTGCCATAAGTACCAATGGTCACAGTAAAATTACAACACCAGAACCTATAGCCAATTTAAAAACCACACCTTTACCAGTATTTCACTACACTATACACTGGGACACATCCTGCACTTCGTTTTCTTTGGCACTCATCAAAAAGATCTCGGGCAAAGAGCCCTCTTGCGGGGCCCATCAGGCATTGCAGCGCCAGCCAAAGAGAAGGGTGCCCGATGATAAAGCATGCCACCTAATGGTGAATGAGGACACTAGCTCCTCACAAACAAATGCTTCAGGTGACTACCTCTCCTCTCCGACTTGGTATTGGGGATTTCTTACTATGGAACAATGTACTCATATGCTTTTGAATGTTTAGCCTTGGGAGACTGTACACTAGACTGATATAATCTCCCAGTCCCCCTTTTGCTCAACTTGGAACAATACCATGGAGCTCCCAGTGAAGGAACCTGCTTAAATATGAAAGGGCCAAGTGGCATTTTAAAGGAATCTCTAACTCGGACGTCCTGTGCCTGGCCATCAACTGACAGAAGTGGCAAGTTTTGGGTCACTATGATCCCCTGACTGCTTTCACTGGCAACAGGAAACTGACAGTGACAGCTGCAGTTCAGGTGGCCCACGCGGTGGTCATGCGAGGCCCTCACCAAGGCAGCAATGGTTGCCTAGAGCCAGAGAGAGATTAGTCAGCCCGGAAGGCAGTGCTAGCAGAATGTATCTTCTAGTGGGGAAAACAGTGCAAACCTGTCCAAGAGGAGGCTGCAATACCAGAGTCAAGCAGGCAAAAGAGCTCTTGTTGGATGCTTTGGAGCACAAAGAAGCTTATCACCAAAACTATAGAAGACTGGGACACAGACTATGCTGAACTACAAGTTTAATGCACACAAACTGTTCCAAAACAAACACCCCTCATAGCAAACCATCTGCCTGGAATTAGGTTATCTTTCAAACATCACATATGGCTAGGTTTGCAAATCATTTTTAAGTGAAATTAATACTCATGCTACTATCCTGTTTTAAGTAACTATGGTCCCAAACAATTAAAACTCTTGATTTGAAGTATCTTTGTGTTAAACAATAAATACAAACACAATAAAATTCAAACAGTCACAAGGAAAAAATCATTTTAAACAGGTACAAAGCAGGGAAACGAGGACAGAACGAAGCACAGGAAACATGAAAAGTAATACGAATTTGAACACGGTGTTTAAAAGCATTACTACAGTTTGGTTATCCAATAAACTAAAAATGTATAAGTTTGTCTAATCTTAGCCCTTAAAGAACACAAGGAAAGCATCTCAGTATTAGAAGATGACAATGGCGAAACAAAGTTTGATGTCATGTTACTTTAATACCTAAACTCATACAAATTTTCCTATAAAAGGAAACACCACATGTCAAATTGACAAGTCTCTGGAAAAACAGTGAACAAAAAAAGCTATACGCATTTTGCCCCTCTCCCTTTTCCTGATGGTGTGCTCAAATCTACAGCAATAGACCAAAGACTCGTGGTATACTTATGAAAATGCAGCATTAAAGGACCAACAAAAGAAGTATGGGCAGAGCCTGGATCTATTACGAAGACAAGTTATTAAATGCTTAAGGATCACTTCCAAAGATTCTGGCTCAAGCAGAACAAGTGAAAAGCTAAACTCTTAATTTAACACAACTATCCTAATTAGGTAGAACCAACATACCCTTTATTTACAGGGCAATGCAAACTATCCCATTTCCCATGAATGTGGGAAAGGGATCTTTCTCAAAGTCAAACTGGAGGACTTGGCCTCAGCAATGGCAGAAGCATCTGTTTTATATGTTCTGTTAGGTAAGCAATTTAGCAATTAGATGACTAATTATATGCTACCTTGTTCACGTTCATAGATAAAAATTCAATCTTCCCAGATGCACATTTTGATTGTTTCACTGTTGAGAAGGTAGATTCAAGGGTCAACCTATAGATCATTTTCACTCAGGCAGCTGGGCCTAAGACTAGGGGCAGGCAGAATGTTTCATTCCGTATGCGGAACTGGCAGGACTTGGCGTCTCCGCATTACTCTGGTAATGCGGGGTTCCAGACAAATTCCACCAGTCATTGTGGGGCAGATTTGTTTCCCACGAGGCTCCAGAAATGAGAGCGCAAGTGAGATTTGGCGCTCCCTTGCACCATTTTCCAATGGGGGGCAGTTGGGGTGAGAGGACTGTTTCATGAGTAGATTTGCTGCTGCTCGAGTAGATTTTCTACTTGAGCGGCATCTTAATTTACTCAAATGGTTGCGTGCTCTTGAGCACCGCGTGATGGCGTTCATGCTAAACTGCAGCACGAGCAGCGGAACATGCATATTTCCACCCATTGAGAGGACCTCACAGAATCTCACTCAGTTTTTATGTAACTCCGCTGAATCCAGAGGAGTGAAACTCCGTGAGTTCCACCCACCCCTACCTAAGACCACCTCAGAAGTCAGCCGAGTAGATATCAAAGACATGATCTTTTTGCAAAGATGCAGCTCCTTCAAAAGCCAAACCAACTGACAGAGGATTTAGCTTAACTATGAGATTACTCAACTCATCATACACAAAGATAGGAAGATTGACAATCTTTCGAGAAACTGGCTGCATATTCTACCAGATACATAGCTAATACAAACTAGCTAGAATTGTACTCAAGCCCAATGTAAATGTTTCTACCAAAGTCCCCTTCACTTTTATAAACCAGGAACTATGCTAATCAGGGAAGAGATAAAGGACTGTTAGCAGAAAACGCTCTGAACGTTTCCTTCCTACATTAAAACATTTTTTAAAGCAATATTTCCTTTGTGAGAAATGAAAAACAAAGACTGTCAAGATCAACAGGTCTGGCGGAGCGACAGAAGTGCCTCTTCAGTCACTGGTGAGTTTAAGCACTCAATAAGTTATCTTTAGTGCACTCTTTAATTCTTTTTTGCATTCATGAGTCTATCCATTCACCCGCTGACTCATTCTTGCATTCAGCCAGCTAACCATCCACAATAAAACAAACTCAAAAAGCATATGCAAGTAAATTAAAAGATTAAAAGCTAAATAAAGAAAACATGCTTGCCATAATATCATATGCAGGTGAGGGCGTTCATCTTGCAATGACATTGTACACAGTATATCATAGTCTTAAAGTTACAGCTGGCCAGGGCTCAGGATGACTGATTTTATGAGGCTCAAATTTGGATCCTTGTTGAATGACTAGCTATAGCCAGGTTTTCTTAAATGTGTCAGACTGATCCTGGCGGGAGAAAGCCCGCATTGAGTCAACCCTTTCAGGCTAGCTGGCGGTAACAATTGATGGATACTGTCAGCAAGACATGAGCCTAGTAGAGTCATGCTCTATAGAGCCCCAGAGACATCACAGAGGTGGCAGTCCCCTTGAGTCACCGCTCTGATTGCAAGATGGAGGTAGACTGATGATCCTCTTGAAAGGTGCTACCCAGCACATGCAGAAAAGCAAGCAGTGGAGTGCTGTTGACTGCCAAAATCGCTGTGGACAGCAACAATGCAGAGGAAGCAGACAGAAGTAGAATGAGCCTGAGGGGCCTTTTTGCCTGGGAGTCTGCTGCTCAATTACTGGGGCCTATTTTCCACCATAATATCGCTCCTGCTTGCTGCCCTTCTAATATACCACCTAGAACTTTAGAGCACAACCTCAAAAACAATGACAAATGGTATTATTATCAATAGTGTATCATTGTTGCAACAATGAAAGACAAAGCAAGGCTGAGCTAAGGGCTCTCGATGTTTGTACATGTAAGTATTTTTTAATGGAATTTGTTTATAGAACCTGACAGACATTTAAAATGTCAGTTCTACTTCACTGAGTCAAGCAAGGTTTACCACAATGAAAATCATCTACCCTCATGTTATGTCAAAGTGGGTAAACGCCATCAAAACCTGACTACCAAGGTAATTTGTGAGATTCCTTGTAATAAAATAAATGTCTAGAGGCTTCAAAACGGTGCAGTGACAATCCACCCTTAAAGTCCTACCGGCTTTAACATATGCTGTTAATAACAAATAAGTTAGGCGTACAGCCTTTCTAGAAACCTTTCTTAATAAACAGATCAGACCTACAGGAGGTGATATAACTTGTCCTAATCAACCATTGAGACCTACAGCTATTATTACTGGCTTTTCACAATAACCAGCTCAGGCCTACTGACTGTATACTAAGCATATGTTTCCCCCCAAGCTACCATCAAGTCTGGAGCATTAACAATACAAAATATGTTAAAAATACAGTTGGCAAAACAATGTAGAACCCCTCCTAAGAGGGCATATTAAGAATTATCACAGAACCCCCGTCTTTCACTGACCACTGGGTTTGTTAACCTGCTCCATGCGTCGGACTGCTGGGAGCCATCCGACGCTGCGGTGCTCATGAGCGTCTGACGGCTCCCAGTCATCCCACACAGGAAATCTCTCTGATACGGGCATCAGAGGGATTTCCTGCTGCAAAGAAAGCCTCAGGAGCTGGGGGAAGAGCTTCCCCAGCTCCCACAGCGGTTTCTTTGTTTTCAGCGAAATGACGATCAGCGTGCATGGTGCACTGACATCATATCACTAAAACAAAAGTGAAATGAGCTGACTGGCTTTCTCAGCCCCCCCGAGCACAGAGGCAGATGGGAAAGGTATCGCTGGAAAAGGGAGAACCCTTCCCTAGTGGATCCTGCAAGAGGGCGATCCCCAAGCAGCGATCCACCACTAGACACTAGGGAGAGGGTAGCAGCCTCTTGAGCAAGGGCTTTTGCTCCCCCTTTGGTTTTTTGGGGGGGGGAAAAACAGTCTTTCTGACCCCCTGGTGGTCAGATGGGAGCAACAGGCAGGCAGAAAGCCACTAGGCATGAGGGACTATTGCTTTTGTTAGTGTAGGGATGGGGCCAGCACAGAATGGGTATGGCAATGCCAATCCCCCAACATATGGGCACAGTCTTTCTGCTCCCCCTTCCCCCAAGCGGGGGGGGGGTTTAGATGGGGATTATTACTCCCGATCTGACCCCCCAGGGGAGGCAGAGATCCCACTAGACACCAGGGAAGAAATATATATATTTTTTTTTTTTAAAGGTGGAGGCATGGTCAAGCCTCCACCCCAAATAAGTGGGGAAAACGTTTTTCTGCCACCCTTGGGTAATTAACCCCAATCTGCTCCCTGGAGGCAGACAGCCCACTAGATGCCAGGGAATAAAAAAAATAAAAAAATAGAGGGGTGGGTCTGCCCACCACCATGGGCAGGGTTATGCCCCCACCCCAACTGAAGGGGTCAATAGTCTTTCTGCTCCCCCTGCGGACTAAAGCATCTCATCCTAATGGCAAGCAAGAGGACATTTGACTCTTTTGGGTGTTGATTTAACACATGGGCCAAGAGAGCTTTGCTAACTCTCAATATCGTCCCACTTACAATGGTGAACGGCTGCACTTTTTGGGCTTGGGTAGGCTTCCACTTGGAAAAACCTACCATACTCAGACACTTCTGAAAACTAGACATCTGGGGTGGCCACAGATGGTTCACTACACATGCACCCTACACTATTTTCTTACCCACAATGCCTTGCAAACCTACAACTTTGCCTGAAGTCATGCATTTTCCCTACACTTCTATAATGGAAACTTCAGAATCCACAGGAATTCACAAAATTCCTACCACCCTGCATTGTCCCACCTGTGCTCATAAAAACTCTGCCCCACTTTTGTGGCTGAGCCTAGCACAGGTGACAGGAACAGATCCAATTGAGGTCAATAGGAGTCTACATGCAAGGGCTCCCATTGTCCTTGGTAACAGGTAAAAAGGGCTGTTCACACTTCAGACTCTTTTAAACACAAAACGGGTATGCTGCCTCTACTGTGTTTGGTCCTCTTAACTCCTGGCAAGGGCACTAGACCTCTACCACTAACGCTGTAGCACTTGGTGTGTCCCTCTGAATCTAACATGCCTAGGTCATGGTGCACATGCAGTGTTTGCTCATGACCAAAAATGAATAACAGTGATCCAGCTATTCAAGCAGCAGGGTGCACATCTGTCACCATGCAGGAGGCTTTTACATCCCAATTATATCTACAGACTAACAGTGTAACAACAATCCATCCTTAAAGACCTACAGTAGTGAGCATAAAAAAGCAATCAGGTATACAGTCATAAAAACAATGTACAACCGCTGCAAAGAGGGCCTATAATTAATTATCACAGGGAAAAACGTCAATTGCCAGGGTGTGTAAAAGGGGATAACAAATACCAAAAGCCCTTGATTGTTATGGTAATCTGTGAGATTCCAGGCAACAAATACCCATCTACAGACTTAAACACAGTTGCAATAAACAATCCACCCTTAAATGCCTACTGGCTTTAACATATGTTTTTCACAATAAATGTCAGGCCTACTACCTTTATTGTAACTTTTATAATGAAGAGAGAAGGCCTACAGCCTTGATCACTAGTTTGCCACCTTAACCAACCAAGCCTTTCAGTCCTGAGGATATGTTTTCCCACAAACCAAAAAGTACAATACAAGCACTCTTTCTCTCAATAAAAAGTACTCATCTTCTGCTCCACTACATGCTACTCAGGGCAATCAAAGAACCTCTATTAGTATTGCTTGTTAAAGATCTTTTTCTGTTGCTCGCATAAGGTACAGCGGCAGTTGCACTTTCAAACCAGGCCTAACTAGAAATTAGAATCATTACAAATCAAGACTTCAATAAGTGTAACTCCATAAAATGTGTCAGCCAAAGACAAACGCAATTAACTGGCATTAAGATCATCCAATTGAGGTACTAAAATTAGTAAAACAGAAATGTTAAAATATATATATATATATACATACATGTTGCTTTTATTCATTCCAGGCTGGCTTGGATGGTATTTTACCGGTCCAAAGCTGTAATACTGTGCCTGGAGTGGTAAATGGCTTTTGTCATTTTACAGCTTGGCAAGGTTGTCATTGTGTCAAACCTGTGCTAAAAGACTTTGCAGTACAAATGGCAAAAGACTGTCACTATCTAGCTCGGCGTGGATAGCACTGTGCTGATCATATGCTTAAAAACTTAGTTAGATAAACAGACACTGGAGGTGAGCAAATCTAGAGTGTGGCTGGTGTTGCAGGGGGCTCTTTACTGGAGCTGCTCTCCACCTAAACTTGGGAACTACCCAGAGTTCTCTTTTCCTTTTTGCATAATTTATGTGCCACTCTAAGCCTGAAAGGGATTTGTTTTGACTTCTACTGGATGCTCCCTTGTGTCTGGACAAAGCTAAACCTCTCTGATGAGCTCTAATGAGAGTGAAACACATGTCAGGGGTTGCTTTTATTCATTCCAGGTTGGCTCGGATGATATTTTTTCCAGTCAAAGCTGTAATACTGTGCCTGGAGTGGTAAATGGCTTTTGTCATTTTACATCTCAGCAAGGTTGAGATTGTGTCAAACCTATGCTTAGACTTTGCTGTACACCTGTCACAAACAGACACACAAAATACACCCTCAGCGGCACAGGGGCGGCCGGGTGCAGTGTGTGAAGTAGGTGTTTTAGGTAGAAATCAATGGAGAGACCTGGAGGTCACTCTGGCGATGCAGGCAAGGCAAAGGGAGGCTTCTCGGGTGAGCCCCCACCTGGGCAAAGATTAGGGCCACCTGCTGGTCACTCCTGCACTGGTAGTTGGTTTCTCTCGGGCCTGGGGGCTGCGGGTGCAGTGCTTCTTCCAGGCGTCGGCTTCCTTTGTTACCGGGCAGTTGTGGTCAGGGGGAGCCTCTGGATCCTCTCTGCAGGCATCGCTGTGGGGGTGCAGGGAGGTCATCTCAGGGTGTCCACATCATTAGAGTCGCCTGGGGGTCCTCTCTGCAGTGTTGGTTCTTCTGGACACGAGCCAGGGGCGTCGGGTGCAGTGTGTTGGGGACTCTAACCCTGAAAGGGATTTGTTTTGACTTCTACAGGATGCTCCCTTGTGTCTGGACAAAGCTAAACCTCTCTGATGAGCTCTAATGAGAGTGAAACACGTGTCAGGGGTTGCTTTTATTCATTCCAGGTTGGCTTGGATGATATTTTACCAGTCCAAAGCTGTAATACTGTGCCTGGAGTGGTAAAATGGCTTTTGGCATTTTACAGCTCAGCAAGGTTGAGATTGTGCCAAACCTATGCTTAAAGACTTTGCTGTACAAATAGCAAAAGACTTTGGGGGTCATACTGACTTTGGCGGGCGGCGGAGGCCGCCCGCCAAAGTTCCGCCGTCAGAATACCGCTGCGCGGTCAAAAGACCGCCGCGGTAATTCTGAGTTTCCCGCTGGGCGGGCGGGCGACCGCCAGAAGGCCGCCCGCCCGCCCAGCGGGAAACCCCCTTCCACGAGGATGCCGGCTCCGAATGGAGCCGGTGGAGTGGAAAGGGTGCGACGGGTGCAGTTGCACCCGTCGCGATTTTCAGTGTCTGCTATGCAGACACTGAAAATCTTGGTGGGGCCCTGTTAGGGGGCCCCACGACACCCGTTACCGCCAGCCAGGTTCTGGCGGTCAAAACCGCCAGAACCAGGCTGGCGGTAAGGGGGTCGGAATCCCCATGGCGGCACTTCCTGCAGCACCGCCATGGAGGATTCCTCAGGCCAGGGGAAAACCGGCGGGAAACCGCCGGTTTCCCTTTTCTGACCGCGGCTTTACCGCCGCGGTCAGAATTGGCCTGGATGCACCGCCAGCCTGTTGGCGGTGCATCCGCGGTCCCCGGCCCTGGCGGTCCATGACCGCCAGGGTCGGAATGACCCCCTTTGTCACTATCTGGCTCGACGTGGATAGCACTGTGCTGATCCTATGCTTAAAAACTTTGCTAGATAAACAGACATTTGAGGTGAGCAAATCTAGAGTGTCGCTGGTGTTGCAGGAGGGCTCTTTACTAGAGCTGCTCTCCACCTAAACTTGGGAACTACCCAGAGTTCTCTCTTCCTTTTTGCATACATATATATATATATATATATATATATATATATATATATATATATATATATATATATGGAAAATGTCACTTACCCAGTGTACATCTGTTCGTGGCATTAGTCGCTGCAGATTCACATGCTGTGCACATCCCGCCATCTGGTGTTGGGCTCGGAGTGTTACAAGTTGTTTTTCTTCGAAGAAGTATTTTCGAGTCACGAGATCAAGGGACTCCTCCCATTTCGGCTCCATTGCGCATGGGCGTCGACTCCATCTTAGATTGTTTTCCCCCGCAGAGGGTGAGGTAGGAGTTGTATATGCTAGTAATAGTGCCATGCAATGGAGTGAATACGTATGTACATAATGTAGTTTAAAGTAATATTGAAAATGTCACTTACCCAGTGTACATCTGTTCGTGGCATCAGTCGCTGAGATTCACATGGTATGCATGAGCTCGCCATCTGGTGTTGGGTCGGAGTGTTACAAGTTGTTTTTCTTCGAAGAAGTGTTTTCGAGTCACGGGACCGAGTGACTCCTCCTTCTGTGCTCATTGCGCATGGGCGTCGACTCCATCTTCGATTGTTTTCCCCGCAGAGGGTGAGGTAGGAGTTGTACTATAGTAATAGTGCCCGCGCAATGAAAAATGTAAGTATGTACCTATTAAAGGATTAAATAATATATATACAAATGTACAAAATTGAAGGTAACTTCTGAACTGCTACAGGCTTCCGGGGAGGTGGGTGGGTCCATGTGAATCTCAGCGACTGATGCCACGAACAGATGTACACTGGGTAAGTGACATTTTCAGTTCGATGGCATCTGTCGCTGTAGATACACATGGTATGCATAGACTAGTAAGCAGTTAGTTCCCCATAAGCGGTGGTTTAGCCTGTAGGAGTAGAAGTTGTCTGAAATAGAGTTCTTAATACAGCTTGACCTACTGTAGCTTGTTGTGCGGCTAGCACATCTATACAGTAGTGTTTGGTGAATGTGTGAGGCGTAGACCAAGTGGCTGCCTTACATATTTCCTGCATTGGGATGTTTCCTAAAAAGGCCATTGAAGCACCTTTTTTCCTTGTTGAATGTGCCCTGGGAGTAATGGGCAGTTGTCTTTTTGCTTTAAGGTAGCAGATTTGGATGCATTTAACTATCCATCTGGCTATACCTTGTTTTGATATTGGGTTACCTGCATGAGGTTTTTGGAATGCAATAAATAGCTGTTTAGTTTTTCTGATGTTTTTTGTTCTGTCAATGTAGTACATTAATGCTCTTTTGACATCTAATGTATGTAGTGCTCTTTCAGCCACAGAATCTGGCTGTGGGAAAAAAACTGGTAGTTCTACCGTTTGATTTAGATGGAATGGTGAAATAACTTTTGGTAAAAATTTTGGATTAGGTCGTAGGACGACCTTATTTCTATGTATTTGTATAAAAGGCTCTTGTGTTGTGAACGCTTGAATTTCACTTACTCTTCTTAGAGATGTAATGGCGATGAGAAAGGCAACTTTCCAGGTTAGGAATTGTATTCCGCAAGAGTGCATGGGTTCGAAAGGTGGGCCCATGAGTCTTGTTAGAACCACGTTTAGGTTCCATGAAGGAACAGGTGGTGTTCTTGGTGGTATAATTCTTTTAAGCCCTTCTATGAATGGTTTGATAACTGGTATCCTATACAAGGAAGTTGAATAGGTAGTTTGCAGGTATGCAGATATTGCTGCAAGGTGTATTTTAATAGAAGAGAAGGCTAGCTTTGCTTTTTGTAAATGGAGCAAGTAATTTACTATATGTTTTGGAGTTGCGTCTAGTGGTTGTATCTGATTATGATGGCAGTACCAAACAAATCTTTTCCACTTACTTGCGTAGCAGTGTCTAGTGGATGGCCTTCTGGCCTGCTTTATGACTTCCATACACTCTTGGCTAAGTTGTAAGTGTCCGAATTCTAGGATTTCAGGAGCCAGATTGCTAGATTCAGCGATGCTGGGTCCGGGTGTCTGATCTGTTGGTTGTGTTGCGTTAACAGATCTGGTTTGTTGGGCAGTTTGATGTGTGGTACTACAGACAGATCTAGCAGTGTTGTGTACCAGGGTTGTCTTGCCCACGTTGGTGCTATTAAAATGAGTTTGAGTTTGTTTTGACTCAATTTGTTTACTAGGTAAGGAAGGAGAGGGAGAGGAGGAAAAGCGTAAGCAAATATTCCTGACCAGTTCATCCATAGGGCATTGCCTTGGGATTGCTTGTGTGGGTATCTGGACGCGAAGTTTTGGCATTTTGCGTTCTCTTTTGTTGCAAATAAGTCTATTTGTGGTGTTCCCCAGAGTGTGAAGTAGGTGTTCAGAATCTGTGGGTGGATTTCCCATTCGTGGACTTGCTGGTGATCTCGAGAGAGATTGTCTGCCAGCTGATTCTGGATCCCCGGAATAAACTGTGCTATTAGACCAATTTGATGGTGGATTGCCCACTTCCATATTTTTTGAGCTAACAAGCTTAACTGCGTTGAATGTGTTCCTCCTTGTTTGTTTAGATAATACATCGTTGTCATGTTGTCTGTTTTGACAAGGATGTATTTGTGGGTTATGATTGGTTGGAAAGCTTTTAGTGCTTGAAAAACTGCTAATAATTCTAGATGATTTATATGCAGTTTTGTTTGATGTATGTTTCATTGTCCTCTTATGTTGTGTTGATTGAGATGTGCTCCCCACCCTGTCATGGAAGCATCTGTTGTTATTACGTACTGTGGCACTGGGTCTTGGAAAGGCCGCCCTATGTTTAAATTTATACTGTTCCACCATAGAAGCGAGAGGTAAGTTTGGCGGTCTAGCAACACCAGATCTAGAAGGTGACCCTGTGCTTGAGACCACTGTGAGGCTAGGCACTGTTGTAAGGGCCTCATGTGCAGTCTTGCGTTTGGGACAATGGCTATGCATGAGGACATCATGCCTAGGAGCTGTAGTATTGTTCTTGCTTGTATTGTTTGGTTTGGAGACATGTGTTGAATGACTCTGTTGAAATTGTGGATCCTTTGTGGAGTTGGCGTTGCTACTCCTTTTGTCGTGTCTATTATGGCTCCTAGATATTGCTGTACTTTGCTTGGCAGAATGTTTGATTTTGCAAAGTTGACGGTGAACCCTAGTTTGTAGAGGGTTTGTATGACTTGATTTGTGTGGTTTGAGCATTGTGTGAGCGAACTGGTTTTGATTAGCCAGTCGTCTAGATACGGGAACACATGTATTTGCTGCCTTCTGATGTGTGCAGCGACTACTGCTAGGCATTTTGTGAATACTCTTGGAGCGGTTGTTAAACCAAAAGGCAATACTTTGAATTGGTAATGTATTCCTTTGAATACAAACCTTAGATATTTCCTGTGTGATTGATGTATTGGTATATGGAAATATGCGTCTTTGAGGTCTAGGGTTGTCATGTAGTTGTGTTTTTTGAGCAATGGTAACACTTCTTGTAGTGTGACCATGTGAAAGTGGTCTGATTTGATGAATGTGTTTACTACTCTGAGGTCTAGAATTGGTCTCAGTGTTTCGTCCTTTTTTGGTATCAAGAAGTACAGTGAATAAACTCCTGTGTTTATTTGTGTGCTTGGTACTAATTCTATTGCATTTTTTTTGCAGTAGTGCTTGAACTTCTATCTCTAGAAGCTGTGAATGGTATTTTGATAAATTTTGTGATTTTGGTGGTATGTCTGGAGGGAATTGCAGGAATTCTATGCAATAACCATGTTGGATAATTGCTAGGACCCATGTGTCTGTAGTTATTTTGTCCCATGCTTCGTAATATTGACGTATCCTCCCCCCCACTGGTGTTGTGTGGGAGGGGTGAGTGACGTTTGAGTCACTGCTTGTTGGTAGTGGTTTTGGGGCTTTGAAATCTTCCTCTATTCCTAGGGAATTGCCCCCCTCTATACTGGCCCCGAAAACCTCCCCTGTACTGTCCCTGGTAGGTGGGCGGTGCGGACTGTGAGGTGCTAGCTTGTGTGGCCTGACCCCGAAACCCTCCTCTAAAAGGTGTTTTGCGGAAGGTGTTATAAGATCCTCTGCTCTGCGGGGAGTAGAGTGCGCCCATGGCCTTGGCAGTGTCAGTGTCCTTCTTGAGCTTTTCTATGGCTGTGTCGACCTCCGGACCGAACAGAAGTTTTTCGTTTACTGGCATGTTAAGCACTGCCTGCTGAATTTCTGGCTTGAATCCAGACGTTCTGAGCCATGCGTGCCTACGGATGGTAACCGAGGTATAAATGGTCCTTGCGGCCGTGTCTGCTGCATCCATGGAGGAGCGTATTTGATTGTTTGAAATGTTTTGACCCTCCTCAACAACCTGTTTTGCTCTTTTTTGCAGATCTTTTGGGAGATGTTCAATGAGATGCTGCATCTCATCCCAGTGGGCTCTGTCGTATCGCGCTAGCAGCGCTTGTGAATTTGCGATGCGCCACTGGTTTGCTGCTTGGACAGCAACCCTCTTCCCGGCTGCATCGAACTTCCTGCTTTCTTTATCTGGGGGAGGTGCATCCCCAGAAGTGTGTGAATTTGCCCGTTTTCTGGCAGCCCCTACCACCACAGAATCTGGTGGCAGCTGAGAGGTGATGAATACAGGGTCCGTAGGAGGCGCCTTATACTTTTTGTCCACCCTAGGCGTCACTGCCCTACTTTTAACTGGCTCCTTGAAAATGTCCTTTGCATGGCGTAGCATGCCTGGGAGCATCGGCAGGCTTTGGTAGGAGCTGTGGGTTGAAGAGAGGGTGTTAAATAAAAAATCATCCTCTACTTGTTCCGAGTGTAGTTCCACATTATGGAATAGTGCTGCTCTAGCCACCACTTGTGAGTAGGCTGTGCTGTCTTCCGGTGGTGATGGCCTAGTTGGGTATGTGTCTGGGCTGTTATCAGACACTGGTGCGTCGTACAAGTCCCACGCATCCTGATCTTGGTCATCGTGGCTCATGGCGGTGTGAGCTGGCGAATGTGACGGGGTGTAAGTTGGCGAAGCCGGAGTTACAGGTGGAGGCGAGGGAGGAGGTGTTACCTTTTGTGCTGTTTGTTGCTGAGGAGTAAACTGAAGCGTTCTCTTTCGTTTGACAGGTGGAAGGGTACTGATCTTCCCAGTCCCCTGCTGAATAAAGATACGCTTTTGCGTGTGATCCACGTCAGTGGATTGCAGTTCTTGTTCAAATCTATGTTTCTTCATTTGTGAAGACATAGAATGCTCTTCAGTATAGGAGCCTGAAACAGGGTCTGATGTCGCTTTCGGCTCCGAAAACCCTGTTGATTGTTTTTTCGGCTCCGAGGTAACCTTCCTCTTTTTCTGTGCCGAAAATTCTTGGCCTCTATGGTCTTCGGCGCCACTGTCTCGGCGTCGATCCGTGTCGACACCGAACTCTCGGTGTCGATGCTTCTGTTTAGCACTCTCTCGGTCCCGAGGAGGCTGCGTGCCGGTGTCTCGACCGAAGTCGGACGATCTCGACACTGAATGGGCCTTTTTCGGTGCCGATTGTTGGTCACCGAGAATTTGGGTGGAGCCATGGCCGGTTGGCAGTGGCGTCCCCTGGGCTTTTTTTCCTTTTTTAAGTTCTGATCTCGACGTCTTACTCACAGATTTTGTAGAGTCTAGCTCGTCGGAGTCTGAATCCTGGATGGAAAAGGATTCCTCCTGTTCCTCTTCTGTCTCGAACTGTCGACGCTCCTTTGGCGTGGACGCCATCTGCAGTCTTCTCGCTCGACGGTCGCGCAGAGTTTTTCGGGACCGGAACGCCCGACAGGCCTCACAGGATTCTTCGCTGTGCTCGGGTGACAGGCACAGGTTACAGACCGAGTGTAGGTCCGTATAAGGATATTTGTTGTGGCATTCGGGGCAGAATCGAAACGGGGTCCGTTCCATCGGAGTTGTTCTCCACGCGGTCGGGCCGACTAGGCCCCGACGGGGTGCCGAAATCTACCCCGAAGGGTACCCCGAAGGGTACCGAAGCGCTTCGATGTTCAACGCGTCGTCGTATGTGTCTATCTCGAACCGGATCGCAACGATACCGTCGAAAATCTTCCGTTTTCAGCTATCTTTCCGTTCCGAAACCCGGAGCGACAGGAACACGTCCGAACCCGATGGCGGAAAGAAAACAATCGAAGATGGAGTCGACGCCCATGCGCAATGAGCACAGAAGGAGGAGTCACTCGGTCCCGTGACTCGAAAACACTTCTTCGAAGAAAAACAACTTGTAACACTCCGACCCAACACCAGATGGCGAGCTCATGCATACCATGTGTATCTACAGCGACAGATGCCATCGAACATATATTTACAAATATACAGATGTTCAAGATCAACTTCTAAACTACAGGCTCCCGGGGAGGCGGGTGGGCGCATGTGAATCTGCAGCGACTAATGCCACGAACAGATGTACACTGGGTAAGTGACATTTTCCGTTCGGTGGCATGTGTAGCTGCAGATACACATGCTGTGCATAGACTAGTAAGCAGTTATCTCCCCAAAAGCGGTGGTTCAGCCTGTAGGAGTTAAAGTTGTCTGAAACAATGTTCGTAGTACTGCTTGGCCTACTGTGGCTTGCTGTGTTGTTAGCACGTCTACACAGTAGTGTTTGGTAAATGTGTGAGGCGTAGACCATGTAGCTGCCTTACATATTTCTGTCATTGGAATATTTCCTAGAAAGGCCATGGTAGCACCTTTCTTTCTAGTTGAATGTGCCTTTGGTGTAATAGGCAGTTCTCTTTTAGCTTTAAGATAACAGGTTTGAATGCACTTAACTATCCATCTAGCAATGCCTTGCTTAGAAATTGGATTTCCTGTATGAGGTTTTTGGAAAGCAATAAATAATTGTTTTGTTTTGCGAATTAGTTTTGTTCTGTCAATGTAGTACATTAACGCTCTTTTGATGTCCAATGTATGTAGTGCTCTTTCCGCTACAGAGTCTGGCTGTGGGAAGAACACTGGTAATTCTACTGTTTGATTTAAGTGGAACGGTGATATGACTTTTGGTAAAAATTTAGGATTTGTTCGTAGAACTACTTTATGCTTGTGTATCTGAATAAATGGTTCTTGTATGGTAAATGCTTGAATCTCACTTACTCTTCTTAAAGATGTGATGGCAATTAAAAATGCAACTTTCCATGTTAAGTATTGCATTTCACAAGAGTGCATGGGCTCAAAAGGTGGACCCATGAGTCGTGTTAAGACAATGTTGAGGTGCCATGAAGGAACTGGTGGTGTTCTTGGTGGTATAATTCTCTTTAGACCTTCCATAAATGCTTTTATGACTGGTATTCTAAATAGAGAAGTTGAGTGCGTAATTTGCAGGTAAGCTGAAATTGCTGTAAGATGTATTTTAATGGAAGAGAAAGCAAGCTTTGATTTTTGCAAATGTAGTAAGTATCCTTCGATGTCTTTGGCAGATGCGTGTAAGGGTTGAATTTGATTGTTGTGGCAGTAATATACAAATCTTTTCCACTTATTTGCATAGCAATGTCTAGTGGTAGGTTTCCTAGCTTGTTTTATGACCTCCATACATTCCTGTGTAAGGTCTAAATGTCCGAACTCTAGGACTTCAGGAGCCAGATTGCTAGATTCAGCGATGCTGGATTTGGGTGTCTGATCTGTTGTTTGTGTTGCGTTAACAGATCTGGTATGTTTGGTAGTTTGACATGAGGCACTACTGAGAGGTCTAGTAGTGTTGTGTACCAAGGTTGCCTTGCTCATGTTGGTGCTATTAGTATGAGTTTGAGTTTGTTTTGACTCAGCTTGTTTACTAGATATGGAAGGAGTGGGAGAGGGGGAAAAGCGTAAGCGAATATCCCTGACCAACTCATCCATAACGCATTGCCCTGAGACTGATCTTGTGGGTACCTGGATGCGAAGTTTTGGCATTTTGCGTTTTCCTTTGTTGCAAATAGATCTATTTGTGGTGTTCCCCAACTTTGGAAGTAAGTGTTCAGTATTTGGGGGTGAATCTCCCATTCGTGGATCTGTTGGTGATCCCGAGAGAGATTGTCTGCTAACTGATTCTGAATCCCTGGAATAAATTGTGCTATTAGGCGAATGTGGTTGTGAATCGCCCAATGCCATATTTTCTGTGCCAGGAGACACAACTGTGTTGAGTGTGTGCCTCCCTGTTTGTTTAGGTAATACATCGTTGTCATGTTGTCTGTTTTGACAAGAATGTGTTTGTGGCTTATTATGGGTTGAAATGCTTTCAGCGCTAGAAATACTGCCAATAGTTCTAAGTGATTTATGTGAAACTGTCTCTGCTGAGTGTCCCATTGTCCTTGGATGCTGTGTTGATTGAGGTGTGCTCCCCACCCTATCATGGAGGCATCTGTTGTTATTACATATTGAGGCACTGGGTCTTGGAAAGGCCGCCCCTGGTTTAAATTTATACTGTTCCACCATTGAAGCGAGGTGTATGTTTGGCGGTCTACCAACACCAGATCTAGAAGTTGACCCTGTGCCTGTGACCACTGTGATGCTAGGCACTGTTGTAAGGGCCGCATGTGCAACCTTGCGTTTGGGACAATGGCTATGCATGAGGACATCATGCCTAGGAGTTTCATTACCTTTTTGACTTGTATTTTTTGATTTGGATACATGGCCTGTATTACATTGTGAAATGCCTGAACCCTTTATGGGCTTGGCGTGGCAATCCCTTTTGCTGTGTTGATTGTCGCCCCTAAGTATTGCTGTGTTTGACACGGCAGAAGGTGTGACTTTGTGTAGTTGATTGAGAAACCTAGTTTGTGGAGTGTTTCTATGACATACTTTGTGTGTTGTGAACACCGTTCTAGCGTGTTTGTTTTGATTATCCAATCGTCTAGGTACGGGAACACATGTATTTGCTGCCTTCTGATATGTGCAGCTACGACTGCTAGGCATTTTGTAAAAACTCTTGGCGCAGTTGTTATTCCGAACGGCAACACCTTGAATTGGTAGTGTACCCCTTGGAATACAAACCTTAAGTACTTTCTGTGTGAAGGATGTATCGGTATATGGAAATATGCATCCTTTAGGTCTAGTGCTGTCATGTAGTCTTGTTGTTTGAGCAGTGGGATTACGTCTTGTAATGTCACCATGTGAAAGTGATCTGATTTGATGTAGGTATTTAATGTTCTGAGATCTAATATAGGTCTCAGACTCTTGTCTTTTTTGGGTATGAGAAAGTACAGAGAGTAAACTCCTGTTCCTTTCTGTTGGTTTGGTACTAATTCTATTGCTTCTTTTTGTAGCAACGCCTGAACTTCTAGTCCTAGAAGATCTAT
The DNA here is from genome assembly GCF_031143425.1 of Pleurodeles waltl. Taxonomy (NCBI): domain Eukaryota; kingdom Metazoa; phylum Chordata; class Amphibia; order Caudata; family Salamandridae; genus Pleurodeles; species Pleurodeles waltl. The sequence goes on along the minus strand of NC_090441.1, from coordinate 12,445,616 downwards.
ATGTTGTTTTGACATATTGTGTGTTTTCGGTGGGACGTTTGGAGGGAATTTGAGAAATTCTATGCAATAACCATGCTGGATAATTGCTAGGACCCAAGTATCTGTTGTTATTTCCTCCCAATGTTTGTAAAACTTGCTTAGTCTCCCCCCCACAGGTGTTATGTGTTGGGGATGTGTGACTTGTAAGTCACTGTTTATTTTGAGGAGTTTTGGGACTTTCCTCTATTTTTTTGGAACTGTCCCCCTCTATATTGTCCCCGAAAACTTCCACGCAGATATTGGCTCTGATAAGTGGGCCTTCGTGGGTTCTGTGCTTTGCCCTCGAAACCCCCCTCGAAACTGTGTTTTTCGAAATGTGCCTCTGCTCTGTGGGGAGTAGAGTGCGCCCATGGCTTTGGCCGTGTCAGTGTACTTCTTAAGTTTTTCGATAGCAGTGTCCACCTCCGGGCCAAACAACTGCTGTCCATTAAATGGCATATTGAGCACAGCTTGCTGTATTTCTGGTTTAAATCCTGATGTACGCAGCCATGCATGTCTTCTTATTGTTACTGCTGTGTTGACAGTTCTAGCAGCTGTGTCTGCAGCATCCATAGCTGACCGTATCTGATTGTTGGAGATACTCTGTCCTTCTTCAACTACTTGCTGTGCTCTTTTGTGGAACTCCTTGGGAAAATGTTCTATTAAATGTTGCATTTCGTCCCAATGAGCCCTATCATATCTGGCCAACAAAGCCTGTGAATTTGCAATACGCCACTGGTTTGCTGCCTGTGCCGCCACCCTTTTGCCTGCTGCGTCAAATTTGCGACTTTCCTTATCTGGAGGTGGTGCATCTCCTGAAGTATGTGAGTTTGCTCTTTTGCGAGCTGCCCCTACTACAACTGAGTCCGGTGTTAGCTGTTGTGTGATGTACACGGGGTCTGTTGGTGGCGGTTTATATTTTTTCTCCACTCTTGGAGTAATGGCCCTTCCTTTTACAGGCGCCTGAAACACTTGTTTGGAGTGTTTGAGCATCCCAGGTAGCATGGGAAGACTCTGGTACTGGCTGTGTGTGGACGACAGTGTATTAAATAGAAAGTCGTCTTCAATGGGCTCTGCATGTAGGCTGACATTACGAAATGCCGCTGCCCTCGACACCACTTGTGCGTAGGCTGTACTATCTTCTGGTGGCGACGGTCTAGCTGGATAACAGTCAGGACTATTTTCTGACACTGGTGCATCATAAAGGTCCCATGCGTCAGGGTAATCTTGACTCATCCCTGTGTGGGTCGGGGATTGCATCATAGGTGGAGTGGCTACCGGTGATGGTTGCGGAGAGCATTGTGGAGATGGTGGCGGGGTTACTTGTTTAGCCACCTTTGCCTGTGGCTGCTTGTCTTCCTCCTGGAAGGCAAGTTTGCGTTTCATCCTAATAGGAGGGAGAGTGCTGATCTTTCCCGTTTCTTTTTGGATGTGGAGCCGTCTTTGGGTGTAGTCCGGCTCCATTGTCTCTAATTCCTGTCCAAATGTATGTTTTTTTCATTTGTGAGGACAGTCCTTGTTCCTCTGTGTAGGAACCTGATTTTGGTTCCGAAGCCGGATGTTTCTGTATCGAAACCTTTTCGGCTACTTTTTTCGGTTCCGACGAAACCTTTTTTGTTTTCGGCGTCGTGGTCTCTCGGTGCCGACTCATTTCGGTGCCGCTGTCTCGGTGCCGAACCTGCTCGGAGCCTCTATCTCGAGCCCGAGATTGCTGTGTGGCGGTATCTCGACCGGAGTCGGATGACTTCGCCACCAGCGTGCCCTTTTTCGGTGCCGATGATCGGTCACCTATTTTTCGAGTTAAGCCATGGCCTGTTGGCGGTGGCGTCCCCTGGGCATTTGTTGTCTTCTCGTGAGTTTTATGTTTCGACGTCTTACTCACGGTTTTCAGCGTTTCTTCGGGATCGAGCTCGTCCGAGTCATGGATGGAAAAGCTTTCTTCTTCCTCCTGGAAACGCCCTTGTTCTGTCGGCGCCGACGCCATCTGCAGTCTTCTTGCTCTTCGGTCTCTTAATGTCTTCCTCGACCGAAACGCTCGACAGGCTTCACAGGTATCCTCCTTGTGCTCTGGAGACAGACACAAGTTACAGACCAGATGCTGATCTGTATATGGATACTTGTTATGGCATTTTGGGCAGAAGCGGAATGGGGTCCGTTCCATCAGCCTTGAAGAGACACATGGCCGGGCCGACCAGGCCCCGACGGGGGGGATCGAAAAAACCCCGAAGGGCCACCAGAGCTCTTCAAAAGTCGGTGTCGATCTGTTATAACTAACCCGATACCGAACGCAAACAATACCGACGATTTTTCCGAGATTCTAACTAACTTTCCGACCCGAAACACGGAGCGAAAAGGAACACGTCCGAACCCGATGGCGGAAAAAAAACAATCTAAGATGGAGTCGACGCCCATGCGCAATGGAGCCGAAATGGGAGGAGTCCCTCGATCTCGTGACTCGAAAAGACTTCTTCGAAGAAAAACAACTTGTAACACTCCGAGCCCAACACCAGATGGCGGGATGTGCACAGCATGTGTATCTGCAGCTACACATGCCACCGAACATATATATATATATATATATATATATATATATATATATATATATATATATATATATATATATATATATTTATTTTTTTAACACAAACTTCTTAAGTAGCTGTAGAATCTTTCATTTTTTTGTGATAGTCAGCATCATCTACTCTAATACCTTCATTGAAGGTTGACATTTTGGAGGAAACACACACACCAAGCAGGCATGCAGGTGTGAGAAAGTAGCCTCTTTCTAGCCTTGTTACCCCCACTTTTGGCCTGTTTGTGAGTAAATGTCAGGGTGTTTTCACTGTCTCACTGGGATCCTGCTAGCTAGGGCCCAGTGCTCATAGAGAAAACCCTATGTTGTAAGTATGTTTGTTATGTGTCACTGGGACCCTTCTAGCCAGGACCCCAGTGCTCATAAGTTTGTGACCTATATGTATTCCCTGTGTGGTGCCTGTCTCACTGAGGCTCTGCTAACCAGAACCTCAGTGGTTATGCTCTCTCTGCTTTCCAAATTTGTCACTGACAGGCTAGTGACTAAATTTACCAATTCACATTGGCATACTGGTACACCCATATAATTCCCTAGTATATGGTACTGAGGTACCCACGGTATTGGGGTTCCAGGAGATCCCTATGGGCTGCAGCATTTCTTTTGCCACCCATAGGGAGCTCTGACAATTCTTACGCAGGCCTGCCAGTGCAGCCTGAGTGAAATAACGTCCACGTTATTTCACAGCCATTTACCACTGCACTTAAGTAACTTATAAGTCACCTATATGTCTAACCTTCACCTGGTGAAGGTTGGGTGCAAAGTTACTTAGTGTGTGGGCACCCTGGCACTAGCCAAGGTGCCCCCAACATCGTTAAGGGCAAATTCCCTGGACTTTGCGAGTGCGGGGACACCATTACACGCGTGCACTATACTTAGGTCACTACCTATGTACAGCGTCACAATGGTAACTCCGAACATGGCCATGTAACATGTCTAAGATCATGGAATTGTCACCCATTGGGGGGATAATCCATGATCCCCCGGGTCTCTAGCATAGTACACGGATACTGCCAAACTGCCTTTCCAGGGTCTCCACTGCAGCTGCTGCTGCCAACCCCTCAGACAGGTTTCTGCCCTCCTGGGGTCCAGGCAGCCCTGGCCCAGGAAGGCAGAACAAAGGACTTCCTCTGAGAGAGGGTGTAACACCCTCTCCTTTTGGAAATAGGTGTGAGGGCTGGGGAGGAGTAGCCTCCCCAGCCTCTGGAAATGCTTTGATGGGCACAGATTGTGCCCATCTCTGCATAAGCCAGTCTACACCGGTTCAGGGATCCCCCAGCCCTGCTCTGGTGCGAAACTGGACAAAGGGAAGGGGAGTGACCACCCCCCTGACCTGCACCTCCCAGGGGAAGTGCCCAGAGCTGCTCCTCCAGTGTGTCCCAGACCTCTGCCATTGTGGATTTAGAGGTGCTGGGGGAACACTGGACTGCTCTGAGTGGCCAGTGCCAGCAGGTGACGTCAGAGACTCCTTCTGATAGGCTCTTACCTGTCTTGGTAGCCAATCCTCCTTTGTTGGTAGCCAAACCTCCTTTTCTGGCTATTTAGGGTCTCTGCTTTGGGGAATTCTTTAGATAACAAATGCAAGAGCTCATCAGAGTTCCTCTGCATCTCCCTCTTCACCTTCTACCAAAGGATCGACTGCTGACTGCTCAGGACGCCTGCAAAACCGCAACAAAGTAGCAAGACGACTACTAGCAAACTTGTATCACCTCATCCTGCCGGCTTTCTCGACTGTTTCCAGGTAGTGCATGCTCTGGGGGTAGCCTGCCTTCACCCTGCACCAGGAGCTCTGAAGAAATCTCCAGTGGGTCGATGGAATCTTCCCCCTGCTAATGCAGGCACCAAAAGACTGCATCACTGGTCCTCTGGGTCCCCTCTCATCCTGACGAGTGTGGTCCCTGGAACTCAGCAACTCTGTCCAAGTGACTCCCACAGTTCAGTGACTCTTCAGTCCAAGTTTGGTGGAGGTAAGTCCTTACCTCCCCACGCTAGACTGCATTGCTGGGTACCGCGTGATTTGCAGCTGCTCCTGTGCACTCCTCCAGGATTTCCTTCGTGCACAGCCAAGCCTGGGTCCCCGGCACTCCTTCCTGCAGTGCACAACCTTCTGAGTTGTCCTCCGGTGTTGTGGGACTCCCTTTTGTGACTTCGCATGGACTCCGGTTCACTTTCCTTCCAAGTGCCTGTTCAGGTACTTTTGCGGGTGCTGCCTGCTTCTGTGAGGGCTCCCTGAGTTGCTGGGCGCCCCCTCTGTCTCCTCCTCCAAGTGGTGACATCCTGGTCCCTCCTGGGCCACAGCAGCACCCAAAAACCTCTACCATGACCCTTGCAGCTAGCAAGCCTTGTTTGCGGTCTTTCTGCGTGGGAACACCTCTGCAAGCTTAATCGCGACGTGTGACATCCATCCTCCAAAGGAGAAATTCATAGTCCTCTTCTTTCTTGCAGAACTCCAAGGTTCTTCCAACCGGTGGCAGCTTCCTTGCACCCTCAGCTGGCATTTCATGGGCTCCTGCCCACTCTTGACACTGTCGCGACTATTGGACTTGGTCCCCTTGTCTTACAGGTACTCAGGTCCGGAAATCCACTGTTGTTGCATTGCTGGTGTTTGTTCTTCCTGCAGAATCCCCCTTATCACAACTTCTGTGCTCTCTGGTGGTAGTAGGTGCACTTTACACCTACCTTTCAGGGTCTTGGGGTGGGCTATTTTTCTAACCCTCACTGCTTTCTTACAGTCCCAGCGACCCTCTACAAGCTCACATAGGTTTGGGGTCCATTCGTGGTTCGCATTCCATTTTGGAGTATATGGTTTGTGTTGCCCCTATACCTATGTGCTCCTATTGCAATCTATTGTAATTCTACACTGTTTGCATTACTTTTCTTGCTATTACTTACCTAATTTTGGTTTGTGTACATACATCTTGTGTATATAACTTATCCTCATACTGAGGGTACTCACTGATATACTTTTGGCATATTGTCATAAAATAAAGTACCTTTATTTTTAGTAATTCTGTGTATTGTGTTTTCTTATGATATTGTGCATATGACACCAGTGGTATAGTAGGAGCTTTACATGTCTCCTAGTTCAGCCTAAGCTGCTTTGCCATAGCTACCTTCTATCAGCCTAAGCTGCTAGAAACACCTCTTCTACACTAATAAGGGATAACTGGACCTGGCACAAGGTGTAAGTACCTCTGGTACCCACTACAAGCCAGGCCAGCCTCCTTCAGCAGGTAACTCGGATTACCAGAAATTTAAAGAAATATAGAGGTGTGACCTAAGGCGATCTTTCAGAGTAGGGTGTGGCCAAGGAGGCCATAGTCGAGTATGTGTGATGCAAGAGCGCCCAGCTCAGTGCTAATTTTAACCAGAATATTATCTACTGCATCAGCTCCCCAACCGCTTACTAATGCATGCAGCGATGTAATAAATGCTCTCCTGCCAGAGCCCCAAATGCTTGCATTTATTCTCCACCTGTGCTGCAGGCCTACCTGGGGGCCACTCTGTGTCGCCCGTGATGTAGGAGCTGTGCAGGGCAAATAGAGCAAGGAGGATCCCTGGGGGCCCTACCTTGGCTCAGGGTTGGGCTCTGAGGTCACAGCACTGGTGCCTGTGGCATGAGCTAACTCAACAAAGATGGCCCCAGGTTGGGGGAAGGAGGGACCATGGCCCAGAGCATTGGCGAATACCCATAAGCCTGCTACATGCCTCATGCAGGCCTAGCTGCTGCGGCTCCCGACGTTTCTGGCTATACATACCCACAAGCGGACTTCTGAGAGGGAGCAGCACAGGTATAGAGGGTGCCCGCAAGCACTATTTACATTCCAGGGAACGACAAAGACCCCACAGTTGCACCCATGGTGCGCCTTGGCCTAACACTGCCAAGGACAGTTCTCTCCTGACCATCTACTTCCTTTACTCCAATGTGTTGTGGCGGTTGTGGAAGACCTAAACAGGTGTTTGGAGGCCAGATCGCAGTCCTTGAAGAGGGGTCACTTCCATACAGGGCGCCCTGAACTCTGAACCAGTCACTGAACTCTACATGCCTGTTATACAGTGTGCATGTGCTTTGGGGCCTGGAGGAGTGATCACTCTTGGAACCTTGCATTTGGCTTACCTCTCATTCCTCTGGACTGCAGAGATTCTCAGACATGAGGGGAACCCCTTCTGGATGTTGCTCCCTTTCAGTGTCCAGCACTTGCTAAAACACAAGCTTTAGTTTACTGCTACATCCTGACAGGACGAGTTTATTGATGTATTATGATCATGTCAGGTGCTAAGCTTCATATGGACCAACATTCAAGACATTTTACTGTGGCAAGTGTAGGAAGTTGGCTCTGTATATACTATCTCAAAATTAGATAACACTAATGCTCTATTTTGTGGTAGTGTGGTTGAGCAGTAGGCTTATCAGAGGGTAGTGTTAAGCATTTGTTGTACACACACAGGCAATAAATGAGAACACACACTCAAAGACAATTCCAGGCCAACAGGTTTTTATATAGAAAAATATTATTTTCTTAATTTATTTTAGAACGACAAGATTCAGAATTCAAGTAAGTGCATACATTGTAAGGTACCTGGCATAGGTAAATATGGAACTTTGAATTAAAACAGTAATGTACACAGTTTTGGCAACAAATGGCAAATAGATATTTTAAAAGTGGACACTGCAAAAATCAACAGTTCCTGGGTGAGGTAAGTAATGGTTAGTTTTTCAGCTAAGTAAAGCACTTACAAGTTCAGTCTCCGGAGCATAGGCAGCCCACCGTTGGGGGTTCAAGTCAACCCCAAACACCCAGCACCAGCAACACAGGGCCGGTCAGGTGCAGAGGTCAAATTAGGGCCCAAATGGCAGGGGCTCCTATGGAGAGACCAGGAGTGCTCCGGTTCCAGTCTGCAAGCAGGTAAGTACCTGCATCCTCAGGGAGCAGAACAGGGGGGTTGCTGTTTGGACAGAACCGCTGTCCACTGGAGTTTCTTGGTCCTTTGGGTGCAGGTCTGTCCTCTGAGTCCTCAAAGGTCACTGGTCCCCCTCGATGAGTCGCTGTGCAGGTTCTTTGAGTCTGGAGACAGGCCGGTAGGGCTGGGGACAAGTCAGTTGTTGTCTCTGTCGTCTCTGCAGGGCTTTCAGGTCAGCAGCCCTTCTTGCTTCAGGTTGTCAGGAATCTGGGTTCAGGGTCACCCATAAATACTCAATTTAGGGGTGTGTTTAGATCTGGGGGGCAGTAGCCAATGGGTACTATCCTTGAGGGTGGCTCTTTGTACCTCCTCCCTATGGGGAGGAGGGGCACATCCCTAAATCCTACTGGGGGGAATCCTCCAAAACCAGATGGAGGATTTCCTAAGGCAGGGGTCACCTCCGCTCAGGACTCCGTAGGGGCTGTCCTGACTGGAGGGTGACTCCTCCTTGTTTTCCTCATTATCTCCCCTGGACTTGCCGCCAAAAGGGGGGGCTGTGTCCGGGGGGTGGGCATCTCCACTAGCTGGAGTGCCCTGGGGCGCTGTATCACCAGGCTTGAGCCTTTGTTACAGGTGTTACAGTCCCTGCAGGGGGAGGTGTGAAGCACCTCCACTCAGTACAGGCTTTGTTTGTGGCCACAGAGTGACAAAGGCACTCACCCCATGTGGCCAGACACCCTTCTGGATGTGGCAGGCTGGTAGAAACTGGTCAGCCTACCACTAGAAGCTGGACTGGTATACAGGGGGGAATCTCTGAGATGCCCTCTGTGTGCATTTCTCAATAAATCCCACACTGGCATCAGTGTGGGTTTATTGTGCTGAGAAGTTTGATACCAAACTTCCCAGTATTCAGTGTAGCCATTATGGAACTGTGGAGTTCGTGTTTGACAAACTCCCAGACCATATACTCTTAATGGCTACCCTGCACTTACAATGTCTAAGGATTGGCTTAGACATTGTAGGGGCATAGTGCGCATGCAGCTATGCCCTCATCTGTGGTATAGTGCACCCTGCCTTAGGACTGTAAGGCCTGCTGGAGGGCAGACTTACCTATGCCACAGGAAGTGGGTTGTGGACATGGCACTCTGAGGGGAGTGCTATGTCGACTTGGTCATTTTCTCCCCACCAGTCCACACAAAATGTGGTGAGTGAGGGGTCCCCAGGGTGGCATAATACATGCTGCAGCCCTTGGAGACCTTCCCTGGCCACAGGGCCATGGTACCAGGGGTACCATTTACAAGGGACTTATCTGTGCCCCAGGGCTGTGCCAATTGTGGAGACAAAGGTACAGTTTAGGGAAAGAACACTGGTGCTGGGGCCTGGTTAGCAGGGTCCCAGCACACTTACAATCATAACTAGCATCAACAAAAGGCAAAAGGTTAGGGGGTAATCATGCAAACAGTGGCATTTTCCTACAGCAAGCCACGCAAATAGTATTTGTGAATCCGATTTTGTGGCACTACTCCTGATATATTGGAGGTCGCTTTGTTCACTGGGGCCCTCACTGCTCGTGCTATACTGCTGGAATGAACACAATTGCCTACCCTTAGCCTCCCATCACTCTTCAGCTCCTCCCCTTATGACGAGTACTGCCCTGCTTCCCTGCCTGCTGCATTTCCAGCACCACTGACAGTTGTAACCGAACTGATGGTCACCATTTAAATCTATTGCAACTTTATGACACCAGCCTTGAATCGTACCCCATGGCAGAGAGCTAATCATGCTATCACTATCCCTTGCCAGTATCAGGGTGTGTGGGGGAAGGGGCACTGGTCTTAAGTGGCTCAGTAGGACTACTGTCCCCAACCTTGGGCACTCTAATGCACAAACACCCTGTCATCTACTGATTCGCAAATATTATAGGAGGAATGAAGACATTTAAAACCAACTGCCAGACTTTGCCTGGCTTTGAAGTGATTGCCTTGTCCACCCCTTTACTCCTGTAATGGAGCCCGATAAACTGGACATTATTCTAAGAGCTACTTAAATGTCTACAGTGTCTTTGGAGGTGAAAGTGGATGCCATCGCCCTGGAGTTTTTGAAGCTCCAACCACAATTAGAAGACCTCCAGTGACAAGTATGGGATCTTACCAAAAGAATCTGCTTTTTCAATGGTATTATCTTTGAATATTAGGACTACCCAAAGTCTTACAAGGTAAAATCCTTGTAGACTATCTGAAAACATGGATAGAAAGGTTCATGGTCCCTGAAGACCACACAGTTTTCTAGTCAACGGAGAAGGCCCATTGGTTGCCGGAGAGCAGGCCCCCTCCGGGAGTATCATTAAAGCCCATTCTTGCCAAACTTCTTCATTACAAAGAGCGGAACACAATCTTAATAACTGAAAGACAAAATGTCTGACTTGTAGTAGATAACCATCAGGTCTTTATCATTCATGACTACACACTGGTGGTGCAGGAATGTGCATCATTCCTAGGAGTAGAAGAGAAACGGACCTGAAGAACAAGTTACTTACCTTTGGTAATGCTTTTTCTGGTGGATACAGTAGCTACCTGTGGATTCTTCACCTTATGAATTCTCCCAATGCGCCAGCATTCGAGGGAACATTTTCTTCCCAGCTCTTCACGTCAACGAGGATCTCACAATTGCACGGCTCAGCACGCAACTCCGTCTGACGTCATCGTGGCAATAAGAATTCCTCACCCGCGTGCTGACGTCAGTTTCACCCTTTTTTTTTACGTGCCTTTGAGGCGAACAGGTGAAAACTGACCTCACGAAAGCTTTGACACTAAGAGCCTGAAGCTCACTCACAACGCCTAGCAGACGTAATAGCAACAAGGAAAACTGTCTTTAAGACCAAGAACCTTAAAGAACAAGAATGCATTGGTTCAAACGGTGAACCCATTAAAAAAGTCAAAACCAGATTTAAACCCCACTGAAGCATGAGAAACGGAGTGGGAGGAAATTTATTAGATAGGCCTTTCAAGAACAACTATAGGTGATTTGAACAAGGAAGGTTGATCCGGAAGGCACAGAAAAGGCTGACCGCGCCAACAAATATCCCTTGACAGTCGCAACTGCACAATCCTTCTGTGCTAAAGTACAGGCAAACATCAGAACATCAGACAAATAGGCTTTCAAGGGATCAATTTGTCTCTCTCCACACCAAGTCACACATTTCGCCCATCTGCCAGCATAAACAGTCTTGGTGGAGTGTCCCCTGGCCGATAAGAAAACATCCACCACTTCTAGCGGGAGAGAAAAGGAACTCAGATTGCCCCGTTCAATTTCCAGGCATGTAGGCGCAGGCTCTGAAGGTGGGGGTATAGAACCTGCCCCTGCAAGAGGAGGTCTGCCCTGTGAGGGAGACAGAGCGGATGGCACAGTGAGAGTTGGAGAAGGTCTGTGTACCACACCCTTCTTGGCCAGTCCGGAGCTATTAAAATGACTTGAGCCCGATCTTGGCGAATCTTCCTCAGAATCCGATGAATCAAGGGTATGGGGGAAAACATAAATTAACTGGCCGCACCAAGACATCTGAAACGCGTTCCCCAATGCTCCTTGCACCGGACACTGGAGGCTGCAGAACGACGGGCAGTGTGTGTTGTCCCGAGTGGCAAACGGGTCTATCTGTGGAAAACCCCAAACCCTGAAAATGTGAAGAACCAGATTCGGATGGAGACACCACTCGTGATTGGCCGAGAAATGCCGACTGAGGCCCTCCGCACGTACGTTGAGAAGTCCAGCCAGATGGTTTGCCACTATGCAAATATAATGGTCCTGCACCCAGGACAAGAGCCTCTCTGCAGAGAAGGTACGACCCTACACCTCCCTGCTTGTTGATGTACCACATCGCAGTAGTGTTGTCCGTCAAGACCTGAACTGAATGACCGCGAAGGGACAGGAGAAAGGCCTTGAGAGCCAGACTTATCACCCGCAATTCTAACAGATTGATGTGAAACATCTGTTCCACTGGAGACCAAAGACCTTTGATCTCCAGGTCCCCCAGATGAGCTTCCCACCCTAGAGTGGAAGGATCCATTATGACCATGGCCACTGGAGGCGGTAGAGCAAACGGCCTTCCTTGGGAAAGGTTGCCGTCCACAGCCCACCATCGTAGATCCGTTGCAGCGTCTCTGGAGTTCGTTATCGACTCTTCGAGATCACCTTTGTGTTGAAACCACTGCTTGAGGAGGCCCCATTGGAGAGCCCTCATGTGCCAACGTGCATGAGTGACCAACAGAATGCAAGAAGCGAACAGACCAAGGAGACATAGGACCTTGAGGACTGGAACAACCGCTCCTTTTTGAAACATTGGAATCAATGCCTGAATGTCCTGGATCTGCTGAGGCATAGGATAGGCCGATTCAATGTTGTATCCAGTACTGCCCCTATGAACAGGAGGGGTTGAGAGGGCTCCAGGTGAGACATGGGCACGTTTACCATAAAACCCAGACTGAACAACAACTGCGTTGTCAATTGGAGGTGATGCAGCACAAACTGCGGAGACTCGGCTTTGGTCAGCCAATTGTCCAGGTAAGGGAATACCAATATTCCCTTCCTTCTGAGATTTGCTGCAACCACTACCATCACCTTCGTAAAGACTTGAGGTGCAGAAGCAAGGCCAAAAAGAAGGACCGCAAACTGGTAGTGTTGTGACCCCACCACAAACCAGAGACACTACCTGTGCGACTTGAGAATGGGAATATGAAAGTCTACAGACACTATCCAATCCTCTTTGTTCAACGCCAGAAGCACCTGCGCTAGAGTCAGCATCCTGAATTTCTCCTGTTTGAGTAACCAATTCAAAATCCTCAGATCTAGGATAGGCCTCAATCGACCATTCTTCTTGGGAATCAGGAAATATCTTGAATAGCATCCCTGACCCCTTTCCTGCTCTGGAACCAACTCCACTGCACCTTTTGATAAAAGGACTTGAACCTTCTGCTAAAGCAATAGGAGATGATCCTCTGAACAAAACGAAGGATGAGGAGGGATGGGAGGGGGAAACTCCTAAAAGGGAAGAGCATACCCTTTCCCCACAATATTCAGTACCCAGGAGTCCGATGTGTGTTAACTCCTACTCGTGGAGAAAGTGAAATAACCTTCCCCCTAAGGGAGAAGCATGATTTAAAATGGACGGAAAACTAGGGCTGCTTTCCTTGCTGTGCTCCCCCAGAGGAAGAAGATGAGGCAAGGTGCTGCTGGGTGGCTCCTCGCATCCTAACCCTCCCCCACCCTCTAAAGGACCTATATGGAAGGTTAACAGACTGCTGAGTTGTGGATTGAGGTCTTCCACGATAAGCAGCTCCACGGCCAAACCCCCTAAACCTCCGAAAGGACCTGAAAGTAATAGATGTGGAAGCTTGAAGTCCCAAAGACTTCACCGTGGCCCTACTATCTTCAAAGTGCTGTAAGGCAGAGTCCTCTTTGGCCCCAAACAATGTTTCTCCATTGAAAGGAAGGTCTAATAAAGTTGCCTGGACATCTGTTGAAAACCCAGAAGATCTCAGCCACGCATGTCGCCTTGTGGCGACTGAAGTACCCATCGCCCTGGCCACTGAGTCTGTAGTATCCAGACCAGACTGGATGATCTGTTTGGCCGCAGCTTGGGTGTCCGACAGGAGCTCATGGAATTGCCCCTGCCTATCCTGCGTCAAGTTAGGCACTACAGCTCTAGCTGTGTCCATTAGGGCGTGCACATATCTACCCAAGACACAGGTAAAATAGACCAATTTTAGAGCCATACTGCAGGATGAGAAAGTCTTCTTAGCCGTCTGCTCCATCCTCTTGGACTACCTGTCCGATGGAGTAACAGGAAAGGAGCCTGGTGCAGAACGAGCCAAACAAGAAGCCTGGACCACCAAGCTCTCCGTAGTCGGATGCTCTGACAAAAATCCCCGATCTCCCGCAGCAACCCTGTACTTTCTTGCAACAGTTCTGGACACAGCTGGTGATGTAACTGGCTTTCTCCAGACCTCTAAGATAGGCTCCGTAAGAGCATCATTGAATAAGAGCAAGGGCTCTGCTGAAGTAGAAGATGGATATAAGACTTCAGTCAAAATGTTAGTTTTAACCTCAGCAGCTGGTAATGGAAGGTCTAAAAAATCTGCAGCTTTCTTGCTAAGAGAATGAAAGGAAGCCGCCTCTTCTGTAAACTACCCTACCACTCAGGGGAAGTGTCCAGCCCACTAGCTGAGTCTAGGCCCTGGAATACTCCCAAGGGCTCAGCAATCTATCCTTTCTCCAACAGCTGCCTCTGGTACTCTTGCTCTTCCAAGAGCCTCAGTGCTCTCCTCCGCGACCTCAAACTGGCCTCCAACCTCGGCTTCGACATGGAGTTAGCCGACGTCAACAACGCCGGCTTCAAAACCAATGGGCGTGGACCGGGAGAAGGAGGAGATGCATTTCATCCCAACTGGGATCCATCCGGCGCTGTCATTGGTGCCATCTGCCTATGAGGCGATGTCATCAGCGCCGAACCGGCATCCTCTGCCTGATAAAAAGGTACGAATGGAACCAACGTGTACCGAGCCGGAGAGCCCAAGGAGAATGCCAATGGACCCGTGGGACCAGCTGGTGCACCAGCAGGGGCCATAGCCTTATTGAAGATACTGAACATGGCATTCAGAAATGCCGCCGGATCCGCTCCCGGAGTCGGGAAGGCACGAAACCTTGGATCTTCATGATGCGCTTGGGTCGGATCCGGAATCTGTGCCATCGACTCCTGAACCCCAGGTGAAAAGCGAGGACTCGCAGGGGAATTAACCACCTCGATGAGCGATGGCACCGCCGAAGCCTGAGGACTTTGAGGCTGGGGAGTTACGGTGGGACTAACCTCCCACGCCATACGACGCCGTCTGGATAGAGAGCGAGATCGAGACCAACCTCTAGATGAACGACGCCGAGAGTCATGTTGGTGCCGCTTCTTATGTGACTTATGGGATGACGAGTCTCTAGTCTTAGACATCCGATGACTTCTGTGTCCTTTCTTTGCCTTAGCAAAAAAGAGGTTAGCCTCTCTTTCCTTCAGCGCTTTCGGATTCATCCTTTGGCAGGACACGCACTCTCCTACATCGTGGTCTGAACTGAGACACCATAAGCAATCCTCGTGAGGGTCCGTGACAGACATACGACCCCCGCACTAACGACAAGGTTTAAACCCTGGCTTTTTAGGAGGAGACATTGTAACAGAGTACAATAAGACACCTTCGAAACAGTAGCTTCTCGAGAGTTAGGAGAAAACTATTAGCGTCGAAGACAAGGAAACAAGGGAACTGAAGTCAGCACGCAGGCGAGGACTACTTATTGCCGCAATGACGTCACACGGAGTCGTGTGGGAGCTGTGCAATTGTGACGTCCTCGTCGACGTGAAGAGCTGCAGAGAACATTTTTCGGGGAACGCTGGCACATTGGGAGAAATCATAAGGTGAGGAATCCACAGGTGGTTGTATACATCAGAATTACACCTTACTGTTGTGTGCCAAACTCAAAGCTGTTTCAGGGGGAAAAAAAACTCACTTCCGAACGAGGCATGGAACTGGGCCGTAAAAGAGGGCACCCCTTCACAAGTGGATACCCCCAGCAGACAGGCTCAGAGCTTTTCTTGACTATGCTGAATATGCCCTAGGGTTGGACCTGGCACCTCTCCCAACCCCCCTTACCCCCCACCTACAACTGCTTCTTCTCTTGAACAAGTTTGTGATGGTAGACGCTCTGCATTAGTGACCGCTGTTGTCTTTCAAGATCCCTCCCATGCTTTTTCTTTCTCATTCTTTGGTGTGTTCCGACAGGGATGACACTTCATCATCTTTCAGCTTATTTAGCTATAAGACCTAGACTCACCCTCAAAAGTTAGTCCCCAGACAGCTGACTACTTATTGTGAACCTAATGCAAATCATATCCATAAATCTCATGTCATACAATGCCTTTGCATTCTAAAAGTTGCTTCTTCCGGCTCTCCCTTTTCTGAGAGAAAAAAGGTGAGAGGAAGACACCTCCTGGTTCCCTGGCGCCCCTTGACAGGAGTCCCCAGGACAGTTTAGGGAATTGCTGATCTTCTTAGGTGACCTTGCCATTAAAAAAAAAAAAGATAGCCTATGGCTAGCCGATTACTCATTTTGACGTTATTTAACCGACATCTAAGAGCTGGAGACTGGAACACTTTATGGTTAAGGATAACCCCTAAAGATGGTGACCTGCCACTGTTAACCTAACAGCCTTATATATCAATACTCTACCTACATACAAGCTTGGCAGACCCTCAGGAGTGACCTTACTCCCTCACCATATAACATGACCTCATATTCTAAGGGGAACCCACCACCCAGAGTGCCTCCTCCAGGACTGTTGAACTGAGCTGGATAGTCTGGGGCCAGAATAACAGCCCTGTCATCTACAATTTATTTTTATGTTTAGTGAGCCTTGAGCCTTATGACATTTTATGTTCAAAATGGCTAAATTGTCTATACCATGCACCTATTACTAGATAACTGGTTTGCAATTTAACAATTATCTTTAAGTTTGCTACTACATGTGAACTCCGTTGTTCCAACCGATACGAACTGTAATTGATACTGTTATTTATTTGACTTCACCCTGTAGGTTTCTCTCCACAAAATGGCAACAAAAATGATTTGAAAATAAATTTGAAAAAAACAAACTGAAGAAAATTATCTTTTTAAGTATCTCAAATTTCGAGTGCATGAAACGTTCCCTTCAAATCAAATTGTTCATCAATTATTTGTAGAGCTACATTTAACAATATCCGAAGTTTATATCCATTTGAGAAATGCAAGGGTAAAAGGGCTAATTATGTAGTTACAAATGGAGGGAGCTAATTTAGACGTGAATCTAGAGATGAGTTTTTATTTATTTAGTAATAAACCAAGCAATCCCAAATATTTCCCATCATGAAAACAATTAGTGCCATGTTTGAGGCCATAAATAGGGCACATAACTTTCAGACAAATGGAATGTGTTACCCTGAAAGCATCTGTTTGTGACATGACGTTCTATAGATTCACATGCTCTGCATACTAGTGCCACCTGGTGTTAGGTGCAGAGTTGTGCAAGTTGTTGTTCTTCAAAGAAGTCTTTCGAGTCACAGGGTCGAGTGACGTCTCTTCTCAGTGATACTGCGTATCGGCATTGACTCCATTGTTAGACTGGTGAGAAATGAGTGTAAAGTATGTGTAGGTAATGTGCGGACCATGCTAAATGTAAATGTATATCGTAACTGCAACGTCAATAGGCGTCCAAGGAGGAGGGAGGGCACATGTGAATCTACAGCACTACATGTCACAAACAGAAGCTTACAGGGTAACATATTCCGGTCTATGGCATGTGTGGCTGTAGACACAGGTGCTCTGGATAGACTGTAAACCAGTCCCTTCTCAGAAGAGGTGACTAGCCTGTGGATGTTGCAGTCGTCTGGAAAAGGATACGTAGGAATGTCTGTCTTACATTGGCTTGTTGGATTGCTAGAACACCCACACAGTAGTGATTGGTGAAAGTGTATGAAGTGGACCATATAGCTGCCTTACAAATGTCAGCTATAGGGATGTTTCCTAAAAAGGCCATGCTTGCGAGTGTATAGGCTCAAATGGTGGGGCCCATAAGTCTAGTGAAAACAATGATAATGTTCCAAGAGGGTGCTGGAGGAACCCTTGGTGGAATAACTTGTTTGAGTCCTTCCATGAAGGCTTTGATTACTGGAATCTTGAAAAGTGAGAGATGCTTTCTAACTTGGAGGTAGACAGCACTTGCAGCGAGATGTAACTGTATGGAAGTGTAAGCTAAATTTGCCTTTTGTAAATGAATCAGATAGCAGACAATGTCTTGCACCGTGGCTTTTCAAAGGATCAATTTTAGTGGATTGACAATAGCAAACAAAATGATTCCATTCTGCTGCATAAAATACTCTAGTGGTGGGTGTGCATGCTTCCTTGAGAATATCCATTCTGGTGGTAAGTCAAGATAGCCAAACACTATAACCTCAGGAGCAAAATTGCATGGTTGAGACTTTTCGGGTCTGGGTGTCTGATTTGTCCTTGTTTTGAGTGAGAAGGTCCGCCTTTTGTGTTGTGAACCAAGGTTGACGCGCCCATACGGGAACTACCAGGATCATTGTAAGAGAAGTTTGCCTGAGTTTCCGAACCAGTAAGGGAAGAAGTGGGAGAGGCCCAAAAGTGTAGGAAAATATCCCTAACCAACTCATCCATAGTTAGGGTTACCAGGCATCCCGCATTTGCTGGGACAATCCTGTTTTTTTCACCAGCTGTCCCAGCAGATTTTGGGAGCTGTTTTATCTTTTCTAAAGCCGGGGTAGTTATAAGAAAGGGATTTTTAATTAACAGGTCTGATACTGGCTTTAAAAATTGCATTTTAATTATGTTCTAAGAGCCTCTTCTGTAATTCTATGTTGATGAGCACCTTCATTCTGTAGGCTCGGTTGAAGTAAAATTGTAGTTCTTCTATTTTTCTTAAATGTCCAGTTTTTTGGCTTTAAAATTCTCGTCACCTTATCCATAGTGCGTTGCCCTTGATCAGTGGAGGTTAAGTTTAAGCATTTGCATTTTGTGCTGTGTGGCAAAGAGATCGATTTCAGGAAACCCCCCCATTTGAAAATACGGTAAGAGGACTAGTGGGTGGAGTTCCCATTCGTTAACTTGTTGCTGCATCCTGCTGAGCAGGTCTGCAAAGTCGTTGTCTGTTCCCAGAAAGTATTCCACCAACAGGTAAATGTTGTAATGAAGAGCTCACTTCTATATGGCCTGAGATAGGTGTGATGACTGCGTATCAACCCTCCCCTTCTCCCCTCTCCCCCTGCTTTTGTAGGGAATACATGGCTGTCATGTTGTCCATCCAGACTAGGCAACCTTGTTAGAGAGGTGAGGAGGGAAAGCTTTCAGTGCTAGATAGACCGCCTGAAGCTCTAGGTAGCTGATGTGTAGAAATTGATGCCAGGCATCCCAAAGACCTTGTACTACTGATAAATCTTGTAGGTGAGCACCCCAACCAGTCTGTAATGCGTCTGTGGTGAGAGTGATGTGCGGAACAGGGTCCAGAAAAGGCCGCCCTTTTAAAAGGTTGTTGGTGTTCCACCATTGCAGAGAACGCAGAGTATGGTGGTCTATCAACACTAGATTCCTCAATTGACTGAGACCACTGACAAGCTAGGCATTCCTGCAAGGGACGCATTTGTAGCCTTGCATGGGGAACTATGGCAATGCAGGACGCCATCATTCCTAGTAGACGCATAACCGTCCTCATCTGTGAGGAATGGGTTTATTTGGAACTGGTGTAAGATTGCTTTAAAGTTTTGAATCTGTGCGTGACTGAGGTAGGCTAACCCTAACTGTTGAACCTGTGAAGGAGACGTATTGTCATCGAAGTGTGTTGTTGACACTGCTGATGTGTCCTGGCTTTGATAAGCCAATCGTCCAAGTATGGGAATATGTGATCATTTTGTCTTCGTAGATGTGCTGCAATAACTGCCAGGCATTTTTTGAAGACTCAAGGTGCGGTAGTCACCCCGAATGGAAGAACCATGAACTGATTGTTTGCCTGCTATGGTAAATCTTAAGTATTTGCGGGGAGCAGGGTGTACTGGTATATGAAGTAAGCGTCCTTTAGGTCCAATGTTGCCATGAAACTACCCTGCTGTTGGAGCGGAATGACATCCTGTAAAGTGACCATATGGACGTGCTCTGATAGGATGTACTTGTTTAGTGGTCCGAGAGCGGAGATTGGTTTTAGAGACTGGTCCTTTTTGGGGATTAGAAAGTATAGAGATTACCGAGTATACTCCTGAGCCCTGCTGTTATAGTGGAACGGGTTCTAGGGCCCCTTTGAGGAGATGGGCTTGGATTTCCTTCTTGATTAGTGTTTGATATTCCTGAGATAACCTGTGAGTGTGGGGTGGAATGTTGGGTGGTGTGGTAATAATGGCTAGCACCCATTTGTCTGAGGAGACGGTATTCCAGGCTGGGTGCAAAAAATGAATTCTGCCCTCCGACAGGAGTTATATTGGCAGGGGGGGGAGGGTGTGTGAGATATATATATATTGTGACTATTTTGAAGTGGGAGTTGCTTCGCATGCGGAGGTACCTTTGCCTTTATCCTTGTTATTTCCCCTGCAGGAGCCTCTACAATAACTCTTGATGTAAGAGGTGTGGGGCTTATTTTTTTGAGAAGTGGATGCCTCTGTGGAGTTGGACTTATATGTGCCCCTGTAGCTTGGGCTGTGAAAAAAAGCCCCTGGGAGTGGACGGTAGTAACGCTCCCATTGCCTTGGCAGTGTCCATGTCCTTCTTTGTTTTGTCTAGGGTAGAATCGACTTGTGGGCCAAAAAGGTGTTTTGTCAAAGGGTATATTTAGAAGTGCTTGTTGGAACTCTTGTTTAAATCCTGAAAACCGCAAACCAGACGTCTCTCCTAAAAAGGATGCTAGTATCAATATTGATTCCTTGAGCTACAGTATCTGCAGCATTGAGAGCACAACAAATGGATGGTTTGTGATGGTCTGCTCCTATGCAGCAATTTGCTTGCCTCTCTTCCTATATTCTTCCAAGAGGTCCTGTAAAAGTTCCTTCATCTTGTCCCTAAGGGCTCCATCATGATGGGCTAACACGTCCTCAGCATTGGCAATACGCCAGTGGTTGGCAGCCTGGGCAGCAAACATCTTTCCAGCAGCATCTATGAGTTTCATTTTCTTTTTTTGGGGGGGGGGGGTGGAATGCCCCTGGTAGCACGACTGTTAGCTCTCGGACATGCAGTAGTTGCAACAATGAAGTCAGGTGGTACTTGACTCTGAAGGAGTCGTATGTTTCCACCTTAGATTTCGTGTCCACCCTAGGGGTAATGACCCTAGCTCTGGCGGGATCTTTGAAAATGTATTCGGCATGCCTCATCATGCCTGGTAGCATGGGCAAAAACTGAGTGTCCCTATGTGTAGAGGCGAGAAAATCCTGTTCCAGGGATTCTTCGTGCAGCTCGACATTATGAAAGGCTGGCGCTTTAGCAATGACCTGCTGGTAGGAGGTTGCATCCTCTAGACCGGAGGGTTGGGCTGGGTATAATCTGAATTGTTTGGCACATGGGATCAGTATCATATATATCCCAAAGGTCAGGCTCACATGATGCCCATCTACCCCAACCCCGTCTGGCTGTGGCGATCCCTGCGGTGCGGTATCCAGTAGGTCAATTGCAGGTGAGAATGGTGGAGGAGAATGAGGGGGTGTGGAGGTGGATGTAGTGTAGGAGGAGGATGGTAGGCAGGGCTAGTAGCCTTGACTTTAGTTTTCTTCCTGGGAGGAAGGGGGATGTTCCAGTGCCACTTCAAAAGTCAGCTTCCTTTTTAAAGGTGGAGGAGAGGAAGTACTAGCAATGATATGCCCAGTCACCACTTGAACTTATATCTTACTCTGGCGAATGTCAATTTTTTTAAAAAATCCGGGGGATGTAAAAGCCGAAGATGGTCTCAAATCTTTTGGCTCCAAAGGTTTTGGTACCAAGGGCTTAGGTTTGGAAGGGTGAGGTTTCTCGTGCCGAGGGAGATTGAGTCAGCTGCCGGGTCAGTACGAAGGATGGGTCGGCGGTGAAACAGGCTCTTGGTCAGAGGAGGTGGAGGTTAATGCCGTAGACTTGCCCTTTGTAACAATCTTCAGCACTGAGCCCAAAGCCAGTGTGACCGAACCAGTCTTTCGGAACCAACCATGGCCTGAAGGCAGTGGTGGTCCAGCAACCTCCAATAGTGGAAGTGGGGTAACCACAGATTTCTTGGAGGGTTTTGGTGTTGGAGCAGGGGTATTCACACCATGGGCAGATGGGTATTTCCTGCATTTCCAGATTCACCTCAGCATCAGAGACGGAGCCATCTTCAATGGAGGATGTCTCCTCTTCTTCTTCGGCGGTTAGCTTCTCCTGTGTGTATTCCTCCTCGAAGAGGTCGAGAGCGTCATCCGAGACCATCTGTGACATTTCGACCAATAAGCCCTGCAGTCCTGAAGGGTGTTCTTTGATCTGAACGACTTTCAGGCATCGCAGTCGGTCTCTTTGTGGTTGGGTGAAAGGCAGAGATTGCACGCAAGGTGTTGATCAGTGTGCGGATATTTCGCATGACAACGCAGGCAGAATCTGAAGGGTGTGCCTTTCATCACCAGAAATACATTTTCGATGGAGTGGTGACACATAGAAAAGAAGACCCCAACGGGTGGTGCCCAGAGGGGCGGTCGGTCGAGGAAGCCCGAGCTTGACAAATTTAATGAGAATTGCAGAAGTGGAAAAGTGCAATCAGAAATAATATCGTGGAGAACAGTAAAGAACCAAGGAATCGTACCAAACGGAGTTAAATCACAGAGCTGAGGCACACACGTCTGAACCAGACGGCAGAGAGAAAACAATCTAACAATGGAGTTCATGCCCACTGTTAGAAATGGGGTCTCTAGTTGTCAGTGGTTTGCACCCTTTCCAAGTAGGGACCCTCAATCTAGTCAGAGAAAGAGAGTCACACAGCTAAGATAACCCCTGCTCACCCCCTTGGTCGCTTGGCAAGAGCAGTCAGGCTTATCTCAGAGACCATGTGTAAAGTATTTGTATACACACACACACACACACACACACACACACAGATAACACAGTATAAACACTACAAAAGGACTCCACAACAGTTTACAAAAATAGCTGATATATATCTGAATAAAACAAGACCAAAATTACAAAAATCCAACACAAACAAGCAAAGACACAAATTTTTAAAGATTAACTCTCAATAAAGCGCTTTGAAACGCAACAGCTCCAACTGGGGATAGCACATCGTCTTGTCTGAGTCATCTCCAACCGTCCGACGCCACTCGCAAGGGAGTACTGGCCGGTCACAGAGTTGCACGGACCCCAGGTACAATACCTTTGCAACATCTTTGCTTCCTCATTTTCCAGAGTCGGGGAGGTGAGGCGTCGCTGAGGCCAGTGCAGTGTTGGTTCCTTACTGCTACCAAGGAGGTTAGGTGTCGGTTCTTTACTGCGAGGCAGGGGAGGGGAGGTGTTGATTCCTTACGGTTGCAGGGGAAGTGATTCAGCGTTGGTGGCAAGGCATCAATTCCTTATGATCTGGCAGGGTCGATGAATCCAGCAGGTCAAGACGCGAGGTGTGGACTTCGCGGTGTCGTGATGACACCACAGGGCTACAAGTGCTGCGATGGAGTCGGGTGTCTCAGTCGTCGGTGACATAGCATTCGGGACTCACGCTGTGACAGGACTTTGGAGGTGCTGCAGTGGTGTCAGGCCTGTGGCATTGGTCACAGTCATTGCGCTCGGCGGGGACCATGGCTCCGCTGCAGGCAGTGGCATGGAGTCAGACAGCAGCGCCGGTTCTGAAGTCGCTCTGGAGTCAATGTACTTGGTTTCTTCTTGATTACACCAGAACTCACTCCCTAGGGCGCAGGAACTGGATTTGGCACCACTAAGTGAATCAGGACTCTCAACCCAGATGCTGGCAGAAAAAGTCTTTGATGTCCCTGAGACTTCTAACAGGTGGCAAGCTCAGTCCAGGCCTTTTGAGAACATTTGGAAGCAGGATGTAGAAATACCATTTAGATAGAGAGCACTTGTACTTTAGCACTGGTCAGCAGTGGTAAAGTGCCCAGAGTCCTAAAGCCAGCAAAAGCAAAATTCAGCACAGGATCAAAAAACAGGAGGTCAGAGGCCAAAATGGCATGGTAAACCACAATAAGAGCTGACAGGTCTAACACCCATGTGCAATATCACAAAGACCTTGTGACTTGAAAGCCTTCTTCGGAGAAAAACAACTTGCAAATCTCCAGACCCAACACTAGAAAGCAGGAGTATGCAGAGCATGGGTATCTACAGCCACACATGCCATCGAACAAAAAAGTACCATCACTAACCTCGTATTTTGTAGTGCTCAATATTAGACTATGAAACTTGCTAGAATGCTCCATAGGAATACAATATGGGGGAGGGAGATATGTAGTTGCAGTCTTGTATTTGATAAATTGCAACTAATTCCTGAAGCATTCAGATTGATGTTTGATGAATGGGAGGAGGGGAATTGGTGGCAAAAGCAAGGAATGTAGACACATAATAAATGAGCCAACTTTAGATAGTACATCACAAAGTTTTGATTTTATGGATCATGCGGAAAAAAGGATAGATGCTTGTAGCAGTTTCAGAAATAAAATCCCTGAACCCCCCTAATTTGGCTTTGCATGTTTGCCTGTATGAAGAAAACAGAAAACATAGAAAACAAAAGAGAACTTTGGACTCCATAACCAGACCGATTAGGTAAAAGCTATAGTGTGCAGGAAAAAGAAGAGCTTGAACATGGACGGGTAAATATAGGAACAAATGGTCTCTGTTTTTTTTCTGAAAGAACCAACCCCAGAGAGGCAAATCAAAGATTCAAGCATAACTGGGGCTCCTCTGCAGTGCTTTCAAATCCACCAGTAGTTTGTCCTGATTTCTAGTAAGGAGGTAGCACTGTCCTTTTACCAAGGACAGGAGCTGGAGTTGGACATCCACAGCTTTGTGGTCAGAGAATAGGTCCTTGTGCATGAAGTTTCCATGAAGTACATCCGCAACAGTCAAACAAAAATGACTCACTAAAAATGAGAACATGATATCCAAGAAGATTATTGGATTTAAGAAAATAACGGAACAATTACATCTAATGGAA
The DNA here is from genome assembly GCF_031143425.1 of Pleurodeles waltl. Taxonomy (NCBI): domain Eukaryota; kingdom Metazoa; phylum Chordata; class Amphibia; order Caudata; family Salamandridae; genus Pleurodeles; species Pleurodeles waltl. The sequence goes on along the minus strand of NC_090441.1, from coordinate 12,421,389 downwards.
TTTATGTTAAAACATACAATAATCTGTACGGAAGGATCTTGGTCAATTATGAGTTTAAGCAATTTGCAATAAAGATAGGAGCTATCCTTGGAGAGGTTTACTAACGTTTGTTGGCATACAGCTGACCATAGCTATACATTTTTTGCTTCCGCTGATAATACTCAGGTTTTACTAATTAGAAATTGGCATCTTCATAGAACGTTATCCTGAGATGTACATTTGTTTACATTTCCCAATTCTTGAAATGAGAAAAAGAAGGAAGAACAGTTATTATCATAATTGAATGCAGGACTTCTCTCGTGATTTCCCCGATACTTAATTGATAAATAAAGAGGATTTTAATTAACTGGGCAAAGGAACTTTAGGTTTAAAAACTTACAATTATCTGAAATCATACTGGCTTTGACTTAATTATGTTGGCATACTGAACTTGTGCAAGTCTCAAAAGGATGCCTGCAGCTAAACACAGACAAGACTTAAGTTCTAGCAGCAACACATGAAACAACTGCTGGTGACCTTCAGAACTAGGACCCGCACCCACTCCTTCCGAACATGCCAGAAACCTCAGAATCACCACCAACAACAGGATAACCATATAATAACAGATTAACACCATCTTCCTCGCCTGCTTCTTCACTTTGCGCATGCTAGGGTAAGATCTTCGAGTGGTATCCACACACATGAGACTCCCCGTGACACAGGCCCTCATCACCAGTGGACTAGACTATGGCAACACCCTTTATGTAGGAATGGTCTTACAACTCCTACAGATACTTCAGACCATACAGAATGCCGCAGCCAGACTCATCCTCGACCGTCACCGACGATCCCACATCATACCCCAGCTCAGGCAACTCTACCGGCTCTCCATGCAGAAGAGATGCTTAATCAAGCTAGCGACCCACACACACAAAGCTCTACACAACCAAGGGCCCACCTACATTAATCACCACCTGAATTTCCCCCAACCATCAAGAAGACTATGCTTCGCCTCCCTATTGCTTGCCACACCACCACACATCCACCGAAGCAGAAGTGGAGGATGTGCCTTCTCCCACATAGCAGCAAAAACCTGCAACAGCCTCCCCACGCATCTTTGGAATTTCACCTCTCATTCGGAGTTCCGTAGAGCCTTCAAGACCTGGCTATTCGAATGAGCCGATGAGATCTGCAAATACCTGGATACCCTTGCGGGAAACTATCCTGATGATAAATCTTCAGGAGGACATTCTAATGGAGTTCCAAATTGAAATTTGGCTTGGCTTATGAAGACACTCAGGTCTGAGGAAACACAAACAAACTGTGTTTTTACAATGCTTTCCAAATTCATAGACATTGGAACAAGTTAAAGACAAAAAACATTTATAGCCGGCATATCTGAGCTGCTGAGGCAGGATGCATAGGACAAAATGGGTTGAGATGTTCCAGGATCTAAAAAGTAACCAAGAAAAATGTGGAATATTGCTGATAGACTGCAGGATATAAAAGATGAAAAAAAATGTATTTCAGTCAGGGAGTGGGAGGTCCAAATAAAACAGTGTTATGTTTCTTCTGGCTACAGCAAGCTCACAAATTGAAGAACAAGGACTTCCTACCTAGAAGAAATAGGATACAGTCAGGTGTCCCATGCAAGTTCGAGTCACTCAGTCTACTCCATTCACTGCAAGACTCTGTATTCACAGATTTGATTCCCATCTGGTACACTCAGTCTTTCATCCTCTGGAAAATAATATAACCAGTACCACAAAACTAAGCAAGAATAAGCACCTGTAATTTAGTTCCAATATAAATATGCTTAAATGAGTGCTTTACAAACATGGTGTATATGTTAGGCCTGAAGAAGATTAAAATGACTATTTAAAAAAATTATAGTTTAAAGGCACCCTGACAACTTTGGTGTCAAGTCCGCCTTTGGCCATTTTAATATTTTGGAGCAAAGGCAAGACTCCATTTTACATCCATTACACAACAACGATGAGCTACAGCATGATCGCTGCTGGTAAGCTATTTGTTAAATTGATGCCAGAGGACCTTCACAACTGGACCATTGAGTAAGCAAAGCTTGTCTTGGTCTAGGCTAGTTGTATTTCCTGGATACTCCACCCAGTCCTGCCATGCCAAGGAGCCTAGAGCTCCAGGTGGCCGTGCTTCATGCTTCATGCTTGGTGGATGAAAGAGTGATGTTTCGGTTGCCTAGCAGCGGTCAATATAGTTGTCAGCCCTGCAAGGCACCGTTCTCCCTTGCCCCACAACAAATGGTAAGCATTAGTATACGTTTCTGCTTGAGGAGACCCAGCAGCAGATCCAAAATCCCACTGGGCCTGGGATAGCTGGGGCCGGGGAAGGGATTGTCTAGATGGCACTGATGGTGTTATGGTGGGCAGAGGACCTGGATAAACTTGACCATGCTTTAAGGGGCAGCCAATTAAGCAGAACTGCAGGTATGCCTATGTAACGATTTTCTGGCTAAGGTGGACTGCAAGGAATGCTACTGAGAAAGGGGTGGTATCGGAGGGCTGGCTTAAACACATCAAGTCTCTGGTCTAACTCTCCTCAGCCAAAGACTTCTACATACTATGGAGTGAATAGAGACCAATTCACATACTATGGAGTGACTAAATAGAGACCAATTCACCCTCTCTCCTAGGGGCATCTTAGAGATCCTCTCTGTTCCAAGGATTAACAAAGACATGCAAGTGTTGTGTATTCTTTCAACAAGGGACACGGAAGGTAAAGCAAAGGGATTTTTCAAGCTGCCTCAAGGCTCTCGCAGCAAGGGCCAGAGACAAAGATGTAGATCAATTTGAAAATTGTGGTTTGACAACAGCAAACAAACAATGCTCCACTCACACGATGTACTCCGTACAAACTTTGACCAGTGGTTTAGGAAAATTGAAGAAGCAGCCAAGTCTTTTCTAATGAGCCGATTGTGCTACAAATGGGAAAATGTTTGAGACTTTTAAAGGCTCTATAGCCATACACTTCTATTTTAAAGTCAGCCAATGACTCCCTGCTTGAGGACAGGAAATGATTAAAGCTTGTGACTCTATGAAGGATCCAATGCTGGAGAATCTGCAGTCACGGTCTGATCATGCTCTGACAGTTGAACAGTCTGACAAGGATGCAACAAGTAAACAGTGCAAATTGGAAGGTCAAGCTGTTAAGATCATGCTTGCCCTGAGCGACTTAGACAGACTTCTAGAACTACTCTACAGAAGCTGGAAATACAAGAAAAAACACATATGCAAATAAAAAAGGATAGGTTTAATGACTCCTGGTAGGAGCAAATTGTCCAAGGCATGATATTAAAAGATTTCATCATGAAAGCTCAGCAGGCAGAAGAGATGCATACTTGTTCAGCCAGCAGATGCTAGACAAGCACAAAGTCAAATTTAAGCATAATACCAGAAGAAAGGAATGGAGCAATGGCATCCAAGACTGAATCATTCAAAAGGCCATGAAAAAAAAAACAGATAAATGCCATGGAAGAAACAGTTAGCGGGGGGACAACGAAGTGGACGTGAAGTTTATTTTTGACACTATAAAGTTAATGGACTAAGAATGAACTGCAATATGGTGGGAAGTTTACCCAGCATCTGAATATTTGAACTATGGGATGCTTCAAAATATGTTATGATCAATCCACGATAAATTGTCTACATTAGGCTCCAGGTTTTTTTTTAAAGAGAATCAGGACGTAGCAGAATAGGTTTAAAAAAGGGTGAAATGTTTTCTGCAGGACTTTTGAGTTTTTGTTTGTATTGTTTGCATTGTATAACTCCTCCAGCAATTTGTGTGAATTAATCTTGATAGTGTGGCATCCATGAAGAGGTCCAATGGCCTATAGGGAAACTGGAAAATTACTGACAGACTGATGGCTCACAAATGATGGAAGAGTTATAGCACAATCATTCAGACATAGCATTACACTTAACATGACTCTGCACAAGCATTCCCGGTCTTGTAGAGCCACTGGCAGAAATTCTTCAGTTTTCTACACAGGCCAGCTCGTCTTTCTGTTCATTAAGAAATAGGGCTAGATGGAAAGCACTGGACATGGGAAAAACCAACTTTTCAAGGCTATCCACAAGCAAAGAGCTGCTAAGGGGTCCCCAAGTACTTTTCATAGCTCAATCATAGCCCCTCTGATTAGATTGCCGGCAAGGGTACAAATTAAAGCCAGTGATGAAGGCAACTGCCCAATTAATGGCTTTTGATGTATTTCACTTGGACACTGATCAGACCACACCATGTTCTTATTTTGGCATTAACTGCAGATAACTGCTTCTATGAAATATAAAAACATAAGAGTCTTGTGGGCTCTCCAGAGTTACTTTGCTCACAGAGTTAATTACCACTTTAGACTCCTGAAAAATAGCAAGTACAATAAGATTTATAGTACTAGGGATAACAACAGTTCCGGCCAGACTCGGTCACCAAAGACTTACCATGCAAAATATCAGAATCATCTTCAACAAAATCTATGTCTCTCAAGTCCCACTCTGCATAATTGTCAAATTCCTGATGGAAAGAAAAAGCCATAATTAAAGATGTATTGATGCGTGAGCAGCCGGTGTTACATTAGCATGGCGATGCAATCTAATGTCACTGGACTGGTAAGATTCAGCCATAAACTTAGGGAACCAGTCATAACAAGTTCTCTGTGTGTGGCTTAGCCAATAAACCCAGAACTAGGTTTCAATGAAGAAATCAAGCAGCTAGCACTTCAGTAGACATGGAGTTTGGTGGCATACAGAAAATAATAATAAGAAGTTGCTAAAAGCAATCCTCACATGCACAATGGTCCCTACATTATCAAATGACCCAACCAGTAGAACTTTCTCATCTACAAATTGTCTTATGTTGGCAGTTTTTTCTTTTGGTTGTGTAACGTTTAGCCATGCTGCCTTATTTTACTTCACTCGAGCAGCAGCAGTCAAAATTGAGCAGTCAAAGGCTACTAGGAAGCGTTTCAAGATTGGATTTTGATCCAAAGGAACACTCCGCATAACCTAATACTTAAGTCATTATAAATAATAAGAGACAATGTCCAGTCTAAGATTTCAGAAGCAATCAGTCATCAATTTACCTTTAGACTGAATGATAAGGAAGAGAAACAATGACAAAAACCATAAAAGTAACAGTTAAGATGTGGACCTCATACACAAAATACTTAATACACAACACATACATACATACATACATACATATGAAATACACAATAAAGCATACGTTGCTTGATACCACATTCATCCCTACCCAAGAACTTCTATCACTCAGAAGCAAATGCAGCTCAGTGGTTTGTGTTGTTGTGTGAGAAATTAGTTATTTACCTGTACCTCGAGTTCTCCTCTGTTAGTATATTTCATATACTTACATGCTTGAATCATTTCCCATTGTTAGGTTGGAAATCTACCGTAATCTTAAGTAGCAGTAAACAGTGTTAAAATGACCATAGGTCTCAACAATATTCGTTTGGTGGTACATAAACCTTATTTGAAGCAACCCAAACTTCAGCCAGTGAGGTGAAAGTGCTAACCTTCCTATTCCTCCTAGAAACTACCATAGCTCAGATTTCATAGCGCAAGGCGTGAGAAGAGAATATAATAAACGAGCCTCTGATTGGGGAGAAAGGAGGGTAGCATATGAATATATGAAAGATACCAATGCTGGACTTGCAGGTAAGTAACTAATTTCTTCTCCAATACTGTATCTTTCATACATTCACATGCATGAATTAGAATAGTAAGCAGTACATAAAAATGCTAGTAAATATTAGAAGGAAGAAAGCTCACCTTCAATGAAACAGGTTATGGAGGGCACCCTGTCCCACTGCTGAATCAGCAATGCTTCGTGAAGGTGTACCTGCTCCAACAGGTAGCTGCAGGGCAGATGTCTTGCAAAGGCACACCAGCGAAGAGTGCTGCCATTGTAGCCATGCCCCTGATGGAATGGGGCCTCATTCTTAGCTAGTCTGGACACTTTGCCTTGTTGTGGCAGAAGGTGATGAAGGCTGATAGCCAACGTGCTATTCCCTATTTGGGCAGAGATCGGCCTATCCTTGGGTAGCCGACGGATACAAACAGTTGGTCAGAAGATCGGATGTCCTTCGGCTTTTCCATGTAAAACTTTAAGCGCATATTAAGTGAGTACAATGATTTTTCTGCTGATGTTGTGGAATTTGGCAAAAAGGATGGCACGCTCATTAAGGAGGAAATCATTAGCGGCATTAGGTATAAATTTCCAGTTTACAATTACGTGTTCTTAGTAAAGCGGACAATTAGTTTCCCTTACTCTGTGTGTCAACAGAAGCACCAAGAGAAGCTCTGTCTTCTATGAAATTAACTTTAGATGTGCTCTGGGGAACAGCCTGAATGATGGCAGCATGAGTTGGCTCAGGACAGTGTTAAGCACCCAGGGAATTGGTGTGGGCTGTACAGATGTAAATGCTCTGAAAGGGCACTCTTAAAAGTTGCTTTATTATTCCCTATGAGAAAGCAGTGATCAAATTATCTTCCATTCTACAAAACTGTGAGATTGCTGCCAGATGGACTCTTGACAAGGTTCAGCAAATATGGAAGTATTTTGTGAAGTATTACTGCCAATGGGTGGATCCTCTTGGTTCTGCACTTGACACAGAAACTCTTCCTTTTGTCATTATAAGTTCTTATGGTAGCTTGCACCAGGCTGTTTTTACATTCTGCTGAGAGATCTAGATGACCAAGCTTTAAGTCGTCGGATACCACGCTGTGTCCTTTGTGCATATACAGGAGATCGTGGTTCATTTTTTATGGTATTGATGAGCATACTAATAGGTTCAGGAACTCTGTGAACCAGTAAAGGCCTGGCCAGACCGGGGCAATGAGAATCAGAGTACAATTTTCTGCCTTCGCTTTCCTTAGAACACTGGGGGTCAGAGGAAACGGCAGAAAAACATACGCAAAGACGTTGGATTATTTCATCGAAAAGGTGTTGCATCTGGACTCTGGCTGACAAACCCTGCTAGGTAAAATTGCAGTTTCTTGTTGTTCTGGGTGGCAAACAAGTCGAATGTGGAGCAACCCCATTTATGGACGGGATAGTCCACTTGATTTTGGTACAGCTTCCATTCATGACAGTCCGACAGTGTTGGACTGAGTGATCTGGCTGATCGTTTTGGTGCTCCACAGTGATGTCAACATGATGGGAAGTAGCAGACACATATAGCATCAGCGCCTCTTACAACAGAGATCGGAACCTCCTCCTTCCTGTAATGGTTTGGCGATGTAAAACATCAATGTGGTGTTGTCTTATTGCACGGAGCTCTGAGACATTGATATGGCGCTGCTTTTCTGCATCTGGCCATGGGCCTTTGCTAGCTAGTTTCCTGCATGTGAGCCCCTCACCCCCGCAGCCATCCCAAGAGGCTTCTGTTGTAAGTCCGTCTGTCAGATGAGTGGAAAGGAAGCCCATTGTTGATGTTCGTAGGGATTTGCTACCATAATACTGCTTGTTTCAGGCTTTTCGTAACTCAGGACAGTATTGTCCAACATGCCAGTAAACTTGCATCCATTAGCTATCCAGTTCTTGCGTGAATGTTCTCATCCGGAGCCTGCAACAGGGTATTAGACCTATGCATGAAGACATCAGGCCCAGCAGAGATTTGGGCTGCCTGATTGTGACAGACTGTTTGGTGGAGGTAGTCCTTACCATGGACCAAAGCTTAATTAGGCCTTTCTGCCGAGGGTAAAGCTTTTCCTAGTTGCTGTCTAGCATTACTCCCAAGAATTGAAGCTTTATTCTAGATTTTGTGGAGGACTTGTTGGTGTTTAGTGTTAGTCTGCTCAGCAGAACAGAGTGATGCAGGCGGTCATAGAAGTCAGTGCCTCTTCCCTTGATGGTGCCTTGACAAGCCCGCCATCCAAGTACATTCACACTTGGTTAGCAGGAACTGGGTGAATATTTGAGGCACTGATTTGAGGCAGAATGGTAGCACATTGAATTGGTAGTGCTGCCTCTAAACTTAAGAGTGTATTGGGATGAGGAAATATGCATCTTGAAGATCCACGCATGTCAAATAATCATTTTTCTTGATCATCAAGAGGACTTCTTTGATTATTACCATGCAAAAGGCTTGTTTCTTTAGGAACTTGGGCAGTCCGTCCCCCCACCACCCCCAATCCATAATAATAGGTCTCCACTGTCCTATTTTCTTCCTGATCAGAAATAATGTGGATTAAAAAAACGGATTACTCCGGGTTTTTGAGATTGTCTTTTGAGAAAAATGTCTTATTACAACTCCCTCAAATGAAAGTGATGTTCTTTCATGAGCGGCCAGTCCAGTGATTTTGATAAGAAATCCAAGGTATGACCTGATTGAACCATCTGCTGCATTCAATGGTCCGATGTTATGGACTCCCATGCCAGGACAAAAAGGGAAATTCTACAGTTCTCACCCCTATCTGCTATGGGGGAGAAGTGGAGGATTGGGTGGGAGGGTGGGGGGGAGTAAAACGGGTTGACATCTGCGAAACCTCAAGCTAGTTTTAGTAGCCTTAGGAAAATGTTTGTGAGGCACTATTTTTTCAGCCAGAAAATCTGCCATATGCCAGTATGTGGTTTCTATTGGGTGTAAAACTCTGGTGGTATCTGGGTTGCTGGGAGGGTAATATGGGCAGCCGTGGCCACCATATTGATTAAAACCTCCTCTGTAGGCCTCGGACGTTCATGAGCCACAAAAAGTTGAGTTGTCAGGACAAGGATATTGGATGGCACCAAGGGATTTAGCCCCAGTTGTATCAGTTGTAATAATCTGCAAAGTACCATCAACATGTTTCCCACACAAAGCTATTTCATCAAATGGAATATCCAGCATCATATCCTGGGATTATGGAAGGAAAAATGTAGACCACAGCCATCCCTAGTTTCTCAATATAGCTGCTTCTGCTAGTTTCCAAAAATCTGCATTTGAAACATCCATTGTAGCATCAATGATGGTTGCTGTAGTTGTCGACTCTTCTTTGACTACAGCTCTAGCAAACTCTTTCTTATCATCGAATATAAGGTTAATCAATCGCAAGATGTCATGCCACATTTGGCTATCATTCCGGCTTAAAATTGCTAAGGCGTTTGCGGCCTTGATTGATGTTACTGGCATGGAACCAACTCTAGAGCCTAAATTATCAATGCATCTGCCGTGTCTTATCAGGAAGTGCTGACAAAGGTGTGAGTGGGTTCCGATATCTGCATTGTGCCACAGAGATGATGATAAAGTCTGGTTTGGGATGGCCGGGACCATGTGTAGGGCGCTGTATTTCTTCTCCCAACAAGGCACAACAGCTAACACTGTGGCTAGTGTATTCAGCAATTTTGGGCCTTCTGACCAGACAAACCCCAGTTTAATTATTGACCTAATAGTTTTACAGGATTGTTCTTTAAAAGCATATAGGAAGCATTGCTGTTCTACCAGGAGATTACATTTTTTTTATCCTCTCATTAATTTTAAAAAAATTGTTTCCATTAACATGTGGAAACGGGTTAGGTCATGAGGGGATGTATCTGGCATGAAAGGGCGATTTGTCATATTCCTTTGGTAGAATATACTCACTCCACTCCTCATTACCCCCGTCCTCTGGCAGCTCGCCTGCTTCCTCCAAATTAGATTAGGTTGAATCTGAAGAATTATGGTCTCTTGTATCTTTAGGAGTGGGTCGGACCAGTTTTGGTGCGACTGGTCTTGGAGACTGATCTGTAAGAGGTAAAAGGGGTAGAGGTGTTGGTAGTGGTGGGGGAGATAGGTTGTTCAGGCGCTGTTGAGGGATCGGCCTTTCGAAAGCTGCCCATCATCATAAGGTTGCAAGGTTGTCAACAATGAAACACGTACCTGCAACACCTCAGGGTCATACCAGCCATGACAAGCTGTATAGTTCTGAGGGTGATCAGCTATGAAAATCTCTGACTGGTGGTCATACTCCTGAAAAGTCTTATCATCCAAGGTGTCTCCTTCAACCCCTGGGACATAAGTGACATCCAGCTACAGAGGGCTATAAGCTATCTCAGAGGCTTCCTGATCGCTCAGATCCATTCCCAATTCAGTATCGAGAATCTGGTTAGGAAGACTTGCTCTCATTTGAATTAGCTAAAAAGGGACTGACATGGAAGAAACTGCAGTCAACAGTGTGGTCATAGTTAATGGGGTCATCGTCTACTTTTGAGGTGATAGACATCAAAGCTGTTGCCGTCATGACCATGAAATTGAGAGTGTTATTGACTAGGGTTTGGTCACAGACTGCGTCACCATCGATGAGTGTTTTTTTCTTTTCTGTCGACAACAATGATGACATGGAAGTTACTGGTGGAGGTTCGAACTCACTGAAGACACTTAAGGATCTGCATTTTCGCACTGATATTTGCACAGATAGGTGTTTGTCCTGCCTGGAGCATTTTTTTGAAGAGACTCGACTTTCTCTGAGGAGGTGGCTGCAGGCACTTTAGGATGTAAGTTCAGCTCTGGGAAATCTATGCGTTTCAATTTCTGAGCCAACTATGTTGAAGTGCTTGGTGGAGCACTCTTCACGGAATCATTCCCAGAAGAGGTGTTATCCCCCTTAGAAGAATGATATTTGTTTCTTTTTCAGGCTTATTAGGTGTGCTTTCATGTCGAGCCACTTTGCCTTCATTATTAACATAGGGTTTGTCACTGTAATACCCCTCGCGAGGGCATCATCGGAGTCCTGCCGTGCTCCGGAGGACACTGGGGATATGGGACTCCGTATCCTGTTGGTCCTTACTGGTGAGCCGTTCGGCGCCTCACGGCTAGCAGCGGGCTGGTCCCCTGTGGCTTGGGGGCAGCTCGGCTGTGCGTGGGTGGAGCGTTGTCGCACTGATGGACACGTAATCGCTGTGCATGGGTTGTGTGGTGTGCCTCATGCCCCCGCTGCGGCTGGCTCTCCCCCCTGCGCCGGGGCCCTCCCCCCTCCCCTGGGGGTCCCTCTTCCCCCCTCCCCCTTGGTTCAGGCCCTTTGGAACTGCCTCAGCTCCCATCTTATTCTTTCTATTTTTTACTTTCTTTGTTGATTTTTGAATTACTACGCACACGTCGAATACAACATGTATGTAGGAACACAACTCTCAGAACCCAACTCGGGTTCTGTTACAATTACACTGGATTTGCAGAAAGTGCATAAGTAAAAATTACATGTATACTGTATGGTGAACAGTATGTAACCTTTTGTATTTCATTTAAATGTTGCCATATGTTTGATAAAACAATAAAAATATATTTAAAAAAAAAAAAAAACATAGGGTTTGTCAAAACGTTTTTATTGTTGTGCTTAAGTGCAGTTGCCTACCAATTGTGGGTTTACCAACTCTAGTGGGACTATATTGAGGATTCCTGTGATGAAAAATATTTTTTTCTATGTGCAATACTCTCTCTCTCGAAAAAGAGAGTTAGTTTTTTCATTAATTCATTCATTCATGTAACCTGAACAGTGCCAGTCACTACTATGTAATGTATGGTGTAACCTGTAACCCCCATACTGTTAATATGAATATGCACTCATTTTTGTGCAATGTTTTTCCTTCTCTTTAACTCTAATGTGCTATGCTATCCCAGGGTCTAATAATCGTTTAATAAATAATGCTAAAAATAATATACATTTGCAAACCATTATTTCCCATATACACAACAGGCATCATGTTGCGGACGTGAAGGAAAATCACCTCTATTATGGGGCCCTGAAATAACCTTAAACTGGCTACAAGTAGAAAGGCCTGTCCCACTGCAGCAGAATCTTCTACCTCCGCCATCACAAAGTAGTCTGTGTTCAGAAGTCGGTAGCTGCTCTCACTCAAAATGCAGGTTGACATTTGGTAAACCACAATCGGAGCATAGCTACATTGTCAAAAAAAACTTTAAAACATTAGGAGTACCTCCACTGAACTTTGCATGATTGCCAAGCTGTCTGAGTTCACACAGCTGACCAGAAAACTGTGAAAGTGCAGGGCAGCACTGCTTTCCACAGCAGTACTGTTTTTTCTTGTCTAACGGGATAACAGTCCGTAGAGTTTTTTAAAAAGTCGACAATAGCTTGATCATCGGGTCTCACCTGCCGTCAGATGTCTATCCACTGCTGTCTTTTTCGAGTCTCTCTCACTTCTAAGAGAATTTAAAGATACACTTAAGACTATTGCAAAAGGCCACTCGGTCTTCACCAGAGGAGATCAGTCACAATGAGTATACACTTCTAATGTAAAGTTGTGCTGGAAAATGCACATGTTTGCTTGTTTATGTTTCTTTTAGTGTGGCTATGGTGACAGCTGATCCATGCTGCTTACTGCCTCAGTCTTTCTCTTTCTGAAAATAGAGTTTTGCAGAGTGAAGCATTCCAGATACAAAACCTGTGCCTTGTCCCACCATCTGGTGGGTGTATTTTTAGTCCTTTTTTTTTTGGTAAGTGGACATCGTTGTTGACAATTTGTTGCCATGTCCTTTGTTTGCAGACATTAATAGTGCTCCATGAAGGCCCCGCAGAAGGGGACTTGGTGGTTGTAGTGGGTGGAGGTGGTGTAAGAAATTAATCTGAAGATGCTAACCACACCTCTGCATCAAGACTGTTTGGTCTATATAATAGAAGCCGGCTTTGGAGGAAAATCACCAGGTTCCTACAGCACAGAGGATAAACACCTAAGAGCGTCAAGGAAAATCAGTTTTCTACCAAACACCTTGGGGTTTTTGAACCCATATTACCCAAGAGGTCATCAATAGCATGGAACAGAGAATGCAGTTCTGGCATGGAGCATACACCATTCAGGTTCTGCCCTATCTGCTACCATAAATGTGCTCATCATGTGTGTAACCTGTGCTCACTGAAGGATCATCAGTCAAAGTGATGCAACACCTGTGCATAATTCCAGTCAAAAACATTCAAGTCTAGAGAAGAACAGAGGTGGGTACACCAAGCCATGGTGCAAGAACACTCCTCCAGGAAGAAGACAGATGAGTCATGTGAAGAAATCGAAATGGTGCAGTGGCAAGATTCCGACACCAAAAGGGAGAAGTAGTTAATTAAAAATGAAAAAAAAAAAAAATTTACGTCGAAGCACCTGAGTCTGGAAACACAAGGTACCATCCTAAGAACTGCCAGGAGGTGGAGCAGAGTGCCTCGGAATCCAGGCACCCCAAAACCACAGACTATAAAATTGACAGTGATAAATGTCAAACAGAAGCCCAAAGTGCCCAAAGTGTCCAAACCCAAATATACCACAGGGAGCAAACCCTCTGAATCAGCCTTGGCCCAGAATGTCCATTAAGAGAGTGGAAGGGAGAAGGAATGACACAAAATGGAGCCTTTGGCGCAGAAAAGAAAAACTTTGAGCAAAGTTGAACAGAAGGCACTTGGCAGCGGAAAGAAAAGTCATCTTGATGCGGAGATGAAGGCTCTGATCAGGAGAAAAGGGTTTTGACTCCATGAAGGGATACAGGATTCCTCTCCAAACGTTGAAGTAAAAGATGGTCGAGGTTGAAGAACTGGAACTGCAAACAACGCCAAAACTGACAAAAGGAGATGAAGAGGAGATCTGAGAGTGCAATGAAGAATTCAATAAAGGATCCAATCAGCACCGAATTTTAGAAAGCGACCTCCCTGAGGACATTTTGCAGACTCTCACTGCAAGATGACACTGCCAGTTACAATGCAATGGTAAAGAGGGCTTCTGTCATCTACGGCATCAAACTTGATCAGCAGGTAGAACCCAGCTTTCTACTGGAAACAGTTGTCTTCTCAGAGGAGAAGCCAATTTCTGCCAGTGATTCCCAGTGTATTAATTAGATCAGAGGGAGAAAAGCATTCAGAGAGGCAGCCGAAGACAAGGCCCTTCGCCTTGGAGCACAATGAAGACCCAGCTTATACCAAGGGCAGAGTAAACACCAACTGAACAATAGTCTCCACGACATGAAAGAGGGATAACAACCCCCCAGCAGTGGGTTCAACTCCAAACAAGGAGAGCAGATAAGTGGAAATGGTTGGTAGAAAAATGGAGTACTCAGAAGCAGTCCAGCAGTGGGAGGAAATGAAAGGCCTATCACACCATTTTCCTGAGTAGTACCAGAAAAGTGCAAAAAAATAATCTAAAGAAAAAGGCAAAAAATATCATCCAAGAGACAATAAGCAAGGATGTCTGAAGTCGGCCTTTGATGTGGCAGATACAGCCAGTAGCAAACGCTGCACCAGAACTATGCTCAGAAGAATTGTGGCTGCGTGTTCTGCTTCTAGCAAGAAGTACTAGCAGTGGTGGTAAACATGCCATTTACCAGAGAAAGCCACTTTGGAGCAACCACTGAGGACCCCTTTCAAAGACGAAAGGATAATAACACTGCCAAATCTGTGGGGCCATTCAATTCAGAGGTGGTCCAAAAACAGGAGCGACCCCAATTGGAGGTTCACATCTGATAACCCATCACTCATTTCACGCCACAAGGGTAAAACCAGGGTGCCCCAACACAACTGCAGCACCCCAATTCAGCCCTAATGAGGGAAAGCCCAGGGAAGAGAAGCAGCAACAAGGGGTGCTGGACACATCAGCATGTGACTTCAAACCAAAGGTCTCGCTAAACATAACGCCTGTAGAGGGCAGATTTGGAGGATTCCTCAAGGAGTGGATCAACATCACGTTTGACAAGTGGTTCACATCATCCAGCACGGCTACTAAATGGAACCCTTGAAACTACCGCCCAACATCAAACCAAAGCCAAGACCATAAAACCAAGTAGATCTACTTCACCTCAGAGTGGATGTGGCAGATTTGCAACAGATAAATTCAATTAAAATAGTCCCAGAAAAATAGGTGGAAAGGATTCTACGGACTCTTTTTGGTCCCACAGACAGTTCCCTCAGACTTATCTTGGACCCCAGGGCCCTCAAGAGGTTCACCAAAAAATACAATTTTATCCTGTGTTATATGGCTACATTTATTGTAGATAGGGCACATTACAGGTTCCAGTGTGTTACCCTTCAGGATAAAATTAGCCTCTAGGTTGTTTACAAAATGCCTACCTGCAATAGAATGAGTAAAAGGATTAAAGGAGTCCATGTTTATTCTTACTTAGGCAAATGGTTGGAAAATGCAAAGTCATGTAAGCAATGCCAGGACAATACAGGGACAGTAATGACAACCCTTTGGACCCTGGGTTTCTCCATCTTCCTCAAAACTGAATTCCTAAATTCCAAAGAAGAGAGAGCTTTCCCTGCTGAGGAGAATTGGCCAAGCAAATCTGCCTTTACCAGAAGGAGAAACCTCTGACTTTATAGACAGTGGTGAAGCTGATGGCATGGTGTGTATACCACTCATTCCAAACACCAGGCTCCACATGAGACCACTACAGGAGTGGCTGCAAGGACAATGGACCTGGGAAATATGGGAGTTGGGAGGATCTAGTGGTTATCACAGGCAGAGTACACAAGGAGGATGAGTGTTGGAGCGCCAGGAACATAGGCAGACCCTTCGAACTATCAGCTTCCTCAGTCGCCAAAATAGATACTCCCCACACAGGGTGAAAAGCGCACATGGGGAACTTCAAGCTCAAAAGAGGTAGTAAAACACAAGGTTTTTCAGTTGCAGATCATCAGGAAGGTCATGTAGGCTCAAAAGCACACCACCATGCTTCAACTCAACAAAAAAAGAGGTGGCAAGATTTGCCATGCTAAACAATCTAGCACAAGACATACGGACATTAGTCATACAGAGACACAAAACTATAACTACCAGGGATACAAAACGCAGAAACAGACAAAGACAGAAAACCACCTCTCAAAAGTGGGAGCTAAAACAGAAAGTGGTAAACAGGATCTTCCAAATATAGGGTTCCCCACTTCTTAGACTTGTTTGCAACTCAGAAGTATGCAAAATGCCAAAGCTTTGCGTCTACATACCCAAACCACCAGTCTCAGAGAATGCCCCATCAATACTTACAGAAACAGACACTGTTTAGAGCATCCGCCACATCCACATGGAATTTAAACCTGGTGCTAACAAAGCTCACAAAACCAACTTTTGAAGTCATGTACAGTGCAAGGCTGCAATTTCTTACTTTGACAACAAGCCTTCCTCATAGCCATCACATCCTTACAAAGGGTAAGCAAACTCCAAGCTGTCACGGATCAAGAAACATACCATCAAATCCATAAAGACAGGGTAGTAATGAGGACTAACCCAAACCTCCCACTCAAGGTAGTCTCACACATCCACCTCAATCAAACTATAAAATGACCAGCTTTTGTCCAACAACCAAAATCACAGGTAGAACATGACCTTCACACACTAGATGTAAGAAGGACAGTGATGTACTACATACAGGTAGCCAAACCAATCAAGAAGAACAATCAGTTCTTCATTTCCTTTGCCGCAGCAACCAAGAATGCATCTGTAGCAAAATGGACCATTACAAGTGGACAGTCCACACGAGACCCCGATAACACCCACACTGCTTAATGTGTGCAAGATTTGCATCAGGAAAGGGAGAAGGTGAATTTAACACTAAGGAAGCCATGGGCAAAGAAACACCAGATTAAAGAATCTGAGGATGTCGACCTGCTGTGGAGCTTCTGTGGGGTGCGTCTGACATGAGTGTGGGGAAGGACCTACCACCAATGGTTGACACCCATTTACAAGAAAGAAAAAAAAAGGCTAAAACAACCAATTACAGACCCAATCACTAAATGGCAGAATAATGCACAGCATGTGTGAATCCAGATAGTCTTGAAGCTGTAAAACTACTCCAGGTAAGTAATCATATTATTTCAACTAACTGGACTGCTATTTCAAGACCATTCAATTTTTTCGTTTTTCTTCCTTCTTATTTTAAGGGAAACTGAAACCATATTTTTTTTAATACCATTTACTCATGGATGCAGATGGTGTGTGTGCACAGGGTGTTCTCACGGCCTACAGTGATGCTGCAACACATGCGAATACTGTTGTTTCTTAATGCAGATGTGCATGCGGTCTCAAAAGCACCCGCAATATTCCTAAAACCCCTGCATAAAACTCCCAACTCTCTATTCTCCTTTTTCTTTCAAATGACTCTCCTTTTTTCCATCCTCTGACTACGTCCGCTCTTGAAGTACAGCCTACTCTAAATTACATGCATGTTTGCCTTATTCTTTACTTCTAAATCTCTGCAAATTGTCTGCAACTTATTGCACAGATCACAAACTCTCCTTTAAAAGTCATACCCTGCACCCTAAAAATTCCTAATCTCCTATAGCTCATTTATTAATATCACCAACCAATTCATGACATTCCCAGATCCCCTTCTCCCGCTAAAGCTCACACCTAATTCCTACTAATGTGATCTACCACACAAAAACTGGAATAAAGGCATGGAATGGTTCCTGTAGAGCACACGACTAATCCCAATAACCAGTAATAACTACAAAAAAAACACTAATCCGGGGACCTGGAGCAGCATGCTGCCCATCAAGGGTAGTAAATGCTATATAATGCAATTGCAATTAATTATATATCCCACACTAAAACTAACCATAACATTTAACAGCCAGACAGCCGACTGTAGGTCATACAGGCTGCTTAATTATTTCCTTTTTACTTTCAGACACTTACACAAACGTAAGACAAAACTGCTAATGGTCATATCCATCACCTAGTACTACACCAGTCCACAGCAACAAACCACCCATCAACAGTTGAACAGGCACAGAATAACTGAAGAGATCAGCCATATACTGCTGGGTAATGGAAGCCTCCAACTTAGTCCAACACTGCGGGTCCTGACTAGCAACACACTACGGGCACTTCTTGGCATCTCACAATGAACAATCTGATTCATTAGTAGTTATCTCCCCCACTTTTCTCTTTAACCTATGCCCTCTCAGGACCATAAATTTTAAAACACAACATCTCTCTTCGGACAACCTGGTAAATGGACTATGAACATAGCAAATGCCAAAAAGGGACCTACAGCACTGCTCAAAACTCCCAGCTTACTGAAAATCATAAACTGCGTGCCTATCCCTCACTCTTCTTCAACCATCACACTGCTAAGCACTGAGTCCCATAGCACAATAACCACACCTCAGTGGTCATCATACACAACATAGAAACACTTACCACACAGGATCAAAACAAAAACACTCTTGTGTCTACACACCCTACACTATATAGCGTACTACCCATGCAGGCAAGCACTCAAACACCCCACATAGAGATAGGTAAGCACTATTAAAATGTTGCAGTACAATACAAAATAGTGTCAATCTCCTCTCTAGCCTTAAGAGTCTTTGAAGGGAAAGGTCTGAAAATGTCACAGTCAAGGCGTCTGCGCTGCATAAAGGCAGTAAACACATTGGTCAAGTGGGTCATCAGAGTAGATTTTCTTCGGACTACAAGTAGAGCAGGATTTTTTCTCTGACAGTCATGATAACAGTTGGTGAAGGAGGATGGGTCTCCATGGTCAAGCAAAATGGAAAACTTTTAGAAATTAACCCCAAAAATACACAGTTCACTGAAAGCTGAAAATGGGACTGGCTATACTCCAGAGTAGATCAGAAATATCAGGATAAGGCTAATGAAAGGTTAGAGCAGAGCTCTTCAGATGTGCTCCTTCACTCACGACTTGTGGCAGAATTCTGAACGATGGTGGTCTCCAGGACAAGTAGGAGAGCTAGCACTTATACCTCATCGGTTGAAGGTTGGGTTGCTTCAAGTGAGGTAGCTGTGCTACTAAACAAACACTACAACTGAGGCCTACAGCCATTTAAGCATTGTTTGCTGATAATTAAGATTACTGGGTATTCCCATCCTGACAACAGGGAATGATTCAAGGATGTGAATATATGAAAGATCCAAGCCCAGAGAAGTGTTTTGTTCAAATTTAGTTTAAAAAAAAACCCTTTTAATTTTTTATTGCATCTTGGGTGTACCAAAACAACAGTTTGGGGGAATGGCTGGATTCTGACTGATTACCTGAGGACGAGGTATGCCAGGGAAACTATACAAGGTTTGATCTAACAATGCACAGAGGACTAATACAGCCAATTAGGTCTACAAAGCATCACATAATCATGGTGGGTGAAAGAGGAAAAGTCGGAAGTGGTCAAATGAGACAGGGGTCCAACTAGAATAAATTACCATATGCCCCCGAAACCTAACGAGAAATGCAGTTTATTTCCTTTGCTGCTAGCTTTTGAAAAATAAAGAATGAGAAGCATACTGACATCTTATCGTTTATATCAACCATTCACATGAGCTTTGTTTAAATTCCCCTCAATGAAAATCCTGAAAAACATGGCCACCAATGGACTTTAACTGCTGTCAAAAGACACTTGCTACATTATGTTAAGGGGGCTAGTGCAAGTGAAAAATGCCTGACTGTTCATTCTATGACTGTTGAACATTTCTGTCGCTGGATGTCAGGGTCACTTTCATAAGAGACACTGTTTAGATTAGAACAGAAACGTACCCCTCTTTAAGTCCTATGGTTAATACTCAAACCTAATCATTCACCCATTTGCACAGAGTCCTGCTAACTTATCAGTCAACTTTAACCAAGGAAACCAAACATAAACATGAGTACCTCAATAAAGTCAGCTCTGGCAGGCATGTATCCAGCCATATCCCTGGAAAGCAAAGAGTCAAAAACAGGCCGAGGAGGATCGTCAGCAGCTGAAACAAGACATTTACATTTGCTGAAAGGTTTACATTATCAAAAAATTGCATTTTGAGGACAGACCTTATCAGACATTTTTCTTTCAAATGGTGGTGAAGCAAACAAGACAAATTAAATTACTTGAGGCACTTAGAATATCAACAAACGTAAGCCACACTCATGCAAGCAGGGTACAGAAACATTCTCAAACGCATACCCCACAAGGCACAATGTTCACTTATTAATTTGCGACGGCCTACTTTACATGGTTACAGAGTCTTGAGTGTTCTGAAGCAACTGCTGCTGAGTGAAGTGTGAGACCAGGGGAAGGACTGGGCATGGGATCAGTATGCAAGGTTCCTTTGTACATTTAAAAGCATGTCAGCCCACCATTTTTCCCACATGTTAAGTTTAATAGAGCACACCTACATTGCATCTGTACCCTCACTCAAGTCCCTCATCTTTAGCAGCCCAGGCCTGCTCCCCCAAGGAGACACTAGTAAAAAGAACAAGTCTGTCAGCAAGCAAAAATACTCGCATTTAGTTTGATGGTTTGCTCTGAGGCCTTCTTTTAGGAGAAGATGGCAATTGCTGCAGAGTAATTGTACAGGGAAAAGGGTGGCTTAAGCGAATAACATGCATAATAGTCAATTTTAAAACTGAGGTGGATATAGTCATCGAAATATTGACAAGTCACCAGGTCACAGTATTAGCATTCACAACACCTGATAAACTATCTTCATCAAACGTACCAGGCAGGACACCAACTTATAGGACCTGGTAGGTATTCACAGGTGAAAGCCACTTGGAGAGGAAGCTCAAGGGACCACCATGGAGAGAAAATGGCCTTCCAAATTTTACTGAAGGGGCAGCCATGCACATTCAGCACGCTGTAACAACTTAAGATAAAAATTGGAATGTCTTGATTTTTGATTTATCAATTAATGAAATTTAAATCACACACAGTACGAGGAGAGTCTCTTGAAGCATCTTTTTAAATTATCTACAAGAGGTGCATTTTTAGGTCTTTTTAGGTCGAACCTAGGCAGCGCGCAGCGCTGTCTGCAAGACATGTTGTATTCAATTCATGGGATTTTAACCATGCCACTCTTGCCATTCATTGTTTGTTGTGCCATCTAAAATTCTTCCTTTTTATTGGTGTATCTTTCTAAATGTCCCTCCCTTTGTGTGCTTAGTTCCCTCCCAGGCGATTTCACTAAGAGAACATTTTTGTTGGCTATCACACTACGTTCACGCTTCCTCCTTTTACAGTGTGTGATGGCTTCCTCCTCCTGTCTGGTTTTGGTTTTGCCTTTAATCCCAGCCACGATCCGTTCTCCATGCGGCTCAGCGCCATGCTTCATATGTTATTTTATTGTACTTATTTAATTAATGTTCCTTGTTTGTAAGGTAATTTTGCTTTTCATTCTTACTTTCAATGACAGCTAGGGCGGTGATTTAACAGTGAGTTAGTTCACGCAATGTGCAACAGATGGATCAGTACAGACCTTTTAGAAAAGAAAGTTTATAATCTATGCAGTGCAGGATGTGAAGGCAGCTGGGGATTCAGCTGTAATTGTCTGTTAAAACTCTATAAAACAATAAGCAACATTCCAGGTCTCCAGTACACACGGGCTTTTGGTCACAAATGAAACAAGCATTTACAATGCAACGGGTCTCGCGTTTGCTCATGTTAGAGCTGATCGCGTTGTAAACTCCTAACCCGACTTTTCACCTATCGGGCAAAAGTGCATTATTGTACATAACACGAAAAAGTGAAATTAACTATCGACTTCTGCCAAGCGAGATCACGCTCGTAAATTAGAGAAAAAGAAGAAGTCCACAAGCCCGATGGAAAACAGCGAGCCTCGCATGTTTTCTGTACTTGGTCTCTGCGCTCGAGGAGGGTTAGCCACCGGAAAAGGCATGACGTATGCGTGCCTTCGACTAATGAAAGCAAGCAGATTTTATTAGGCAAGCCCACGAACCAAAAAAAAACACTGACTTGAAGTTGACAGGGCTCCGAGCCCTTTTCTAAATACAAAAGCGTCTCGCTGCGATACGCATGCGCGAGCGCATGCAACGCAGGCTCGACCCTAAATATACGAGTTTACAGTACATCAAATATAAGCTGCTAGAGCGACATCTTGTGATGTCAAACAGAACTAGGGAAAATTAACTTCATGATTTCAAACCTCAGGGCTTCCAGGTTTGCAGTATTTTTTTACATTTTCATTTATCCATATTTATATAATTTAAACTTCAGTGGAAAATAACACTCCTTTGCTTGTAAACTGTATTTTTCCTTTTCTTTTTTTTTTTTTAAACAGTGCAACAAACTGTTTCTATTTATGTATGACTATCAATAACAATTAGTTTTCAAAACCATTAGGAAAAAATATAAAAATAATCTGTACATATGTTCCTTTGTATTGCTTGCGATGCTCTGCTGGGGCCATAATGTGGATGTTCCCCAGAGCGCCCAATGTGTTTGCACACATTTTTTCCACCCAAACAGTGTAAGTGTCCACAGCCCCTTCTGTAATATGGATCATGTGGACTTCCTCATGCCAGATCCCTCATTTGCATGAGCGTGTGGCTCCATGTAAATGAGCAAATGCATTTGCCCATACGCCCATGGCTAGGTCTTTGAGTGGGATGAAAAAAGTGGAGAGTCAATAAAAGGATGTGGCCTTTGTAATTAAGTGTGGCTTAAAAATGTAAACAAAAATCCCCATACTAACACGTTTGCCTAGAGTCGTACTGCCTTCAACCATAACTCAATTGTGGCTCATTATAAAAAAATAAAAACACCTGGCTAACACTTAGTTCAAAGTAAGCACTATACAAGAGCAATAGCAACAAAAAAAAAAAAACAACAAAAAAAAACAGAAACATAACATTCTGGAAAAAGCTAACAATCCTAGGGAATGCAAAATTAAGTGAGGAATGTGAAATATACACAAAAAACCGTCAGAAATCGATCAGTGGTTTGCCTGTAATGTTAAAGATATGAAAACAGGGCTCCAAAGGGACCCGTTTCAATGTACATTTCTAATTACTACTGAGTCTTAGACCAGGAGGGACCCGGCTCACTTAGAGCACAGTCCATTGCATATTACTGGTGTCGATTGAAAACCAAACCAAAACACATAGGTAAAAGACACTGCCATTTACAAAGCCAATAGCTCTAACTCTCACAAATACAAGACTTATTGCATTGCAAATGCTAGTTTATAATTGCAAAAGGAAGATGCTCTTCAGAGCTCCCTGGTTAAGCACATTCAAAATAATGGACCTCGACATACTAAAAAGCTTTGACCTTTTATCAAAGGCAGGTCACAGTAAAGGACCATCCTAGGGTGACTGGAGGGAAGAAAGAGGGTGTGGAGGGAGCAACAGTTATGTACTGATCTTCAGCCAGTAATAAGCAAACTTCAAGTTTGAAAATGGAAAATTAACAAATACAATGGAGGGGAAATAATGAATAAGGTGCCTAAGATGTAAAGTTCAGTTTCAGCTCATGGAATTCAATCTTTGCCTTAAACTACAACTGCACATGTCATCTCTTTTCACCAGCTGTACTGTGCAGTATGATAGTCCAGCCTCACATAATTTCTAAGAATCCAAAATCCCCCAGCATCCTTACCCGTCTCCTTCAATCC
Organism: Pleurodeles waltl; assembly: GCF_031143425.1. Lineage (NCBI taxonomy): Eukaryota > Metazoa > Chordata > Amphibia > Caudata > Salamandridae > Pleurodeles > Pleurodeles waltl. Next base: position 12,398,079 of record NC_090441.1, on the reverse strand, counting down.
CTGTTACTTGAACTCCACCTTGAGCAGCCCTAGATCTCCTCAACCAAGTACAGAGTGGGGCAACAGTGTTAGACAGTAAATACACTGATCTACTCATTCAAGTATTTTGAGGTGCATAGTGAGGCCTTCTTAACAGAAGGCAGTAACTGCACCATAGAGAGTGGGGCAAGAGGGAGGGACCAGGGAGCTTATGTACATAACTCCCATGAGTGCTAACCCCAGGATCCAGCCTCCAAAACATGCTAGTTCACCTGTGCGCTACCAGTAGACTAAGTTCAAGGCATTTGCACTCAAGGGCTTCCACTGATTACAGCCAGTCTCATCTGATACAATATCTAGACCCAGGCAGCTATTCTATGTTTGTAACCTTGCCATTCATTGCAGATGAGGCGCTCCAGGGTCCTCTAGGTGGGATTACCAGTCAGAACTTCACCTCTGTATGCATACTCTTTGATGCACAATGCTCACCCCGTCCAGTGAGAGAATCTGAATAATGCTTTTTTTTTTTTTTTTTTTTTATGTTTCTATATGCCTGCGCTGCACTGTGGAGCAGTGTAAGGCAGAACGCTAGAGCTATATAAAACCTAAACCTAAACCTAAACTTCCTCTCACTCAATGAAGGGTTAGCCTCTGGAGCCCCCATAGTAGGCTGGGAAGGAAAACTAAGAACTAACATGTGAGGTATAAGAAGGCAGACTCTTATAAATTAGGTCAATGACAACATGTGGTGGTAAACTCTCAAATGCTGAGACTTACGCTGGAAGGGAATAGTAGTATCTGCATGTTTTGCCTCTTCTGCATGCTTCCAGTTCAACAACGTTGATGCAAATAGGGGATTGTTGATGAAATGCTTCATGTAGTGCTTCTCGCACTCTTCCTTGGTCTTCGTGCGCATCTGATTTGCTACATCCTGCCTACAGAGAAGAAACAAAGATTCCCTATTGAAATACAACTTACACTGCTGCTCTCTTGAAATTATTCTACACCTAACCTCAAAAAGTCTCAAGGCTCCCTAGTACCACCTGATAAAAAGTACTATGGTCACAATGGAGTTGAACCAGATATCCTGTGTATGGCATCATGCTGTTTCCATCCTCCTTTCTTTCCTAAAAGCACAGGAATGTGCAGCTCACTTATAGCTGCAACTCGGTCATGGAATATTCAAACTGTAAAATTGATTGGTGTTGTAATATTCAAACTAATATTCACACTATAAAACTACTGGACTTTCGGGATTGCAAGTTAATATTAGAAATGTCAAAGATGCTGATGAATAAGTCTTACAAAAAAAAAAGTATTGTAAACATGTTTCTTGATCAGATTTTTAATTTTTTTATTTTCTTTTTTACTTTATCAATCTACATGGGGAAGAAAAGCTCTTTTAACATAAAATAAATTAGTTACCAATCTGTAACTCCAGCTCTATGGCATTGTTATCTTTGAAACATGAATATGATTGAATCACTTTGTTGTCAGGCTGGGAAACCCTGGTGACTTTATATAGCCAGAATAACAAATAAAGAGTGCTAACAAATGGCCATAGGCCTCAATAACAATGTTTTAGTAGCACATCCACCTCATTCAAAATAACCCAAACTTCAGCCAGTGAGGTGAAAGTGCCAAGTTCTTATTCCCCAAAGAACCCCCTACAGCTAGGATTTTATAGCACAAAGTGTGAACAGAGTGCATAATAATGACTCTAACCGGGGAGGGTCACATTTTAACATATGAAAGATGCCAACTGGAGTTACTCAGGTAAATAGTTTCTTCTCTACCATGGGATCTTTCATTTATACGCATTGCCTTCAGACCCTCTCGGGTGAGTAGCCGCGCTTTACAAATACTGACTGATTGATTGATTGCTTGCTTGATTCAGAACAGTAAGCAGTAGAAAGCAGGAAGCATGGTCACCCTTAGTGAAACAGGCTGTGGAGGACTGCCTGTCCCACTGCCGAGTTGGCTGCTCCATTCACATTCAGGCGGTACTCCGTTGTTAACATGTGCCTGCTCTTCCAGATAGCTGCCCGGCCGATGTCTGGTGAGGGCGATCATGGTGGAATGTGCCCTCACTACTCCCTGGAGCAGGCCTTTGAACTTGACAACGTGACATTCCCTGCAGGGTGTGGGCAGCATCTTCATGGATGGCCGAAGCACACAAACTGCTAGTCAGAAGCCTTTAGGTCTTTTGTCTTGTCAACTTAATGCACAGCGGCACATCCAATGAGTGCAACAACCTTGTTGCTGAGGTTGAAGGATTTGGGGAAAAAAGTTTGTGAATGACAGGCTAATTTAAATGGAAGTCCGTAGGGACTTTAGGCATGAATTTAGGGTCAATGCACAAAATGAATGCCCACTGCAAAACCGAGAAAGGGTTCTTTCACAGTAACTGCTTGCATCTCACCTTGTGATGTAAGTGCCAGGAGAACTGTTACATTCCATGGCATGAATTTGAGATGCACAATGTGAAGGAGGTCAAAGGGAGGCAGCATAAAGTGGCTCAACCCAGTGGGGCTGAAGGGGGGTCATACAAGAGAAAATGCTCTGAAAAGTCATTTCATAAACTACTCTATGATCCACTGTGAGAGAAGAGTGGACGAAGAGTGTTCTGTACTTCTGAATCACAGTACTGCTTTTCCATTTTCCATTTGGTATTACAACCTTTTGTCATTGCTGGTGCTCATGCTTGACCCAGGATGTTCCTACAGTCTACCAGCAGGATCAAATGTTGAACTCTACCTTGTCGGGTACTATGCAGTCTGACTCAGTGACTGCAGGTCGTGATGGAGTTTCCCTACAGTGGACCTCGAGAGGACTCTTGGTACTTTTTTAATGGTTTCACTGGAACTGCAGATAGTCTCAGGACCTTGGCATACCTATACTGGTGTGATCATGACCCAACAATGAGAATAAGGGTACAGCTGTCCATCTTTGCCTCTCTTATTACCCTTAGGATCAGGGAAAATGGAGGAAAGGCTTATGCAAAGGCAAGGAATTGGACTATTTGATTAAAAAGGCAATGGTATTTGTTCCTAGTTGCCAAAACCTGCTGGGGTAGTACCAGCATTCCCTGTTGCTCCGAGTTGCGACCAAATCCAGTGTGGGGTCACCCAGCTTGTGGTAACTATAGCCCGCTTGTGGCAATCTAATAGCGTTCAACTGAGTGCACCCATCTGATTGTTCTGGCATCCTGGTAGATGTAGTCATGCCCACTTGATGGGAGATGGCCCAGTCTCATATCAGCTTTGTCTCTTCCGAAAGAGGCTGGGATCTCAAAATCCACCCCCCATTCCCCCTCTTAAATCCACCCCCCATTCCCCCTCTTCGCCTGGTGATGTAAAATATTATTGTTGTGTTGCCTGTCATGATGAGGACCACCAGACCTGCCAGTGTTGGGAGGAACGATTGAGACGCTTTACAAATCCTGTTTAATTGACTGATTGATTGAACTAATGTAGGCCCATTTTTATGGCACAGAGCACCAGGATATGGTCATCAAGCCTCTTTTCTGCATCCATCGGAGGTCTCTGGTCGAGAGCTCCTGTGTGTGAGCTCCCCAGACTTCCATGGAGGAATCCATCATTAGTACCACTGAGTCATCTGAAGGATTGAATGGGAAGGCCTACGATGAGATTTGCAGGAAACCACCCCCAGAGCAGCACATGCTTCAATCATCTTTTGACCTGAACCGCATCGTCCCACAAGCCACTCAGTTGTTCCACTGGTTGCCCATTTCATGTTGGACAGGTCTTACCTTGACTCTACAAAAAAGGTATAAGGCTGATGCAGGTTGACAATAGTCCCTGCAGAGATTTGTATTGCTCGACTGTGACAGACTGCTTAATAGAGAGTCTCTGCCATGGGATGAAGCTTCCTCAATCTGACTGCAGAGGGAAATATCTTTTCTACCTGTGTGTCCAGTATAGCCCTGAAAAAAACTGCATTGTGTCGGAGGTTCTAAAGAAGACATGTGGATGTTTAATGCTAGCCCCAACAAGTGGATAGGTTGATACAGACGGGCACAGAAAACTTTGCCTCGTCCCTTGATGGAACCTTGACAAGCCAGTCATACAGACACTGGCATGACTAGTGATGCTGTCATTTGAGGAAAGCAGCAAGCTGGGTATTTCCTGTGATGTGGAAATACGGGTCCTGAAAATCCATGGAGGATAGACAATAGTTGCATGAGGAGGAACCTTTGGAACATTATCCCGCACAGACTTGTTTCAGGAAGTTGTTCAACTATCTGAGGTCTAGAATAGTGAAATATGTCAATTAAGAGAAAAGTGAAATCTGAGTAACCTCGTTGGAGGAAACCAAATCATACAGAAGCAATTTTAAAGCAAGGCAAATTAGGGAGTTCAAATGAATAGAAAATTAAAAGGAAACACTTCAAAGGAAAGATGATTTTAAGGAAAATTCTAAAATGGCATTAAGTTTGCATGGATTTTAGGGGTAGTGAGGAGATTTTTAGATTCAGGGATGAATGGAGTTTAGGGATGCCAATGGCTTTTAGAGACCAGGAATGGGTGGTAAGAGGTTTTTAGGGTTCACAGATTTTGGGGGGGGGGGGGGTTAGGGTTGGGAAGGAGTTTTTACAGTTTAGGGACAGGTGGAGTTTAGGGGAGGTGTGGAGCTTTTAGGTGTCTGGGATAGGTGGGGGCACAGAAAGGGTAGATTTTAGTGGTCAGCGATGGGTTTAAGTGTGGTGAGGAGTTTTAGGGGACATTGATGGATGGTGTTTAGGGTTGTGAGAAGATCAGTGAATTAGAAGAATCAAAAGTAATTATTTGACAATGTAAAAGATATCAATGTGAAATAATGTCCACTGACGTAAAGCACTGAAATAAATACATCCGGCAAAAGTGTTTCTAAAAAGTAAGACCAATGGTTGTGCAACAGCTCTGGGAAGTGTGTCCAAAAGAGGTGAAGGTGGGAGAGAAGCCCCAGGTGGCTACGGCGGAGCTGGTGTATGTTGCCCTGCAGACTCTTGTGGGAGCAATCTTGGACACTATCCAACATCTGCAACAGAGCGGACAAGAAGGAAACTAGCACCAGCATGACCTCTGGTTCTTTAGAATGGTGATGAGGTATATAAGATTGAGGTCGGTTAACATATTTATGCATATGGATGGAGATGCTTTTGGGTAACCATTTGAACTGATGGATAATGTTTAAGACCTATGTACAGGATATTATATTGACAACACGGACTAGTGCTTGTTACTGTGCTAGCTTACTGTACTGTATTCAAATTGGTCAATAAATATTAAAAAAAATAAAAAAAGAAGATTGTGGAAGGTTATCCGTTCTAAAGCGTGGTTCATAGTCATGCTCCAGGTAGGCCACCTCCTCATCTAAGGGCTCTTCCTCAAACTACGATATGTAACACTCATCTAGTTATGTAGAACTGTAGGCTACCTCCTAAACACCTTCTGGTTTGGAAGGCTTGCTGTCACAACAAGGGTGAAAAGTTGGCTGGTGCTCAAACATCTGTCTTCAACAGTATTGATGTCATGGCTGTGGGTATCACTGCTGGACCCGTTGTCAGTCAAGTGTGATGGGCTGTCGTAAACAAGGATGACAGAATGACAGACGCGTCATCAAGGTCTCCTTAGTGTTGGACGACGTTCTCACAGGTGACAACAAAGTTGTCTTTGATTTGATAAAGGTGGCTTCTTTCTCATCTTCTCAGTGATGAGAGAACCCCCACTGGTGAATATGCCAGTTTAGTGAGGACTTCCGGAGAGTTTGATTCTCACACTTTTTTCTGTTCATGATGGTGTACATCCTTCCTGGACTGTTTATATGAGAAAAATCTGGTTTCTTCCTGTGAGCAGGGGGCTTCAGGTGCTTTAGGGTGCAAGTCCAATTCTGAAAACTCTACATGCTTCCTTTTTGGTGGTGCCTTCGTGGAAGTGCTTGGTGTGGCACTTTTAACAGAATCGTGGCAATGAGGGGGTATTCCCATCAGCTAGAGGCTATTTCTCATTCATAAGTACATAAAGTGCCAATCTTCTCTCTTTATCCTCCAGTCTTTTAAAAGGAAAATACTGGCAAATGTAACGTGAAGCCATGCATACTGGATTGAGTTAATAAATACACTGTTTGTGTGGATCATTCATATAAATCTTTCTGTACACAGGTGGAGCAAGGTTTGAAAAGAGATTTGTTTCCTCTGTCACTCAGTTGGTGACAGAGGTCTCCCTGGTTCAGAAAATGGAGCACTCAGAGAAAATTAATCTAAAAAATAACTTACAATACCCTGAAAGCTGAAGCTGGGGCTGACTGAATCTCAGGGTAGACCAGGAAAGTAACATGATTAGGTCACTGAGAGGTAAGAGCAGAGGTCTCCACAGGCACTCCCTCACAAATGACAGAAGTAGGAATATGAGCTATGGTGGGCTCTAGGGGGAGTAGGAGAGTTCTGCACCTCTAGCTCAATGGCTGACGTGTGTTGTTTTGAATGAGGTAGGAATGCTACTAAACAATCATGGTAATTGGAGCCTATTACCATTTCCAACACTGTTTCTGCTATTTAATGTTACCAGAGATTCCCAACCTGACAACAGAGAATGATTCACAAATGTAAATATATGAAAGTTCCAGTGCTGGAGAACAATAAACACAAACTGCAATGATGGATTTGGTATTGACCAACATAGTAAGACATAGTAGAAAAATCAACTGTTTGCACCCCAAACAATGTACATCTTTGCCAGCTATAAAGAATTACACTTTATCTACTGAAAATCAGAGTCTTGCTCCCCTTAAGGAGAACATCTTTTACTGAGAATCATGAAATACCACACAGTCAAAATAAGCAAGCATCATTAAAGGGAAAGGAGAACTATATTGAAGGGGATATGTGGGAACTTATGAAAAAGAAAGCAATACACAATAACCTTACCAGTTTCCAAAGCCGCAATCCATCACTGCCTCTAAGAGGGACATTTCTTCCTGTGCAGACCAGCTGGGATCAAGAACAGGAAAGTCCGAGGTCTGCCAAATAAACTAGAGTTAATCTTCAAAGACCATTTCAAGTTACCATACAATAATAAAGTATTTAGAAGTAAAATCAAGAAAAGAGGAAAATCAATGGATCTTTACCATTATCTCATAGCTATGGTCACTTTGATGCTTTTTGTACTCAAACCCTCGGGTGAAGCACTGAAAGAAAGACAAAACTTATTCAAGTAAATTGCCTCCCTGATCTCACTGGCATAAAGTGGGCATTTTTGCATAAGACTGTACTATTTCCCAAGTTAATTTTACCTTTCTTATTATAGTTTCCAACAGTACGTTTTACAGCACGTCCACAAAGATACCTTAACACCAAAACACCATAATAACACCATATTAAAAAAACCAAAAAAGAGGAAATGTTAAAATGAAGAATGGGTCATAATGGAGAAAAAACATAAAGGCCACTGAATCAATGTTGATTTCAATTTTTTTTTTCTTAACATATATGTGCCATTAATGAAATGGTAAAGATCATAGATTAGGTTAAGAAAGGAGGTAGATGTTAAAGTGTTACTAGAGATGGACACAAATCTAGAGGTAGTTGCAGATAAGGTAAAAATAAATAGCTGTGCATCTATACTTAGAGGTGAGTTAGAGGCAATGTTAGGGTTAGGGACAATTTCAAATATTCATTAGCACACCCATTCTCTTCGTTGTTTGGGACTTAGTAAAATTTGATACATATACCTGCTCTTTATTGGCAAATATACTAATTAAACTGATTAGAAACAACATTCATACTTACACTACGTTCCAGCTAATAATTTTTAAATATTTTCCATCTACAACTTTGTTATTCTCCTTTGACATGTACATAGGCCCATTACATGTGCTTGAGACAATTGATGTATCATAATCTTCAATATCTTCTTATCGTTCATCCAACCAAATAACTGGATAGCTGTTTAGGCGCAATTCTTCACATATTGTGCTAGGTACGTTTTCTTAACAGAATTATCACGATTGTAGGAAAGTACCATCTTGCCTAGCATGTTACCCCCATATTTCACTGTATATATGTTGTTTTAGAGTATGTGTCACTGGGACCCTGCCAGCCAGAGCCCCAGTGCTCATAAGTGTGCCCTGTATGTGTTCCCTGTGTGATGACTAACTGTCTCACTGAGGCTCTGCTAACCAGAACCTCAGTGGTTATGCTCTCTCTTTGCTTTCCAAATGGTCACTAACAGGCTAGTGACCAATTTCACCAATTCACATTGGCATACTGGAACACCCTTATAATTCCCTAGTATATGGTACTGAGGTACCCAGGGTATTGGGGTTCCAGGAGATCCCTATGGGCTGCAGCATTTCTTTTGCCACCCATAGGGAGCTCTGACAATTCTTACACAGGCCTGCAACTGCAGCCTGAGTGAAATAACGGCCACGTTATTTCACAGCCATTTACCACTGCACTTAAGTAACTTATAAGACACCTATATGTCTAACCTTTACCTGGTAAAGGTTGGGTGCTAAGTTACTTAGTGTGTGGGCACCCTGGCACTAGCCAAGGTGCCCCCACATCGTTCAGGGCAAATTCCCCGGACTTTGTGAGTGCGGGGACACCATTACACGCGTGCATTGGACATAGGTCACTACCTATGTACAGCGTCACAATGGTAACTCCGAACATGGCCATGTAACATGTCTAAGATGATGCAATTGTCACCCCAATGCCATCCTGGCATTGGGGAGACAATTCCATGATCCCCTGAGTCTCTAGCACAGACCCGGGTACTGCCAAACTACCTTTCCCGGGGTTTCACTGCAGCTGCTGCCAACCCCTCAGACAGGTTTTTGCCCTCCTGGGGTCCAGCCAGGCTTGGCCCAGGAAGGTAGAACAAAGGACTTCCTCTGAGAGAGGGTGTTACACCCTCTCCCTTTGGAAAAAGGTGTCAGGACTGGGGAGGAGTAGCCTCCCCCAGCCTCTGGAAATGCGTTGATGGGCACAGATTGTGCCCATCTCTGCATAAGCCAGTCTACACCGTTTCAGGGATCCCCCAGCCCTGCTCTGGCGCGAAACTGGACAAAGGAAAGGGGAGTGACCACTCCCCTGACCTGCACCTCCCAGGGGAGGTGCCCAGAGCTCCTCCAGTGTGCTCCAGACCTCTGCCATCTTGGAAACAGAGGTGTGCTGGCACACTGGACGGCTCTGAGTGGCCAGTGCCAGCAGGTGACGTCAGAGACTCCTTCTGATAGGCTCTTACCTGTGTTGCTAGCCTATCCTCCTTCCTAGGTAGCCAAATCTCCTTTTCTGGCTATTTAGGGTCTCTGCTTTGGGGAATTCTTTAGATAACGAATGCAAGAGCTCATCAGAGTTCCTCTTCATCTCTCTCTTCACCTTCTGCCAAGGAATCGACCGCTGACTGCTCAGGACGCCTGCAAAACCGCAACAAAGTAGCAAAGACGACTTCTGCAACCTTGTATCGCTGATCCTGCCGCCTTCTCGACGGTTTTCCTGGTGGTGCATGCTGTGGGGGTAGTCTGCCTCCTCTCTGCACTAAAAGCTCAGAAGAAATCTCCTGTGGGTCGACGTAATCTTCCCCCTGCAACCGCAGGCAACAAAAGACTGCATCACCGGTCCTCTGGGTCCCCTCTCAGCACGACGAGCGCGGTCCCTGGAACTCAGCAACTCTGTCCAAGTGACTCCCACAGTCCAGTGACTCTTCAGTCCAAGTTTGGTGGAGGTAAGTCCCCACGCTAGATTGCATTGCTGGGTACCGCGTGATTTGCAGCTGCTCTGGCTCCTGTGCACTCTTCCAGGATTTCCTTTGTGCACAGCCAAGCCTGGGTCCCCGACACTCTGTGTATTGTGTTTTCTTATGATATTGTGCATATGACACCAGTGGTATAGTAGGAGCTTTGCATGTCTACTAGTTCAGCCTAAGCTGCTCTGCTATAGCTACCTTCTACCAGCCTAAGCTGCTAGAAACACCTCTTCTACACTAATAAGGGATAACTGGACCTGGTGCAGAGTGTAAGTACCCCTTGGTACCCACTACAAACCAGGCCAGCCTCCTACAATGATCTTAGTTATTTATCTTTTTTTTAACTCACATTGCAGATAAACTTAACTGGTTCAGATACTTTTAACACATACATACTCTATTTGGTTATACTCTTTAGCCTCAATTGCTCTGCAATACTATTAACTTTCACTGCTTTTTCTACAATGACGTGCTTGCCTTGGGTTTTAGTGTTCTTTAAACTACACTTGAAGCCTTGCATTTCATCTAAGCCCCTATTATGCCCATCATACTTTGCACAATCTACTAACAGTGGATTATTTGTTTCAATTTCAAAGTATCTACTTGGTTGGTGTCATGCCTACCTAGCCCATTAAAACATTACTTACAATTAAATACCTCTCTAAAAAGAGAAAGCAAAAACCTACTGATAAAAACATCTTAACAAATGTCCAATCCTTCCTTGATCTTTGCCTCTTTATATCCCACTCCTTTCCAAATAAATACAAATTGCATTTTTTTTCTCCAAAACATTACCAAACCATACCAAACAGTGCCATAAATCTACATTCTAACATTTCATCATAAACGTTGTCATGTTTATGGTGAACATGTCTTTAATAGTCTTCTTTCTTCTTTGTTCTTATAGTAATGAATAAAATAAGTTAGCAGCAAGCCCCCACTGCTAAAAACAAATTGCCCATTCAGGAATACCAGTTAATTCTATTGTGTTCTCTAAAACATGAAAAAGCCAAATCATGTTTATAACATAAAGTAATTGTGAGGAAATACCTCCTTGGCATGGTTACCCCCTAACGTTTTGCCTTTGCTGATGCTAAGTTATGATTTGAAAGTGTGCTGGGACCCTGCGGCCCCAGCACCAGTGTTCTTTCCCTAAACTGTACCTTTGTCTCCACAATTGCCACAACCCTGGCACTCAGGTAAGTCCCTTGTAACTGGTACCCCTGGTACCAAGGGCCCTGATGCCAGGGAAGGTCTCTAAGGGCTGCAGCATGTCTTATGCCACCCTGGGGACCCCTCACTCAGCACATGCACACTGCCTCACAGCTTGTGTCTGCTGGTAGGGAGAAAATGACTAAGTCAACATGGCACTCCCCTCAGAGTGCCATGCCAACCTCACACTGCCTGTAGCATAGGTAAGTCACCCCTCAAGCAGGCCTAAACCACAGGTGAGGGCATATGTGCATGAGCACTATGCCCCTACAGTGTCTAAGCAAACACTTAGACATTGTAAGTGCAGGGTAGCCATAAGATTATATGGTCTGGGAGTTTGTCAAACACGAACTCCACAGTTCCATAATGGCTACACTGAAACTGGGAAGTTTGGTATCAAACTTCTCAGCACAATAAATGCACACCTTAGAGATGCCCCCTGAATACCTACCCGACATCTAGTGTAGGCTGACCAGTTTATGCCAGCCTGCCACACACCAGACATGTTGCTGGCCATATGGGGAGAGTGCCTTTGTCACTCTGTGGCCAGGAACATAGCCTGTACTGGGTGGAGGTGCTTCTCACCTCCCCCTGCAGGAACTGTAATACCTGGCGGTGAGCCTCAAAGGCTCACCCCTTTTGTTACAGCGCCCCAAGGCATCCCAGCTAGTGGAGATACCCGCCCCTCCGGCCACTGCCCCCACGTTTGGCGGCAAGGCTGGAGGAGATGAGAAAATCAAGGAGGAGTCACCCACCAGTCAGGACAGCCCCTAAGGTGTCCTGAGCTGAGGTGACACCTGCCTTGAGAAATCCTCCATCGTGAGTTTGGAGGATTCCCCCAATAGGATTAGGGATGTGCCCCCCTCCCCACAGGAAGGAGGCACAAAGAGGGTGTAGCCACCCTCAAGGACAGTAGCCATTGGCTACTGCCCTCCCAGAACTAAACACCCCCCTAAATTCAGTATTTAGGGGATCCCCAGATCCCAGGAAATCAGATTCCTGCAACCTGAAGAAAGAAGAAGGACCGCTGGCCTACAAGCCTGCAGAGAAGGAGGAAGACGACAACTGATTTGGCCCCAGCCCTACCGGCCTGTCTCCAACTTCAAAAACCTGCTCCAGCAATGCATCCGACAGGGACAAGTGACTTCTGAAGCCTCAGAGGACTGCCCTGGACTACAGGACCAAGAAACTCCTGTGAACAGCGGCCCTGTTCAAAACCAGCTACTTCTTTGCAACAAAGAAGCAACTTCCAAGGACTTCACGTTCCCGCCGGAAGCGTGAGACTCTACACTCTGCACCCGATGCCCCCGGCTCGACCTGCAGAAAATCAACACCTCAGGGAGGACTCCCCGGCGACTGCGAGCCCGTGAGTAACCAGAGACGACCCCCCTAAGCCCCCAGAGCGACGCCTGCAGAGAGAATCCAGAGGCTCCCCCTGACCGCGACTGCCTGTAACAAGGGACCCAACGCCTGGAACCAACACTGCACACGCAGCCCCCAGGACCTGAAGGAACCGAACTTTGACACAAGAGTGACCCCCAGGCGACCCTCTGCCTTGCCCAGGTGGTGGCTGTCCCGAGAAGCCCCCCCGTGCCTGCCTGCACCGCTAGAGTGACCCCCCAAGGTCCCTCCATGGAACCCTATACAAAACCAGACGCCTGCTTTGCACACTGCACCAGGCCGTCCCTGTGCCGCTGAGGGTGTGTTTTGTGTGCCTACATGTGTCCCCCCTAGTGCTCTAAAAACAAAAACCTTGTCTGCCCCCCCGAGGACGCAGGTACTATCCTGCTGGCAGATTGGAACCGGAGCACCCCTGTTCTTCATAGGCGCTTTTGTGTTTTGGGCATCTCCTTGACCTCTGCACCTGACCGGCCCTGAGCTGCTGGTGTGGTAACTTTGGGGTTGCCTTGAACCCCCAACGGTGGGATGCCTATGCCCCGGACAGAGATTTTTAAGTGTTTTACTTACCTCCTAATCTAACCTTTACTTACCTCCCTGAGAAACTGTTGATTTTTGCACTGTGTCCACTTTGAAAATAGCTTATTGCCATTTTTACAAAGACTGTACATTATATTGTTTTCATTCAAAGTTCCTAAAGTATCTACGTAAAGTACCTTACATTTAAAGTGTTTGATGTAAATCTTGAACCTGTGGTTCCTAAAATAAACTAAGAAAATATATTTTTCAATATAAAAACCTATTGGCCTGGAGTAAGTCTTTGAGTATGTGTTCCTCATTTATTGCCCGTGTGTGTACAACAAATGCTTAACACTACCCTCTGATAAGCCTACTGCTCGACCACACTACCACAAAATAGAGCATTAGAATTATCTACTTTTGCCACTATCTTACCTCTAAGGGGATCCCTTGGACTCTGTCACACTATTTCTTACTTTGAAATAGTATATACAGAGCCAACTTCCTACAGCAATCTTTTCACATTTCATTACAAATGGTATCGTTTACGCTACCTGCCGTTCCGATTTTAATGTGTTACATCAGTCCTTCAGTGTTGTGCAGAATAAAATAAATGTGTCCACTGATCTGCATAAGGGACATTTGAATGCTCACAACTTTTTTTTAAATTTGTATTTATTAATTTTTTTAGAAATTTACCATACCATTTGTAAATTCATTTATCCCATTCTTGATTTGAAGGTCAGTCTTTGTATTTCCTTTGACAATATATTTCAAAGATAATAACCTCAAACCCCCCTACCCCCCCATTTCGGTGGGTGAATATGGTCATATGTAAGATGCTTTCTTCTTGTCACTTTGCTTTCTCTGCACAACCAAACCTGTTGCAATAATACTGTAGAATTGGGTACATTTTGATTTTGTATACACCATTAACTGTTTGAAGCCTTGAAAAGGTTTCATCTGGAACAAAGCAAGTGTTGGCTAACCTATTTTGATTTATGTACCTCTACATTGCAACAAAGACTTTGTATAGTGTGTCCACTCTTATCCACCTATGTGACTCTATGATCTGTATGATGCAACTGGACAAAGCAAAATAATTAATGGTCATATCTGTGATCATCAACAAACCTTTTGATTTAGCTTGCTACTTCATTCTTGTTCACATTGCACAGGAACTAAACAAAGCAAATTAATTTTAGTGTATGATCTAGACTATATTAACCTCTTTAGATTAACATAACCTTTGTATACAAAATATTATATATACTGTCTATGGGGGTTTTGCTATATTTTACACTATCCACGTGTTTATCGTTATAGTACTATGGGTTCTTCATTATGGTCAACCTGACAAGATGAAAATCATTATCAATTATTCATATTGTACTCCTTGTATTTGTTTATTGCACTGATTATTTCACACAGATCAATGTACTACTAGAATGCATTTTGTTAATATTCACAAATTACAACTATACTTAGGATGTTAAAATCCTCTACAGGCGTATAGTGTAATAATTGCAGAAAATTAGGAAGGTCTATTAAGATGTATTCATTTTTATGACAAATTTGACAAGAGTGCTAGCCAAATTAACACTGGAATGCCAAAGAGTGTTGTGGAAGAATCAGTAGTACAGACATGAAAATCTAGAGGTATGGAGGTACACTGCTCAAAGGCACAGAGAGTGACGACAAATGAGCAAGGGAGACAGGATTAGCTTCTCAATGGATACATACAAAAGGGCGCCTCGAGCATGGATCAATCACATACAAATTGCCCTTTGGCCCTGTGCTAGCCACAGAATTTTCAGCTAATCATTTGTTTCCCTTGCGCCACGCAAATCTCTTAACACTATCCTCAGTATGGCCACGTTACATTTAGGTGGCTAGCTTGTAAAGGTGGAGAGGTTTTGGTGGTTGATTAGCACAAGTCCTACTCTCTCTTAGGTGGCAGAGAGTACAGCGGCCTTGCATGGGCCAAGGAGCAGTGGGATGGTTTACACTGATTAATCCTTCCAGTGTGCCAGCACAGCTATCTTTCACTCACATGCAAAAGGCTGGGGCACAAGAACAAACAGTGCCTCAGCACTTTAATACATAACTTTTTAAGAAGTACTACATGCAGAGCATCTATCGGAGACTAATGCGCAGCATGCAAAAATCCGTAAGTGACAATTTACTTAAAAAAAAAAAAAAAAAAAAAATGGAAGCACTCTAGATGGCACTAAAATTCTCATGTTACATTTTGTAAAATTTTTGATCATGGACGTTTTCCAGAGAATTGGAAGGGTGTCATGATAAGACCGATTTATAAACAGGAGGATCCAACTCAACCAAAAAATTATCAGCTGATAAGTCTATTAGATGTAGGTGAAAAGGTATTTACAAAGATATTGCTGGGGCTAATCAAAGAATGCGCAGATGATAATGATTTGATACCAGTAGAACAAGGTGGCTTTAAAGAAGGGCATTCGACAATCGACCACTGCTTTAGTCTGTGGGCATTAGCAAAAAAAATCAGTGGAAACGCAAGGCAGCCTATTTTGCTGCTTCGTTAATTTTCATGCCGCTTTGACTTGGTAGATAGGAAATTATTATGGGATATGTTAATACAGTTAGGGATTGATTTGGATTTATTATCTCTCCTTCAGGGTCTGCATGTACAAAATTGGGTCGAAGTTATTTTAGACACGAGTGGCTCACTTTAAAAAAGGATCCCTATAACGAATGATCTTCGCCAAGGTTGCGTGTTGGCCCCCATATTATTCTTATTATTTCTGTCACATCTGCCAGGGTTGTTACGAGAGGTCAAAGGTTTAAGCCCAAAAATGGATGGTGTGCATTTTTCCTGCTTATTATATGCTGATGATCTAGTGAGAATGGATATGACGGAGCTAGGGCTACAAAGGAAATTGTAGGTGTTTTACTCCTATTGTCAAAAGAAAAAATGGTAGTAAATATGGAGAAAACAAACATAATGTCTATAGGGAAAGATAAAAGTGCATTTACTTACCTTCTAGGAGGAGAAAAAATGGAGAAGGTAAAAGAATATAAATATTTAGTTATATGGTTTGACTCACATTTGAGATGGAAAGTCCATACTGAAGCCCTAAAAAATAAAGCTCTATCATCAATTTGGGGATTAAAACAATTTAATAATAAATATGGGGGTCCTTCCTTCTAGCCCGTTATTTCTGCCTTTAATGCTATGGTACGTCCCCAGTTTCAATATGGAGTGGAAGTTTTAACATTTTCTGGGAAATTAAATTGGGAGACAGAAGAAAGCATTTCCGTAAAGCGTATGCTTTCACTGCCCCCTTCAAGTATGTTACAAGCTATAAGAGCAGAATGTCAAATGACGGCATGGACTTACCAGGGACTACAAGCAACACTGAAGTTCTGGTTAAGTATAAGAAATGAAGGGAATTGTAAGATCGCGGGATTATGTAAAAAAGAAATGACAATAAGCGAGTTACATTGGGCATTACAATGAGGGGACGGTTAGAAAAGACCTGTGACCTCTTAGGTTTACCCAGCAACCAATGGTGTGGTGCCCAGATTCCAAAATCCATTCTACGAAGAATAGTGAAGGAAAGAGCAAGAGAATTAGACTTGAAGTACTTAGAGAGTAAAATATCAACTCAGGCTAGGGTTGTTGGATGGAGGAATCAGGAAAACGTTCCCTATATAGAGGCTCTACCTAACCCAAGATTAAGAAACTCAGTGTTACAGTTCCGAATTGGGCTGAATCCAGGTTACAGAGATCCCAAAGTAAAAGCATTCCTTAAGGATACCCAGGGTTTATGTACATGTGGCTTACAACAGAAATATACTATGCAACACATACTTTTGGACTGTCACTGGTTTTTAGAAGTGCATAAAAAGTTTTTAAAACCAATTTTTAAGGAATATAATATAATTAATCTGGACCAAGCGCTTAGGATACTCATCGATATGAGATTTTTAAATGTAACCTGCGTTTTGGGTCTATTTTTAAATAGCCTAAGAGGTGTTTTAATTGGATTTATAGGGTCCGGTATGATGTAGGCAGTAAAGAGGAATGAAGAGTTTTAAATACTATAACTGATTACTCTAAAACAATATTGGTTGATGGTATTTTAGAAAATTGGCCACGTTATACTGATGCAAGAATTCAAATGTAGAGTATTTTATATTGGAAATTGCACTTTATGAGATTATAAGGACTTTATATTGGAAATTACACTTTAGGAGATTGTAAGGACTTGAGTCCAATTGGAACCGTATGTGGGATAAATCCGGTTGGCAAGCAGAACTTGACCCTGTAGGAAGTAAAGAGGAATGGAGTGTTTTTCATTATAGTTGATTACTTTAAAATTATATTGGTCGATGGTACCCTAGACAATTTTGCCACGCTTTAATGAAACATGATAAAATGAGGAGCACTTTATATCGGAAACTGCACTTTATGAGATTGTAAGGACCTGAGTCTAATCAGAATTGTCTGTGGGATAATATGGTTGGCACATTGCACTTTATGAAACTTTAAGAATCTGAACCTTAAATTGATAACCAGCTCTACTTACATAGCTCATTAAGATTTAGAAATTCTTGTATGTGAATGTAGTATGTAATAGGATTTTTTTTTTATGAATTTGTTTATTTTTATTGTTTTTTATACTTTTAAGGCTTATGCCAAATTAAAGGATTTTGAATTGATGACAAAAAAAAATGACTCTGGATGGCAAAATCTCAGAGGTTTTTTTTTTGTTAAGAAAAATGCAGTTACCTTTACTGTACCCCAATAGACCCAAAAGGCCATTACATACTCCTTACACATTAAACATTTATGCAAAGACTACTGAAAATACAAATACAAAATGTAACTTTCAATTCAGAATCAAATAACTATAGAAAGAAGGCACTCTGCCAAAAGGAGGCATTGGACCAAAACTCACTCATAGCCTAAACTCACTGGTGGTAGTATATTACTTTTATGAATTGTACCAGGTGCCGCAGCAGGATATAAAAGCTCAGGAAATGCACTGACGTTGCTTATTGTGATACGGTCTCCAAGCGACTAGCGACCTACCTTCTATTAGGATGAGAATTTAAAAAAAAAAAACCTTGAGCAAAAAGTTGGATTTGAGCAGTACTTGCCGTGGGAAAGAGGATCTGGATTTAATGTAAAGTGATGCAATTTAAGTGTACATTTGCTCGTAAGAAGGTGGAACAATGACACCTGTACAGAGGCCAAAGAACTACAAGAACAATAACATAGCCTTAAACCAATTTCGTGTTTACATCCAATTGCATCAATGCAGTAGACCAAGAACATGAGTTGTCAACAAAATGACAGAAAAAAACAATACACAAGAAATATTACAGTAAACAAATGCACAGTTTCCTTTAAATGGGGACCTCTCCCTTATTCTGATCATTAGTATAATTGTGCATATCCATGAAAACAACCTGCATACCATTTTCCAAACTCCCCCTTCAGTGTTTTGTCTAGGTCACCAACATTTATTTTTGCATATGTATAAAACTGCACCAGCTTGGGACTTAAAATGGTTAAAAATGGACCAAGATTTCAGATCCATTAGAAGTGCACCAGTAAATGTGGTATAGCACCCAAATACAGCTTTTGAAATTGAAATAATTAGTATCACCTAACCCTGCAAAAGAATACTTGACAAAGTTTGGAACCATTTTATTTGCCCTTCCTTAAACCAGACATATACACGGAAGGCAGTTCTGTTAAAATATTTTCAACATAAACATATGTGATATACCATTTAATATTGACATTTATTGTAAAAAGTTCCAATTTTGGAAGGGAGGAAAACTGAAGCATTTGGAAATAAAGTCTGTTTTCCATGATCACGCGTTTTTGTTTAATGGGGAAATTGTTTCCAACTCATTAGCTTTCAACTCAATAGAAGACCAAGTCTTAAATTGTACCTGCAAGCACAAAAGGAAAGGAGGAGGTCCGCATTCTGCACATTTGATGTAAGGTTCCATGAGGTAGGAAGAACAGCCTTTACAAGGTGGTTTATCAAAAGGATCACCTAGGTCAGTAACAAAAGAATATATTTAGGCATCACATTTCTCATCTACTTTGAGGCTAACCAGCAACACAAATAATTATCACAGTCCCTTTACAATGTGACTTTAGCATGCTGCATTAATTGAATACTGCTTAATAAGGACCACGTGCACAAGGCTCGCCTGCACTTTACATGGTGGTAGTGCAAGAGGGCTCACGGAACTTAATTCCTAACAAAATGCAGAAGGTATTCTGACTGCACACGATGCTACTGTCACCACCTTAGCATGCAAGAACACACATTTGCAATTAGAGCTCCTGAAGTACATGCATTAGTTCTCAGCTTCATCCACACCACTGTCTGGTGAAGAACAAGCCTTCTGCAGCTAAGACGCTGATGCATATCAAACATTGCCTTGCTATCTCTCACCAGCTGTCTGCAGCCAGTCTTCAAGCTGCCCAAGTCTGGAGGGGTGAGCTGAACCAGCAGCAACTTTTTGAACACTACCACATACAGGACACAAGTGCAGACATGGAACACATAAAACACAGCAGTAAGTAGCCGCCGCAGAGACTAATAAAAGCGCATCACTTTCGGTAATAGAACAGGAGTCCTACATTTCAATGGAATCAAAGACACAGCAGAAATGTGTTTGCCCCAAACACTGAGCCATCAGCAGCCAGATGTCCCTGGGGCATGCTCTATGAAGTAGTGAATGGAAATGTTGTAGGGTAGGCACCTGTGACAAATATAGAACGAATCTTTTACATAGCCTTGTAGGTAAGGCAACCAACAGGGATCATTATTACTCATTTTATCCACCTTAGAAAGACTTTAACACAGGTCCAACTACAGGACCCAATTTTAACAAGAGGACACCAGTCCAGATGCTCTTGGACATCTGTAAAGTGCAATTTACGTGTCTGTGTGGACTACAAAATGTACCACTTAAGATCAGCGAGGTTACTCTAATTTCAAAGTGTATTGCGTTCAAGAAATTGTCACTGAGGAATGTGGGACAGACCGTCTCCAAGCACAAAGAATTCAATGTGCGACAACAAGATACATGCATATAGATTAAGGTCCAGTATTTAACTCTACTTCACTACATTTCTTTTCATATTGCAACAAGAACTGGTGTTCCATGTGCTTCTAAATTCTCCTGAATGTGTTAGAACTGAACAACAAAAAACTAATTAGGTAATATTGGCCATTTTTAGTTAAATGGGTGTACTGGAGTTAGACCCCAGATTTTCTGTTTTAAAAAACAGCAACTTACCATCTATGTCACATTGCTTTCATTTCCCCGCGATCCTTTCTTCCTTCCATTCATTGCCCTTCATTACTTTAGCCTTTTCTTCCCTAAGCGCATCATTCCTTCTGATATACCCTCACTCCTCTTTTGTTTATCCATTACTCTTAGGTCCCCAACCAACCCCTCTAATTATTCTTTCTTCATCTGTCCTCAATAATTTCTTCCCATTTTTCACCTACCCTACTTCCTTCCACCCCTTTGTCAGTCCTTAATGCTTTCTTATCTTACTTGTTGCATCTTTTTTATTATCCATTGTTTCATTATAGCAAGTGTTTTTGGAAGATACTTTATTCTGACTTTTTTCACCACTTCTCTTCATCTTTCAACAATCTATCCCCATCTGTTCCTTATTCTATCCACCTCCATCTCTTCTATCTGTTCTATGGGGGAGGTCTCCACACATGTAAGTCTTCTACTTAATGATAAATGTGGGGGGAACAAGGCGGAGTAGTGGGAAAATGGGCCATATCTGTGACAAAATGGTAAAGAAAAATAAGGAAATGTTTAAGAAGGGACAGGTTACACATCCACACAAATTAAGCACTTTGCTGTTCACAAACTGTACCTCTAAAGTTACTACAGCCCTAAAGTTGGCAAAACAGTAGCATATCATTTTCATGAAAAAATAACTTAAGTAATGTTCCCTATACTTTTCCACAGGGAGATCTCCAGCTGAGTGTGTAAACTTACTCGTACTACCTTTACACCAGTAAATGTACTCTTAGATGTCTCCACCCCCCGGTCTTAGGAGAATGAAGATATTCAAGTCTACACCTAAGCATAAATCTATACTCAGAAACGGTGAATAGCAAGAAAGAAAGTGAAGCTTTACACCTAGGTGCATGAGTAAATTTACATAAGCAAACCTAAAAATGTACATTCTCCTTTGGGCTGAATGACTAGTGAGTTTTGAAAAGGACGCTCCTAAATATCCATGTAACTCCTGACAGGCTCAGTCTTCATCTGTCAGATTTGCCAATTGTGGAATCCATCCACATCACAGCGGAACTCTAGATGATGAACATATCATAACAGAATACAACATATCTCCCTTTCTCAACATTTAAACAAAAGAACCAAATGTAGAGTGAAACAACCATGACACAACACAATGATATGTAATGCAAAGCAGTATGCAACAAAGTGAAAAAAAAGCGCATCTATTCATGCAGTCAGTGTCTTGGTGTTGTTCAAACATTGGTTATACACATACATATCATCAAAAACCAACTAAAAGAGGGGTTTGGAAAAAGGGAGATTTGGATAGAAAAATCCTGGTCCTGTGTATAGAGCTCCCAATACATGTACAAAAACAAGGTATACACAGTTCCACAACGTAAGTATAATCAGGAAAACCACATTGGGTCCTGATCTAAGGAAAAGATCGTAAAAAAGAGAGAAGAAAGAAGAAAGAAAGCCAGGTCCCTGGAAAATTAATTATTTTGGAACAAGAGCCCTCACTCACCAAAGGTGACATGCTTCATCCTCGGGCTTTGCTCCACGTCAGGCCGGCGCTGCAATGCCTGACGGGCCCCTCAAGGGGGGCTCTTTGCCGGAGATCTTTTGAGATATATGCCCGGTTTAGAAAGAATAGGGTATAGGATTGGAAAAATTCTATTTAAAAATAACTAGAGGTTAGGCAAATTTTATTAAATAATCCAACCACTGTCATGATTAAAACCAAAGAGCGGGGAGAGAAAAGAGCAAGGTCTACGCTCCGCAAAAAATTATTCACTTCCTCACTCAATTTGAGGTTAGGAATTGTACGCACAGGATCCCCTGTACGATTCACCAGAAGGTCAACATGTTTCTCGCTATTGATGTCCTATGGATCTAACGCGATTCTTCAGGACCTAAACTACCTAAACTACCTAATCCTATGTGTAAATATAACCTATAATAAGGAACACCGAGACGGGGCAGGTGATGCCGCAAACTTCGGACAGGTCCCAACTCAGTAGGACCTCCGTTACTTGGTGCTTTACCTGATGCGGGCCATCCACTAGTATGAGGAGGGTCCCTGCATTGTACTAATATTCCTGATTATAGGTTATATTTACACATAGGATTAGGTAGTTTAGGTCCTGAAGAATCGCGTTAGATCCATAGGACATCAATAGCGAGAAACATGTTGACCTTCTGGTGAATCGTACAGGGGATCCTGTGCGTACAATTCCTAACCTCAAATTGAGTGAGGAAGTGAATAATTTTTTGCGGAGCGTAGACCTTGTTCTTTTCTCTCCCCGCTCTTTGGTTTTAATCATGACAGTGGTTGGATTATTTAATAAAATTTGCCTAACCTCTAGTTATTTTTAAATAGAATTTTTCCAATCCTATACCCTATTCTTTCTAAACCGGGCATATATCTCAAAAGATCTCCGGCAAAGAGCCCCCCTTGAGGGGCCCGTCAGGCATTGCAGCGCCGGCCTGACGTGGAGCAAAGCCCGAGGATGAAGCATGTCACCTTTGGTGAGTGAGGGCTCTTGTTCCAAAATAATTAATTTTCCAGGGACCTGGCTTTCTTTCTTCTCTCTTTTTTACGATCTTTTCCTTAGATCAGGACCCAATGTAGTTTTCCTGATTATACTTACGTTGTGGAACTGTGTATACCTTGTTTTTGTACATATACACATACATAAACTTAATTTCTTGGGTCTTTTCCTGCTCCGTACACTGCCCTTCCTTCCGCTTCCATCATCAGCCACCATATCATCCTTGTTCGAACCCTCTTTCCAATCTGCTATTCTAACTCATTACACTTTGTGACTTTCCTCACATTCCACATCTTTCTGTCCTTCAATAATACCATGTTACCTTTCACCTCACTGACCTCCCCTTAGGGTGTGGCCATTTGGAGGAGACTGCAACTGGCAACACACGCTCACAGAATGCCCTTTTTACAAAATTCTTTTGACCTCTTTGCACATACTGGTCTTGATATTTCTTGACCCTTTCATTATGAGTCTGTCTAACCACTCTATGACAATCCATTCTTTCCAGCCACGCAGCAGCAACTGTTGTGCATGACACTGTTCCCTTTAACAAGAAGAATGGAATTTCTCCAATGATGGCGTGAGATGTGGTTCTATTGCTCCATAACATATTTTTCACATCACGCTCCCGATATACTCCCCCGTTCACTACCAGTTGGATACACTCACCAAGCACACTGGTTGAACCTCTCAACCAAACTATTCTCCTGAGGATTGCAAACCGCAGTTCTGTGATGCCTAATCCTCTTCTTTTTTTTTTTGAGGGAGGAGTTATACTCCTGGGCAACAAACTTCAGTGTTGGGAACTGGGTTTTGGTTGCAGCACCCCAACCCCACTTTTTGCAGAGTTTTTAGATGAAACTTCAACTGAAGTGCACTGGGTTCTCCTGCTAACCAGGTCCACAGTGCCAGTGTCCCTTCCCTAACACGAGATCCCCAAGAGACCAGACCCTTCAGCCCGCTGTAAGTCCCTAGTAAATGGTACCCCTGGTACCTATGGTATGGGTACTGAAGAGGGCACCTCAGAGCTACAGCACAGCTTGTGCAACTCTGAGGGACCAAGCACCAACCTTTTGCAGACTACCATTACAAGCTGCACGACAAGATGCTCCCAAAATTGAAAACACAGCATGGCACACAGCCTGTGTGTCATGTCCCCTAACACTGCATGTAATATAAACAAGTCACCCCTCTAGCAGGCCTTACAGCCCTAAGGTAGGGTGCATTATATTACATGTGAGGGTATATTAGCAGGAGCAGATATGTCCCTGCTAGTCTTCCTCGATTCTCACACATAGTAAGTGACCAGGTAAGTCATTTTAAACACATGTGCTGGACATGTGCGTTTCCCAGCTACATGATGGCTTCCCCTAATCCAGGGATATTTGGTATCAAACATCTCAGATTAATAAGCCCTCACTGATTCCAGTGAGGGATTCATTATTAACTGCACCCAGAGGGCACCTTAGAGGTGCCCCCTGAAAACCTACCAGCTACTAGTATGTTGACTGACTGGTCTTGACTACTTCAGCCACCTTAGACACATTTCTGGCCCCCCAAGGTGAAAGCCAGAGACAAAAGCCTGCACTGGGCAGGGGCGTTAGCAGGATGGACATTCCAGGGAGGGAAGCTTCAGAGGCCTAGCTGCCTTTGTACTGCGACCCAGGTCTCTCCAGATGGCAGAGATGACAGACCCCCTGTCCTGACCCCACTTTTGGCAGCAGAACAGGTGGGAAAGTTAGGCAGAATAAAAGGTGTGCCTACTTCATGCCAGTCAAACCCCTAAGGTGGACGAGCTGAAGTGGACTCCTGCAGCTACTACAGTGAGAGAACCAGACACCCAAAGCAACCACTGCACCTGTCGCCGCCGGCCCGAGTTGACGTGAACCCCTGGTGTCAATGATGTCCCCCCAGCTCTCCTGAACTCGAGTCAACTGTGGTTGCACCCCTCCTGGACTCACTGATGACACCTGCAGCTTCAGACCACAGGACCCCACAACCGCGAGTGCTCCAAGACAAGGAAACCAGACACCAAAGGACACTCCTGCATCTGTTGCCCTTCGGCCTTGGAGAAGAGGATCAAATGTGTAGCTACGTCCCCAAGCACCCCCATGTTTGTGATCTACCTGTTGAATGCCCCCGACTGCCGCCCCCCGCCGGAGCCTGCAGTCTCAATCCACGGAAAACAATCCCCATTGAAATACATTGGGCACCCGATGCGTACTGCACCTCTGCACCCGGCCGCTCCAGTGCTGCCCAGAGTGACCTGATGGTGTGGTCCTGACCCTTGCCCAGTACTTATCTTAAGTCTACAAGATTGGTCCTGTGAGTTGTCAATAAGTGCTTGTTTGCTGACTGTTTTGCCCACCCATAGGTTAACATTGAAGAACTCAGAAAATGCACTGTGTCGATTTTTGAAACTAAAAAGTATGTATGCTTGCAAATGTACTTACCTTAAAACAAAGTTCTTGGGTTTAAAGTATATATGAAAGGAAGTTTTCAAAACTGGCCTCAGATTCATTCTTTGAGTGTGCGTATCTCATTTATTGCCTATGTGAGTACCATAAATGCTTAACATAACCCTTTGATAAGCCTAAATGCTCATCCACACTACCACAAAATATAGCATTAGTCCTATCTATTGTTGCCTCTGCAAGCCAACTGGGGTTCCACTGGACTCTCTGGACAGTGTACTTCTTTTTAGTGCACCATATAGAGAGCCAGCTTCCTACATGCGGTCAGTTGTCAATTTTAACTATGTCTAGGTAACCTTCTCTTCTAAAGAACTGTTCACAAAAAGCAATTACATTGGGAACTTTTACTTCCTTCATGAAAGGGTACAGGTGGCCACTTAAAGAAATAGCCCACCAGCACTATGGCAAAAGTACCCTCCAAACCCAGGCATTCAAATAGACAACTTATGTCTAGATCCACCTTCTCCTAAGCCCTTTTGGGAAATTCCAGACACGATAGGTGGCTCTGACACTATGCGAGACTTATCTCTACGTGTGCAGGCAACACAATTACGAACATACTTCTCAATTTTCCTGTCCATACTGGGCCACCAGAAATCAACTCCGGCCCTTCTTTTCATGGCGGACATCCCTCCATGTTCTTTTTGTATTACGTCAAACAACCTTTGATGCAAACCCACTGAAACCACCAACCTGTCAGATCTCCTGGCTATTCCATTCACCACAGACAACTCGCTCCACACAAACCAAAAATTCTCTCAGTTCCTCCTCATCATTTCCACTCAAGCCTTCACAACCCAGCAATCTAGACACTAGCAACTGTAACACCTCACCCTCCAACAAAGCTTGTCTCCACTCATCCTCCAAAATGGCTCCCGATTCCTTCACATCGCTATCACCCACTCATTATCCTGATTGGAGGTACTGTCACATGGGGGTAGTACAGGCAAATAATTGGCAATGAAGTTCTATATCCCTGGAACTTATTTGATGACAAATGTTTATTCCTGTAATCAATATTACCATTTGGCTATGCAAGGTGCTACCTTTCCCACACCCTTAATCAAGAATAAATCTACCAGCATTCTGTGGTTGGTGTGCAATTCAAAATGTGCTTCCCACCTGTATGCAGATGCTTCCTTTTCTAAGGTGGAACAGTTCCTCTCGTAACCCTTCAATGTCTGTGATGCAAACAACAACCCTCTCAAGCCCTTCGCTCAGTTGCATTAGTACTGCCCCCAGACCATAACTACTAGCATCAGCTACTATGATGGCCTTACCATTGGGATTAAAGGTTTTTATCATTACCAGACTCCTTAAAACCTCCAAACGCTCATTGACAACTGCTGGCCCACTGATACTGCACTCCCTTCTTCATCAATAAAGGTTCAGACAGGAACACTGTCAGCTAAGTGCTCCACAAACTAGGAATGATTCTACCCTAAACCCAAAAAAAGAACACAGTTGCTCTTTGACCCTAGGAGAAGGTGCCTTCTCAGTGGCTTTCACCAACTTCAGTTTGTTTTTCATACCCTCACAAGATGTGTTTTCAAAGTATTCCTCCTTGTCAACCCTAAACTTGCATTTCCTTCTGCCCATGTTAAGACCAGCTTGTTTCAATCTACTTAAGACCCAATCTAATATATTATCATGAGGTCTTCGATCAAAAACCCCAGATCAGAATGTCATCCTTGAAACAAAAAAAAAACGTTGATCAAATCCTTCAACACTCTTGCCATCTTCCTCTGAAATACAGCTAACACTGAAGCTAAGCCTAAAGGCATCTGCACCACTTGGAAAGCCCCCTCAGGCATCACAAAGGATGTTAAAAGCTTTGACGTCCGATCAAGACACACCTGTTGATATGTGCTCAACAATTCAAGAGTTGTGAAACAGCTGGCACCCCTTACATTCATTAGCATCTCATTTATATGGGAAGGTGATAGAGATCTATTCATATCAGGTACCTAATGGTCCACACACGTGTAGCTTTCTGTCAGCTTTCTTAGATAGAACATGAGACTGAGCCACTCTGACTGAATGGGCTCTATAATATAGCTTCACATTTTCACAATCGACTCAGTTCTTCCTTGAACTGACCACATAAATCCAACTCCTGACCTTGAAGTGAGACACCCTACTTTAAAATTATTATCTGATACTCAAACTTTTCTAAACATCACACTTCTTCCAAATAGCTTTGGGTACTTACAACTACACTTCCCTACTGAACCCTGACTTGAGACCAACACATGGTTGGGATGGCTGAAATCCAATATTATTCTGAAGGCTCGCTGATCTTTCCATCCCAACAATGTTTACTTTTTCTCCACTACATACACTTTTCCTGCCACCCTCGTACCTTTGTATTTTAATTCCGCATTGATGTAACCCACAAGCAGTAATTCCCTTCCGGTTCAACATCTGTTTGAATTAAGTCACAAAGCATTAGGTTTTACCATACAGACTTGTCAATTAACATATGGGCTAAACATGAATGGACCCACTTAGGAACTTCCTTTTCGTTTATCTTCACCACACATATGGGGGTGGTGCATGTTGCTTGCTATGCCCATGACCCCTTCCTTTGTTTCAGTTTCATTAACTAAAACTTCCACCTTCTCTTTGTCCGTATTTTCTCCATCTTCAGTAGTCTCATCCTTTTCTTCCTTCAGCACATTCATTTCCATCACTACACCCATTCATCTTACATACGCAGGAGAAATGTCCCAACTTCTTGCATTTGTAACACCTGGCTTAGGGTGAGGGGGCAGTATTGGATTCTGACAAATGTTTCAAGCTGCCACACCTATAACAATGTTATTTAACGCCCCCTCCCATATTCTTCACTTTCGTCTGAGCCTTTGTTACTGTTCCCATAATCCTTCTTTTACAATGTATTATATAACACAATTAGATCATTCATTTCTATTTGCACAGCCTTCTCTTTATTCTGGCTACACCTGAGTCCCTTTACATATGGGGAGGTATTCTCAATTCAACATGCACTTCTAATTGTTTTCTCCATGGAAGGATCTTCCAACCCCAACAACTTTTCTTGTGTTTTGCATGTTATGGTTGATCATTTAAAACCTTATCATCTCCTCATGAGGATCCTTAAATCTGCTTAAGTCCTGAGCGACGCTAAATATTGCTCTATGGTTTCATTACATAGTTTCGCATTGGAGAAAACCATGCGCTTTTTAATTACAATGCCCACCCTCTTACCAAAATTCTCTTTCAAAGCTCGTGTCACTCACATACTCGTCATCTGACATTTCATCAGCATCTAATATCTCATGGCCATCTCTGACATGCCTAACGGATAAAGGCAGTGTTTTTATCCCTTTCTGCCCTCCACCCCCAGGTTGTTTCAACATGGCAAACTTTATTTTGGCAACAAATGCATGTCCTTCCCACTGCTGCAAGATGAGTTTGTGAAGTACTCTTTCCGATCTTTCTATGCCATCTTGGGTCCTGCAAGAACACAAGAGGAGCTCAGGTGGCATGCAAAGCCATGCTGGTTAAGTTTTACTATTATCTGCCAAAAATAAAGAGTTAAAATAAAGTGGTCACCTTTGTCTACCTGCAAAATGATAAGTGGTTACCATTGTCATATTCAACACCAACAAGTCCACTGGCATAGTAAACCACGAATATCACTGAGTTCACAAAAAACTGTTTATTCCAGTTAGATGTTTAACTATCAGGGGTTGAAATGGCTTCACGGGTGACTTTCTCTTTTATTATTTTTTTTCCCTAGCCTGCTTGCATCCAGAATCGATAACAATGGGAATTCAGCGCTAAGTCTTCTTTCTGTTCCTTTGCAACAAATAACCAGTTATGGTCATCTCTCTACAGATTTGGCAGGCAGTGCTCTGCTTGTCACAATAATTCCATAACTGACGAGAAGATGCTTAACCACATTGCGTCCTCTGCCGCGACGAACAAACAAATCTTGCCCCCATGTTTCTCCGATTCCACGAACAACAATGTGAATACTACCGATCAGGACACCAGCCACAAACAGCAGCATCCGGAAAAGGCAACGCAGGACAAGTGACACAGAGCAGAATGCCTTGAAGGAGCAAGGTATGTAATTGCACATGCATAACCAAAAAAAAATCACGCACACATCAGAACCGTTAGGACACAGAAAGCTCCCCTAAAATGTAGTTTTGAGCCCACTGATATTGATCAAAACTAGCTATTTAAGGTCCTTGTATGCCTGCATATACATTGTATCTCTTTACAATACCTGCCGTCCCCTGTCCGACCTTGCAACCATTGCTCTGTAAACCACGCAACTTACAGGGGTTAACACCAGAGGTGTGGACTTCCTACTGGCCAACTCCCAAGACATATTGTTTGGAGTCTAAGACATCAAGTATTTGTGTTTATTTTGTCCTTTAAACAAGTAACCCCAGCCCCCCACAGCACAAAATAATTTACTTCCATTTCACAGTACCACATTATGGAGCTGTGAAAGAGCATTGTCTGAAGTTAAGTTAAGATTTGTATCCATATGTTTAGGCCGTTATAACTTGTATCTATCATTTATTAATGTTTATAAATAGGACTACTGTGATCTCAGCATACACTACTGACTGGTTCAAGTATAAATATGTGTACACTCGTTTGCAAAGGTAACAATTTGAGGCTACCTATAATCTTCCCAGAATACTCAAAAAGTAAATGCATATAAGCCCAGAAGCTTGAAAGAAAGATTGATGATTGTTTGCTTTCAAATAAAAAATGTACACAAAAAAGATAGCAATTACAAGAATAATGTTCTGCTAAACTGTGTAATTTTAAGTACCATTTCTTTGGGACATCTTTTAGTAAAATGTGTTTGATGAATGCTTTTATTTCCAAAACACATTAAATAATGGAAAACTGGTGTAAAACCAGTTTTGGCAAGGTTATGAGATACATGAAAATAAACAAGCACTGACAAAGACAATCTGCCTGGCGTGGTTGCCAGACTTTTTGTTTTGTGATTATGTGTTTTGTTTGACAATAGTTTTTGTAAAATGTTATTATTGTGGGAGCTACCAGGCCCTCTCCAACGCGACAAAAACATTGGCTAAAAGCAAAAATGTTTTTTGGTCTCAAAAAGCACAACTTTGTGTTCTGATGTGTTCCTTGTGAAAGAGCAGAACTCAGTCATGCACAGTGAAATAGATAAATGCCAAAGTAATTAGGAGCCAAATTATCAAAGTAAGTCACAAAAGTTCATCTATGGTATATGACCTCACGTTAGCGCAGACTTATGGATTTCATGAATCCACAAATATTTACAGTATTAGGCCTAGAAACTGCACTCTTTTATGAACTGCATTTCTGCATGAGCAAATATGCATGTGTATGCTCATGCTAGAATCTGCTGAGTCTTTGCAAATTCACCTTTCCTTCAACCCTCCTCTTCCCTCATCCTGGAAAACGTTTTACCTCTGCGTTTGTCTGGAGCAAATTTCCAATGTGTCCCAGTGTGAAAAAAGATTAGAGAAGAGTTGGAAAAAAAAAAAACATTAAACATATAGGTTTGTATGTGTGCACAGACTCAAAAGGATATATTCAAACCTAGAACTAACTACCACTTCTCACTATTTCCAGCTTCAGTATGTAGATTTGCAGAAAGGTGGAAAATCAGGGCACTGCTAGAATACAAATACTGCTATCATATGGATACTGGCATAATCGTCAAGGCTATCTAAGGAGTTCTTATTCAACGAGAACACTGCCATAATTTGTCACCCCACTGCATTGCATCAAAAGAACAAGTGGATTTTTTTTACTAGACAAGCAGATTCATGAAGCATCCCGTCACATAGAAACGAATCAGTATTTAAGTCCAAAGTTGTCTCCTCTTAACGATCTCATCCTTGTCAGCAGTTTTAAGCAGAACACTCTCAGAAATTGATTTGTGAAGTTTAATTATGAGAACATAAATATCCATGTAACCTCTGGCAGTCTTAACCTTTATCTGCCAGTCCTACCAGTTCTGGAATCCGTCCACATCACAATGGAACTCCAGATGATGAACATATAATAACAACACGCAACGGTAAGTAAGCTCTCGAACTACATCAACATCATCCCTGTACACTGACATAAGGCATCCTCAGACTCAACGGCTTCAAATTCACTGTACGCCATTAGATCTTCCCTTATAGATCTCCTCCTACACTAGGCCCCAAAGATGCCCCTTTACTTCCCAGAATCGAGTTGGTTCCTACCAACCATACTTGTGCTCTTCATTCAACTAAAACTTGCATTGCTCCATCACTCCACCTGCAAACCACTGGTATCCCCCCGATTCCCCTCCACACCATCATACCCTGACCTAATACCATGCTCGCTACAAACTGACTTTTCCAGATAATTTGAGCACGGCGTCTTCGCTCCCAATTCTCTTACGCCAGCATACGCAGAGATGTCATCCTAGGTAAGGTGTATTACCTTCTACCTACCTATGCCCCCCCCCCCCCCTTCAGCAACTTCCCACAAACTGCTTCCTTACACCTCTCCGCAGATCCTGCAACACGATAAACACGCTGCGGCAAGCCTAGAGCTTTGGACTGGCAGGTACTGCTCAGTACTCAGTGCCTGTACTTCTTTAATTTTAAAGGGAAGGTACCTTCTCTTCTCACCACTGCTGCAGTGCATTTCATGGGAGAGTACCTGCACTTCTCAAGAGCAAACAGGTACTCTAGATAGTGAGTATCTGCGCGTCTGCATTTCCATGTAAAGCTCTGGACAATACTGCAGAAATTGAATCACCTCGGACTAGCCTGAGCCCCTGTTTCACTGCAGACCCCAATTCCCTGCAGAACACAATCCAAGAAGACCTACTTACGAATTTACTCCTAACTCCCCTGCAGATAGCATAATCTTTCGATTCTCTATTTTGCTACCTACTGGTCTCCTACAAGCCACCTAACCCGTCTTCACGGCCACTACTTACTGCCATAAGGGGCTAAGCGATCCATGACGGGGTCCTGCCCGCAACTGACACCGGTCTAGCCACACGGCGAGCCGTCACTTTCGCTCACTGGAACCAAAACACCTCCGAGCATCGGCGCGCAGCCGTCTGCATAATACGTCACAACGCCACCAAGCGAGCATCCAATCAGTTGTATGGAGTATTGTGACGCGATGGACGGTCAAAACGGGGTCGAACAAAAAGCAGCAACATAGGAGACACACATGACCTTACAAAGTATTGTTTAATCTGGCGGCCATCTTGAAAGAGTATTACTGTAGAAAATCATACTCCTGTACTAGAATTTTCAGTGGTCACTGGGGGAGACCAAAGAGCTCTTAATTTTTAAAAGACCTTTACAGTGACATATGTAAATAAATAAACAACCTGAACAGTCCTCAGAAGCGGTGCGGACAGCGTGTATGCGCATTTGTTGTCCATTACTGCCTGTTAAAGAACACCTGTTAATGGAGCAGAGGGAAGCATAGGGTACCGCTGGGTCTGGAAGCTATTCCAGGTGGGGACTTTGAAGGCTTCATGTGATTATTTTTTAGATGGTTACAGTTGTATACATCCTGCGCACGAATTATGGTGGGGATTGGCAGGCAATACAATTTTTGAGATAAGTACGATATATGCGGTGTGTGAATATATATTTACAGTTTATTTTCTCGCTACTGTACTTACTTTATCATTCAAAACCAATAGAATTCTTAATATAGCATATTTAGCAAAACTATTAATTAGCGGAAAGACTGTGGTCTGAAGGGAAGAATATTAATGATTGAGACACTCTGAAGACTATTGCCCGCTTTCCAAAGACGTGCTTAATTCAGTCATGTGTTTTCTGAATTGAAATGAGTCAGGACCAGAGGCTCCGATTATGCTTCTCTTTCTTCACTTTATTTTCTCAGCAGCCAATTAGAAGCAAGTTGAAAAAACACTCCGTTTCCCATGAATGGAATGTATCATCTGAGAAACCATAGAGACCCAGCCCTATATCCCATGCTAGGCACATTGCCATTCTTTGCTGCTCAGCAGCCAGTTAAGTACCCATTGTGTTATTTTACGATGTAGCTGCATATTGTGCCTCACATGCGGTATTGCACTGTGTGTATTATTTCTGCATACGTTGCCCAGATGTAGTGCGCAACCTTTTACCATGTTTTTCTTAAGCTCACCGGGGGTTCTTTACCCCATTTTGCGTGATTTTAACCTTTTGACTGCCTATCGCCTCTGGGTGTTTTTCACTTTTTAATTGCCTATCGCCTCTGGGCATTTTTCACCTTTTCAATTGCCTACCGCCTCCGGGCGATCTGAGGGAGCGTATTACCCTCCCTGCGTGGCAACGGGTGCCTCGCTAATTCTGAAGTGGAGCAGGGGAGTGGAGATGCACGACTGCCGCGCTGTCCTCTTTCAGCGTCAATGCTCAGAAGCCACACACACATGCACGAATAGCCGGCTCCGGTCCTGGCCCTTCCAGTACAGAGTGAACACGGAGAGACGTGTGTCCTCGGTCTCTGGCCCTCCGGAGCCATAATACTCCCTGTTTACGCTCTGATAAACATTGGAAGTCTGTCAACACCCCACTTTTCAATGTTACATTACCACAAGAAGCATGGCATAAAGTAGCATTAGATTTTGCAGGACCTTTTGAACAACCACCTTTGTCCCAAAGATACATGATGGTTTTGGTTGATTATTTTTCTAAATGGCTGTATGTGGGTTTTACATCCATTCCACATTTTAACATTTTCACTAAGATTTTATCCATTGAAGGAGCACCTAAGGAATGACAATGGTACACAGTTTGCTTCACTTAAAATGAAGGAATTTTTGAGAAACACCACGTTAAACACATTAGAGTGGCATTATATTCTCCCTCCTCTAATGGTTTGGTGGAACTTTTAAACAGTTTCCTTAAAGAAGGTGTGCAAACAGCTTTAGCAACTGTATTGATGAAAAAAAAAATTAACAGCAGAAAATGTGGTTATATTTAATCACTCCGCACAGTACCACAGGTGTTTGCCCATTTGTACTTTTACTCAAAAGATTCCCCAGGTGTGCCATTTATCCAGATTTTATTACAAGGCACGGAGGCTCCTGTTATGCTTTCTTCTCTTGCTTTAATTTGAATAGCAGCCAAGAAAAAATACAACTCCCAGCATTCCTGGCTGGGAAACTACAAAAAGAATGTCACAAAGGAACAAACCAATCAGGACCTAATCCCAGTAAAAACATCTTGACTGAAAGCAACAAGTCCTCTTTTCTTGCTGCTCGCGGTCAAGATAAGTACCTCTTTACTGTTTTCACCATCTACAATTACTGTTTTACTTATTTATTGAATTATTGGTTTATTTCGTGTCCGCAATGTTTTTTTAAAGGTTCTGTGCATATCTCATGCTTTTGCTTATTTAGAATGCTTTGTTCCATAACGAGCGTCTTCTTTCCTCAGTGCGTGCTTCCCAACTGTCATTTTCAACGGTAGTGAAATCGCCCTTACCGTTAGTTCGTTTCTGCCTCTGAATGCTGCTGTTGCCTCCTTCATTCTTCAAAAGCCGTTCCCTGTGGTATTTGTGCTGCTGTTCATCGTGTGTGGGTGATTCTGCCTCTGTCTGCTCAGGAGTGTTAGCCACGCCCCCCCAACCTCTTTTGGGGTTTTCTGTCTGGAATACTTCCTGCTTTCTCTGGCTGAACAAACTTAACCCCTTGTAGTTCTTGTATTATTTATTTTTTTCCTTCATTTTTGGGGAAAGATATTTTGGTGAAATTATTTCTTTGCAGTAATTTCTTTAAAAAAAAAAAGTATTTATTCTGGAAACATTTTCTGAAGATGAGGAAGCTCAAATTTGTAAAGATAATTTGGACTCTTTTATTAAGGACTCGGTCCAAAAAGCTCTTTCTAGCTCCATTTCGGATTTTTCAAAATCTTTTGAGGTCTCAGTTAAAAAATTACAGATTTTAGATACCTCTTCTTCAGCTTCTAAAGAGCCCAGGAAACGAAGGGCAGATAATTTGGCGTCAAATACAGATTCTCCTAAAAAAATGTAGGTTCCTGAACATGGTACTTCTTCTAACCTTAATTTTCCCATTCACATTACTCAATTGGGAGACACGGACAATGATTTGGGTGATTCTGACATGGATAAGGATGATCCAGACATAATGATCTGGTCAGGGCCTGTGGAGAAGAGGCATAAAACTTCTCTGAATGAACTGTGAGAGTCCTCAAAAAAATTATAATTCTAATGAATCAATTTTAGACTTTTCAGGTCAACCGATGTTTGATCCTGTGCCTATCCGTCACCCAGATTCAACTGAGTGGACGCCCTGTGATCATGTGTTGTCTTATGTCTCCAGTAAATTACCTAAAACTTTAGACAAATTATCTCGTAATCGTTTAAAATCTGAATGTCCTAGACCGTCCTTATCTAATAATATTTCAGCTACTCCTGTGATTGACCCTAACATGCTAATGTTTTTCACAAAGTTTGGCAAAGACCCTAAAAAAGGTGTCGATAGAGCATGGACCAACTGTCAAGATAGACTGTTGGATCTTTCTGGTCCATTAACAAGAATGTTGGATTTGGCAGAAAAAGCCAGAATGGAGGGCACCAAAGTAGTCCCTGTCACTTTATCAAATTGGGCCCAAAGGGCTATTTGTCTTTTAGGGAACACTAATGCTGCTATGGCGCAAGAGAGACAGAAGAGTCTCCTGTTGAAAATGGATCCAAAATTAAGCAACCTTGCTTCTAAGGAGATGGGACAGGATGCTAATGGTTTGCTTTTTGGGGCCACCTTTATTAAGGAGCTCAGCAAATATGTGGGCACCTTTACGTCCATTGACAAAGCACAATCTTCCATGCAAAAGATTTTCCATTCTCGGGTTTTTGGCAGGGCCAGCAAAGGCAGGAGCTGCTTTGCCGGCCGATTTGGCCACAGAGGTGCGGTCAATCAGAACAGAGGCTCCTTTGAATATCAACAAGATTTCAAACCACAATTCAGAGGATTCCAGAATTCAGGTAAGAGATCATTATTCTGGCCCTTTGTCAGTAGAGGGCGGACAGGTTTGTTTCTAGCAAATTGGCAAAAGATAACTGCAGATCCGTGGGTGTTGCAAACAGTTTCAGGTTATTGCATACAGCTTTACTCCACTCCTGTTCAACACTTTCTGCCAAAACCGTTGGTGTTTTCCAACAAACAAGAACATCTTCTTTCTCAAGAGATTCACTCCCTACTTCACAAACAAGCTTTAGAAGCTTGTTCCCCTCATCCTTTAGGTTTTGTCAGTACTTTATTCCTAATTCAAAAAAATATATATATATATCGTCTGGTAATAAATTTGAAGTTGTTCAACAGCTTTGTAGTATACCATAATTTCAAGATGGAAACTATCCTCCATCTCCGAGACTCATTATTAGTAAACAATTGGATGGTTCGTTTAGATCTCCAGGATGCATATCTTTCTATTCTGATCCACCACTCTTTCAGGAAATTCCTTCAATTTCCGTGGAAGGACCAGTTCTTCTGATTCAAATGCCTTCCCTTTGGTCTGTCATCAGCTCCATGGTGTTTTACCAAGGTTTTGAAGCCAGTGGTGACTCACATGAGAGCTCAGGAAGTCAGACTCATGGTCTACCTAGACGACTTTCTTATTTTGCATCAGGACAGGTCTGTCCTCTCAGAACAATTGGAGAGTTTTATTTCCCTCCTCCAAAGTCTCAGATTTCTTATAAACGAAGAAAAGTTGGCTTTTATTCCTTCTCGTCAGATGGATTTTCTAGGTTTCCTCATAGATTCAGACAAAGCCATTCTTCAACTTCTGGACCAGAAGATTTCTTTCATAAGAAAGGAGATCCAGTTGGTTTTGAACAAGTCAGAGCTTACGATCAAGTGTCTAGCTCACATAATTGGTCTTCTAGCCTCTTCTATTCAGGCTATCTCTCCAGGTCCGCTCCATTATCGGGCTCTTCAATGGCTAAAAATTCTTCACCTTCGCAACGGTTGCGGGTACGAAGACTTGCTCTGCCTGGATCATGCATCTTGTCTTGAACTCCTGTGGTGGCTGGATCATCTAGATGCTTGTAACAGAAGAGCAATTTTCTCTACAGCACCAGATCTTGTATTAGAATCCAATGCAAGTCAGACTGGTTGAGGCGCAAGATGTGGTCAGTTCCCGAATGGAGGTCTATGGTCAAGAGAGGACTTATCGTTGCATATAAATTGTTTAGAGATTCTTGCAGGTTCCTTTGCAATCCAAACGTTTGCCAAAGACAAGGTAAGTTGTTCTATTCTCCTCTGGATGGACAATCTGTCTGCGGTCCGGGATATAAATCATTTAGGAGGAACAAGATCAAAACCTCTAGCCGAATTAGCAAAGAGCCTCTGGGCATTTTGCCTCCAGAATCAGATTTCCCTTCAAGCAGAATATCTTCCGGGAAAATGGATACGGTCGCAGACTGGTGTTCCAGATTTCTGCGGGATTCCAGCGATTGGCATCTTCACCCTTCTATCTTCAGAAACCGCGGTCAGAAAAACCGGGACCGGCGGTTTCCCGCCGGTTTTCCCCCGGCTGGGCGAATCCGCCAGGGCAGCGCTGCAAGCAGCGCTGCCATGGGGATTCTGACCCCCTTCCCGCCAGCCTGTTTCTGGCGGTTGTCACCGCCAGGAAGAGGCTGGCGGGAACGGGTGTCTTGGGGCCCCTGGGGGCCCCTGCACTGCCCATGCTACTGGCATGGGCAGTGCAGGGGCCCCCTAACAGGGCCCCATGATGCTTTTCACTGTCTGCATAGCAGACAGTGAAAAGCGCGACGGGTGCAACTGCACCCGTCGCACCGCCGCAACACCGCCGGCTCCATTCGGAGCCGGCTCCTGTGTTGCGGCCCCCATTCCCGCTGGGCCGGCCGGCGCTAACTTGGTTAGCGCCGGCCGGCCCAGCGGGAATGTCCGAATGCGGGAAGCGGTATTTTGGCCGCATGGCGGCCAAATGCCGGTTCCCGGTGGGCGGGCGGCTACTGACGCCCGCCAGAGTCGGAATGAGGGCCTATATCTCATGAACGACAGATTTGAGAAAGTCATCTGAACCTCAACTCCTTGTCTCTTTTAAGAATCCACATAATCCTGTTTCTTCAACCACTCTGGCCCGTTGGGTAAAATGGATCATGAACCTGGCGGGTATTGACATATCTGTTTTCGGCGCTCATTCTACCAGAGCTGCTATGGCTTCCAAAGCTTTTTGGGCTGGATTGAGTTTAGTTCACATTCTCAAATTGGCTGATTGGTCAAATGTTGCAACTTTCAGAATGTTTTATTGTAAACCAGTCTCTCATGTAGCCAGTTCGTTAGTTTTGATGCTTTGAACTAGCATAATAGGAGCCGTCGTGCCTTATAATAAAATGGAGATTTTCTTAGCTTTTAGTGAAAGAAAGTCTTGATTTTATTAAAGACACGGAGGCGAGTATTATCCCCTCCACTTTTCATTAACACTCCCTTTGTTTTATCAGGTACAACCGCTAATACCAATCAAACATCTTAAGAAGGATCTTCCTCCTTGTCTTGGTCATTCTCCTGGTTCAACATCAACTGCTCACATGCTGTCTTTCCTAGATGGGTTCGAGGACATTTCCTTCGTTCCGGACTTCCACAACATGACTTTCATAGTTATCTATCGTTTGGAGGATTTTTTCACCAAGGTTTTAGCGTGTTTAATTTTGATGCTTATTTTTCCTTTATTCAGAGTTTATTAACTGCTCTACAAGAAAAGAGGACTTGTTGCTCTCAGTCAAGACATTTATACTGGGATTAGGTCCTGATTGGTTTGTTCCTTTGTGACATGTTTTTTGTAGTTTCCCAGCCAGGAATGCTGGGAGTTGTAGTTTTTCTTGGCTGCTATTCAAATTAAAGCAAGAGAAGAAAGCATAATACTCTCCTCCGTGTCTTTAATAAAATCAAGACTTTCTTTCACTAAAAGCTAATAAAATCTCCATTCATGTCAATGGTTCAAGTTGAAAGGATTCAAGGGGTTTAGTTTTGTTGAAAAACAAAGGGTGGTGGAGCAAAAGAGACCTAATTAAAGTAACACCTACTCAAGCAGGTAAAATTATAGCGGTCAGAAACACTGATTCCTTGTCTGGTTATTTGTTTTTGGAGGACCAACAAACTGACAGGGTCCGTCACTATGATATGGCTCTTATGTCTGATCCAGTAGATATTCCTGGAAGAGAAGTGATTCCTTTACTGCATACAAATGGTATTCAAGCTCAACTTCTATCCACATGTGTAAATCAAAATTACACATGGCAGCTAAATGTCTCAACACTGAAATAAACTCCTCTACAGATTCATCTGCAGCTTGTTTTCTTTTAAAGAAGTAAACATTTTCCAAAAGAATACTGGCTTGCTCTGAAAACGTCTTTTCCAGGCATTCAAACTTGTTGCCCTTCCTGCCCCAAAGAATGGGAGCTTTGCGTTTTGCTTCAAAGTCATCAGCACCAACAGCAATTAAATATTTCATAACCAAAAGCACCACTTAACTGCTGGCTTGCCTGGGTAAGGAGAGAAAGGAGTAATGTTTGCAAAATTTGAATTCGCCATGCTAATACTGATAGAAACAAAGAGACTAAGGCCCTCATTACAACCCTGGCAGTCGGTGTTAAATCGGCAGTAATACTGCCAACAGGCCGGCGGTAAATAAAATGGAATCACGACTGTGGTGGAAACCGCCAACATAGACAGCCACTTTAACACTCCGACCGCCACAGCGGTACAAACAAACAGCACGGCGGACACCGCCAACAGACAGGCGGGAGACAATGTACCGCCCACCCTATCACAACAGGCCTATCCGCCACCTTTTCCGGGGCGGAACCAAAATGAATAAAAACACGGCGGAAACAGTACACAGAAGGGAAAACACTCATCTCTCCACACCTCACGAGGAACCAGGACGCCATGGAGCCCGAATTGCAGATACTGCCGATGATGGTCTTCCTGCTCCTCTATCAGGAGCTCCAACAACGGCGGCGACAAACACAGTGAGTACTGCACCTACAACACAGGGGAGGAGGGAGGGAAAAGAGAGTGACACACACAGACAACATGCAACACCCCCACCCTCACGCACAACACCGTACACACAAATACATGCTGCAACATTACATATACACACACCCCCGGAATAACGCAAGGACAAAAGGAAATGATTTGAACAAATGTAATCATGTGAAATATCATTATCAAAATTCAAAATCCAGTATAAACAATTATGTACACCAACTACACAAGTCCGGATAGTGCACCAATCATTGTCCGTGGACCACTGGGCCCAAAATGCATGGGCGATGCCCACACATGATACCTGACTCCAAACGGAGATAACACTGGAGGGGCATCAGATAGAAAATATACAGGCACCTCAGTGGGGGGAAAGTGGGCACCTCAGCCTGATGAACGCACGACGCCACTGCTCCACGAAGGGGCTCCATGCCCACTGCTTTATCCTGTGGAGTGCAAAGCCACAGACTCTCAAGTCTTTTCAGTGGGTGGTTTGCCTACTGCTTTATCCTGGGGAGTGCAAAGCCACAGTCTCTCAAGTCTCTCCAGTGGGTGGTTTGCCCACTGCTTTATCCTGGGGAGTGCAAAGTCACAGTCTCTCAAGTCTCTCCAGTGGGTGGTTTTCCCACTGCTTTATCCTTGGGAGTGCAAAGCCACAGTCTCTCAAGTCTCTCCAGTGTGTGGGCTTCCCACTGCTTTATCCTGGGGAGTGCAAAGCCACAGTCTCTCAAGTGGATAACAGTCTCCACTGGTTCTGGAGGGGGCATGGTGCCCAGAGTGCTTCATCCTGCCAAGGACTGAGGTAGTGGATGTATTTCTCCACTGGTTCTGGAGGGGGCTTTGTGCCCAGAGTGCTTCATCCTGCCAAGGTCTGAGGTAGTGGATGTGATACTCCACTGGTTTTGGAGGGGGCTTTGTGCCCAGAGTGCTTCATCCTGCCAAGGACTGAGGTAGTGGATGTATTTCTCCACTGGTTCTGGAGGGGGCTTTGTGCCCAGAGTGCTTCATCCTGCCAAGGACTGAGGTAGTGGATGTATTTCTCCACTGGTTCTGGAGGGGCCTTTGTGC
This sequence comes from Pleurodeles waltl, assembly GCF_031143425.1. NCBI lineage: Eukaryota > Metazoa > Chordata > Amphibia > Caudata > Salamandridae > Pleurodeles > Pleurodeles waltl. The sequence goes on along the minus strand of NC_090441.1, from coordinate 12,356,801 downwards.
CCAGAGTGCTCCACGTGCAGTGTGGCCGGAACAATACACTCGCCTGGGTGTGTGTGCCACAAGATTGCCGAGGTACAGGTAGCATGATACGCCATGGAGGTAGAGACATACCCCACACTTCTGCGGCTTTGCATTCCATATGCAGGTGACAACTGTGAAGACAGTGATGCTTCATGGAAGCTGCCCAGGGTCCTGGAACTCACCACCAGCCTCGGACGACTGACCACTGGGGATGGTAGCCATGTCTGCAGTGGTGCCACTGTCTGAGGACGTCGCGGGGCCGCTGGCGATGCTTGCAGCGGTGTCAGTCGTGGCAGTGCTTGCGACGGTGTCAGTCGTGGCGGTGGTTGCGGCGGTGTCAGTCGCGGCGGTGCTGGCTGCGGGATCTGTGGCGGCGGTGCTGGCTGCGGGGTCTGTGGCGGCGATGCTGTCGGCGGGGTCTGTGGTGGCAGTGCTGGCGGCGGGGTCTGTGGCGGTGTTCTCCGCCGTACAGGTTGGCGTGGACGTGGACAGAAGGTGTGACACTGGTCCCTTAGTCGGTGCCACCATGCCCTCTCCTGACCTGCCCTTCGGTTTTTGGCCCTTCCCCACCTTTGATGATGGTGCAGCTGTCTTGCCACTATCCCCTTTCGTTTTCCCTGACCCCTTGGTGGCAGGTGTTTTCGGCTTTTCCCTCTGGGATGTGGGCACCTTTTTCACCTTGGCAGGTGGCCGGATGTCCTTGCCCTCGCTCCGTGGCAGCCCTGATGGTTGGCGCATTCCATGACCCCACAGTTGCTGGCACCACTGTGCCTGAGGAAGTGGTGGCTGAGGTGCTGGGCTGGGACCTGGAAAGCCTGGCCTTAGGGGAAGGACGGGGGGAGGTGTCGGGAAGAGGTCAATGTTAGCCAGGAAAAGTTTTTTAGACACACTGGGACAGGTAGATGGAGGGGGTTTGGGAGTGGAGGAAGAGGTAGTGGTTGTAGGAGGTGTACGCCTGCTGAATTTGGGTGAAGTTGCATGGGCTGGAGGCTGTTGTGAGGTGGATGGCTGTTGGGTGGGTATGTGCCTGCATTTGTGTACTTCGGGAGGAAGGCTCACTGACACACTGGGAGAGGACACTGGGGATGTGTGAATGGTAGTGGGGGTGGGGAGTGCACGTGAGGGGTGTGTGGTGATGGGCGTGCTGGTGATGGAGGTAGTGGCTGAGGATGTAGTGCATGCAGGTGTTAGTGGAGACAAGACTGGGAGGGAGGATGGAGACGTGGAGGAGGGGGACACAGTGGGGGAATTGGATGTTGGTATGTGTGCATGGGTATGATGCTTGTGTGAATGCCTGTGGGATGTGTGGTGCTTATGTTTGCCTGAGCCACTCTTGTGTGTTGATGTGTGTGCATGCTGGTCTGATGGTGTGCTTGGGATAGGCTGAAGTACAGGGGATTGGGTCTGGGTGGAGGAGGTTGGAGGGGGGAGGCTGGACACAGGGACAATGGCTGCCATCAGTGCTGAGGCCAGAGCCTGAAATGCTCTCTGTTGGGCTGCCTGGCCAGAATGAAGGCCCTCCAGGTATGCATTTGTTTGTTGCAAATGCCTCTCAACACCCTGGATGGCATTCAGAATGGTAGACTGCCCAACAGTGAGGGATCTCAGGAGGTCAATAGCCTCCTAACTGAGGGCAGCAGGGCTGACTGGGGCAGGGCCGTAGGTGCCTGGGGCGAAGGAGATGCCCACCCTCCTGGGTAAGTGGGCACGGGACACACGCTGAGGGGCTGCTGGGAGGGCGGTGCTGGTAGGGGGGGTGGCGGCTGTACCTGTTGATGTGGGGGGCACAGAGGGGCGCCCGCCACCGCAAGGGAGCTCCCATCAGAGGAGGATTCGCTGTCGCTGGTCTCTACTCCTGCTGTGGAGCTCCCCTCGCCCTCTGTCCCACTGGTGGCTTCAGACTCTGTTGTTTCGCCCTCCAGGAGGGATGCAGCTCCCTCCTGCTCTGGTGCCAATGCTCCTCCGCCTGATGATGCTATTGCAGACAAGAACAGGGAGACCACAAAAAGGCGGGGGAAGACAGGAGAAAGACATGTTCCGTGCATGCAACACCACTACCGTTGGCGGACACAACAGACATAGCAGCCCTCTGCACTACGCCATGCACTTATAGTTCCTAGATTAATCACATGCCCATGGGGTACAAGGCCTAAGCCCGATTGCTGCGCACCTGGAAGTCACAGGAGCCTGACTAGGTGTAGATGGCACTAACCACAAATGGGGTTGGGGTGCCACAGAGCCTGCCTCACAAGGGACCTTGCCTACCAAGATTGCCCTGGCCTAGGGGAACCCACTGCCCACCTCCCCCACCCAGACGTCTCGTAATACGCGCAGAGTCAGCTGAATGAGAGTGTACTCACCCCCTTGTGGCTGCTGTTATTCCCTCAAGCGCTCATCCAACTCCGGATATGCCACTGCCAGGATCCGGAACATCAGGGGGGTCATGGTGCGACGAGCACCCCTCCCACATTGGGAGGCCATCCCCAGCTGGGCCTCCGCCGTCTTGCTCCAGCTGTGCAGGTCCTCCCATCTTTTACGGCAGTGGGTGCTCCGTCTGTGGTGGACCCCCAGGGTCCGGAAGTCCTTGGCAATGGCACGCCAAATAGCCTACTTCTGGTGGGCGCTGACCTAGAGGAATAGTACAGAGGGAAAGGAAATTCTTTATCCGTTCGGACCGTCATACTCATTGGCCCACGTTCCCACCCTTGCCCTGACGTACATACACACACCGTCCGCACCCATGTATCTTCCATCCACGCCACTCAAAACAGGCATTGCCCATGCAGCATGCTCACAGTGTACTCACCTGTTTGTCTGGAGGACCGTACAGTTGTGTGTACTGGGGGAGGACCCCATCCACCAGTTTCTCCAACTCCTCCGAAGTGAAGGCAGGAGCCCTTTCCCCAGACACTGTAGCCATCGTCGCTTCCAGACACAGGTCCTCTCCTGTTGAAGGTCAGGTATCAAGTGAGTAAACAGACAGAAAATGGCGGCCACGTCCGTGGCGGTGCGTACGGTCACCGCCGGCGTACATCGTCATTGGCTCCTCTGACCCATAGGGTCCAATGTTAACCAATGCTGGATTGCGCCGTGGTCTTTGACCTCCCACCGCGAAGGTGTACAACGCCAGCGGTTACCTCATATCCCCTTGTCCCACCTTACAGGTCAGGCAGCCGCCATTTCAGGGGGCCACATGGCATTAATATTAACTGCGTCACACCAATGTAGGCCTTGAATACACACAGTTACAGGCACATTGCGGATTAATAAATGTGTGCAAATGACATTTTGTGATACCTCAGTGTTGGCTGACTCTGCTCGCTGTTCTCCTTCATAGGGCATGTCTGCTGGGGCAGGTGATGAGATGTCGGCATCCTCCGGTGTACAGACCGCTGGTGGACCTGTCGACAATGGAAGAGAGACACATATTAGTCACCTACAGACTTGTTTGTGCAACAATCCATGAACTGTGTGCCCAGTTGGAGCCAGACCTGATGTCAGCTATCCGCCATCCCACAGGGATACCCCCTCTAGTGCAGGTCCTGTCAGTACTCCATTTCCTGGCTAGTGGTTCCTTTCAAACAACAGTGGCCATTGCATCAGGGATGTCCCAGCTAATGTTCTCTAACGTGTTGTCCAGAGTGTTGTCTGCCCTTCTGAAACACATGCGCAGCTACATCGTGTTCCCTCAGGTGGAGGATTTGCCCACAGTGAAAGGTGACTTCTATGCCCTGGGTCATATCCCCAACATCTTTGGTGCCATTGATGGGACGCATGTGGCATTGGTACCCCCCGCAGGAGCGAACAGGTGTACAGAAACCGGAAGTGCTACCATTCTATGAATGTGCAGATGGTGTGTTTGGCAGACCATTACATCTCCAATGTGAATGCCAAATTTCCTGGCTCAGTGCATGACGCTTACATTTTGAGGAATAGCAGCATCCCTTATGTGATGGGGCAACTCCAGAGGCACCATGTGTGGCTAATAGGTGAGGACAAGGACCCTATACAGTGTGAATAGGTGTCTGGGTATGGGTTTGTCCCTACGGGTTAGCGTGTGTCTAACAGTTGTCCCTCCATATTTGCAGGTGACTCTGGTTACCCCAACCTGTCATGGCTACTGACCCCAGTGAGAAATCCCAGGACAAGGGCAGAGGAACCCTACAATGAGGCACATGGGTGCAATGGGGAGGGGGTTATTGAACGAACCTTCGGCCTCCTGAAGGCCAGATTCCGGTGCCTCCATATGACAGGTGGTTCTCTCTACTACTCACCAAAGAAGGTGTGCCAGATCATCGTGGCCTGTTGTATGCTGCACAACCTGGCTTTGCGACACCAGGTGCCTTTTCTGCAGGAGGATGGGCCAGATGGTGGTCTTGTGGCAGCTGTGGAGCCTGTGGACAGTGCAGAAGAAGAGGATATCGACAACAGAACAACATTATCATGCAATACTTCCAGTGAGACACAGGTAAGAAGATGTCACTGCCTCCCATATCTCATACTATTATTGGAGCTAGCACGAGTCTGTCATTTTCACTCAGTGTATGGACCCTGACTTGTCACTTTGCCTTTCCATTTCACAGATGTGGGTCCCACTTTGTGCCCTCTGCTATATTTCCTCCAGGCCTACAGCTGTGTTAAATCGGTATGTGCACAAGTAAATTGACATTGCTATATTCCATGGTTATTGCAATTACACGTTTGTGAAAGCACAGACTGACTCCAGATTGTTTTGTGATTGAAGTGTGTTTATTTCTGTGCAAATAAGTGGAGGGGATTGTAAAATGGGCAGGGGGGACGGTGGAGGAATGTCCGTGGCAGAGTACAGTCTATTTGTTTCACAGGTGCATTGTCCAAAGGGGCATAGGAAGTGGAGCAATGGCAGTTGAAGGATGGACAGGGAGACAAAGTGGGACAGAAGGGTGACATTCAGGGGGGTCTCATTTCCTGGCAGGGGTCTTGGCAATGTTCTCTGTATTGTTCCTGGATCTTAGGGACCGTTTGCGGGGTGGTTCTCCATCTGCAAGGGGGTGGAGTGCTGGTGTCTTGTTCCTGTGGCGGTGCCTCCTGTCCACTAGTGCCGGCGGACGTGGAGGGCTGTTCATCATCCAGGCTAGTGTCAGGGGCCCTTTGTTGTGCCACAGTGTCCCTCCTGGTGTTGACAAGCACCCCTGCAATGGTGACCAGGGTGTTGTTTATGGACTTCAGGTCCTCCCTGATCCCCAGATAGTGTTCCTCCTGCAGCCGCTGGGTCTCCTGAAACTTGTCCAATACCGTTGCCATCGTCTCCTGGGAATGATGATAAGCTCTCATGACGTTGGAGAGGGCCTCGTGGAGAGTGGGTTCCCTGGGCCTGTTTTCCCCCGTCACACAGCAGTCCTCCCAGCTTCCCTGTTTTCCTGAGCCTCTGTCCCCTGAACCATGTGCCCCCTGCCACTGCCCCCAGGTCCCTGATTTTCTTGGGTTGGTGGGTTTGCCTGGGTTCCCTGTTGTGGTGGACACACTGCTGATTGACGTGTCCTGGGGACAGAGGGATGGTCATCTTGATCCAGTTGTGCAGAGCTGCTGTTATCACTGTGGGTCTCTTCTGTGGGGGGACTGGATATGTATGGTACCTCCTGTCCAGTGACGTTGGGTTGGGGTCCTGCAGGGGTGTAAAGGCATGATTATTGCATCTGTGTGGGCCATCGTGTGCATTGGGTGAGTGACCCTGTACTCCAGTGCTTGCATTCTTGTCTTGGTCCTTGTGTGATATTTGGTTTGGGGTCTGTGTATTTATCCTTAGTGGACATGCTTTGGTGATGGGTGTCCATGCTTTGGTGTTGCATGCAGGGATTGGTATTGGGATGGGTGGGTTGTGATAGTGGGGCATATGTGAGGTGTTGGAGTGATGGGGGTGAGGGTGAGGGTGGGAGTATGTGATGGCATGCAGGTAGGGTAGGGGGGATGAGGTAGTAAAGATTTGACTTACCAGAGTCCAGTCCTCCTGCTACTCCTGCGAGGCCCTCAGGATGCAGTATTGCCAAGACCTGCTCCTCCCATGTTGTTAGTTGTAGGGGAGGAGTTGGGGGTCCACTGCCAGTCCTCTGTACAGCAATCTGGTGTCTGGAGACCGTGGAACGCACCTTCCCCCATAGGTCTTTCCACCTCTTCCTGATGTCATCCCTAGTTCTTGGATGCTGTCCCACTGCGTTGACCCTGTCGACAATTCTGCGCCATAGCTCCATCTTCCTGGCAATGGAGGTGTGCTGCACCTGTGATCCGAATAGCTGTGGCTCTACCCGAACGATTTCCTCCACCATGACCCTGATCTCCTCCTCAGAGAACCTGTGGTGTCGTTGAGGTGCCATGATGTGATGTGTGAGGTGGTGTGTGTTGTGCTGTGTGAGAAGATGTGTTGTTTGAGGTGCGTGGATGTTGTGTAAGTGATGGTGTTGTGTGTCTGTGGATGCTGGTGTTGTTTATGGTGGTCTCTCTCTCTGGCGGGGTTTCAGAATTCTGGTAGTAAGGGTTTGTGGGTGAGGTACATTGGATTGGGTGTGTGGGTGTGGTGTGTGTATGTGTATCAGGTGTGTGTGTTTCCAATTGTCCAATGTGGTTGTGTTTTGTATATGTGTGTGTATTTTGAGCGCAGCGGTGTATAGAGCCAATGGATTACCACGGTTGAAAGACCGCTGCATTGATTCGTGGGTCGTGATACTGTGGGCGTATTCCTGTTGGCGTGACGGTGTCGGTTTTGTTATCGACAGTTTATCACTGACCTTTGGTGTGGCGGACTTGTGTGGGTGTCTGTATTATAGCGGATTCCGAGCTGTGGGTCGTAATAGCTGTAGCGGAATTCTGCAGCCGCAGCGGTATGTTGGCGGTCTTCTGCGCGGCGGTAAGGGCCATTTACCGTCATGGTTGTAATGAGGGCCTAAGTTAAAAGAATGAAAACAGTTAGGAAATCAAAACATGCAGTGACCGGACAATCTTAAACAATATGAAAACGAAATGACAGTCTATGTATACATGAATTGACAGATCATGCCGAAACTGAATGATGACAAGCAATCGATAAATTGAAAAGGTGTGCCTGTCACCGAATCAAATACTGGTAGGCAAACAAGATAACAGGTGTGGCAGTCACCAAAACATGCAGCAGTCACGTTAATAACTTCACCTGCTAATGGGTGTCCCGCTTTCCACTCTTCGTCTGGTAAATAATTAGTTACTGTGTGGAGCAGCAGAGACACAAGAACAGAAACTGCGAGCGTACCATAACCTTTAAAACAGTACGAGTGCAGCGTCAAAAACGTGCTCATGCACTATAAAGATACAACAAGGAAATGCCTTTCTGAAGAATTTCTTTGAATGCCGCTCAATGAAATGCTGAATGGCACTCCGTGAGGATCTTCCAAACACTGGCAGAAGGAAATACCAGAGCGCCAGCAGATGCACAATAAAAGGATTAGAAGGTAATCCAATACGAGTCAAACTTGCAAGTGCTGCTGAAACCCACCCAGCCTGGCTGTGGGCTCAAACCAATGAAAAAATAATTTTCTCACTCGTCGCTAGATATGTTCATCACAACCCAGGATATTTAAATGTTGACTTTGACCTGCCTTGAGGACATTACCTCTTTTTCTTAGTTGTAAGAGATACTATCTCCTGATTAACCTTTGAGTGGGTGACTAGCACTTTTCTAGCACTTTTCTACTCACTACCACTGGGCCTCACTCTCCACGATTATGGCTGATTATGGGGATGATACTGGTGAAGGCTACTATAATGACCCTCCGGGGTCCTTTGAGCAGGACTTGGTCTACGCACTGGATGCTGGGGTACGCCACACTGTGAATGTAGCCTTGACCAAGGCTATCCAGCCCATTAAACAACATTTACTTGGATTCACTGAACAACAAGGTTGGATCCCCATCACTGCGTCCCTCAGCAGTGAAGAGTCCTCAATCCCCAACAATGCCACTGAGTCCAAGGGAGACAAGAACCCCCACACAACAGACTTTGAAAGTTTTATGAGGTCGCTGGCTAAAGACCATGAATATACCACCTCTCCTTGTATGTCAAAAACCAAAATACCAAGATGATTCAGACTCATCATCCCTGCTCAGCCCTCAGGTCTGGAAGATTACCCCATCCCCCATAAGCATAGGAAGAAGGCGCATCACTCTCAAAAGTCCCTGCAAACTCCCAATATCCCTACTTTCAAACCTGTAGATATCATTCACGCCAAGTCTACCCTATGGACCCCTGCAGCTGAAGTGGTAGATAATGAAGAGTCCCATATTCACCATGAGTCTGAGAAGGATGCAGATCTCGACTGAGATCCAAGTGCCCCAGACCAGATTTCCCTTCCAAAGTCACGGAGACCCCGGAAATTGACCCTACATTGGTGATGTATTTAAAAAAACTTTCTAAAGACCCCAAGAAAGGCATCGATCGCACTTACCAAGACAAACTGCTTGATACTGCTAAGCCTATAACAAAAATCCTGGAAATGGGATTTTATGCCAAGGAGCCGGGGACTTCCATCTACCCTGAGATCTTAGTCGGGTGGGCCCGACGTGCCCTGTCTTTCCTAGGAAATACTAATTGTGCTATCTCAAGCAAGCGACGTCGATCCATTCTTATCAAGATGGACCCTAAACTCCCTGATCTTGCCTCCTCAGAGACAGGCCCCTTAGCTCAGGGGTTACTTTTTGGTCCACCTTTCCACAAACAGCTTTCTAAATTTGTGGCTACATACGCAAACTTGGACAAAGCCCAGGGTTCTATCATGAATGTCCTCTGCTAAATTTTTTAGCAGGGCTGGACGCTTTAGAGGGCGAGCCTTTGGCCGCAATTTCAACCAAGGTCCTCAACAAGGCTTCTATTATCAAAACAGGGAAGGATACGAGGACCCCAACTCCTCCGCCTCTACCTTCTACCCCTCTCGTGCTCGGGCGGGCAGGAACAGATTCCAAAGAGGAAGATCAAGAGGAGGCCAGTCCTCCTACCAAGACTCTACAGGTGGGCCTAATTTCCATTTCAGATATAACTTTGGGAGGCAGGACCGGGTTGTTCCTTCACAACTGGTACAAAATAACTCAGGATGCTTGGGTTCTGGAGAAAGTTTGGGGTTACACGTTGGAGTGTTACAATTCTCCAATGCAACTCGTTTCCTCCCCTGCAATCTATTTTTCCATTCAAGATCAGGAGTCCATCTCCGCAGAGGTTTTAGATCTCCTGCTCAAAGGAGCCATAGTAGAGTTGGTTCCCCACTCTGGGTTTCCTCTGCCCAATTTTCTCCGTAGAAAAGAAGGACGGCAGATCCCGTCTAGTTTTGAATCTAAAGGAATTCAATGGGTGGATAATTTATCGCCACTTCAAAATGGAGGGCATCCATTTGCTAAGGGACATCCTTCGGGAAAAGGACTGGATTGTTTTGTATAGACTTGAAAGATGCCTATTTGACCATTCCTATTTTTCCACCTCATTGGCGGTTTATTCAGTCTCTTTGGAAAGCACAATGCTTCAAGTACAAAGTCCTTCCTTTTGGCCTGTCATCGGCCCCTTGGTGCTTCACAAAAGTTGATTTACCTAGTAGCAGAATATCTTCGAGCCAGGGATGTTTGTCTGATAATCTATCTTGATGACATCATCATTATGGCTCAATGCTCCCCGCTATTCCTCACCCACCTGGAATAGACGATCTCTCTCCTCCAGGATCTGGGCTTCATTGTGAACAGTCAGAAGTCGGTTTTGACTTGTCACAGCAAATGGAGTTCCTAAGGTTTCAGGTGGATTTAATACTGACCCCATTGATTCTTCCCCCTCTGAAGATCTGCAGTATCAAGAAGGAATTGAGATTGATGTTGTGCAAACAAACTGTATAATTGAGAACGATAGCCCGTGTGGTGGACCTGTTATCTTCATCGATTAAAGCCATATTTCTGGGTCCCCTTCATTACTGGGCCCTTCAACGCCTAAAGATCTCTCACCTCCAGATGGGTCTCAGCTACTCCGAACAGATTCCCCTGTCTGGGGAGGCAAGAACAGAGATGCACTGGTGGCTGGAGAATATGAAAGCCTGGAATGGGAGGGTGATTTTCGGACCTTCCCCGGAGATCATGATTGAGTCTGATGCCAGCCGTTGGAGGTGGGGATCTTTATATTGTCCGATATCCATGGAGAGTCGCTGGTCAAGAGCAGAATTGGACCTTCCTATCAACTGCTTGGAGCTCCAAGCAGGTTCTTTTGTAATCAGGAGTATGTTGCCATTCAAGAGAGATTGTTGCATACTTCTTCGGATGGACAACATCTTCGCAGTGAAATATGTCAACAAACTGGGCGGGGGGAAGTCCCGAACGCTGGCAGAGATCGCAAAGGATTTTTTGAATTTTTGTCTTTAACATCAGATATCAGTGGTAGCAGAGTATCTTCTGGGTCGGAACAACTCGATGGCGGATTGGCAGTCATGCCATCTACAGGACTACAGCGATTGGAGATTGCACCTGAAAGTCTTTCATGCTCTCCAAATTCTGTAGGGCCCTTTCTCGATAGATCTCTTTGCCTCTCACCTCAACTGGAAAGGTTTTTCAGTTGGCGTCCGGATCTGGAAGCCTTAGCGACTGATGCATTCCTTCAGCACTGGTCTCAGTTCCTGGGTTATGCCTTTCCCCCCTTCATAATGATACTCAGGGTCTTGACTCATACTCGTCATCAACGAGTGCAACTGATTCTAGTGACTCCTCTTTGGAGAGCTCAGGCTTGGTTCCCGGTGGTCCTGGAAATGAGCTGCGCAGCCCCAGTCCTGATCCCGTCTCAGTGGAATCTTCTTCTGGATCCCGTAGGCATTCCTCGTCCTCTAATCCTATTGGAATGCAGACGCCGCCCGCCAAGCGGGAACCGCCAGAAGACCGTACCGCGGTCAAAAGACCGCAGCGGTCATTCTGGGTTTCCCACTGGGCTGGCGGGCGACCGCCAAAAGGCCGCCCGCCAGCCCAGTGGGAAACACCCTTCTACGAGGAAGCCGGCTCCGAATGGAGCCGGCGGAGTGGAAGGTGTGCACCCGTCGCGAATTTCAGTGTCTGCTAAGCAGACACTGAAATTCAAAGTGGGGCCCTCTTACGGGGGCCCCTGCAGTGCCCATGCCATTGGCATGGGCACTGCAGGGGCCCCCAGGGGCCCCACGACACCCCTCACCGCCATCCTGTTCCTGGCGGTCGAAACCGTCAGGAACAGGATGGCGGTGAGGGGGTCGGAATCCCCCATGGTGGCGCAGCAAGCTGCGCCGCCATGGGGGATTCCTCAGGACAGCGGAAAACCGGCGGGACACCGCCGGTTTTCCGTTTCTGACAGCGGCCATACCGCCGCGGTCAGAATGCCCTTAGGAGCACCGCCAGCCTGTTGGCGGTGCTCCCGCCGACCCCGGCCCTGGCGGTCAAGGACCGCCGGGGTCGGAATCACCCCCTTAGTTTCTCGCAAAAATGTAATGACTTCATCTCAAAAGCCTTGTCTTCCGGTACCCAAAAATGCTATACTTTCGCTTGGAAGCGCTAGTGTAATTGGTGCCATTCACAGGATGCTGATCCCTCTTCAGCGGATTGTAGTCTGGTCCTGAATTTCTTGTCCTCTTTGGCTCCCTCTGGGCTTGCCTCCAGGTCGGTAAATAATTATAGATCAGCCATCCCCGCTGTTCATTTGCCAGTAGATTGTAAACCTGTGGGTGAGCTTCCCATTGTTTGTAAACTCTTGAAAAGTTTTCGGATGTCCAATCCTCAACCTCTGAAGTAGTCGACCCTCTGGGATGCGAGTGTGGTTTTGTGTTTTCTTGACTCCTAGCCTGCAAATAAATACTTGTCTAGAAAACAGTTTAGGTATCAGCTATGCTTAAAATGCTCTTATGCTTGATTTCCTGTAAACATGTATCAGACGTAAGGGCATTGGACTTAGCGGGTAGAGTTTCTTCTCCATCACTCGTCGTAAAAAAATAAATTTTAGGTCAGTGTCCTACCCTAGTTTTGCTAAGAATTCTAAACTATGTGTAGTACAATGCTTGAAAGCATATCAGGCAAGTATGGCAGAGTTTCGTACTGATACAGGGAGGAGAATTGTTGATTTCCTTACAGAAACCGTTCTGTCCTGTCACATCAGTTACTCTAGCTAGATGGATGTGATAGCTCTTGAATGAAGCAGGTTTTGACACCTCTAAATTTGGCACCCATTCTACAAGAGGTGCCTTTTTCTTTAGGTTCTCCTTTAGAGGACATTTTAGGGGTGGCCAATTAGTCTTCAGAATCTACGTTCAAGTCTTTTTTATTGCAAACCCATTTCAATATTGTATCAGTTGTGGTGGTCCAGCTTTAAACAAGCATAATCGGAGCCTGCGGTCCTGACACAGAGTTAAAAACATTCTAGCACTTGCGTCAATAATTTTTCAATTCTATTAAGGACACGGAGGTGAGTATTATCCCACTCGCACATTTGTTCATATGTGTTGGTCTGAGAAGATCTTCTTTCAATTCCATCTTTGATGTGTTTACAGATTGCTGATATTCCTAATTATGGTGCTTTCCCTCCGTGCTGGCTATGTGTGAATATGTATTTTCTGATGGAGACCAGCGTTTATGGCTTTGGCCTTGTTTCTTCCCTAGGGAACTTTGCCAAATGAATCTAGCAAGCATCTTGGAGTGATGAACCTGACTGTTCGGTTCCTGTGTTCGAGCTAATCAGACACCCTTCCGGTCTGCATTGCTGGTCTGAGTTCCTCAGAGTTCCGGATCTGGAGTCACTGTTTTGATGGACTAGCAAGTTTATTTCTCTGTTGGTTATTCCTGCCTTTACAGGGTCTGGGACTGTTATCTGTTTTGTTTCGTGCAAAGAAAGAGGAAGTGGCAATGTGCCTGGCATTTAATATAGGTCTGGGTCTCTATGATTTTTTCAGATGATACACTTGATTCATGGAAAATGTAGTGTTTTTTTCAAATTACTTCTAATTGGCTGCTGAGAAAATAAAGTGAAGTAAGAGAAGCACAATCCTCGCCTCCGTGAAAAATTCTTGACGCAGATGCTAGAATTTATTTTATTGCATTTAATCATACATGCCAACCCTCTCGATTCAAGCAGGAGACTACCGATTTCAAGACAGCCTTCCGATTACTGCATGCAGAAACCGGATTGGGAGTTTTGTAAAACTCCCAAAAATATAATATGAATGCATGTCAATGAATGCTCCAATCTCCCCCTCCAAGAATTACCTCTGACTTCAAATGTTAACACTATGGCCTAATTTAGATGTCAGCTGTAATGGTCCCATCGTTGGTTTTCAGACTGAAAACCTGTCTGCTGCATTGGCAGTTTGCACCACCAAATTTAGATGTTGGTAGTCCCATAGACGATAATCTGCCCGAGTCTCACCGACTCCGCCAAGGATTCCTATCCACTGACATGGCCCCAGAGGAAAGAGTGGCTGGTGGCAGTACTCCAGCCACACTTACTGCCCTGCAGATTTGAATGTGCCTTTACCACCAAGCTAAAAGTGGCAGTCAGACTTCCAAGTCTGACTTGGCGGATTGGGGGGGAAGGGGTGAAAATTCACCTATTTTCCAGATTCCACTACCATTACCGGCTGCACATGACTGGACAACACCTTCCATCACTGCTGCCACTTGGGCCAAGGAGAAAACACAACCCCCCCTGTTGCCAGACACAAATGTAGGGAACCTACATTGGCTGTGTATGTTGTGGGGGTCACTGCACATGAACTCGGGACCACTGCAGACATATGCATGTCACAGTAATTTTCTAAAATTACTGTAACATACATATGTCAGGGACAGAAGTGGGCTGACACGGGTGGGGACACACTGGTACACAACACATATTACACACATACACAACTGTTATTATGGGGTCAGTATTCATTGGCAAATGAATGCTGGCACCATATTGACGGTGCATTCACACTTGTCAACTATGTCCATGTGTGCACTATGCAAGGGGACCTGTTCCTGTCATGTTGTGCTTCGAGTTGTGTGTGTGTCAGTGTGTGTATGTACGTATGGATGCAATGCGATTGACTGGTTGCTAGGGAGGGAGTTGTAGTGGGTGCTGTGGTTGTGCTGGTATGTGTGCCACTTGTACTTGGCATTGCTGGTGTTGTATATGTTGCATAGTGTGTTGTGTGCAACATACAGGTGAGTATTGTTGTGTGGTTGTCATGTCGTGATTTGTGTAGTTGTGATGCTGTGTGAGTGTGTTTGTGTAGATGAGTGTGTGGTTGTGGTGGTTGTGGTTGTGTGGTGTGTAGGTGCAGCGTCACTAGTGTGTGTATGCTGTGGTATGGATGTATTGCATTGTGTGTTTGCTTCATGTATGTGTTGTGGTGGAATGGCAACGCATGGTGGTGTGTATGTGGTGTGTTGTGTGTTATGCAGGGAGACACATATGGCAAAGGTACCATGGGGGTGTGTGACCTACCTCCATTCCATAGCCACTGCCATTGTCCGCTGTCCATTGGGTCCCACAATATCCTCCCTCCGCCAGTACACCATCTGCAGGACTGTAACATCAAAATATGGCGGACGGACGGAACACCGTCTGCTTGACGGTCTTCTCAAGTCCGACGCTATGGCAATTTGATGGTAACACCGCCAAGATCTAAATCAGGCCCAAAGTCGTAATTCTTTGTAGGGGAGATTAGAGCATGTGACCGATCTCAACATTTTATTTTTGGCAGTTTTACATAGTGCAAACAAAAACAGAGTTTAGAACTCTGGTTTTGTTTGTGCTATGTTATTAAAATGGAAATAATGAAATGATGATTGTCTCTCACCATATATACTAATAGACCCGATTCAGGCAGATTGCCTTTGCTTCATTCAGTGGAGAAAATACATTCGGCCACCTATTTTAAAAAATATCTCACCACTTGCCTGCTCAAAATTTTTGGTATGTATGATTTTTAACAACAAAATCATTGTTATTGCTTATTAATTTAATGCTGCTAACGTGCATTGGCAACGTGAATTGGTTTGGCTAGTTTTAGGTGTATGTCCATTACTGTGTAATATGCCTGAATACAATAAGAAAAAAGCTTACAGAGAAACAACAAAATAGTAGTTGGTAATACTCTATGGGAAGAATTGGATTTTAGGTTAAGTGTTTTAATCCACACATTCAAATTATATAGCTCATCCTTCCTGGAAAGGATTCCTAGTTGTACTTCTTAAGCCATGCCCCTTTTAGATACTCTCCACTTTTTCATCCCACTTGAAGCCCTTGGTGTAGGTTCAGTGGGTAAAGGTGCGGAGCCAAAGGCGTGGTTGAGAAGAATAACAAAGTCTGTATTGTACTGTATTGCCACATTTATATAGTGCTTACTACCCCTAATTGTGGACTCTGAAGCACTGGCCAAAACAGGTAGCATGCTAAGCAATGTAGAGTGCGTGGTTGGGAGTGTGTTCTCTTTGTTTTGATCAAATGTGAGTAGTTTTTCCATGTTGTCCGTGAAAACCACCAATGTTTCCATTAGAAGGACCACTGCAGATCTCAGCTGGTAACACCTTTACGGTACCCCTAAAAAGGAATAAATCTTTACCACCATTCCCCCTCAAATGACTCCAGCAATTAAAGACATATACTGGCTCTCATGCAGCATTAAAATGTTCTAATTAACGAGTTGCATGCACTTACATTTCTTTCTGGTAGCAACACTCTAGCAAAGAAGTCTTCTGTCTTCTTACAATGTGATGATGGTGATGAATAGAAATTTGTAAATCCCTAAAATGCACCCTCAGGTTTTCTGGTGCTCAAATACTGAGAAAAAGAGATTTCCATACCCTATGCTCAAGAGATAGGTTTTCAGGGGGGCATTAGAGAACCAGGTAGCAAGATTACCGCAGCGTCACAAGGCTCTGCCTGCCGGGGTGCCTAAATCTGACATTACTCCATCTTGAGGAGGAAACATCATCTGTTTCAGGCCTCTGCCGCCGACTTGGGTGTTAATGTGCTTAGGGGCCGCTCGGCACGCCTGGTCAGGTGCTGTGACTGAGGGGGCTCAGACAGGAGCCTGCTGGAGCCTTGCTGGGCCTAATGAGTATGTCTTGGGGCTAGGGCTGGCACTTTGGAATGGGTGGGGCATTGAGGGTCTTATCGTGCTGAGGACACTGGAGGAGCAGAGAAATGCCCTCCTCCATCAAAACCCTTCCGTGGGGTGACAGCTTTTGGAAATCCAGTGGACATCTACTGCAGAGGTCCGTGCCAGGGGCGTTACGAACAACCTTGCTGTAGTGTTGCACCCCCCTGAAGTAACAGGAGCACGGGCTCTACCATGGAGATGCCATAGAGAGGGGTGTTGCATAGGCAACCCCCGTCCTGCAGGATACGTTGGTGTGGCCCAGGTGTCACGTGTGTATGTTAATAAAAGAGGGGCCGGGACGGAGGTGAGGTGAGAGTAGGAACCGGTTGAAGGGCACAGACCTTTACCTCCGGCTCGAGCGCCCAAATTACAAACCAATACAGTGTCTGGGTCTTAATTTTGCCCGCAGTGCGGCCCCAATCAGAGGACACAACACTGGCGACGAGGGTGGGCAGCGCCTACCTGTCCGGAGTGAAGCAGCCGTTCGGCCTTTTTGCGGCATGCAGTGCTCGTGCCTTCGCCACACCCTCCTCCACGTGGCAAGGCGGCGGCTCGTTGCCGCGACAGCCCGCGATGTTCGTGCGTTGGCCTCACATGCAGAGCAGGCATCAAGGATTCTGCCGCCGCGCTTCAAAGCCGGTAAGTCCCCCCAGTCACAAGAAAGGCCTGCCCGATTGCCGCCTGCAAACCACCGACAAGCCACGTCCCCCCCCCCGAAGGCTATACACAGCATACTAGCCCACCTTGTGGACAGCTGGAAGCTGACAAGCCACGCCTCCAGGCCTTGTCTTAAAGAGACAGTACACTGCTTCTTCTTAAAGAGACAGCACACTGGTTCTTCTCAAAAGGACAGCACACTGTTTCTTCTTAAAGGGACAGTACACTGAAAAGTAAGGAATGCCAACTGCCAAAGACACTAGTTAACAACCTCTCACAGGCCACAAAATGAACTCAGTACCCCCATTGAACCATTTATAGTAGAGGGGGCCCGTCCACACAGGCCTCGCGATGGAATGAGTGGGTGGAGCGTCTGATGTTCTACTTTGAAGCCACAAAAACTGAAGATGAACAAAAAAGGGCGATGGTAGTATACCTAGGTGGAAAAGACATCTAACGCATTTCAAAAACGATAATTGAGGGGGAACCAAAGACGCACTTAACACTCATTGCAGGTCTCCGGACACACTTCGCTCCCATGGTCAATGTTGATTATGAGAGACTCATATTTCGACAAGCTCGCCAACATACTGACGAGTCTATTGACATGTTCTACATGAGGTTAAAGGAACTTGCAGCTATGTGCGCATTCCACAATGAGAATGACGAGATCAGAGGCCAAATTATTCAGGGATGTGCATCATCTAAATTGAAAGGAAGGAGGAATCAGGGCGTTCCTTACCGGATATCCTAACAATGGGAAGAACTAAAGAACTATCAAAGGCGAGAGCGTCCCAGATGGAAGCTGCCCTCCAGACCCCAATCAAGACGGAACAGGGGGCAGCAATGATGTTGACCTCCTCCAAGCCAAGGTTGCAGAAGCCCCCACAGTCAAAGAGAACATGTGGGAGATGCAGAGGAATGAACCATCCCCTTGCTAGTTGTCCTGCCAAAGGCAAAATATGCGTAGGTTGTGGAAAAATCAACCACTTTGTCAAGGTGTGCCTGTCAACAAAAGGCACAGCCGCCCAAACCACAGTAAACACTGCCATTGAAGTACAATCCCATGGCAGTGACATGGATGATGATGAGGAAGAGACACAAGTAGTTCATTCACTCTTCACCATTAGCACGGCTACACATTGACATGAAAGATTGCACAAATGCCAAATACAAGTGTCTGGATGTCCAGTACTAATCATAGTGGAGACAGATGCGTCCATTAACATCATGGCACAGGCGACATACCAAACATTGAAACCACCTCTGCCTCTAAAGCCGACACACGTCAGAGTGTTTGCATATGGTCAAGTGCAACCACTGACAATGAAGGGGAGGTTCCGTGCTACTGTGGCTCATGGATCTCAAGAGACAGAGGCGTACATCTACATAGCTGAAGGACAGCAAACCCTCCTAGGGTGTCACACTGCGGAAGCTTTAGGTATTGTGACTTTCACCTTCGGGATATACATGGAGTCCCTCAGTGACATTCTAGAGTCATACGCCCATGTCTTTGAAGGCATAGGGCGTTTAAAGAATAAAGAAGTCACACTACACATCGACAGATCAGTTCAACCAGTGGCTCTAAAATACCGAAGGATAGCATTTCACCTCAGATCCCTAGTGGAGAGGGAGTTAAGCATACTAGAATCTGCAGGGATCATCGAGAAAGTGAATGGCCCTACACCATGGGTATCTCCGATTGTGGTAGAAAAAAACCCAAACAACCCGGAGAAGTTAGGATCTGTGTCGATATGAGACTACCAAATTTGGCTATAAAGCGTGAACAACACATCACACTCACCATCGACGATCTGATAGGAGAACTGAGTGAGGCAAGGTGGTTTTCAAAGCTGGACCTAGGGTCTGGGAATTGCCAGTTGGTCCTGGCAGAGGAGTGTAGGTATATTACGACCTTCTCCACCCATGTTGCACTTCGCCGCTACAAGAGACTGAATTTTGGAATCTCAAGTGCAGCAGAGGTTTTCCAAAATACTATACGAGAACTATTGAGAGACTTGAAGGGTGTCATCAACGTCAGCGATGACATTCTAGTCTTTGACAAAAACATTCAAGAACAATCTTCCCAACTCAAAAAAGTTCTCCCGCGCATTCCTGAGTCAGGTCTCACCCTTCACAAAGAAAAGTGTGAGTTCTTAAAAGAAACAATACAATTCTTTGGATATACTTTTTCATCAAATGGCATTGCTCCTGATTCTAGAAAAGTGGCAGACATAAAGAACGCTCTTCCCCCAACGACGGTAACCGGAGTCAGAAGCTTCTTGGGTATGGTGAATTACTGCAGTTGTTTCATAAAAACCTCATGTCACTAACCCAACCTCTGAGAGACCTCACAAAAGCAACAGCGACCTGGTTCTGGGGCCCTGAACAAGAGAATGCTTTTCAAGCAACTAAGGAAGCACTGTCGGCGGACACTACACTACGATACTTTGATCCCCAGCGAGAAACTTCCATTGCCGTGGCGGCCAGTCTGACGGGGATAAGGGCTGTACTCCTCCAGAAGGTTCAAGCTGATGACTGGGCCCCTGTTGCGTACGTGAGCCGCTCACTGACAGATACTGAGAAAAGGTATTCCCAGATTGAGCGAGAAGTGATTGCCATCTACTGGGTGTGCAAACACTTCCACCTATATGTTTATGGGCACCCATTCGTTTTCACCACGAACCACAAACCACTAATATCACTTTTCCAAGGCACTGCTTCCAAACCACCTCCACACATTGAAAAGTGGATGCTACAGTTGCAAGAGTACAACTGCAAAGTAGAATATCGCCGAGGAGCAAACAACCCGGCGGATTATCTCTCAAGGCACTCGAGACCTGCCACCCCTGTCAAAGAAAGTGAAGCCCTCGAGACGGAAGAGTATGTGAAGTACGTAGCAGAGAGATCCCGACCTCTACCCATCTCGATGGACACCATAAGACAGGCCACGGAAGCGGATGATAATCTCCAGAGACCGATGCACGCTGTGAAAAATAACAACTGGCGTGCTGGACAGAAACAGTGGCAGTCTCCTACCCCTGAAGCACGAATGGTCATGGAAGGGTTGCACAGAGTACAACAAGAGTTGACAATCAGTGAAGACGGATGCCTTCTCCGAAGCAACAGGTTGGTGATCCTTTCTAGCCTCGCTAGTCGAGTAGTTCAGCTCGCTCATGCTGGTCACCAAGGAATGGTGAATACCAAAAGCAGACTGAGAACGAAGGTATGGTTCCCAAGGATGGATGAGAAGGTAGAAGAGTGACAACGGGCCGCCATTTCATGGAAGTGAGTTTGCAGAGTATTTGAGATCACTAGGTGTCAAGCACAGAAAAATCACACCCGATGGCCTCAAGCCAATGGAGAGGTCGAAAGATTCATAAGGACATTGAACAAAGTAGTCCGCATTGCAGTGGCTAAGAGTGAAACACCAGAAAGAGCTGTATACTCCTTTCTTCAAGACTATCGAATGACACCCCACTCCACCACCGGAGTAGCTCCTGGTCACCTGTCAATGGGTCGAGTAGTGACCGATGTCATACCGCATCATGAATCGTGAAAGCCCGCTCCTGTCAATGAAGGGAGGGAATACGCCAAAAGGAAACAATCGAATGACTTGGCTAGCCGTCACAGGAGATCACGTCCATCGGATGTTCGAGTCGGAGACTCTGAACTAGTTCGAGACAGGTTCCCAGGGAGCAAATTCCATCTGCCGTTCGAGGACAAACCATGGACAGTCACTAAGCGCCAGGGTTCACCTGTGGTGGCAGAAAGAGGGTCCGAACAAGTTGCTCGGAACGTATCCTGGTTCAAGAGATTTCAATCTCAGAGAGAGTCACCCGGTGCTGACCTAGAACAAAACATCCCGGCAGAGAAACGTACTCCCAGAATTGGAGGAATCTGGGGAGGACTCTGAGCCAGAGAATGCTCTGACTAACCCGAACCCAAACAACACTGACTGCGTACCAGATAGACTCGATAGTGAACCAGTCACAGACCCCAGTGAGATAGGGTCATCCAAAGGAAGAGCGTGCCAGTCGAGGTATCAGTTAAGAAGTAACCCGGTGCCCTCTACAAAGCTGTGCGATTTCCTGCTATAATTTAATTATTGCTGCAAGTTCTGTGTCTCGTGTGTAATTCGTTTATGTTTTTGTTTGTTGTGTAATTTTGGGAGGGATGTAGTGTTGCGCCCGTGAAGTAACGGGAGTGCGGGCACTACCATGGAGACGCCATAGACAGGGGTGTTGCACAGGCAACCCCCGTCCTGCAGGATACGTTGGTGTGGCCCAGGGGTCACATGTGTATGTTAATAAAAGAGGGGCTGGGACAGAGGTGAGGTGAGAGTAGGAACCGGTCGAAGGGCACAGACCTGTACTTCCGGCTCGAGCACCCAAAGTACAAACCAATTCAGTGTCCGGGTCTTAATTTTGCCAGCAGCGCGGCCCCAATTAGAGGACACAACACCCACAACCCCCATGGTGCTAGGGTCCGCAAGTCTTCTCTACATGAAGGGGGCCTCCTCAGCTTGTCTGTGCAGTTTGTGTCTTTCTAAAGCAGCTGCAGTGTACTGCCTGCTTTGAGCTGAGACAGTGCTGGGCCAGGACTGAAAAGAAACAAAATAACTTACTTGCTTCTTTTCAGTCCGAGCCTGCCAAGCACCTTACAGGAGTGAGTCAGGGGCCCCTGAGAGAGAGAGAGTCCTCAACACAGCACTGCTTGTTTTAGAGGGAAGAGGCACAACAATACTTACTGGAGTAGGGGTAGAGTTGCCACCTTTCGCAGAGAAAAATGCCAGTCTGCTCTTCACATATTAGGATTCTGCAAAGGTCTGCACACAATACATAAATGGAATTTTCTATGAAATAATATGTATTCATTTTACATGGCCTTTCTTTCTTTGTTTACGTATCATTCAAGGGTCATTAGGACTGCTGTAGAACTCATTTTAAGTCGTTTTCTTCTTACATGAGCTTTAAATGCTAGTCATTGCAGGTGATTTCACAATGTTGCCATTAAATGATCTGCTGGATAGAGTTCTTGTTTCCTTGAGCATGCTTTAAATAACTTTGAATAATGTGCTAGGCCAAAATTAAGAGCCATATGCAATACATATAGTTTAAAAATAATTGACAACTATAAACCAATAAGCACAGCATTGAAAAATGCAAGTGACCAGCTTGAGGGGGTGTGGCTCAACACCGAGCAAGATGGCTGCACTTTGAGTCAGCTCTGCTGCTGTAACTAAATCTATACCCATCCGCCTGCATATCAGTACGTGCCTTGTTTCTTAATTAGCCCTCAAGTGGGGGAGATGAAGGAGGAGCTGGGAGGCCCGTAGGTCGTGCCGGAGCAGAAGTGTGATGTGCTTGAGAGCGCCCGCAGTGCAGAGACAGGCCTGCGACTGAGAGGCAGCAACATTACGAATGCAGCGAGCAGGCCCCCGGCACCCACCATCATAGAGAAGCGGTGACGATCCCCTGTGAAGGGCAGCAGAGCGGTTGTCAGGCCAGGGGGGCCACCAGGAGGCTGAGACTGCTGTGAGGTGAGCACAGGGCCCAGCGAACAGGCTGAGAAGTGTGAAGTCTCGGAGGCTCAGTTGTGGGACAAGGGCCGCAGAGGCGGTGACGGAGCAGGCGTGAAGCCAGAGGAGTTTACTGCAGCTCGGGAGGTCTCCGAGGCCCCCTCCAGGTGCTGGAGCTGCTGTGATTGTGGTTGGGTGGCCGCGAGGCCCTGAGAGCAAGCCACGGTGCAGGAGGCCTTGAAGAGGACAGTGGAGATCCAACCCACAAGGAGGACCACGTTGGACTCGATTGGAAGGGATGACCCAGAGGGGCCCTAGACTCGCCCTAGCCTTTTCCCCTCCCCACTCAACACACTTGATGGAAATGATGCACTGTTGACACTGGGCTGGCATGATGGCGCTTCTTTGACTGGGACCCCAGCGCCGCCCACATGAGGGGCCTGTAACAACTGACACTATGGGGGTCATTACAACATTGGCGGTAAAAGCCGCTTACCGCCGTGCAGAAGACCGCCAATACACCGCCGCGGCCGCGGAAGTCTGCCACAGCTATTATGACCCACATTTCGGAATCCGCCGAAATTCAGTCACCCACACAAGTCTGCCACACCAAAGGTCAGTGTTAAAATGGCTAAAACAAAACCTCCACCGCCACGCCAACAGAAACACGCCCATGCTATCACGACCCACGAATCCACGCGGCGGTCTTTCAACCGCGGTATTCCATTGGCGGTACACACTGCCGCGCTCAAAATACACACACACCTCCAAAACACTGCCACATTGGACAATTCAAAATACACACACCTGATACACATACAAACAACACTCCCACACACCCAACACAATATAAAACACACACCCACATTACCCACAAACCCCTACGACAACCATTCTGAAAGAAGGCCAGAGAGACAGCACTGATTAGACAATCCCACCACACAGAGGCACACAACACCATCACCCACACAACATCCACGCACAAAACACCACACACCACTACACATCACTACACTCATCACCACATACACCACCTCACACATCACACACACCACCCCATGGCACGCCAAAGACACCCCCGCTTTTCTGAAGAGGAGCTCAGGGTCATGGTGGAGGAAATCGTACGGGTAGAGCCACAGCTATTTGGCTCACAGGTGCAGCACACCTCCATAGCCAGGAAGATGGAGCTATGGCGCAGAATAGTCGATAGGGTCAACGCTGTGGGAAAACACCCAAGAAATCGGAGGACATCAGGAAGAGGTGGAACGACCTACAGGGGAAGGTGCGTTCAGCGGTCTCCAGGCACAACATCGCGGTACAGCGGACAGGCCGCGGACCCCCACAACTAACAACATGGGAGGAGCAAGTCTTGACCATCATGCATCCAGAGGGCCTCGGAGGAGTCGGTGGAGGAATGGACACTGGTAAGTCAAATCTTAACTATCA
This sequence comes from Pleurodeles waltl, assembly GCF_031143425.1. Lineage (NCBI taxonomy): Eukaryota > Metazoa > Chordata > Amphibia > Caudata > Salamandridae > Pleurodeles > Pleurodeles waltl. The sequence goes on along the minus strand of NC_090441.1, from coordinate 12,333,036 downwards.
GATCCCCCACCCTACCTGCATGCTATCACACACCCCCACCCTCACCCCCTCACCCCTCACCCATCACTCAAACTCCTCACTAATGTACTAAGAACACAAACCACACATCCCAACACCAAGCCCTGCATGACACAACTAAGCATGGTCACCACTCACCAAAGCATGCTCACTGCACATACCCAGAACAACCCCCTAACCATCATCACACAAACCTACACTGCAAGTGCTGCTGTGACCTCGGTCTGGAAGCGACGATGGCTGCTGCGTCTGGGGAAAGGGCCCCTGCCTTCACTGCTCAGGAGTTGGAGAAACTGGTAGACGGGGTCCTCCCCCAGTACACGCTACTCTACGGTCCTCCAGACCAACAGGTTAGTACACAGGGAGCACGTTGTATGGGCTAGGCCTGGGTGGAGAGGGCTGGTTGGAAGAGGGAAGGGGGCAGAGTTCAGGCAACATTAATGCATGTGAATGTATGTGCCACATGGCTAGGGTAGGGAGGGGGGGCCACGCACATTGACGGTGCGGTTGTTAATGACTTCTCTTCTTCCCTTGTGCATGTCATGTAGGTCAGCGCCCACCAGAAGAAGGACATTTGGCGTGCCATCGCCAAGGACGTCCGGACCCTGGGGGTCCACCAGAGACGGGGCACCCACTGCCGTAAACGATGGGAGGACATTCGCCGCTGGAGCAAGAAGACGGCAGAGGCTCAGCTGGGGATAGCCTCCCAACGTGGGAGAGGTGCCCGTCACCCTTTGACCCCCCTGATGTTCAGGATCCTGGCGGTGGCCTACCCTGAGTTGGATGGGCGCTTGAGGGCATCACAGCAGGCACAAGGGGGTGAGTACACTCTCATTCTGCTGACTTTGCGCAGTGGAGGGGTCTGGGTGGGGGAGGAGGCCTGTGGGTGTACCTAGGCCAGGCAGAAATAGGTAGACTAGGCCCCTCCGTAATGCAGGCCATGTGGCACCCTACCCCACCTCAGTAGAGTGCCAAGTACAGGTATACATGCCCCTGTGGCATCCATGTGTGCAGATGTCCACCATAGCCATGTAGGCCAGATCCCAGGAATTGCATCTGTAGAGGCCAGGAGCACGGCGTAGTGCAGGGGGCTGCTGTGTCTGTATTGTCCGCCAACGGTCACGGTATACCATGCACTCAACCTGTCTTTCTTCTGTCTCCCCCCCCCCTTTTTGTGCTCTCCCTGTTCTTTTGTTCATCAGCATCATCAGGTGGAGGTACAGTGGCACCGGAGCACAAGGGAGTTGCATCCCACATGGCCATGGAGGGCCACACCACGGACTCAGAATGCACCAGTGGGACGGAGGGCGAGGGGAGCTTCACGTCGGCCACCGGATCAGCAACCAGCGACACGGACTCGTCCGACGATGGGAGCTCCCTTGTTGTGGCGGCACCATCTGTGCGCCCCACTTCTACAGGTACAACCGCCACCTCCCCTACCAGCACAGCCCTCCCAGCAGCCCCTCAGCGTTCGCCCCGTGCCCGCTCACCCAGGAGGGTGGGCATCACCTTCGCCCCAGGCACCTCAGGCCCTGCCCCAGTCACCCCTGCTGCCCTCAGTGAGGAGGCCATTGACCTCCTCCGGTCACTCACTGTTGGGCAGTCTACCATTGTGAATGCCATCCAGGGTGTAGAAAGGGAGTTGCAACACGGTAATGCATTCCTGGAGGGCATTCATTCTGGTCAGGCTGCCCTTCAGCGAACCCTGCAATCTCTGGCCTCAGCACTGATGGCAGCCATTGTCTCTGTGTCTAGCCTCCCCCTCCAACCTCCTCCACCCAGACCCAATCCCCTGTACCACAGCCTATCCCAAGCACACCTACAGACCAGCATGCACACACCTCCACACACAAAAATAGCTCAGGCAAACATAGGCACCACACAACCCACAGGCACACACGCAAGCATCATCCATGTGCAGACACAGCAACATCCACTGCCTCCACTGTGTCCCCCTCGTCGTCGTCTCCCTCCTCCCTCCCAGTGTCGTCTACACTCTCACCTGCATGCACTACATCTACAGGCACTATGACTCGCAGCAGTACACCCAGCACCACACCTCGCTCATCTGCACTCACCACCTCCACTCCCATTTACACGTCCCCTGTGTCCTCTCCCAGTGTGTCTGTGAAGCCCCCTCCCAAAGTACACAAACGCGGGCACCCACACACCCAACATCCATCCACCTCACGACAGCCTCCAGTACCTGCACCCAAAACACCTAAAGTGACACTTCCTACAACCACCTCCTCTTCCTCCACTCCCAGACCCCCTCCAACTACCCACCCCAGTGTTCGTCAGAAACTGTCCCTGTGTAAAGTTGACCTTTTTGCCCCCCCCTCCAATTTATCAGTCCCGTCGTAGCGCCTCAGCCAAAAAGCCTCCAATACCAGTGGTGCCTGTTCAAGGTGTGTGGAATGCACCGGCCACCAGGGCAGGCAGTGTGACCCGGAGCCAAGGCACTGGCAGCCCACCCCCTGTAAAGGCTCTGAAATTGGAAACTGGCCAACAGGACCCTGTGAAGACTCCTGGAGGCAAAACAACTCACAGGGGTTCCAGGGGGATTGCAGAGTCAGCTGTGACTCCTCCAAAGGTGGGGAAGGGCCAGAGAAAGTCTGCACAGCCTAGTGTGAGCAGCACGGCGGAGAAGGGCGGCATCCTTCCCGGCGGTCGGGACGCCACCGCCAGCACCGTCGTCACTGATCAGGAGACCACCGCCAGAGTCATTGCCCAGGAGGGCCCAGGTATCGTCACTGGTCAGGAGACCACCGCCACCGCCGGAGTCAGTGCCCAGGAGGGCCCAGGTATCGTCACTGGTCAGGAGACCACCGCCACCGCCAGAGTCAGTGCCAGGAGGGCCCAAGTATCGTCACTGGTCAGGAGACCACCGCCACCGCCGGAGTCAGTGCCCAGGAGGGCCCAAGTATCGTCAATGGTCAGGAGACCACCGCCGGAGTCAGTGCCCAGGAGGGCCTGGCTGCCACAGCCCCGCTGGGCAATGAGGGAACGTCATGCCACACACCAATGCCCAGTCCAGAGAACGTCATGCCACACACCAATGCCCAGTCCAGAGAACGTCATGCCACACACCAATGCCCAGTCCAGAACCGCCATGACAAAGCACCGCTGAACAGTCCAGAGACCACCATTGCAAAGCACCGCTGAACAGTCCAGAACCGCCATGGCAAAGCACTGCTGAACAGTCCAGAACCGCCATGGCAAAGCACCGCTGAACAGGGCATGCACCAGGGAAGAATGAAAAGGCCGCCACATCAAGCATCGTTATCCCATGTGCAGATGGGACAGTGACGGGACAGGAACTTCCACGGGGAGACTAATCCAGTCTGGGCACCAGTTCCCCTCTATAACCAGTGGAGGCTGTTATCTACTTTGGAAACTGTGGCTTTGCACTCCCCAGGATGGAACAGTGGGCAAACCACCCACTGTAGAGACTTGAGAGACTGTGGCTTTGCACTCCCCAGGATTGAACAGTGGGCAAGCCACCCACTGTAAAGACTTGAGAGACTGTGGCTTTGCACTCCCCAGGATGGAACAGTGGGCAAACCACCCACTGTAGAGACTTGAGAGACTGTGGCTTTGCACTCCCCAGGATGGTACAGTGGGCAAGCCACCCACTGTAGAGACTTGAGAGACTGTGGCTTTGCACTCCCCAGGATGGTACAGTGGGCAACCCACCCACTGTAGAGACTTAAGAGACTGTGGCTTTGCACTCCCCAGGATGGTACAGTGGGCAACCCACCCACTGCAGAGACTTGAGAGACTGTGGCTTTGCACTCCCCAGGATGGCACAGTGGGCAACCCACCCACTGTAGAGACTTGAGAGACTGTGGCTTTGCACTCCCCAGGATACATCAATGGGCATGGAGCCCTGTCGTGGATCTGGCTTTGCACTCCTCCGTCTGAGGTGCCCCCCCTTCCCTTCCCCCTGAGGTGCCTGTAGTATTTCTATCTGATGCCCCGGCAGTGTTCTCTCCGTGTGTGGACAGGTATCTATTGTGGGCCTCGCCCATGCATTTTTGGACTAGTGGTGCACGGACATTTCTATGTGCATATCTGAACTACTTCTCAGAATGTATATACTTTTGTATGATTTTCTAATATATGTGTATATTTTTGAGACATGTATATTGCTACATTACAATGTTTGGACTGATTTCGTTTTGTCTTTGCATTCTTCCGGGGGGGTTGTGGGTTGTTACTGTGATTTTGGACATGCATTGGTGTGTGTGTTGTAATATGCGAGGGTGGGGTGGGGGTGGGGGTGTTACATGTGTGTCCCCCTAACTTTTGCCTCCCCTATGTCATAGGTGCAGTACTCACCGTTGTCGTCGCCGGCGCAGGCGTTGGTCTTCGTAAATGAGTAGGAATACAAGGGCCGGTAGGATTTGGAGTTCCGGCTCGATGCTATCCTCCTTCCTCGTGGGATGTGTTCAGGTGAGCGTTTTCCCATTGCAGTAACTGTTTCCGCCGTGTTTTTATCCACGGAGAATCCGCCCCGGAAAAGGTGGCGGATTGGCGGGTTGTGATACTATGGCCAGTACATTGTCCTCCGCCTGTCTGTTGGCGGTGACCGCCGCGCTACTTGTCTGTACCGCCATGGCGGTCGGAGTGTTAAAGTGGCTGTCTATGTTGGCGGTTTCCGCCAGGGTCATAATTCCCTTTTTTTGTCTGCCTGCCTGTTTGCGGTATTACCGCACCTTTAACACCGTCCGCCAGGGTTGTAATGACCCCCTATGTCCTGGCACTGAGGTGAACCTGGATAGAAGCTGTGCTGCTGGCCCCGGCAGCAAGGAGATGTGGTGCATAATAGGCCTAGACCGGAGAGGCTAAGGGTACAGCTGCTTGTGAGGCTCATTCGTATAATTGAGGGGAATAATTTGGGGTGGATGGTGTCTCCCACCCCCCTCTTGCTGGCTGGCACAAAATGGCACCTCAGGGGATTGCTGTCCTGCCCCGTTCTGCCCTTGGTGGACTGACAGCTGTTGCTCTCTGCTGACAATTGCTGGCACAACAGGACTGGAAGGGGGTCCACGTGCAACAAGGGAGCCGATAGCCACTGAGTTTGGTGACCGCCACAAGGCGGAGTGGTAGGCATAGTGGGTGGTCGTGGTCCTCGGCCAACCCATCTGAACAAAATGGATAACTATGCTGTGGTTCTGATGGCACCCAGCCTGGACCGAAAACAGTTGATGACAACGCCGATCCAGGAACCCTCCCTGAGCGAAATAATGGCAGCAATAAAAGATCTGAAGAGGACCATTGAACCCACGCTAGACGCTGTTACAGTTGATGTCACCTTCCTCAGGACAGACTTTAAGAAAATAACTGAGAAGATGACAATGCCAGAAACAAGAATGACTTCACTACAATGTACTACCAAGAAACCTGGACACCAACTACTACGCCTCACAAAGGAAAATATGCTCATAGTGGCCAAACTTGAAGACCAAGAAGACAGAGTTAAGTGAAACAATATATGTGTGGTAGAAGTCCCAGTGAGGGTGGAGGGGACCAGTGTTGAGCTCTTTCTGGAAGACCTTATAACCCAAACACTCTACCTGAAGAGACTTTCGAACTTCTTCACCATTGAAAGGGCATGTAGGGCACCACTTCCATCACCAAAACCTAGTGCAACGTCCTGCAGGACCCTTATCTTATCACAGGAGTGTTCAACCATAGGGACTGCAATGCCATACTGCAGGATGCCTGTATGCAAGGCGAGGTGAAATTTGAAAATGCTACAATACGTTTTTTGCTGGATTTTACACTGTAAGTGCAGAGGCAACCACGCAGCTTTATTAAAGTTAAAAAGACACTGAAGGCCAAGAAATTGAAGTATATGATATTATTCCCGGCCAGGCTCCGAGTGATCGCGGAAGGCAAAGCCTGACATTTTACTACGCTGGAGGAAGTCTGGTACCAGTTGAAGGGTTGGCATACCCCTGGAGCACAGAGACAAAGCAGTGCTCCAGGCGGGCACCAACAAGGCAGACCAAGTGCTCGCCAAACAGATCATCCTGATATGCAATCTGAGCAGAGGGAACTGTGACACAATGTGGACAGATAATGAATGGGTGCCTTACCTGCCCATTGAGGCACCTGGGGCACGGGAGGCCACAGCCCCCCCTCGGCTTCAAAGCTTTGTGTAACTAATTTGCTGTTGTCCCAGTGGGGCGCAGCTCATACAGGATGCATATACTTTACTCTAATATGGCCTCTGGGGGTGCAGGGTTCCGGAGGCTCAGTTTACTCAAACATAGGGGGAAGAGCTATGGACAACTCCCTGTACTAATTTGGTTACTACAAACTAACCAGTTAACTTTTTGTAGGCGGCATTAGCCACACCCGTGAGTTGACAACAGTGTTGATGGGGCGACAGGACCTCTGCATATTGGGGTGGTGGGCAGTTCTAAGCCTGCTTTGCAGGGGGGCTGGGATGGGGAATTGGGGTGTTAAGTGACTAATGTTTTGTTATGTTTTTAAATGTTTATTCTTGTATGTGTTTTTTGTACAGTCATATGTAGGCGGGACGTGCAAGTTCTGGGTTAGGGCTGGTGTCATGTTCCTTATCATTCCTGGGTTCATCATGGAAGCTCTTGCAAGCTGGCCTAGGTATCCTAAACTTTGGACACACCATATGAGAATGTGTTAAGCATACTAACCGGGAATGTCAGTGGGTTGGGGTGTAAAATCAAGAGAATCATGATGCTGCTGAATTTAAAGAGACACTCTCCAGATGTAATACGTCTGCAAGTACTACAAGGCACTAGACAGATTTGGCTATGCTTCATCTGCACACGCAGGGTACACTTCGGAGCTCTAGGGGGATTGGAATATTGTTTAAAAAATCTCTACCCTACAGTCCACAACATGTGGTGCGATCCATCTGGCAGATTTGTAGTTCAGTCAGGTAGGGTCTCACCGTGAACATCCGTTCAGTGTACGTCCTGCCACAACTTCACGCCACAATGTTTCCTGATATCAGCACCCTGGTATTGGATATGCTGCCTGGTATCCTTATCCGGGGAGGGGATATGAACGCAGTAGCTGACCCTGGGGTTGACAAAGTCCACTGATAGGCCTTGAACTTTGCCAGCATTTATTGAGGCCCTGCGTCTGGTGGATCTATGGTGTGAACAAAACCCACTGGAATGTCAATTCACCTATTTCTCAGGGGCACACAATAGCTTCTCCCGGCTTTAGTATATCTTAACATTAAACCTAAATGCTAACAAATTAGAGAGTGCAATACATAAGGCGTGGGGCATTTCAGACCATTCTCTGGTGGGGTAACACTAAATGGGCATATGTGCCGCAATCTTGAGAATAGATCCTTGATACTTGAAGGATAAGGCCCTGATGGTACAGCTTAGCGAGTGGCCGAACACTACTTCCAAGAAAATGATGGTACTGTAGAATTCGCTTGAGTCTTATGGGAGGCATTCAAGGCAGTCCTGAGGGATCAGGCACTCTGCATTATAGTGGTAAAAAGAAGGAACGGCAAGCCTGCTTGGTCCAACTTGAGCAAGGAATTGAGGGGACTAGAGTTCCATCCCTCTCTGAGGAAGATGCAGTTTTCAGACACTGGCTCCGTCTTAAGCAATACGAATTTTGAGAGTTAGCAGAGAATGCGGCTCTCAACCACACTCTAGCAATTATGCAAACAATCCCTGACAAGTGTACCTTATGTTCCTGTCACCCATAAGTGAGATGGGGACATGATGTGCCTACCTACGTACATTACTTGATTATGATGCTGATAGTGACGTCTTCACAGAGTGGCACTGACAACACAAAATCAAAACATTTCTCTAGCTATAAACATGGCAGCCATTGTAAAAGAAATAATAAAATAAATGGAAATAATAAAACATAGCAAACTAAGTAGGTTAAAAGTCACTAGATGACGGGGTGCAGGCCTGCAGGCCAAAAGGCTAAGCTAACCTCCTGAGTCCCAATAAAACTAACAGTATCCACTACACCCTCCCCATTGCCGGAACAAGGATGAAACCATGGAAGGTACATGGGTCCAAGCTAAAATTCTCTGAGCTAACAATATGCTAAAATCTAATTAAAAACTACCTAAAAACATACAAAGAGATAAAATGTCGACCATGACAAGCACAGCAGGCCAAACATGAATCGACTTAATAAGGCAATTTAGCATAACATTTTTAAACTTTTTAGTAAGGCCTATAGTCAAATTATCTAACAGTAGTCGTGATCTTGAAGAATGTTTCTGAAGTCACCTAATGGGAGCACATCCAGAAATAACTCCACACCATCAGATGTCAGATCGATGACAGGATTGGCAAACGGATCCACGGAGCAGAAGTGTCTAAAAGCCTCAAATGCAGGATCACCTGAATAGGCAGCATCATCCATAGTGCCTGGTGGAGCCAAATAGTTCACACGGGGTGGCTCATAGGTGGCCTCGCGAATCAGCCTCAGTCTTGTGGGGCTCGATCGTGAATAAACCCTCATCGGGAACATCAGCAGTTTCTTGCCCACAGGAGGCACAGGCGGAATAGGAAGACACGCTGATGATAGACACTCGAAGAGGCACCAGGTGCAATGAAAGACAAGTTGCATGCACCACAGGACTGGTTGGAATGACAATGACCAATCATGCTCCAATTCCTCCAGCAACGGAGCACCAAAGAATTGTGTCATGCGATTATGGCACAGCTGGGCTGGTGATAGTAGCGCCATCATTCTGCGTAGCTGAGAAGGCACAACCACTGAGTATTAGGAACAGCAGCAGCAGTATGCCGCCAATCATCACCAAAGTTACAGGAAAGCCACCAAACACACTTGAAAAGAGTGAGCTGATGGAATGACTCCGAAGACAGTATGAAAGATGGAAATGAATCAAGACCCTACATCCTTAAAGAAATGTACAATCCCAGTAGTGCTCGAAGAGTTAAATATTCTGGAAACCAGCTCTCTAAAGTGCTTGGGGAAGTTCGTATATAATATGGATTGGATCTCTGCTGACAATCTTGCTATCTGGAGAACATATGTCTCTCTGTCCGATGTCAACGCCACTTGTTTTTTAAACAGTAGCACCTATAGTCTGCTCAGCTTGTCATAATTTACATTAGTAGTATCAATGTGCGACTACATTTCTGTTACTCTTATCTCTTGTGTGTGGGGGGGGGGGAATAAAACATGTCCACAACAAGTTACATTTTGAGAGACTGAAATTGCGTAGGCAATTCCTGGTCTCATACTGCAACTGCCCTCATCGTTCAGGATCACATAACTTACATTCAAAGGTATATGAAATGCTGGACTAATCAAAGGGACAGGAGTACCCTTCAGTAAGCATGCCAAGTTGGCGACCCCCGCATTGCAAAAGCCTTGAAGTGACATCTGTTTGCAAATCATTGAATGACTAACAGTAGTCTCAAATTCGCTTTTACTCAAAAAGACCTCTGTTTTGCCGTTCAGACATTTGAAGTCGAAAGGCGACCACCACTCTTCTTCAATAAAGCTATCTCCTGGCCGCTCATGTCTGCCCACAGCAAAATGTTTCAAGCAGCTTTTCTAACTTTTCTATGTTGAGCATGGTGTAACTTGCTTCCTTTTTTAGCCATTATCTGTTGATCCCTGGACAAATTAAAAGCAGCAAACAAGTCACAGCTGTTAATGTATTTCCATGAGATGCGGCCATTTTCCAGAATCTGCAATGTCCAACCCAACTGTATGATTTTACGCAGCTGACTTTGCCCATGTTGTGATAGGGACATGTCATTCTGATATAAATCACAGAAGAGACAATGTTATTAAGTGTGTACACTCTGTTGGACAGAGTATTCATGCCATTATTGATAACAGCTAAAGCCTTTTCCATTTTTACCTTATCTGCCTGCCTTAAACATGCTGCTGCTTCCATTTGAGAAAGCTTCCCTTTTTCATTATATAGGGCATACAGGAATTGTTTAGAGCATGGCTTTCTTGGACTTAGCAAGAAATATTGCAAATCTACTTCCTCTGATAGGAGGTTAAGATGTTCCTTAACTGCTGCTAAGGTGTTAGTACGTAACCATTGTTGGCACAGTTTACCCACAGTGTATGTGGTAACTATACCCGAGTGTTGACCCGAGTCATAGCGAGGGTCTGGCCGGCTAATCTTAAAACCCCTTGAGGAATTCACAAAACATGCCTGACACCCATTTGTGTCTATTGGCCACAATAACCACACACTGGGACTTAAAAGTGTGGAATTATAGGTACCATCCTGAACCCAAGCATTTAAATCTTCCTCTGTGACATTTAGGAATGACTGCCAATCAATGAATTTGACTGGTGCGGGGATACTGGGCGCATTCATTTATTTTATTTTTGCTAACCGTAGGCAGGATGTTTGTTTAACCGCGCCATTTAAAAATATCATTTGAACAGGAATAAGGCATGTTCTAAACAAGGCTTCTCTACTTGAATTTGCCAATCTTGTGTTCCCCATACACTTTTCACATCGATAGTGCTATTCTAGTATTCATAACCTTCAATAGGAAGTCAGAAAAACAAAAGAAATCTGAATAGATTAATTTGGTATCTGTTAGCAAAATCTTTCACATTTTGGATGGTGATACTTTGAAGTAATATGACTCTGCATTTGTAGTGTCATGCCCAGAAAAGTATGCAAATTTGTTTACATATGTTTTGGGGCACCCCCACAGGTGGAGTTGAGCAGTGTTCCCAATGTGTGTAATTAAATACTGATCTAGGTCTGGTTGCTCAGTGCAGATAGTAATGTCCCTAATGATTATAACAGAACATTTCGCCATAATTCGCTGTGTTCATTTATACATCATCACTTTCAAATACAGTGTAAATCTGCAGCTCAGCAAGCATAGAAACAACTGTTAGAACACCCCAGTCATTGGAAACAACACCAGGTGTAATTACATCAGTCAGTGAAATTCTGAATACATACGGAATTTGTATAACCTCAGTAGGCCTGTATATATCAAAGGAAACTTTATCTCAAACAATCCATCTGGAATTGGTACTGCTGAAATGTTCACAAGGGCCAAGTCTCTTCGGACCTAATGTGAGGAAAGATAGGGCGTTAAAACTTCATCCGCTGGCTCAACAGAAGAGCGTTCAGGAAGATAAGGACCATTTATCAGGAGAAAGAAAACAGTCACAAAACTAATCCAGAAATATCCCCAGATAATACCATGGATAAACCAAATAGTTATTTTCAAGCCATGTATACAGCGTACATGTCTTTGAAACAGTTTCAGTTGCAGATGTAGATGAAGTTGTAGAGAAGTCATCTTGGTTGATGAAGTAACCAGAAGCAGTCTCTGCGAACACTGGAGCCGGTGCATTACTAGTGGATGGATCCACTTTGTGTGGAGGTTCATAGTAGACAGTGTCGTCTGTTTGTGTTGCATTGTAGTAGGAGACAGCCACATCTTGGACAATTCTTGTCAGTGAAGTGGTAACAGGAATCAGCAGAAGCTAATTTTCCGCCCTCGCTATGCTCGAGGAGGCACTTGTAGCATTGTTGTACATGCTGGTGTATTCAGAAATGCTGTTTCTTCTTTGAAGAGGTATGTCCTGTTGGGTAGTGAGAGGAGACTGGGAACTACCCAAGGGACCTATGGGCCTACTGTGCAGGATGGGCCACATGATGCAATTTTATGTTGTCGATGGAGACAAATCTGTTCACTTTGGAACCTGGCAGTGGTGGTAAAATGACAATTCTGGAGCCTTGTATTCCCAGGACTGGAACCAGTGCTCTGTAAGATGGGCCAAATTCGTTCTTCACAGCTATCTTCTAACAAACCAGATCCCCAACTTTAGGAATCTAGCCTGTAGAAGTTGTTGGCAAATCCCTTATTCCTAAGGTGGCAGCACTGGCAGATGAATTGTCATCACAAAATTGCTGAAGCTCCTATAAGACAGTGAGACGTTCATTTGTGTTAAAAGGTGTGCCTGCTGCCACCATACCAGGGCCATCTAGATCTGGGACATACATGGGTATCGCAAAGAGGACCTCGTATGGAGTGCATCCTCCGAAGGACCGTCTTGGCAGATTATTCAGTGCTCCCTCCATATAGGTGATGAAACCAACTGCGGCCTGAACTTATTACTCTAGATGTTGAGGATCGCTTTAGGTCACAATTCCTCCTCTCCACGACACTATCACCCTTGGGATGATACAGAGAAGAGTAATGGAGTTTAACACCCATCTTCCTCATGGTGTCCCTGAATGCCCTAGAGGCAGAAGCAGGGCCCTGGTCCAAGTGGAAATGCTGCAACTGCATATGTACCGATAAAGACCAGCAAGTCTTTTTTAACAGTTCGAGCGTCAACCGACCGCTGTGGCCATACCCACAGGAATCTAGAATGAGAATCAACAGCTAGTAAGATGTATTTGTGTGCACCATCAGGTTATAAGGGTCCACAGTGGTCCTGGTACACACATTGTAGTGGCCTGTTGGACAGTAAGAGGGATGTCTTTGGTGGGCGTTTGATGTGTGAGCCCTTTATTTTCAGGCAAATGTCACAGCAAAGGACATATTGCTTGGTATTTTTGTTTTGTATAGACCTGGCCACCAGAAATGTTTCTGGAAGAGTGATATTGTGGTCGCAACACCAGCATGAGCAGAGGCGACACTCTCATGTGCTGATTTGATGAGATCTAATCTCTGGTCCTGGTTAGGGATTACACAATCTCAAACCCCAGGAATTGTCACAAAGGCAGAATTCTGTGCACTGATATGATATGAATATTTAGTAGGGTATGCTTTTGGGAGAGACTTGCCTTCAGCCGAAGCTTTCATGGCAGCTAGAATTTTGTTATCTAATCTCTTGTGGGAACAAGTCACTGCAGCCAGAGAAGCCATTGCTAATGCAGATTTGGCTGCTTCATCAGTAATAACGTGTACTCCTACACGTTGGTGGCCCAATGCATGGGCTACATGAGCCTCAGGTAGCTTATCCTTAAGATCAGCTACCCTCCCCCACAGAGTTCTGTGTTTAATGGTGTTCCCCTTTGAGTCTCTGAACCTGTTCAACCGCCAATGATTAAGATAATCATTGTAGGACTGGACACAGTTGTACGAATCACACACAATCAATATGAGCTGTTCTGGATCCTTATGTTCCAGTACCAGGATAAGAGCTTTAAGCTCAGCCAACTCTGCTGTGCAGTCCCCTAGGGTCTGCGTGTAGGTATTCTGAAAGTGGAAAATCCCATCCTTCATCACTCCACTCACGGCTGTGCAAGCGGCTGAGTATTGATGTTTTCTACCTACAGCTGGTTGTGCTGAACCATCAGTGTAAATGACAGTTTGGTATCTGTCAAATGGCAAGATGTTAAGAGGTGAAGGGTACTCCTATTTGTATTGGAAAATTATTGTGTTTGAAGTTTTGGGTCAAGTGGCAATCAACATCAGTGGCATTCAGGGAGGTTGCCCATTGAATCCAGTGTGGATGTAATGACTTAGCGTTAGGAACACTTGCTTTGGCGAGAGCCTCTAGGGCTGGCACCGGGGTAACAACAATAATGCGTTTCCCTTGGGCAAAAGGCCTCTCCTTATGACAGCCATCTGTACAGCAGTCAGAATTTTTTCTGTGGAAGCAAAGTGTTGTTCTGCATTGGAGTATAAATGCAATTTGTATGCTATGGACACCGTGTCGCCCTCGTTAAAGGTGACATAGGTGAACCCAATGGCCCCAGCAGTTACTCTGATGACCAAATTTGTTTTGTTGTTACATGTGTGTGTAAGTGTTTTGCTTTTAGCATGTCTTGCAGCAATCCTCTAAGGATGTGCATGTTTTCAACTGTCTAGTGTCTGCTTGAGAAATCTGGGTGAATTAAATCATAGGGAGGTTTGATTCGGTGTGCATATTTGAAATGTAAGTTCTGTCAAAGTTGAAGAAACCAAGTAAAGACTGTGGTTTCTTGATAGTGTTTGATGGCTGCAGTTGAGCACATTTTTCTAAAAAGTGTACGGCCAGGCTCTTGCCCTTGTTTGATAGCTCGTATCCCAGGAACGATACACTGAGAAAGGCTATTTTAGTTTTCCTAAAACTGAATTTGTAGCCAAGGGCTGCGAATCCTGAAACACAATCTGGTCGACCCTGGCAAGATGCATTTTGAGGTGGTCATCTGTGAGACAGATGTCATCCACATAGGACAACACCTTGAGATCAATGTCATGCAATATTGATGTTACACGGGCAGAGAACAACCCTGGGCTGTTCTTATAGCCCTGGTGCAAACTGCAAATGTGTTTTTGTGAGCCAAATAAGAATGCACTCAGTTCCTGAATTTTATGCGCTACATCTTGGCAGAAAAATACGCTGGGAATATCTAAGGTTGTTTTATATCTTTTATGCACTGTTATTAATTAGTGAGGTGCTGTGTGCATTTTGTATTGCGTATGTGCATGTATAGTTGTGTAAGTGTCTGTAATCTAATACTATTCTATATGAATGGTCTGGTTTTGCAACGGGGAATAACGGGTTATTCATTGCAGAGAAACAGGGCTCTATTACTCCTTGGTACGTGAGGTGAGTGAGAATCTCTTTCACTGGAGTTTTATCCTTGTGTTTAACAGGATATTGGGGCTGTGTCTGGGGTGTAGACCTGATAGGTATTATATGGTAGAGGGAATCTATGCCATCATATGTGATTGCAGTATACCGCGTGTGCCTGCACCAAAGCCCAGTCAACAGCATAGGCTTCTTTTAGCGCTTCCGGAACAAGATCTGAGAATGATGGCAAAATGACATCTTCCCCATGTGGGAGCTTACGGACTCGTTCAGGTGGCCAGTCTCTTTCTGCCAATAGGATATCACAATTAAGTTAATCCCCAAAAATTACACTAATGATGTGCTCTATGTCTCCCTCAATCTGGATATTTAAATCATAAATCCTTTCGAATGGGAGAATATGCCTCTCCGCAGTCTCGACTGCAAGAAAGTTGTTAGTTGCTGTTGCATCCGGATGATCTTTCAGACTCTGGTGACATATTGTGACTTCTGCCGCGCTGTCCAGCTGGGTCACTGCCCACGTCTTGTTCTTCAGCAATGTTCTCAAGTTTCCTGGCATGTTTAATTGAAATTGCTGCCACATTTTTCTTTTTGAATTTTGGCTTTTGTTGTGGGGATTTGTCTTCTTTCTTGACTGAAGACCGCTGTAAATCTTTCTTCTGTTTCACGTAGTCAGGACGTTGCTCTGATCGGCTCACTCTCTCACTACATCTATACGGTGTGTCCTGAAAGGAACTAGAGGGAAGTGAATCAGTATATCTGTCAGGAGCCTTTATATTTTCTCTGTTTCTGAGATTATATTGCCTTTCGGAGTTCTCTGGATGAGGAAAGTCTGCTCTCTGACTTTGTCTGTCTTTGTTTTGTTTTTGTTAATCCCAGCGTTTTTGGAATCCTCTTGTGCTTGTTTAATACCGTTCTTAGGGGTGGCACTCTGAATTTCAGCCCTTTTTAGCTTGATTCCCTATTAGACCCGGTTTCGTGGGCACCAGGGCACTCAGGGGCTAACCTGTTCCAATTGCATCAACTAGAGTGTCCCCCACTGGTTTCCTGGGGCCTCAGTACTAGTGGACCCAAAACTGGATAACCAAGTACTCCTCTCCAGCACTTGACTCTCTCAGGTTAGTGAGGCAGAGCAGTCCAAGGCTTACTCAATGAGGTGAGGTGGGTTTAGACATTCAGAATACAGGATACACTGTACTACCAGCTAATAAGATCAATGTCCAGTCAGTGCTTTACTTTTTAAAAAGATAAGTACTTTAATACACATAAGAGAAATATACTACACATAAAACTAGGATAAACAGTGAACCAGACATCTCTACAACCATCTGGGCCAGAGTTCTGACCCCAAACAGTATTATAGTGCCTAGACTTAAGCACTATAAAAACATAGTTAGCATGTAGACACACAATTAACTTTGCATACTACAGACCATGTTGCACAGGGTTGCTCTCATTCGCTAGAGCCATGATACCAATCCTTGTATGGCAATTGTGTAGATTCAGCATATGATGTGAAGTCAAACGTTCCAATTCAGCCCCAGAACCCGCCACCCAAAGAACAGAAGTGACCTTCCATCCTTAGCAAGGACATTGCTCTGGTAGCGTCAGGGATCTGATCACAGGTGCCTGATGTCTTGGCACAGTTTACTGGAGTCCCACTAGACCAGTAGCCACTGGCTAGCATAGGAGGGTATTAGCTGGCCAGAGTACCAGTACACCCTGGTATCCCCATATATCACAAAGAGAAAGGTAGGGGGGCTGTACCACAGGACATTCTTCCCCAGGTACAGATTGTAACTGTAAGTATCCCAGGCTCCAACAGCACAGGGGAGGGGTCTGGGCAGAAGTGAACTTACCTTCAAAGGCTTGGTGGAAACAAGCTTCTCAGTCTCCCTTTGTTGATGTGCTGCAAGCTTCCTTATCTTGAGCAGCTGTCTGCAATTTCTTTGTCTTCCAAGCTGATGCTGCTCCGCTCAACAAGCCCCACAAACACCTGGTCCTCTGCATTCAGGTTGCTGATTGATCCTTTTGCTCTTTCACAGCTGGCAAATTCCTTCACAGCAGACTCTATCCATCACAGAGAAAACTCAAGTTCAGACGTGGTGACCAAGCTTCCTTGCCTTTACAGCGCTGGCCCACAGCTGACTTCTGTAGATGCTTGTTAGAACTGAAGTCCAATCTTGAACAACCACTGACAACTCAGGCAAGACTTTTATCACCTCTGATTGATAGGCTGATCCAATCAGAGGGTCTGATACTTTTAAATCCTGGGCGCCCCTCCAATCATGAGGCATATCTGTGTCATGCACACTGCGTGTATAAGACATATATAGGATGAGTTACTGGGCTTCAGGACATGCTCTTGGTATCAGCACAGGCTATTCTCCAGAGAGGAATTTCAAATAACTCCAGACCAGAAGGCACTGACCATCATCCCTCCTAGCAGAGTTAGGGCAACTAAACACGGATAAGAGCAAGTGACTACCCCAGCCCACCTAGCCTCTCCAAGGAATAGGGAGGGTCATGGGGGATCTTGAATGTCACGCAGAACAGCTCAGCTCACATTAAACACAGTGGCTCCTCTCATCATTCTCCCCTAGGGAACCTACTGGCTCTCAAACACACATCCCAGGTAGAGAAAGGCAACAGGAACACAGGCAATGAAGACTGTATAGACTTGATCAGGAGGGTGGCTAGTAGCCCCCCACCAAAGGTACAAGTATACAGGTATCCCTGACTATAGATTTATTGCTGCCACCACTGTCAGTCTACCACCGCCTTGGTAGAGAGGGCAATAGCTGCTCTCTGTGAAGTAAGGGTGCACTATGCATGCCGCCCTCGACCTCAGAGCTAAGCTCTAGGATCTCAGTCCATGTAAACAGGGAGATCCTCAGTGGACATACATGTTTGTCATGTTCACTGAGTTAGGGATCCAGAAACCATACAGTAAATTTTAAGTGACTTTCCTGTAGATCTCCATAAGGCAGGGGAAGCACACTCTCCAGAGACATGCAGAAGACTTACCATCCCAACATTCGCAAACTATCCCATCCTATAGTAATAGAGGTGTCGGAAATAATGTTCGGTACTTGTCGCTCCTGTTCCAGCTGTGCAATCTCCCGGAGCCACTGGCGTTTGGCCAACTCTACCCCTTCCCCTTTTCTATAACTGAGAAATATTGAGGAGACTGTGTCGAAGTTCTGCATCAGTTTCATCCCCAAAACCAGGGCTGGTGCAGCCAAGGGCTTACGGCAAATTGGCAAGTGTTGGGGTACCATGCGTGGTAGTGTAAATTGCAGCGAAGACTGTATCGCATGCGGTGCGTTCATCCACTGAGGAAACCATTCTGAAAGGCTAGCACATTGTGAGAATTCTATATTTATCTTGGGGTCCCGTAAGGGGAAACACTGCTCCCAGCTGGCTAGTTTTTGTGCTATTCAGAACAGAATCTTTTCCCGTTCTGCTGGCGCTTTGCCCGTGATAGATTGTATTGTTTGAGGCTTAATCCCAGTTGCAGCCAATTGGTGACCAGCTGGTGCAGCCCATGCTGGGGCGGTATTCAAGGTCCGCATAGCGAATTGTATTAATCTCTGTAAAGTTGCACTAGCTCATTGTAAAGTGTGCGTACATCGGCTATTTGCAAAGCCTGTATGTCAGGATGTGGTGTGTCATTACTTAACTGACCTAATCTCACGGGTTGCATTACATGTGGTAGGGTGCCATTGAGTCAATTTTGATGTTCTTGATAACAAAAGGGGTATCTCTAGATACTGATATGCTCGGTACCGCTGTGGTATGTTCGCAATTTGGTATGTGTGAAATGTGTATGTTGTAGTGTCTTCCTCAGGAAAGGGAATCCAG
Source organism: Pleurodeles waltl (assembly GCF_031143425.1). Lineage (NCBI taxonomy): Eukaryota > Metazoa > Chordata > Amphibia > Caudata > Salamandridae > Pleurodeles > Pleurodeles waltl. Next base: position 12,314,613 of record NC_090441.1, on the reverse strand, counting down.
GAATAGAAAGTTTCTATTTGGTAGCCTCCATGAGCTTTCATGATAAATGTGACATCCCCACCCTCATCTGTTAAGCTGTGGGCTACTAAATGTTGTGTTAAAGCATGTCTGACATTTTCTGAAATGTGTATGTTGTTAGCCATGTTGAATAATGGGTGCAGAGATGGAACACCAAATGGGAAGAAAGTCATTTTAAGAGTTCAAGCTTGAACAACCTACAGCCTAGTCAGGGGCTCCCTATTCAGCTGAGGAGGATTATCCCCAAGACCACAGACGTCTCCGTATAATGGTATTTAGGGTACCTGTTGTATGTGAGACAGAGATAGGATATCCATAAATTAGTGCCAAAACACCATCGTTGGTGGCGCCATGTCGTAGTTGGACTCATGCTCCTAGGTGAGACTGTTGGTTTAGAGATGACAGCTCTTTTGTCTGTAGGTGACTTAGCCAATCCTACAACAAGTCGCAACTGTCAGCCCAACCCTCTGGCCTCACAAGCAGTACCTCACCAAAAACCCAAATAGTAAAAGGTGATTTATGGCAGCCTTACGCACAGACTCTAGAGTGCGACATCTCAGGGAAGTCATGGTGGAACGGAAATTACCTTTTTCCCTCCTAATCTATAACCTAATGAGAGCTAGGTGTCATAAACCTAATCTGCCAGTACCATGTCCATGAGAAGCGCCCGCCAACCCTCGTTATCTTGGAAAGTGGTCTCTAGGTCAAACTATGTGGGGACTCGAAGGCTGATTTCTGCAGCGAGGTGATGTGCAGCATAGATGGTGTCGATGGCACTTGGTAGGAATCCCTCTGATAACCCTGTCTGTGTAAGGTGTATTTATACAGACCATATAGGACCCCTTATGCAGGTATGTTCCAAAACAATAGGTAAGGAGGCATACTTGTGTCGGCAATTATGTAAACAATCCCCGACAAGTGTACATTATGTTCCTGTCACCCTTAAGTGAGAAGGGGGCATGATGTGCCTATCTACGTACATCACTTGATTATGACGCTGATAGAACGCCTTCACAGAGTGGCACTAATAACGCAAAATTAAAACATTTCTCTACCTATAAACATAGCAGCCATTTTTAAATAAATAATCAAATAAATGGGCTAAAACAGAGCAAACTAAGTAGGTTAAAAGTCACTAGGTGACATGGGTAGAGGACTGTAAGCCAAAAGGCTAAGCAACTTCCTGCATCCCAATAAAAGTAACAGGATCCACTACTAAAAGCTAGCTAAAATACTGACGAAAGTACTTGTCAACCTGACTCCACCACGTGATCACTATTGTGGTTCACCCAGATCATTTGGGATTCATGCCACACAGAGGGACCAAATGTAATGTCCTTCACATGACAAAAGATGCATTCTCTGAGCTGGCAGTGGTGCTATCCTTGGATGCCAGAATGGCTTTTGATAGCATAGAATGGAATTATACATTCACAGTCTTCAACCACTTGGGGTTTGGCCCCAAATCCTGAAGCTGAGTGAGAATTCTATATATGTGACCTATGGCAAGAGTACAGGTCAACAACGCGCTGTCACAGGCATGTGCCTTGCAGAAGGATATGGTTCAGGTTGCCAGCTGTTCCCAATGATCTTTGTGTTAGCACGTGGTCCAAAAGGACCCATTGATACAAGGAGTGGGCAGTGCTTAGGAGTGGGAGGAGAGGATATTGTTATACGGTGCTGATGTGTTACTCTATTTCTCCCAGCCCACCCTGTCAATTGACAGAGTGCTGCAGATCTTCTGGATATTCGGGGATCATGCCAGGTACCATATCAATTGGGATGTCATGTATCTATCCCTTGGTGTGAGGTATAGCTGCTTTATCCCGACTGCAGTATTCCAGTGGCGTCAAAGGGCTTTTTGTACCTGGGTATTTATATCACCTGAGATCCGGTGAATTTCCTGCAAAGGAATCTGTACGGGTTGCTTGATCGATTTTGTCAAGATGTTAGTTACTGGAGAACTATGCTTCTTCCCCTAATGGGTAGGGCCACACTGTACAAGATGGTGGCTTTGCTCAGTTTCTTGTATGTACTTCAGGATTCCCAAGATTTCATCTGTAAAATAGACCACAAAGTCTGGTTGCTTTTGTGGTATGGCAGTGGCACCAGTATTGCCCTCCGCAGGTTGAATAGAGGGGTGTATGATGGGGGTCTTGCAGTCCCAGATAGCCTCAAATACTATTGGGCCTCGCAACTAGTGGTGTTAAACGATTGAGTCTTTGCAGACCGCAGGGAACTGGCAATACAAATGGATAGGGAGGCGATGGGGCCAGGGGCTATTCGGCATTGCTGTACAAACGGGGGTGAGAAGATGCACTGCTGACTCCTACACAAACTGTTGTTGAGGTGCGGACGGAGGCAACAAAATTCTTGGGCTGAGCTGGAAGGTTGACAGAGTAGACCCCCGTTTGGGATAGCGACCTACTCAAGGAGGTTGGCACACTGCAGGATTTCTCTAAGTGGGACCTGATAGGCATAGAACGTTTAGGAGATTTATGGAAAGGGTCCACCTTATTGACATTCAAGGCACTCCAGAGGGAATATCAACTGGCAGACTCAAAGAAGTACAGATACATGCAGGTGGTGGATGCCCTTGGGATATACATGGGTGGTGACACACAAATAGCAGAATCGGTGCCGCTGGAAGATCGTCTCCTCCTAGATCCATTGCCTGATAAAGCCATCTATCTCCCTTACCTACAAAAAGATAATGAATAAGACTCCCAATACTCTACACATTCTAACGGACAAGCGGATAGCAGACTTGGGAGCATTGAATGATGATGAATGGGGGGAGGCTTTGCCGAGCCCACACCTTATGGAAGTACAAGCAGGATTCCAACTGATACTGCTCTGTATGTTACAAAGTTCCTATTACTCCAGAACACTCATATACAGGATTGGAAGTAGCCATTCCAACCATTGTTTGAGAGGCTGCGATCAGGAGTGTACTTGCAGACAATACTCTGGACCTACCCAGCCATTCCGTCCTACTGGGAGGGAGTGACATGAGTAATGTTGGAGGCTCTGGGCTTAGAGGTCCAGAATAATGCCAAATGGCTTCTGCTGAAAATAGAAGGAGAACTTGCATGGCCCAAATATTCAAAATTGTGGTTGGCAGTGAGTGCTGGGGTGGCTAACTGAAACGTGGCATGGGCATGTGGTGCCCCAATGCCCCCAGGGTCATGGACTGGGAATCGGACATGGACTGGTGTCAACAGGTGGAGGAAGTGGTGTCCCAGAACTGGGGGTGCCCGCAGAAGTGGGAGAAGGTTTGGAATGGACGGCGTGCAGATCGGGGTCACTAAGAAGTACAGAGTCATGCAGGTTGGGGATGCTGAGACCATAGAATACTGTGATGTGGATGTAAGCTGATTGTTTGCTGCTCCACTCCTGCATCTCAGGAAATGTTGATCAACTCTTGTGTCTCAGGAAACTCTGTACCAAGCGTCTGTATGAGATCCTGTTAAACTTTTCTCCCGTAACAAAGACAATACTATTATTAGACGTTACAATTGAAAAAACAAATAAAAAGTATTTTTTTTTTAAGTGACCAGTTTTACTGAAATATTTACAAGTGCTTCATGTTTTTTTTAAACCAAAGTGAAGCCTATGTGTTACATAAAAAGATTCAGTGAATTCAATATTTAAATAAACACATTATGTTTCAAAATTCTAAAGCAGAGATCACAACCTCTCTCTTGTCAGATGTGTGTTTTTTTTAAACCTTACGTCACATTTCTCCGGAGTCCCTCAGGAATCAAAAGGGTCCTGTAATTTATAAATAAATAAATATATATATATATATATATATAAACATTAATATATATATATATTATAGGTAGTTATTGATAGGACCATGTTTCCACCATAGAAAAAGTGTTTTTGACTTGCCTATATCTTTGGCGCGGTTTGATGAATCTTCACATAATTTTTCCCAAAAAGTGTGCCGGTGATTCTTGGTGCGCACCGAAGGTTTTGGGGTGATCCGTCAAGCAGGGGCCGAGAAAAATGGGGGCGGGGGGGAGTCAAAAAAGTTGTGCTTCCCATCTTAATTCCCATAGGACCTTTAGACACAACTGCAGCCCAAGCCACTGGATAAAATCACACCAAATTTGAATGAATTATAGCTTTTGGTATGCAGATTGTGCTTTGGCTTATTTGGTGTAAACCTATTCAGTAGTTTTAGAGATATTGCACGGAAAATAAATTTGTATATCTCTAGACCAAAGAAATCAACAGCAATTCTCTCCCATACATGTTTGGTAAATCTGACATGTTCAAGATATGTTGAGTGATTTTGGGAGATAAGCAATTGCATAAATAACAGGCTTTCATCTCTCTTCAACTCTCTCATCAAGATGAGGAAACCAAACTCAGTCTTAGAGAAGTTGTTTAATGACAACAGTTCCGTGATGTCCTTCATGGGCCACTTCAATTACTTGTTCTTGCAGACTGTCTTGTATGGCAATTCTCGAACTTCGTAAGACAATACCGTTTTAAGTAACCACCAGTTCATCATTTCTGAGAGTCTGATATTCGCTGTCACGTGTGATAGGTCGATTGTGCTGTTTCCAGGATTGATGAGGAATGTCCTTTAGAATCAATATGTCACTGTCTTTGCTCGTTGCAGTAAGAATTTATTCCAAAGGAATAGCAGCAGGGGTATTGGACCTCAAGATTAAGTTATTGTTAGCTTCAGCTTCTTTGGAAGGGGTACCATGACTCTGCACTGGCACTCATGAAAAGTAGTCAGCAGGGTTTTGATCTTTTCCTGGTCAGTGCACAATAGTGTAGTCACATTCCTATAATCGCAAACTTCAACGCTCAATTCTAGGAGGCATTTTGGCTTTGGACTGCCAAAGACGGTAAGCGATGCTTGTTGTTCGGTCACAAGAGTGAAAGGTTTTCCATTTAAGAATATGTGGAAATATTCACAAGCCCACACCACTGCTTAATTTTCTTTTTCAGATTGTGAATAGGCACGTTCAGTGTGTGACAAACATCTGCTTGCGTATGCCACGATATGCTTTTGTGCATTTGGGTGTCCATTGTCTTGGGTATGGATAGGACCAACCGACTGAGCTGGCATCAACAGCAACCTCTGTTTGCAGCTTCGGATTAAAGTAGGGCATTTCTGTGACGTTCTCAATGGCATGCTTGATATTCTTAAAACTTTGTTCACATTTGGGTGATAAGTGAAATTAAGCATTTCTTTTTGTTAAGTCTCTTAAGGGCGCACTTACTGTGGCAAAGTCACGGATGTATCTGGAACAATAACTGGCCATGCCAAGGAATGAGCTTAACATGGTAACATCTTGTGGGGGATTGGTGGCTCACCAGGCTTGTACTTTAGCTGGATCCGGCATCATAACCCCATCAGAAAAGATAATGACCAAGGAATTTGAGCTTTGTTTTGTGGAACTGAAACTTCTCTGCATTCAAGGTTGGACCTGCATCAGAAAGTAGTCAACAAACTTGTGTAAGAGTTCTATCATGTTCTTTTCGCGTGGCCCCAAAGACTAATATGTCATCACTGTAATTGAAAGCATTCATGAAAGGCTGTAGTATACATTGAATGATATCTTGAAAAAGTTCTGCAGCTGATGACACACCGAAACTTAATCTTTTATATCTGAACAAACCAATGTGGGTAGAAAAGGTAGTAATGTACCTGCAATCTTCTTCAAGTTCCACTTGATGATACCCTTTGATCAGATCAAGATGAGAGAAGACTTTGGCACCATTTAACTGTGTGATCAGGTTGGCAACATGTGGACTGGGATGTCGTTCTCTTTCATTTGCCTTGTTAGCTTGATGCATATCAACACAGATGTGCACAGCTCTTTCTCTGGCCTTTTTGGGTACTATCACTATGGGGAAACCCACGGAGATGGAATAGTATATCACTCAAATATATCATATTTTAGTAATGTCTCAAGCTCTTTCTCAACAGCTTCTTGTAAATGAAATGTAATTCATCTATGTCTTTGAGCAACAGGATGAACGTACAGTTTCACTTTCATGTTCTTAAGCTTTCCTAATCCATGAAACAACTAAAGGAACTGACTTACTATTTTGTGATGAGCATTCATGTTGTAGTTCACAGATATCAGTAGCAGTATTGAAACTGAGTAAACAGTCACTTGACGCAATACCTTGAAGTATATGAATGGGTACATGTACCTTTGTTTTTTTGTGGCTCATGGTTGCTACGTGTGAACCTTGACTCTTTAATGGCGTTGATGAATGACATGTATATACTTGAGAAAGGGCATGACATGTATATACTGTGAGACAGGGCAATGGAGATAATTCATTGTATTTCTCCTCACGCATCACTGTCAATAATAAAAGGTATAGAGCAGCCATTTACTTATAGTGTAATTTTCGGACAATGTTTGAATGACGTTTGAGATTTTACTTGTCGACTTTTCTTTGACTCGTATTCTTCCATGTATGTAGCCAGTCAGGCATGCACACCTTTTTCTGAGGTAAACACGGACATCGCACATCTATCTTCCTCACTGTTACTTGACAATGAAATTGAAGAACTCTTGGACGAATATTTAGATGCTGATCTACTTCGTTTAGTGTCAATTTGCCTCAGCTGATATTGCCACTTGGGATTGTGGGCGTGAGTAGAACGTCACTTCTGGAACATTCGGGCATCCACTTTTGTTTTCTCTGTATAACGCACTTAGGGGGTCATTACAACCCTGGCGGACGGTGTTAAAGGTGCGGTAATACTGCAAACAGGCCGGCGGACAAAAAAAGGGAATCATGACCCTGGCGGAAACCGGCAACAAAGACAGCCACTTTAACAAACCGCCCACCACGGCGGTACAGACAAGCAGCGCGGCGGTCACCGCCAACAGACAGGCGGAAGACAATGTACCGCCCATAGTATCACAACCAACCAATCCGCCACCTTTTCCGGGGCGGATTCACCGTGGATAAAAACACGGCGGAAACAGTTGATGCAATGGGAAAACGCTCACCTGAACACATCCAACGAGGAAGGAGGACTCCATGGAGCCGGAACTCCAAATCCTACCGGCCCTTGTATTCCTACTCATCTACGAAGAGCAACGCCTGGGCCGGCGACGACAACGGTGAGTACTGCACCTATGACATAGGGGAGGCAAAAGTTAGGGGGACACACACGCAACACCTCCACCCCCACCCCACCCTCGAATATTACAACACACACACCAATGCATTCACAAAAATCACAGTAACAACCCACAACACCCCCCGGAAGAATGCAAAGACAAAACGAAATCAGTCCAAACATTGTAATGTATCAATATACATGTCTCAAAAATATACAGATATATTAGAAAATCATACAAAAGTATATACATTCCGAGAAGTAGTGCAGATATGCACATATCAATGTCCGTGCACCACTAGTCCAAAAATGCATGGGCGAGGCCCACAAAAGATACCTATCCACACATGGAGAGAACACTGCCGGGGCATCAGATAGAAATACTACAGGCACCTCAGGGGGAAGGGAAGGGGGGGCACCTCAGCCGGAGGAGTGCAAAGCCAGATCCACGACGGGGCTCCATGCCCATTGATGTATCCTGGGGAGTGCAAAGCCACAGTCTCTCAAGTCTCTATAGTAGGTGGGTTGCCCACTGTTCCATCCTGGGGAGTGCAAAGCCACAGTCTCTCAAGTCACTACAGTGGGTGGGTTGCCCACTGTTCCATCCTGGGGAGTGCAAAGCCACAGTCTCTCAAGTCTCTACAGTGGGTGGGTTGCCCACTGTTCCATCCTGGGGAGTGCAAAGCCACAGTCTCTCAAGTCTCTACAGTGGGTGCGTTGCCCACTGTTACATCCTGGGAAGTGCAAAGCCACAGTCTCTCAAGTCTCTACAGTGGGTGGGTTGCCCACTGCCATATCCTGGGGAGTGCAAAGCCACAGTCTCACAAGTCTCTACAGTGGGTGGGTTGCCCACTGTTCCATCCTGGGGTGTGCAAAGCCACAGTTTCCAAAGTAGATAACAGCCTCCACTGGTTCTGGAGGGGGACTGGTGCCCAGACTGGATTAGTCTCCCCGTGGAAGTTCCTGTCCTGTCACTGTCCCACCTGCACATGGGATAATGATGCTTGATGTGGCACCCTTTTCATTCTTCCCCGGTGCATGCCCTGTTCAGCGGTGCTTTGCCATGGCGGTGTCTGGACTGTTCAGCGGTGCTTTGCCATGGCGGTGTCTGGACTGTTCAGCGGTGCTTTGCCATGGCGGTTCTGGACTGTTCAGCGGTGCTTTGCCATGGCGGTCTCTGGTCTGTTCAGCGGTGCTTTGTCATGGCGGTTCTGGACTGGGCATTGGTGTGTGGCATGACGTTCTCTGGACTGGGCATTGGTGTATGGCATGACGTTCTCTGGACTGGGCACTGGTGTGCGGCATGACGTTCCCTCATTGCCCAGCGGGGCTGTGGCAGCCGGGGCCCTCCTGGACACTGACTCCGGCGGTGGTCTCCTGACCAGTGACGATACTTGGGCCCTCCTGGTCACTGACTCCGGCGGTGGTCTCCTGACCAGTGACGATACTTGGGCCCTCCTGGGCACTGACTCCGGCGGTGGTCTCCTGACCAGTGACGATACTTGGGCCCTCCTGGGCACTGACTCCGGCGGTGGTCTCCTGACCAGTGATGATACTTGGGCCCTCCTGGGCACTGACTCTGGCGGTGGTCTCCTGACCAGTGATGACGGTGCCGGCGGTGGCGTCCCGACCGCCGGGAAGGATGCCGCCCTTCTCCGCCGTGCTGCTCACACTAGGCTGTGCAGACTTCCTCTGGTTCTTCCCCACCTTTGGAGGAGTCACAGCTGACTCTGCAATCCCCTTGGAGCCCCTGTGAGTTGTTTTGCCTCCAGGAGTCTTCACAGGGTCCCGTCGGCCACTTTCCAATTTCAGAGCCTTTACAGGGGGTGGGCTGCCAGTGCCTTGGCTCCGGGTCACACTGCCTGCCCTGGTGGCCGGTGCACTCCACACACCTTGAACAGGCACCACTGGTATTGGAGGCTTTTTGGCTGAGGCGCTACGACGGGACTGATGAATTGGAGAGGGGGGTGGGGGCAAAAAGGTCAACTTTACACACAGACAGTTTCTGACGAACACTGGGGTGGCTAGTTGGAGGGGTCTGGGAGTGGAGGAAGAGGAGGTGGTTGTAGGAGGTGTAACTTTAGGTGTTTTGGGTGCAGGTGCAGGTACTGGAGGCTGTCGTGAGGTGGATGGATGTTGGGTGTGTGGGTGGCCGCGTTTGTGTACTTTGGGAGGGGGTGTCACAGACACACTGGGAGAGGACAGAGGGGACATGTAAATGGGAGTGGAGGTGGTGATTGCAGGTGAGCGGGGTGTGGTGCTGGGTGTTCTGGTGCGAGTCCTAGTGCCTGTAGATGTAGTGCATGCAGGTGAGAGTGTAGACGACACTGGGAGGGAGGAGGGAGACGACGAGGAGGGGGACACAGTGGAGGCAGTGGATGTTGCTGTGTCTGCACGTGGGTGATGCTTGTGTGTGTGCCTGTGGGTTGCGTGGTGCCTATGTTTGCCTGAGCTTCCCTTGTGTGTTGACGTGTGTGCATGCTGGTCTGTAGGTGTGCTTGGGATGGGCTGGGCTACAGGGGATTGGGTCTGGGTGGAGGAGGTCGGAGGGGGGAGGCTAGACACAGGGACAATGGCTGCCATCAGTTCTGAGGCCAGAGATTGCAGGGTTCGGTGAAGGACAGCCTGACCAGAATGAATGCCCTCCAGGAATGCATTACCGTGTTGCAACTCCCTTTCTACACCCTGGATGGCATTCACAATGGTAGACTGCCCAACAGTGAGTGACCTGAGTAGGTCAATGGCCTCCTCACTGAGGGCAGCAGGGGTGACTGGGGCAGGGCCTGAGGTGCCTGGGGCGAAGGTGATGCACACCCTCCTGGGTGAGCGGGCACGGGGCGAACGCTGAGGGGCTGCTGGGAGGGCGGTGCTGGTAGGGGAGGTGGCGGCTGTACCTGTAGAAGTGGGGCGCACAGATGGTGCCGCCACCACAAGGGAGCTCCCATCGGCGGATGAGTCCGTGTCGCTGGTTGATGATCCGGTGGCTGACGTGAAGCTCCCCTCGCCCTCCGTCCCACTGGTGCATTCTGAGTCCGTGGTGTGGCCCTCCATGGCCATGTGGGATGCAGCTCCCTCGTGCTCCGGTGCCACTGTACCTCCGCCTGATGATGCTGATGCACAAAAGAACAGGGAGACCACAAAAAGGGGGGGGGGGGGAACAGAAGAAAGACAGGTTGAGTGCATGGCATACCGCTACCGTTGGCGGACAATACAGACACAGCAGCCCCCTGCACTACGCGGTGCTCCTGGCCTCTGCAGATGCAATTTCTGGGATCTGGCCTACATGGCTATGGTGGACATCTGCACACATGGATGCCACAGGGGAATCTATACCTGTACTTGGCACTCTACTGCGGTGGGGTAGAGTGCCACATGGCCTGCATTACGGAGGGGCCTAGTCTACATATTTCTGCCTGGCCTAGGTACACCCACAGGCCTCCTCCCCCACCCAGACCCCTCCACTGCGCGCAAAGTTCGCAGAATGATGTTGTACTCACCCCCTTGTGTCTGCTGTGATGCCCTCAAGCGCCCATCCAACTCCGGGTAGGCCACCGCCAGGATCCGGAACATCAGGGGGGTCATGGTGCGACGGGCACCCCTCCCATGTTGGGAGGCCATCCCCAGCTGAGCCTCTGCCGTCTTCTTGCTCCAGCGGCGAATGTCCTCCCATCTTTTACGGCAGTGGGTGCCCCGTCTCTGGTGGACCCCCAGGGTCCGGACGTCCTTGGTGCTGGCACGCCAAATGTCCTTCTTCTGGTGGGCGCTGACCTACATGACATGCACAAGGGAAGAAGAGAAGTCATTAACAACCGCACCGTCGATGTGCGTGGCCCCCCTCCCTACCCTAACCATGTGGCACATTCATTCACATGCATTAATGTTCCCTTAACTCTGCCCCCTTCCCTCTTCCAACCAGCCCTCTCCACCCAGGCCTAGCCCATACAATGTGCTACCTGTGTACTAACCTGTTGGTCTGGAGGACCGTAGAGTAGCGTGTACTGGGGGAGGACCCCGTCTACCAGTTTCTCCAACTCCTGAGCAGTGAAGGCAGGGGCCCTTTCCCCAGACGCAGCAGCCATTGTCGCTTCCAGACCGAGGTCACAGCAGCACTTGCAGTGTAGGTCCTCTCCTGCCGAAGATCAGGTATCTAGTGATTGAACAGCTAGAAAATGGCGGTGACGTCCGTGGCGGTGCGTATCATCACCGCCAGCGTACTTCCTCATTGGCTCCTGGGACCCATAGGGTCCAATGTTAACCAATGCAGCATTGCGCCGCGGTCTACGACCGCCTACCGCGACGGTGTGCAACGGCAACGCAGTTACCCCACAATCCCATTGTCCCAGTTTAGAGGTCAGGCAGCCGCCATTTCAGGGGCCCACATGGCTTCATTTACTTCTGCGTCACACATAGCTAGGCCTACACTCAACACACATACAGGAAGGGTTTTGTGTTTGGTGTTGTGTTCTGTGTAACTGTGGGTACATACCTGGAAAAAAGTTGACTCGATCCTCGCTGTTGTCCTTCCTAGGCGCCGTCGACTGGGACATTTGAGAAGATGGCGGAATCCTCCGGTGTACCGACCGCTGGTGGACCTGTTGACAATGGAGGAGAGTCATTTAATCGTCACCTACAGGTTTGACCGTGCCACAATCCTGGAACTATGTACCCAGTTGGAGCCAGACCTGATGTCAGCAATCCGCCATCCCACTGGAATCCCCCCTGACGTGCAAGTGCTGTCAGTGCTCCATTTCCTTGCTAGTGGGTCTTTTCAGACAACAGTGGCCATGGCATCAGGGATGTCCCAGCCTATGTTTTCCAACGTGCTGTCCAGAGTGTTGTCTGCCCTGCTGAAACACGTAAGGAGATACATCATTTTCCCTGAGGTGGAAGATTTGGCTTCAGTGAAAGGTGACTTCTATGCCCTCGGACATATCCCCAACGTCATAGGTGCTATTGATGGGACCCATGTAGCTCTGGTCCCCCCCCAAAGGAGTGAACAGGTGTACAGGAACCGGAAGAGTTATCATTCCATGAATGTACAGATGGTCTGTTTGGCAGACCAGTACATCTCCCAGGTAAATGCTATGTTCCCTGGCTCAGTGCATGACGCCTACATACTGCGGAATAGCAGCATCCCTGATATGATGGGTCAACTCCAGAGGCACCGTGTGTGGCTATTAGGGGACTTTGGTTACCCCAACCTGTCCTGGCTATTGACCCCAGTGAGGAATCCCAGGACCAGGGCAGAGGAACTCTACAATGAGGCCCATGGGCGGACTAGGAGGGTGATCGAACGCACCTTCGGCCTCCTGAAGGCCAGGTTCAGGTGCCTCCATATGACAGGTGGTTCCCTATTCTACTCACCGAAGAAGGTGTGCCAGATCATCATCGCCTGCTCGATGCTTCACAATCTTGCTTTGCGACGCCAGGTGCCTTTTCTGCAGGAGGATAGTCCAGATGGCGGTGTTGTGGCAGCTGCGGAGCCTGTGGACAGTGATGAGGAGGAAGCTGAGGAAGAAGACAACGACAACAGGGAGTCAGTCATACAGCAATATTTCCAGTGACACACAGGTGAGAACATTTTCATTTTTAACATTACATTCACTGTCACATGTCTTACTCTATCCTGTGTGTAATTTAATGGGATTATTTGGTAACTGAGTTGTTCCTTTCCATTACGGTTTCACAGGTGTGGTTACCAACGTGTGTCATCTGCATGCATCCTTCAAGGACTTGTGATGTGTGACATTGGTATGTTTACCTTAACAACTAAAAAAGCATTTTGACACTGTCATTGATAATACATTTTACAAAATCATAAACTGACTCCAGAATGTTTTGTGGTTCAAGGGTGTTTATTTAAGTGCTCAAAAATGGAGGGGGGTTGTAAAATGGTGATGGGTGATGGTGGAGGAATGTCCATGGCAGAGTCCAGTCTATTAGTCTCACAGGTGCATTGCCCATCTGGGCATAGGAAGTGGAGCTGGGGCAGTTAAAGTATGGACAGGGTAACAAAGTGGGACGGTGGGGGGACAATCAGGGTGGTCTGATTTCCTGGCGGGGGTCTTGCCATCTTGCTCTGTCCTGTTCCTGGATCTCAGGGACCGCTTGCGTGGTGGTTGTCCGTCTGCAGGGGGTGGGGTGCTGGCGTGGTGGTCCTATGGCGGGGCGTCCTGTCCACTAGCGCCGGCAGAGGTGATGGGCAGTTCATCGTCCTGGCTAGTGTCAGGGGCTCCTTGGAGTGCCACGGTGTCCCTCAAGGTCTGCTGTATGTCCTTCAGCACCCCGACAATGATGCCCAAGGCGGAGCTGATGGTCCTGAGCTCCTCCCTGAAGCCCAAACACTGTTCCACCTGCAGGCGCTGGGTCTCCTGAAACTTGACCAGGACCGTCGCCATCGTCTCCTGGGAGTGGTGGTATGCTCCCATAATAGAGGATAGGGCCTCGTGGAGAGTGGGTTCCCTTGGCATGTCCGCCCCCTGTCGCAAAGCAGCCCTCCCAGTTCCCCCGTGTTCCTGTGCCTCCGTCCCCTGGACCGTGTGCCCACTACCACTGCCCCCAGGTCCCTGTTGTTGTTGGGGTGGTGGGTTATCCTGGGTTCCTGTAGTGGTGGACACACAGCTGATTGACCTGTCCTGGGTACGGAGGTTTGGGCCCGCTGGGTGGGTGCTGTGCTGGTGTTACCAGAGGGTGGAAGGTCAGTGTTGGGCTGTGCCTGTGCAAGGGGAACCGACTGTCCCGAGGCCCACGATGGTCCTGGCTGGTCATCAGGCTCCAGTAGGGCAGAGCTGCTATCGTCACTGTGGGCCTCTTCTGTGGGTGGAGTGGAGATGTCTGGACCCTCCGGTGTGGTGACAGTCCTTCGTGATCCTGCAGGGGCATAAGAGCGTGATTATTGCATGTGTGTGTGTCATGGTGTGCAATGGGTGGGTGTTTGTGTACCCCAGTGCTAGCATTCCTGTGTGGGGGCTTGTGTGATGATGGTTAGGGGGTTGTTCTGGGTATGTGCAGTGAGCATGCTTTGGCGTGGGGTGACCATGCTTAGTTGTGTCATGCAGGGCTTGGTGTTGGGATGGGTGATTTGTGTTATTAGTACATTAGTGAGGAGTTGGAATGATAGGTGAGGGGGTGAGGGTGGGGGTGTGTGATAGCATGCAGGTAGGGTGGGGGATCTGATAGTTAAGATTAGACTTACCAGTGTCCATTCCTCCACCGACTCCTCCGAGGCCCTCTGGGTGCATGATGGTCAAGACTTGCTCCTCCCATGTTGTTAGTTGTTGGGGAGGAGGTGGGGTCCGCCGCCAGTCCGCTGTACCGCGATGTTGTGCCTGGAGACCGCTGAACGCACCTTCCCCCGTAGGTCGTTCCACCTCTTCCTGATGTCCTCCCAATTTCTTGGGTGCTGTCCCACTGCGTTGACCCTGTCGACTATTCTGTGCCATAGCTCCATCTTCCTGGCTATGGATGTGTGCTGCACCTGTGAGCCAAATAGCTGTGGCTCTACCCGTACGATTTCCTCCACCATGACCCTGAGCTCCTCCTCGGAAAAGCGGGGGTGTCTTTGGCGTGCCATGGGGTGGTGTGTGTGATGTGTGAGGTGGTGTATGTGGTGATGAGTGTAGTGATGTGTAGTGGTGTGTGGTGTTTTGTGCGTGGATGGTGTGTGGGTGATGGTGTTGTGTGCCTCTGTGTGTTGGGGTTGTCTATTGCTGTAGTGTCTCTCTGGCCTTCGTCTCTAATTTTGGGTCGTAGGGATTTGTGGGTGATGTGGGTGTGTGTTTTATATTGTGTTGGGTGTGTGGGAGTGGTGTTTGTATATGTATCAGGTGTGTGTATTTGGAATTGTCCAATGTGGCGGTGTTTTGGAGATGTGTGTGTGTGTATTTGGAGCGCGGCAGTGTGTACCGCCAATGGAATTCCGCGGTTGAAAGACCGCCACGTGGATTCATGGGTCGTAATAGCATGGGCGTGTTTCTGTTGGCGTGGAGGTGGACGTTTTGTTTTCGCCAGTTTATCACTGACCTTTGGTGTGGCGGAGTTGTGTGGGTGTCTGAATTTTGGAGGTTTCTGAGATGTGTGTCATAATAGCTGTGGCGGAATTCCACGGACGCGGCGGTGTATTGGCGGTCTTCTGCACGGCGGTAAGCGGCTTTTACCGCCAATGTTGTAATGACCACCTTAGTTTTTCCTTCGCCTTGCAAACCATTACAAAATGGTTCTCTTTCCCCCAGCCTTGCATACTTGACTAATAGGGGGACATTTACCTTCATGTAGAAACAAAAATCTGCATCTGTAGCACACTTTCTTTTTTTTGGGAGACATCACTTTGTATCCTTCAGCCTTGTGTTTCTGCTTATTTTTCCTCCAGCCTCCATGTCAGTACCTTGTTGATCTGCACATTCTTCAGCTCTGGCAGCCATGAGTACTCTCTCCAGAAAAAAAGGCCTGATTTAGATCTCGGTGAATGGGATACACCGTCACAACAGTGTCAGACATCCCGTCCAACTAAATATAAATCCCATAGGATATAATGGGGTTTAAATTTCAGCAGACGGGATATCCGTCACCTTTGTGATGGAGTAACTCATCCACTGAGATCTAAATCAGGCCCTAAGTGTTTCTCTCAGCACTCGTCGTCTGAGGGAATCTGACATACAACATCTATAACTCTGAGATGAACGGCTTCTTCATCATTGAATTTATTGACCTTACAATGTTTGATAAGTGTATCAAGTCTTTCAACAAATTTGTCAATTGTTTCACTAGCTCTCTGTCTTTCCAAACTGAAAATATATATTTTGTAGTAAAACATTCTGCATTGGATTCAGCTTGAGATTTAGGGCCAGATGTAGGAAGAAAAGGGTTTGCGACTCGCAATTTTCGAGTCGCAAACCCATATGCAGAATGGTGTTCCCGACACCATCTGCGAACCGCAAGGGGGTCGCAAAGACCCACCTCATTAATATTAATGAGGTGGGTTGCAATTTGCGACCCCCTTGCGATTTCCTGCACTCACACGGTTGGTGGCCGGTTGGAGACAGCAGACCACCATGTCTGTGACTGCTTTGATAAAGCAGTTTAATTTTTTGCTATTGCAGCCCGTTTTCCTTAAAGGAAAACGAGTTGCAATACACTTGGGAAAATGAAACCATTTGGTTTCATTTTTTCAGAGTAGGCAGTGGTCCATAGGAGCACTGCCTGCTCTGAAAAAATATTTTTAGAGCCATTCACAAAGGGGAAGGGGTCCCATGGGGACCCCTTCCCTTTTGCGAATGGGTTAGCACCCACTTCACATGGGTGCTAACTGCTAATTATTTGCGACCGCGTTCGCGGTCACAAAGCAATTCTGCATTGCGATGCGAATCGCAAATAGGAAGGGGAACACCCCTTCCTACTTGCGAGTCGCTTTCCCATTTTGCGAGTCGGTAACTTGCGATGCGCATTTTGCATGGCGCAAACTGCAAATTTCGCAGTTTGCGCCATGCAAAACGTTTCGTACATCTGGCCCTTAGTGCTTCTTTGATTTGACGGTATGAGACTTCATCAGCATGTGGTATTATCTTTATTTCTTCTTTTACTCCTTCACCTGCTTGATTCTTAAGATATTTGATAATCTTTTTGTCATCTGCTTCTTCGAGTGCATCAATGAAATCATCAAAAGTTTATATCCAGATATCAATCTGTCACCAATATT
Organism: Pleurodeles waltl; assembly: GCF_031143425.1. Classification (NCBI taxonomy): domain Eukaryota; kingdom Metazoa; phylum Chordata; class Amphibia; order Caudata; family Salamandridae; genus Pleurodeles; species Pleurodeles waltl. The sequence continues at coordinate 12,297,784 of NC_090441.1, read as the reverse complement.
TTGCTTTTTGGCAGTATGGAAGGGAGGCAGTGGCTTCAAGAAGGTAGCGGCTGTGTATTTCCTGCCTCTTCTGCAGTTAGTGAAAGTATGTGCTGTTCAGACAGTGCTTGATGTGCACCTGACTCCGAATCTTCTGGAGGTACTGGCTCAGTATTTGAACTTGGGTTGTTACTCATCAGACGTACTGCATCTTCTTTCTCTTTTATAGCAAGTACTTGTTTTGTCTCAGGCACCTCTTCTTCACTGTTCTCACCCTTCCTCATTGCACTTGGTTTTCACAGCCTTAAGTGTTTCTCTGTATTTGGCTATCATTGCTTTTAGGCTGCTTCTTTGCACTCAGCTGTCGGTGCTTCTAGCACTTTTCTGTGCCTGGTGATCGCTGCCTTTAGTGAATTTTGTTCCGTATATCTTATAGCTCTGTGTTGCATTGTGGCGCAGTACCTTTTTCTCTGTAAGGTCTTCATTTTCTTCAAAAGCTTGGCACTGGCTAGAGTGGTGCTTTGATTCCACGTATGCCAAACGTCGATCTTCACTTCAACTGAGGCACATGTGGCACGCAAGGGCAGTTTGCTGGACCACTGCAAACTCTATGGGTGAGCACTGTCGTTTTTTCAGGTTACATATTCAATATCTCAAAACCAGTCCCCTCCTGTCTGGGTACTCGTAAATGAACACGCCACCCATGGAGTGTAGTCTTACATCTTTATTCCTCTATGTGTAACTGCGTACTCAACAATGTAAACATGAAATCTATTCACCATACCCAAACACTTACGTCACAGTTCTACAGAGTCCATCAGCAACCAAAAGGGTCCCGTCATCACGAATTCACAAGACACTACACATGGTTCGCCTGCTTATCCCATCCACTCATTTAATCTTCGACGATATCCTTCTCTGCTCATAAAGACAAAGAATAAATAAGCAGATAAATATACATCGCCGCACACACTCAAGCACTCTAAAGCCACTGTCTGATTTTGCTGGTCCTAAACAAACACAATAAGTAAAACTAGGATTAAAAAGAATGCTTGATAAATTGAGATGTATTTTCTTTGTACAAAAGAAATAAGAAAGCTTCATAATAAAAGTGATGCGTACATGTTGTAATTTATCCTATGTATCATATTATATTTCTTCTCCTCTTCCCTTTTCCTTCTCCCTCCTTTTCTCTTCCCCTCCTTCTGATCCTGCAGTTGGAACATTGCTTAGGGAGTTGATTTAGAAGATTCATTGGTTTTCAAGACTAACCTGCTGTTACACCATTAATTGTGTTTGACCAATGACTTTGTGTTTCACCACTGCGCATATTAGTTGTTCAATGTTCATCAGTAGCACATTACATGCTATATTCAGTTTAGCTGCCTATTGGCTTCAACGTGGCATTGGACATTACATGTTGTATTCAGTTTAGCTGCCTATTGGCTTTAACGTGGCATTAGACATTACATTTTTTATTCAGTTTAGCTGCCTATGGGCTTTATCGTGGAGTTAGACATTGCAGTTGAGACGTTGCAGATGAGCTATGTTTTTCCACATGGTAGACCATGCTGTGTTTTTCGTATTGTGTTCACACTGAACCCTAGCGCGATAAGAGAGCGTATATTTTGTGTTTTCCTCTCTACTCAGCCTTGGGAAGGAGCGAGGTAGGATATCTGGCCAATCTCCAATGGCTTGTTTTCTTCCCAACTCTGAATGTTTAGACTATTAGAGGAAGGGGCCTGTTAGCAGGCTTTTTCATTATAAGATGGTGTCCCTGGGCAGCAGCAAGGGGGAATTTTACAAGACTTCAGTCAGGAGCGGACTTCAGCTGCCTGACCTCCAGTTTGGGTGGAAAATCTCTTTCTCGCAGTTGAACAGGAGTCATCAACTTGCAGGCATGAGAAAGATGATGAGCAGTGATAGGCCCTACGGTGATGAATTTTGACTTTTATTCTTTGCTTTGAAGTTATGCTATAATATAATCACATATATTTGCTGTGTACATTGCAATTGAGAAGTACTTTGATATATTTTCCTTTCATTGCTGTGACTACTTTTAAACGTGTGCTTCCAACCTACTAATCTCGTCTCTCAGGAACCTCGTGGTGAAGTAATAATAATAAATGTCTTCTTTAAACTAAGAAGTGCATTCCAGAGAAGTTTTGTCAGCTCGGTCATATGATAAGGAAAGCAAAACACCTGCGTGTTGAGACTGAAGAGACTGTATTGAGGTACTCGCATTCCTGTTTATGAATAAACTTCTTACTCCAAGTCCTGGATTAAATCTCTTCAAATTGGCAACGAGAATGGGATGCTGTGTTTGAGACAGCAGTGTCTTCAGCCTTGTGAATCTCTGTCAACTCATGGACCTGGCCTGTCTGGCATTCTGACATAGGAGCTGTTGTTCCTCAGTACTGGACATGGCATAGAAGAAGAAATCCTTTCTGTATTGTAGCCTGGTACTGGTTGCCTTATCTGTGACATGGCTCCATGTTGCATAAAATGAATGGATGCCAGGTTGTCTGTGACGGCATATTCTGTTGCACCTCTCGCTTGTCACAGCTGTCAGAGAGCGCACCCTGCCCTCTATCGACATCGGTTCTCCCTTCTACAAAACGGGCACTTTCTTTGCTGCTGCCCCTCAGGTGAACTTTGATTGCGGCTGGTACCGGCTGCACTGTCACAACCATCTGCTGTTAACGTGGCGCATGGCTTGCCACAGTTGCCTGCCAATGTCTGCCTTTGAGCGAACTGAGGCTGTGGGGAAATGGGTGGGCGTCTCTAACCTCAGGTGAGCCTCAGCTGTGGCATGGACACTACAGTCGAGGGGAGATAGGCGGACACTCTGCTAGCCTGCCGTGCCTGCCTTCAAGTGAGTTACAGTGTGCACCAAGCAGCACCGAATCTGAGCCGCAGTGTGTAAAGAGTGAGCCAGTCTGCAGTGTGCTCACTCATTTTCTTCGAACTCCCCATTTGTCGTTCCCTGCCGTGTCTGCCTCCTATGAGCTGCGACTGCTCTGTCACCGAGCCGTGTTTTTTTCTTCTCTTTTTTGGCCGCCTCACCTAATTTGCTTCCCATCTGTACCTGACCATCGGGGAGTTAAGTGGACACTGCGCTGTGAGGGGCAACAGTTGGAAAACACATCCCTGTATGTCGCTTCTCATTTCATCGCCACGCAACCGTAGAAATATCAACGCAAACCAAGCATTGAACTTACCAAACCCGTTAACTCCTGTCTCTGCCTTCCCTACTTTCTGGGTCCCCCTGCACATGACCTCTAATAGCAAACATGGAAAGAGGACTTTTTTGTACACCGTCATTGTGCGGCAGTAACGTGTATACTGAAAACAACTTCATTTATTCCAGCATGTTATGAGTACACAGCTGCCTTAATAATAATACTGTCATTGTCTACTCTTATAATAATTTGTTGTTTTTAGTCAGTTACATTGCGTCACAATGTAATTATTGTAGTACAAAATTCCCATATCTTTACAAGTACGTCAGTGTTGATCGTTAATAATTATCAAGCTTTTTCATGGTAGCAGCTAGTAAGAGTCAGCCCCCACCTTTCCTTAATGAATCAGGGGAACCAGATCTGTCCTGAGAAAGAAGGATAAAACATTTTGAATCATATCTCATTGCAATTGGAGGGGAAAATGTGGTCTAATAAGTAAACAGCATGTGTTATTGCACAATACAGGTATACATGCTAGAAAAAAATATGGGATCTTCCAGAATACACACTGAAAGAGGAAGGAGAAGGTGGGGAAGGTCAATAAGATGTATACCAGGTCACACGGCATAGGCTACTGGACTATTTCAAGGAAAAGATAAATGTAGTCTTAGAAAGACATAAGTTCTTCTGCAGGGTACAAGGCAAGCAGTGCTTTAAATGGGCCGGTACTGAGTACCGGAACTCCTTATTTTTATCACTTTGAGTGCAGGCACTTCTCTGCTGCCCAAAAAGAGTACCGGTACTCCTGAATTGTAGATGCTCATTGCTGTTAGGGTTGCTAAGCACGAGGCTGTCTGACAACCAAAGCGCCTCTGTAGCCCAAGCTGAGCCACTGCTGATCTGTTCAGTAGAGGCTTATTTGCATATTGTGTTTGACAGAGCAGCGTTCATTCAGGCCCAGCACTGTCGATCCCATTCACACTGTTGTGTGCATTTGTGCACATATTAGAATCCAGGCACCCTGCTGAAAGTGGCAATTAAGAAAGCCACAGAAGATTAGGAGTGTAGCTTTAATCCCACCTGGGTCTTTTGAGTGAGTGGCTGCTTGTGTCTGGGTGTTTGCCTGCTTGTGTGTTTGTGTCTGTGTCTGAGAGAAAATCAAGTGATAGAGGTAGAGAATCCCGGTCATTCAGGAGGTATTTTAAAGGAAATTTGTGGAAAGTTTTGTGTGCACACTCTGCTTGTTTCTATATGTGTGTGCACTCAAGAATATATAAATATCTAGCCAAATGCAAGCATATAAGAGTATGGCATTAAGAATCTGCCTGAAAATATTACAAAACCAAGAAATATTAACATATCATTGTGTTTGGCCTACATGTTGTGTAACGAGTTAATCTATTTTATAATAACACATTTTGCGTGTGTTTGATATATGAACTGGTACTGAAGTACATAATAATGCTGTTATGCCAGTCAGTTTCCAAGGGCACACCACTTATTAACCTGATTGAGTCAATAGCTTGACTGCATTCATGGTTTAGAGGCTTCCATTGTGATTTAGGGCCCATTCCAGATGATCTTCACACCTCTCTATGTTACCATATGTAAAGTTAAAAGGCCTCCCACATTTCACCTTGTAAAGAAAGGATAGCCCCTGAAAGGAACCCCTATCACACCTTATTTACAGTGTGCAGCTACATCCAGTAAGGGCCTCCTCAGGCGTTTCGGTCTCCCCCTGCTGGATGCTTTCAAATTCAGCAGCCAAAGAAGAGAACTAGGGGCGCTTTCAGTTAATTTAATTAACCACCTCAGAATTATGCCAGTCACACACCAACTTCATAACAATCATTAATACAGTCACTACATCTGGATAACTGTAAAAAGCATGTATGTCTTGTGTTGAAGATACACATACCTCTACATCAGGAGCAATCAAATCTACTTTTCAGCAAAGCTGGTTGACACTTAGGGCCTGCCACCGGGTATGGCAGTGACGACACGAAGGCAGTGGGATATGAGTTCAGGTGAGTTTTATTTATTCTGTTGATTCTGGCATGACATATAAGTTACATATGCTGTACTGTTCACTCTTCGTCTGTACTCCACTGGATTTCAAGTCTCCTTCCCTTTTCTTTTCTTCCAGGCCTCCCAGGAAGCGCATGTAGGGAAGAACAAGATAATGCTTCAGTAAGTTCCTTTCCTTTATTTCCCTGTTCTTTATTTTACTATTCTTCCCTATTCCCTATCTCTGTTGTCTGAAGGGTTTTCCTCTACTTCTTCTCTAGAACTTTTCTGTTCTTCGTCGTCTATTTAGTTCTTATCTGTAGTTTGTTGCTGGCTCCTGGGTTTGTCTTTCTCTCTGTTCACAACTTCCTGTTGTATTGCTTTATTTCTTTTTCTTGACCCTCTTGGGTTATCCTTCTTCTCTATCTTTTTAACCCCTTGGATCTTTGTCTCTCTCTCTGACCCCTTTTGGCTGCCTGTCTCTTCTTCTGCTTGTTGGTTTCCTTTCTACTCTCCTGTTGTCTCTTGTCTCTTTAGCGCTGTCCTCAGTTGTTCTCTTCTACCTTCCCCTCCTCCTTGGTTTCCCCTTTATTTCCTTCCCGCTCCCCCTCTTCTTTTCTTCCCTCCCCTCCCCGTCTTTCTCCTTCCCGCTCCTCTTCCCAGCCACCCTTGTTTTTCCCTAGGCCGGTCTATGGACGCACCTGGGATTGCCACGCTTCTCCTGATGCGTGGCTGGAAGCTTCGCGGTGCGCCTCCTGCGCTGCTATCAGTGTTGCGGATACCTCCAGGGCACTTTCCGGCTGGTTCCCGCCTTCGTTCGTGTCCTGGCTCCCCACTGATTGCCGTGTCTGCCGTCCGTCTTCTCTCCTCTGTACTCCTGCTTCTTCTGCTCTCTTCTCTTTTACCGCTGTCCACCTGCTTTCCTTTTCTGCGCTCTTGGGCGCGCAAACTGGCCGCCGCTGCCCCTTTAACCCCGGAAGTCCAAGGGGACTGGTTGCTCTGTCCTCCTGTTCCGGTTTGGAGGTGGCAGCGACAGCACATGCTGCCGTCACGGACGGGCTTGGCAGCGTCGGCCTGTCACAGGGCCTGATTTTAAAAAAGAGGTGCTGCATGCAGTACAGCTCCACTTTTCTTGCGCCCCTTAGCACCCCCCTAATGCCACCATGTGTGTGCTGTATCTAAGATAAGGTGCACCATGGCGATGGGTAGGGGAACTAGCGTCAACATTTTTTATGCTAGTTCGAAGCTTTGTAGGATTAGCGTAAAAAATGCTGACACTTATCCTGCAAAGCCTGTTGAGGACCATTATAAATAATGGTGTGCCTACTTTTAATGCCTGCTCTGAGCAGGTGTTAAAAGTGCCGAGAAAAATGACGCAAAGCAATGTCTTAGATTTCTTTGCACCATTTTTTCAGGCCCCCTAACAGGGGAACACCCCCTTTGCATAAATTATGCCTGGCGCAGGCATAATGTAGCGCAAATGGTTACAAAGTGGTGCCATGCATGCATTGCGCCACTTTGTAAATTTGGCGCTGCGATTTTGGCCTCTTTGGGCCACATTAGCATAAAAAACATGAGGCTAATGTGGCATAAGGAGGCGCTAGGGACTCAAATCTGCCCCTTATTGAGATGTACAGTCAATTCCCTGTACATACATTGGTGCATTAGTAGGACACATCTCATTATACAGTGCTGTCTCAGTCCATCTAAATAGAAGGTGGTAGACAAGATCACTCAACGTTGTGGCAATATCACAAAAATTGGGCCTAGTATCCCAAAGTGCACACCTAATATGGCACAGCACTTGTCTGATATATATAGCAATGGCATAAATTCACATACTGTCCTATCAATACCCAATATACCACAGTGCTGGGATCACATAACGCTGGCCTACAACACTGTCAAGGTTTAATATCACACACAGTGATGGTCACTCCGCACCCTTCAAAATCGGTCAAATTTGTTTGGAGGATCCTTCTGCATTGTCTGGTGTGGCCAGTCCATACAAATGCAATGGCCCTCGTGAATATGCCCTTTGCATGCAAGAGGAAATAAGGATGAGCCCTTAAAATGATGACCCCTTGAAAACTATGGTGCTGAAGGGAGCAGTTGGAAGGGGAGTTCCAGGATTGTACAGGTATGAATTGGTGTTACCCAGTTGGGTGAGTGTATGTTGAAATTGCTCTCCAGAAGCTGCACCCTCAATCTACTTCGATGGTAAGGGAAGATAAGTGGAAGGACCATGACCACTCACATTACATACCCTACTCTATACATGGCAACTTATTGGGAATACCTAATAGTTTAGAGGCAAATACATTGCAAAATATAATTTTCTTCTTAGCTTTAATAGAATAAAGGAAGCGTGAGAAAGTTGAAACATAATTTTAACTTCCCTGTCTCCATCATGAGATTTTGCATTCATGCCATTAGGGGCTTAGGACCTGACTTAGAACTTGGCGGAGGGGTTACTCTGTCACAACGGTGAAGGATATCCCATCCACTGAAATCTAAATCCCATTATATCAAATGGGATTTAGATTTTGGCGGATGAGATATCTGTCCTCGTTGTGACGGAGTAACCCCTCTACCAAGTTCTAAATCAGGCCCTAAGAGCTGCTCTTCATAGGCTCACCTTGATTTTCTCATTATCTGTCCACTGTGCAGACAAAAGCACTGAGAACCGATCTAAAATGACTGAGCCACAATCACACAGGGCTGAGCTAAGACCCCATGTCACTGGCACAAGACAGTATATCGATGGTTCAGTATTAGTCCTGGCCAAATCACAGCAATTGCTCAAGATCAGATAAGGATGCCTTAAAAGCAAACTGTTTTGAGCCATGTCCACTCATTACTAGCCTAACACAACACAGCATGGGTCAATATCACACAGTGACAGGCCAATTTCACATGCTGTTGGGCCGAAATCAAACACTCACTGGCCCCCGGATCATACAGTATTTGATCAACATAACACAGATCGAAGCCAAGAAGACATACCAGTGGATATAAATTATCATCAAGATTCTGCTGATTATTATGTGCAGTTCTAAACCTGGTAAATTTGTACTGAATCTCTTGAGGCATTGAGACGATTGTCCAATCTAATCTTTCTCTTGCAATGGACTGCAAACATATTTTTGTAAATCATGATATCATATGAGCTGTTAAGTACTATATGCCACATGTAGAGGGAATCTGCACATATGGTCAATTTAAGACTACAATCAAGGACACTAAGAATACTCAATAGTATAAGTGTCTCGTGTGTCAGCGTGTCTTGAATTTAGCCCCGCCTCCAACCCCACCCATTAGCCACACCCATTGCTCATTTTAATGAGTACTGGCACTTATTTTTTCCCATTTAAAGAACTGAAGGCAAGAATGAGAAGATAGCATATTATACTGCAGTACTCAGACGTTTACCAGCCACATGCAAATTGGTCAACTCAGTGATTCCCTTAGATGTGATCAACTCGTAAGATGCACAAACAACCCCAAGGCGCAGGAGAAACAACTTGCTTTGAATCCCAACCTACAAGCAGCAATAGATATTACTAAGGGAATAGAGCATACTTTTGATTGCATAAAAAAAAATGAAAACTCAAACTAAAAATGAATCACTAAGTGGGCCAGGGTATGTTAATAGTGCTGTTGAAAGAGATGAGAAGTACAAGGTAAAAAACATCCAAGAAAGAAACTTAACAAAAGGAGTAATAAACCTGATAAGTTAAGGTGTTACAAATGTGGCAGCACTATTCACTTAGTGAACAATCCTAAGGGCCCTGCAAGGTCTGTGTTATAAAACATGCAACAAAAGGAGTTACTTTGCTAAAGTGTTTAAAGACCCTGGAACAGAAGAAATAGACTTAGTCAAATCTATAAATGACAATGATTGTGAAACAGAGAATATAATAGTTTTCCAGATAAACTCATTTGATAAAAATGATAATATATCCTATCCCACATGTGATGTTTACTTGGATGGAGTGAGATTTAACATCTATGTATATTTGTGCTCCCTAAGCACACTTATAGATAACAAGAATTTCAAGGATAAATTTGCAGGGAAAGATTACATTTAAGAACCACCTGACATTAAACTGGGAAGGGGGTTATAATAAGGATCATCAAACCACTACAAAGGGGTGAGAGGGAATGCCTGTCCGACCTCCCTTAACCAATAATAATTCACACAAAGAGGACAAGAAATATAGTCAAGTATCAAAACCCGAATGATTCAAAATAAACAATATTTTGAAAATCAACAATATTTTGAAAAACTGCCCTGACCCACAATTTGTGGCATGCTTCATCATAGGGCCCTGCTAACACACTCCAAATATATAAATCCCCTTTGGAGTGGAGCAGTAAGGGTGGGGGAAGAAATAAGCACAATAGACAGGACCAACAATCATGGCACAGGGACCAAAAAAAACCTCCCTAATGGTTCAAACTCACTTTTTAGAATAGAACAGCGATGGATTTTTAAATTAGGGACGGGGATTAAATGATGATATACCCTGGACTGCCCTCTCATCATAATTTTCCCCTTTCCTCCCTTTTCCCCCCCGCCTTACTTATGATCCTGACCTAGTATCAATAGCAACCTTAGCTGATAATTTTGCCTTCACATTCCAATTAAATTTTTTTTTATATATTTTTATATATTTTTCTGCGTTTTCCATGCACAAGGTAAACACTTGCATGTTCTTAGGGTTTTTTTCGTGACATGTTATTTTTTCGTGACATGTTATTTCTAAAAACACCCCGTCAATGCATACACATGCAGGGTTTATCTTTAGGCTTCTTCAGTTTTGTGTACTTTATCTAATTAGGATAATAACGATCGAATTATTGTATTATACATCGGTCTACCCCACTCTCCAAAATACGCCTTTGCATCTGGAGTCCCGTATTCAGACGAATCCTCCCTAGAAACTACGGGTCTCAGTCTTTCTTTCCTTTTTATTAGATGTGAACCGGCAACTAGTTCCGGGTTCACGTAACGTTGTTTTCTCTTTAAATAACCTCAGGACAACGTTGTACCTTGTTCGATAAGGACACAGGTCTCGAGGGTAGGTAATAAACCTGCTATCAAGGAACTAGAAGTAAGTCATCTCGGCGTTCCTTTTTCGTTTCATTTTTCCTTTTTTCTTTTCCCGATATACACTCGTGCTAACAAGACGTATTGATTTAGATACATAGCGAGATGCCACGAACCTTCTCTCGGGAATATTTATTCTTCTTCTTGTGTAATCACGCTCAGCTAACTCGGATGGGTGCTATGACAATTATTTAATTTCCTCTGTACATTTATTACAATTCTATACTCCCATACTCGATATCACCTAGCGACATTATATCGATGATAAGAGGTTTTTACAGGACTAACTTACGAAAAATCTCTTCAACCATATTATTACGATGGAAGTTTCTAGATGATTACCGATCTCTCTATCTTTATTTCCCCATGGTATTCCCAGAATAATTAGGGTTCTTTTTGTTATCATTAATGTCATATTAACAACGACAACGATTTCAATGTTGAACAATGTTTTGAGCTGGTGAACTACGAGCCTATTACTCTTGTGAACTCCATATTATTCTAACCTCTCTTGATTATGAATTAACAGACTATTAGTTCCTTTGACTGACCTTGATCCTTCTAAGCGCTATCCTGATATTGGGGATGGTAAGCTTCTTCTTTTTATATTCTTTTTATATTACTTTTTCACTAGCGTGAGCCACTGTATTCTATACTAACCACACATATGCACTAACCTTGCAATCTTAATGACAAATTGATCATGGGTTATGCTTTATTTACTTAGGTTGACTTTGTTATACGAACATAACTAAGTAAGTGATTACCTACCTTAGATTTAGTTGAATATTTATTCCGGAATGTTGGAGTAGATTGTTTTTTGGTCCTGAAAAAGCGTCATAGGATCCGGCTGGACCACTTGGACGCGAAACATGTAGACCTGTTATAGAGCGATACCACATAGTATCTATCTTTTTAGAGTGGGTGACCATCATCCATCACCCTGACACTCTGATTTGTTTTTAATCTTGGTCTTCATCACATATAACTGATTAAATTATGAGTGATATTTGTTGATGATGAACCAATTTTAACTTTTTCTATTTCACTCCACTTACACATGGGCTCTCCAAATTGGGCACCCTTTCAAAACAAAGGTTTTTGGATGTTCAACTTACTGAGCACCCCGGTTAAGAGCTTCCCCGTGTGGGGAGCCCGTTAGGCATTGCAGTACCAGCCTAACGAGGAGCTGTCCCAATGATGAAGCCAGTCATCCATTGTGATGCATGAGGGTCCTTGCTCCTGTACATTTCTGGCTCACTTTAAATGTCTAATTAGATAGGAACAGTGTACTCTTAGATTGTTTACGACTTTATTGGGAGGCTGTACACTGGACCTGTAATCTCCCGGTCCCTCTCCTTTTGATCCGTTGTATGTACAGTAGCTATACTGTGGGACCCTCTAACTATTCATACTGAAACGTAATTATAACGTGTTGACCCAGTAGTACCTTATAATCATGGAGGACTTCCAGGGTTTAAGTTATGATGATGAAATGGTATCAGCTATATTACAAGCACCCTCTATTCTTAGTAACGAAGGATCAAGTACGTCAGGAAGTCTCAAAGAAGAATGGAATAAACTTTCCACTCTAAAACGCGAACTAATCAAGACAGTCATGCATGGTACCATCATGACCGAATACCTACGAGCAAATATAGCACCTAACGGATTGTTAGTGGCTAATATACCTAGAATTTTCCTACAAGATCTGGTGTTTAGAAAAGACTGGGCACAAATTGCATGGAAGTGCACTAGAGATTGGCTGATACTTATCATCAACACTTCCAAACGCATAGCCGATTCCATCAACATCCAAATAGCCGCCATGGAAAATACTATTAAAACAACTATTACATTGACAGCCTTTAAATGCCGCCTTACAGAAATCAATGCTGAACTAAATGAGACAAAAGAGTTTCTAACTCAGCAGAAGATAACGAAACTCCAGAAAGACATTGTTAAGTTCAGCAAGGAGAAGGTTTATCCTTATATTAAGGAGGACTACGACATAGACAATCAGTCACGCTCTTCGGATGAATCGACCACCCCATATAGAAAACCACGCCAGTATAGCAGCGGTTCATCGTCTGATGGGTGGAGTACTGATGAAAACAGACCACAACCATTTTATAATTATCCACCTTACCCTATTAATCAACCAATGCCCTGGTAACCACCTTATCCATTCTTCCAACCTCGTCCCATGATGCAGTTCGGACCTTTTTTAGGTCACGGCCGGGGCAGAGGCAGAGGCAGAAGAAGAGGAAGAGGCAGATCTGTTCAATGGTCCAAGGAAGAACCACAGATGGTGACAAGGAGCCACACAAGGATTCCCACACCCAGAACTTAGTGGTTAACTTGTCACAAAAAATCCTTTTAGCTGATGAGACTAACGTCTTGAATAGGGGACTTGGCTTTGTACCAACTCCGAATGAAGATTTGTTCCGACTACACATTGAACTAGCACAATTCTTTCGCAAGATTCGCCTACATGTGTTCTTTAAAGATAAACCAGTTGAACCCAGGTACGATTCGGGTCTTAAAAAACCTTCTACTTTTTTACCTCCCACAACGATGATGCCAACTGAAGTACTCACATTTGAAAAGGCAGTACTAGCAGATATTTCTCGTTTATGTCCAAAAAATGCTTATGTAAACATTCCTCAACGAGAAAGACAGGCACTACAACAGTTAGCCACTAACCCTGACATTGTGATTAAACAAGCAGATAAAGGTGGAGCAATTGTAATTATGGATTCAGTGGATTATAGACGTGAGTGTTTACGCCTTTTGAGCGACAACACTTATTACACAAAGATAACAAAAGATCCAACCGAGAGACTGCAAAAACAGATTAGAAACCTTTTGGAAGAAGCCAAGAGTAACTCATGGGTCACTTCAAAAGAAGCAGAATTTCTTGATACTGATCACCCGAAAACACCTTATTTTTATTGTTTACCCAAAATCCACAAGGGAATTCAACCACCCCCAGGACGTCCCATTGTATCGGGTATTGGATCAGTTCTAGAATCATTGTCGATCTTCTGCGACCACTTTTTACAGCCACTTGTGAGATCCTCATCCACCTATCTACAAGACACAAAGGATGTCCTAAACTTAATTGACTCTATAAACGTGATTGGAGGAGTAAAGGGGATTATCACGCTAGATGTGGAAGCACTTTATACTAATATTCCCCAAGAAGATACTCTAAGGGTAGTTGAGACAGCACTTTTGGATGACTCTACTGATCTTTCAACACCTATACCTTTCATTATGCAACTCGCCTCCTTAGCCCTGACAGAGAACTTTTTTGAGTTCGAGCAACAATTTTTTCATCAAATCAGAGGCACTTCGATGGGAAGCACTTTTGCCCCCAGTTTAGCGTGTTTGTATATGTATGACTTCGAAAGAAAATACATTTTAACATCAACAAATCCGTTTGACAATCACATAAACCTGTGGAAACGCTATATAGATGACATTTTAATCATCTGGCAAGGCCCACTAACATTGACTGAGGAATTTATAACTTGGATCAACACCCTCGATCCATTCCTAAAGTTCACTGCTTCAGTATCTACTACTCAACTACCCTTTTTGGATTTAATGATTACTATTGATGAAGGGTTGTTGAGTACTAGCACCTACCACAAACCTACAGATCGAAACAGTCTTCTTCTATATGAAAGCCATCACCCTAAAGCTCTAAGAGAAAATTTACCAGTGGGTCAATTCTTACGACTAAGGCGCAATTGCAGCTTTATTCATGAATATGACAGACAGGCTGACATTCTTCAAACCAAACTGTATGCCCGCCACTACCCAGTTAAGACTGTAAATGCCGTTCGTAAGAGAGCAAGAAATAATCACAGGGAAAGTCTACTTGAAAAAAATACAAGGACTCCGCAGACACACATAACATGTGTTACGACATTTACTCCACTGTCTAATACCATTAAAAAAGTGCTCAACAAACGGTGGTCCATCTTGGAGAGTGGAGGTTCTGCTATACCAAAACCCATCTTTGCCTTCAAGCGCACTTCCAATATTAAAGATATAGTGATCCACACACGTCCACAAAAACGTGATGTCCCGTCACAAAAAACACTATGGGACCTTCCACCTGTTGAGGGTCACTTTCCCTGTGGCAATTGTAATGTGTGCTCGCTAACAAGTAGTATGACATCACTAGACCTGGACCCTATTGGCAAATGGTTTCTAAAAAGACACACCAACTGCAACTCTAAGAACTGTATCTATATGATCACATTCCTCTGTGGTTTACGTTATGTAGGAATGACAACCCGTCCAGTGAAAATACGGATCAATGAGCACAGAAGCAATATTAGATGCCAGAGAATAACGACAAAATTATGTGCTCATTTTCTGGATGCTGCTCATATGCCAGATGAACTTCGATGGGTGGTCCTTGAAGCACCCAAAAACCTCCCTAATGGTTCAAACTCACTTTTTAGAATAGAACAGCGATGGATTTTTAAATTAGGGACAGCGTCACGGGGATTAAATGATGATATACCCTGGACTGCCCTCTCATCATAATTTTCCCCTTTCCTCCCTTTTCCCCCCCGCCTTACTTATGATCCTGACCTAGTATCAATAGCAACCTTAGCTGATAATTTTGCCTTCACATTCCAATTAAAAACATTTTTTATATATTTTTATATATTTTTCTGCGTTTTCCATGCACAAGGTAAACACTTGCATGTTCTTAGGGTTTTTTTCGTGACATGTTATTTTTTCGTGACATGTTATTTCTAAAAACACCCCGTCAATGCATACACATGCAGGGTTTATCTTTAGGCTTCTTCAGTTTTGTGTACTTTATCTAATTAGGATAATAACGATCGAATTATTGTATTATACATCGGTCTACCCCACTCTCCAAAATACGCCTTTGCATCTGGAGTCCCGTATTCAGACGAATCCTCCCTAGAAACTACAGGTCTCAGTCTTTCTTTCCTTTTTATTAGATGTGAACCGGCAACTAGTTCCGGGTTCACGTAACGTTGTTTTCTCTTTAAATAACCTCAGGACAACGTTGTACCTTGTTCGATAAGGACACAGGTCTCGAGGGTAGGTTAATAAACCTGCTATCAAGGAACTAGAAGTAAGTCATCTCGGCGTTCCTTTTTCGTTTCATTTTTCCTTTTTTTCTTTTCCTGATATACACTTGTGCTAACAAGACGTATTGATTTAGATACATAGCGAGATGCCACGAACCTTCTCTCGGGAATATTTATTATTCTTCTTGTGTAATCACGCTCAGCTAACTCGGATGGGTGCTATGACAATTATTTAATTTCCTCTGTACATTTATTACAATTCTATACTCCCATACTCGATATCACCTAGCGACATTATATCGATGATAAGAGGTTTTTACAGGACTAACTTACGAAAAATCTCTTCAACCATATAATTACGATGGAAGTTTCTAGATGATTACCGATCTCTCTATCTTTATTTCCCCATGGTATTCCCAGAATAATTAGGGTTCTTTTTGTTATCATTAATGTCATATTAACAACGACAACGATTTCAATGTTGAACAATGTTTTGAGCTGGTGAACTACGAGCCTATTACTCTTGTGAACTCCATATTATTCTAACCTCTCTTGATTATGAATTAACAGACTATTAGTTCCTTTGACTGACCTTGATCCTTCTAAGCGCTATCCTGATATTGGGGATGGTAAGCTTCTTCTTTTTATATTCTTTTTATATTACTTTTTCACTAGCGTGAGCCACTGTATTTTATACTAACCACACATATGCACTAACCTTGCAATCTTAATGACAAATTGATCATGGGTTATGCTTTATTTACTTAGGTTGACTTTGTTATACGAACATAACTAAGTAAGTGACTACTTACCTTAGATTTTGTTGAATATTTATTCCGGAATGTTGGAGTAGATTGTTTTTTGGTCCTGAAGAAGCGTCATAGGATCCGGCTGGACCACTTGGACGCGAAACATGTAGACCTGTTATAGAGCGATACCACATAGTATCTATCTTTTTAGAGTGGGTGACCATCATCCATCACCCTGACACTCTGATTTGTTTTTAATCTTGGTCTTCATCACATATAACTGATTAAATTATGAGTGATATTTGTTGATGATGAACCAATTTTAACTTTTTCTATTTCACTCCACTTACACATGGGCTCTCCAAATTGGGCACCCTTTCAAAACAAAGGTTTTTGGATGTTCAACTTACTGAGCACCCCGGTTAAGAGCTTCCCCGTGTGGGGAGCCCGTTAGGCATTGCAGTACCAGCCTAACGAGGAGCTGTCCCAATGATGAAGCCAGTCATCCATTGTGATGCATGAGGGTCCTTGCTCCTGTACATTTCTGGCTCACTTTAAATGTCTAATTAGATAGGAACAGTGTACTCTTAGATTGTATAGCATTTAAGGACAGGAGCACAGTAGGAAAGGTATACTTAACTAAACAAGGTTCGAATCTGTTAGGATGAGAACATTCGAAGGAATTGGGTATAAAACTGAACACTAACAACGAAATCAAGTACTTATGATTGATTTTGAAAACTAACAGAATTATACCTCCGGGAAATTCAAGCGAGCATATATTAAATGTTGTCAAGAGGAATAAAATGTTAGAAAACAAATAGATTGTTACATGTGGGAAGAGTGACAAAGCCAAGGTCAGGACGCTGCCATGAAGTGCGGATTCAAGATATGTGTAGTAATTCACAGAGGGAGGAGACGGCTCTATTCATTGCGTGTGCGGCGCAGAGCTGCAATACATTTCAGGCTCCCACCT
Organism: Pleurodeles waltl; assembly: GCF_031143425.1. Classification (NCBI taxonomy): domain Eukaryota; kingdom Metazoa; phylum Chordata; class Amphibia; order Caudata; family Salamandridae; genus Pleurodeles; species Pleurodeles waltl. The sequence goes on along the minus strand of NC_090441.1, from coordinate 12,280,688 downwards.
CTAACTCCTGTCATTGACAAAGTACTACAGCTTAAAAGTAAAATAAGGAATATTATACTATGCGGTACCGGCAGGTGGCTCGCCCATGACTGAGCGCTGGGATGTGTACTCGAAGTCTCGAGTTTGTGCGTCATACGCATAAGAAGCTCAAGAGAGCGAAGTGAACTAAAGTAACCTCTACGCTCAGTCCTTCAGAGCCTCCCTCGAGGCCAACAGACTGACAGCCGTTTCATGCACACACCGCATCACTCCTCCCACTTCAGTCATGTACCCGCCCGACTCACGAAACTGCGGATCCGCACTACCTACGGGTTAGACGGAGAAGGGGCGTTCCTAAAGTCGCACGAAGCGAAGGGGCGTGGCCACGGAGTGCCTTCCCTCACCCCCTTCTATTGACATGCTTGTCCTCCCTCCTACCTGGCTCCTCCCCCTCCCTCGCACCATTCAGCATCACCTCACGTGGCCACGCCTCTTCCAGTATCTGTGGCGCACGCCCACGCCCCGCCCCGCAGTACCCACCAATGGCAGGCTACTGTGTGCACCACTGCCTTGACATTTAACACGCCCGCCTGGCTCGGTAACCAATGGGAGGAAGTGTTCTGCCCTGAGATGGTGTCCCGGAAGGGTCAGGAGGAAATGTATTGAACCTGAATTAAAAAACCCGGCCAAACTGGCAGAGGTGCTGGGCTACAGATGTGCCTGAACTGGCGGCAGGGAGCAGGAATTCGGAACAACTACCTTGTCACGTAGTTTCTGTACTAGCAGGTGAGCGGGCCTCATTGGGAAAGGGAGAAGGGCACGTGGTATTATTATAAGGGGCTAGAAAAGGGGTGAAGGCTAGGCAGCTGAAGGGTGTGTGCTCTTTGTAGGGGTATTTTAAGGTGCACCCCGTGCGCATCTACATGTCTAGCACCTTTTCTTCAAGTCCACCCACTGTCTGCGTGAAATCGTCCTGCGGTGCTCATCTTGTCAGTTCACTATGGCTTCCAGTCCTCTCCATGCCCTTCTTTTTTCTGGGTAGGGTGAACAAATGGCTCCATGTCGCAGGGACACCACTTTTCCATTACTGGACTTAAATTATCTGTGTATTCAAGGAATTGTGGTCTTCTTTTTAGCTAAGACAATTCAACCAACACTCCTGATAACATTAATTTGTGAGAGCAAAGTATGGGCAGTGCGTTAAATGGGCAGGTGCTGTCTGGTACCGAGTGCCTGCACTTCTCCAATTTGAGATGGAGAGTTTCCGCACTTCTCAGCACTCCTATAATACATTTAATGGGAGAGTACCAGAAATCTCAAAAGAAAACAGGCACCCTAAATAGTGAGTAGCTGCAGTTCTGTATTTCTATTTAAAGCACTAAGGGGCAGATGTATCAAAGGGTTTTATCCATTCTGTGTCTATGGGAAAATGTGTTGGCACATATGGCCCCAAGTAAAGGAAAGGTAAGGTGTTGTCCTGGTAACGTGGAGCCACCACCTGGTCACGCTATCCAAGAGTACTTTCTGCCCATCACGTCTGTCATCTGCCCCATGCCTACAATCTACTTTGATGTCTATTATATATCGAACGTAGAGTATTTGTAAAGAGCTTGTTCTCCTTTGAGTTTCTTGATGCTAAGGAGCAGATCGTTTTTGTTAGTGAACTCAGTGATACTCATTTAATCGCCCTCAGGTGGAATGAATGGTTGGTGGAGTCACTAGGATTCAATTCTCGACCATGGAGTCAAATACAGGACACTGCAAAGGCTCCATTAGTCTACTGTGGCTTTACTTTACAGGTTCCGCTTATGTCTATGAATTTAATATCTGGATTCTATCTCCGCCATCTGCCTGTATCATTTTCAATTGCTCTCCATATATATTTTCTGCCCACAATGTTTAACATTGTCTTTCATCTGCTCAAACTTAATTATTGGATTTACCTAAATTAAGGAAATTTCGAGGTTCATGCTACTTTTCTTACAAGTATTAAGATGCTTCCTTGTCCCATCTCCATTTCCTATTGTATCAGTTATTGGTTTTTATTGCTCTTGCATCTGTTCTATAATGTTTTAGACTTAATACATTTTAGCCAAATAGAATGAACAAATATAGTTTATTATATTTTTCCATACAGAAGTATTAATCATTAAAAGATTAAGGACTTGATTTAGAGTTTGGTGGACTTTTTCCACCAAACTCTCGATCTTCCTGCCCAGTTTTGTGTTGAGCAGACTGCTAGGTTTTTGTGAACAGTAAAATCTTACTCTGTCGGTGTACACCAGGGGTCTTCAAACTTTTTTACACTTAGTCCCCTCTAAGTAAAATATTTTGAAGTCACCTCCCCGCTCCAAACTTTATGGCAAAGATTAGGTGAGTTGGAGGGGTATGGCTGATTACAGGGGATGGGGATTACAGATCATTACATGGGTGCTTCTTTGTATTTTATAATCCACACTAAATGTAAGATTTACAAAAGAGCAAATTCATCAAACAAAAACAGAATTGACCAAAAACTCTACTCCCCATAATTGGGGTGCTGTGAGCCCTTTACATACTCGATCCCCAGTGCAACTGCACCTGCATCTCTAATGATGGCCGCACTGATTGCTGCAGCACTAATGAGAGCTGTGATACAAAGATGCAGGCTATCTCCTCTACTTCTTTCAGCCATTCTACACCATGCCGGATCATCACTTAAATCTTACAACAGGCTATCTGTCACTTTATGAAAAGGAGTGAGCTCCTACATTTTGCCCCCTCCAACCCCTTTTTTGCTGCAACGGTGCCCCCTGCCTTAGTGCTAGCAATAAAAATTAGTCCCCATGCCTCTCTTTCAAAGTAAGACGTTCATATTTGTGGTACAGAGGGCCCCTCAGACAACTGGGCACCTCTACAACTTATTGACTAATGATCGCTATTGCCTTCGAAAGCAGCCTCCCTCCACATCCCCCCCATCCCTCTCATGTCCCTGATGCCCACGCCAAGGTGCCTCTGCTTCTATGTTCCCCTCCCTTGGACTATTGCTCCAAGGTCTAAAGCTGCACTGCCACAGTAAGTATGCACTTGTCTCCTAATGCAAGAAAGGAAGGACAGTAAAACAACTGTAATTATGCAGCTACAGAACCAGTGATACCTACAGGTTTGTGAAGCAGTCTGTCTACTCTGCGTATTGCCTGAGGCCATTACTCCTAGGCCTGAATAAGGCTTTCTGCCACTTTGTTTTAGAAACAAATCCCACATCTATCCCTCCTGGTCCCCTGTTGCTTGCACCTTGTCCCTTGCGTAGAGGGGTGACCTGGGCCATAATGCTACCAAGGAAAATGTGCCCAGTGCACCTTTTCCTGGTAGTACATAGTGGAGGGTCTCCTGGGATGTGAAGCAAAGAGAGGGGGATACAGAGTTAAAAAAGAAACATGTCTTTTTACCAGAATGCCTGCTACCTTTGAAATGTGCTCAATTGGTTAAATACCAAAGATAGATATTGCTTTAGAGGCAGTGTAGAGATACTTTAATTGAAGGAGTCACACGAAGCTTCATGGTGAGGAATATCTACTGCTCACTGCATCAATTAGGATTTAATTCTCTGGCTACACACAGACACCTTCAGTGATCACATTAACCAAATTAGCTTACATAACTTAAAGGAATATTTTTCCAATCTATTAGTTAAGTCCTTATTTCCAGAGGGTTGCATCCCATCAGATCGTCTCTCTTTTGGCTACATCGTCTATAGCCACATCCCTTTATGTTACTGTTCAATGTCTATATGGCCCCTTTAGCAGAGATCGTTTAGCCGTTTCGATTCAAGGTGGTGTCATAGGCAGATGACACTCAACTTTTCTGTTTTTCAGAGGTCGGTAGTGAACTACTGCACTCGTTTCCATCTTGCCTTGTGAGAATGGCTAACTGGATGAAGAGCAGATGCCTAAAACCCAAATCTGCTGAAACATAATTACTGCTCTTTCACTACACCCAATAATGCTGGTCTAGTGCATGTTGGTCTTCAGAAATGTGCCCTCCTCCGACTCCTGTGGAAGGTATTCCCAGACAAAAATATATCACAGAACACCTGAGAAGCAACTTACACTGGCTTCCAATGGGCTTATCTATTACTTTTAAGTGCCTAATTATCCATAGATCAGTTCATAACAGAGGTCCACTTTATTTGAAGGACAGAATTCGAGATACCATATTTCAGGCTCTCTCGGATCCTGTAGTCAGTCATTACTGGTAGTCTCAACAGTACGATATGCTAGTCTGGAGACCGGTCTTTCTCCTTCTGGGCGTCTCGTCTCTGGAACACCCTTCCTCTTGAATTTCCTATGTCCCCCAATAAACAAATCTTTTAAAATCAACTGAAAACTTGGTTATTCCAGTCCTGGTAATTAGCCCTGGAACTGTCTCCTATACACCATATGTAGTACTCAGACGTATATTAGACAGCTGTTGCACTCTACAAATGATTAATTCATTATGAGCGTCACATACATGTGCATCTCATTTACAGGTTCACATGTATAACTTAGTTTCAGCATCCCCACATATTTTCTGATATCTCTTCCTGGAGCCAAACCCCTTTCTTTGGGGTACCTCTCCATTTCGTTCTGCCCAGGCTTACCATTTGGGGTAAAATCTCTCTTCTTGTTGTGAATATCTTAGGATCACCTGTTTTCCATTGCTCATGCTCCCAGTCTTTCATATACTTCACTCAGGGTCAATACCTAATCTGCTTTTACCACCCTCTCAGCTTTTACGCCCTCGTTCGGATATATGTTACTTTTTGTGGCTTCCCTTCAGTGCTGAATACTGCTCTCCAAGGACCGCATAGTTCATTTCAAAAGTGTGAGATGCGTGTGGGCCATCTAGCTGGGAGAGCAGCAGCTGCCCATTAGAGTTAGAGTCAATTTAAATTAATTGAGCGGACCATGTGCAGGGCTTAGTGCCATCGAACAAGTCGACCCTGCCTTTAGCAGGCATTGCTTCCCAAATCCTTGCAAGTTGATTTCAAAGTTTTTTTCATAGGGGCTGATGTGATCAGGAGGGCTGTAGTTTTGACCACATCATCTCTAATCACAAAAGTCTGAATAACGTCTTCTTTGAAATCAGAGTTGCATTCTTAAGTCCAGTCTTGATGTTTCTTATAAACATATATATGCCTAGAATATTTCTTTTGGGCGATAGAATAGTAGGAAGAGGAGCGTAGAGATATCCCTCTGAAGAGAAGCATTATCTTAGTCCTTTGATAAAAAGGTGGTGACTATTCTCAATTTCCTGCTACACCTGTTACTTACTGAGACAAAGCTGCTTTAATTTCAAAGGATCTTGAAAACTTTTGTGTTTTGATATATATTTGGACAGTAAAAAAAGATTATCACTCAATTCTGATTTTATGGATATTAATAATTCATACACGTATAGTTGTTTTGCATTCCAACAATATACCTAAAGTACTGCAACTACCAGAAATCCCTGAAGTGCTGACAAAAAATAAGAAACATTGACAAAGCCAATAGTTTTTATATTTTGTACAGTGAAATGTCTGTAATGTTATACAAGTGATTAGTTTGGGCCAATAGACATTTTATATTCAGTGACTTATCATCACGGGAGAGTCAAGAGGTTCAGGCTCACATATGTTCTCCTAATACCTAAATCCTTTCACACAAGGCACTTGAGTCTATATATGTCCCATTAGTCTTGAATCGGCAAGGGAACAATTGTTCTGGGTCATCAAGCAGATATTTCAGAGGGCGCCTCGTCCACATCTTATCGTGGCATGCTTCATCACCTCTTGCACTGGGGTAGGATAGTTCCAGTCCAGCAGACACAACCAAGTAGATGAGAATTGGGAGTTCTTGTATATCTGTTTCAGAACAGTGTCTTTGGTCCAGTTGGGACTGCAACACAAATACATTAAAAAAACCTAGGAGAATACCCAAAGGGATTACCTTTATGGCTGAGTACCTCTGCTACCTCTGCTATTGGTTAAAACGGCAAAAGTGTGGTCTGTAGATCAAGTATAATGATTCGTCTGGTCACTCTAAAGATGAAAAACAACCTTTTGTTTTCCTTTGGTCGCTTACAGATTCAGGACTAATGGGACATTAGTAATATACACTCAAATATCTTGTGTTAAAAGGATTTTACATACAGTGCCAGGGTCGTTAGGGGCATTGGTTTTTAACCTGTCGAAACTGTGATGGTGCCTTAATAATGAAAGCCGTACTGAGGAGATGGAGGTGCTTGAGATACCTATCATTAGACCAAAAAGTTCCTTCCTTGTCAGTATATCAGCATGCTGGGAGAAAGATGCATACCGTGGAAGCCACATAAAGTGTGATGCGTCATTTTACGGGGGAGAGGGGAGGTCTTGACTTTAGCTCTGTGTTTTATTGTCTTTAATCATCTGACAGTAATACATATCCCCTCCCTTCAGCTTTTAGTTGTTTCTTCCGCTTCTTTGGCTATTGATAAACATAGGCTGCTTTGCTCCTCCGATTTGGTGTGTATGTGTTCACAAAGACAATTTGGTAGCGCAGTTTTGTACATGTGGAGAGCATGATCAGCCTATGCTATCTTTCCATGTTTTCCCTAAGGATGTGTTTGCTACCAGAATATCAAAGCAAGAATTTACATTTTTATTGAGCAGAGATGCCCATATAATGGGATCACTGTGTCACACTTGCATCAGTGTGCATTCCTTCATTATGCAGAACAAGGGAAGCACCCGTTTTCACAGATAATATGTGATATAGGTTATCAATTTCCACCCCAGGCCCCACTCTTCTTGTAATAGTTTCTAGCATGAGTTAAAAAAAAAAAAAATGCAAGAAAAATCTGTTGCATATGAAGGTCTTCGTCTGCCACCATGAAAACTTAGAGACACAGGTGGCTAGCGGTGATGGATCTAGACCTCAGGTTTTCGGGCAGAAAGTACTCTATTCCGAGCAATATGTTCAAGTTATTTACTATTCACTGCTTAGTGCAGGTGGCATAGAGCCAGTGTTTTAGTAAATATGAACTTGAGGCTGATCTAGAAGGTAGATCACACACATTACATTCCAGGTAGATTACAGACATTCATTACCAGGTGCATCCAAAACCCCTCAGGTGTACAACAGATGTGCTACATTGGGCATCTAACACTGTGGTTTTCCTAAAAACACTGCACCCAATCACATCAGTCTCACCTACAAAGGGCACTGCTCATACATGGCACACTAAATAGAACCGTTTAACGAAAGTGCACGCGACCTAGCATGAAAGCCAGATAGGCGGTAGAGTGAGAATTAACAGTACGCATATATACACACACATGCCGCACCACACCACTAAATAGCACTGTAGAGCCTAGAATTATGCAGAGAAAACTGCCATAAGTTTAACTCGTAGTCATGAGTAGCATTGCATCATAAGACATAAATTTGGGTTCTGATGAGTATAAAGAAAACACCATGCTCAAGTCATGCAAATGAACAATCGACCCCACTAATCAAGAGAGAGAACGGAAAGGTCCTCATACCCCTAACATTACAAATCTCTTTCAAAGTAAAGTTTACTTTACTTGCATACTAATTCACACATCTGTTCTGAAACAACACACATCAGACTATCTGCTAAACACACACAACTAAATATTAATAAAGAAACATCAAACAATCGTTCTGCCAGTTCGATGACTAACATCCCCAGGTCTGCAGTAAAGGGTGTCCAGATAAAGCATGTAGTACAATGCCGTAACATGCTGGGTGGAGTTGCTCAGATGCAAAGTAGCATAACTGTTCTTAGAAAGGGTTTAATAGGAATCCTTTTCAGAGTTTGGTTAGATGTAATGCAAAGGTTTTTCCATCTACTCTAACACATCCCCCCATGGGCCTTATGAACCAGTTCAAAGCGCACAGCATGCTTAGGCTGATACTACAGCCATCTGCCATTCTTCCTCATCTGTGCAGATCCACATACTGGTCTGTGTGAGGGTGAGAAGCGTGTGAGGTGTGTAAACTTCAGGTGGAAGCAAATACAGTTGATGTAAAACTGGAGCCTTGGGCTTCTGTTTAAGAAGCGTAACCGCAACCAATGTTACCTCACTCTGAATCATCTGCAACCGGTGCAGTGTAATGGTTGATTCAGCGGATCTAGACCCACAGTTGTCTGTCTCAGCCCAAACCGTGCATCTAGGAACTGCAGCAAGATATTCTTGAGAGAGAGAAGTGAACTGAACTTTCTGAGCATACTGGTAATGCAAACACTAATAATCTGATTAGCATGATTAGTTTTCAAGTGGGATGGGTGCTTATACATGATGACATGCTGGCTGTTAGATGGTGCACAATACAATATTTTTGTTTCCTACACGCCTCACACTAAGGCAGTTGTCCTGAATCCATTTTGTATCATGAGATAATTATTCTGGGATAGTAGGTATCTTCAAAAAAATGACTGCGAGTTGGACAGTGACCTTAGCTATGTCTTCATAGATATAGAACTTCACACCCAGATGCCATAGAAGTTAGTGTAAATAGTACACATAGATGTTAAAAAGCAGAAGTGGCAAACTGGGCCCTTGTGGACACCGTTGATCATCTGCAATGAGAAACAGCATTTATAACTCTTCACGAACCACGGGCTGTCCTTACATCACAGGTGTTACAATGTATGCATCTTTACCACACATTCCTTTACCATTCATATCGTTACAACGATATGCCTTATGCAAAAGCAGCTTTGGGCTTTAAAGTCCATCGCTTTCCTTACTTTTGAGCAGACTGAATTTGGAATAGTAAATTATTCCGCTCTAAAGTCCAGCACTTTCCCTAAGGCATGTTGTTGTAACAATGTGCGTGTTAAAGGAATGCGTGGAAAAAACGCATTTGTCGTAAAGACTGTGGAGTAACTGCATGCGTGGTAAAGGCGTGCGTTATTCCGACATACAACCATCTGCAATAGCTTCCACAGCTGGTCATAACGAAACGACTGAAAAAGACAAATCCTTCTGCCTGTGTCCTGTAACCCCGGCTACCTCCTCCATCTAGGAATCATATGGTCTAAGAGAGTCAAAAACCCTATAACGGATCAAGCAAAACCAATGTTATGCACTGGATTTCCAAAATACCAGGGTATTGCTTTGCACAAACACGGTCCTACCGTGCTTCTGCACGCCTTTTAATAAAACTAATATAGGAAATACTTTGCACACTTTGTGTCATTATGTTGTACAGACACAAGTGGCATGGAAATAGACTGTGGGCAATGAGTCTCTGTTTTAGAGAAGTACATGGAGGTGCTGCGTGCATCGTTCACAATGACCAAAGAAGCCTATGTCAATTATACCACTCCCCCTAGTCCAGATGCAGGTTGCAAGATAGACTTTGCATTCTTGGTCCATTCAGTACAACAATTATTTCTAGTTGCATACCAGTTTTGCCTTCAATGTAGCACCTGCTTAATTTAAACGTGTTCTTTAAGATGCTGTGTTTTGTACCAAAGTTGTCTTTTATGGTTTGAAATTACACTTTCTTCACCCTAAATATAATTGTCATTTGTTAAGTGCTATGTGATGTCATCAGTAATGTCATCAGTGATGTCACTTGAGATGTCATCCGTTCCATGATATGCAAGGTCATGAGCACTGCATTGGGTGTGAGTTGTGGTTGTGTCGCACATTATAACTGGTGAATTTCAGCGGTTGTTAGAGTTAAATCATAACCATAACATCCCTTCAACTGGGTTTTTGAAGAAATTGGCTACTTACCATTAACACTTGTTTTTTCTTAACCACAGCTCTCCTTTTTACAGAGTTTTTTTTTCAATTCATTTTTGGATTTCTTATTTTAATGACCTACGTAATCACTTTGACAAAGCAAATACCTGCGTCAGCTTTGGCCACGTACAGCGGGTCTGGATTTGGCTACACTGTGCATCCAGCTCCCATGGGAACATAACCGCTGCATACAGCCTTGGTTGTGTGCAGTAGTAGAGTACAGGGTCTGTGGTCACCATAGCATCCCTTGGTTTGGACATAGTGCTTTCGTTGTCCTGGCCTTCTACTGCACTCCCATATAGACATATTCCACTGCAGAGGGATAAAGAGGTTGAGCGCCTAGGCTTGGCGGACATAACCCACTGCACATAGTTTTTGGTCATGTACATCGGGACTTAGATGGTCAGGCAATGCATCAAAGACAGTTGCACTGTGGATTTGCCTTTTTTTTTTTTTTAAAGCTTAAATCTACAGAGTCAAAATGATAACTCTTGGGGTCCACAGATAACAGGATGTAGCTATGAAACCTGCGACAAAAAATGTGTACTTTTTTTATTTTCTGGGAGGTAGCATCTCCTTCTCTGGGACCCCACAGCTTCCTTTGGATCAGGGAATGCCTCCCTGCCCATTAATTACATCCTCCCTACTTTTGTAACTGCAATTTGCTGATCACTTGCAATCACTTTATGGGTGTTGATAGGCAATTTCTATAGTTGTAGCCAGCCACTAAGATTGCGGTTCTTTGAAGAACTGTGGATTCCATATTGAATTAAAAGAAACCATGTTCCCTCAACCCATTGGATATTTATATTTTTCATTCCTGAAAAACGACTGTATGTTAGCCAGTCGAAATCCACCGGACACCTTTTCATAATGCGAATATCTCAAAAGCTACTAGTTTTACATCACAGAGGGGTCTGTTCTGAGTAATCCTGTAAAGTATGGTGTACTGCCAATCAGCAGTTTTATTTAAAGCTTAGAGCAAAAACTGCTCTGGCCCCTAAGCAAAATGCTTCTTTTTCCCCTCCCACACCACTGTAACTTTTGAATTTGTGTGAAATCTGACATGGTAACAGTTACCTGATTGCACTAACTGTGTGTCGGATTTCATGCAGATTGGTCAGACAAAAGTTATTAGCAAAGCACAAAGGTCTTTTGAAACGTAACCATAACTACTGAGTCGCTCTCACTGTGAAATGATGTGTTGTCATCTCAAAACTCCCTTGTCGTAGAATGCCATCCCCTTATCTCTGACATTCCCCCTCTACTCATGTCTCTGAAGTAACTTTGTCACTTATCCATCGCCCTCCCCCTTGTCTGTCACCTGATCCTCTCGCCCTGACCTGCATTGATGGGGCGGACATGGCCAGTGATCTCTGGTCACAGTTGCGATTGTTGACAATGCACTTGGCGTTGTCATCCTCGCTTGACACGAATATCCCAGCCTTGACCCACTTTACAGTGAATGATGCTCTACAACTCCTGCTGTCTTTGATGTCTCCTATCCCCCTCCTCTCCAGCCCTGGGTGGCCTACTTCTGGATGTCTCCCGAATCTGTCTAGATGAAGAGAGGGACGTGCTTTGTCAAGCTTATCCCTCGAGCTCACATTTTGACCATGCACTGAGGTTGCTCCTGTCCCTGATTTACCAGAAGACGTGGCATTTGTTTTTCTTCACACATGCCCATGGGGCCTCTGCTGTGCTTATTTCTGGATAAATCTCTCTTCGGGTCAGAGGGAATCCCTATCCCACCACCACTGGAGTCAATACTGGATCCTGGTGAATTGTTTTTCTACGGTTGATCCGAAATGGCTTGAGACAGGTAAGTCTCTGCCTAGCTATCAGGTAGTTCCGGCTTTTTAGGCAAGAGCACGTTGACTTCTGGGACTTGCAGTTTCACATTTAACATTGCAGTTATGTGCTCGAAATTCATGGCATGCCAGATACAGTTAACTAAAAAGCTGGGAATGGGTGAACATGTCACACAAAAAGGGATTTGTGTAGTGGGGAGTTAAGGGTCTGCCTTCTGCTTGTGCCACATTTTGCCTACCAAGTATAGGCATGCCAATGTGAAGAGAGCTACTAGTGAAACCGCAAGCCCTTGGATGTCGAGTGAAAAGTAAGGACTGGCTGAAGGTTGCCGACATGATGTGGGCCCATCTGACATCTCTGAGGCCTCCCCACCAGGCCCAGTTCCGAGATGCTCCGGCCCTCTGCAGCACATCCCTTCTGCGTGAGTCACTTGAGCAGAATCCGGGGCTGCACTGAAGGCCTTGAAGCTGGGATTTATGTCGAAACCTTGCGAGTTTGCACCTTCCCTGCGCCGCCTCAGGCTTGTTTGCATTTTGTCAGAGGCCTAGAAACACGCGTTCGTGGCTCCTGCATGCAGTGTTCATCTCCGTCTCTCTGCTGCAGAGCATAGCCCGCCTACTTTGTATAAAACGGGTACCAAACGCCCTTTTCGCCCAGTCTAGGTTTGGAATAATTGTCCCCATCCCTGGTTATTACGGAATAGAGAGACGAATTTGGTGGTTTCACGTTTGTCTCAAACACTTTTCGCCAATCTAATGAACTGTCAGCCTTCGCTGGAGGAGACAGAAATCGCTGGGACATCTGAGGTGTTGAAAAGTATGATACAAGGTACAGCCAGCGGCGATTTTTGCAGTGCTTAATTTGTGCTTGTTGTTTCCGGTGCTGAGCTCCGGCACTTATTTTTGAGGGCCGGGGCTTATTCTTCTGCCTCAAGCATTTGCTGCGAGCAAAACACACATATGGGAAAGAAGGAGGAGAGAAAAACGAAAAAGCGTCGCAAAGGGAGAAAGTAGAAAGCTGCTAAAGTGAGCTGGAGGGTAAAGGAGTGGCTTTATATGGATGGAAGAGGCCCAAGATGGCTTCAGGAGTACGCAGCCTCAGTATTCCCTGTTCACACATTGAAGTGCAGCAGCCGCGTGTTCAAGAGGAGGGCTTTGTAAACCGGCACATTTTTATTTACAAATTAAGCACTGTTTTTTTGCCAGATGTACTGCAGTTCCGGGGAGTTGAAGTTCCGAGTTCCCAGCTACACGAGTAGGCATGGAAGTCCCAACAGGATTGGCTGAGGGTGGCCTCGTGGCACAGGGCTACTTGGCAGCCGCTCGTGCTGTGTGCTGCCTTAGTTCCGCCCAGTACAGGATGGTGACTGTATCATCTTGTATAGAATATTTAAAAAATGTAAACTACAATGAGGTTGTTTGAAACCTAGCGACCACCGCCACGCAGGAAGCATTTGAGACACGGGTCCAGCTTTACCGTTCAATTACAATATTTACCTTTTTATAGACTGAAAATAAGCACTCACGAACCAAGAGAATAACCGATTGGAAAGGAGTGTCTACACTGATCAGTTCTAGATCTTGTTCCCAGGCCCCGCTCCCATCCAGGCACCAAGCATCTCTGCTACACAAATAGTGCCAAGCGTCAGTTCTACGCGCTCGCTAACCTCATTGTTGCAGAAAACATTGTTAAACGGCATAGGCCACAACATAATTTGCCTTTTGATGCTTTATAGGGTGTTCTCCCTTAACTCAGTAGCACTCATTTCATTGACTGCGCTAGGGTGAAATGCTGAGTCGGCCCTGCTCAGCTTCGAACCTGTGGGTACCAAGAAACGTAGAGAGGTCTGCAGGACTCTCAGCCCCTCTGAGCTATCATACCAGATGCGCATGGCATCCTTGACTGTTCTGACAGAGATGGCAACTGTAAGGTACGAGCAATTACCACATTTGAAGTTCAGGTGAATAACACACGAGTCTCAGAAATAGATATATAAGTGTAGGTTTTCAGGTTAGTAGGAGCTGGTTTCCTTGGAATACTCTGCCTGGGTGTATTAAACAACAGAATATTGATATTGTCACTGTTTTTGGTATCTATACATGTAATTGATCCATGTAGTGGTAAAGTGCATGCCCCTATACTAAAGCCACAAATACGTTTTTTTACTGTTTGCCCAGAGGGGCGGAGTTTGGAAAGTGGCGCACTAAGGAGAAGCTTGATACCAACATGAGCGCATAGATGGTCTGCGCCTCATAAGCCCATCTCACCTCTAATTATCTCCGGTAATATTTTACATTTTAAATAAGGTACACGCTTAAGTGCAGGATAACAATCTCCAGTCACACAAAATACATCGCCTGCGCTGACAAACTCGGTCTTCCACATCAGCGAGAAAACAGCAGTGTGAAGCCCGATGAGAGTTTTGTTACTTACTGCGACAAATAAAAAAGTATTTTATTAATTAATCAGTCTCATTTTTGTTCACCTTTTGCTGACCGTCCCCAGCCACGGGCGTAACATTAGCAAGCATTGACCTTGTACTGGCGGCAAAGAAGCAAGTTAACAACAGCTTTGAGATCGCCGAAGTCCGATTCTATACAGCTGCAGTTTGTAGTGTAATAGTACAGTACACTGATCACCTCTGTGTTCGAGTCTCTTTTGAATACTTATTCACATGAACAAGGAGATTTTTTTTAACCATTTACTAAAAGCTTCAACTTCACAGCATCTCAGAGGCTGTGTAACTTAAAAGATCAACATTGCTTATCATTCATTCTAAGAAGTGAGAACCGGGCCTCATAAATATTAAAATACACCCTGGTTAAATATCCTGAGACAGTATATCTTCCCCTTTTTAACAAGCATAGAAATGAAGAAAGAGAAGGGAAATAGGAAAAGATAAAAAAAGAAGCGAGAGTGAAAAATAAATACTGGGATTTTCAATTTAGGTCACGTTTGTCCATGTAAACATCCTGGCTTTTGTGTGACTCTCATAGAGAATCTGATAGTTTCATGTTCAGGGTGTTTGTCTCTCGCATCGAATTTGTGGAAGTCTGGTTCACCTAACATGTCTTAATATGAACTCGGATTGGGTCTTTCCTCAAGAAGCATTTAGAATTGTTCTGTAGTCCCATAATGCTTAACAAATTACCTAATGCAATTTCATTTGCATCAGCTTAACTTGTTGGCTAGCTTTTTGACAGTAGACATGAATTTGTCAGCCCCATTATTGGTTTGTGGCCGTAGCAGTGGAGCCTCCTGTGGTTAACACCAAGGCAGTGTATAAAACCATGACATTCTATTCCACTAATTGTGGGTCCACTATCTAAATTAAGTATGACAAGTATTTCCCGTTCATCAAATATTTTATTTACTATTGGAAGCACAGCCAATGCGGAAGTAGCTGTGACTGGCCGGACAAAGGAAAATCATGAGTATTCATCAACACTCAAAAGAACCTAATATTCTAACATCTCATCGGACCATAAACATCCACAACTGCATTAGACCACACTTGTTTAGGAAGTTAGGACATAACTTCTTATGTGGAGTAGATTTCCTAGTGCTTTCACATAGATAGCACAATTGTATCATTTCCTCAACCAGACCTTCTCTTATAAGTTTTTTTTTTTTTTCAGGGATGAAATACACGTGACTTTCATGAGTGTTATCAACAGCTCTCCTGCACAGTGTCTTTCCCAATAGTAGGTCTTTTTTTGATATTGTCAATTGATTCTGGAAGCTACAACTGCATTTACCTCCTTCTGAGATTTTATTTCAGAGTTCACATCTTCACTTGTTCAATCATATTACTGTATTTATTTAATGTAGAGTGGCCTCTTCACTAGATGCCTTTCTAATTCTGCTTATGTTATCCATTCTGGGGCTGAATGTTGCCTAGTAAAGTTAACATAGTCCTCAGGTAGAGTGCCATTTTCATTTTAAATTGGTAATGGTTGTCATGAAATGTAATCCTTTGTATAGTCATTTTTATCTGGTTTATGAACAATTGTTTAGTTACATTTAGTCGTAATCCATAAATTGTATTTCCCATCTTTCAATTCTTGGTAGCAATTTTTGCATTTGGATTGCCATATATTTTATGAAGCACTGGGTGATTTGTGACACCTGTTAATATAAAAATAGATGATGGCAGTCACAGGCCCACACTACATCAAGACTCCTCCTTTTGGCCTGAGGATATGCCCTCTGTGCGTCCGTTAAACTTCAGCTTACCTATTAAATTATATGTCAAGATAAGTCTTTGACAGGCTTTTGCTGTACAAGTATGGCTTCTAGACCAACAGGACTTGTATCTGCTCTTAGCTATATGGATGGCTGATGGTCAAAGTAATCCATATATTTTGCTAATAAGATTATCTCTGTAATCTTGTTAAATGCTACAGCACATTCTGTAGTCCATTTAAAAATGCCCTTTTATTGTTGGTCCATGTAATGGTGCATATATAGTGGTATGTAGTGAGTGTAATAACTTGCCATTCCCATAATAGCTCGAACCTTGGACGCATCACAAGGTATTTTCTATCTTGTGGAGTCAAAACTTTTGTTGGGTCTGGTCACATTCCTTTGAAAATATATGCCCAAAGAATGAAAATTTCCTTTTATTGAACTAACATTTATCTGCATTTAGAGCGATACCCGCTTCCATGACTTATTTGACACTTCTGGTAATGAGTCACATTTTTCTTGAGTCTGCCAAAATGCAAGGTTATCTTTACTACTATTTAAGCTACTTTCTTCTGGTCATATCATTTTCCTGATGGTCTCCTGAAAAACTTCTGTTGTTTACGATATTCCAAAGTTGAGTCCCTTGCATTGAAAAAGACCCAAGTGTGTTGAGAATACAATGATGCATCAAGAGTGTTCATTGACTCTACGTTGGTGATATCCTTTGCAAAGGTCCACCTGTGAAAAGGCAATGGGTCTATTTCAGCTGCTTCTCTCGTCCCCAAACAAGGGCCTCGGTGTCTATCTTGTTTGATAGCGGTTGGCATGTTGACACAGATGCACATTTTCTGCAGCCCCATTTTTGGCACTGCTACAATCGGGGATACCCATGGTGTTGGGTGCAATATCCCCTCTGCTATAGGTTGTTCTAATGAGTTTTGTTCCTCTTCTGCCACTTTCTGTTTTAGTACTCCTCTGCGGTTCTGGCCCACAGGATGAATAGTGTCTCTGATGGGAATGTAATTTGTGAGTTATTTAACTTCCCTCAACCTTAGAATAACTGTGTTTTTTTATTTTTATTATCATGGATTGCTCTTCCATCAACTTAGATTTAATGACCGTGAGGCCGATAACCCGTGCAGTTACATTGCTGCATATACAATTTACCAACATTTCTCCTTTCAACACCCGTATCCCTTCTTATAGTGTTGTATTTCCATATCTCATTTTTTTCTTGACATATACCTTAATAATCACTGGGTGGTATGCTCCCCACTGGAAAAGGTTTTTTCAAGCTTGACGCATTGACTTCAGTGTGTTGTGCTACTTGTAATTCTACTACTACTATTTATTTCAAATAATATTACTTCCTTTCAATAAGTTAATTTGTATTTGTTCATTTTCTTGATCATTCATCAGATGTAGATTTTGTTTTTTTAATCAACTCCATTCTGGTGAGATATCTTGTGTTTCATGTGACTCTTGATCTTCCATTCGTCTTGCCTATCTTGTTTCTTTATGCCCTCCGCACTCTTGTTCATAGCTTAGTTTTCATGCAAGTCAATTTCGATTTGCATACAGAAACAAAAAGATTGTTTTTCCAACATTTGCAACATTTTAGTCGTAAGGCTGGGCATGCCACTAAATAAGAAAATGGTGTTTCACATTTATAAGACAACTTATTTTTTTGCGATGGTCATCTAAGTATGGTATTTTTTTTTTATTTTCTTTGATGTTCCTCTGATGCACTTGTTCTGTCGTTCTGGTTCTTCCTGCTTCATGTCTATGGCACGCGCTGCTTGCACTTCTGTTCTTAGCATTTGCAAAATCTTTGTCAATTGCAGACATATTTTAATAGTTTGGCTCTTAATGCGGATATATAAGAATATTTTGTGATCCTTAGTCTTCCCCTTCTTCATTTTTGAACTGTGTGGGTCACTAACTTTAATCGTTGTGTTGCAAAGATATCCGTGGATTTTTCTTCTCGTTGCCATGCAGTGTTAAGGTAATCTTTTACCTGACAAGCAGTGCTAAAGGTGTCTTTCATAGTCAGTATTTCATTGAGGGCCAACGCTCTCATTTAGACGTTTGTTTATACTTTCATATGTTTGTGTTTGCACTGGTTGATAAGTTACTAGTAATTCTTCCATATCATCACCTACTAAGTTTAGCAATAATTGATCTCATGTTCATCCTGTGTGTTTTGCATGATGCCTGTAAAGAATGCTGAAACCTGCTCCTTTATTTTTCCCATCTAGGTCCTAATGTTGGTGTTTCTGTCATATCAAAGGATGGCATTCGTTCGAATGTTGAGCTTGTGATATTTTCTTCTTTCTGATGCCGTCCTCTTGCTTGTGGGGATGTTGTCAGTGACGACCTAATTGATTTATGATATATATAATATAAAATAAGTTTATATATCTTTAATGAGAACTCTTTTTAAAGATAGCGTTGTAGGAAAGTAGCACCTTTCTGATATAGTTACCCCCACATTTTGCCTGGTGTCAGCATGTTTAGACTAGTACACTGGGATCCTGCTAACCAGGACCCTAGTGTACTTGTTCTCTCCCCTAAATATAGTTGGTAAGTACATTTTACACCTCCCAGTTGGCATACAGGTGCACCAATATAAGCCCCTAGTATATGGTATTTAGGTACGCAGGGCATTGGTACCAGGGGGCCCGAAGGGCTGCAGCATGTACTGCCCCACAGATGGTGGCCCATGTAAACTGTGACTACAGGCCTGCCATTGCAGCCTGTGTGAAATGGTGCATGCACCTTTCACTCCAGATATAAGGTTTACCTCATATCCTGGTCACTACACTCTGATCCTATAAGTCACCCCTAAGGTAGGCCCTTTAGCCGAAGGGCAGGGTGCATGGTTCTCAGTGTGATGGCACCCCTACATGGGCAGAGGTGATCCTACAAACCCCAGACTCCCTTTTCTGGGCTTTGTAAGGGCAGGGAAGCCATATTAAGGTATGTATTGGACACTGGTCTACACGAAATGTCCAGCTACATAGTGGCTTAATCGAACCTAGGCATGTTTGGTATCAAACCTGTTGGAATCATGCAACTACTCCAATTCCAGTGTTAGTTGCATGATACCATGTACTTTGGGGTCCCCTAGGGGATCCCCCATGTCTACCTGTACAGCCTTGTAGGGTCTGCATGCCAGCTCG
The DNA here is from genome assembly GCF_031143425.1 of Pleurodeles waltl. Taxonomy (NCBI): domain Eukaryota; kingdom Metazoa; phylum Chordata; class Amphibia; order Caudata; family Salamandridae; genus Pleurodeles; species Pleurodeles waltl. Next base: position 12,261,764 of record NC_090441.1, on the reverse strand, counting down.
TGCTGCTGCCGACCCCAGACACTGTTCTGCCCTGCTGTTGAGCCTAACTCAGGCAGGGGAACGCAGAACAAAGGATTTCCTGTAAGTAAAAGGTTTGACCACTTCTTCTGTAGAAATAGGGTTTGCAGGGCTGGGGTGGGGATGCATCTGAGTGCCACCATACTGCTTTGAAGGTGTACATTTGGTGCCCTCCTTGCATAAAACAATTTAGTCCAGTTTCAGGAGCTCCCGGCCCCTGATCTGGCACAAAACCACAAAAAGGACATGACAGTGACCATCTCCTTGTCCAGCTCCCCCTCTAGGGATGTGCCCAGACCTCTGCCAGGTGGCCACTTGATTCTGTCATCTTGGAAACAAGAAGAGCAGAGGCTCCTGGGAGCATCTGACTGGTTAGTCTAGCTGGGTGGCGTCCCTTATAATCCGATAGGTGGGCCACCTCAGTAAGTGTCCAACCCCTTCCTGGATTACTTAAGGACTCCCCTAAGAGTGGGATTAGTCTGCAAGACTTCAAGATCCATCTGCAGGTCTCCTCTGCAAGACACTTCTGCAACTTGGACACTGGAACCACTGCTGGACTTCACCAGGACTCAAGACAAGACTGCACCTAGTAGGATGGCTCCTACTGCAACTTTGTCCCCGTGCATTGCAAGGACTCTACAACCTCTGTGGCTGTGCATCCTCCAGAGTCACAGGCACTCTGACTGCACTTAGGAAAGCAAGAAGGGCTCTCCCTTGGAGTCAAGGAGTCACTCCCCTGCATCTGCAGACACCTCAATGTCGACAACCACCTTGCGGATCCTTCTTAGTTTAGTGTTTGTGTTCTAATAAATAATACATTCTTTTTGTTAACATTGGTGTGGTTCTTTCCTGTGTGTACATCACTGACTGACCTATTTGGTATTTGTAACCGCTTTACACCCTCCTGGATATGCCTTAGCTGCTCTCCAGAGCTACCACTTTGAGAGCTACGGTTAGCTAGAACCTCCTACACTATTACTAAGGGTTGCCTGAACTCTGTACATGCTGCCTTACCCATAGGTGTACACCATGTACTGAGCCAGCCTCCTACATGCGGTCATTTTTGTTTTCTCAGTAAGTCGGTATCTATTTCCTTTTGCTTTGTCCCTTTTTAGAGTGGGTCCTTTCTCTTGGTGTTTCACTTCCTTCTGGGCGGTTTAAGGGCACTACACGAATTTGGGCTGCACTTTGGCCTGGCCTCCTTATATGATTTATCCCACTTGAATGCAGTGCTCTGATTTTAATTTGTTACACTCAGACCAGACGCTTACCTTGGACGAGGCACGGCACACAAACGGTGCCCAGTTTCACCATTGTGCTCTGTCTAAAAACTGTGTTTGCACTCTTAGACTGCTGTTTGGTTTTGAGGGCTGGCAGCCTGGAGACTGCAAATTCTGGTGCACAATAGAATTTGCGCTTGTCTTTATCTAATGAAATATCCTTGTTTCCAGCATAGTCTTTAGATAGATGGTGAGTAGCTCTTTATTTTTAATGGGCATGGTATCCAAGCATTACCAAATGCCAGGACATACTGATATAAAACATTGAAGAGATTTAATAAAACCTTCAGTTTCACAGTGTCTCGGTTTATCCACATCTCGGCAACTAAGAAACTTCAAACTCGGTACCCCACAAATTTTGTTGATTCCTAAAATAGTAACTACAAAGGGTAATATGATTGGGTGGAAGCCTCAGTTCTGTCTTGTAGAAACTGATCGTAGCTCACGTTTCCTGCAGCTTCCATCTATGAAAGCAATTACTCCTCTAAACATTATGAATTGCATTTAAAAAAATGTTTCACCCTGTACTTAATGCTCCTAATGTTCGAAAGTGTATTCCTTGGACCTTATTTGTTTATGATATGGATATATACTCCTATAAGCTCGGGTTTTTGATGCCAAATTGGTTTTTGATGGCAATTACCTTACAGTTATGATTTTCAAAAATTCTCCAGCGGTGCAAGGGTTGTCTGTTTGCTGTCCTGTTAATAGGAATTTCAGATAACTTCAGTTTTCAGTTTTAGCAAACCCTGTGTAGTAGTCAAAAGTAAAAAAACATTTGGAAGTTCACATGCATGTAGCAATTTTGAGAAACACCAGAGAGACATAATAATTATCAATATTTACTTTCCACAATAATGGAATTACAGCGTAATCTCGTGATGCGTGTTGTGTATCAGGCTTCTTGCCTTATATTTCCTAATTGTATTTTCATGTCAATAAAATGACCGTCCAGATCACAACTGGCACATTTGTTATAGGATTTTATGCTTATTGTAAGGTTTTTGAACGACTTTCCTTAAATCGTAATTTGATCTTTGTAGAAAACAATGTCTCTGTTTAGTGATTCACTTCGGGCTCACTATGTTAAATGGTGCCACAAATGGTGACATTGTGGGCCAAAATCCCCACTCTCAAGGTGGATTGTGTTCTACCGTAGGCTACACATTTGTGGATTTCTCTTCTTTTTCTCAGTGTTGGCTTTGGAGATCCTGGAATGAGGTGAGAGTGACCATCAGCCACTGCAACAATAATTGAACATCCTACTGTTTGGGTCCTAATTACCCACGACCAATGACTCCTGCAGTGATTATCACGTTGCATAGTCTGCAAACCCAGTCTAAAAACTCGAATTTTGCTCTGCTGTCTCACCTAATTAAGTCTATGTGGCTTAAAATGATTACCCCCCAATTGGATCACGAGCAAATACTGGCTACAAGCGTTGAACTCACTGCTTGACTACTGGTTAGTGTCTCTCAAAAGTGCCACTGTTCTTCATGGGCTGATGGTGATTTTAGTGATCAGTAAAGAAGGCTTTGGGCTGAACTTTGGAGGACATGCTGTAACCGGTTTCTGCAAAAAACAATGGGCCAGATGTACAGAGCATTTTAATGATTGTGAATGTTTGATTCGGTGTTTGCAACCATTAAAATGTTTTTTAATGTACTAAAGCCATTTTAGGAGTTGGTAAGCTTCTACCAATTCTTAAAATGGTGGTGCGAATGTATAACGATTCCCAATTTTCAAGAGGTATGTTGTATGCATCCCTGCTAAATGACGAATCGGTACATGATGTCTCAGTGTTTTAGAACCGGTAATGACCCAAACAATATTAGAGACTAGTGAGTTAGGGTGATAACGCATTCGCAAAAGGTAAGAGGTTCCTTTGGAATCTCTTCTTTGTCAATTTAAAAAAATTGTTTGGCATTAGGCACTGGTATTTGTAAACAAACGATTTTTTTTTTATTTTTATTTTTTAACACAGCCGGTTTCCTTTAAGGAACGCTGGCTGCATAAAAATAATATTTTTCTATATTGAGGCAATCGCAGACATGGTCGTCTGCTGACCATAGCAGGCCACCCTCCTGTGATAGCCTCCAGATGGAGTGATTCGGAATGTGTGATTGACCTCCTATATTCATGAAACAGGATTGCAACCCAATTTGAATTGGAATTTTGTGAACCAACCTATTTGTAGGTTGGACGATTCATAAAATTCTTTACTGGTTGCAACAACAAAAAATTTGGAAATTGTAAAAAGATTTTTACACCCAGTTCTTTGTATATCTGGCTCTTAAAAGTATTAAACAGACATGAAGAAAACTAATAAGCCACAAAAGCATTGTTTAAAATCAAATGTCTGAGGTTTCTATGATGAATTCTGCAAGGTGGCTGTAAGAAGTCTTGGAAAATGGTATACAAGGGAGAAGAGACTCTCGCCATAAAATCTAAGGCATCTCAGATAATCACCTGTTGAATGGGAAAGCGGGATTTGTAGAACCATTTAGGGCCAGATGTAGGTAGAAAACATTTTGCGAGGTGCAAATTGGGAGTCCCAGCGACTTGCAATTTGCACCTCGCAAAATGTTATGCAGAAAGGTGTCACAGACACAGACACCTTCTGCGACTCGCTATGGGGTCGCATTTTGCGACCCCATAGCGAGTCTAGGCACTCACGGGGATGGTGGCCTGCTGGAGACAGCAGACCTCCATGTCCGTGACTGCTTTGCAATAAAGCAGTGTTTTTTTTTTTTCTCTTTGCTGCCCGTTTTCCTTAAAGGAAAACGAGCTGCAAATAGAAAAAATACCGAAACCTTTTTGTCTGAAAAAATATTATTGTGAGCATTCACAAAGGGGAAGGGGTCCCATGGGGACCCCTTCCCGTTTGCGAATGAGTCACCATCCACTTCAAGTGGATGGTAACTGCGAGTTGATTTGCGACCGCTTTCGCGGTCACAAATCAACTCTACATCGCGATGTGACTCGCAAATAGGTAGGGAACGCCCCTTCCTATTTGTGAGTCTGAAACACATTTTGCGAGTCGGTACCGACTCGCAAAATGTGTTTCAGCATCGCGTGAGGGCTTTTGCGCCTCGCAAACGGCGTTTTTCGCCGTTTGCGAGGCGCAAAAGCCTTCTTACATCTGGCCCTTAGTGGCCAGGTTCTACTACTTTTAATAGGGAGAAAGTGAAATCTTACCTTTGACTCCAAGCTCAACAGCTAAGCCGTCATTGACTAAAGCAGTGGTTCCCAATCTGTGCACCGCAGCACCCTGGTGCGGCATCAAAACTAGCTAGGGGTTCCACGCAACAAGCACACAGTTTGGGAAGTAGTAATACACAAACATACACATAGATACTAACAAACACAGAATTACAGACTTGCATGCAAAGCGCTTCCACAGGAGAGGTATGTAGCAACCTAGTATTGGTAGATAGATAATGCAAAATCTCAAAAATGGCATTTAAAAAAAATGTATGTCAAATTTCTATTTTGCGAGGATCATCGAAAAATCATGTCAGTGTTCTCAACTTTTGCACATATCATGCAGTTCACCCCCATCCCGGCTTTGACTTTGCTGGAGACAAAGGGAAAATAATTAGCATCCAATAGACAGGCTACAGGACATAATTCTGAGTCTAGCACAGGGAAAATCTGAGCGGTTTCTGTTCTCTGCACAGCATAGCCCTAGAAAGCAAACATGTTCATTACTTTTGTTTCTCCATCTGTGCACATGGGCCTTAGTGGCAGGGGATCACTTTATCAACATGGCCTCAGTGGCACAGGATCACTTTATCAACATAAGGGTCCGGTAGTGAGTTCAGAATATACACATATGCAGAAATATTCCCACAGATCCCTGCTCTATATTAAAGCCAGCTGACTCCATGTGCAAGAAGTTGTAACAAGGCAAGTGAAATACCTATCTCGGTCTTTGTCGGGAGTACAAATATCTGTTACATGCTGCGTCTGTTACTGAGATTGAGGTTGTTTCGCAGTACCAACTCAATGCACAAAACTCCCTGGAATAGAGAAGTGTTTTGCGCAGGTTTATACAACATGCACATAGACACAAACACCAACCTCGTTGCTGCTTTATTAATTTTTCTTTCGTATATTCAAAAGCCTTTTGGTGTTCTTTCATCACAAAGATGAGCCCCGGTCAGCTTTTGGGACTTAAAAAAACAACATGCAGACATGTATACTGGCTATGTTGTGTCAATAGGAGCATGTCATGAAAGTGGATCACACAATGGAAGGCAGTGAAAGGGCACAGTGGGGTGCCATGTTGGTAAGTATTGGCTCCTTCACCCCTGACACAGCCACTACCAGTTTGCACATCTCCAACGTTTGCCTGTATCCTTCACTGCCGTTCAGGAGATAAGGGCAGTTTTCACTCTTAGACCCTGAACACTATTGAGGAGGAAATATTGTTGTATAGCTATTTTAGCCATGTTTTAGACACAATGTTTTATTTTACTAGGCCTGTCACTGTGCACTTTAATCGTGTTACATTTTTTTTAGCATTGATTTATTTTTCTAGCAATAGCCACATTTGCGGTGCTGTTTTATTTTATCTCATTGTACTTTCGCCTAGGAAGGCATTACATTCTTAGTAGGACATTTATTTCACTTTGTGCTTTCTCCAAGGCTACACTCAGATAGGATTGCCGACAAATGTGGTATGCTGTGTCTCCAACATTCACAGAAAACGCACACTCACATGTGGGGACCATTTCTTAGAATGTCAGTTGTTTTATTATAAAAACACCCCTTTGTCCTAGACACGTTAGAGGGAGATTCCAGCCAGATGACCACGACTGTATGCTGATGGTTGATTGCACATGGTGACAGTGTCTTTCTAGACTACAGGCTTCTTCCTCCAGCTATGAGGAATGATGTATCCCCAGGGGGGAAACCCAAAGGGCAGATTAGGCTTATTATGCTGTGCTCAAACATAGTGTAGGTTGGAAAAATATATGTATATATCACTCATAGAGACAGTACTGTAGGACTCAGTTAGTCACATGCTTGCTTTTATTGTGTTTTATCATCCTGTTTATTGCCATACATACCTTTTTATCTAAGATGCAATTACTTCAATAAATTATTATTGATCTATATTCTGACTCTGTTGTCTTTAACTGTATGAGACTTTTGGTAACTGAGAGAAAGGGATGGGATCTGATTGACCGCGATTCCCCTGAGGAATCATCCTTGTCATGTGCCCGGTTGCCACAATCATCTCGGCCAGAGATGAGGCGCTGCTACTTAGCCGTAGAACCATATGGAATCATACTTAGTACCCACAATCCATGTGATCCTGTTTCCCAAATCCGGTAGCCTCATTAGCATAGTGAGAACCTACACGACAATATGTGCAAAGTTTCTGAGTGACTGGAATTTCCATTTCCGGCCAGTATCTGCACGGATTTCTTCCAATGAGTTAAAAACAATGCCTTCTTCTTGAGCATGTTGCTCCCATTTTCATTGCAGTTCCAGAACAGAAAATTTTAAACAACCTTACCTCTTCGAAAACACTGTGTCCCTCCAATCAGTCGTTGACACTGCATGGGGCTCTGCAGTGGATAAGATAGGATTACATCCATGATTATAATACCTTAATCGGCTTCATCCCAACTATTTTCAGGGAGAAAAATGGCAGTACTCCCTAGGCCAGGCTTACATCCTCCCACCACCAAAAATAGTAAGGGGGGAGCTGTGGCCAAACGCCAATAGGTCAAGGGAGCTACGGGCCAAAAAAGTTTGGGAACCACTTGGCTAAAGGTTCAGTTACTCTGTCAGGATACTCTTCCTGTTCGGTTATTCTGCCAGTATTCAGAGCAGTGACCCTGAATACCCTGGTCCTTAAAGAAAAGGGTCAAAGAACGGAGGCATTTACCTATTGTTCATTTATGTAGCGCACAATTGACCACTTGAATGACATAGCAGAGAATTTGGTAGTCTGGGGATGATGTTCTCGACAGGCCTGAAGTTAGCATCACAGGACAGAGTCTGAGAAGGTTAATGAGGATATGATGTCATGAAGGTAAGGAATTTGCTACAATTATAGTGAACGTTTCAGACTTAGTGGTTTGTGGCTTGAAAGGTGAAGCCAGGAGCTGCACCTAGATAGATTTTCCCGAGCAGCAGTACTCGGGCCCTTTGCCCAACAAATTAATATTTGTGGAAGGTACTAGTGAAGGCATCTGCTCGTGACACTGCTTCACACTTTTTAAGCAGGAACTAATATATAGTGGTGGTCAGTTGCAAGTTGTGTGGCATTTATGTCTAAATAAAACATTCCAATAAAAGTGCTGTGACACAGGAAGATGATTACATTTTGTGAATCTGGCCAGATTTCTTCAAGTGAAACACAGGTTTCCTGGTTCCAAAGTTGACATCTTACCACTGGGACACATCTCGTCTCTGTGTAAAACTAGACCCTGTTCCCAATAGTTATGGTTGAGTTCACATTTGCAATCCAGAGCTGTAGGTAGGAGAAAAGAAACAGCAATGTAAGCATGAAGAACAAGGAAGGAAGCCAGAATTAAATTGGTCTCCTTATACCAGAACTTTTTAATGACCGAGCAATGCCCCCCAAAACCGGCGTTCCACAGCCATTTTCCTATTTATTCCTTTTGTTGCGTGAAGCCAGAGTGCTGTAGGATGGATCTGTGTGATAATAAACAAACCCTCTACCTCGATCCCATTATCAAGAAACAATTGGCACAGTTTATTTTATTAAGTTTGTCACCATTTTATTGGGGGGCAGGAAGGTGATGCTCACCACACCCTCCCACATGCCTGTGTAGATAATGCCTGTATACACCCACCACCAAAATGTATGATTGTTTTCTTGGCAATTATTTTGAGTGTAATATTTTTTTGGGATATGAAATTGAGATGTTTTTCGTAATGCCAGGCACAGCTACACATCAAAATCATACGGGTTGGCATCTGTACGTTAGGCTAAAAGATTCTTCATTATACAGAAACAGCTACTCAGGTGAGGAGACATCGGATATGGGCATTCCTGTTTCATGCCAGATGTAGCCCAAAGTCCACGGATAAATGACCTTTTGTTTTTATTGCTTTGCCGGACTTTCACTTATGTAAGTGAAGGAAAGTGCATCTGTTCTGAAAGGATGTGAAGGGCAGGGGACTGTTCTTTGAGACTTGAACTGCTGCTAAGACATGGGAGCTTAGTGGCTTTTTTATGAAAAAGCTTTGCGCCATCCACAGCAGAAGTGTCCAGCTTTGGTCCATGATGGCCTGCTCCATGCCAGACTTTTTAAAATCCACATGTGGTACATGGCGAAATTATGAACCTTAGTGTGAACCTACTCAGTGTTCATAGAAAATTTAGCACTGGTGGATCTGCCTCGGGCGACTCCCGCACACTGCTTTCTCTTTTATCAAGATGGAATGACCAGTGGTTTCCTGAATGCTCTGATGATAGTTTAGAATCCGACCACATATCAGCACATGAGTATACACTGGTAGTCAGAATGGTCCTCTGTTGTTTGCTGACTGTGGCCCTTATTTGTTCCTCAGGTTAACCACCTCTGCCTCCTAGACTGTGATGGATGACTCCTCGCCGCTCCCAAAGGTCCTAGACATAAACTCCCATTCACGATTCATCATTGGTTCCATCTCAGAGGACAACTCGGAGGATGAGTTCAGCAGCATGGTGAAGGTGGATCTGCTGGAGGACAAGGAGCGGTCGCTCTCCCCCTCCTCCGCCTCCTCGGACACCCTGTCTGACCTAGGCATATCCAACCTGCCGGAAAACCTCGCTCTGCAGATGAGGTACGTGGGTAATACTTCCTGAGTTTATTAAGCACTAAAAACAAACATACAATTTATTTTTAACCAACCACACTTTGCACAAGGGATTTTTAAGCCTCTACTTTTAAATGTAAAAGTGAAAGGACAATCCTTGGAACGCTGTTGGGTAAAAAGAAATGATGGACTTATGCTGTCATGCATGACATAAGGTAATTGGCACTTGTGCCACACTCTATTAACTTACTAAGACTTAAGCAAAACTAGTTTTTAGTACACAATAAAGTGCTTATTATATCACTTATCCTTCCCTACTGACCACCCTCTTCCTCATCTTAACTCATTGTCCATACTCCCTCTCTTTGCACTCTCTCTTTCTTTACTCTTATCTGCTCTGCCTATCTTTTGTACAGATTTCCTCCCTCGACTCATCCTGTTTAGTGTTCAGCTCTTGCCGTCTTTTCTTCAATAACCGCCTCTGGTGGTCTTTCCTCTCCAGTTTCTTTCTTTGTCTGTAATTCGTTTTGCTCTCAACCCCATCACTTAGAATTCGCTGTAGCCAGGAATAGTAATAGAACTTTTAGCACTCCAGTTAAAATAGCATTGTCCCTTGTAGAAGTCTCCCCATACACCGAACCTGGCTTTTTAAAAATGAATTTTTATTGAGAATAAACGTACAATAGAGTCAAATTGCCATAACTCACATTGGGAGGTGTGAATAATAACAACGCATACAGCCTAGGGCCATTATAGAGCATACATCTCAAATTGCAAAATACACAGATCAGTGATATCAGGTGGTCTTATCATGGCCATAACTAAGGGGTATGTCATCTGCCGAAGAAAAGCATTAACCAAGGAGAACTAGTATAAGAGAACAGGAGGGGATGAGTGGGTAGGGGTGGTGAGAGTCGTGACCTGGTAGAGCGACTGTGGTGGTGGGAGGGCTGCTATAGAGTGCTAGGGTCTGTGGGAAATCAGCTGTTCCATAGCAGAGTGGGTGGGGGAGGTGCTGGGACGTCCAGTATATTGCAGAGTGCTGGGTGAGTGGTGGTAGGGATCTGTAGTAGTGTCCATCAGGGGGGGTTTGTATCATCTCGGATGTATTGATGGAAATGGGAAAGTATTGTAGAGTTGGGTCGTTTGGAGAGGCTGCATACCTCCTCATCACAGAGAGCATCTTCGGCTGCTCCCCACTTCGTAGGGCTCCCTGTCTTGCCTCCAATGGTGGGGGACTGCTGAGCGCTAGTGAAGTGTGAGCTTATGAATCACCAGTAGTAATGCTAAAGCTGTGAAGTGGGTGCATACTTTATGGCTTTCCTTGTGATAGAAAATGCCAAGAGCAGTTGCCTCCTATGTATTCAAATCAGTCAACTCTGTTACCTCCCAGAGGATAGTATGGATTGTGCGCCAATAGTGACTCAGTGTATGATGGAGATCGGCCCCCAAGACGGGGCAGCGTGCACATATAATTTGAGCTGCCGGATAATAATGGTTCAAGTGGGCGGGGATAAGGTATGCCCTGTGTAGGAGAAAGAACTTAATGTTTTTAAATCTAGCATTGCGGGAGACTCGTTGCAGATGTTGCAATGTTATGGTCTACTCTTTGTCCTGGAGGTCCCTACCGACTTCCTCCTCACACCAGAGTGTTGAGAGGGGGGAATCGAAGAGGTTGCATATAACCCTTTATATCCATTAGATGAGATATCTGCCAGTGCCCATTGTGAGCACGGTACCTACGACTAGAAGCGTGGATGGTTCCGTGTCCACTGCTGCCCACAGATTACGTGCTCTGTTTAACAATTGCTGGTATATTAGGAATTGTACAGCTAGTAGGCCATGGTCTGCCACCAGTTGGTCAAAGGGGACCAGGAGGTCGTCTGCATAGAGGTCTCCGATGGTGTGGAGGGAGCCAGACATCCAGTGCGCTAAAGACGTTGCAGTGTAATGTCCAGTAAAACTGGGGAGCCCCACCAGAGGGATGTTTGGAGCAAAAGCAGGCTTATTTGGGGAAAGGTGCAAAGTATCCAGGGCTGCATTATCGACACCTGTCGGAGCCATGGGGAGGGCGGATGTGTTTAGGGAATAGGAAGTTGCCCAGTGTGGCTAGTGTGATTGAGGCATAATCGTCGCATGCTTCACCCATGTAGCGCCCGCTGTCCAGTGCCATAGCAACTGTGCTACCAGGAAGTATGCCTCAAATATGGGTGCCCGAGACCCCCTGCCCTGTTGGCTACTGAAGTGTCCATAGAGCAACTCAGTGCCATTGTGCACCCCAAATAAGAGAGCCCAGGTTATTGTCCAATTCTTTAGAGAATGAGTGGGAGGATAAGAGGGAGTTTAGCAAAGTAAAATAACAACCGTGGCAGAACTATCATTTTTGCAAGGACGATCTTGCAGATGAGTGAGAGCAGGGGGATTTCCAGAAGGCCATTTGAAAACAGATTCCTGCAGGCACCCTGCGAAGGTTTCCCTCAGATAGATCAGATGGGGTATAGTAAAGACGTACTCCTCGGTACTGAACTACCATGTGGCACCATTGCAGTCTTGTCTCCCCCACCAGGCTGATGTCCCGATGTGGTTAGTTAGGGCACAGGGGGTAGACCGCTGTCTTGGTTCAGTTCACCCGGAGGCCAGAGACCACAGAAAATGTGGTGAATGTGTCATGTAAGGGAGCCATGGGTGAAGTCACATCCTTAAGGTACACTAGGAGGTCATCCGCATACAGCAATACCGCATGCTCTCGGTCTTGGAGAAGGATGCCCCAGTGCTGCCTCTGTTGTCTTTCAACAGGGAATAAGTTGGACACCAGTGGACCCAGGCGCATCCATGAGGAAGGCTCAGTATATAAAAGCTGTGTATACTTTGATAGACATGATCCAATGTCCATCTGTGGTAGAACTTGGAAAAGATAGTCACAGGATAGATGTCGAACGCCTTCTCTGTGTCCAGGACCAGATAAGTCGTACATGAGTATTTTCCCCGGTCCTGAAAGAGTCTGCAAATGTTTAGGGAGGTGTTCCACCCATGGATAAAACCTTTTGGTCCAAGTGAACAAATGGAGGGACAATATGAGAGTACCTGCTCTCTAGGATCTTCCTCAGGATCTTGTAATCTGTCCCCAGGATCGCAATAGGACGGTATGATCCAGGCAAGGTAGGGTCGCAGTCTGGTTTCGGAATTGAAACCAGGACTGACTCCTGGAGTGAAGAAGGGAGCTTCTCTAGACATAAGGCCTCTCTCCGTATATCTCTGTCAAACGCGGGGCCAATTGGGCTGCAAAGGTTAAATAGTACTCTACTGGTAGGCCATCAAGACCTGGGGATTTGTTGCATGTGAGGTAATTTATCGCTTGTTTGACCTCCTGCACGGTTATTGGGGTGTTTGGGTGATCTTAGTCCCTGCGGGGACCTGTGGGAGTGGGATTCTAGATAGGAAGTCCGATATATCTACATGTGGTACTGCTGGGGGAGCTTTTTAAACATGTGCGTAGTAGGCATGGAATTCTTGAAGGATTGCCTCCTGTGTATAGATTGCTCCACCCGTAGGAAGTTGGAGTTCTAGGATCGGACTCATAATTTTGTCTGCCTGGCCTTATTGGTCTCTTTGTGTCCTAGTGGTGTATGCTGCGAAGTTAAAGTGCCTGAGGTACTCAAGGAGGGAGGCACTGGCATCCTTCGCTATTGTGTATCTGAAAGGGTCAGCGGTATCAGTAGCTGACTGTTTACTAAGGTCAGCGAGTTAGGTTTCCACTTTGACGAGTTACCGTTCTAAGGTTCTACGAACCCCCACTAGCTCTGTATGCACTAACTCCTGGTAACTACCTTCAAGTTGTCCCACTCCAGTGCCCTAATGGACGCTGAGGGAAGGTTTTCCACAAAGTAATGTTGTATGTGTGTCTTCTGTGTTTCGTGGAACACGGGGTCCTCCAGTGTGTCCCGGGGGAGGTGCCATAGTGGGACCCAACTGTTTTTATCTTTTTATATTTAATCTTGTTTTCTTTGAATAATATGATGGCTCTATATAGTATTATTTATTTATTTTTAAAATATGTTTTTAAAATATTTTTTCTATGTTTAGTAAACCAAACAGTATATTTTCTATGGGTGGTGGGGCCTCTAAAGATTTGGGCTAAGAAGAAGACCGCAATGGTTGAAATGTGTAGCCGATATAAGCTGTTACATTGTTACTATTGAAGGATTTAAACGCTATTAATTATAAACACTGGAGTTGTCTGGAGTGCTGGCGTTCTGTCTATTAGATTTTGATAAGTAATGAAGGGTTCTGCGCCCGGAGCTGTGCACCGATCCCGTTTGGTGAGGCCAGGAAGAAAGGCAGGAATTGGACATGGTAATATATTCACTCAGCAGTTGTAGTCAGAGTTATTTCAAGTAACTATAACTCACGCCCTAAGGTAACTACTCATGCCTCCGCCATGCACAGTTTTTTGTCAATAATTTGACTACTAATGTTTCATTTATATTTTAATGATGTTATAGAAGTTGTCATGAGTGCTGTAATATCTGTGGTAATTAGCAATAGATGGCGAAACCGCGAGTTATAGTTACTTGAAATAACTATAACTGCTGAATTTCTCTGCTTTTTTAAAATTCTATTTCCTAACTACAACGTCTCTTTAACCTTTGTTTTTTTTTTTGTGAATTTCTATTTTTTTCTTAACGTAAAGTAATTAAATTACTATACGTTAATCCAACCATCGCCGCGCATGGCCTTTGGCCTGCCCTTTTACCCAACAAGAGTCCACAATTTTGCACAAAATATCTACCCAAGTGGAGTTTGTTCTGACTCCTTGGGTAAATGTCTAGTGTGTGTATTCTACACTACAGCTGCATTATGGACCACGAGGAACTGTCATTTTCGTGAATCTAGCAATGTGATTTTGACACGTGTGTCTTTCTCCAAAATTCTGTGACAACATGAACCCTCTTATAGATAGGCCAATGAGACTACAAAGACGTACATCTCCACCAAACCAGGGTCCTCATATTCCTCGTCACCAAAATCTGCGGAAAATGCACTGGGGGACCCTTTAGTAAACTGTCCAGTATTGTAATAAAATGGGGAAGCCCTTCTATTATTTATAGAATTGGGGGGGAAGGGAGGGGGTGGGGCGCATGCGACCTGTCTGCATCTCTGCGGGCAGGGAAACAGACAAAAACTCCACTCCACCCAACTCCCAGTAAGCAAGAGCTGTTTGACAGCTCGTGCTTCCTGGGAGTGGAATTGTGTTTGCTTGAAAATTCTTGGGGGGGGGGTGAGGGCAGGGCAGGGCAGGGCCCCAGAGCTAAGGGGTCAGGGTGCATCTATCCTGGCCCCGTTTCTTTTTTTATTTATTTTTTCTTCAGGGATGGGTGCCAGTACTTCCTTATTGAAGTATTGGCAGCCAATCAGATCTCAACATGAGATCGGGATGGTTTACGGGGCTTTCGCGTCCCTACATATACAAATTGGAATTTTCTTTAATATCTCAAAAACTACTGAACAGATTTACACTAAATAACAAAAAGGGTGCTTTCTGGACCAAGAGCTACCTTTCTGTCAAATATGGTGTAATTCAGTCCCCAGGTTCGGGCTGTAGTCCTGTTCAAAATCTCTATGGAATTAACATGGGGAAAACATGTTTTGAGCCCCCACCCCCTTTTTCTCAGCCCCTGCTTGACTGATCACCCCAAAACTTTCCAGACGGCAGCTGAAGTGAGCGTTGAATTGTTTTGGAAAATTTTGTAAAGATTCATCAACCAGCGCCAAAGATATAGAAAAGTAAAAAACTTGTTTTCTATAGACACTAGGTCCCAACTATAACTACCTGCTGGTGACCTCCTCTAGGTAATACTCTCCCTCTTTCTTTCTCTCTCTCTCTCTCTCTCTCTCCATGTATGCTATTTGTTACCATTGTTGATTCAAGTGAGGCAAAGCCACCAGTGAGTCTTAATGCCCCTTCCCACCCTCAAAAATAGGAATAAGTAGCATATTATTCTCTGTGCAACTCCATATATAGTTTATTTCATTGTATTTTTTTCATGGGGACTTGTTTCAAAGGCATTTTATCAAAACCAGGATGCGAGGGATTACATGTTTGCATTAAAATCATATTGGATAAATCTTATAACAATTAGGTGTGCTGTTTTAATGCATAAATCAATTGTTACATGTAAGGCAGTACGTTTCTTTCCTGTTAAATTTGTATTGTGATAATAAACTCGAATTTGACCTTTGCACTGTAGTAATAAAAGTGTAAATGCGCGCTCTTGCATTCCCAATATAAAACCTTCATGAAAGTTCTAGCCAGTTGTTTAACAAAGTATTAGAAATCATGCTAAGTGTACATAAAACAGGCTTCACTTGCAGATTAAAGTAATCTGCCCAGATACCCTTTTTTTAAAACTATTTATCTGAGGGGAGGTGCAGTTCAGTCATTTTTTTAAATGCTAAAAAAGCTTTTGACCTGATGAACTGTGATTTTTCTGTGGGTGGCATTAGAGACTACCCCACAGTTAAAAAGGGCAGCCTCTCAATTGTGTATTGGAGTGAGAGCTTGTCCAATTATACATGGAAAGTGAAATGAAGCAATTGGAATCCTATGTGCCATCAGTCAATGGTGTCTGCTGTTGCCATTTTTGTTTATGCGCTTTATTGAATCAAGACAACAGCGTAATTTCTTGCCTGATTGGCAGAAAGATTACGCTTTATGCAGATGATGTTGCCCTGTACTAAGCTATTGAGTTTTGTATCAATAAGATATTAGTAAAATTATTTGTGGCTTTTCTGCAGAATCAGCTTACCTCAAACGTTTGTTCTTACTAAGGCTTATCCTCAACCTACCTCTGCACTTCCACATCATCCCACGTCTCAAGGCACTCCACTGGCTCCCCATACACAAACATTCCTAGTTCATACTTCTCACACGCACATACAAAGCACTACACAACTCCAGCCCAATCTTCTTCAACAGCTGTATACACTTCCACCTACCCCCAGGCACCTCCGCTCAGCTGGGCTCTCACTGGCACACGTACCCCGCATCCGCAAAGACATAGCCAGAGGTTGCTCCTCCCAGGACTTGGAACGACCTCCCATGCCATGTCAGAGCCTCTTCATCAGTCCTGGAAATCCACAGTAAGTTGAATTCCTGGTTCTTTGAATAACCTCTCCAAGGAGACAGTTGCCTGGACATCCTGTGAAGTTATGGGATACCCTCATGGGTGACCCGGGCGTAATCCTGATGCTCATAACATAAAAGAATTTGCCAAAGAGATTATTGTTGTCATACTTAGGTCTCTATAGTCTAGGAAAAGAGTTGTTTAAGCCATAAGAATCTAGGACTAGGCTCTACCCAACACTCAAAAAAGTTTATATTACTGCCACTTTAGAATAGTTATGTCAGTTATATAATCCAGGATGGGTCAGATACAAAGACAGTGCAGTATCAACAACCCTGGCTAATCCTTATGATTTCAGGGGATATTGGTTTAGGTTTGACCATTTGAAATACTTCAAGAAAGTTAGATACAAGTTTCTGTATAAATATATAAAAATGTATCATAATCTGTGAAAACATCTTCCAATTTCAACGTATCATGATGTGCGTCCAGTCTAGTACAATTCAGTGATCCCTGGTGAGATTTGTGAGGGTGGTAAAGTCTGGGGTGAAAAGGGGATTCCAGTCATTGTGGATCCAATCAGTCCTGGAGCAGTAAAAAACATTTCTCAAATTCTGATTCAGTTTAACTCACCCCCAGAGGTACGCTGCTAAAAAAAAAGATTTTTACTCAGAATTGGCTAATTTTAACGGGACTCTTTGCGACCAGGCAGTCTAATAGACTTTGCAAAATGCAGAAGATATCCGTAGTATACACATCACTAAGTAGGTATACAGATAATGATGCATGTAATAATATCCAACAGAAATGGAAAAGTGCTGGCATAAAACATACAGTGCTGTGCTATCCATAAATTATTATGTTGTACTATTATGCAACACTCAATCTATCACTTCTTTTCTCAATTGTATTACACACCATTGCTCAACCCCACCCTCTTCAATGCATACATGATCCTTCTTGCCAACATCATCCACACACATGACATCAACATCCTCTCCCAAGCCAACGACATGCAACTCATACTCTCCCTCTTCGACAAGACCCTCAAAACAAGAAAAAAGTTCACAGCCTGCATGACGAACTGGATAAAAGCCAACTGTCTCAAGATCGATACAGATGAGACAGAAGTAGTGATCTTCGGCAGGAACCCCTCATCATGAAACTCCAGCTGGTGGGCAGCCAAAATCAAACCCACACCCAGAACCCAGGCCAGGAACCTCGGACTAATCTGCAACAGCAAACTGGCCATGACCGCACAAGTCAACTCGCTCACTGCATCCTGCTTCCACACTCTAAAGAAGCTGAGGGAGATCTTCATGTGTCTCCGAAGCGATACTAGAAAAACTATCACTCCCATCCTAGTCACCAGCAAGTTCGACTATGGGAACACCCTCTATGCTGCGATTGCCAAACAACCCACTAGAAGACTACAAACCACCCAGAAATGGGCAGCCAGACGCATCCTTAACCTCCCATACAGAACTGACGTCACCCCACACTTCAAAGAGCTCCAGTGGCTCTTAGTACACAAGTGTGCTCGATTCATCTCTCTCTCTCTCTCTCTCCCCCCCCCCCCCTCAACTCAGGCCTCCCAGCCTGAACAGTTGCATCTCCCTCTACCAAGTTCCTAGACAACTCCGCTCAGCAGGACTTCTTCCCACACACATCCAACCATGCACGGTACCAGATCAGTGAGGCAGGCATTCTCTTACATCACTCCTATTATGTGGTCCGGCCTCCCATTCTACATCAGAGTCTCCTCCTCTCTTCTTGAATTCCAAAGGAAGCTTGAGACCTGGATTTTCATTTAACAAACCTGCCATAGGCAACATGCCCTCGCACATGACAGTGCGCTTTACAAATATACATAACATAACCATTGGAATTTCAGTATTCATATGTTAATACCAATTGTAATTGCTCAAGGTGCATGATATGGGCTGGATCATGGGAGCATATAGTTCTAGAATGTCTAACGCTAGAGAGCTGCTGGGTCTGGTTTCAAAAGATCGAAAGGATATTACCTGGGCCAATATGGAAATTGGTGCAAACCCCGCTGTCATTGGGCTACTCTAGAACTTAAGTCCTAAACAGACTCAGTTTGAAAATGTACTATTACTGGGAACGTCGGTGGCCCACTGACTGATCACCTAAAGATGGAAGGATTATAGACCTCGAAAGCCAGACAAATGGTGTGTCAGAATTAAGGTGGCAGTGGAATGGGAAATATGCCTGTTTATGAGAAGTGGTACAACAGTAAAAATGTATAAATGTTGGAGATGAACATGAATACTTCTGTGTTAGGATTGACATGAGGCTGGCTCGGCCAATGCCGTTAGACCTCATTAGGCCTTTCAGAGTTGCTCACTTGTCTGATCTCACAAATCAGCATCTGAGTTGATGCGTAGGATGCGTAAGACCCATACATGCCAATAGACACGATTCGAGCGCCACACTCCCGATTTTGAAGCACGCAATGGCTTTGTTTTGGCTGCCTCCCGCCTGAAATTGCCTCTGCTTCAAGAGAGGTAAACGGGGGAATTGCTTTCTTCTGATTATTATTATTATTTTAAATCCCACTTTCCTTTAATGAATTCTTGGCATGTGTGAAGACCATAGCCTGCAGGTGCACATTCAGGTGGGCTTCAGACAGTCATTCCTGTTTGTGACGCAGATAAAGCGAGAACCACTGAGTTGTATATTAGTAGCTCTGCAAAGCCACAAGGTTGGCACACAGATGAGGGCCTCGTGAGTTGTGCTCATTGGCGGGACCCGGGAAGTGTAATGCACCTGTCACACAGTGACGTCGCAGTTTCTTTTTTACATTGTCAAGCGCAGTCCACCCTAAGATCTTTGTCACCGCCACACAGTGTGCTTCAGTTTTCCACTACTGATTCCCACCGCGAAGGATGTTTGATCTGTTTGTTAGCTGAATGAGAGATTCCACAGCCACGTCCTCATATTCGGCTGTATACTTCAAGAAAAATGAAAGGTGGGTCACTATGCGATAAATTTAAGAGATGCACACATACACCTATATTTGAATGGTTTATTAAATTGCAAACTGTACCTCCTTTCTTTGCTGCAGCTCTCTCTAACAGCAACACGTCTTCTACTTTCTGTTTCCGCATCTTGGCCAGCTAGTTTCCTATAAATCTAATGTTAGTATCTTATTTGATATGGCACTTGCTGCCATAGTGTCACAGCTTTACACCAGAGTTCCTAAGAGAATAGCCAAGTCAGTCAGCTCCACCAAAATGCAAGTATATGACGTGCACTTCCTTACAGAGTTCTGTTGCAGATGCATTATCCCACTGAGCTAGTTTACCTGTCTCACAGACTGTTTCCCATGTATGTTATGTTAGTGCCAGTTATATAGTGCACATTTACCATTCATGTGTCTTCTTAGCACTGTCAGTTCCTGCTTGTACTTTATGTATGGGGAGTGCCTCTTCCACAGGTTTTGAAATAGTTGCTTCTGTGTGCAGTTCAGAATTGACCTTGGAGTTAAATCAAGGAAAAACTGCTTGGCTTGATGCAATATTTTGGCTCTGACCCAGTGTAAATGGACGGAGAGCGGCTCTGGGACAGATTAGGAAACTGTCCATTTGAGCACGTGGTTGAGGTGAGGACCCACTGGGGCTGCCATTGTACCACTGGGATGAGGTGACTGGAAGTGCACATCTTATCAGAGGTCACTGTCTGGGGCTTCAGATAGTGCTGTCCAGGGCTGTTACAGCAGACATGTGGTAATATTTACCTGGTGTCATCTGGCCTTCAGATATTGTTGGGCAAGTACTCGATAGGAAGAGGTGCCAGCATCGACTTGGCGCACTGGTAGAGACAGCGTGTGCCGTTTTGGGGAATGAGCAGCGTGTGATAAATGGTGTTAGCCAGTTTATCACAAGTCTTAGAAATGTCCAACACAATGCAGATTCTCCAAATTAAGTCTCTTCATAGAGTACTCCGACCCCCCCAACCTACACACCTCAAGGACTGAAACTTTCCTCATCATTCTTGGTGTACACCAATCTAGCAGACTGGCCCTGGTTACATATTTGTCCTGGCAGGGACATATATTTGACTTTAAATTCATTAGTCCTGCTCATTTCAGCTTTCTTCTCTCTCCCCCTACTTTTAAAATAAGCCGTGTCTCGGTTGTTCAATTTATCTCTGGTTAGGTTCTGTGCTTATCTCTTCTACTGCCTCTGGAAGTTTTCCAGACGCCCTGGAGTAAACCGGGCAGTGGTCTGCACTCTATCCCTAATTCGCTCCCAGCCTGCTGATCTTAGGCAGTAAGCAGCTTCGGGTCAGGCCTATAGTGGCGGCAGCTAAGGCCCGGCGGCACTGGAGAGTGAAAGGCCTATACTGGCAACTACCACGGCCCGGCAGCACTAGTATTGGAAAGTGGCAGGCCTGTCCTCAGCTCTTGAGAAAGCTCAGGTGTGTGCATCTAGCAGTCCACTGGCTCTGTCTCCATCTGACTCCCTACTCCGCTGAGCTCTGTGGTTAGTGTGTTGGGCAGGGAGAGCCGGGGCCGTGTTCTGGGAACCAGCCACACTGGGCCTGGGCATAGAACCACACTGGTGACCGAATCCACCTAGATGGGGTCATGGATCGGTGACTACAGAAGCCCAGTCACCAGGACAGGGATCACAGTGGCACATGCTCTGGGAACGAATGGACGCTGAGACTGATGATAGACCCTCAAATCACAAGTCGCTTATTTAGGGAGGGAGGCACTGCCCCCTCCTCTCGCACCTGAAACACACGACCAACTGATCACACTCACAAGAGGGTTGATCACAGCTTGCATGATCTCTCCGGCTTAGGATTTCTGACTCTTGGTATAGCCAAGAGCCAACAGCAGTGCATGTACTGAGGCACCCAAGAGTGCCAAGAGGGCATGGGAGTGGCGCATAGCGGGCAATAAAGAAAAACAGAGAACATAATGTAGAATATGTTTGAGAATTGAAAATTCTTACATCAAGCTGACATACCGTCCAAAAGTTGTTCAAGTAATCAACCATTCTTGTTAAAATATTAAAATGGCTAATGTTCACACCAAAATTATGTACCTCCAATACATATTCTTGCCTTCACTCTTCCACATAAAAAGCCAGATTCATCAACTGCAACGAGGTTTCATTGCCAACGGCTGGACCCAGGAAGTTTAATCCACGGTTTTCAAGTGATGACATCATTTATTAGACTCCAGTAGTTCTGTGTTCTAAAAATGTATTATTCATTTTCTTTAAAAAAAACTATTGCTGCTTAGACAAGTAAACTAAGAGGTGAATGTATACAAAGTGCTTCAAACCTAGTCCTAAAATTGAAATTGAAAATGCTTCTTGCACTGCTTCCCCACAAGATGCACTCTGGCCCACCGTCCGCCGCGCCATTTGCCGGATGCCACAAATTCAATCTAAAGTTGAAGGATTACGTCATCCTATCTTCAACTGTTTCAACGCTTCTCGCTCGTGCAAGAATGACATTTTTAGGGATGTCAGGATAGCCAACAAGGCAGATTTTGATACTTTGCTGACAGAGTTTCAGATTCACCTTCACACCCCAGCTCCCACCCTCGCAGAAGGTTGTTGCTGCCTCGTATAGTGAGGTTACTCTTTGGGGAGCTTGGAAGCAATCTAGGGAATGTCTAAAGATTGCAATAAACAGAATACAGTGCATGATACTAATGGTGTCATTAGGGCGGATTGTCCAAATTATGTCCAAGATATACGGGTCCATGTTGGAGTTACTAGATATCCACAGGAGGGACCGTTATGTATACAGTGGAACTATCCGGAAATAATCCTGAAAATCTGGCTTGGGTATTGACTTCGTGGTCCTGCTTTGGACTCTCCTGTCTTAGTGTGTAGATAGAAGGAAACTAGCAGCCACGTGCTGGAGGTGCTACATAAATGCAATCTCATGGGTATAGAAATAGGTGCATAAGGACAACGTTTTCTTATAAAATACAACATGCCCTTAGAAGAGTGAGCATACCTACAGGAAACGCAAAGTGCTCATAGACAAAAGGCAACATGCTGATGGAAAAGCCATTCTTGGCGTGAAAACTGGAACATGCTCCTAGAAAGGCAATGTGCTCACAGAAAATGCAATGTGTTAATACCATTTACCCAGGGGTGGTGGTGTGTGTACATAGTGGTGTTCTCATGGCCTCCAATGATATTGCAACACCTGCAAATGATGTTATTTCCTTTTACTGGTGTGCATGCCGCCTCAAAAGGCTCCACAATATCCCTAGAAACACTGCATCATCTTTCAAATGGATCTCTCATTCCTTTCCATTCTCTGCATGCCTGTGCTCTCTGAGTACAGTCTACTCTAGATCACGTTTAAGCATTAATCCTTATTTTTGTATCTCTGCAAATTGTCCATGCCTAAATTCAAAGATTTCAACCTCTCCTTTAAAAATCACACCCTACACCCTAACAACACCTAATCTACTGTAGCACGTCTAGTAATACAGCCAACCAATGCATTAAAATCTCATGTGCCCCTTCCCCACTAAAAGTCCACTAAAATTCCTACTAATGTAATCTACCACATAGAAACTGTAATAAAGGCATGGAATGGTTCCTGTAGAGCACAAGACTAATCTCAATAACCAACAATAACTACCAAAAAGAGAAAAGCACCAGTCCTGGGACCTGCCCTGGATCAGCGTGCTCCCAAGCTTAGAAGCACAACAATACCTTGTCAGGGGTGGTAAGTGCTATAAAATGCAATTACGAGACAATATATAACCCACACTAAAACTAATACCATAACACTCAGCAGTCAGACGGTTGATTGTAGTTCATATAGTCTACTTAATAATTCCCTTTTACTGCTTACTGTTACACTCACATGAGACAAAACTGCTAAGGGTCATGTCCATCACCCAGTACTATACCAGTCCACTGCAATAAACCACCCATCACCAACTGAATAGGCACAAAATAACTGAATAGACCTGCCACATACTGCTGACCAAAGCAAGACTGTAAATTAGTCCCACACTGTAGGTCCCTACTAGCAACATACTGCGACCCTTTTTTGAGATGACAATAAAGTTCATTTCTCTCATTAACCTGTACCTTCTCGGGACCATAAACTTTAAGCAACATTTCTCAGAATGGACAATACAGTACAGTAACTAGATGAGTGAATAGGTACATAAGAAATACCAAAAAAGGACCTGCAGAGCTACTCAAAGCTGCCAGTTTAGTGAAAAACATAAACGGTGCGCCTGTCTCACACTTCTTCACCCATCACACTGCTAAGCAGTATGTCCCATAACACAGTAACCGCACCTCAGTGGTCCTCACGCACAACTTGGAAACACTTTCCATACAGGGTCAAAACAAAGACAACACACTTCGAACCAAACACCATGCATGGTGTAGATTGCTACCCATGTAGACAAGCGCTACAGTGCCCCACACAGGGGTACTAAGCATTGTATACATGTTACAATACATTAGAATATTTTTCAAGAAATGTACTACATTGAATAAATACATTGTTAATGCATATGACAAGTTAACTTGACGTGCAGGCCTGGATGCCACCAAGACCAGACCAGTGCAATGCATTGTAATAATAACTTATTTTATATAGAGCCTTATTCCACATTTTTGCTTTGTCATAGCATTGTTCTTACTAGCTCTAACTATTACCCCATTTAATGGTACTCAGTTTATTGTAGTTGGGAGACCAGAAGTTGGAACGTGCATTGCTGGGATTTAGACCACAGCAGATGTTCACGTGAGCATTTAATTCACTGAACCATCCCGACAGCACACCGTACCCTAGCGTAGAGGTACAAAGATTACTTAACCATGGAGAAGGCAGTGAATTGCCTTGCACATTTGACCTTCCCCAGCTTCAGTAAAAAGAAGCCAGCACAATTAGGAGGTAGTTGTGGTATGGCCAGCTTTCCTTACTAAATAGCTGAAAGGATGTTGGGGTTGAGATGCCTGCTTCTTGACTCTTCTGCCCTATATCACCTCAGGGAGCCTTGCACCCAGACCTTGGTGAAGTAGGACAGTGCAGAATACTGGCATAACGAGCCACTCTTTACAAATCACACTCCACCAGTACCCATTTGGTGCAGGCTTATTACCTACCGGTCACTACGTGTACACATATAACAACAGGAGTAAACCATTACTGGGGTTTTATATGGATATTGCCGTACACGTATCCACAGAACCTGAACTAGGCAATGTTCCTGGCCACCAGGCTGTGGGCCTGGTTGCAAAGCTGTGAGTTTGGGACTGTATCTTCTCCACAGAATGCAAACTAGGCACTGTACGTAAACCCCAGGCTGGGACCTTGGCATTGTCTCTTAGCCCTGGATTTTTACCTTGGCAGTGCACCTGACTCCCTTGAATCTACATTTGACTGAGGGCCTGGCCCATATAATCTGCTCTTTGGAAGGATAATTAACCCCTAAGTCTGGGAATAGGGCAGTGTGTCTAATCCCAGGCTGTGAACTTGGAAGTAGGCAGTAGGCAGAGTCTGAACTTGACAGTGGACCTGCCACATACATTACTATGGCAGTGGTCCTTTTTGCGAGTCTGTTTT
Source organism: Pleurodeles waltl (assembly GCF_031143425.1). Classification (NCBI taxonomy): domain Eukaryota; kingdom Metazoa; phylum Chordata; class Amphibia; order Caudata; family Salamandridae; genus Pleurodeles; species Pleurodeles waltl. Next base: position 12,236,959 of record NC_090441.1, on the reverse strand, counting down.
TCCCTGGCAGAAAACCTTGTCCCTAAGCTCTGAATCTGACAGTGGGCCTGATTTCTGAAACCGGTAATAGGCTATGGTCCCTTGGCTCTAAATCTGGTCTGAATCGCAAAACCTAGCAGTGGCCCCTGGTCTTGGAACATGGCAGGTGGCTTGTCCCTTGACTCTGAACCTGGTAATGAGCCTGGTCCCTAGATACTGAACCAGGCAGTGTTCCTGCCCCTAATCTTGTGACCTACCAGGGAACTTGATTCCACGATTGAAGCTGCAAGTGAGCTTGCCTGTATTCTCTGTTTGACCCCCTTCAGTGGGCTTGGTCCCTGGCTGCAGTGGTTGAAATCTATATTTTTTTTACCTGGGTGCTAGAATGTAAATCTGTTAGTATGTATATATTGTATTGTATTGTAATCGTATTTATATAGCGCTTACTACCCCTGACGAGGCGTCGAAGCGCTTTTCGATGAGTAGCACGCTACTCTGGAACCCAACAAGAATTAGCGATGGATTAGTATCGGGAAATTATGAGTACAGTTTTAGTATTATTATGAGTTAATTTGAGCCGCGGATATGAGAGTTTGTTAGTTAGATTGACTGGAGTAATGGAGAGGTGGAGGAGGAAAGAAATCCAGAAGTGTCAATTGGGAGTATATCCTTCATTTACTCAGCCCAAAGGCTTGGGATGAGTAAAGGGGGCTGGAGGAGGGAAGAGTATGTGGAAGGGTTAGGGAGAGCTTAGTAGCAGGGCGAGATAAATGCGGAAGAATTTAGTAGGGTTGTGTGGGAGGTCACAGTAGTAGAGTGAGGTTTGATGAGTTAGATGTGGAAGCGGAGGGAAGAGCTTAGGCAGAGTTATTTAGGAGATTAAAGTAGTAGAAGGGATTTGGGATGAGTCAGAGTGGGGATGGAGGATAGTTTGATAGAGACATGACATATGATGATGAGTAGATAAGTGTGATAAGATGAGAGCAGGAATTCATAGATATCTAGTATAACAACCCACCCAGGAGCCATGCAATGATCCACGAAACATGCCAAGCACAGAAACATATACATATATATATATATATATATATATATATATACATATATATATATATATATATATACACACACACATATATATATATACACACACACACACACACACACGAATACACACACATATGCACATACAACACATAATTAGAACCATGGGTAAAAAATACTTAGTCAAACAGTTTTAAAGAGTGTGTGTGTATTTTATTGTTATGACATAGTAGTGATACATATTTTCTAAAGAAACTATAAATAAATGGAAATACACACAATCTGAAAACATATTTATCAACATAGGCATATACAGTTCATAGTTGTTTGAATATGGTGGTTATGAAGGAAAGAGACAACTCTTGAGTAGTTTTCTTAAGACAATAAAGTTGTCTGTGGCTCTTATAGTTGGGGGTAATGAATTCATTAGTTTGGCTGCTTGGACGGAGAAGGATGTCCCACCTATAGTCTTTTTGTTGTATGGTGGTGTTCTAAGGCGGGGTGCCAATCTTGAGCGGAGGTTTCTTTGTTGGATGTATTTGGTAATTTTCTTTCTGATAAAAAGCGGTCCTGTTCCATGTATAGCTTTGTGGGTGATACAAAGCAGCTTGAAAGTGCATCTTCTGGCAACGGGTAACCAGTGTAGTGGTCTCAAGGCAGGGGAGATGTGGGCTTGCGGCTTTACATGTAATAGTAGCCTGGCTGCGGAATTCTGGATACGTTGTAGTTTTTTCATAATAGATAGAGATGAATGGTAGAGGCCATTGGCATAATCCAGTTTGGATAGAACAAGCGAGATAGTAGCTTACACCTTGTGTGGAAATCCGAGGTGGGGGAAGATGCGTCGTAAAGTCTTCAAGGTGATGAAGCTTGTTCGTGCTAATTTGTCCACTTGGGCATTTATAGTTAACTTGGAATCCATGGTGATTCCTAGGTTTGTAACTTCCTTGGATAATTGAGGAGGTGGTCCGAGATCGTCAGGCCTGACGCACAGAGGGTCATAATTTTTCCAGTCACCACATATGAGTATTTCTGTTTTGGAGGTATTTAGTTTGAGATGGCTCCAAGTCATCCACTGATCAACGGCTCTGAGGCAACTGAAGATTTGTGAGTTTTCAATGTTTTTGGGGCATTCTAATGCAAAGTATGTGTGTCTCATCTGCATAGCTGTAGCATGTGAGATGGAAATCATTGATCAGTTCTGGTAAAGATATCATGTAGATGTTGAAAAGCAAAGGTGAGATGATTGACCCTTGGGGGACCCCTGCTTTTGTGAGGTAGGGTTCAGACGAGAAGGGGGGCGAGTGGATGATATTCGATCTATGTTGAAGATAGGAAGTAATCCAGTCGAGAGCAATCCCTTGTATGCCGGCTTCGTGGAGTTTTTGAGTTAAAGTGCCATGGTCAACTGTATCAAAGGCAGCTGAGAGGTCCAAGAGACGTAGTGCAGCAACTCCATTTCGGTCGACTGTGTTTTTAAGATCATCCCAGATTGCTATGAGTGCCGATTCAGTGCTTCTTCCTGGGTGGAATCCAGTTTGGAAGTCTGAAAGTATAGAATTGTCTTCAATGAATAGACATCTGGGCGAATGCTGCTCTTTCTATCAATTTGCCCAGGAAAGGTCCATTTGTGATAGGTCTGTAGTTGTTGGGGTCTTGAGGGTCTAGTTTTGTTTTCTTTTAATAACGGTTGTATGTATGCCTTTTTCAGGTCTACAGATTCATCCTCATTCTCTAACACACAACTTTAAATCTCTGCATTTAAACCAGAGGTGCAACACCTTAATATCCCTTTTGATGAAGAACATTTGTTCAACCAAATGTTAGAAAAACGTAAAAAGGATACTGACACCGGCTAAGGTCACGAGGCTTTTCAAACCGCTAGTCAAAGGAGGTCCTTTCGCAGGTAGTATTATTGTGCAGTTTCTAAGACCATCTTCCCTACAAGCAAGCTCCTCATAAAGACAACAGCAGAAGAGGCAACCCTATCAGCCTTAAACCGCTAGAGGTTACACAACAGGGGGATATGGGGTAACAGCACAGGAAAGCCAAAGGAGGTTCCGGTCAGGCCACCTTCACCACTGCAAAACATATATGTATGTGGTATTCCTAGAGTGTGAATCTGGCTAAAGGCAGCAGGAGCTTTGTACCGTGTCAAAGGCAAGGATACAGTCAACAACTCATTTGAGAGTTAGCTGGTTTGCGGACTGTTACTGATTCATAATATCAAGCTCTTTAAAGAGGTGGCTCTCCTACTTTTTAGGTCGAGTGCGCAAGCGCTTTGACCTGTTGTAAGTATTGTGGCCTTTTAACCATGCCCACCTCATGTCCATCACTTTCACTCTTTTGTGGTCTTGCCTTTCAAAAATCCTTTGATATCATTGGTAAATACGTTTATCTCTCCTTGGGGAGGATTTGTTACTGCCTTGCAGACTGACCCCTTACATGGATTATTGCACAATTGCCGATAGGTTTGACTGTGAGCTGAATTCTTTTTCCTTTTGTGTCTCCTTTGCGCTCATGCGCTGCTATGTTTAAGTGTGTTGCTTATTGGTAACATTCCCTGCTCTCGTAGGTGTTTTTCATCTAGCTAGACACTGCTATGTCCAATTTATGTGGCAAGAAAATCCCAGTTAGGAATTTACAACGCCAATAGTTCTAACTCAAGCAAATGCGAGACCCATTGCATTGCAAATGCTTGTTAATACGTTGGCGCACGGTTGGGGGTGGTCCTGATGGATACAGGATGTTGCTGTAGATCCTGGGTGCATAGAGGAAAAAGGCCTTCTGGCTTGCGTTTTTTTCCCACTTCTTTGTCTCTAGTCTGATGGTGTCGTGGCTGCAGGTGTGCTGAGAACCACCTGTGATAGTGAACTTTTCAGTCAGACAGGCTGTGGTACTGGCTATGATGGCTATGAAAAGGATGCAGTTTGGTTTTAAAGATGATGCGAGCTGGCAAAGGTAGTCAAGGGTGTTCCAGCAGGATGGGGGTGATGTGATCATATTTCAGGCCCTGAATGATATGTGCTGCTGTGCAGTGGTGTAACAAAGGCCCCTGCAGCCCCCACAGTGCAAGGGGGGGGGCTACCGAGCACCAGGAGGCCCCCTCAGCACAGCACACTGTGCATGGGCGGCAGGCCTCTGACTAGGTCCACGGGAGGGACCCCCCTCCAGGTAGTTTGCAGGGGAGCGCTCTCAAGTTTCGGTACGCCACTGCTGCTGTACACAGAATGCCCTAAAGGGGTTCCAGCGTGGAGTCTTGAAGGCCGTGGAACAGAGCAATACCACCATCCAGATGCAACAGTGTAGTGGCTTGAACATCAGTTCTGAAGTCGTTTTCTGGAAGAAGCACTTTCACTTTATTCAATAGAGAGAGCCAAGAGTGGCCGGTGTTAAGGTGCCTTGGGGCCGTTGCCCTACCATTCATGGAGGAGAAGGGAAGAGAAGGCAAACCAAGCACTTCACTGCTGAGAGCAGCAGGTTGCAACAGCCAAGCCTGTGCCTATTTAGAGGGAGAGAGGACGGAGTGGGTACTGCTGCTCAGTGTAGTGGTGTCAGGAGTGGTGGGCATGGCCTGTTTCCGTAGTGCAGCATAAGTCAGCCCTGGAGTGCTATTGCTGTGGCCCAGGGCGGAGTCAGCAAAGCTATTTCCAAATACATGGCCGGTGGCAGTGCCGCTGTTCTATCAGTGTGGAAGTGGGTGGCGCTGAGAGGACCAGGTTAGGGGAGGAGTCCGGCAGCTCGTTCCAGCTCTTGAAGACTGGTCTCAAGGAGCGGAGAACACGTGCAGCCGAATGCTTAAGAGAAGCTGATCTTCTCACTAGTGATGCTAACAAAGTGATCACTTCTGCCTGCTAGGTTGTAATGCTTGTTTTCCCACAGCGGACATTGGCACTGAAATGCAGGACTTCTGGAACAACAGAAGCTTCACAGCCCATCAGTCCCCCTCCCTCTGACTGCCTCAGTGCCAGGAGGCTGGGGTGGGATCACTATTAGCGCGGCAGCCGGGCCCAGGCTCCCCTTTACCACTTCACGATTTATAAAGCTTTTTTCAGTTCCCCAGATGCTTGGTGAGTGTCACTTTACTTTTCGCCGCGGAAAAAATGCATTCTGGTGTCACAGGCTGAACAGGTTGATATCACCATGTCCTGAAACACAGGTTTAAATTGCTGCGCTGTTGATTATATAGCCATATGCTGACTTTGATAGAATTTGTAATTAGTTGTTACAAGTGTTTTTTCCTCTTTTGGGGAAAGACGGCAATCAAATATAAGACGCTTTGAGGAAGCACCATTTGATTTACTAAATCAGTTCCTAAAGGGAAAGACAGAATGTAACAAATGGCAGTTGTTTATAATAGGACAATTGCTTAATTTGTAAACAAAAACATGCCGGTGCCCAAAGCCCTCCTCTTAAACACGCGGCTGCTGCAATTAAATGTGCAAACACGGAATACTGAGGCAGCGTAATCCTGAAGCCATCTCGGGCCTCTTCAATCCATTTAAAGCCACTCACTGCCCTTCAACTCACTCTTACAGCTTTCTGCTTTCTCCCATTGTGACGCTTTTTCATTTTTCTCTTCCCCGGTCCTTCCCTATGTATTTAGCTAGCAGTAAATGCTTGAGGCAGAAAAATAAGTACTGGCCCTCAAAAATAAGTGCTGGTGCTCCGCACCGGAAACAACAAGCAAAAATGAAGCACTGAGTAAGACAACTATAAATTATGAGTCATTCACTTTGCTGTTTAATGTTTTTATGTTTTTCAGTAAAATTAGGCTGAAGTTTATTTAAGGGCAGGCGCTGTATGCTAGGGCAGAATTGGATGATTAGCCTGAACTGATTAGTAGGTCTTTTTCGTACCATCTATCTGTGTGCATGCGAGCACATGGCAGCTGTCAATTATCTTTCAAGTGCACGTCGTCCTTTCTAGGCAGCATCCAGTACAGGATGTCTTACTTGCCTTTGGGCACAAGTCAGTGTAATGACATCAGGAGGCATGGGAACTGTCAGATTAGCTGTGTTGCATATATTGGCTGGCCACTGTGGGCTAGGGCTAAAGCAGCCGAGCACCAGATTGTAAAGGGGAATGGACAGGGCTACTTGTGTTAATATGGGTTTGGGGAAACGTGTAGCTTAAGAGGACCATGGAGAGACCAGTGGCATGAAATATTAAGTTTTGGAGTATAGGATTCTGAGTGTAAAATGCACCATTTTAACCCCTTTTCACTTTTTGCAATAAGATTTCTTGACACTTACATTTTAAAATAAACTGATTTTTCCTAACTTTTCACCCAAGACCCTCCTTCAGTTCAGGCTTGCTTACTCAGTTCCCCACCACTTTTAGGATCCACCAGCCGCCCCTGGAGAGAGCCAGTGGGCCTGGCTGTAGTCTTTAAATCTGGCAGTTAGAGGGATTAATACTCTAAACTTGATAATGGTACTACACATATCTTACACTGTATAGCGTGCTACCCATGTAGACAAGCGCTTCAGCGCCCTACCTATGGAAAGCAAGCACTGTATTATAAAAGGTTTTCAGAATTGTAACTGACAGTGGGTATAGAACAGGTCGTAAACTTGGCAGGTGGCAAGAAACTGAATCTACACTTGGCAGTAGGTGCGGCGTCCAGGTTATTGAACCTGGCAACCGGTCTAAGCCCATGAACATGATGGTGGGTATTCGTCCTAGGCAGTGACCCTGGCAGTAGGTGAATAAGAGCCTCCAAACTGCGAACATGGCAATGGGCCGCACACCCAGGCAGTGAGATTAGCAGTGACAGGCCCCCGGGGTCTGAATTTGGCAGGGGGCTGGGCCGCGCTCTGCATCTCACCGGAAGTGAAGCAGGACTGCGCCTCTGGCTGCTGTGACTGTTCTCAGGCTGCGGCAGCTCAACCGGTTACTAGAGTTCAGGCATGCGCGCCCCTCCCTGCTCACCACAAACTCTCCCCAGGGATGCAGCGCCTGCTCTCCCCACGCCATTCAGCCAAACACGGTGCGTGACGTGATCAGACAGACTGTGAGAGGAGGGACCTCGGGGGAGCTGCCTCCATCCTCTCAGGAGATCCAGGGGAAGGAGGGAGCTTCACCCAGCAAAGTCGGTGGAAAGAACTCCATCGTCAGACTGAATGACTTTTACAGTAGCTCATCCAGATTTTGTGATCCTGCGGCATAACTGGCAAGTCAGCTAGCCCAAGACCGGGCTTTTTAGCCATCAACACCTTGGCCCTTTTAGTTCAGGCTTTAACAATGTGAAAAAAAAGACTGCACACCCCACACTGCCTCCCCTTGCAGTGTACAATCTTTCCGCCCACACAGTGTCATCATATCACACAATCTCATCCTACCCCTCTTCAGATGCTCCTAAAACCTAGGGTGGTCACATTTCCGTCATCGTTTTGCAAGACAGTGTGTGCACGCGGAGACAATTTGCGCACAGGTGTACGCATTAGAAGGCGTAACAAGCAGGGGGAATATGAATCGTGTAGCGCATTTTCGGGGTTTCATTCTAAATCCCCTTCTCTAAATCAGGCCCGTGTTAAAAGATGTAACCCGGTCAGAGGTTGTTTTTTCAGGTGAGATTACTATTCATACTGTGTTTGACTTCTAATCCCTTTATCATCTCTCGGAGGAGGAAGGTTTGACCTCCCACTTTTGCTTTTTGGTGGGGACAAGTGTAGAAAATGAACAACTGAAGGTACCAATGATGACTACTGTGCCATGTTAAACTGGCCCTCCGTGTATGGGATATCTATCTTCAATTTACCTACGATAGCTTCCGTGCTCAGGATGCTAATTTAGTATCATTTCCACTCCAATCTGGCTACAAACAGCGGCATGTAAATTAGGAGACTGGTGTATAAAATCTATTCTGTATTACTGCTTTATAGCGCCTCGACAACCATGAAACCTGATGTGCGCTTTTAAAAACTATGGGCCTGATTACAATTTTGGCGGAGGGGGTTAATCCGTCCCAAATGTGACGGATATCTCGCCCGCCGTATTACGAGTCCATTATATCCTATGGAACTCGTAATACGGTGGGTGGGATATCCGTCACATTTGGGACGGATTAACCCTCTCCGCCAAAGTTGTAATCAGGCCCTATGTCTTTAAAGTCACACCGTTGTTACAAGCTGTCATAATTTACAAACGTGCAAAGCGAGTTCCATTCGTTTTACCGATAGAGCAGTTTCTGTAGTCACTGTTACAGGGTGGGTGGAAGAGGTTATTTGGTGCCGAGATGGAGGTGAGAGGCCCAAAAATCGAACTGCTACCAAGTTGTTGGGTCTGGAATTTGAGCGCAAGTCCCCCCAAACTGTTAAGTAGCGGTGTGCATGCGGATTGAGACCGGGGAGTGCCTGGGTTATCACCCTGGCCGTCCTGCCCAGCCGAGCGGCATCAGCCGTGTGAGCCCGGGCCTGACAAGCGCTCCTTGCCGCGGCTGAACTGGAGTTACCTCTCTCCCTCTGACGTAGGTTGGGGGCTGGGGGGACGTTGACGTAGAACTCCCATCGCTGACGCCGTGCCGCGAGCCCTCCCCACGCGCCGCGAGCCCCCGGCCGGCATGCTGCAGTGCTGGGAGCCCTGCGGGCTTCTGATTGGACAGTGCGTCAGGTACGTGATGAGAGCAGACTGTGGTGTCAGCCGTACACCACGGCTGCCCACGTGTTTGCGGGGTCCGTCACAACTAGCCTGAAGCGTATATGTTGTAGGTGGCTTACCCTTGCACTGTGTGAAGTAGTAATCACTAAAGGAGTGTTTTTTTTTTATACCACAGATTTTGGAACTAGGACCACCAACATGTGCACTGAAGCTATCGGATACCCTTATGGTGGTAAAGTTAGCTGGTGTTCGCTTGGCGTACAGAAGGGACATATGTGTGACTATCAATAGAATTTTATCCTCGAAAAATTGATGCAAGTACTACGGACTTGAATGACTAACACCATGCCCTCTTGGTAATAAGTAAACACGGTCATACAGCAGACACTGCTCTTCTGATCGGAATCAGTGTGCTGCAGCAGTACCACTCCGTACAGAATCAAAAACATGGCAACATTGAATAATGAAAGACCCCAAAGGAGATAGGGGCACCTGATTACCGTTGACTGAGCTCAGTGTGACTCAGATAACCAAAGGGGTGTTTGGAAATTGACAGCAGGTTAGAAATTCAGAAGGAAGAGGATTGAAGCAAATGGGAAATTTGAAAGCCATTAACTGGGGACCAACAAAGTTTGCAGAATGTTCAGAAGAGACTTTAGGCCATATGTATCATGCATCTTTGTCACAAACTGCCTGACTGGGCCGTTTCCAACTGCAAAAATGCATTTTAGTATGTATGAATTCCAATTTACAATTCAGTAACATTACAATTTTGAATTGCACACACATACCGATTTGGTATATAGTATTAGGAAGGGGTGTATCAAGGGCGTCCCTATTTAATACTGAATCTCATTGGTAGGTAGGAATGTTTTGTGACTGAAATGCGCTTGCAAAACATTCGCATTTTACCACCTACTTCAAGTAGGTGTTAACCCATTTGCAAACTGGAAGGGGTCCTCAAGGGACCCCTTCCCTTTTGTGAGTACATGCAAAAACGTTTTTTAAGAGCAGGGAGTCGTCCCTTGGACCCACTGCCCACTCTTAAAAAAATGAAAACAAAACTATTCATTTTTCTTTTTTAAACGCATCCCATTTTACTTTAAGGAAAACAGGATGTGTTAAAAAAAATGCTTTATTTAAAAAGAATCACAGACATGGTGGTCTGTTGAGCCCATCAGGCCACCATCCCTGTGATTTTAGCGTTTACTAATGGGTCACAAATTGTGACCTACCTTATGAATGTTAATGAGGTAGGTCGATTTGCGTTCCATTAGGAAATGCTAAATTAAATTCCTGGAGTTTCATACATTCAAATCGCAAGTACCTAATTGCGATTCACAGAAAATCGCAATTAGGTAATCGCTATTCAAAATAATGATACATCTGTTCCTTTGTCTCCAGCAGTGCTTTAAATAAAAAAACTAGAAGTGCATGTACTCACTATTTAGAGTATCTGTTTGCTCCTGAAAAGTGCCGCTACTCTCTTGTTTAAATGTACTGCAGCATTGAGACCCTCTTGGGTGATTTGCCACACCTAATAAATCCTAATTGATTGATTGCTGAAAAGTGGAGGTACTCTTCCTTCTCAAATTAAAGAAGTGCAGGTACTCAGTACCAGACGTACCTGCCCATTTAAAGCACTTGTCTCCAGAAAACAAGCATTATAGGGGGAACTGTATTTCTGGCTGGACTGTTCCTGCGGCGAACAAGGTCAAGACTGATTTGCATATGGCTAGGTCCAAACTGGGGTGGCGTGGTGGGTAAAAAGCCGATGGATGAAACCCAGAGCTTTGTGACTGAGGCTGAATGTTTACATTGTTCAGCATTCCGTCCATCATCTGTTCTTTTTGCTTTTTTCGCCCTGAGTGGGAAAGGTATGCCCAGATGTGGGTCCTGTGCTCACTGCGCCACTGGATTCAAGCTACCCTGGCTGATGAGGGGGTGTTACCCTGACAACCGGTCCCAGGATGCTTGTTTACTTTCCAGGGAAGACCTAGCCTGGGGAGTTAGGGCTAGACTTCCCATGGGGAACAGCGTCAAGGCTGATCTGCAAATGGCTGGGTCCAAGGTGGGGTGGTGTGGTGGGCAAAAATCAGTGGGTTAAACCCAGATCTTTGGGACTGGGGTGAACGTTTGCATTGTCCAGCATTCCGTCCATTATCTGTTCTTTTTGGAACTGTATTGAGACAAAGAGAGACAACCCAGGATCAGCACTTGAAAACATTAACCTGTGCAGGGAGGGGGCTGTGAGTCTTCTCCTGGAGTCTGCAGTCATGATATAAGCAGCTGCATGGCTATGGGCAAAACAAAGCACTCTTTACTCTAGATGTGCTGTGGGTGAGAAAGCAGGCCTTTGTGCCTAGCAAAGTGCATACATTGTAAGTTAAAACATGACTGTGAGTAGTAGGGCCTTCCAGTGCAGTGAAAGCACCACAGTTCTCTTTACTTATTATTGCATCACTAACAACCACCAACAATAAGCATTCCAGAATTTTTGTTTGTTTTATGATGTGTGATTGGGTTTCAGCACCTTTTGTGTCATCATTCAGATGAACAAACACCTATCCTTCAGTGATGATATAAAATCCAAAGCATATACCTGTCAGCTAAATATAAAGCTAGGCTCTGCAGGACACCCCATTAGTGAGCCAGACGATTAATCATCTGAGTTTCAACCTAAAGACAAGAATGGGTTCTGGCACTGATCCTGGCTGAAGACCTTATCCTGGCTTTGTAAAATCTCGAGAGATGCGGAGCCAGGACCGATAACTTGCAGCATCCTAGCACCATAATTTATGGCTTTATACAGAATTCAAATATACCATTTAAAGATGAATCTTTAGTCTTTACAACGTCCATCTTCAGGAAACCCCATTCTCTTAAAATCTTAATTAATTATGTTGTTTTCTAGTGCCTTTTAACTGACCCTAACAATTAACAGCCTACCTGTCCAAATTTGACAGCTTACACTGCCATCAGCTGGCTACAGCCAGTGACCCCGAAAACAGGGTGCTTGCACTGTAGCTGTATACTGAAGTTCAGGAGGTATCTCAGGAACAGATCAATGATGAATACTTTGTCTTCAAAGGGTAGTTGAGCTTGAATTGAATGTAAATTTACAATTTTGCAGTCTAAGGTGGCTGCGCAGTAGCTGGGTGATGGGAAGTTGCTCTACAGACGAGTGATGGGCATGTTCTGGTGTTAGACTGAGACTGCTGTAGAGTTGAATCAAGAATAAAGCCTGGTTGTTCATGAGTAAGTTGATAATGCAGTTTCTGCTGTCAGAGGGAGGTTACTTTAAAGTTGAGGATGGCAGTATCCAAGACATTCACACATGCACACGTTTTCTCCTGTCCCCTTCCAGAAGAACAGTGTAATCCCCTCTGTTAGGTATGGGACTGCATTTGTTGATTTATTTGTTTATTCATTTATGTATGCATGTGTTTATTTATTGTCTTATATAGCACGCAGTCCTCGAAAGTGGGTTTCAGAGCGCTCGAAAAGCCAGACAAACAGGTCACCAGAACATAGGCCTGACCAGCCAACAGAATGTAGTTGCAAAAAATCATACTGGATAACAGTAGCGGGCCTTGATAAAGGACGTAGGCAATATTGTAATTTTAGGCACACAGGGAGAGTGCATTCTTTGCTCAAAATCGCATGATGTTCAAGTGAACAGAAAAGCAGTTGGTGAATTGGTCCATTTGCATGGAGACGTTACCTAGATTCAGCACTGCAGAATGTTTGAACCTGCCATTAATGGAATAATTAAGTCAAAAGAAGCATGGAATTATTACATGAACACTTGGCAGAGATAATTTATGGTAGGAATATAAAGTTTGCATCTGATAAAGCGACCAGCATTGAACCATTGGCAGTCAGGGGCTTCAGTACCACATCTTATTCCCTCACTGTCTCTTCACTTAACTTAATGCATTCTTCTTATAGACACTACCAGATGCAACCTCAACCAACTACTGGCTATGTCAGTCCTTCTCTGGTTGAACAACAGATCATATGCCAGGGTGTGTTTTGCTCAATTGAGTAGACCTCGTCTCCTAGTGGCTTAGCTTTGCCTAGAAGCTAGGATTCTGTCACTCACGTGTTAACTCCAAATGGTGTTTCCTAGAGGTTTATGCTGCTGCCAAAGGCTAGACTTCGGTGCCTCCTGGGTTGATTCCATATAGTACTTCATAGTGGCTTAAGACTATCATGAGAGGCTCTGATTTTTGTAGTTTCTTGGATGACTGCACATAGTATTTCATTGGTATCACTATTGTCATATCAGGCCACATAAAATCAAACAAAATTTACCAGACAAGCAGGACTATTGACTTGAACAATTTACTGAAACTAACAATAATGTTCTTAACCCGTAAACTGGTCTCCAATTTGTGTTCTCCTAGGATCTAGGGAAATATTTTATTTTACAGAGAACCCTTTTTCTTCATTATCACATACAAGAGCACCTTCAAATACGCACGTTCAGCATTTCTACTGTACAAAAACTCTTTTGTATTTGATTTAATAGTCTAAACATTTGCTTCATGGATAATAATAATCTAGTCCACATATATGGTACACATGAACCCTGACTTGCCTTTTAGGTCACCAACAGCATTGTCATTGTGGTGGGGACAGGACTGTTTCTCAGTTCATGTTTAAAAACTCACTTATAATATATTATTAAATCATGATGTGATAGTGCACGGTCATTTAGAAACAGCACATTTTCTTTTGGAAAGGCCACAAACCTTCCCACTAACATGCAGGTTTACTGATAAAACGATATAGTGTATAGACAATAATCTGTGGAAATTGGGTTTCAGCAAAAATATTTATCATTTGCGCATTACCAAGTAAAGTGTCTGATTTATTTTAATTCTTCTGGAATCTTTTTTTTTTTTTCATCACACAGTTACATCAAATGTGCTTTTGTAACTACTGAAATATATCTTTAAATGTTTGTACATTTTTTTTACAAGTTATTAAATATTTTGTGCTAGGGAAAAAAAAACTGACATCCTGAAGTCTTTCATTCCACTCTCTTTGTACATCACCATTATCAGACAGTTCACTTTACAAAAATAAGTTTGCAGGCAGAGAAAGAAAAGTAAACACCAACTTCCAGACTAACATAAGCAGCAAATTGTAAGAAGACATAAGCTGACACTTGATCTCTGTCTCTGAACACAGAGCAAATGTGACAAGATAAAAACACGATTTAAAGCCATCTTTATTGATTATTCACTTTCTTAGTGAATAGAAGAACTGTTCTTTGTCAGTTCACCAGAACAGATAAGATCAAGACAGAAGAGGGTCCCTGATGTGAATGTAGTAGCTCAACCAGGGAAATATAAGCTAAAGCTGTAAGAAAGACTAAGAGCTACTCTAAGATACCACTTTATAGATACATATACAGCAAAAAATCAAGACATAAATAAATGGATTGCAACTGGCGCGTTCACTAGGAAGACATGTGAACCTACATCTTGTTTCCAGATCAACACAGCAGACGTGCTTGCCGTAGTGGCGGTTATAAACTATAAAATCATCGGTTCAGAGAAGTTTCTCCCCTCAATAAGCCTTCAATCAGTAGAGGTAACCAAATACTACAAACATTAACGTGGTTGACATGGTGTACGGAAATCGGTTCTTCTCCTCCCCCCCGGAAGACCGTCTATCCTTTATGAAAATATATATCTAGAGATTCCTACAGATATCTTCTCCTGATGTGGCATATATCAAGAAATTGGCATTCCATTTAATACATATGTCCTTTCTATGGCGTTTGCATCCACATTTGAACACATGGTTCGGAACGGCCCTGATGAAGGTTGCCTCCTAATGAGAGGATTACCGAAACACCTTTAGGCTTTGGGTTCCTACTATGTTCTTCGAGTATCGTACTAGAATACTGTGATATCAGATATTAGGCTTCACAGCTCTATGTATGTGTATATATATATATATATATATATATATATATATTTTTTATATATATCAATAATATATCTTACTTCTATATATATAATTTTCGATTGTACTCATATTGCTGTATATATTAGTGTTGTGTGAATGTGGTATGATTGACTTGATGTACTGTTTTTTATTTGTATTTATTTTTTATATATATTTGATATTATGTAATAAATTATTGGTGAAATAATTCTATGACTCTATGAAATTAGATTTGTTGAAGTGAAGGCTATGATATTGATGTAGCCCTGTATCGGACATACAGCCATTAAATAAATGGTGACATACATTATAAGGTGAATTTATTTATGTCTTGATTTTGTGCTGTATATGTCTCTATAAAGTGGTATCTCACAGTAGCTCTTAGACTTTCTTACAGCTTTAGTTCACCAGAACGGGACAGTAGGCCCTAAAAACAGCTAACCCTAATAAAATCCGACACACCATAGTGAGTGGGTGAGTAGATGTCTTTAGGCCTGCATGTGGTAGTTATATACATGCACAACTGCCGCGATCACCTCAAAGACTGCCTACATGACTGATTACATAAACTCTTAAGGACATATTGCACGACAGATAGCATAGCACTTTGTGACAGCTTTGTACAACAGATTGCATAACAAACTACTTGCAAACTGTGTGGCAACTGTATAATAAATAGTATGACAAAGTTCAACGTTTATGCATGACTAAATCACAGACACTGGGTTCCCCTGGAGTAGCGTGCTACCTGTCTGCAAATTGCATCAGTGTTTCTTAAGGGATAGTAAGCGGTATATAAATACTCGTGCCATTATCACCACCATAACTGGGTATATTAGAGAACAGACTCATGGTCTTATTTTAAATGAACGTCGTGGTTTACATCTAATAACTTCCTGGCTGTTTTTTTGTTGTTTTTTTGTTAAACATATCCTTTCTTTCCTGTTGCTTTAATAAAATGTTGAAGGCGGCACTGAAGCGCGGCTTCAAGCAAACATAGATGGCATTAGCCAGAGCTAGGCTGTTAGCCTTGCGCTTTGCCAGTGTAAAGTCTCATCCATTTCCTAGATTTGAATAAAAGTCAATTTTTTCCTGATTAATAAACAATGTTTATGTGTCTTCTGAACACAAGAACACAAAGTACAAAGTTGTCCGTAAGCAGTCGGGTTCCAACCGGGATAGATCATGATCGAAGCCTGCCCCCCGGTGGACATAAAGGAGCTATGCCGTTATTGTCTGAAACAGGCATGTGTTTACATAGATATAGAGAGATGCTCTCCATCCTATGATCTCCCTAGTGCTATCCAGTAGCCATAGCCCTTACTAGTGGGTCAGTGTAGTGATATGACCCATCCTGACGGGCTCCACAGTTGTTTGCTCCCACCATCCCACAAACGTCATTTGGAATCGCAGCTACAGTGATATATATTATGACCCCCCCCCCCCGGAAGTTAGAGCATGGGGCAAGAGGGTCAGCCACTTCACTGTGAGTGAGGAAGTTTTGCTTGCGCTCATGTGCCCCTCTGCTTAAAAAGTAATCCAGTCCAGTGCCAGAACCTGTGGGTGTCAAGAAGTTACCCTCCGCGTCTATTGAAAACACGGGTATTCCCTCAGCTTGTGTCATTGTGCCCAATAGATGGTTCGTTCACGAATATCCAAGGAGAGCCCCGGGTCTGTGGCTGGGTGCACGGTGGGCAGCCTGGCACCGCTGTGTGCAGAAAGCAACTCGGCTTCCAAAGCCACGTAGGAGAGGCAGTGCCGCTTACATTACAGGTGTTGCATGACCTCATGCATATTTGTTTTTGTGAACTTATATAACGTATGGTTGGCCTGGAGGCATCAGAAAGCTTTACAAGCAATCACAAGAGGAGTGCATTAGAGACACAACCAGGGGAGAATTAAAAGCAGATAATCAGGAGTGAGTGGTAGAAAAGTTGTACATGAGTACAGTTCCCAAACAATCAATGCAAGAGTACATTTGAGGTACATCGGAAAAATTAAAAGCAGAGATTCAGAAAAAGGGTTGGATCCAAGTTTCTTTCAAAGAGAAGAGCTTTGACATATTTGTTGAAGGTAGCTTGGCATATGGTCATACAGAGAGTTGGAGGGAAGGAGTTCTAAATTCTCGTGACGCTTCCAGAGAATGACTGGTGCATTAGTCGCTCCTGTTTGAAGGTGGGTGGTCCAGGAGAAGGGAACGAGTGCTTCTTGAAACTTGTTTTGCACTTTTTAAAACTGGGCTCTTCCCTCTCAAGGCAGCCATTGAAGGGATAGCAAGATGGAAGTGCGGTGGTTAAATTTCTTGAGGCTGGTAACACAGAAGGCCGCAGCATGTAGAAATCCACTGAGTGGGCATAACTGAACATTGGAGATTCTTGAAAAGAGTGAGATCCCGAAGTCAAGTCTGGAAAGAATCTACATCTGGGATGGGCAGCCTGATCACCTACAGCAGCCTTAGATGGAACTGGGTGCTCTGGCCGTGGTTGCAATCTTGAGACTGCTGTCGATGGTGAAGCCTGGTGACTTGGCATTCTGAACACTGTAGGGTTGGCACTCCAAAGGAGGGAGCAGGTCCATCAAATCTTTTGCAGATGGATTTGTTTTCTTTGGAGATATAGGAAGAAATTCTGTTTTCACAGCGTTTATTCTAAAGTTGTGATGGGACATTCATGACTGAATTCTTATCAGGGTATTGGATAGGAGGGTAATGTCATCTGGGGATATCATTTTGAAGTATATTTGGGTATCATTGATGTACAGGTGAGAGAGGGACATAGGATTCATAAGGGTCTCACATAGAGGCTCAAGGTAGAGATTGAATAGGGTTGGAGAGAGGATCCAGTCTTGGGGCAGGCTAACTGGCTTCGATACAGAGCTCCCAATTTCTACGGCTTGAGAGCTGTTTGTCAGATAGGAGATAAACTACTTAAGGACTATCCCTTCAATTTCCTTTCTGATTCGTCATTGTACAAGGCCTCAGAGGACTTGGGTGGAGTGCCGGAAGGAGGGTTGTTACCCTGTTTGATTACTTCTAAAATTAGTTTAGGTCTGTTCTTTGCAGTATCCAACAAGGAACTGATATGCGATGACTTGGCTCTAAAGATGTGGTCTTTGTAGCTTTGTCTCGCAGATCTCAGCCTAGTTGGACTCAGAGAGGAGGGTGATTGTCTCCATTCTTTCTCAAGCTTCCTGAGGTGCTTGGTTTTTTATGAATGTCTTTTGAGAACCAAGGTATTGAAAGTTTAGATCTGCTGCACTTGCTTTTTAGGGGTACAAATTCTTCTATCAAGGATTCCATGCAGTTATCAAATATGTCCAAGTTCTCGTTGATATAAAATTGGGGAACTACTGAGGCGAGATTTGGGTGAGCCACGTTCACAGGGGCTTAGATGTCGAAGCTACTTCTATCCCTAAGCCAGATTTTCCCCTTCTTTGGTTGACTAGAGATTTTAGCGTAAGAAAGAGGCACTGTGAAGAGGACCAGTCTACTGGGAGGTGATCAGTGGCTGTTCGGTGCGGAGCTATGATCAGACCCCCAGTTGTACCCTTGCAGTGTATGGGTTTCTGGCAGTGTTACTGGAGGTCATTGTTGCTGACAAAGGAGTAGAGTGTGTCCATTTGATTGTTGCCCTTGGTTACCCCAGTGAAAATTGAAGTCACCAAGGAAGGTGATGCTGTCAGAGCGAATTAATTGGGAAGTGAAGACCTCCATACATTCGCTGACAAAAGTGTTAGTTTTGTGCAGGGGTGCTAATAAAGTCCAATCTGAGGTTGGGAGTAGTGTGAGAAGAGACTTCCTGACACATGCTCTTGAAAGGTTGATAGCGGGTTAGGGGAAGGAGCCTGCAGTTTAGGGAGTGTCTGTGAGTGACGAATAGATCCCTCATGTCTGTCTTCTGTGTCACAGCACATAATGGAATAGAGCGGGGTTAGTAGAAGGGGCACAACATTGAGGCATCACTGAGCCTGGCTTCAGTGAGACCATGATGTCAGAGTGAAAGTCCTTAATAGTGTCCGAGATATCAAGGCAGTGTTTGTCTGCTGAGCGCAGTCATGAAGCATGCAACTGAGGGAAGATCTGTTGAGTGTATGTACAGGGATATAATATGGATAAGGTCTAAGAGATTTTGGGGTATGAGATTGTGTGATTTTGGGTAGTTGTGTGAGATGGGTCATTGTGTGATTTTGGGTAGTTGTGTGAGGAGGGTCATTGTGTGATTTTGGGTAGTTGTGTGAGGTGGGTCAGGGTGATTGTGGGTTGTGTTGATGGTGAAAATAGGTGGGTAGGCTTCAGTTAGGTGGCCGAATGCTCGAGGGTGTATGTAAATGTACTGATGGTGCTTGTGCATTGCTTTGCAACTGGTCCTTCCTGGATGTAATGTTCAGCATCTCTAGTCTGTGTCGTTGAAGCTGGACAGCTGAAAACTCTCAGCAGGCGTGTCAATCAATCAATCCGTTATTTGTAAAGCACAGCAAGTCGCCTGTGAGGGTCTCAAGGCGCTAGCTTGCATTTCTGCAGCACACCTTTCATATTAATCTCTGATACTTGCTAGGTATTATTGGGGCACTTTAATTGTAGCACTAACCTACCTCATTTCGTGTTCGTTGGTATAGCGTTAGTGTTTCTAGGTACAGATACATATTGATCTCTCTGTAATAACAGGACACGATTCACTGAAGGCTGTTTTCCATGAAGTGCCTTTTCTTCTTAGAGGAAGAATAAAAACCCCTTTGATGTAACATCTATTGAAAAATCAAAGCAAGAAGTGTTGTGCTGTTATTTGTGGTCGCTCAAGATATGTATTGCAAGTGATGCAAGAAGTATTGCCACCTCTTCAGATAGAACAGAACACGTGACACAGTAGTTCTTGACATCGCATACAGCACGTCGTTGGTGTTTGAGTCTGGAGAGGCGGGAGGAGGCGCAGGCCTTTGTAAGCAGAACACTTGGGGCCCCAAAGACACAGGCGCTTCAGATGTGCAGAGAAACCACTGCCGCTCACAGGCTGTTAGTAGGGTTTGGTTGGGAAAGTCAGAGGTCATCGGGACCTATACTCTTCTGCCTCCGAGAACAGACTTTCTTACTATTGTGACACTGATCCAATGCCTGCTTTTAGTTCTGCTCGTTGGCATGCCTTAGAAATGTATTTTTGCAACGTGTCATTTTTTAGCTTATTTTATTTGCAAAGCTGTGAAAGCAGTGTTTAGATGGCATGGGTTTAATGCTCATTGCATATGTTCGCAAATGCTCATTGCATATGTTTGCAAAAATTCTTAAAGAAAGAAAAGTGGAGGCTCGCTAATATCTAATGGCTTTGCCAATGCTTATTTGTTTTTTACTTTTAGGTTCAATGACGGCTACTGTCGGTCCTCTTTTTATTTCATACTTTCTCTTTCACAGCCAGTACACACTAAACAGTGCACTCTTTTTTAGTGGAATATCAACCTCCTGCCAAGGGGCAGTGTTTCAGTTGCAATGCGCAGCATGAATACGGTTTGCCCGTTGAGGTCCGCATTGAGAGTTTGGCAGAGTTTTCCTGGTTGTATATAACACCCCAGTCGCTTTCTTCTCCTCCTATTCTCACTTGGAGTCAATGATATCGTGGCCACTGGTAACTCTACGGGTGATAGGGGAAATACTCCTGATTAGGGTAGTTGGAGAATAACACGGCAGGAAATGGTATTGGGTTTCTGCACGGATTCCTAACTATTTCACGCAGTATTTCATGCTGAAATCTTAGCTGTATCCAGCAGCTGAAGCCTCCGGTGAAGCACCAGATCTTCTGAGCCCAAAGGGGGCTTACCACTCTCATACCCACACCATCAGGATTAACGTGCAACTCTGAATGAGAGCTAATGTCCTCTTCATGTGTCATATTGAACAGAAGGTAGTGATATTGGAGAACTAAAGCAGTTTTTTGCAAGACCTAGAAAGTGAAGTAAAAAACAATGGCCTTTGAGGCGTTCTTCAAGTACTTACACAGCACAGACATAACTAAATCAATCATTCATTAAAGTTGCGTGGGTGCAGTCTGTCCAATTCTTTTATCTGCTGGATATCAGTGTTCCTCCTTTCAGTCAGTTCATCCACTGGAGGGCTCTCTGACCCAGGATGCCTATTCCGCCTGGTTTAAGAGATGTGTCACAGGCAGGTGTTTGTCAGCAGTATCTGTTGTTTATTGCCATTTGTCTCACCCGCTTCATGTTGTACAAGGAATAACTGCTGTGTTTGCTGATTAGCTACATAAAAAAATGAATCAGCAACAGGTAATGTCAACATTGATCATGAAGGGTGGAAACAAACACGAACAGTCACTGCTCTGACTTTTTACAGTGGAGCCATGTTCTGCTGTTGCTTGAAATGGTTTAGGACCCCTGTCTGGTGGTGGCCCTCTTTGGCGGCCAGGTTACGTCTTTTTAAGCAGCTCAGTGAAAAGTGATCTCTTGGGCTGCTCCTTGTTGGTCTTTCCTTTTCTTTTATTGGTGGCATCTCTCTTTTGGACCGATCCCTGATGGTATCAGTTTATTCTGCCAGCATGCCCGAGGTGATCTCTTGCAAGATCAGCTCTTTAACTGTGGCTTTTAATGCTTTTCTTGTCCTGCTCTTCGGTTTTGTTTTTCTTATACACCTTAGTGGTGGTTTCTCTCTTGGACACTTTCTGTGTGAAGTCTTTCTCCTATGGGCTGTCTGGTGATATTTGTGTCTTGTAGAGATGACGGTGGTATCTTTGACCTGCTCAGTGCTGATGTTTGTTTCAGTGGTGATTTCTTTCTGGTGGGAACCTCCATGGTGGTCTCTGTTTCTCTGTAGGGTATCTCCATGACGGCATCTTTCTCAAGAGGATATCATCAGTGGTGGTCCTTTGGAATCTCCTTGATGGGGTTTCATTTGGGCACCTCCCTGGTGTAGTTGCTGTCTTGTGCAGCCCTTGGTCATGTGTAACGGACAGCTCTGTAGTGATGTACCACTCTTTGGGGTAGATCCCTAGTGTTTGTCTTGTAATGCCTCTTAGTCAATGTAAGCTTCCTCTTTACAGAGCAGATTTTTTTATTTTGATGTCAGTTCTTGATCTCTAGAGTGAATGTCATCATTTGGAGAGTGTATGGCTTGTGTGCATATACTCTTGTTTCCCTTTTTGGCGACCATGCTACAAAAGCTTAGTGCTGGTAATACTATTGTAGGTTCTTCCAGCAACAGCAGGATGGCTTGATGGGCTTCCTGGGCAGGATCTGGCTACTATTAAGAGTGTGATTGGCCAGCTGGGCGGATGAATGTGTGTGAAGTCTATCTGAGCCAAAATGTTCTGAGAGTTGAGAGAGGGATTTTGTTGGAGTGCC
Organism: Pleurodeles waltl; assembly: GCF_031143425.1. NCBI lineage: Eukaryota > Metazoa > Chordata > Amphibia > Caudata > Salamandridae > Pleurodeles > Pleurodeles waltl. The sequence goes on along the minus strand of NC_090441.1, from coordinate 12,215,032 downwards.
AGTGAGGGAAGAAACCAGCCATGATGGCACTATCATGCTGCTCCCCAAATGGAACCTGCCAAAAGGAATCTTGCATGGTTTGGACTACACCCATTGGATAGCCCAAGAATTGGACATGCCGGTATTAGACTGAGACTACGCTGCTGTCAGGTGTTCTTCTGTCCTGGTCCCCCACCATTCGGAGTTGACTCAGACTTGTCAGCGACATTGTGCCACAGCCTCTGAAAGGAGAACAGCAAGTGGACAAGCTGGTTGATGGTACTACCATGATTCCTAAATAGGGACTGCCAGAAGGAATCTTGCATATGTTGGACTAGACCCATTGGATAACCAAAGAATTTGACACGTTGTTATTAGAACCAGTCTAAGCTGCTGTTGGGTGTTCCCCTGTCCTGATCCCCTCACTACTCGGAGTTAGCCCAGTCCTGCCAGTGACATTGTGCCTCAGCCTCTGAAACAAGTGGGCAAGCTGGTTGACAGAAATCGCTGATGCTCCCCAAATAGAACCTGTCAGAAGGAATCTTGCATAGTTTTGACTAGACCCTCTGACTAGCACAAGATTTGGACGGGTTGGCATTAGACCCAGATTAAGCTGCCATTGGGTGTTCCCCTGGCCGGTCCCCAACACTCTGAGTCGGCCCAGATCCATCAGTGAAACTGCGCCTTCGACTCTAGATGGAGAGGAAGACGTGAATATGCTGGTTGTGTCAACGTTTTATGGATACCTAGCTTGTGGATAGATGTGGGTATTGGGCTGCTCCCTAACCTACCCTCTGTGGGTGCTGGTCCCTTACTCTGGTTGCAAGACAGTGATTGAACAAGACAGACCCTTGAATAGGATTCATCGCTTACCAAATTAAGGCCACTCCCTTCGAGAGGGAGAGAGAAAGGGTTAGTTTCCTTCAATGACACCAGGGATCGCCACCCCACAGTGCTGATGTCTTCCCTCCATGATTGGGAAGGTCCCTCTAGAAAAAGCATGGATGTTGTGTGATGAGTTCTGTCCCACTGTTTGTATTTTTGTATTCTTTCTATGTGCAGGTGTGTGATCTTCAGTGTTGGTGTCTTAATTATATGTCATCACTGGACCAGTTCTGCAAGATCTGGGTAGGTAAATCCCATCAAAAGGGATCAGTGTCATGACAGCTGGTAGTGCGTTACATGCCTATACCTCTCAAGTAAAAAAGCTTGTTACCTTTTACGATATGTGTCCTGGTTTTGGGGACTGTCATACTAGAATTCTAAAATCCAGTTGGAGGCACTAAGAGAAGGTTGTCTAACAACCTGCTCAGCCATGAGAAACCGTCTTGTGGTCATCACCACAGGTTGTGATACGTTTGATCCACTCTATTGGGTCAGGGTTTTGTGCCCTACTCAAAGGCCATCTTTCCACTGAGGAGCCACTGGCTACAAACGAAGTACCTTAGACTCTCTATTTGGTGGCTTGTTGGTGAGGTCTCTTTTTATTTATATAGCTAGGGTTGTTCTTATGGGTAGCTCACTACTACCTCTATGCGTGTAGCTCTCTTTCTCGTGGTTCCCTGAGTGTGTTTCTTTCTTTGGGACCAATCACATAGATTTTAAGTAACTCATGTCTACTCATGGAAGAAAAGGTTGTAGATTAGAACCTGAAGCAACTTCCTGGTGGTGTCCCATGGGTAGGGATATCTGGTGGTGTCATGTTACAGGGACTACCATCTTTCCAACACTGAACATTTGTTTCACAAATGAATGCATTTTGGAAGTTGCACTCCGCGGTCACTTCAGTCAACCATTTGGAAAAAAGTCAGATAAAAATGGCTTTTAAAAAGAAAAGGATATTTCTGGAGCAGATAGAATGTCATGTAAACACACTTCCATTTTCGATTCTCCTCTGTTATCCTGGGAAATGGCGCTCATGGGGACGCTACGTTACAAGTTCAAGAGTATAATGGACTGGTGTGTTGCATTGGGCATTGCCAATTCTCACAGCCTCATTTCATCCATTAACTTTGCTGCCAAAGGGATCTATGTCCTGTGGCAATTTCAGCCGTCTTGCATTTTAGCCACTGACACTAAGGGGGTTATTACAACTTTGGAGGAGGTGTTAATCTGTCCCAAAAGTGACGGTAAAGTGACGGATATACCAACAGCCGTATTACGAGTCCTTTATATCCTATGGAACTCGTAATACGTCTGGTGGTACATCCATCACTTTACCATCACTTTTGGGACGGATTAACACCTCCTCCAAAGTTGTAATAACCCCCTATGTATTTTGGGACTTGTAGTCTTACTTTTGCTGTTCTCCGTTGTGCTTCCAGTTATTGTCCCAGTAGCTTGGGGAGGGGGAGTAGCTGTCCACCACTAAGGGCAGGGCTACATTTGGGCCCGCCCTCAGTTAAACAGAGGCTTTTGTGGGAGTCTCTCCAATATGGCCTCGAATTTCAAGTACATTTGGGCTGAAACACAGGGTAAGTCGAGGGAAAAAGCCAGGATGGCACAGTTGTGAGCACAGTACGAAGAGTTCTGTACTTAAATTTCCTGCTCAGTCTAGTTGTATAATTCACTTTTGTACTCCGACTCTAATTTTCTTCTTTTGCATGGTTTCCTTTGAGGTTGTATTGCTGTGAAACCTGACCATTCGTACTGTTATAAGGTCAAGGTATGTCTTCAAGAATGCTGAATTTCCTGGTGAGCTAGGTTTTTAACCTGTTATTTACAAATAATCAGAAGGTTTGAAACATTTCTCAAAAACTTGGTAGTGGGGCTCCGGGCATCTGGTTGTCCCAGGATTTCAAATTAATTCATAGTGGTTAAAAGGTTTTTGAAAATGTTTTCTGCTTTGGAAAGCAGAACACCATACATTACAGGGCAGGATTGCTCAGTGAGGTGCTGACTTCTGCAGACAGCTCTGGACAACCAGCGCATGACAATTTTAAACTCTGGCAGGGCAGACTCTAACTTTTGCTCTTCTGAAGCTGTTGAATACATTGTGCCCTCATCCAAAAGTCCTTATATTCCAGCATGAATCAGGATTACACGTGTTCCGTGAATATTGTACACGTTTCTGCAGGTATAACCTGGCAGACTTTTCAGGAAAAATAAAATATTCCGATTTTTGCTTCTTGCAGTAGGGGAAATCATGCAGTCATACCACATTATTCCCCATTCTGAGGTTGGGACTGGGAATGGAGAGGTAGTACTGCACCTGGTAAATACTACACCAAGCAGTATTTATATTTACTGGGTGTGTTATTAATTCCTCAAATAACAGGGCCCTCGTAATAAGGCCATCAATTGAGTATATCTCAGATGCTCAATGAGAAGAATATAAGTGTGAAGATTTGAGCCAGCCACACGTGTTTTGCCCTTTAGACAGCGCACAGGCCTTTTTCAAGGTTGTCTGATTTTATTTAATAGAAAGTAAATTCATATAACAATTAAATCAGACATACATACATAGGGACAGGGAAATAAATAATAGTTAATGGGAAGACATGAAGAAAAAATGGAGAAAAAAGTGATCAAACAAATTAATGAATTCAGGGCACTTACGTTATTTATAAATTCTAAGTGCCAATTACTCGATGCGGTGTACACTACAAACTGTGCTGAAAGCACTTAGGGCAAAAAAGTGAGTTGGGTGTCAAAATTGAGTTTCTACCGAACGTGACCTTGTGCTTGTGTCTGGTGCCAAGGTGAGAGCATATAATTTATAACTGGGCAGTCCGAATCTGCGTGTAACCCAACCATGTAGATTGCAGAATAATGAATAGTCTTGTGAATGAGAACATAGAGCATATTCCAGGTCATGTCCCTGCCTCGTTAACCCACTCATGAAAGGATCGTTACTACTGCAATCAAATAAAATGTTTCCTGTAACCAGCCAACCAAGTAACTTATTACTAATAGTGATTTTTCCACAAAGTGGTCTAGAGCAGAAAGTTCCAGTTAAGCAGGCAGTGTTGATTACAGTCGCGGGACGAGGGGACGTAAGACACATAACATTAAAAAGAAATATAAAAAAAACACTCACCTCAGCTCCCGCGACGCTGCGTTCCTCTGCTCTTCTGTCTCCTCCAGCACAGGCTCCCAGCCTGTCCTGCGGCCAATCCTGACGCTGCTCAGAGACGCGTCAGCATTGGCTGGGAGCTGCCAGCCAGGGCGCTCCCAAGCAGACTGGGAGTCTGTGCACGCTTCTGCACATGTGTGTTTGGCTGGCCTGAGACGGCCAGCCAAACAAGCATGCACAGTTAGGGGGAGTACTGAGCACTTCCCCTCCTTGCTCGTCATCCCTGTGGCCCCGCCCCTTTTCCTCAAAAACTATAATAAACATAGTTTATTATAGTTTTTAGGGAAAATGTTTGGGGGGAGGGCAACGCTCCTCCGCCCTTATGGAGGAGCTGCCCCTAGTTGATTATAATAATCCCTCTTCATTACCAATAATATGCCCAGTACAATTTGAATATAACCCAGACTACCTGCATCATTCAGGACATTGATAAAGTTGTAAGCTATGATCCTACTGTTAACAGTCTGAATGAGACCAAATTGAAATGCTAGTAAATCGGTCATTACTAGTTTAGAACCACACATGCTCTCTGCTCAGCAGAGTTGTAACAGTTTCATAGGGTGTGGTATCATATGGTATGTGTGGATGAAGATGCACTTATATATGCATATAGCTACAGATAAGGCTCTTATATAACTGCTTACATGACCTCAGACATGTGATCTGTCATGACCACAGGCCCTGACTGCATGTATGACTGTCTTCACTGCCTTCATGATCACTACATGACCTCATGTGCACTCACCTGCATTACCTATTGCATAACCACAGCATGACAGATGTCATGAAAGATTGCATGAAAGTTTGTAACAAACTTTATATATCAGATTGAATGATAAGTTGCATGGCATACTTCTTCCAAACTGCATGAAAACAGCATGACAATTTGTAAATTCATCTGTATGGTAATTTCACTTGTGTTGTAAAAATCCACTCTTCACCGCCTTGATGGAGATTAGAAAGTGCGATATAAATGCTACGAAAATACAGTACAACGGTTATCTTCCAACTAAATACTTGACTCTGTGCTGATTAAGTTCACTCTTCAGTACTTCATGCCACTGTGATAGCCATCATCACTACTAACTGCCTATACCCTGTCTTCACTTCAAAGACTTACCTCATCAGCATATCCTCACCCACGTTGTATAGTATACAAAACATAACTTGATCATCCAAGAGTGAAGAAGGCCTTGTGTGCATGAACCGATAACCCTGAACTCCATGAATCTCCTTAGCTGTCAATAACTTGACACCACACATCAAGTGGCTATCTTCCATATGATTGACTGTACCCCCAGAAGCAACAGTTCCTTTTTTGAGGAAACCACCGGTCCAATCACAACTACCTCCACAAACCATTCCATCAACATCTCTTCTCATGTGACCACCAAACTTCCAAAACAGCAAAGTTTGCTTTTCTTAACACAATGAAATTCAAAAATATTGTAAACCAGCACACTTCAAGGGCAGCATCCTTAACCTAGTCTTGACCAATATACTGTCTCTCAAATGCCACATCCAATTCCACTGAGTTCAATTGACCACAAGAGTATCCCCGTTCTGTTGCACTATGTTGATCAACCTCAGCTTTTCTTCAAAAACTTCTCCAGTTTCATGCTCAAACAAGATCACTTTGTGACCACAATCCCACCCACTGGCAAAGTCAACTTATTCAGGGACATGCTCATGTCACTCTGAAAGCCAAGGTTGCCACCATTTTCCTGCTAAATTGTCCCATTACCCTCAAGTCATCTGCAACCTGGTATACAAAAGAACCAAGTCAATGACTGCAAATGGTCCATCAGTGAGCAAAAAAAGATATGTCTCTAAGCTCGGCTGCAAGAAGATGCCACAGAATTGAAAACCCTCGGCTGCGCAATCAGAGTTAACCATGTTAGCAAAAGCACTCTGCTGCAACAATAACAGAAGCATCCAATAGGAGCAAAAACCTCTTTAAAGGCTTTGCTAGCTTCTTTCTGGAGATAAAGGCTATCTAATACAGATATGTCATTATCTCATCTAGCCCATTTAACATTGTAGAACCCCTCATCAGAGAATATCTTACACTACTCCGTTCTCAGTATCTTCCTCCTTAAACGCATCATCCCTGACAAAGGCAAAAATGCATAGATCCTCCATCTGTTAATGAAAGCAACCCTGGACCCCTAGGATCTTGCAAACTTATCAAATCATCATGTACAGCTGTCTCCTAACCTTGCAATACCCCTTGGAAGGCTCCAAAACTGACAACCATCAAGGATTAATACACACTCATAGTAACCAGTGACACAGTATTACAGTAGATTGGCTCTTATCTCTTCAGCAGGCGTCAAATTTTTAAAACAGATTTTTATTGTCATTTAATATACAGCGGTACTTGGTAGTTCAGCAGGCGTCAACTTGTTCAGATTTGTTCCCAGGGTTGTAGGTTGGTCAGTACGACGGGGTGTGTGAGTTTCAGATTTCCCAACAATCTTGCTGGCACATAATGTTAAAATACATTACAGGACAAAGCAGAGTGCCCGAAAGGGGCTTCAGGGGCAGCGGAAAGGGAGAGGAAAGCTGATTGGTAGGGGTGCTAGGTGAGAGAAAGCACATTATTTTGTGAAATAACTAACATTTTTAAAGTCTTTCCAAAAGGAAAGAGGGCAGGGATGTGGAATTCCTATCGCCCGACGCCCGGGACATCTTGTTTGGGGTCAAGGGCAACAAGTTTTTATGTTTACTTTGTCCTTGGGACAAGTAGGCCCAACCCTCTGCAGCACAAACCCTTTGGCTGCCTGTTTACAGAGAGTGGAACTCTCTGCAGTTGAGGTAATGTGTTTCCAAAAGATAATGCTGTTCGAACTTGTATTTATGGTTCATTATTTGAAAGCCTTCATTTTTAGGGTGAGTGCTGTAAATAAATGTTTTAAGGTCACACTTCACTACTGACGTTGGTTCCAGTAAAAAAAAAAAAAAAAGGTGTATACAAATTTTTGAAAAGTTTAGGCTATGAGGCTAAGTATAATGCTCCCAGAATGCTCTCTGATTAGATGCAAATGAAGTCTCATTTAGTAAAATGTGTTGATGCATGCTAGTATTTCCCAAAAAGCTTTCTAATGGAAAATCAGTGTAACCATTTTCAACACGAATATGGGAAGCATGAAAATAAACAAACACTGACAAAGCCAACTGGTCTGACATTTCTATAAGTCTTTTAGTTTCATCAATGAGTGTCTTGTTTTGACATGGCTTTTGTAACACTTTATTGTTGTGGGAGCTACCAGGCCCTCAACATTGTAACAAACACTGGCAAATAAAAAACAAAAAGTTTTTGAACTCTAAAAGCACATGTTGCCACCAGTGGCATAACAAAGGCCCCGCAGCCGCCCTCCAGGGGTCCCCTTCAGCACAGCACCTGCCCTGAGTGAGTCTGGAGAGGGGGCTCCTCCATGTTCTTTGCAAAGGAGCACCCTCCAGTTTCTTTACGTCACTGATTGCCACTGTAGTTCCTGACACTGAACAAAATGCCAATATGCTCCTTGTGGAAGAGCAGAATGCGATCACTCACAGTAAAGCCAGCCGAAAGAGAGAGAAATAGAAGCTTAATAAAAACAAAATGTCTTTGTTAACACCAGACCTAATTAGGGACCAAGACCCACATGTAGGTAGCTTTTTGCATGTCGCAAACAGCGACTTTCGCTGTTTGCGACGTGCAAAAAGCACATTGCGATGCACAAACCCAGTTTTGCGATTCAGTAACCTGGTTACCGAATCGTAAAACGGGTTTGCGACTCGCAATTAGGAAGGGGTGTTCCCTTCTTAATTGCGACTCGCAGTGCAATGTAGGATTGTTTTGTGACCGCCGGCGCAAACCAATCGCAGTTTGCACCCATTTCAAATGGGTGCTAACACTTTTGCAAAAGGGAAGGGGTCCCCATGGGACCCCTTTCCCATTGTGAATGTCACTGTAAACATTTTTTCAGAGCAGGCAGTGGTCCTGCGGACCACTCCCTGCTCTGAAAAAATGAAACGAAAGCGTTTCATTTTTCGTTTTTGTAATGCATCTCGTTTTCCTTTAAGGAAGCAGTCACAGACATGGTGGTCTGCTGTCTCCAGCAGGCCACCATCCCTGTGAGGGCTGCTATTCGCAAGGGGGTCACAAATTGCGACCCACCTCATGATTATTCACTAGGTGGGCATTTGCGAAGCCCTTGCGAATCACAGATGGTGTCAGGGACACCATCCTACATTCGGATTTGCGACTCGCAATTTGCGACTCGCAAATCTGAACCTACCTACACGTGGCCCAAAATTCTTAAAGTCACAATAGTGCACCCATGGTATATGTCGTACTCCTATAAAATATTTGTGAACTGTATTTTAGCATGGGTAAATACGCATGTGTAGATTTGCTCATGTGAAAATCTATTGAGCATTTGCAAGGTCATTTTCCCTCCGGCCACTTTCTTCCCAACCCTGGAAGAAGTTCTAATTCTACCATTGTCAGGAGTAAATGTCCAACCTTTCTTATTATGAGAAAATATTAGAGAGAAGCTGGTGAAAATCTTTAAAACATGCAGGTTAGTAGATTTGCAGACTCAAAGGCATTCCAGCCCTGGAACTATTGCTTACTGCTTCCTCCAGCCCCAGTATGCAGATCTGAAGAAAGGTGGCAAAATAAGGAAATTGCTACAGTAGGGATTGAAACTGCAAGTATTCAAGCCCTACTATGGTAGTAGCCCTGGCATAATCAGAGAGGCTATTATCAGAGCTCTTACATAATGAGATTGCTGCCATAATTTGTCGCCACACTACATGGCACCAAAGGGACAAGTAGATCTTTTTACAGGACAAGTAGATTTGAGAAGCAACCTGTCCCCTGGACAAGTAGATATTTTAATAAATTCCACACCCCTGAGAGGGAGAGACTGTGTTTGCGTTTTTGTCTGGGTGTGTAAAAAGTCCAGGTGAAATCCTACAGTCACCTCACTATTCCCGACTGAATGCATCTGTACCCAACTATTGATCACAAAATAAATTTATTTGGGGAACATCCCAAACAACCCATTGAAGCGTTGCCCCTGTTGTTTACTCCAGATCACAGCAGTAGCTTGTGAAATATTTCAAAAATATATGGCGCTATCTTCAATCTTTACTAGTAGCCACTTGGCAGACTTCTCACCCACCACAGTGTCAAGATTCAGCAATACGGTGATAGTACTCATCTTGATCCTAAAGTATCAACTATGGTTGTAATCCTGGCTCGTTGCCCGGTCTTTGTCTCCCCTACATTTGTGACTCCCTCAAAGCTCTTTCTGGACACTCTCTACTCACTGCTGTCAATGCCCCTTCACCCAAAGCACTTTTCCAGGAGCTCTCAAGACAGATCCTCCCACTCTTGAAGAAATCTACACTGGACCCTGATGGCCTTGTCAACTACTGGTCTACCATTCACCCTACCATTCATTGGCAACATCATTAAAAAAGCAGTCTATGTTCAACCCCAAGATCACACTACTGCTAACCTTCTCCTTCATGACCAACAGTCTGGCTCCAGATCGTGCTGCAGCATGGAAACTGCTAGCTTATGCATCATAAACAATGCCCCCTTGACAACAGATGAAGATGACGCCTGCCTTTTGATATTGCGGGACCTCTCAACAGCCTTCGACAGTCAACCAGCCCACCCTCATATGCATCCTGTAGTCTCTGGCATTGTCCTTCACTGGTTCTCCTCCAACCAACACCAGTTTGTTCACATGGGTATCTCTAGGTCCCAAAATCCCATCCCTGTGGGATTCCTGCAGGTTTCCATTCTCTCTCCTGTCATCTTCAACCTCTACATGTAGTGCAATGGTGCTCTAGTCACAGACAACAGCATCAAAATTCATCAATATACTGATGGTATTCAACTGTCTTTGAAAGTCTTTTCTGCTTCAAGCATCCTACTCCTCAAACACTCCCCATTCATCATCCAGACATGGATGTCTAGTTCTTCCCTGAAGGTCAACCCAACCAAGACAGAATTCCTTTTATTTGCCAAAAGAAACAATACAGTGCAAAACCTGACTCAATGATTTGAAGTTTGGCTGCTTCAAACCCCAACTTTCACTGAATGCCAAGTCACTAGGATTCACCCTGGTTTTAAACCTCACCCTTGAGGGATACATTGCCAAAAAAGCCAAAGATGGATTGCTACCAACTATTTCTGCTAAAGAAAGTGAAACTGTACCTTCCAGAAAGCGACTTCAGAATTGCTGTTCAGACTCTGGTACTGTAGCATATGGATGGTGGTAACACCCTGCCTCCCAGAATCCACACTGGCACCCCTTAAAAACATCCTACAGTCGTAGCATGTCTCATCCAGGGACTGAAGAAAGATGACCACATCAACTCCATCCTGATTTCCCTTGCCACCCTGTGCATCTTCAGAACCAGCTGCATCATTTACAAATCTATAATGACTAGCACCCTCGCTTATATTGCAGACAAGCTTACGACCTCTGGTGGCTCTGAGCACACCCTCAGCCAAGACACCAACAGATTGCAGAGTAAGATGTGTCAAAAAGAAAAGAAAAAAACAGCAGGCCTTTTCTATGCACTCATGACCTGCAACAACATCCTGCTCCAGTTTAGGGAAAAGTTAAAGACTCCCCTCTTTAAAGAACAAAAACTACATCCAACAAACATTAACAGTCCTCAAACCATGTACCTCTCCTATAATTTGTTGACTTGATGTTTGTCTTTGCACTTCGCTGCCATTCGGCTGGGTTTGTGATACAGAAATAGCATAAACATACTACATACATAAGCAAGTTTCAAACACTTTTTTCTGGTGTAAGGTAGATACACTCCCAGTAAAAATAATATATGCATATGTAAACTTTGTATTATCCACAGCAGAAATATAATCTAGATGGTGTGTTTTATATATCCGTAATGTCCACAATCCATGTTTACATTATGCACAAGTAATAACTGAAACAAGTGTAGTACCTTATTTCTGTACCATCACTAAGTAGGATGAAAAAAGAACAGAGCCCTTAAAAATGCTTCAGAGGAATCCAGCTGACACATTAATTGCACTTTTAACCATGGATTTTGCAGGGTAAACTTCCTTAACCATGCGTTGTAAACACCGCAGTTATTTACCACGCAAGCGTAACCACACTTGCCGTAAAAATGACTGCCTTTTTCTGTGCCAAACTACGCATATGTGTGGTAAAGGCACAGAAAAAGGCAGTGTGCAGGAGAGGACGCGGTGAGGTAAGTGGGCTGGGGCAGGGTTGGGGTATAGTTTTTAGGGGAAGGAAGTGGATTAAGGGCTTGGGATGGGGCTATTTTTTTATAGGGACGGGAGTGGGAGAGTTTAGGGAAGTTTCGTTTTTAAGGCTTAGGGTGGGTGAGGGGACTGATTAGTTTTTTATTTTTTATTTTTATTTGTGTAAAAAAAAATTAGGGTTCAGGGTGGGGGGTGGGTAGTTTAGTTTTAAGGGGCGGGGCTCGGACAGTTTTATTTTTTAGGGCTTAGGGTGGGTGGGGGGTCAGGGTAGTTTAGCTAATAGGGGTGGAGGGTGTTGGGGTAGTTTAGTTTTTAGGGGTGGGGGGCTGGGGAAGTTTTTTTGTACGGGCTGAGGGTGGATGGAGGTAGGTGTAGTTCAGTTATTGGGGCAAGGAAGGCCCTAGGGCTCAGGGCGGGTGGGGGGTGTTGTGGTAGTTTAGTTTTTAGGGGCAGGGGTGGGGGTCAGGGTAGTTTTTATGTGTGTGTTTTTTAGGGCTTATGGTGGGTGGAGGGGTCGGGGTAGTTTAACTGTTAGGGGAGGGAATAGTTTTGGGCCTCAGAGCATGTGGGGTGTTCGATTTAGTTTAGTTTTTAGGGGAGGGGTGGGTCGGGTTAGTCTTTTTTTTTTTTCTTCTTTTTTTTTAGGGCTTCGGATAGTTTAGCTATTAGGGTAGGGGGTAGTTTGGGGCCTCAGGGTGGGTAGGTGTTGTATGACAGAACCACCATGCCGTTTCCACATATGCCTTTACTAGGCATGCTTTTACAACAAAATGCGTTGTAAAGGCAATGCATGGTTCTTTCATACAAGCTTTTTGCAGTGCTACATTTGGTGCGGTATAACTAGAATACTTGGCACTTTCCATGTAAGCACAGACCCTCAGAAAGGTCCATCATAACACCAGAACCACTGGGTCACCTGTCCCACCAGCTCTGCAATAGGCCCACCAGCGACATACTTCATCCACCCAAACTAAACTTATACATCACCACCCACCCCACATAGTCCCCTCCCTTTCAAAATATTTATAAGTAGCCTCTCCTCTGGCATTACAGTGCTGTTTCTACTTAAACTTTCCATAGAAATGCATTCGACTGAGTGGACAACTCAAAAGGGCCATTTAAAAAAAAATAGAAAATAGGGCAAAATGCTGCTTGATCCCTGTTTTATCATGAAATTTCATGATAACGGCAGGAGGCCTGGCATATGTTTTGGAAAAAGCACATATTAAAGTCAGTAGGCATTTAAGGATGACTTCTTAGTTCTCTATATTATTAAAGCCCACAGATAGATATTTTGTTACATGGAATTTCACTGTGGGGCTAGAAGATTTACAATGTGACAATCTTTGTTAGGCTCTCTTAGGAGAGATAATATTTTGCTTTGACAACTGCAGTTTTAAATACTATTGTAGTTTACGACTGTATACCTGAAGGCAGGTTTAATCTCAGTGCGGGAGGCCTGAATCGGTTAGGATGGCAAGCCTATAGACCTAATTGGTTTACTAGGAAACAATATGTCAGATACCATATATCTGATCTGTTTCTTATGAAAAGTTATGATAAAGGCAGAAGGCCTGATGTTGATTGTGAGAACCATTTGCGAGAGTCAGTAAGTATTTAAGGGTGGATTGTTATTACTCTGTACTAAAGCATAAAGGTAGGTGTTTTGGTACATGAAATTTCACAGATTACCTTTGTAGGAAAGGATTTTGGCATTGGTTACCCAATCTAATAAGCCCTAAGGGCAATATAATAATTCCTGTGAGAATCTGTTTGGAAGGCCAGACAGGCTTAGTTGTCTGCCAGGATGTTGTACTAAAAAATTCAGGACATAATCTATACATCCATGTATATAAATACATATCTACATCACAAGAGAGCCTTTGGGTCAGTTGTCTTCTGCTGTTGGTCAGTCTGAGTGTCATTTGTACTCTGCTTCCGTCCATGATAGCGTACTGCATGGGGTAATGATTCAGTCCACATTAGTTGTTGGCTCTCTTGCCCTGTGAATTATGGCGGTTTCTGATGATCACATATGCACATCCATCAGAAAATGATTGTGCTTCAATGTCCGGGCTGGTTAGACAGTTTTCAGATTTCTTCTTTTATAGTTACCCTTTAATTTTTTTTGCTTCTCCTTCTTTTTTTTTTTTTTTCTTAAGCGGATATTTTAGCTCTCCAGGCTATGCTAATGGATCGTAGGCAGTGGGATGACCAGTTCAGTCATCCCACATGGCCACTTTGTGTAAACTCAGCAACCCTTATGGAATGCTGTTGTCCATAGCGTGTCATTGTGTTACCATCCCAAGATGGGCAAATCATAGGTTCTAGATGTGGAGACCATGCTGAGCCTTTAAAACAGTAATAGACTATGGACACTACCTCTGAAAGACGGACACTTGCTGCTATTTTTAATTTGTTAATGCAAGCAAATGCCCATTGTATTTAGACAGCAGCATGTTTTATTTTTTTCTACTTGTATTATTTTAGTTTATCTTGCATATATTGTTGAGTTTGTGTGTGTTTTATTTTGATTGTGTCAGAAGGTGAATGCAAGAATGAGTAGATGGATGGATGGAAGAATAGACACACGAGTACAAAGCTGAGTGACGGAGTGCACTTACGATGACTTATTGAATGCCTAAACCCGTCAGTGACACAAAAGGCACTTTCAATCATTAACCAGACCTATGGGATTTGCTAATGCATATTTCCTGTATGTGTCGCGATCCATCCCCCTGCCCTGTATATCTTTACTTTATCCCAAGGTCTGTTTTAACTACCTCCCCTTCTCACTCATTGCACGCTGCTTAAGGTGACACATGTGTGAGTAGGGGCTCTGTCAGAACCCTTTCTTTGTGATAAATTTAAATCCTTGCTGAGGCTGGACTCCAGTAGGCCTTTGTCACTTAAAGCCCTAGTGCACCTAGCTGTGTGTCAAAGGGGTGTCTAGTGACATGCAGTACAAGTTGTCAGTACTGCCATAAAGTAGTAACTTTTTAGTGAGCCGCAAAAAATGAAAACACATTCCCTACACATGGTTTCCAATGACCTTACCCCAGATGGTGTTAACTTATGCTGCACACTAAACCTTATCAACCAAAGAACATTTGTAGGAAGGAGAAGTGTCTAAAAACATAAAATAATCATAATTGAAGATGGAGACCTAAAGTGAAGTGGATATCAGAAATTGTGTATTTTACAAACTCTGAAGTTTTGACAATTGGACGCTTAGGAAAATGGATATAAGTCATGATGACACAAGGATACTATGGGGGTCAATCCGACCCCGGCGGGCGGCAGGCGCCGCCCAAACACCGCACTGCGGTCAAATGACCGCCGCGGTGATTCTAACTTTCCCGCTGGGCCGGCGGGCGATCTCAAGAAGATCGCCCGCCGGCCCAGCGGGAAAGCCCCTGCAAAGAGGAAGCCGGCTCCGAATGGAGCCGGCGGATTTGCAGGGGTGCGACGGGTGCAGTTGCACCCGTCGCGATTTTCAGTGTCTGCAAAGCAGACACTGAAAATCTTTATGGGGCCCTGTTAGGGGGCCCCTGCACTGCCCATGCCAGTGGCATGGGCAGTGCAGGGGCCCCCAGGGGCCCCACGACACCCGTTCCCGCCAGCCTCTTCCTGGCGGTGTAAACCGCCAGGAACAGGCTGGCGGGAAGGGGGTCGGAATCCCCATGGCGGTGCTGCAAGCAGCGCCGTCATGGAGGATTCCCTGGGCCAGGGGTAAACCGCCGGGAAACCGCTGGTTGCCCTTTTCTGACCGCAGCTTTACCGCCGCGGTCAGAATTGCCCATGAAGCACCGCCAGCCTGTTGGCGGTGCTTCCGCGGCCCTCTGCCCTGGCGGTTTCAAACCGCCAGGGTCAGAATGAGGGCCTATGTGTATTCATGAACAACAGCTTTACTCTTGTGCACACAAGTAACCCTAGTTTATGCTTTTCATATGTTTACATTTTGTTTCACCACACATTTTTGAATAGACTAATTAGGGGCCAAGTCTGGTACCTAAACTTCATGTTTCAATTTACTTCTGTGCCTGGTTGGTGTCAGTTTTAATGCCTAATTCAGTGTTTTGGCTCTACTGTTTTTCCACACTTGGGGCTCTGTTTTACCCCATGCTTACAAATTGGGGTGAAATAGAGCATAAAACACTGCAATTAACAGTCGACTTGAAATAGGTGCGAGTGTTAAAATGAGAAAAAAATTGTTAGACCTGGGTGCAAGTTTAAAATTAGGAGCAAACCCGGGTAGTGTTTAGTTGGCCTCTAGTAGCCAAACCTGTTAGAGGTTTAGGGCCTTGATGTCTGGATTAGAAACCAGAGCGGCCTGGCTCCGGCACGTAGGTAACCCCCATGGTATTCCCTTTGGCGTGAGTGTGACTACAAGGGAAACCCCCCCCCCCCCCGGTTCTAGCCAGACCAGAGGCAACACGCCCCCAGCTCCGGGGCCTACCCCACCGTGAACTACCTGTTCAGGTAGGACACACACGTTTACTTTGAGCACCGTATTGACTACACGTGCTCCGACCCTGACGAATGCCCCTGACCTACCAGCACTTAGTGAGGGCAGAAACATGTTGGTCATGTACAACCCCTTTCAGACTCCAAGAGACATTATCCTCTAACGAGCCTTTCCCCTTAGTTTTAGTCTTACCAACATGCACCACTATTAAAATTAATAAGAGCCACCGGTGACATGTTAGGTAATTTTATTATTCACCCCCTCTGGATCACTGTAATTATCCAGTCAATTTAATTTCAGCACTCCCTCTGGTTCTTTTAACCAGAGGTCGAGTCCGCCTGAGTAGTATCATCTTACTTAGGTGGGGCTAGGTGGTCATATGATGAAGCATGACACTACTATGTGTGTGAGACCACCTAGTCCGTAAAGGAAAATCCCCCGTCATTCCTGTAGGTCAATACAGCACCCCTTATCCAGCAACCTTAAATAACCAGACACTGGTTAAAAGACTAACCCAGTCTTACCCCCTGTTCCCACTACCCCACACCTTTTGTGATTATATGGATTAGAAACAAAAACATTTTTCGGTCAGGCGTAAGCATGACCTTTTGATTTTTACTAATTTGTTTTTTTATATATATATATATATATATATATATATATAAATAACGAAACATGAGAAGCGTAAGATGGAATTGCAGATGGCAAAGATAGAACTGGTTGTGAAAGAGTTGGAAAAATGTAAAGATGCTGAGGATGTGAAAGATCAACTAAATAAAATTGGATACATCAAAAAGCCCATTGCTGAGTGAAAGTGACATCAAATCGGATCCGGGCTTCAAGTCTGATTAAGCAGTATTGGAAAAAATGGATTTTCAGAGGGAACATAACCTTGTGCACATGACTACGCGTCAGGGAGGAAGGACTGGACAACAGATTAACCTCGGAAGAGGAAATGTAGGATGAGGAGGGGCAAGAGGAAGAGGACAGGAAAAGAGCCAGGGGTTGGCAAAAGAATTGATGAGTACAGTCGATGCCCCTTTAAAACAACCTCAAGTTGTAAATATATCATCGATCATCTAAAATGAGAACCAACATAGGTTACTTAATTTGGGACTCACCTTTTGCCCTACAGCATGTCCTTACTTTGTAGATACAAGAATTGAACTCTAGAAGTATACTCGTAAACTCAAACTTCATAAATATTATCAGATAAGAACTGTGAATGAAGCTGGAAAAAGGTCTACAGTGGATAGGTACTCATCTTTTAAAATATCAGATATCACTGATTTATTGGAGATCTGTGATTTGGCAATGGAAGTGAATGAGAACGAAACACAACTCAGTAGTGAGGAAATGGAATCAGCTCTGGATGGGCAAGATATTGAAATGAGTAGCATGTTTTCCCGAACGGGTGATTTAAAAGATAAAGGATTTAGATTGGATTACCAGGTGTCAAGTGGGATGAAATCTAAGAGCAAATTTTGTCCTCGGTTACAAGCTGGAAACCACATTGACTTGTTTCAAGAATTAGTGGTTGAACACCTTAATAATCTCAGGAAGGACTGGCACAATGGGGAAGGAAAGAGCAATTTCTCAACTAAGGATTGGAAAGATATTCTTGAACTAAGGAACAAATCTTCCCTTATCATTAAACCCTCTCGGGTAACATTGTGCTGATGGATCTAAGTTCATACCAATTGGAAGCGAGGAGACAGTTTGGCAATACCACACATTATAGCTGCCTTCCTGGAAATCCTATTAAGCAAATGGAGGAGAAATATCACATAAAATTAAAGGCTTGGTTTGATGTTGGATTGGGAGGAGTATAAATTTTTAAAAGTAGAGCATGCAGTTATGGCAACTATCTACTTTCTCCCAAAAACTCATACAAATGAGAAACTCCCCCCTGGTAGGCCTATTGTAAATTCAACAGGGTCTTGGTTGGAAAATACATCGAGGTATTTAAATCTATTTTTACAGGAGTATGTTACTAATCTTTCCTCATATTTAAAAGACTCTACAGAATTTCTGAAATAATTGGATGGTATACCATGGAAAGAGGAGTACATTGTGGTTACTCTTGGTGTTACATCACTGTATACGTCTACAGACCATAACCAGGGGATGCGGACTTGTGAATATTTCTGAAGAGATAGACCCATAGAGTTGTTCGGGGACACACAGATGGTAATGGATACGCTTAGGTATCGCCTTACACACAATGTATTTCTCTTTGAAAATAAATATTACTTACAGGAACAAGTAACCGCAATGGGTACCTCCTTCGCCCCCACTTACGCAAACTTGTTCATGGGGTGGTGGGAGAAGGAGGTGGCCTGGACTGAAGAGAATGAAAAATATAACCAGAAGGTTGCAATATGGGCACGATTTATTGATGACCTCTTCATCCTTTGGGAAGGTTATGAATTGGAATTGTGCTCCTTCATTGAAAAGTTAAATCGAAATGAGAATAATTTACAATTTACGAGTTCATATAGTAAAACGCATTGTGAATTCCTGAATGTTGAAATGCTGGTTCTTAACAATCAACTGGTGACTAAGAAATATAGGAAGCCAACTGCCACTAATGCACTGTTGCATGCCAGTAGTGGGCACCCTGATGCTTTGAAGTGGAGCATTCCTTATGGTCAGCTGTTGAGAGCCAACAGAGTCTGCTCTACTAATGATGAGTATAATAAGGAAGCATCAGATATTAAAAATAGATTTTTAGAGCCAGGGCACCCCGGGAGTGTGCTTAATGATGCAAAACGAAGGGTGGATATGAAATCAAGAGAACAGCTATTAAATCCCTAGAAGTAGGTTCAAATGAACATAGAGGCAAACTGAAAAGATTGTTTCTCAAATATGATTTAGCACAGTCCAGTATCAAGAGAATACTACATAAGAACTGACATGTATTGAACAGAGATGAGCATTTAAAAGCAATAGTGCAAGCAGGGCCACAGATAACTTTTAAGAAGGCAAAATCGTTGGGGGATATTTTAACATCAACCTTCCTAGATACGAATATGAGGGGTGAAAACTGGTTGACTAAAAAGAACTCTGGGATTTCATAGATGCCCCTCTTGTAGAGCATGTCAATATGGCTTAGATTGTAAAAGTTATCAAACTTTTGAGGGACGGATTGTGTTGATTCAGGAAAAAACTACCTGTAGTACTGATCATGTAGTCTGTGCCCCAAAATGTGGATGTGATAAATTATATGTAGGGAGAACCACCAAAACGTTAAAGGTCAGAATTCTCCAACATATGAGAGCAATTGTGATTGGTGATAAAAGCTACACCTTGGCAGTTCATTTTGAGAGATATCATGCTACATCCCTGAACACCCTCAAGTTCTCTGGTATAAAACATGTTAGGGTGCATTCAAAAGGAGGTGATAGGGAGAAAATGTTACGAAGGGAGGAATCCAGATTAATACTATTTTTGGGGACCGAAGCCCCTTATGGGCATAATTTGAATGCTGGCCTACGTGTACATTTATGATGACATATACTGTAGCACTTTATTGCTTGATTTGCACTGTCCTGGCCACTTTAATGCTGAAACATCTAAATCTCTGCACTTCATTGCTTGATGTGCACTGTTTCGGCCACTCCAGTACTGGTGTACCTGATTCTTGACACTTTATTGCTGGTTTCGACCACTTTAGTAATGCTGTACCTGACTCTTGGCACTTTATTGCTTGATTTGTACTGTCTAGGCCATCTTAGTACTGATGTAACTGATTCTCTGCACCTTATTGCTTGATTTGTACTGTCTTGGCCATCTTAGCACTGATGTACCTGATTCCTGGCACTTTATTGCCTGACTTGCACTGTCTGGAGCACTTTAGTACAGATGTACCTGATTCGTGGCACAAATATATTGGTTCACAATTCCTGGATATGGAGTTGCCTTTGAACGTATTAATTAGCACATAGTGTATAAGAACATTGGCTTTAATATATGATATTGATGTGCTTTAAATGATGGGAAGTACAGGAACTCATTGCATTGAATTGCTTTTTTAATCATTACATCTTACGGTGCCAGCAGATAGTCGGATGTGGGATTTCTATATTGTATACTAATAATTCGATTTTCGAACATCATCACTTTAATTGCTGTAATGACATTAGCACCTTATTCAATCTTTACATTGATATACTTGCATACATATAGCTATAAGAGTGCCGCAACTTGAATCTTTAATTATATTAATTTGAACTCCAATATATACAAAAAATGTGCTGACTGTTATTGTTATTTTTTGTCTAATATTCGGAATTTCATTATACTTTTTCTGTAAAATTAATCATTGGAGCCTGAATCAGCGTCTAAAAGCTTTGTGACAACATTTGTTTTCTTTTAAATTGTGTCCACTGGATGAGCGTTATAAATGATGACAGAAGTTGCAATACTTGTTCATTTAGTGTATACAAAGAGAGAGAATGTCGACGATACTAATGTAAATGAAATGTTAAATAACTTTGTATCGCTCTTTGGAGTAGAAATGGTGGACGTATGGTTACGGAGCAGTAATTTGGAGTTACAGCTCCAATATCTGTGGGCCAGTGAAATGGGTGATAGACTTTATAAGTGAAGCCTATTGGGAGGTCCTGCATAGCCCAGTTGAAGGCGTAAGCCGGAACGTGTAGGCCTTTTTATTTCTAAATGTGTTTCGCACTTTTTGAACTAATAATATGATACCCAAAGAAGAAAAATAAAAAGTGTCTGACGTACCGAATTGAACTGGGGTGCCGTCTGTACCTGTCCCACTGTGTTACTGGTCCGGGGAAGTGGTTGAGAAGAGACTTGTTTGTTCTGAATATATATTTATCTGATAGAGACTTCTAGTTGCAGATTCCTTACGTTCGAATTCCCCACAGGCATCAGAATTGGAGATTTTTCTTCGAGCAGTACCCTTGTGCGCCGTCAGGTGGCATCAGTCGACTCCGTGTTCATCGTAGGCTTCATGGTCGCCATGATGACGTTGCGGTTGTACATAAGCGCCAAACCTGGCGCGTAGATGTCAGTTCTTTTCTTTTAGCGCCACATGCAGATTTGGAAAACAGCAACCCTGGTCAACTTTTGACTGACTTTTTGTTGACTTTTTAGACTTTTTGGTGTGTTGAGGCATATCCGTAAGACCGGCTTCAAGCTTTGCGACGCATGATGTTGGTGACTGACCTGCACCTGGTCTGTTTGTGGTGTCTGGAGCGCTACCACGACCCAGAGTCGTGCTCCAAGTGCTGGGTAATGAACCTGAAGGCTTTGAGGGAGCGGCCCATACAGATTATGGCTGCCCGGCACCCGACTCTGCGCCGCTCCTGGTCTTGCTCGAGAGGAAGGTCTTGAGACCTCTAGCAGAGTACCCACTCTTTCTCGTTCCATTCAAAATTGTTGGGACATTAAGGTCATAAGAAGAAGAAATCAAAGAAGGCTAAAGGTTCTTTGACTTCACCCCGCCGCTCGGCTGATGCGACGTAGGAAGAGGGTCAACACACGAGACCTCTGTCCACGGAGCATACTTCTGGGTCCGCTCTGCACCACCCCGAGTTTCCAGGAGCCCGAGCCACCCCTGCCCAGCTTAAGGAGTTTTATGAGGCTATGTGCCTCATTTTTGGGTAGACTGATCTCTCACAGCGCCCGTTGGGCCTGGGGTTCAGATGGGGGCCCTTCAGGTTCAGCGCCGGTGGCTCCATCCCCGGCTTCTGAAGGCCCCTCCAGATCCTTACCGACGCCAGTCATACCATTGCGATCTTCCCAGTCACGGGCTAAGACATAGTTTGGGCCCTGAATTGACGTTGACCCAATCCTGATCCCTGACGACCCAGAGCTTCCGACTTCGACGGGCCTACTCACCCCAGGTTGGATTTGGACCCTTATTATTATGGGGCCAAATATAAGGAAGTATTGCAGGGGTCGCTGGACCCTTTAGAATACTAGAAAACCCTGACTTTGACTGCGCACAGGAATTGGGCAAAGCTAGTGGTCTGGATACTTCTCCAGATGCTGGCATGCTTTCTTCTCCTACCATGGCTATGGTGGAGGGAGTGTCTTACTCCATGGTGATCAGTAGGGGAGCTGAGGTCCTTGGCCTTGAGTTCCCACTATGGCAGTCAGGACTAACCTCCTGACAGGTGCTTCAGCCTGGGGCTTCCACTTCAGAACCTCTCCTTCCATTTAATGAAGTCCTCACTGATGTCCTTCTGGGTACTTGGTCCAGACCTAGCACAGGGGCTCCTGTGAATAGGGTAATCGCCTGCCGCCAGCGACCCGCTCCGAACGACCCTAAATTCATGTCTCAACACCTCACACCTGAGAGCCTTGTCATCCAGGCTTCCTTGTCATCTGGTGCATTCCCATCCACTCCCCCGGATAGGGAATCAAAGAGACTGGGCCAACTTGGGGAGAAGATATTTTCTTCCTACAGTCTGGCATTGCAATCCGTGAACACCGCATGCGGGTTGGGTCGCTACACCTATTCACAGTGGGAGACGGTCGTGCAGGTATTGCCTCAGTTCCCAGAGGAGACCTGTGCCATCATTTCCTAAGCCATTGCTGATGGGAGGGATGCGGCCAAGTTCACGATTCGTTGTGGGTTGGATATGACATACTCACTTGGCAGATCAGTTGCGTCGATGGTGGCCTTGTTGAGGACGTCTGGTGTTTCGGGGGATGTCCAGTCCAACAGTCTCTCATGGTTATGCCCTTCGATGGCACCTGTCTCTTCAGAGACAAAGACTTGCCCACCACAGTCTGCGTTTTGGCCCTTTCGTGGCCATGTATGGGCTCCTTGTCGCATCCTTACCTTGCCAGCCACAGAGCCGCACATGCTTCTCAGCCACTGAGCGGCCGTGGATGCAGAATCACACAGGCTTGTGGGACAGGGAACCAGAGGTCTGCCTAGACCAGCTCCGCCCCTGCACCAGCCTCCAAACCTTCCTAGTCCGTCCACACATCTCAGACCAGTTGAAGGCAGGATTTGCCATCTCCTGCCCCACTGGGAATACATCACAATGGACAGGTGGGTTTTGCAGATTGTCCGAAGTGGCTACTCCCTCCACCTTCGAAACTACCCCTCCGGCCATGCCTCCATCCTACGGCCGCTTACTAGAGGATCATCTGACACTTCTCCGTGAGGAAGTCGCGGCTCTCTTGGCAAAGGGAGACATAGAGAGGGTCCCTGCGCCAGAAGTAGGTTGTGGTTGTTATTCCCACTACTTTCTGGTGCCCAAAAATGACAAGGGCCTACGTCCTATCATAGACCTTCAGCCCTCAATCTCCTTCTCAAAAAGGAGAAGTTCAAAATGCTCACTCTGGCTCAGGTCCCGTCTTCCTTGGACTCAGGAGACTGGATGGTAGAGTTGGACTTGCAGCACGCTTACTTCCACATACCCGTCTTGCCTGCCCACAGGTGATATTGGCAATTCATGGTAGGTCTCGACATTTTCAATTAACCGTGCTCCCCTTCAGCCTTACCAGCGCCCCTCAGGTGTTCACAAAAGTGATGGGAGAGGTTGCAGCTCACCTGTGCAGGTTAGGTGTTTCAGTCTTCCCTTACCTCGGCGACTGGCTGTTGAAGGCGAACACGCCCCACAAAGTCGTCTCCCACCTTTGAATACGGCGAACCTTCTGCATTCTCTGGGGTTCACTATAAATGTGCCGAAGTCACACCTGACTCCTTCTCAGACGCTTCCTTTTATCAGAGCTGTTCTGGACACTGTGCAGTTTCAGGCATATCTTCCCAAAAAGTGAGTCCAGGATATTCAGGCTATGATTCCAATGTTTCAGCTGCTATCCTGGATTTTGATGAGAATGACTGTGAGGCTGCTGGGCCCCATGGCCTCCTGCATCCTGCTGGTAACACATGCAAGATGGCATATGCGGGCTCTGCAGTGGGACCTAAAGTTCCAGTGGGCACAGCATAAGGGGAATCTCTCTGACATGGTCCAGATCTCGGAGGGAGCTGCGAAAGACCTGCAGTGGTGGCTTTCAAATCACGATTGGGTCAACGGCAGATCCCTCTCCCTTCCCCAATCAGATATCAGAGTAGTGACAGATGCGTCACTCCTGGGATGGGGGCCACAGGGGAGAGTTAGAGATCAGATGTCTCTGATCTCCGACGGAATCCAGACTCCACTTCAATCTTTTGGAGTTCTGAACAATCAGGCTTACATTGAAAGCATTCCTTCCCTCTTTGAAAGGGAAAGTGGTTCAAGTGTTCACGGACAACACTATCGCCATGTGGTACTGCAACAAGCAGGGTGAAGTGGGGTTGTGGACCCTTTGTCAAGAGGCTCTACACCTCTGGACGTGGCTAGAACATCAGGGCATCACACTGGTGGTTCAACATCTGGTGGGCTCTCTGAACACGAGAGCAGACGAACTCAGTTGTTGATGCATAGTCGATCACGAATGGCGTCTCCATCCGTAGGTGACGCAAGGTCTCTTTCAGCAGTGAAGAGAGCCTTGGTTAGATCTGTTTGTCTCCGCAGAGAATGTGCACTGTCAGCTGTATTGCGCATTGGAATTTTCAAGGTGGCACTCGCTCAGTGACGCTTTTCATCTCGAGTGGAACTCAAGCCTCCTTTAGACCTTCCTGCCAATACCACTTCTGTCCACAGTTATGAAGAAGATCAAGAACAACTGTTCTCAAGTAATCCTTGTAGCTCCAAACTGGGCACTAAGAGTCCGGTATCCGGAGCTACTGAGCATGGCTTCAGATCCTCCGATCAGACTGCCCCTTCGGGAGAATCTTTTGTGGCAGCAGCAGGGGACGGTTCTTCACCTAAACCTGTCCAATCTTCACCTACATTCGTGGAGATTGAGCGGCGTAAGTCGACAGCTTTCTGCCTTCCCCCCGAAGTCTGTGATGTTATCTTGGCAGCCAGGAGTCCCTCCACTAAAACGGTATACACCTGTTGTTGGCATAAATTTGTAGCATGGTGTACCAATAATTCTGTTGACCCCCTTTCTGAACCTCTCTCTGAGGTTCTCTTGTTCATTCTTTCTTTGGCCCAGCAGGGCTCTACTTTGGGAACCCTTAAAGGTTATTTATCGGCCATCTCTGCCTTTCTTTGATTGCCAGACCAGCCTTCCTTATTCAGTTCTCCAATCCCTTAAGGGACTTACTCATTTGTTTCCTCTGACCCCGTTCATTATGCCCCAATGGGACTTGAACCTGGTCCTGACTTACCTCATGTGTGCCCCTTTTGAGTCCATGTAAAATTGGCCCTTGCGGCTCTTAATCACCAAGACTGTTTTTCTTATTGCCATCACCTCTGCTCGCAGACTAAGTGAGCTTCAAGCTCTTTCTTCCAAGCCACCTTTTTTGTCTGTCTACCCTGACAAAGTGGTGCTTCGTATGTGGGCATCCTTTCTTTCTAGGGTTGTTACCCTTTTTCGCATAGGCCCATCACTTTGCCTACTTTTTACACACCCCCACATCCCTCTCATAAAGAGGAGAGACTCCACCATCTGAATCCAAAAAGAGCCTTAACGTTCTACTTCAATCCTACTAAGGATTTCCGGGTGGACGATCAACTCTTTGTTGGCTATGTGGGTGCGAAGAAAGGGGAGGCGGTGCAGAAGCATACCATCTCACGATGGGCATTGCTCTGCATCAAAATGTGCTGCACTCTGGCAAAGAGGGCTTGTGTGCTTACTCAACCAGCACACCTGCTGCTACCACAGAGTACACACGTGGAGTTCCTGTCCTGAATATCTGCCAGGCAGAAAGTAGGGCATCTCTGCACACGTTCACAAAACAATACTGCCTGGACAGTCAGGTCCCCAGAGTCGGCTACTTTGGTCGTTCGGTCCTGCTGGACTTTTTAATATGATCTTGGTTAGCAGCCAACCACCGAGGATGGTATTGCTTGGGTATCTATTCTAAGGTAAGGAATCCGTAACTAGAAGTCTCTATCAGATGAGCAAGTTACTTACCTTCAGTAACGATTTATCTGGTAGGGACATATTCTAGTTGCAGATTCCTTACCAACCCACCCATCCTCCTCCTTTGTGAACTGATTTCTAGGGACAGGGATTTCCCTTTCAGGGCCTTATCGCTGAAGAAACAATTTCAGTGTTCCTCATTGCTCTGCGCTTCTGGCATGGAAAGTCGTGAAAAGAAACTGATGTCAGCACACCGGGGAGGCACTTAAGTATGACCACGACATCATCACAGTGACCAAGGATGCCTACGACGAATGCAGAGTCGACTGACGCCACCTGACGGCGCGCAAGGGTACTACTTGAAGAAAAATCTCCAGATCCAGTCTGATGCCTGGGGGAAATTCTGAGGTAAGGAATCTGCAACTAGAATATGTCTCTACTAGATAAATCATTACCGGAGGTAAGTAACTTGTTCATTTTTTATTTTATTTATTTATTTATAGGGGACTTCAGCCAGCCCTTTTCAACCATTGGTCTGTTGTGTCATTCACATGTTCTTCCTCTCATTGCAGCACATAACATGGGGCAGTGGGTTAACCCACTTCAGCCCTTCAGCCATTGGCTAGTTTCACTCCGAGTGATGGCGTTCGCTTTTTCACAAGGAGCACATCTGCACAAAAACTAGTTCCCTTCAGTGCAAAGGACTACTTCTTCAATGTGTGCTTTTTGAGTCCCCAATCTTTTTTTCTAATGTTTATAATGTTAGTGAGGGCCCGGCAGCACCCACAACAATAACGTTTTATAAAACACATGGCAAAACAATCATTGACAAATCCAAAAGCCTGGCAGCCAACGCCCGACCAGTTGGCACTGCCAATGTTTGTTTTAGCTCTGGTGTCAAATTTACTTTAAGCCTGCCCTCTTCATCTATTGGTCGCTTCTTGTGTCATTCACATTTTGTCTGCCTCCCACTACAGCATTCATCATGGGGCAGTGCGGGAGCCCACCCCAGCTAGTGGCTGGCTTCACTGTGAGAAATGGCATCATTCTGGTCTTGATAAAAAAGATATTTGCACACAAGCGAATTTCCTTCAGTGACGGAGACTACTAAGGCAATGCGTTTTTTACGTGTGTGTGTGTGTATATATATGTGAAAAATCAAATGTTACAGTGAAGTTATAGTTAGGCTCACATTTTAAACTTACAAAAGCATAGAAATTCACCTGTTATAATGACAGTTATCTCAAGTAACTAGAACTCGTGCCCTAAGGTAACTATCTTGCGTCCCTTTGGTTTTTTTAAGTGAATTTCAATTTGTTTTTTTTGTTTTTTACTCTGTTTCCTAACTATAACATCCTTGTAACCTTTGTTTTTTTCAGTGAATTTCTATGTTTTTAAATGTAAAGTAATTTACATTACTATATGTAAATCCAACCACCACAGCGCACAGGCCTTTGGCTATGTGCAGCAGAGGTTGGCTGCAGGGCCTGGCCTGTGGCTAGCCCCGCACCCAACCCCTATAACAAAGCGATCCTGCATGCCCCCCCAGCCTAAATATTATTTTTTTGGGGGGGAGTGGGGGCTGCGCAGCCCTCCTCCCCATCCCGATCTCAACCCCAGGGACCCCATCCCCTGGGACCCAGCCTAAATAATTTAAAAAAATTGGGTAGTGGGGCCAGGTGCCCCCACCCCCACCCTCCTGGCCGATCTCAGCCCTGGGGATCCCATCCCCCAGAGCCTGGCTTAAACATTATTTTTATTTTTATTTTTAGGGAGGGGTGCCGTGCGGCGCCCCTCCCCAGGCCGATCTCACTGTGGAGACCCGATTCTCTGGAGCCCAGCTTAAACATTTAATTTATTCGGGGGGAGGGGCTGCTCAGCCCACCTCCCCAGATCAGTCTCGGCCCTGGGGACCCCTCCCCCTGAGGCCAGGCCTAAATTATTTTTTCGGGAAGGGGGCCGCGTGGCCCCCATCCCTAGGCCGATATTGGTCCTGGGGACTGTATCCCCTGGGGACCGGCCTACTTTTTTATTTTTTGTAGAAGGGGGCTTCTTGGCCCCCCATCCCCAGGGCTGATCTTTGCCCCAAGGATTCCATCCCCCGAGGCCCGGCCATGTAACCTGGGTGCCAACCAGGGCAACCAGTGACAATGTTTGGAACTGCGTGGGGACCACAGGGAGCCTTAAGGCACCTGCGGTCTCAGCCGGTTCTTCACCTCCTGTGGGAGCCTGCATTGCTGTCACAGAGAAGGAGCTGCTATAGCAGCGCCCTCTCTGTGAGAGCAGTTTCCTCTGTCTCCCTTCCTGCATCTTTGCATCTGTTTGACAGCTCTCCCTCTCTGCGAGCAGGATCTTTGCTGTTACTTGGCAGCAGCTGTCAAAGCAGCTGCCAAGCCACAGCAAACAGCTATGTCCCAGGAGTTGGGCACCCTGGGACATAGCAGGAGTTGGCCCTGGGGGGTGGCGGTCCCCAGGGCCATCAGTGGCTCCTAAAATAACCCTGTGAAGGTAGTGGTACCTAGAGCAGCAGATGTCTGAAACGGACACCCCCACACATAATTACAGTAGCGTCCGGGGTGTGGTGGGGTGAGGGATTGGTGGGAGGGGCATGGGGAGAGGAGGCCTACCTGTTTAAATTATTTGAAGCCCCACCCCTGTCTCATTTTTTTAAAGCCCCGGGGAGGTGGTGGTCCTTTTGGCCCCCGCACATATTTTGAGAAATGCCCCTCAGAAGCATTGCCCCCCGCACACAAATTCAGCAATGCCCCGGTGAACCGGGGAGGTGGCGGTCCCCGGGGCTATAGGCGGGGAGGGGGCGCCATCAACCCCCCCTTCATTTTTTTAAAGCCCGGGGAGGTGGCGGTCCCTGTGGCTATGATGAGACCCGAGGGCCCCCTGCATTAAAACTGTAAATTCCCCGGGACCTAGCCCACTCGGGGGCCTCACAGAAACAAGGGTGAATCCTGCGCTTGTTTTTTATTTTTTTCCACAAAAACGCAAATTTCGCAAATTTGCAGCAAAAAAAAAAAAATGCTATTTAACCCTGGAGGGGTCACTCGGGAACCTCACCACCAGAGTTAAGGGTTCAGGATGTCCCTGCCCTGGCACCATTTTGTTTTTTTCTCATTTTTTAATCCCAAGATGGCTGCCAACACTTCCTGGTTTGAACTGTTGGCAGCCAGTCAGAGCTGCACATTTCCCTGCACAAGCTCATCTTTTTTCGCCAATCATTGTGAAGTATCCACGGCCCTAGATATACAAATTTATTTTTCCCTTGAACATCTCCAAAACTCCTGAACGGATTTACACCAAATAAGCTAAAGCGTAATCTGCGTACCGAAAGCTAGCTTTCTGCTAAATTTGGTGTAATTCCATCCAGTGCTTCGGGCTGTATTCGTGTCTAAAGGTCCTATAGGAATTATAATGGGAAACACAACTTTTTTGACCCCCTCTCCCCCTTTTCTAAGCCCCTGCTTGATGGATGAACTCGAAATTTTTTCCGTGTGTAACAAAAATCACCAGCACACTTTTTGGGGAAATTTCAGGAAGATTTGTCAAACGGTGCAAAAGATATAAGCAACAAAAAAAACGCCTTTTTTATGGAAACATGGTCCCAACTATAACTACCTAGTGGCGACTGCCACTATGTATATGGTTATATGTGTGAGTGTATGTATAAATATATAAGTCCGGCCGCTCCCCCAACAATAAATAAAAATAAAAAAAATGACAGACAAAGCCAAAAGTCTGGGAGCCAACACCAGACCTATTGGCTTTGCCATGTTTGTTTACAAGTTGGTTGCAGTCACAAAGATAAACACCCATTGGCCTCTAACTCTGCAGTCTGTATTTCACCTAGCTTAGTGAATTACCCAAAAAGAGACATGTAGCACTTTATTTAAAAAAAAAAAAAAAACCTGCATAGATTAAGTGAGCCCCAAGGCTGAAATAGAATGGGACAAAGCTTTTCGCATATTAGTATATAATACACTGTAGCCTGCAATCCCAGTATAAAGGCCTACGTCCAATTTCCTTATTACAGGCAGCCTGCCATGACCCCAATCACCTGTAATTACTAAATGACATAGCTGCCCACCTGTAATAAGTGAGTACAGCTGAGTTGTGATGTTATAGTGCCTGGTGCTAGAGCCAGCAGCCGAGGTAAAAGGCAGGCCTTGGAGCTTCATGGCAGTTGCAGTTTAAACAAGGAAAACAAGAACCACCTTTTCTTTTTGATATCTCTTTTTGGCTGATCACTTTCTCTTTTTATGGCAACATGTTTATACTTTGCACACTAAAGGTCCTCACAGGAAAAATGGAATCTCTCTGCGTTTATCTACATTGTGAGCTTTTACATTTATCTACCCTGTGAACCTTACCCTTAAGCTGATTCTAATATCATTTTTCAGTTAATTACTAACTGCTTTTTGTTGTGTTTAATTTCTCATTAGATTCCGCTCTTATTCTTGGTGTCTGCTACCGCGCTCTCTCTTCCATGTGGAAGAGCAAGATACCGACGCTTTGGGCCGTTTGCTAGGGGGGAGGCGGTGGGGCCAGGTATTGTGATGAATAAAATATCCTCTGCTGCACATTCTAAGGATACTGCGTCACTTATGTGTTCCGTGACCTGAGAGGGGAACTCGGCGGTGACTTTCCCTATCCTTATAATCGGCGGCAGTGGGCATTTTACCCCATGTATTATGTAATCAATGAAACATGGGCGCCCTAGAGTGTCACATATGGAACCAGCCACCCAGCACCACAGCCGCGGTAGCTATGTAATACCGCAGCCCCGTCCACACTGAGCAGAAGTTTGGCCTATTACGTGCTTTGTGGAATATTCATACAAAGTGCCCCGAGGACGCATTCGGTCCAGGACACTCTTAACTTTGTGCGGGTTTCATCATCCGGCGCGTTGTGCAGTGGGGCGGAGTGCAAGCTGTTCCAGGCCTTATCTTCCCGCCCCGGGCCGGCGCCCTCGGGAGCCCCGGGAGGGGGAGTAAGAAAGCAGGGCTAAGGTGAGAGCTGAGCCGGTCTGGCAGGGCTCGGAGAGGGTAATCTTCTCGGAGCTCGGCCTGCGCGCAGCGGCTGCAGCCGCCTCCCAAGGGCTCATTTCCTGCCGGGAGCTGGCTCTCAGGATCTGTCTTCTAGGCGCTATGAAGGAGGACGGCGCGAGCGAAACAGCAGAGACGACTTACCACATGCTGCAGAGGTAAGGACTCGGGCGTAGTGGCATCACGAGGGGTAGCTGTGTCTAAGCGCTTTTAATGTAACATGTCCAGGTGTGTATTTAATAATCAATAAAAGGCAGTCACCAGTATGCTAAACAAAGAAGAAGGAAGTACAACGATTTGCCGAAGATCACACAATTTAGCATAGTGTGGAAACCGGGCCTGCAACCTATGGAGGGATTTTAAAACCCTCAACTTGCATGTTCTCTAATGGGCCACCTCTCATCCAATGGACTGCACACTGCATCTCACCCCCTCCACGGAACCATATCTACACTAGGACAGAGCTCCCAAAGAACACATCTTCTCCCCTAGACCATACCCATCGGCAGGTCAAGTGTCCTCCACGGGAACACTTCACCCACCGACCGCATCGTCCTCCTCTCGACCACCGTTTTACGCAAAACCCCAGTCGCTCCTTCACATACCGCTTCACAGAACCGCATCACCCTCCCATAGATTACACCCTCTCAACAACCACATCACCTTCCATAGGCTACACCCGCTCAACCACATCATCCTGATATTGACTACATCCGCTCAACACCCACATCACCCCCATAGACTACACATGCTCAACAACCACATCACCCTCCTTTAGACTACACATGCTCAACAACCACATCCTATTCCATAGACTACACCCGCTCCACAACCACATCACCTTCCATAGCCTACACCCTCTCAACCACATCACCTTCTATAGACTACACCTGCGCAACAACCACATCACCTTCCATAGACTACACCCGCTCCACAACCACATCACCTTCTATAGACTACACCTGCGCAACAACCACATCACCTTCCATAGTTTCCACCTGCTCCACCATCACATCACCTTCCATAGACTACACCCGCTCCATAACCACATCACCTTCCATAGACTACAACCGCTCCATAACCACATCACCTTCTATAGACTACACCTGCGCAACAACCACATCACCCTCCCATAGAATACACCTGCTCCACCATCACATCACCTTTCATAGACTACACCTGCGCAACAACCACATCACCTTCCATAGACTACACCCGCTCCACAACCACATCACCTTCCATAGACTACACCTGCGCAACAACCACATCACCTTCCATAGTTTCCACCTGCTCCACCATCACATCACCTTCCATAGACTACACCCGCTCCATAACCACATCACCTTCCATAGACTACACCCACTCGTGGACTACACCAACAACCACACCACCCTCCCATAGACTGCACACGCTTAGCAACCACATCCTATTCTATAGACAACATCGGATCAACAACCACATCACCCCCCATAGACTACGCCCGCTTCACAACCACATCACCTTCCATAGACTACACAAACTCAACAACCTTATTACCTTCCATAGACTACTCCTGCTCAACATCACATCACCCTCCCATAAACTACACCCGCTCAACCACTACATCCCCTTCCATAAACTACACCCGCTCAACCACTACATCCCCTTCCATAGACTACACCAACAACCACACCCCCCGCCCTTAGGCCCCGCAGCTCATCCTCGGGGAGGACGGCCCTTCCACAAGATCGGTCTCCCGCTCATCTCACTCGGCAGGCGTGGTGTGATCAACGACCGAACGAGCGACTGAATTAATGAAATCAATGGATGAACGAACGAATGAGTGAAATAAACCTGGCTGCGAGCCTTCGGCGAGAGTGACGATGTGTTTGTTTTACGAAGTGGTTTGACCTGAAACCAGATGTAGTTAGAAGCCCGGCTTCCTCGCATGACCAAATCGTGTTAGCCTGGGGAAGTCACTTTATCAGCCGTGGCTCGGTTCTGCTGTCCGCGAAAATGGGCAGCGCCTCGAAGCAAGCGGTGGGAGCATCCATAGAGAAATGAGCAAGGTCGCAGCTCGCGAGCCCAGGATTCCGCAGGGAGTGCCGCTGTGAATGGGAGAACAGGCTTTTCAGGTTATTCCCGAGTGGCAGGGAGGGGGTACCCGATCAGCAGGTTGACTCTGTCAATATCTGTCTGTCCCTGTGCTCACGGAGTCGTCTTCTGCCGTTCCGTTTGTGCTGCCCTCGGGTTATGTACTCACCTCTCTAAATCCAGCCACCCTTCGTCTTTGCTGTTCTTCTGTGGCTGAGGTCCGTAACACACTTCCGTCCCCCGCACAGCTGGCGCCACTACACTTCAGTTACGTCGGTAACGCAATTGCGTTTTATTTAGGTTTATGAAAGCTAGAGCGATGTCTAATTAGTAGCGAGCAAGGTAATACTTGCGCAACAGTGACATCTTCTGGTCATGTAAGAGAAGACACCTGCGGAGATAGGACAGGTCTTCGTCTCTCGTTGCTAAAACTGGTTGAGTAGAGGTCACCAAACATTTTTTGTAGTGTTAACATGGGCCAAGTGCATCGGAGCGCTTTACAAGAGAACAGGAAGAAGAATATGGATAGTATTATAAAAAAAAGAGATAACCCAATAAGAAAACACATATGCCCAGCAGTACAAATTAAGGGAAAAAGTCAGACAAATTGTATCTGAATAGACTGGATAAGTCAACAAGCATTTGCAATGCAATGGGTCTCTCGTTTGCTCAAGTTAGAGCTATTAGCGTTGTAAACTCCTAACCGGACTTTTCTTGCCACTGTAGGAGGCTGGACTGGCTTGTAGTGAGTACCAAGGGGTACTTGCACCTTGCACCAGGCCCAGTTATCCCTTATTAGTGTATAGGGTGTCTAGCAGCTTAGGCTGATAGATAATGGTAGCTTAGCAGAGCAGCTTAGGCTGAACTAGGAGACGTGTGAAGCTACTACAGTACCACTTAGTGTCATATGCACAATATCATAAGAAAACACAATACACAGTTATACTAAAAATAAAGGTACTTTATTTTTATGACAATATGCCAAAGTATCTTAGAGTGTACCCTCAGTGAGAGGATAGGAAATATACACAAGATATATATACACAATAGCAAAAATATGCAGTATAGTCTTAGAAAACAGTGCAAACAATGTATAGTTACAATAGGATGCAATGGGGAAACATAGGGATAGGGGCAACACAAACCATATACTCCAAAAGTGGAATGCGAACCACGAATGGACCCCAAACCTATGTGACCCTTGTAGAGGGTCGCTGGGACTATTAGAAAATAGTGAGAGTTAGAAAAATAACCCTCCCCAAGACCCTGAAAAGTGAGTGCAAAGTGCACTAAAGTTCCCCTAAGGACAAAGAAGTCGTGTTAGAGGAATAATGCAGGAAAGACACAAACCAACAATGCAACAACTGTGGATTTCCAATCTAGGGTACCTGTGGAACAAGGGGACCAAGTCCAAAAGTCACAAGCAAGTCGGAGATGGGCAGATGCCAAGGAAATGCCAGCTGCGGGTGCAAAGAAGCTTCTACTGGACAGAAGAAGCTGAGGTTTCTGCAGGAACGAAAAGGGCTAGAGACTTCCCCTTTGGTGGACGGATCCCTCTCGACGTGGAGAGTCGTGCAGAAGTGTTTTCCCGCCGAAAGAACGCCAACAAGCCTTGCTAGCTGCAAATCGTGCGGTTAGCGTTTTTGGACGCTGCTGTGGCCCTGGAGGGACCAGGAGGTCGCAAATTGGACCAGGAGAGAGAGGGGACGTCGAGCAAGACAAGGAGCCCTCTCAGCAGCAGGTAGCACCCGGAGAAGTGCCAGAAACAGGCACTACGAGGATGCGTGAAACGGTGCTCACACGAAGTCGCACAAAGAAGTGCCACGTCGCCGGAGAACAACTTAGGAGGTCGTGCAATGCAGGTTAGAGTGCCGTGGACCCAGGCTGGACTGTGCACAAAGGATTTCCGCCGGAAGTGCACGGAGGCCGGAGTAGCTGCAAAAGTCGCGGTTCCCAGCAATGCAGTCTAGCGAGGTGAGGCAAGGACTTACCTCCACCAAACTTGGACTGAAGAGTCACTGGACTGTGGGGGCCACTTGGACAGAGTTGCTGGATTCGAGGGACCTCGCTCGTCGTGCTGAGAGGTGACCCAAGGGACCGGTAATGCAGCTTTTTGGTGCCTGCGGTTGCAGGGGGAAGATTCCGTCGACCCACAGGAGATTTCTTCGGAGCTTCTAGTGCAGAGAGGAGGCAGACTACCCCCACAGCATGCACCACCAGGAAAACAGTCGAGAAGGCGGCAGGATCAGCGTTACAGAGTTGCAGTAGTCGTCTTTGCTACTTTGTTGCAGTGTTGCAGGCTTCCAGCGCGGTCAGCAGTCGATTCCTTGGCAGAAGGTGAAGAGAGAGATGCAGAGGAACTCGGATGAGCTCTTGCATTCGTTATCTAAAGTTTCCCCAGAGACAGAGACCCTAAATAGCCAGAAAAGAGGGTTTGGCTACTTAGGAGAGAGGATAGGCTAGCAGCACCTGAAGGAGCCTATCACAAGGAGTCTCTGACGTCACCTGGTGGCACTGGCCACTCAGAGCAGTCCAGTGTGCCAGCAGCACCTCTGTTTCCAAGATGGCAGAGGTCTGGAGCACACTGGAGGAGCTCTGGACACCTCCCAGGGGAGGTGCAGGTCAGGGGAGTGGTCACTCCCCTTTCCTTTGTCCAGTTTCACGCCAGAGCAGGGCTAAGGGGTCCCCTGAACCGGTGTAGACTGGCTTATGCAGAATTGGGCACATCTGTGCCCAACAAAGCATTTCCAGAGGCTGGGGGAGGCTACTCCTCCCCTGCCTTCACACCATTTTCCAAAGGGAGAGGGTGTCACACCCTCTCTCAGAGGAAGTTCTTTGTTCTGCCATCCTGGGCCAGGCCTGGCTGGACCCCAGGAGGGCAGATGCCTGTCTGAGGGGTTGGCAGCAGCAGCAGCTGTAGTGAAACCCCAGGAAGGGCAGTCTGGCAGTACTAGGGTCTGTGCTACAGACCACTGGGATCATGGGATTGTGCCAACTATGCCAGGATGGCATAGAGGGGGCAATTCCATGATCATAGACATGTTACATGGCCATATTCGGAGTTACCATAGTGAAGCTACATATAGGTAGTGACCTATATGTAGTGCACGCGTGTAATGGTGTCCCCGCACTCACAAAGTTCAGGGAATTGGCTCTGAACAATGTGGGGGCACCTTGGCTAGTGCCAGGGTGCCCTCACACTAAGTAACTTTGCACCTAACCTTTACCAGGTAAAGGTTAGACATATAGGTGACTTATAAGTTACTTAAGTGCAGTGTAAAATGGCTGTGAAATAAGGTGGACGTTATTTCACTCAGGCTGCAGTGGCAGGCCTGTGTAAGAATTGTCAGAGCTCCCTATGGGTGGCAAAAGAAATGCTGCAGCCCATAGGGATCTCCTGGAACCCCAATACCCTGGGTACCTCAGTACCATATACTAGGGAATTATAAGGGTGTTCCAGTAAGCCAATGTAAATTGGTAAAATGGTCACTAGCCTGTTAGTGACAATTTGGAAAGAAATGAGAGAGCATAACCACTGAGGTTCTGATTAGCAGAGCCTCAGTGAGACAGTTAGTCACTACACAGGTAACACATTCAGGCACACTTATGAGCACTGGGGCCCTGGGTTACCAGGGTCCCAGTGACACATACAACTAAAACAACATATATACAGTGAAAAATGGGGGTAACATGCCAGGCAAGATGGTACTTTCCTACAGCCACATAAACTGGAAATGGAAAGTAATACAATTTCACGTAAGGAGCCGATTTAAAGCGCCACGCCATGAGCGCAAAGGTGACTAATCAGAACAAAAAGACTGGTACAGTTTCGCCTTTGCATAGTAATTTAAAAAAAGCGCAACCACGCTGTACAAACCTTGAATTCGTGAAGGAGTGCTAGGATAAACAATAGAATTAAACTGGTAGACATGAAAATCGCTAACTTACTGCCCAGCGAGATCGCGCAGCCTACAAAATAAAGAGAAAAAGTAGTCCGTAAAACATATATCTCATATGTTTTCGGTAGTTGGCCAGTACTCTTGAGGAGGGCTAAACATCGGAAAAGGCATGACGCATGCATGCCTTTCACTAATGAAATCAAGCAAATTTTAAAAGGCAAGCCCACGAACCAACGAAAGTGATGGGCGTGATATGGGCGTGGTTAAAAGCCACAGAGAGATTGCAACAGGGGCCAAAAAGGGGTGCAAAGAAGCAATCATAGCTTCAAGTGAAGTGTCTCTCACATAGAAGGGTTTTGAGATCATTTTTAAATGTGGCAAGAATCAAGGATGTGCAAAGGGATGGTAGGAAGGAGCATAAGATCCTTGTTGCACTGCCAGAGTTCTTCTTTCATAAAACAATTTTGCCTGAGTGTTGAAGGTTCCAGTAGGAGGGCTTCAGCATTTCTTGATCCCACTTGAGCACCAGAGATTTTTAGTTTTCCAACCAAGTTGGAGGCTGTGACATTGTGAGTGATGCATTCAATCTTAACCTGGGTTCTTGCTTTAATGGGAGGCCATTGTAGGGTGAGAAGAATAGAAGTGTGATACATTTTTTTGTGACTTGTCACAGTAGGCAGCTGCTTGAAAAACTGCTCTCTGGGATGACAGATGTGCTTTGAGGAGAACAGAGGAAATTGAGTTCCCAGAGTCCAGTGGAAAGTACCAATGCCTGGACTACATTTTTCCTGTCCTGTTGAGGTTCCTGTTGAGGAATGAGCTGCCTGATGTTTGAGCTTGGTATAAGTTGGTGGTGTGTGTTTTTCGCCATGGACAAGATTTTCTTCTGTAGGTTAAGGTGATTTTCAAGGAAACATTCAAATCATTTAGCATTCTCTGCAATAGCCAGTTTATTGTAATTAAGGGATAAAGCCAGTCTTGGGAGGGAAGTTGAGTTTTTTCTGGTGAGACAAGAAGAAACTCAGTTTTTGCTGGGGTGAGTTTTAGGTAATGGTTGGTCTTCCGCTTTTGAAATTTTTTGAGGATGTTGAAAGGTAGGAGGATGTCACTCGAGCAAGCAATCTTGAGGTAGATCTGAATATCATCCGCATATTTTTTATTAAAGAATCCCAGAGTTACTCAGAATCCCTTTAAGTGATTCGAGATATGGATTAAACAAGGTTGGGCATATGATTGAGCCGTGTTGAATATCTTGTGTTAGGCCAGTCTTGCTAGAAATGGAGATTTCTATTTTAACTAGTTATGATTAGTTAGACAAGTAGAAATCAAACCAATTTAGGACTGTGCCATTGACCTGGGTCCTGTTCACACTGTGTGCCTGGAACCAAGCTACATCCGACTGAAATGCCCCAATTAGGGCAATACCGGTCTTGGGCTGCTTGTGTTCTGTTTCAGGGAAGGAGTGGCCTGGCTGGAATGTTCTTACTGGAGCAGGGTCAAGACTGATTTGCATATGGCTGTGTCCAAACTAAGGTGGCATGGTGGGCAAAAGAACAATGGGTTGGAATGCTTCCCTGAACAATTGCCAGTGGTTAGACTTTCTGCAAACATTCTTCCCATCACTATTTTTGGGCCTAGAGATCCTGAAGTGCCTTGAATGTCACATAGAGAGACTCAGTTTGCATCCTATAGTTAATCGGGAGCCAATGAATGGAGGGTTTTTTACAATGGATATATTTGCGACTCTTTAGAAGCTTTCAGAATCCATCCAGTTCCAAATTCAGTGCATCGGTTTCTGAAATACCTCCTGAAGGGAGGATTATTGTCAAGGCTGATCAGAATTTGTGAATTGTCAGCATTCATGTATGTTTTGGATACTTTAGAATCTAATATAGAAGCGTATATATATATTTTTTTAAACCATTTTTATGAAATCTGTTTAGTGATATCATTCAGTGCAACACATTGACTTAGTATATGGACAGTATAAGGTTGCACATCATGTAAACAGGTTTGCATTGGCATCCTATAATAATCAGGGGAAGACTTGGTTCTTATTATAAACTCACATAACCAACCAAATATGTGAGAACATGCAGCAATACTACTTATGTGCAAGACAATTGTTAACAGTTGCTAAAGTCCTGTCTAGTCCACAGCTACAACAATTTAGTCAAGGTTTGTCATGATATCTACTACGTTAACATATAGCAGTGGACTATTTTACAATATCACCTCGGCATGGGGTAAAGAAAAATATATACTTGTGAGGGGGAGTCAGTCAAAGTACGCTTCAACATGGAGAGGCAATAGGGCAACGCAAATACAGATTCATAAATGGCTTTGGTTGGTGAGCAACTGGCCATCACTTCCCAGGCACATAGGAAATGCAGTTTTTGGTAAGGCGGGTGGTAGCATCAGTCTGACTGGCCCTCGCTATGGGTGCGTACGTTTGTTAGGAGAACTTTTAAGTTTGCTGCTATAGGGTACTTTCGTAACCCACAAGCTTCCTCTCGCCTGATAGCCACCGCCTCTGCCTGTCTCCACTTAAGCACCGCCCTGTATCAGTGAGTCTTGCTGGGTAATGTGGCTTTCCAACACATGGCTATGAGTTTGCGTCTAATTAATAGTGTCAAATCAATAAATCTATTTGTGGCTGTGGATGTTTTTCGACAGGGAAAGAGTCCTAGCAAGGAGCCTCCCAGCGTACACACCCCAATATGACCAGTTACCTTTATTAGTGCTGTGGAAACCGCTTTCCACAGTGCAGGGGCAGCCTAGCAGCTCCATAACATGTGTTTCGTATCAGCACCTAGCTGTTGGCACTGGGGGCATTTGGAGGAGGACCCAAACATATGAAGAAGTGTCACTTGGGTAAGGTAAGCTCTGTGAAGGATATTGAGCTGAATATATTGGAACTTAGCGTTCCGGGACAGTTTCCTGCGATAGTGGAGCGCTCTCTCCCATTCCTTTTGTGTTAAATCTGTACCCACATCCCCCTCCCAGCATCTACATGTCGCTCACGAGGGGATCATGTGTGTTCTAAGCTAGGGCACGAACAAACCAGTTGATTAGTCTGAACCCGCTGCCCATTATGTACAGTGTTTGTATCAAGGGGTGGTGGTTTCTGTGTCTGTGATGCCCCACAAGTTCTCTAACGCAGCCAGCAAGTTGCCATATACTAAAAAGTGGCCCACTGGAAGCCCACACCTCTCCTGTAAACTATCATAATATACAAGGACTGCATCTTGGAATAATGCGCCAGGCATGTTGACTCCAGCTGCCTCCCAAGTCTCTAACACTGCCTTGCCCAGCATGGCGCTGAAGGGAACAATGGAGTGCTGGGGAATCTCTGGTTTACACCTCAGGCATAAGTCACAGACTACAATGAAGGCTATGATACGGTATCCTCAGCAGCCCACTAGCGTTGATGGGGAGTTTGGCCTAGGGTAGGACAGTCTGCTGGATCAGGCTGTGTGTGCGAGCAGGCTCAAGGACGCCGAGTTCTTCAGTGAGTCGGCCTGCTAACCATTATAAAGGCCATTGCAGCTGCAATGCCAAATAATAATGTTCGAAGTTCAGGGCTCCTAGCCCACCCCTTTCTACTGGTAGTTGCAGTTTGTGAAGCACAACTCGCCATCTCCCCTTGTTCCAAATGAAACTCCCCAGCGCAGGGTGTACTGTGCGAAATGTCGATTTAGGGATATGGACAGGGAGATTGTGAAAATAGGAAAGCAGGCGAGGAAGCATTACCATCGTAGATAAAGAAACTCTGTCCTGCACTGTAAGTGGCAAGGTGCTCCAGAATGCCATCCGAGGGCACAGAGATGCTATGGCCTGAGTAAGGTTACAATTTATTAGGTCTTTCGTTGCACGATATATGTTTACACCCAAGTAGCAGAAGGTGTGAAGTTTCCAGCGTAAGTGTTGAGTGTCTGTCGGACAAAATTGATGTGGACAGTCTGAATGCAAGGGAAATAAACAAGATTTGCCCAGTTTACCCCTAGCCCAGAAGCAGTACGTAACTCCTGCAATATGGCGCAGATATCAGCTATGCCCTCCCGGATATCGCGTATATATATATCAGGATATCGTCTGCATACATTGAGACAATATGTATTTCATCATGGAGTGGAAGACCCCAGGCCTGGCCCTTGCTCCGAAGCCTCTGTGCCAGAAGCTCCATCGCCAGGGTGAAAAGCAACTGAGACCAAGGACATTCTTGCAATGTCCCTCTGCTTACGGGGAAGGATGGGGATATACATTGACCGATTTTTACTCGTGCTGTGGGCTCAGTGTATAATAGTCTGATGAGACCTTGCAGTCGACCCTGTATACCTAAGGCTGTTAATGTCGAAAACAGGGACCCCAGCCCACCATCTGAAAAGCTGTCTCTAAGACCCATGCCATTGGCCACCTGACTGTGGAAAGCTCCTTCACCCTATGCAGATGGCAAATGTTTAGGGTAGTGGATCACTCTGGAACAGGGTCATTCTGGTCCGGATGTACTGATTGTGGAATATGTTCACATAGTCTACCTGCTATGACCTTACTCAGGATCGTGTAGTCGGTTCCTAGCATTGACAATGGTTGACAGGAGTTGAGTTCTAATCAGTCCTTGTCTGGTTTTAGGAGAGATACTATCAAGGACTCATGTAGCGTAAGTGGGAGACAACCTCTTGTTTGGGCATCTTGGTATTATTCAAGCATTTTCGGGGCCAGCTGGTGTTCATATCTTTTATAAAACTCAATGAGGAATCTATCAAGACCCGGCGTCTTGTTGGTCGCCGTTCCCCTGATGGCCAGCCTAATTTCTTGCAAGGTGAGGGGGGCATTTAGCTCCTCCCTTTCCAGTGGAGACACCCCTGTGAGGGTTATGGAGGCAAGAAAGGATTGTACACCTTTGTGGCATTCCACTGGTGGTGGATCATAGAGAGCATGTTAATGTATTGTGAATTGCTTATGGAGGTCCACCTGATTCGTGGTTAACTGACCTTGGGAAGAACGGACCATGGTGATTGGTAGAGTGGGGTTGGCACTGAGTAGGAGCCCGGCCAATAAGTGGCCTGATTTGTCACCTTCCGTGTGCATTTTTGCTTGATACGCACAGCAGTCTAGACGATGCAGTTGCTCAATATGCTGGCCATGTGTGCCTAGAGCTTCTGTTAGTGCACCCTGCCTTGCTCGATCATCTCTGGCATCCATGTCTAATCTATTTTGAGAGAACTCGATATGTAGCAGATCTATCAGCAAATTGGAATTCATCCCTACAACCACACAGATACAATGACCTTGAAGGACAGCCTTCATCGCCTCCCAATCTACCAGTTGGGAGGTAGAAGTGACCCAGTTTTTGAAAAAATAGTGAGAGAGGGACTGGTCTTCCAGCTTTGCAGGCTACAGTCTAAATGTGGGGATGGGTGGTTGCGGAGTCCCCGACTCCACCTGCCTTCCCTAAGTACTCAGTGCCTGTTGCTAGTAACCTGGTACCTGAGTCGCAAAAAATCCGCTCAAGACGGACATGTAAATCATGCAGAGGGGAATAGTAAGAGAAGTTCCAAACATCAGGATGAAGTGATCTCCAACAGTCCAGCAAGGACCAGTGGTGCAGCCACTGTGTGAGTTGCACTGTAGAAGTAGTTACCGGGGAAGTCGGAAGCAGTGGATATGAGCAATCAAGGAACGGGTCAAGGATGCAATTAAAGTCTCTGCCAAGGATCCACATAATGTGAGCCAATTTTGTAAGGATTGTTGATAGATAAGAGAAAAAGAGTGGTTGTGCGACATTGGGGGCATATATGCTTCCCATAAGGACTCCCCTGCCGTCCAATTGCCCCTCAACCAATACTTCTGGGTCTATCTCCATTCACAGAGGACGAAAGGGAACCCCTTAGGGGACCCAGATCACTGCACCTCTAGCAAATCTGGAGTACGTTGTACAAAAACATTGCCCCCACCAGCGCTTTTGCAGGCAGATATCTTCCTCTCCCAGTACATGAGTCTCCTGTAAAAAAAGAAATCTGCACTTTCCTCCTCCGAAGATATTGTTGGACTGTGTGCTTTTCCCTAGGAATACCCACATGACGGACATTCCATGCGATTAAATTAATCTTAGTCATCTTCATATCACGATAGTAAGACTAGATCCCTCTAAAAAGAGATCAAATCGCTGTGCTGTGGTTGCACAGTGAGGTGTAGGAGTGGTACCCCATGTGAGAGAATATGAGAGCGTGCCACATGACTCAATAAGCAACAACAACAGAACCCGTAACTTCCTATCCAGGGCAACCCAAGACAACATGATTGCTCAAACAATGAAAGAACTGTCCCATGAGCGGGGTGCTCCTGAGTGTGCGCTAGTGCACATTGTCATCGTCCAGGAGCCAGACGATGGGGGTAGCCAGCGCGTCATCAAATCTTATTATGTTTGGACGGCTAAGTGCTCTTTTAACAAGTACAACTGGGAGACCCTTTATGTCCTTGTATAGGAGAATACAAAAAGGCAGTGAGGAGGAGCTCCTTCGTGGGTGGAGTAGCTTCTCAGTTCCTGTGTAATTTCACAAAATCCCTATTGCTGTCTGCGGTGTTACAACTGGAGCAGCAATCAAGGTCACACTACTGGTAGAGTGTACAGAGTCAGCGTTGGAGACTCCATCTTCAGAAGGTTGGGCAGATGGTGACCTACGATCCACCCATAAGGCAACCACTGCTGACAAGTCTTGGGCCTGTTCTTTCGTGGCCTGCTCTGGGGTAGGAGCCCGCTTAGTTCAAGGGAGAGGCACCGCAAGACTTTTGACTTTTACGTCTTGAGGGTCTGGATGGTGGTCGGTGTCGCACTGGTGAGGGTGGGGCAGAGGCCTCATATCGGCGCAGATCCACCCAGTCCCAAGCATCCCCCAGTTCCGTGAAGAAGTAGCTCATATTCTTGGCCATCACTTTGAGTCTAGTGGGGAAGAGCAAAGAGTAAGGCAGCCCAATCTGGTGTAGCTTACGGTTCCCCCCAGGAAAGAGGCAGGGCCGCATTGCACCACTATGGTGTAACCTGGGAAGAGGAACACTCACGCATTCTCATACTGGAGTTGTGTGATAATTCTGGCCACCTGCAACAGAGTGTCCTTATTCCTATAGTTCAAGACCAGAGTCTGGGGGGAGCTCCTACTGGCAGGCAATGCGCTGGGACTCGGCGGACATGCTCAATCAGAAAATGGGATGACAGTTGGCCCGGAGCCACCGTCTGTGACAGCCAGGTCTCAGAAATCTTCACAGTCTCATCACCTTCCACTCTATCAGGGAGGCCCACTATGTAAAGGTTATTCCGGCGCGAGTGCCCTTCAGAATCCTCAGCACTGACCTCGTGCTCCTGGACCCCGGTAGTAAGGGAAGAACTTGACTTTCCAGCTCCTTCACGGATGGACGGAGTTCTGTGATCACCTGTTCAGCATGTGTGACACGGTCTGCTAATTCCCGCTGATCCTCGCGAAGAAGCCCCAGTTCAGTGGCCACCGCATACACTCTTGTATGCACAAACAGTTAGGAGCACACCTGCCTAACATCCCAGCAAATAATCTGCCCCATTGCATCATGATAAATGTTTTTTGAGGAAACTACATTTATCATGATGCAGTGGGGCAGATTATTTGCTGGGATGTTAGGCAGGTGTTAGGCAACTGTTTGTGACTTTAAAAAGGCTCCCTTGAGCCACTGGGCTGACGAGCTCTGGAGCATGCCAGTGAAGAGGTATTGAAACCGGATGATTAATGGCAGCATTTCCAGCACCCCGCAAACTTGTTCTCTGCTGAAGAAGGGATTAACCCACAAACACATGTGTCCAGAGATGCACAGCAAAGGCTTCACCTATTTAGAGGTGAAATATTTAAAAGTAACTGAGTTTGTTTTTTGAGGAAACTACATTTATCATGATGCAGTGGGGCAGATTATTTGCTGGGATGTTAGGCAGGTGTGCTCCTAACTGTTTGTGACTTTAAAAAGGCTCCCTTGAGCCACTGGGCTGAG
Organism: Pleurodeles waltl; assembly: GCF_031143425.1. Lineage (NCBI taxonomy): Eukaryota > Metazoa > Chordata > Amphibia > Caudata > Salamandridae > Pleurodeles > Pleurodeles waltl. The sequence goes on along the minus strand of NC_090441.1, from coordinate 12,170,295 downwards.
AGCTCTGGAGCATGCCAGTGAAGAGGTATTGAAACCGGATGATTAATGGCAGCATTTCCAGCACCCCGCAAACTTGTTCTCTGCTGAAGAAGGGATTAACCCAGAAACACATGTGTCCAGAGATGCACAGCAAAGGCTGCACCTATTTAGAGGTGAAATATTTAAAAGTAACTGAGTTTGTTTTTTGAGGAAACTACATTTATCATGATGCAGTGGGGCAGATTATTTGCTGGGATGTTAGGCAGGTGTGCTCCTAACTGTTTGTGACTTTAAAAAGGCTCCCTTGAGCCACTTGGCTGACGAGCTCTGGAGCATGCCAGTGAAGAGGTATTGAAACCGGATGATTAATGGCAGCATTTCCAGCACCCCGCAAACTTGTTCTCTGCTGAAGAAGGGATTAACCCAGAAACACATGTGTCCAGAGATGCACAGCAAAGGCTGCACCTATTTAGAGGTGAAATATTTAAAAGTAACTGAGTTTGTTTTTTGAGGAAACTACATTTATCATGATGCAGTGGGGCAGATTATTTGCTGGGATGTTAGGCAGGTGTGCTCCTAACTGTTTGTGACTCTTGTATGCACACCCTGCCTCATCTCGGCATTAGCAGTAAGTGTCTTGTTAAGTGTGAGGTCTGTCTGCATCTTCGGCGACCTGCTCGGTGGTGGATCCCAGCCAGGGTCCCCAATCGCCACTCCAGGCTGAGTATGCTGCTGCTGGGATCCCGCTCCTCCTCGGTGTCCCATAACTCAGTTCTGCCCTCAAGTGCTTCAAGACGTGCTAGCCACCGAGACCGAGGAGGGGGAGCCTTTTGTGAAAGGTTGAGTGAAAATGACGGGGTTGTAATCACTGCAGCAGGCAAAGGGCAGTAGCGGTATAGCGCACCATCCGCCATAGTTGTCTGGCTCTTCTTGAGCCCCTCCTGTCGGCGGTCCTTAGGGACAGGTGAGAAAAAAAAGATTGCTCAGGGGAAAGGAGACCGCCGTAAGCTTCAGATCCCCCACATGTAGGCCAGGTGACTCTGGTCCTCAATCTCAGGTGTTGTACCAGACCTCTGCTATGGCGCGATCTGAAGCCCGTACGCGGGTCTAGGCAGAATGGGCCACTGCAGTCTACTTTCCACCGGCAGCGTCTCCCCATGACTGGGGAAGCCGTGAAAGAGAGGTTTATGGTTCTCCCATATAGAGCACTAGAATGGGGCACTCAGGCGCAGATGGCAGTGGGCAGGTACAGATCTCGGGTCTCCCGTCGGAATGATTGTAAAACCTGTCTGCTGTCTTGCCCTGGTTGGCCACATCCTCATAGAAGTTATATTCTTGTAAATGCAATGCACAGGTGGTAATGCTCAATGATGCCTTTTAACCTGATTCAGAAGAATTGGTGCACTGGTTTAATATAAATTGGTAATACTTTGCATTCTATCATAGAATGTAATAATGAACGATTCCTGCTTTATTTATATTTAGTTTTCGCACACTCCAGAGTGCAGGTACAGCATGGAGAACAGGGAGAAGGGGGAGAAGCAAATGGCCTGGAAAGTTGTTTAGGAGCAAAGTTTGGCAAGCTTGGAAATGAGAACGGGATAGTGATGACTCGGACTCCAAATGCTTGCAGTAATAGGCAAGTCTTCTTATAATAAGGAATACATTATTTACAATTGCTGTGCAGAAATATTCTGGAGGGAAGCACGGTGGCACAACATAAGTGTATCATATTTACAGTGACAAAATATGGTACTCAGAATTATCACAGAACAACATTTGCAGGTCACAGTTGTTGTGCAATATAGCCTACACATCAGACGAATTCTTCTGTAGAACAAAACACAGCCAGCAGAATAACTGTGCAGCAGACTATATTCTCCAGCCCTCCCATGAGAGAGGATGTGTAAAACAGGATAACTGTCCATAGAAATCTATTTGTCAGATGGCTAGTGCCAGGGGATATGTGCATCTGAGTTAGTTTGCATGTTGCATGCCATCGAGAATTAATTGTCTATAAAAAGAAGCCCATCAAAATTGTCGGAGGATGCTAAGGGCCTGATTTAAAGTTTGCAGTATGGAGTAAAGTAAGGCTGCCTGCCAGCCCCGCGGACACCTCTTAAAATTTTATAACTGCTCTAACATTGCTTCCTGTCAGTGTTATAAACCTTTGATGGACAGCTCCATCAAACATACCGGCTGTAAAATTCTTACAAAGTTTTACTTTGTTCAAAAACAACCTCCCAAAGTGAGGGAGGTTTTTGAGTAAAGTAAAGCTTATTGGCCCACATACTATGGAAGTTTTCTTCCATGGTGTGGGGGTCATTTGGCACTATATTGTATTGTTACAGTCTTTCACTGACAAGTTTTACCTGGTGGTGATGGACAGCAGAACAAAGGACATCTGACCGCCCACTTCAAATTGAGCATATAGTCGGTTGGCCAACCTATGATGACCTGTGGGTCGTCAGAGGAGTATACCGGCTTCACAGCCGGAATGGGCTCCATTGCCAATATGCTTAAGGTTTGCCCACCTCTAAATCATTGAGGCAGACGGTGAGTTTCATGCAAAAAGGAACTCCATATTTTTTGTGATGGCGTTTCCCTCTCCACTCAGTTCTAAATCAGTCCCTAAATGCTAACCGTAATCAATGCCAAATTTCCCCTCAAACAGGTTGAACTCTTTTCATGGGCCAGAAAGTTTTGATGTGGAATCTGTTCCATCCCCCTCCAACTGTAAATGACAGTGCACTTCTACCAGGTTTGCCTATCCCCCCTTCTATTCATCATATTTTGCTCTCCTGGTTACATCTAATTTTGAAGACGGGGTTTTTCACGGGAGTTTAATTAACATCAGTGTGGGTAGGTCTCCTGATTTGTTGGTGGTCTGTCCTGAAGGATTCAAACATGGATAAACATTATTGTTCCCCTCTTAAAGGATGATGAAGAATCTAGGAGATCCCATTCCTGCACTACTAGGAGCCATCCATCAATTTTTTTGGTCAAGCTTTTTTTATTGCTATATATCCCCAACCCATGTTGATATAAAAAGGCAATTAGGCATATATTGAGGCCATTTTATCATACAGAGATCATAAATCCAAACGGTCTGCCCTTCACATCTGTAAGAAAAACGTGCAAATAATATTTCCTATAAACCACCCCCCTCTCCCGAAGCCACCAGTGGTCAATACCCATCAAAAATATATTTACTAACACAGTTTAAGCCTGTTTGATTCCCCCACCCCCAGGTTTTCTGTATCTCGTCCACTGTCCTGTCTTAGGGTTTCAAAGGATCCTGTGAAGGTAGGCCCATCAGCCACCATCTGGGTGATTACTTGAGTGATGGTGCTCCCTAGGAGAGATACTGAGTCAGATTACCCCACTAAGCTCTACAGCAGTGGTTCCCAACCTGTGGGCCGGGGACCCCTGGGGGTCCGCAAAGCCTCCTCAGGGGGTCCGCGGCTGCTTAAAAAATTTAATAATATTAGGTCCCACCCATCAGTAATGACTCCTTGGGGGTCCCCGTGTTCCAATAATGATTCATTGGGGGTCCCTGGGCTCCAGTATTGATAAAATGGGGGTCCACAGAAGTCAAAAGGTTGGGAACCACTGCTCTACAGCAACCTTTTCCACTGAAGAAACAATGATCTCATCTCTTATCAATAAATCTCTAATAGGCTTTGGGTGCAGCCTCACTGAGGATTACTTGATTTTCTTTAGTCCTTTTTTTACAATATTTCTTCATTAGGAAAATAATAAGGGAGGGGAAAACAGAGGATCGGAGAAAATAATATAGAGAGTCACCTCCAGGAAAAGTCAAACAGTGCTATGATACAAATGGACGCATCATTAAACATGCTCCAGATTAAACAGGTAGCACATCCAAATAGCAAAACCTGTGAATGCCATGTGCATAGAACATAATTCCAGTATTATAGGGGATGTGGGAAATTGCAAACTGGGGAAGGGAGAGAATAGCTGTCCCCGCAGGATTTAGTTCAATCCAGTGATAAAAGCAGTAATGATAATACTCAACACTTGACTTTGTGAGTAGAAATTGGGAACTAATGTGTATGAAGAATCGTATATAGTAGTATATAATGATAAAATAACAATATTGCATTTAGGAAACAAGTGCCTAGTTTGCATTATGAAGCCTTACTCTAAGGGGTGTCTCGGCATCATACAGTCTCAGCGTGCAGGGGACACCATGGGGTTGTGGAGGATCTGATAGATGGGAATCCAGCAAACTCCATCTCACCCAATGATAACTGGCCATCAAAGCCCTCACAGCTGCTGTAAGTAGTGTTTACAATTCCCTTGAATCACCGCCATAAGTCACCAAAGTCAAACATTGTATCATTCACTTTCTAAATGAATTATGCACCATCAGCTGTCCTCGTCAATTCTTTAAGTCATTCATCCTTGGTGGGTAGGGTAGCTTGCTCCCACTGTCTTACAGCCCAGAGTTTGGCTGCTACCAAGGAGGTAGCTAACTATCTATGTGAGGGTCAGTCAAATCAGGAATGCTCGTAACACCTTGCTGCAATGCCACATATACAAACAGGATAAGCCGACTTGAGGGTATTCTAGATAATTCTGACCATACTGCCAGCCAATATGGTTGCAAGTTGTTACAGTGGTTCCAACAGTTCTCAATAGTTAATAGACTGGCTCTCTGCAGTCTCTGTGGTCACAAATACCATGAGGTCTTTAAATTTATTTAAAAAAAGTTCCTTTTGGCTTCACAAAGTAACCTTATCATGGGTCTCCAGCTGATCCGACTGCTCGGCCTCAGACTAGACTTTGGTGAGCATGAGCTCTCATCGCAGCCTGGCGGAATGCTCTCAGACTAGGCTTTGGTGAGCATGAGCTCTCATCGCAGCCTGGCGGAATGCTCTCAGACTAGGCTTTGGTGAGCATGAGCTCTCATCGCAGCCTGGTGCAATGCTCTGTAGGCAGAGAGTACAAGCCACACGTACCCATCCTATTCAGGTGTTTTAAGAGGGGTGAATCATGGAGATCCACTGCGATGGGCCAAGTCGACTTCCTATGCAGCTACATAGCTGTCTGTAGCGCTAATAGTGCTGCTGGGTCAAGTCACGTTCGAGATGCAGGTCCTGCCAAGTTTTAAAGACACTGTTAGAAATAAGTTGATAGATTTCCTGAATACCTTGCATCTCTCATTTTCTCCATAAAATGGGGTACACTGAGATACAGATCACGTTTCCTGATCACAGTTTCCTCACATATCTGGACTGTGAACTGTACAAAGGGGTCTGTTTTGAGGAGTTTCGAGCATTGCTTCCAGACAAAAATCATACAGTTTACTATCTGACCAAAACTGAGCATTGTGCTTGGATAATTTTGGTAGACTGGCAATAATGGTTCCTGGAATTGTAGAAGATTTCTCTCAAATGTGACCCATATTGGTCTATGTGGTGTTTTGGGGTGGAAAAAGGTTAGCTGGGATATATGTGTCTGTGGTATTATAGTGACGTGCAGACACGTAAGCCTCCAGAAGCAGTGGTGTAGCAAAGGCTCCTGCAGTGCGGGGGGAATCCGAGCTCCAGGGGGCCCCCTCAGTACAGCACCAGGCCTGAGTGAGTGCAGAAGTGCCCCCCCCCATGTTATTTGCAGGGGGGCCCTCCTCCAGTCTCGTTACGCCACTGCCCAGAAGTGGTGTTTGACCCCAATAAGCTCTGTTTTAGTCTGGGCTGGCACAACCCCATATAAACCTTGTAATTGTCAAAAAGGAGCATGTGAAAACCTAATTAGAGGTGCAGCTTTCATTTTTAGGTCGAGCGCGTAAGCGCTTTGACCTGTTGTAAGTATTGTGGGCTTTTAACCACAGCCACCTCAAGCTCATCGCTTTCACTCGTTCGTGGGCTTGCCTTTCAAAAATCCTTTGTTATCATTGGTAAATGCTTTACCTTTGTCCCTCCTTGGGGCGGTTTTGTTACTGCCTTGCAGCCTGCCCCGTTACATGGATAGTTGCACGGTTACCGATACATGACTGTTAGCTAACTTTTTTCTTTTTGTGTCTCTCGTTTGTGCTCATGCTCATGGCAGCCATGGCACTTTGAACCGGCTTGCCTTTGTCAACTAATGTTTTACTTTTACTTTTCAATTTATGTGGCAAGAAAAGTCCTGTTACGGATGTACAACGCCAATAGCTCTAACTGGAGCAAATGTGAGACCCATTGCATTGCAAATGCTTGTTACAATTAGCATTATATCTCCAATTGATAAACTATGCTGGTTCCATTGTATGAAGTCCTTAGTCGATTGTGAGAGTAAAGGATTCAAGTTATCTTCTGTCATATTCTCCAGTCCCCTGTTTACACCAACTCTTAGATATTTAAATACTTGGGATCCATTTCATTGGGTAGACTTCTATACAGCTTTTAGTCAAGATTCTGGTCACAGCTAGGGCTTCACATTTCTTTTAGTTAAACTTATAACCAGAAAAATTGGAGACTGAATGTAAGAGAGGCATAACTACTGGAACAGAGGTTGCATGGTTAGTAAGAGCAAATAAAATGTCATTGACATGTGAAAAACATTAAGCAACAACTCCAATTTGTTGTTGCCGGTGATACCTTCAGGTGTATGAATTGCTGCAGATAGTGGTTCTGCGTCTATTAAAAACAAAAGGCCGAGCACAACACTCTCCAGTGCCTCTGCAGATTGTAATGGACCATGACTAGTGTCCTCTGCTTTGATACAAGCTGTTGGATCTTCTTTATACAGCCATCGTACCTTGGCAATGAAATCTTGTTGAAGTCCAGCACGCCTGAGGGTCTGAAAAAGTAAGTCCACCCTACCCTGTCACAGGCCTTCTCCACATCCAACAAGAGGGCCAGGGCCTCTGTCTTTGGATCTCTGCGTCCTACAATGAGTGTGACAAGTGACGCCCGGGTGTGTGCCCGGTCCTACTTGGGATTCATGTGTGAGCGAGAGAAAGACCTTCTACAGCCTGCTGGCCTAGATGTTTAGTAGGGTCTTTACACCCAGATTCATGAGGGATATGCGGTGGTAGCTTGAACTTTCAAAGCGTCTTTTGTGTTTTTTGGGATCAGAGAAATGATCACCTTATCAGATATGGGTCTCAAAATACAGTCATCTCTGCCTCCTTGAATCCCCTGCATGACAAAAGGACCTGTAAGGGTGCGTTGCAGTTTACAGACCTCTCCAGGGAAACTGTCTTACCCAGGGGGACGACAATAGGGAAGACCAAATATGGTATCTGTAGCCTCCTCTTCTGTGATTTCCCTTTCAAGGGAAGCTTTACCTTCCCAGAAAGTGAGGGGAGTTTCAGCGTTTTCGCAAATTTCTCCCCTAATTCGATGGTTTGGCAACTGAAAGAATCATTTATAATAGACAGCAATTCATGTTACTATATTCATTGGGTGTTTCTCTCCTCTCTTATTGTGCCTTAATTTCAATGTAACTAATGGTCGATCTGCTGCGTGAGAATGTATTCTGTGTAGGGTGATCATAATTCTCCATTTCAGAGTCAGAGTCAGTGTTTGCTTGTAAGATGTCATCCAGTCTCTATTTTGCCATTTGATCTCTGTCCGCTGGTCATTGCGAGCTTGTTTTGCATTCGCAGTCTCTCCAGTTGGCAGAGGAAGGGACTGAGGCGGCATTGGTATCTATACAGTCCCTTGTGTGGCCTCTATGGGTGTCTCTCAGCTGGTGTTCTGTATTTTGTTGCCACTGTATGCCACTGTGTGTGGGTGGTGTGTGCAGCAATAGAAATCTAATAACCACTGAACCAGTATATGGTCTGTCATACCCCTTTCAAGTGTATCAAAACCTTGTGCATCCAACAGCAGAGATCTCTGAAATAAAAAAATAGTCCATTCTGGATGACATGCCATGTGTGCTTGATAAAAAGATAAAGTCTTCTTCAGATGCAACAAGTGCCAAACACATATCAAATTATGATCATCCATAATATCTTGGAGGGTTGCCTTATCGTCTCCATTGGCTCCCTATATGGGACCAGTTTTATCACACACTTGGCCATGTATAAAATTTTATTCCCCATCAGTTACATTTTTTTGTGGCCATGTGCTTGGCAAGGCGCTGATAATTCAGCAAAGAAAGGTGTTTGGGTATGGTTGGGAGCTTAAATTGATCCTATGATCAACACAGAATATACATTACTCAATTTGACAAAGACATAGCGACCTTCCTTACCAGGCCAAGATTTCAGCACTTTCTAAGATAACGAGGGGTTTATCAGACTGGCCACACTTCAGTGAATGTGTGACAGGGTACCTTGGAATCAGGTGTGGAGCTACTGATACATAACAGCCCCCTCTTCCAGCTGCAACCGGAAAGTACCAGTGGTACCACTACAGTGACTAAGCTTATCAGTGACTGCGTGCCTAAGCTGAAAATGTCTTCCTGCCACTATCCAGCGCTGAACTTTTCCCCACACCTCTTACCATCTGCTTAGTTTAGTGAGCATCCAACACCTTCAACTATATGTTGCAAAAGGGTTTTCAGCTTGTGGAAGTCATAAAACACCTCTGCCAATAAGGTCTGATTTACACATTATGGGTGTCAACACTTTAATGACTGCTACGCACGACAGACTGCTGCCCACTGGAACCTCTCACTCAACTCCTGTGAGACTCTAAAGATGTGCTGCATTTTTCAACCTGAACCCAGCTGAAATGTGTTTTGAGAGTGAATTGCCCCTTTACTTCCAGTGCTGAAGGTAGAAAGACAAAAGTTAAGAAGAGGAAAGCTGTACCAAAACAGGACTGTGACCTGAGTTATTAAGATTGGGGTGCTGTGCATCTAAAATGAATTGGGGCTGGATTCTGGTTTCTTATTCCTTTGTAAATCTTCTCTAAATAGAAGTCCTTGGTTCTTGTACTGCTCCTTCTGTATTCATCTGCATGGTAAGAGAGTATGGTGTATGTTACAAAACATTTTAAAAACATATTCTCTTCCCTACTTGGGACGTGCTCTCACCATAAGATTCATGCTCATCTGTCAACAATTGTAATCAATATGTACAGTATTGCTTTAACTTGACTTCATGAAATAAACATTAATATATACCCTACCTTCTACCTAAAAGGTGAATAACAGTTACTCTAGTCTAGTAGACAGTTCTCCTGGTATCAATTTGATATCATCAATTTTACCATATGATATAATTCACCAACCTGGCCCTTCACTGTCAATGAGATAGATATATAATAATGTAGGAAAGGACCTGTGGAATCTTGCTGCCAACTGGATGGCACAGGTACAGACAATACTAGTCGCTTAAATAACCACTCAGTTCTAACCAGACAGGTCTTTATAGACTATAGAGATCTACCACAAACTACAGGGCTCTAACATAGTCCACTCTACAAGTTTTAAATTATCACAGTCCATCCTGCCAAATTTCTTCCATTGGTATCTGATGGCAATCCTATAAAGGACGACTGTAACGCAGTCTATCCAAGGAGATCTCCGAGCCCCCCTCTCTCACATCCACAAGATCAGTGTGTAACATCTTGCCAGATCTAGCATGGGAATCAGATTGAGAACAAAAAATGTAAACTGCCAGCACAATATTGGGATCAGTGCAGCTAATCAGAACTCTCAGTATAACACATATTATGAAAATGCATGTCACTCTCTCAAACGTCCTCGTCCCTTGCACCGCTAAGCACACCTCGGTGTGGCTAGAGATATTTGACACAATAGATGACATTACTGGATCCCGTTGAGCGCTCGCCACAGGTTGCTCTACTGAGGTATGTGAAGGATGTTCCTTTGGAAGGGCGTAAACTGACGGCAATGCTACTGCTATTAGCAAAGCAGCAAGTTGCAATGTGTTGGGGGTGTCACCTGGTTGCCAGGAACAGCTGCAGACGTACTGGGAGCTGATGTCTGTGAGATCCTGGGATATTTGGACCCCATTAGTGCTGTTTCTGGGAGCATGCGCTGCTGATGAGACGACTGGGGAGGCCGCTAACCCAGCGGACAGAGGCCCGCAGACTGCTCCCACCCAGCGATAGCAACTCCTAGGGTGAGCCTAGATCCTTCTATGTGACCGATATCTGCTATCAAGTTCATTGAAATATATGGTTAAGATCCTTTGCTTTTAAATACCATATATACTCTACCTGCTGGGTGACTCCCCCCCCCTTCTTTCCCTCCCCAAGTTATGGTTAGAGAACCGGATAAGTTTGAGATGTGTTTCACTGTGAGCCTGAAGTTTGAAACACAGTTTTGTGAGCTGTACTGCACTGGTTCTCGATTGTTCTCTTTTACAAAATCTCAATCGAAAGAGTTTAAAAAACAAACACACCTCGGTGGCTGTCATGCATGATACGAAAACACCTTCCACATACGCTCAAAGACAATACTCTTCCAACCACACACCATCAGTGCAGCGTGCTTCCCATGCGGACAAGCACGTCAGCGCCCTACATGGGCCGAGTAAGTGCGACGCTATACCACAATACAACACAGCTGAAAACCTGGCTAGTCAACAAGCGTTCGCCAAAATCCACTGGTTATGTCTTAGCTGTCTTGAGAGCACCCTGAGGCTTTGTCACAAAATATATACTTTGCAAATGAGCAATGTATATAAAGGCTTCAGTGCGCATGCCTCGCCCATTCCTTCTGACTCTCAGCCATCCAAACTAGGTGCCTCCTGGCACTTGTTTATCATTAATAGGTTCTTGTGACTGGCAATTTCTTCTCGAGCCAACAGCACCCATTTAATTCATTAGCATTTGCATGCACCTTTCAGACGCATCTCCATGTAAATACCTATTTCCAGAGGCAATGTGAAAAGTGTCTCCTGGTGATGGTAAAATTTAATGCATCCCCAACCAAATTATGTAAAAGGATGCTGTGGTGACCGAAGGCCCTTAAGCCAACACTCCTTCCTAATGTGCATCCAGTTTCAGATATTTCCTGTATGTTCCCCTTAGTGACCTCCAATCCCCCATCAGGCATCTCTCCGCAGGTGTCTTCGATTTGTGGCGCATCTCCTACTTGGATGATCCGTTCCCAATGTGCCGCACTGGGGACTACTCTCCTCTTCTGGGGTCACAGTTATGAGAGCTGTAAACCTCCCCCAGGCATGCAGCGAAAGTGCACATTGGTCACCAGGAGACGGAGTCTGGGGCAGATGCACGCATGGTGCTCAGCACCAAAACATCACCCACCGGTTGCCCCATTCCAAGACTCCAAGCTCGCTAAAGGCTTCACTGATCTGACCATGGTCAGGATAGCCCCACTTAGCCACAGCCAAATGCCCCGTCTGTGGGAAGTGAATCAATATATTTTATTTTTAAAATGTGCAAAGCGCGACGGTTACCCATTAAAGAGGTGGGCGCAATTGTACAACTAATCATGAAATCATATCCAATAAAGTAAAATGATTAATTAGAGAAAACTAGGATGTAGATTATACTTGACGTAATCAACAACAGAAGAAGTTCCCCTAATAGAAATGACAAACACGGACAGAGACATCATGCAGATTTTCCCTCATCTTCGCTTCATTGCAAGTGTGTTGTTTGTTACTTCACTGCCTTTCTGAGTTGTGCATTATGCATGGTGTTTGCATACATTTCCATGTCCTTCCGGCCTCTGTTCTGGCAGAATGGCCATTATTTTACTCAAAAAGATCATGCAGACACTTCCTAGTAATTCTTTCCTTTCAGGCATTTCATCACTGCTTTACTGCATGCCTGCTTCCTTTCAGGATCTCATCCCATGGTTTACTGCATGCCTGCTTCATTTTAGGCATCTCACCACTGCTTTACTACATATCTTCTTCTTTCAGATATCTCACCATTGCTTTACTGCATCCCTGCTTCCCTTCAGGCATTTCATCACTGCTTTACTGCATGTCTACTTGCTTTCAGGCATCTCCTCCCGTGCTATACTGTATGCCTGCTTCCTTTCAGGCATCTCATCACTGCATTACTCTATGTCTGCATCTTTTCAGGCATCTCATCCCATTCTTTACTGCATCCCTTCTTCCTTTTGGGCATCACATCCCATGTTTTACTGCATACATTCTTCCTTTCAGACATCTCGTCCCATTCTTTACTGCATGCCTGCTTCCATTCAGGCATTTCATCCCATGTTTTACTGCATACCTGCTTCCTTTCAGGCATCTCATCCCATTCTTTACTGCATGCCTGCTTCCTTTCAGGCATCTCATCCCATGCATTACTGCAGACCTGCTTCCTTTCAGGTATTTCATCACTGCTTTACCGCATGCCTGCTTCTTTGCAGGTATCTTGTCACTACTTTACTGCATGCCTGCTTCCTTTCAGTTATCTCATCCCTGCTTTCACTGCATGGCTGCTTCCTTTCGGGTATGTCATCACTGCTTTACTGCATACCTGCTTTTGTTCAGTTATCCCATCCCTGCTTTACTGCAGGTCTGCTGCCTTTCAAACATTTCATTTCAAGCTTTACTGCATGCCTGCTCCCTTTCAGGCATCTCATCACTTGCTTTACTGCATACATGCGTCCTTTCAGGCATCTCATCACTTTCTTTGTTGCATACATGCTTCCTTTCAGGCGTCTCTTCCCACTGTTTACTGCATACCTGCTTTCAGGCATCTCTTCTCATTCTTTACTGCATCCATGCTTCTTTTCAGGCATCTCATTCCATGCTTCACTGCATGGCTGCTTCATTTCAGGCATCTCATCTCATGCTTTACTGCAGGTCTGCTTCCTTTCAGGTATTCCATCAGTGCTTTACTGTATGGCTGCTTCCTTTCATGTCTTCCGTCACTGCTTTACTGCATGCCTGCTTCCTTTCAGGTTATCTCATCACTGCTTCACTGCATGGCTGCTTCCTTTCGAGTATCTCATCACTGCTTTACTGCATGCCTCCTTCCTTTCAGTTCTCTTTTCACTGCTTTACTGCAGGTCTACTTCCTTTCAGGCATTTAATTGCAGCCTGTACTGCAGGCACCTAATTATTTGCTTTACTGCATACCTGCTTCCTTTCCGGCATCTCCTCCCTTGCTTTATTACATACCTGCTTCCTTTCAGGGATCTCATCCCATGCTTTACTGCATGCCTGCACAGTGTGTTTGGCATGGTGATTGCAATCATAGATGGGGTTGGAATGGGACAGAAAATAGAGATGGGCACCAAAACAAATGGTCCACATTTTCAAATCGGGCAGTTTTGAGCTTTTAAATGCACAATGTATAGCTGTTTCTCGAGGTATGGGAAACTGAATGTGTGCTTGCTGCAGGTAATATTTGTGGTAATATCAGAGAAATAAACAGTAAAAAGCATTGGCAAAGCCAATAGATTTCGCCTATGTGAAATCTATTGCCTTTGTTGATGTATTTTTTACATGTTACACAGCAGTTGAGCTGCTGTGCAACATGGCTTAAAGTAAAAAAAAAAACCAAAACACTGAAATGCAGACAATGCTTGCAGCGTCAGTGCTTTTTTTTTTTTTTTTTAACTTTAAGCCCTGAGCTCTGGAGTTGAGGCTGAAGGCAGTGCAGGTCAATGGGTCATATAGGTGTTCAGAATATGTGCTTATCCAAACCATGGTCTCACTACAGACCACACACAGCAACAGTCCTTCTGCCAACTGCAATCGTGATTCTATGCGAAAGTCAATTAACCCCTTCGCTGCCAGGCCTTTTCCCCTCAGGTGCCAGGCCTTTTTTTGGCTATTTGGGGCAGTTCGCGCTTAGACCCTCATAACATTTTGACCACATAAGCTACCCACGCCAATTTTGCGTCCTTTATTCCTAACATCCTAGGGATTCTAGAGGTATCCAGACTTTGTAGGTTCCCCTGAAGGAGGCCAAGAAATTAGCCAAAATACAGCAAACATTTCGTTTTTTTTAATTTTTATTTTTAATGGGAAAAAGGGCTGCAGAAGAAGGCTTGTATTTTTTCCCCGGAAAATTACATCAACAAAGGGTTTGCGGTGCTAAAATCACCAGCTTCCCAGCTTTCGGGAACAGGCAGACTTTAATCAGAAAACCCCATTTTTCAACGCAATTTTGGCATTTTACTGGGACATACCCCATTTTTACTATTTTTTGTGCTTTCAGCCTTCTTCCAGTTAGTAACAGAAATGGGTATGAAACCAGTGCTGGATCCCAGAAAGCTAAACATTTCTGAAAAGTAGACAAAATTCTGAATTCAACAAGGGGTAATTTGTGTGGATCCTACAAAATTTTCCTACAGAAAATAACCGCTGAAATAAAACCAATATTGAAATTGAGGTGAAAAAAACGGCCATTTTTCTCAGCGTTTTACTCTATAACTTTTTTCCTGCAATGTCAGATTTTTTAAAGCAATATACCGTTACATCTGCTGGACTCTTCTGGTTGCGAGGATATATAGGGCTTGAAGGTTCATCAAGAACCCTAGGTACCCAGAGCCAATAAATGAGCTGCACCTTGCAATTGGTTTTCATTCTATACCGGGCATATAGCAATTCATTTGCTGAAATATATAGAGTGAAAAATAGGTATCAAGAAAACCTTTGTATTTCCAAAATGGGCACAAGATAAGGTGTTGAGAAGCGTTGGGTATTTGCACATCTCTGAATTCCGGGGTGCCCATACTATCATGTGAATTACAGGGCATTTCTCAAATAGACGTCTTTTTTACACACTGTCTTACATTTGGAAGGAAAAAAAATGTAGAGAAAGACAAGGGCAATAGCACTTGTTCTTCTATTCTGTGTTCCTCCAAGTCTCCCGATACAAATGGTACCTCACTTGCATGGGTAGGCCTAATGCTCGGGACAGGAAATGCAACATGGACACATCACATTTTTACATTGAAATCTGACGTTTTTTTTGCAAAGTGCCTAGCTGTAGGTTTTGAAAACTAGACACCTAGGGGAATCCAAGATGAGGTGACTTGTGGGGTTCTCACCAGGTTCTATTACCCAGAATCCTTTGCAAACCTCAATTTGGCCCAAAAAACACTGTTTCCTCACATTTCGGTGACAAAGTTCTTGAATCTGAGAGGAGCCACACATTTCCTTCTACCCAGCGTTCCCCCAAGTCTCCCAATACAAATGGTACCTCACTTGTGTGTGTAGGCCTAGTGCCCGTGAAGTGAAAGGAAAGGACCCAAAACACTATCTGGACACATCAAAATTATCAAATACAAAACTACCTGTTTTTGTGTTTGGGGGGGAGGGGGGTGGACCTGCGATTTTTGGTCCTGGGCTCAGCATCCATCCAGGAAAACCTACCAAACCCAGACATTTCTGAAAGCTAGACACCCGAGGGAGTCCAGGGAGGTGTGACTTGCGTGGATCCTCCAGTGTTTTCTTACCCAGAATCCTCAGCAACCTCAATTTAGCTAAAAAATATCACATTTTCCCACATTTCTGTGTGGGAACACCGCAGCGGGACAAATTTCCTACCACCCAACTTTCTCCTCAGTCTCCCGGGAAAAATGACACCTCACTTGTGTAGGTGGGCCAAGTGCCTGGGACAGGGAAGAGCCAAAAACATGTCGAAATTGAGGGGGAACCAAAGCGGCTCCAAAAGGGCAGTTTGGAAAAAAAAAACATTTTTAGGCTGACAAGTGCAGTAGAATGTTTATCGGTATAGATGAGACAATGCTGTGTGGTAGGAATTTTGTGGATTCCTGCAGATTCCGAAAGGTTCCATCTAAAAAATGTGGGAAAAATGTGTGATTTCCAGCAAAGTTGGAGGTTTGCAGGGCATTTTGTGTAAGAAAATGGTGCGGGTGCATGTGAAGCACACCACCCTGGAATCACCCAGATGTTTAGTTTTCAGATGTGCCTAGGTCTTGTGGATTTTTCTACATCGCAGCGTCCCATAGTCCAAAAAGTGCAGCCATCACCATTCCAAGTGGTACGATTTTGAGAGTTAGCCAAGCTCTCATGGCCCAAATGTAAAACCAAAACCCAAAATAATCAAATGTCCTCTTGCTTGCCGTGGGATACGATGATTTAGTGTGCGGGGAGAGCTGAAAGACGGTTACCCCCTTCAGTTGGGGTGGGGGCAAACCAGGCCAATACTGGTTGGTAGCCACCACCCCACTATTTTTTTTTTTTTATTCCCTGGCATCTAGTAGACTTTCTGCCCCCTCCCCCCCCCCCTGGGGTGTGGATCGGGGGTAATTGCCCCATCTGCCCACTGGTGGGCAGAACAACTTTGGCCCCATTTATTTGGGGTGGGGTTATGGCCATACCCCCACCCTCCTATTTTGGAAACAAAGTCTTCCCTGATCTCTGGTGGGCTTTCTGCCCTCCGTGGGTGGCAGATGGGCCTTCCAAAAGTAGGCCGATCTGCCCTGAGGGGGGCAGATATGGCCAACAGTAATGTGCCCCCATGGGGAGCGACCTTTGCCCAAGGGGCTGCCCCCCCCCCAAACAAAACACACACATACACACACACCAATCCCTGGTGCCTAAATGGTTTTGTGCCCCCTCCCACCCCGCGGGCAGATTGACCTAATAGAAATAGGCTGATCTGCCCCCAATGGGAGCAGAAATGGCCTAAAGACAATTTGCCCCCCAGGTGAGCAACCTTTGCCTAAGGGTTCGCTCCCCACATATAAAAAAATAAAATAAACAACAACAAAAAATCCCTGATGTCTAGGGTATTCTGCTCCCCCCCCCGGGCAGATCAGTCTAATTACAATAGGCCGATCTGCCCCCAAGGGGGGCAGAAATGGCCTAAAAGTAAATTTGCCCCCAAGTGAGCGACCCTTGTCTAAGGGGTCATACCCCCACCCTCTTATTTTGGAAAAAAAGTCTTCCCTGATCTCTTCCAAAAGTAGGCCGATCTGCCCTAAGGGGGGCAGATATGGCCAACAGTAATGTGCCCCCATGGGGAGCGACCTTTGCCCAAGGGGCTGCCCCCCCCCCCCAAACAAAACACACTTTTTTTTTTAATCTCTGGTGTCTAGTGGTTTCTGCCCCCCTGGGGGAAGATCAGCCTAATTATAATAGGCCGATTTGCCCCCCAGGGGGAGCTGAAATGGCCTAAAAATAAATTGTCCCCCTGGGGAGCGGCCCTTGCCCAAGGGGCCGCTCCCCTTATTCAATTACAAAAAACTTTTTTAAAAAACCCTGGTGTCTAGTGGGCATTTCTTCGGCCCGAAGCCCTTTCCTTTCCTCTGATGCATTTCTCGGCCCCTCCACATGATTGGAGGAGAAATGCAAAAGCATTTCTCCTCCGATCGATCAGAGCTGGAAGCTGAGCATCGCTGACGTCATCAGATGCCATGGGGGGGTTGGGTGGGGGTGGAAGGAGAAACTATTCCCCTTCCGTCCCTGCCCAGGGGAAGGGGGTGCCAGGCCCCTGGGGGAAGCGCTAGTGCTTTTCCCCGTGGGCCCCTATCTGGACGTAACGGTTACGTCCTGGGCACCCGAGCGGTGCTGCCCAGGACGTAACCGTTACATCCAGGGCACCCAAGGAGTTAAGTAGGTACAAAGGTGTTAAAATATGTACAGTGTGAATGTTAAAGAAAAAGCAGTGATTACAAATAAGTGGGTACACTGTGTGTGTAGGAGGTGGATGAAGTGAAGGAGATGCAAGGAAGTACATGCAGGAGAGACTACAGACCTTAAATGCTTAACTCAAATATATTCAAAATTGAAACACTTCTCAATTCTAATTACTCGTACCTGGACCTTTTGTGGTAATTCATTTATCCTATACTGGTAACGTGCATTGGGAAAAACAATAGGTTTGGCTTGTTTTATGTGCACTTGTGATATGTATGTGATGCAAGCTCACACCAAAATACTGGTGTGCTAGTAGCTATGCAGGAGCAGGATTTTAGTTTAAATGTTTAAGCCGCACCCTTAATTATATTGCTTATACCTCTTGGAAAGGATTTCTGGTTATGCTTCCTAAGCCATGCCTTTTTCAGAGCCCTCCACCCCATTTCTCATCCCACTTAAAACCCTGTCGGAAAGCGTAAAACGAGTGAATCTTTCATGAAACAAGCTGAGTAATTTCTGCACTCAATCGAGCCCTCCACCTTCTTGCAAGCAATCTCCTTGTGTAGGTGTGGCAAGTTTAGGTCATTTTTTAAGAGAGTTATACTGCCTTTGCTCTGGAACACTGACCTAAAGCAAAGACCCCATTTACTTATTACTCAAAGACACGACAAATCTAGCACTTAACTCCTGCTCAGTCCCTCATCGAGTACCTGCAACGTCCACTTCCATCCCACCACCACCATAAGCAGTTGGACTTGCATCAGCTGCACCCGCCACCATCTTTCAGTGTTATGGCGCAAACATGAGCTACGGTGGATAGACTGCAGCAAGGGAGCGTCATGTTCAATAATGTTACTACCATTTCCTCCAGATATGACAGACATTCCTACTGCACACGTGCATTAGGTTGCGGCCATCGGACAGACAGGCAGCAGTGTTGATGTAACGTTCACTGAGTTACAAGACTAAGGTTCGGCATTTATTATTAAGCATCCCGACACTCTAGGGAGTAATAATCACTTCCAAAAGCTGTAAACCACAGAACAGGGGGAACAGAGCCTTTATTTCAGTACATAATACAGAGATTATGGGCCACATGTAGGAAACTCTGAGATTGCGACTCGGAAATTGCGAGTCTGTCCGACTCGCAATTTCCGAGTCGCAATCTCGGATGCAGAACGGTGTCTCAGACACCGTCTGCGACTCGCTATGGGGTCGCAAAGTCCCACCTCATCAATATTAATGAGGTGGGTCGCATTTTGCGACCCCATAGCGAGTCCCGCGACTCACAGGGATGGTGGCCTGCTGAAGTCAGCAGACCTCCATGTCTGTGACTGCTTTTTAAATAAAGCAGTTTTTTTTTTTCATTTTGCAGCCCGTTTTCCTTTAAAGGAAAACGAGTTGCAAAATGAAAAACTTCCGAAACCATTTGGTTTCGTTTTTTCAGAGCAGGCAGTGGTCCATAGGACCACTGCCTGCTCTGAAAAAATATTTTTGTCGACATTCACAAACGGGAAGGGGTCCCATGGAGACACTGGTGGTAACTGCGAGTTGCTTTGCGACCGTATTCGCGGTCACAAAGCAATTCTGAATTGCGATGCGAGTCGCAAATAGGAAGGGAACACCCCTTCCTATTTGCGAGTCACAATCACAAATTGTGAGTCGGTACCGACTCGCAATTTGTGAATGTGCATCACCTTAGGCCGTTTGCATGGCACAAACTGCGATTTTCACAATTTGCGTCATGCAAACGGCTTGCTACATCTGGCCCCAAATGTCTTAGTAAAAACGGCTTTAAGTGGGATGGAAAAAGTGTGGGATGAAAACATACACTCGTATGGAGTGACTGTTTGTAATTGTTAACAAATAGTATCTGGCGACTGAGAAGTCATTGGAAGGACACTGGCCATCAACCAGTCTGAGTGACTGGAAGGAGTACTTGGTCCAAACCTAATGGCAAAAGCAAAGCTGGAAGAGGAGGAAGTGAATGCATATGACATGCTGGCCAATGAGAAGCAATCAAATTCGAGCGACAATGGAATGGACGAATGATAAGTTCAGGTAAGTATTGGGCGGGTTCTAAGCCCTTTTAAGGATTTTTTTTTTTAAACACAAAACACACAAGCCATGCAGGTGAAACTTGGAAACCTAAAAACGGTGCACTAGCCCATAAATCTGCCAAAAATGGACCATGTCAATACAGTCCTACTGACACTGCCTGTAGGAAGTTGGCTCTGTATGTGCTATTTCAAAGTAAGGAATAGCATGCACAGAGTCCAAGGGTTCCCCTTAGAGGTAAAATAGTGGTAAAAATAGATAATACTAATGCTCTATTTTGTGGTAGTGTGGTCGAGCAGTAGGCTTATCCAAGGAGTAGTGTTAAGCATTTGTTGTACATACACATAGACAATAAATGAGGTACACACACTCAGAGACAAATCTAGCCAATAGGTTTTTATATAGAAAAATATCTTTTCTTAGTTTATTTTAAGAACCACAGGTTCAAATTCTACATGTAATATCTCATTCGAAAGGTATTGCAGGTAAGTACTTTAGGAACTTCAAATCATCAAAATTGCATGTATACTTTTCAAGTTATTCACAAATAGCTGTTTTAAAAGTGGACACTTAGTGCAATTTTCACAGTTCCTAGGGGAGGTAAGTATTTGTTAGGTTAACCAGGTAAGTAAGACACTTACAGGGCTTAGTTCTTGGTCCAAGGTAGCCCACCGTTGGGGGTTCAGGGCAACCCCAAAGTCACCACACCAGCAGCTCAGGGCCGGTCAGGTGCAGAGTTCAAAGTGGTGCCCAAAACACATAGGCTAGAATGGAGAGAAGGGGGTGCCCCGGTTCCGGTCTGCCTGCAGGTAAGTACCCGCGTCTTCGGAGGGCAGACCAGAGGGGTTTTGTAGGGCACCGGGGGGGACACAAGCCCACACAGAAATCTCACCCTCAGCAGCACGGGGGCGGCCGGGTGCAGTGTAGAAACAAGCGTCGGGTTCGCAATGTTAGTCTATGAGAGATCTCGGGATCTCTTCAGCGCTGCAGGCAGGCAAGGGGGGGATTCCTCGGGGAAACCTCCACTTGGGCAAGGGAGAGGGACTCCTGGGGGTCACTTCTCCAGTGAAAGTCCGGTCCTTCAGGTCCTGGGGGCTGCGGGTGCAGGGTCTCTCCCAGGCGTCGGGACTTTAGGTTCAAAGAGTCGCGGTCAGGGGAAGCCTCGGGTTTCCCTCTGCAGGCGGCGCTGTGGGGGCTCAGGGGGGACAGGTTTTGGTACTCACAGTATCAGAGTAGTCCTGGGGTCCCTCCTGAGGTGTTGGATCGCCACCAGCCGAGTCGGGGTCGCCGGGTGCAGTGTTGCAAGTCTCACGCTTCTTGCGGGGAGCTTGCAGGGTTCTTTAAAGCTGCTGGAAACAAAGTTGCAGCTTTTCTTGGAGCAGGTCCGCTGTCCTCGGGAGTTTCTTGTCTTTTCGAAGCAGGGGCAGTCCTCAGAGGATGTCGAGGTCGCTGGTCCCTTTGGAAGGCGTCGCTGGAGCAGGATCTTTGGAAGGCAGGAGACAGGCCGGTGAGTTTCTGGAGCCAAGGCAGTTGTCGTCTTCTGGTCTTCCGCTGCAGGGGTTTTCAGCTGGGCAGTCCTTCTTCTTGTAGTTGCAGGAATCTAATTTTCTAGGGTTCAGGGTAGCCCTTAAATACTAAATTTAAGGGCGTGTTTAGGTCTGGGGGGTTAGTAGCCAATGGCTACTAGCCCTGAGGGTGGGTACACCCTCTTTGTGCCTCCTCCCAAGGGGAGGGGGTCACAATCCTAACCCTATTGGGGGAATCCTCCATCTGCAAGATGGAGGATTTCTAAAAGTCAGAGTCACCTCAGCTCAGGACACCTTAGGGGCTGTCCTGACTGGCCAGTGACTCCTCCTTGTTTTTCTCATTATTTTCTCCGGCCTTGCCGCCAAAAGTGGGGCCTGGCCGGGGGGGGCGGGCAACTCCACTAGCTGGAGTGTCCTGCTGGGTTGGCACAAAGGAGGTGAGCCTTTGAGGCTCACCGCCAGGTGTGACAATTCCTGCCTGGGGGAGGTGTTAGCATCTCCACCCAGTGCAGGCTTTGTTACTGGCCTCAGAGTGACAAAGGCACTCTCCCCATGGGGCCAGCAACATGTCTCGGTTTGTGGCAGGCTGCTAAAACTAGTCAGCCTACACAGATAGTCGGTTAAGTTTCAGGGGGCACCTCTAAGGTGCCCTCTGGGGTGTATTTTACAATAAAATGTACACTGGCATCAGTGTGCATTTATTGTGCTGAGAAGTTTGATACCAAACTTCCCAGTTTTCAGTGTAGCCATTATGGTGCTGTGGAGTTCGTGTTTGACAAACTCCCAGACCATATACTCTTATGGCTACCCTGCACTTACAATGTCTAAGGTTTTGTTTAGACACTGTAGGGGTACCATGCTCATGCACTGGTACCCTCACCTATGGTATAGTGCACCCTGCCTTAGGGCTGTAAGGCCTGCTAGAGGGGTGTCTTACCTATACTGCATAGGCAGTGAGAGGCTGGCATGGCACTCTGAGGGGAGTGCCATGTCGACTTACTCGTTTTGTCCTCACTAGCACACACAAGCTGGCAAGCAGTGTGTCTGTGCTGAGTGAGAGGTCTCCAGGGTGGCATAAGACGTGCTGCAGCCCTTAGAGACCTTCCTTGGCATCAGGGCCCTTGGTACTAGAAGTACCAGTTACAAGGGACTTATCTGGATGCCAGGGTCTGCCAATTGTGGATACAAAAGTACAGGTTAGGGAAAGAACACTGGTGCTGGGGCCTGGTTAGCAGGCCTCAGCACACTTTCAATTGTAAACATAGCATCAGCAAAGGCAAAAAGTCAGGGGGCAACCATGCCAAGGAGGCATTTCCTTACACTGCCCAATTGTCCAACCCTGTCAGAAGCACCTACGTTGTTATATATCCCTGCTCTCCACCATAAGTGTCTGTAAGCTGGTGGCCAGCGCCACCTTCATGTCAACACAGGAACTTTAAGTGGTGGAGGATCTGCCAGTGCTCAGCACCAGCAGTCATTAAAATAAAAGATACATCCTGTTAACTTCACCAACAAAAACCATGATCTATTTCACGACAATGAGTGTAGGAAGCTGTCTTGCATTCCAGGTGAATGCTGTACATTCACTGTCACATTGGACACTTTTTGCTTCATGTTCCGTGGTATGTGTGTTCCTGTTTGTTTGGAGTATTTCCTTTTCCCACGTGTCTGTCGTGCACTACCTGCGCCTTACTGTGAACTGAGCCACCTCCAGGTGTCTGGGTGAGGTTTGGGTGGGCATGGATGTTCATGTCAATGCACATTTGACAGCTCTGGAGATGAGGCCGAAGGCAATTTGGGATTCTAACTGTGCCTGTCACTGTGGTACAATAGGTTCCCACTACATGCTCATGCAGTCTTTGGCCTCTCTGCAGTACACAGACAGACTTGACCACACGTGTGACAATTCTCATTCTGTTCCTTCGGGAAAGTGTGTAAAGAGGGGACACAGCAGTCGAGGTGTGGATAGTGCAAAGGAAAGGAAAGTTCATCATGTTGGGTGCAAGGAAATGAAGTACATGACGAAGGAGAGATTGAAAAGGCAGCAGGTCAGGCCAAGGAGACGTGCAGATGGGGCTGTCTGGAGAGAAAGGCTCGAGTGGCTACTGCAGCGAGGAAGGCTGCAGTAGAAAGTGACGTGAAGGGAACAGTGGAAGTTGTTGTTTCTCATTTGTCTGATATTGATTAAACTTCATTGATAACTAACATGGCCTGGCTTGATTTAGGTGTATGTGTTTGTGGTTGCACGGTGTATTTGGCTGCACTAACCTAAAAAGCGAATAGAAGTCGCCAACTGCTGGTCGGGTGATGTGCTGTGTCACGCACTCTATTCTAGTACACCTTTTTAGGCCACGTCTAATCATACATAGGCCATATCTCTAGTAA
The DNA here is from genome assembly GCF_031143425.1 of Pleurodeles waltl. Classification (NCBI taxonomy): domain Eukaryota; kingdom Metazoa; phylum Chordata; class Amphibia; order Caudata; family Salamandridae; genus Pleurodeles; species Pleurodeles waltl. The sequence continues at coordinate 12,146,871 of NC_090441.1, read as the reverse complement.
AGTATTCCTAGTTATGCTTCTTTGGTCAGGCTCCACTTGGAGACCCCTACACTGGACAAAACTAATCTGATCATGACTGACTGGAATTTTAAATCTTAGTCAGTTTGGTTATTATATGATAAAACTTAAAATCCTGTAAAATAGACATGTCGGAAAGGTACCTGTGACAATTTCCTCAAAGGGTATATGTAAGGATGCACAGAAGACTTGAACGTAGATTAAGTAGTTTCTTTTCTTCACAATGTGCATCTAGCTTTGCTCAGCTCCCTCTTACCATGGTTCCTTCTGTCATTTCATATCAACGCATGCCATCACTTAGATTCTTCATTACCCATGTCATTGCATAGTTAACAAGCTATTCACTCTACATATCTCCCTCCCTTAATAAATGGATAACCTATAGACAGTATTCTCTAGAAATACTTACAAGAAATACAGACCTAACTAGTATCAATGAAAAATAGGGCTTGGTATAAGAGAAACGTTACTTCACCACACTGTGTAGCAGCAGCGGGAGGGAAGGGTGTGAGTCTCTTCCAGTGAACTTCACTCAGGTTCAGCAGACACCGGCGAGCGCGATGCGAGGGCTGATATTTTTGTGGCTGGCTATCACAAAGTCAGTGTAACCAGATGACTCTTATAACTATACTGGGAGTACAAAGCCACCCTGGGTAGACACTTCAAGAGAGGAAGAAACAAAGGTTACTTCATTCTCAGTAGTCATCTGCATTGAGGAAGGACTACATACACCACATTACAGAACGGATGGAATGAACATGCTTGTATTATAAGAACCAAGGAGACAAGCAGATGGCGCTGTATGGAGAAAAAGAATCACAGAATGTATTATTTTAATGTATTGTGGTAGAGTTTCTTTTTTTAAAATGTATTGTGCTGACCCATTATTTTAATTACTATTTTTGTATGCAATCAGGATCATTCTGCAACCATGGCAGATTAGTGGATGGCCCGTCTATATTTCGAGGGACTCCTTGTGACCCATGAATACCACAGAAACAGTGAAAACATGTTTTTCACATACATTTTGGCCATTAATAGTGAAAAGTATTGTCCAGTGAGGAGACAAGGTATTTTACTCGTTAAATTAGGTAGAGGGAAGAAGGCTATATGAAGATATGCCAAAAATTGCATTGGGTATGGGTGATGGGCAACCAAGTAATGTTAATGAGATGTCACTGCAAATGCTAGATGTAAGTGAACTTAGTTTTAGAATGCCACCAATTTTGTCCAGCATGCAAACATTAGAAGACATTGTGTCACGTGTAGATGCACTAATAGGTTTATCACTGTTGTGCCAGCTCGTGATCTATGATTCCTTTATAAGGGATCACATTTTTCAGTGTACGAATAACGGGAGAATAATGGAAACATTATTAAAAATTATTAACCAAAGATCCCTTCATCATCAATTTATGTAAGGTTGCACAGAAGACTTAAAGGTAGATGAAGTCTTTTATGTTCCTTTTACACCGTGTACGTCATAATTCTATTTTTTTTTATTACTCTTTGAATTTTGTGTCCTCTAGAACTAGTCTGCTCTGGCTCTGGTTTTGGCTACATGATTGGGGTCTCTCTTCGGCCTTGCAAGTTTGTACGTCTGGCTTGACAGCTCAGCTCTCCGAGATATATTGCTATCAATTCTTTAAAAGATACATAGAGTGCGATTTTGTGCCACCCAAGAAAAGTATCACTTCCTTACTTCATAATATAGGCTAGTTGAAGTGACATTCCATGAAATGTTTACACTGGAATTCATGAGGAACTGTTTTACGATGGAACATACACCCAATCATCGGCTTTATTTGTCACATTCAATTATGTATTTCCTACATGCGTTCTTTCCCGAAGGCAATCCCTGTTCGCTGCTTTTCCCCCCCTGTTGGCAAAGCACATGGGCACCGTTTGTTATAAACCCCATTTGTGCATGCAATGCACGTAAACCGTATTTACGCGTTTGCTTCCATTGGCACGTTAAAGCGAGATCCATTAGCCTTGCCAGTGCTTGGTGTTTTTGTCACCATCTCAGTTCTGGTCTCCTCTCGAGCAACATGTGTCTCATCCTCTATGACGTTTCTCTCCCGTAGACCCAGCATGTCCGGGCTGCATCTAGTGAAGCAAGGCCGCGATAAGAAGAAAATTGATCTGCAGAGGGATTTCACCGTTGCATCCCCAGCTGAGTTTGTCACCCGCTTCGGAGGTAACAAAGTCATTGAGAAGGTAGGTCTCTTGTTCTGGACGGCATCCCACAGCTTTTGGAATGCACTGACTGGCATGCTAAAAACAAGCATTGGCACACCAACATGCACAAATAAGGCACGGCTAGCGAAAAGACACGGCGCAGACAAACGTGGACATGGAGGCAGAATAACCAGCTACTGGTTCTGTGCACAAGTTCTGAACTCCTTGCAGTTTCCATCGTTCTGATAAATGTCCTTCACCCATTTGCAGTGACCCTAATGATATCAGGGATAACAAATTCTCCCCTATGCTTCCCCCTCTTTTCCGTGCCAACACACAGACAAAACTGGGAGATGGGGACAAAAAGGAGGAAGAAGGAAAAGAAAGGGATAGAAGAACAGTTGGCGAAGGAGATGGCTGGATGGATGGATGAAAAAGGCTGTTGGATGAATGTCAGAATTTGTTTTAAAAAAACGAATGCACCAATCACAGTGAGAACATTCTGTATATTTTTGCCAAAGCAGAACTGTAATAATGCGGGTGAAAAAGGCAGAATTTGAGAGACTAGGAATGATTGTAAATGACATAACACTGTCCAGCTTTTTGCTTTATTGTTTGGATGTAAGCGTAATTCTGTTCTAGCCATATGCTACCGTTTCCAATCGGGCCACATACTTGAAATGTTGGTTGTACACTTAACATTCGCTAGAGCATTCTTCAAGAGTTTGTTTTCATACCCAACAGTGTGATGTCTGCATATATTACTGAAAATGTTTTTATGTTTAGACTTGCATTAAAACTGTATAGCATTACTTTGTTAGGAATGCAGTTGACATGATTCCAGGTAACGGAATAAAAAGATGCCTTACTAGCCCGTGGCTAAATTGTGAGTTTGTGTCAGGATGGGACCGTGCTTTCCACGGGGAGATCCCACAAACTGAGAGGATAGATACTGACTGCGGCCTAAACCCACTTACATTTTAAAATTCATACCGTCCCAAAAAAGTCTCATGAATACAGCACCGTATACGTTCGTGTGACTCTATTCCAAAGGCCGCAAAAGTAAAACACCCAAAAGTTTAATAAAACATTCAGCTTGTTTACTTTTACTACACAATAACTGATGATGAGCAAAACACATAAAAAGAACACAGGCTGTCTCTATTTTACCTGTCAAATGTGAGTTTTACAGTCTGCACACCCTAAACTCTACACTGCACGCAATGAACTCACGAACACTTCGGTGAGGCTGGGCCAGGATGCCCTTGGCAGTGGACACAGAGTTGGTGGCATGCGTGTATCTCGCGTGACGCCTGCACGCAAGTACATTAAGAGCTTTGGGAGAATAAGACAATGTCTGTAGGTGAGCTATGCAGCAGAATGTCTTTGGGGAGCTGCGTGAATTGTTCCTGAATAATACACTGGGAATGGTCATAGTTGTGAATGACCCTTTTCATGAAACTGTAGCTTCTTGTCTGGCTAGCTTTTCATGTTACTAGATTTGGAAACTGTAGCAAACTAAACAAGAAAAGCTACACACCATCTTTAAACCTGAGAACACGGTATTTTATAACAGAGACTGAAGTGGGAGGCAACATTGGGCTTTTAGGGGGAGAGGAGAATACAAAGCATTGGAAGAGTGAAGGGGACACAAAAGCAGCTGCGCGGGAAAAGGCACAGTACTCGCACTACATAAGGCATGATGGAATAACTCAAATAAATCAGCTGTTCGTAGGGAATGAAAGTATTGGGTGATCAATTGATCAGTGGCATCCAAGCAGGTGTAAGTCCGCTGATATAAATTGCTACAATTGAATAACAAGCATTTGCAAAGCAATAGGCCTCACATTTGCTCAAGTTAGAGCTAATAGCGTTGTAAACTCCTAACCGGACTTTTCTTGCCACATAAATTGAAAATGAAAAGTAATACAACTTCACATAAGCGAGCTGATTCAACGCGCCATGGCATCAGCGTGAAGCAGCAAACAAAAGGAAAAAGAAGTTCGCTCACAGTCAAACGTATCAGCAAAAGTGTAATTATCCATGTAACAGGGGCAGTGTCCAAGGCGGTAACTAAACCGCCCCAAGGAGGGACAAACGTAAAGCATTTACCGACAAAATAAAGGATTTTTGAAGGGCAAGCCCACGAACGAGTGATAGTGACGGGCATGCGGGGGGCATGGATAAAAGCCCAGATACATACCAACACGTCAGAAAAGCAGTGCTTGCACTCTGCTACACCCGACCTAAAAAGCATACACTCATCTGCCAATCCATGATGTGGACCATTTTCAAATGTATGTTTTGACCCAAAAGAGAATAATTGTTCTTCTACTGGACTTATTAGGTGTCGTGTTAACTGGAGAATGGCATTCTCTGCCACCATCCTCATTTCTGAAATGACCCGCAGAGTCGTGGAGGAAGTGCACTGATTATAAAAGTTGTATAATTGGCCTCCCAAAAGAAAAGCCCAGCAGTCACAGGGAATGCTTAGAAAACAAACACTTGCAGAACACGGACTCAGTCTTGCGTGATGAACACCAGTGAAGCAAAAGGTGTAGTGACTTATAATGTAGAAGAGCACACACTAAAAGCGCAGTCTCTCTTCACCTTGGATGCAGCTTAATTTGTAATTTTCGTGTTGATGTCGGTGGTTCATGCTTTGTTCTCATGCAGGACGTCACAGCTGAAAGAATGCAGCTAAGAGACGAGAGACTAACGCACATATGAACGATCAATCCACCTGGAGTAGGGGCCATATTGGAAGTAAAGTGGTACATTCCGAAAATACTATTATACAACGTTTAAGGTAGTGAATTAGAAAAGTAATTGAGGCAGAGGATCACTTAGGACACCTCTAGAGCATTCAGCACTCCTGTTAGTATGCATTTTCAAATTTGCAGTCTCTATTTTTAGAACTTTTATCTTAAATCATCTTCCGTAATACAAAGTGGCACAAAATAACTTATGTAAATTTAAAAAAAAAAAGCCCAAGCCCCTCAGTCTTGTGACATAAGTTCCAAAAGTATGGAGGCCATCATGGATTGGGCGCTCATAAGTACAAGAACTAAAAGTTATGGTGCTGCACTCCTCCCCTACCCGATGCCACAAATATTGCGCCATCCACGGAATTGTGCTGTGGTAGGTCCACAGACTAAGCAAATGAGAGGAGGCCTTAGCTCACAAGCATAGGCATTGAAGTGCATTACTTTGTTGGCGGATTTTGAAACGTGCACGGAGAAAATGCCCTCACTCAGAGTGAGGCAACGGCTGAAGTGGGTTGACCCTTACCCCCATGCTTTTTGCTGCAGTAGGCAGACCCAAAATGTGAGTGACACTCATATATAGATATATATATTGTAAACATGAGGCTGATAAGACAGAATAGGCTGTATTTAGGCCAGACGAAATGAAACTCTTCCTAAGAATCACAGGACAGGAGCGCCTGCAGGTAGCGCAGACTAGCTCGGTATCGCCTCACCAAAGCGCCTCAATCCTTTCGTAGACCCAGGGAACCGGTACCATCAGCCAGACGGCATTTGAGTGCGAAAAGCAGAAGGTGAGGGCGTTTGAATGGGAAGCAGGACATCTGAGCGCGTGGACACAGGAAGGGAGCGCACGAAGCTGAAAAGCAGCCTCACATAGTGAAACTCACAAGGGAGAAATCTGTTTCTGGTGGCGAGGATGTGGGGGAGGCGAGTCACCCTAATTAAGATTCACCCATTCTCCTCGCGCACACAGGCAATTGCAGTGACTGGCAGACCCCGTCATGGACACTATCAAGACAATCACTTTTTTTTTTAAAGCAACCTAAGACAGCAATAACCCAAGGAAAGCATAGGAACGACACAGCGCCTAAACATCACACGTCCCTTTCTTGCAAGCACCAATTAGAAAGCTTACGATTTTGCATTCCACACCTAAATTTCTTCTATTTCTTCTTGAAGATATGATCTAGATTTGCCATAGTAGCACTAAATTTGCATTCAAGCCGAATCTAAAGACGAGATGCAAAGCATTTCTCTTGGTGTTATCTGACTAGTATCACGTCTTAGTCGTGACACGCTTGAGTTATTCATTTCACAGTTCCTCAAACTTCGTTTTAGTGCTGGACTTGAGTTATGGTCAGCTGACCCCAGCGGATTAGATATCAGGGCAGGGGTTATTCACCTGAAGGCCAATCAGTCAGTGCAACGTTGATACAGTGCAATTTTGCACCCATCAACAAGTGCAAACATATTTGCACTTAGTTGGTTGAGGCATATGTCTTTTTTACTCATGTTCGTCAGTGCTTATCATTCTTCACTAATCTTGCACACTTCACCAACTTTACACTCTTTTTCTTTAATACCTTTGGTGCCATTTTACTAATCTGCTTGCTAAAAACTTTCCAGAAGGAGTTAATCCACCTCTGCTTCTTTATAGAAAGTTTCATGCTGCTCTGTCAAACAGGGGCCAAGAAAAATGAGGGGAGGTTTGCGGAAAAGGTCACAGAACAATGATTTCCGATGTTAATTTCCATAGCAAACTTTGCGCTCTGACACAGAGGAAACGGCTGAACGTAGTGCACCAAAAGTAAAAATTTTACTCAAAGAATGCTTTTTGTGATTTGGTGTACATCCATTCAGCCGCTTTTGAGAGATTTGCATTTAAAGGGGTGCTTGGGTTGGACTTGAAGGTGTTAAAAATGTAAGTATAATTGGGTGGTTTGTCGCGTAGGGGTTCCGCAGTACCGACAATGAAAAAATAGGGCCCTCTAATGGTCAAGGGAGCTTTTTCCCCCATTAGCTATTTTGGTTCTGCGGAACCAGGACAGGTCCTGCTGTGGTGAGCAATCGGATTGGCTAGTCACAGCTCAGAAGAAAGTGTTGCAGCCACCACTACAGGTCTCGGAGACTCTGTCCACATGCTGGAAACATTTCTTAAAAATACTAAAAGAGAGCAGTCTAGTGACACTCTGACACTTGCTGGTGGGGGGGGGGGGCATAGGTTGGGGCCACTGGGCGCCCACTAGGCTAATTTCAGTTTTAAATTTGTTATTCCTGTGGAACCCATCAAGGGTCTTCTTCTGGGAAGCTTGCACTGTACTATCGGGATGAGGCTTAAGTAGTGGGTACTACAGGGGTACAGCGGTACCTGGAATATAAAATGTGGGTTGGGCACCAGCAGTGAGATTGGTGTCTGCAGGGGGTTGGAGGTAGGGCTTGGCTGGAGGCTAGGTCCTGCGGCCAACATCCACTGCGCACTGCCAAACGATTTGCGCAGAGGGACAGATGGCCACCCACAGCGGGACAGGGAGCAGGGTTTGGCCACAGACCAGGCCCTATGGTCAATACCCTGGTGCATGCGGTCAAAAGCTGTGTGTAGTGTGGAGTAGGTCACACTTGGTGGGATTGAGTGCAGGGCTGTGGCCAACCCATTTGGCTGAATGTGATCGAAAAACCCAGACATTCCCTGAAAAAGCCAAAGGCTAAAGTGGCATAGTAGTTAAGTGTTGAAAGAAGTTAAAAACTAATGTTTAATAAAACTCATAAAGAACACTGAAATTCACCAGTTATAGTTCACTGAGCTAATTATAGCTTGCACCCCGCCATGCACTGCTTATGATCTCACACATTACACCACCCACAACATGTTAAATGATGTTACTGATGGCATCTCAGACAACATCATTTATGACATTATTGATATCAGTCATTGTGACAACGTCCTGTAGGGCTTGTGGACTTGAAGTAGTTCAATACACTACACCTGTCGCCAGTTTTCTATCGCTCTTAATATGATTACCCCCTTAAATACTTCAAAAGACTGCAATTTTAAATCAAATGGTTGGCAAGTCGACATTTGGTTTGAAAAGACATCTACCAGACCCTCTGGACAACCTTTGTGGTTTAGTAAAATACACTACACAGATTCCTGAGATGAACATTTCAAAATATAAGATAGGGAAACAAATTAAATCTATAGAGAGTAATAAAACATAAACAAGTCTTATTGTCAGGTCGGCATCACAGACGCTAAGTAGGTGTTTTATGTTTATAGAAAAGTGAATGTGCAAAAGAGGACTGTTTTAGAATACATCCATATCTGTATGTGGGTTGTTTGTGTTCTTGGACCCTGTTTGTTGAGAGTAATTATGTCTTTTGATGCATGGATATGGGTGCCTGTATGACTGTTCTGTGTCCACAGATGTGTGTTGATATGTGTGTATGTAGGTCTCAGTAGGTTTGCAGCCATAATTGACTATCTTGCTACATCTTTATATGTGGATCTGTGTGTCCCTCGTTCCATGCACTTATACAAAGCATAACCCATTGATTTTATCAATGTTTGTTTCAAACATTATTCATACTGGTTCGTAGCCAGTTTGTAAGCTCTCAAAGTTTTGTTAGATAAAGGAAGTAGAGTGCTATGTTGTCAGTGCCTTCTGCAGGATCTCATCATTTTGGCAAAAATTGAGATGCCTGGACTAGAACTCTAGTTTATTGGACCCCCGCTGAAGACCACTATAGCTGCATCTCGAGACAATGTCACACATTTGTTTCTGTGTTTCATTTGATCAAACACCATAGTTTACAGTTGATCAAAGACAAAGTAAAACAAAAAGAAATGCCTTTTTGATTTCTAAGTGCACTCACCCGATGTTTCGCTCAGTGGCTCTTCTGCAGATCTCCTTATCCCTCTGGCACCACTGTTTTCAGCAGACTTTTAACTTGGTCCTGGTGGATTGCCATTGTTGAACTGCTCACCTCTAAAGGAGGTCTTAAAAAGATTAGATTGAGAGAGAGATGGGTGACAGATGAATACATTTAGATGTGTTGTGATAGCCAAGAGTGTCAGCAGTGGTTGGCACACACACAGAATGGAGAATGCAGCCTACCAGTGTGTTCCAGTTCATATCTTGTACTGTACACATAATCTGTATAGTACCACTTACCCCTCATGAGGCTCATAAGTGTTCCTGTTTGCATCAAGGTGTGCTTTCACAGTGTGTGGCTGGAAGGATGTTGTAAAAAGTGGAGGTTTTTGTGGAGAAATTTTGGATGGGGTGCCAGAGATCTGGAGACATGCTCTAAGTCTAAACATTGTGTGGTGTATGTGAATATGCATAAGCATAAAGTGCTGTGGAAAGTTTGGGAACATGTCTCCTAAAAAGTACGGTCACCACAATTATCCCTCGATTTGATCTCTTCCAAGAGATGTTATTTCTGATAATGAACAGTGATTCATGCTGGGAGGAATACATGATGGTTTCTGTGGAATCAATTTGTCAAACCTGTGGTGTGTGCAGAAGGCCTTTGGTTCATGGTTCCTAGAACTCCAGGAGACGTCTAGAGGTGTGGCGGGACGTTACTCAGGTACCTAGGAATGTTGGAGGTAGCCTGTGTTTGGTAAGGAGGGCCTGACACGGGTAGATCTGCAAAACTGTTTAGTTTATAAGATTATCCCCACAGCATGTCCCACAAATAAATCAGCCATGTATCAAGTATTTAGTTTCCCATGTACGCAAACACACACACACTTTCTCTCTCACTCTCCCCCCAGCCCCACCCTCCCAGATGTCTAGTAGGTAGCTTCCTGACTTATCCCGTGTAGTGTAGGAGGTAGCCACTCACATGTCCCCTGGAGTGTAAACCGTTATTCGTGGCATGTCTGTAAAAATGTCAGGCCACCAACATTGTAGGATGTAGAACTTGACATATCCAAGGAGTGAATTAGGTTGGCTGGGATATTGCCCATGACTGGAGGAGGTAGGTCAGGCCATGTCTTCAGAGTGGAAAAGATAGGCTAAGATATATTGCCAGCAGAGTAGGTGTTAGACTGGGACATGTTTCTAGGATTGTAGGAGGTAAGCAGTGGCATGTCCTAAAAGGTATAGGAAGTTGCCCCCTTGTATCTGCTAAAGTGTATCAGGGCGACTGGGGAATGTCACCATGCTGTAGGAGGTGGATGGTGAAAAGAGATAAAAGAAATAAGCAAACAAATTCCTTCCCTTTTCTTGACACCCTTACAGGTCCTTATTGCAAATAATGGCATTGCAGCCGTCAAGTGCATGCGCTCCATCCGTCGCTGGTCCTATGAAGTGTTTCGAAATGAGCGAGCTCTGCGCTTCGTGGTCATGGTGACCCCTGAAGACCTAAAAGCCAACGCAGGTGAGTCTTTCCCTGCAGGGACTTGTTGTTTAGGTCTGGCATTAGCCAGTACCTTTTGATTTTACTAAAATAAAACTGTATATAATAATAATTTTTTTATAGGGGCTTTCACCCATCCCTCTCCATCCATTGGTCTGTTATTGTGTGATGCATATTTTTCGTTTGCCCATTACAGCATACAGCTCGAGCCATAGGTTAGCCGTCGAGAGCCATTGGCTAACTTCATTGTAAGTAACAGCATCCTTCGGTTTCACAAGGAACACGTCTGCGTGCAAAATAGCTCCCTTCACTGCCAGAGACTACTAGTGCGAAGTGTGCTTTTTGAGATAAAATATATTTTTCCTTTTTGCCAATATATTTTCTATATTGTTGAGGGTCCGGTAGTTCCTCCAACAATAACAACTTTACAAAAACTATTAGAAAACATAACCAGCATTGCCAAGGCAAAAAGGCTGGCAGCCAACCCAGACCAGACCCAGCTTTGCAGTGATTATTTTCATTTTCAGATAGATCAGACGCTTTTTCGTTTTTTTAATCTTATTTTCCCTGGGGCTTTCCTTTAGTAAGACGATTGTCTTCTATCTAGGGAGGCGACACGCTCATAAAATTTCCAGATAGCGTTATTCTCAGATTGTAAGAACATATTCTGAACATTGTGAACAGCAGTTTTACAATCAAATAACTTCCGAAATAGACATCTAATGACCAATTGTTATCTCGGCGTATCTTTCTTGCATCTTTCTTTTCCCAAATTCATATTCTTTTTCCTAAGAGTCTTACTGCTTTAAAGTCCAAGTTGTGAATGTTTGCATTGCGGCCATTTATAATGTGGTTTTGTGGCCCAGGGAGAAACCTTTTGTTTTCAGAAGCTTTCCACCACTCTAAATGTGAAGCAAGAATATATTGTGAGCTTCTCTACGTTTTATTTTCTAAGTAGACCATCGAAAGTGTCCGTCTGTTTTAGTCACATCTAAAAGACCAGAATTGATTGGCAGCAATGTAACATGCTCCTTTCTTACGCCCTGCGGATTATGTCGCTAGTGGTGTGGCGTTGCTGACTTAGTGGCTTGTCTAGGAACGTTTGTTGGGCCATCCTATCTGTGGGCGTTCTGTAATGAAGTTGTTTTATATGAAAACAGCTTTACATAAAAAAGTGAGGACTCCTGTGCAGACCCTTAAGATGCTACAGATGGAGTGTAGAGGGATTCTACAGCCCCTACAGTGTGTGTCTTCCACACTTACAAGAGCGCTGTGTTCAGATTAGGAGCATTACAGCTGTTAACAAGCATTTGCAATGCAATGGGTCTCGCATTTGCTCAACTTAGAGCTATTAGCGTTATAAAGTCCTAACCAGACTTTTATTTCCACATAAATCGGAAATGAACAGTAATACAGTTTTACATAAGCAAGCTGATTTAAAGCGCCACGCCATGAGCATGAAGGAATACACAAAAGGAAACAGAAGTTTGCTCGCCATCAAATGTATGGGCAAATGTGCAATTATCCATGTAACAGGGTCGATGTCATTCAAAGCACTCGACTACTGCCCAGTAAGATTGCACTGCATAGGAAATATTTTTTTTAAACGTAGTCCAGAAACCATACAGAAAACATGGAGCCTTGTATGTTTTCAGTAGTTGGTCGGTGTGCTCGAGGAGGGCTAAACACCGTAAAAGGCAAGACGTATGCATGCCTTTCACAAATGAAAGCAAGCAATTTTTAAAAGGCAAGCCCACGAACCAACAAAACTGATGGGTGTGCGGTGGGCGTGGTTAAAAGCCCACAGAGAGATTACAGCAGGCTAGGGCGCTTGCGCGGTCGACCCTAAAAATGTCCGATCGAAGCAAAGCTCGATTGTTAGAGAATCAAGCAGCTGTGCATGCTGTTTGTTTCACATTTGTTTACATTTATTTTTTTGAGTTTTATATAGTGCAAACTTGGCCAAAGAGCATCAGAGCGGTATAGTTAACAGTCATCATGAAAATGAAAAACACAAAGAAGACACATGGACCCAGCAATTCAAATCAAGGGCGAAAGGTCAGGCGGATTGTGCCTGGATAGACAGTTTAAGCCAACCGATGTTGGTGACAGACCCGCACTGTGTTTGCCTATGGTGCCTCGAGCCTGACCACAACCCTAAGTCGTGCTTCGACTGCTGCGCCAGGAATTCCAAGGCTTAGAGGAGTGCTCTCTCAAGCTGATGGCACCTGTTGTGCAACTTCGTGCCCATTGAGGGCCCAGTCGAGAGGAAGGTCCTGGGACCCGTTGTGGAGTCCGAGGTTGTCAACCTATTCAAAATCTTCAGGACATTCGGGTAAGTCTAGGCACAAGAAGAAAAAGAAGTCGAATTGTGTGTCGACTTCTCCACATCAGTTGGCCGATGAAATGAGAGAGCATCCGCATTCTAGGCCTCACTCCACAGTTGAGCCTGCGCCTGCTGGTTCCACACTGGCTCTCTCAAGCTGATGGAGGCCCGTTGGGCGACTCCACTCCGGTTGAGGTCCGACTCGAGAGGAAGGTCCTGGGATCGGTCATGGAGTCCGAAGTCATCATCACATTCGAAATCCTCAGGACATTCAGGTAAGTTTGAGCACAAGAAGAAAAAGAAGTCGAAGTGTGCTCCGATTTCTCCGCATCAGTTGACCGAAGAGACACTGGAGCATCCGCATTCTAGGCCTCATCCTGCAGTTGAGCCTGCTCCTGGGCCTACCCTGTGCTTCCCTGAGTGTCCGGGAGCTGGAGCGAACCCTGCCCAACTAAAGGAATTCTGTGACTTCATGTGCCTCATATTTGGGTGGGCTGTCCCCCTCCTGTGCGCATTTGGGTTCTGCAGGATCAGCAGGGGCCCCTGCTGGTTCCACACCGGCGGATCCGGCCCTAGAGCCATATAGTCCAAAGGGGCTACTTCCTCCCCTTTGTAAATACCCGTCCCCCCGTGCCACCATCTCAAGACAGGCTGACGGAGGATCATCTTTCCCTTCTCTGCAAGGACGTTGCAGCTCTCTTGGCCAAGGGAGCCATAGAGAGGGTCCTGACTCCAGAAGTAGGTTGTGGTTGTTATTCCCCCCCTACTTCTTGGTGCCAAAGAAGGACGTAGGCTTTCGTCCTAACCTAGACCTCCGGCTCCTCAACTACTTCCTCAGGAAGAAAAAATTCAAGATGCTCACATTGGCTTAGGTTCCATCTGCCCTGGAGCTGGGAAACTGGATGGTAGCGTTGGACTTGTAGGAGGCATATTTTCACACCCCTGTCCTGCATGCCCACCCACAGGCAATACTTGTGGTTCACGGTCGGCCACAAGCATTTCCAATTTGACAAGCTCCCTTTTGGGCTGACCAGCACCCCAAGTGTGTTCACCAAGGTGATGCAGTGGCTGCAGCTCATCTGTGAAGATCAGAGGTATCAGTCTTCCAGTATTTCGATGACTGGCTGTTGAAGGCAGGCTCACCCCAGGCCGTCCTCTCCAACCTACAGACTACTGCGGACCTCCTGCACTTGCTGGGAATCACTATATAAATGTGCCCAAGTCGCACCTGTCTCCTTCTTAGACTCTCCCTTTCATCAGAGCTGTTCTGGACAAAGTGCAGTTTCAGGCTTATCCTCCCAAGCGGTCCCGAGTCTAGGATATTCAGGCTATAATACTGATGTTTCAGCCTTCATCCTGGGTTTCAGTGAGACAGACTGTGAGGCGGCTGGGGGTCATGGCCTCCTGTATCCAGTTGGTAACAAATGCATGTTGGCATATGCGGGCACTTCAATGGGTCCTAAAGATCCAATGGACACAACATCAGGGATATCTTTCCAACATGGTCCAGATTTCGTAGTGAACTGCAAAAGATCTGCATTGGTGGCTAATGCACCGTGATTGGGTTGGAGACAGACACCTTTCCCTTCCCTAACCAGATCTCACATAGTGGCAGATGGGGTGGCCATCTGGGAGAGGTGGAGATCAGAAGACTCTGGTCTCCGGCACAATCCGTACACCACATCAACATGCTGGAGCTCCAAGCGACTGGGAATGAAATACTTTTTACCCTCCATCAAGGGAAGGTTGGTCCACGTGTTCACATGCAACACTACCGTCATGTGGTATTGCAACAAACAGGACAGGGTGGGGTCTTGGATTCTTTGTCAAGAATCTCTGCATCTCTGGACATTGCTGAAACATCAGGGCATATTCCTGGTGATTCCTGGTGGTTCTCTGAATGCCAGGGCAGACTAACTCAACCGAAGATGCCTAGTGGATCATGAATGGCATCTCCATCCTGGGGTGGTGGTAGGTCTCTTTCAGCAGCAGGGGAGAGCCTTGGTTAGATCTATTTGTTACCGCAGAGAATGCACACTGTTAGCAGTTCTATGTGCTGAAGTTTCCAAGGCAGCTCTCGCTCAGAGTTCCTTTTCATCTCGAGTTTAGCTCAGGCCTCCTGCACACCTTTCCAACCATACCACTCCTGCCCAGAGTTCAAAAAGATTAAAAAAACAATGGGGTCCAGGTTATTCTTGTGGCTCCAGACTGGGCACGGAGAGTCTGGTATCCAGAGCTACTGAGTATGGCCTTCGATTCTCCTGTCGCAGCAGGGGAGGGTTCTCCACCCGAACCTGTCCAGTCTTCGCCTTCTTGCGTGGAGATTGATCCGCAGCAGTTGACAATCTTTGACCTTCCTCCCAAAGTCTATGATGTTATCTTGGCAGCTGGGTGTTCCTCCATCAAGACGGTATATGTCAGCTGTTAGAAGAAATTTGTGGCTTGGTGTTCCGACAGAAATGTTGATCCTCTTTCTGCCCCCTTTCTCAGGTTCTCCTCTTTATTCTTTCTCTTGCCCAGAAGGACTCGGCTGTGGACACTCTAAGAGCTATCTTTCTGTTAGTTCTGCCTTTATTAGATTGCCTGTTCAACCCTCTCTCTTAAAATCTACTATTTCTGGAAAGGTTTGGTTCACCTTTTCCTACCTTCTTGTTTTATCATGCCTTAGTGGGACTTTATTCTGGTTCTCACATTCTTGATGTGCACTCCATTTGAGACGCTTCACAATTGTCCCCTGCAGTTGCTCACCATCAAACCGGCTTTCCACATGACCATCACATCTACCTGATGAGTTAGCAAGCTGCAGACCGTGTCATCTAATCTGCCCTATTTATCCATCCATCCGGACAAAGTAGTGCTTTGCACGTGGGTCTCCTTTCTTCCAAAGTTGGTCATGCATGTTCATGTAGGTCATTTAGTCACCTTATTTACTTTCTATGATCCACCTCACCCTTCCAAGGAAGAGGAGTGGCTCCATCGTCTAGACTTCAAACGAGTGTTGTTGGTCTACCTTGACCGTGTGCTGAATTCCAGGAGGACGATCAACTCTTCGAGGGATATGTCAGAGCGAGAAAGGGTCATACTGTGCAGAAAAGAACCTTCTCCAGATGGGTCGTGCTCTGCATTAAATCTGCTACATATTGGATAAGAAGCAACCTTCTTGTGGCTTGCACGCTCATTTGTCCAGAGCCAAAGCTGCGACCACTGCGTTGGCACGTGATGTTCCAATCTTGGATATCTGCCAGGCAGAGACTTGGGCCTCCCTGCACACGTTTACCAGACATTACTGCCTGGACAGTCAGGTCCATTGTGACGGTCATTTTACCCGTGTGGTCCTGCAGGACTTCCTTGTCTGAAATTGGTCCACAGACCCACCTCGAGGGATGGCATTGCTTGGGTATCTATTCTAAGATAAGGAATCTGCAGCTGGAAGTCTCTCTCTGATGAACAGGTTACTTACCTTCAGTAACGCCTTATCTGGCAGAGACTATATCTAGCTGCAGATTCCTTTTCGACCCACCCATCCTACCCGCTCTGCAAACGGATTTCTAGGGTTGGGGCTGAATCCCTTTCAGGGCTCTAGTTATCCACACCAGTTGTCAGTGTTCTTTGTGGCTCCGCTTTCTGGCATGGTAAGTCGTGAAAAGAAACTGACACCAGCACACCTGTGTTTGTGTGGTGTCTATATAGGTGCCGTAGACATCACTTTCAGCGCAGACTGTGCTGACGACGCACGCGGAGCCAAACGATGCTACCTACTGGAGCGCAGGGGTACTGCTCATGAAAAATCTTTAGGATCCAGTCTAATGCCTGGGATCATTCCAAGTTAATGATTCTGCAGCTAGATATAGGGCCTGATTGAGATTTCGGCAGATGGGTTACTTCGTCAGAACGATGACTGATATCCCATCCACTGAAATATAAATCCCATTATTTCCTATGGGATTTATATTTCAGTGGATGGGATATCTGTCACGGAGTAACCGTCCCCTAAGGCGTTACTGAAGGTAAGTAACTTGTTCTGTAAGCCAACTGCAGTTTGAAAAATAAGAACCATATTGTTCATGTAGATAAATTCTTTAAATGGTGCACTCACAATTTACTTGACACTGAAGTGACCTACAGACGGGCCTCATGTAATTTTGCTGTATAAATATTGTATAAGGAGGGTACTGTGATTACCTAGACTATGTAATTTTTTTCGTGGGAACCTTATCCATTTATTCTGGCTCTCTATTTTTCAAGTCGATTTGGACTGAGTGAAGAGGTCACACAAGCAGGCCTAGATCCAAAACACAGGGAGTAAGGCAGCTGAGTTTTGTAAGAATGTCTTTAAATGCACCACATTAAGTGGTTTTGACCTACACAGCTTTATACATATTAAGTGAGGGTTCATTAGCTGGTATGCCCACGATTCTTAACATTAATAGACGAAATATGTGGTAAATGCAGAACGGTTCCCGGAGTAACAGTACTGCCTCTTGTATCCACAGAATACATTAAGATGGCCGACCACTATGTGCCTGTTCCTGGGGGACCAAACAACAACAACTATGCAAACGTTGAACTTATTCTTGATATTGCCAAAAGAATACCTGTTCAGGTGAGCAGTGGGGAAGTATGAAATTCAACCAAGTTGGTGGATAAGAGAAGGACCGGCTACAAGCCCCTGAGACACATTTTAAGGAATGGGCATCGTGGACTCTGGCCCAGGGCCCCAGCCTTCAGGGGGCCTCTGATAGTGCCAGCTGTGTTCTGCAGAGTGTCTCGCCCTGATGACCTTCAGTAATTCTTAAACAGATTTGTTTTAAATACCATTTTCCTTTAATTTATTCTTAATTTGGGTGATATGTGAGAGTCTATTACAAACATTTTGCAGTGAAATGTTATGTTTATGTTTCATGCAACATCCATACAAAAAGTTTCTTTTATATCAAAACACGACCTCTCATATGAGAAATGGGAGCGTGTCAGAGATTATTTGCAGTAAAATTAGTGAGACGCTTCTGTGCTACAGTATTGAAAACACACGTCACTGTCCCTCAATATTAGATGTAGGCACATTTAGAATGTAAACTAGTGTGCCTGTGCTCTGACAGTGACCTGGCCACAGAGGGGATGAAAGAGCTGAAATTGGATCATAATTATAAATTCAAAGCTGTTCCAGGGGTCCCCACAATACGACTGGCCCAGGGCCTCCAAAATCCCTAAGATGTCCCTGCCTGGGATAGAAAAGGGTTAGCTCCTTCTAGGTAGCGGTGTGGATGGCCTTAAATAAAAATGCTCCAGCCTTTGAAACTGTGATGCCGCGTGCCTCTAGGACAGGGAAGCTCTTCATGTGTATCTTCATGTGATAGAAAAGAACATCGTGCCGTTCAAAAGGAAATGTTATCCCCAGTATAGGAGAGGGCTGACCGTGCCGGGCTAGTGAAGAGCGTCATGCGGCTGGACAGTGGAATGCTGCACGGTGCTGGTACTGGCGGGAGCGAGTACCACTTGGATAGAAGAGGGATACAATGAGACAAAACGTCCAGTGATTTTGTAACATTCACTCCCCACCCCCGGCCCTATTACATCTACTTTCCAATGGCACGTACGTTTTGAGCAGGTTATCAAGTCCCATGACCTTGCCATTTTTAAAAATATTATTTGACATTAGGATTCCAAAATGATCTCCGTCTGATTCCGCTGGACCTGCATCATGGGGTGGGAGCGTGAGGCTGTGGGATGTACGACGCTCGCCAGCCTCTGAGGATGTCTCGCTCTCATCATATCAAGATCCTTCCCTGAAAGCCAGACTCAATAAATGAATCTTTCTGCTGCTGTGAGGTCCAAATCTCCTCTGCTCCAAAACTAATGCCTGCTGGAAGTTTTGCAACCTGGTGTGATAGGCCTTTCTAGTAAGATCCCCTTGACCCACCTGCCACTCCCATTAGATGCGAGACTTGATCCTTCATACTGCGACACAGGGAACACCACAAACCAAACATGTTCCACTGTGTGAAACCAATGAGCTTACACAGAGTGTGGGGTTCTCGGTTCCCTCGCATTGGTTGCCCAGTGAATGAATGTTTTATTGGCAATTTCAGCCTCTTCAGGACATTTGTGCAAACACTTTGAAGAGAGGGCTTCTCTATTTCTTTGCCCTAATCTAATGATGAATGTAATATGAAGATTGTTTTGAGTGTACACTACACGTCATGAGTCTTGGGTCCTGTGTGTTTCTGATTCCATGTCTTCTTCTGTATGCAGGCAGTTTGGGCCGGCTGGGGCCACGCATCTGAGAATCCCAAACTTCCTGAGCTTCTGTGCAAAAATGGGATTGCTTTTATGGGTAAGAGAATCTGAAGTGGCATTGGCACTGGGAATAAAAATCAATACCACCCATCTAAAATATTCCCCAGTGGACCTTTTGACACCTTGTCCTTTGCTAGATTCCCAATAGATTGGTGCAGCACACCGACCACTAAGGGCTTGTATTTTAAATATGAACTTCAATTTCTGAATCTCTTTCTTTTGTGTATCCCTTTTCTTTGCAGGGCCACCGAGCCAAGCGATGTGGGCTCTTGGAGATAAGATTGCCTCCTCAATTGTGGCTCAAACGGCGGGCATCCCTACCCTCCCATGGAGCGGCAGTGGTAAGAAAGCACAGTCGTATCTCACCTGGCATGAAGGCCCTTTCTGCTAGGAAGTGGTGTGATAGTATCAGCGTGGGATCCATTCCAAGTCTTCGAGCACCGGATCTTTACAATATGCTTTATGTTGCAGGTCTCACCTTGGATTGGCAGGAGAGCGACATGAAGAAGGGTGTCCTGAATGTCCCCCCAGAGCTGTATGAGAAGGGCTACGTCAAAGATGTTGATGATGGATTGAGGGTAAGCTGCCTCCTTGTGCCCTTAATCCCGGGACTTCTCAAAAGAGCTTCTGCCAAGTGATTGAAGCTGAACTAGTGTGTTTTTACCCATAGAAACCATTCAGATGCAATTTTGTGTCTAGGTGTTTATAACGAATGATAATATAGCAAAGCAGTAGAGAGTTTTTGCTTTTTTGTGCTCTGTTTCCTCTCTTGTGCGCTCTTTGTTTCCAATCTTTCATTTAACAGTAAAACATTCTGTGTGTGTGTGTGGGGGGGGGGGGGGGTTATTATGTTTACTTGGTGGCTCCCTCAATAGGGAAGTGGGGTGCTGGCATTTAAAATGTAAGCATTTCCTCCTTGTTAGCAGCAGTAGCCTTAGCTGTAAGATGTACTAGTGAGGGCTCCATTCTCAGCCCATTGGACATGTTGCGACAATAGCCCTACCCTCAGCATGTGGCAGCGGTGGCCAGTGTGCTGCAGTAATCGCTCTTCTCACATGTCGCACAGATTGCCAGATTCCTAACTGGTGCCGCAGCACTCTACAGTCCTCTTATGCCATTTACTTTGCTAACAAGAAATCAACATTTCACATTTCAGCTGATGTCACATTTGCCCTGCTCAAAAGTGGTGGCAACTGATGCTTGTAGAGATCTGTGTGAACAGTGCTTTGTGTCGGGGAAACAGGACGTTAGAAATGGCACTACCTACACACATTCCCTACCCCTCTACCCTCCCCATCACCCAGCACAGTGAAGGGATTGTTGTTTGCTCTCCTCCATCGGTTTTGGTGCATGTTACACAACAACCACAGCAGTTGCAGATGTAAGACGTGGAGCTTGGGCGTTGGATACTGGGGTTCGATATTGCAGTGTCCTTGATCATTGCATCTCTTCTAGGTGGTTTGATGTTACAGTTCTGTGGGAGCCTCTAAGGATGCTTTATTTTCTAGGTTCAGTAGTAGGAGTATCTTTCTGTTCATGCAACAAAGTGCTGGTCCCTGAAAACTTCCTTGATAGGGATGGTCCACACGAGTGAAGAACATGCTCACACTTGTGCTTGAAAAGATCTTTACAGTGTTTGTACGAGGGTGGGCAAGTGTGGAGTTAGTCAGCATTTTCACTGCCTGCATAATCTTGTGGCACTTATAATTTCTTGTTTGTACTCTTGTGTTAAGTCTTCTGATAGTCCGATTAGCCACCATTTTCGCTTTAATTATTGGCCTCTTGTTTCCTCTCTTCCATCTTGATGTGTCCATCCTTTGTTGCTGTCTCCCATTATCCTTTTCTGTTCCATCTACTTCCCTGCTCCCACATTTCTATCACTCTACGTGACCTTTAATGTCCTCCAACTATGTGCTTTGTCACTGTCCCCTATCTGTCTTCTATCATTTCCTTCTTTCTCTTTTTCCCTTTTTTAACACCCTCGCCCCGTCCCCTCCATTGCACTTTCCTTTTTTTGCACCGTTTCTCCTTTGCGTTTGCTATCTTACATGCCCGTTTTTTCCACCTTGCTCTTTCTTCCTCCCTCTTTCATCCATTGCTCCTTCCTGTGTACTTTCCTACCTTGTCATTTTTTTCTGTTGCCTTGCCCTGCCTCATCTTTTTTTCTACCCCCTCTCTTTTCTACTTCTTTGTTACCTCCTCAATTGTGCTTTCCCTATTCCCTCTCATACCATCTTGTATCTCTCGCCCTCTCCTTCACCAGGCTGCTCTTGAAGTGGGATACCCAGTCATGATCAAAGCCTCAGAGGGCGGAGGAGGCAAAGGAATCCGAAAAGTGAACAATCCGGATGATTTCCCCAGCCTCTTCAGACAGGTATGTTCATTCTGGAGCAGTTCTAAAATTGTAGCCTGCATTGTGCACGGTAGCTTCCACCCCATCACACTTAAGTCTGGTATATCCTAATTACAAGTTGCTAATTAATTCAGTGGGAGATACCGGGGACAGACCTAATGAAAGCAGCCACTATCTCCCTTTGAGTTAACTAGGATTATGAGTTAAACTCCCCAGAATGGAGACTAACTTGCGAAACCTGGAATTTCTGGCTCCTTTACCACAGTTACCCCTCCCACCCCATGCCAGGGAGATTAAAGTAGATATTAACAACCCGTGTTAGGAATGTGGTAAATGTGTGCAGGGGCAGTGGGGGCTGAGTGGTGTTGGGTGTGGTTGGGAGAGGTGTCCTGGAGGGGGAGGCTGAGCACACTCTTGATGGACCATTGCCTGCTCCCCCTCCCCTAGTGCAGAAGAAGGCCATTAGCAACGTTGGTGTGCCTCCGCCTGCCGCGCCTGCTTGTGTCCATCCATGTTTATCCCAGGTGTGGTTCCGCCCCCGGAGAAACCTGCTGGTGTTATATGGACATAAAAAAATTACATTAGAAACTGAAAATCCCGGAACAGGTAATAATTATTTTACTGACAGAAATAGCATAGCATTGACATTAAATTATAATGTATAAAAGATACAGCCAGTATATGCAATGTCACCTGCTTCTTCCTTGTGCATCGTTTCTTTGCTAGTACAATATGTTTGGATCCAAAAATGCTAAATAAATTCCCAGCCTACGACTTGGAGACTTCTTTGATGTGGTGCGAGGATGCTTCTATCTTCCATTATAGATTGGAATTTACAAGAGTAAACCTCATGAAGATCTATGAATCAGTGTCGTCTAGCCGACTCGTGTGGTTTTGGGTCATCTAAATTATACAGTTGCACTTATGTAGTTTTCCAAGGCATTAGTACAGTATTATTTTTCACAGAGTGGCAGATCTCACGTTAAGGCTTGAATGGCATCACTCAATCAAGACCTTGCAACTGATTAGAATTCAAACTGAAGCTGTGAGCCCTTCCTGGTTTTAAAGCTGGTGTTTTAATCTCATTGTGTAAAAGACAAGAGGCAATGCCATGCCTGTCTTCCATTTAAGGTGTGGCATCTTCCTCTTGGCTGTCTACATCTAGGCTTCCACAGATCACTTAAAAGGGACTAATCCACTGATCCTGAGAAAAAGTTTGTATTCTGGTTCTCCAGTACCCACAACTCGCTGTGAACGATAGTTCTCTGCCCAGTTATCTCGTTGTAGGTTGTTGCTAACCTGTCCAGTGCATCTCCTCTGTGTTTTAAAGGCACCTTAATGATCACCGCTGCAAGTGCTCTTTAGAAGCATACTAAATAATTAAATAAAATACCATCTTTGTCCAGAATATTTTTCGGTCCTTTTGAAACCATCTTTGTTAAGAATGTTTCGGGGGGCTTTTGATGCGTTTTTAGATGTTTTTGCAGCCAGATAGGCAAGATGCTTTCTTTTTCCTCTCTTGAGGTTTAAGTAGGATTTTCTTGTACGCAGAATTGTTCACTTTTTGATGCCTTTCATTTGGTCATGCTGCATTGTCACTTTTTCGGTCTGTGCTTTCAGAGTTTGCATCTAGGTAAGTAGGTACTCTAAGTTAATGGAGTTGTACAATGCTGCGTTCATTCCTGATTTCCAGATATTGGTCACTAGGTGGACAGGCTTCTTCCGTAAGTGGCCATTCAAGTATCATTGGTACTACATTGGGGACGTGATTACTGTCCATTCGGTTTCAATAACCACTTGAATTAATCTCATAATCCACCACTAAAGTCTGTACATTGCAAACTAGTGGCTCTCTTTCTGAGGCAACAGTGCTAATTGTTGACATCACGTTTCACCTTTTTTGTCTGCTTGTCTTGTTTTCAAGGAGAATTCTTCATCTTCTCCCTGTGGTCATATTTTGACATCAAAATCGCCTCCAAATAATCTACACTGTTCCCTTGTGGGAGTTTTCTCTGGGTTCTTCTAAGTAATGAATTCGGGTTTAAAGCCCTCTTAGTTGTGTTGCAAGTAGACATTATGATCCATCGGGTAATTTGGGTTGAAAAACCAAATGGCTGCATTGAGGGTAGCAACTGGCTCAGTGTTTGCAATTCTAGTTCATTTGTAGACCTCCAGATGTATAGCTTTGTGTGCATTGACTACAAGGAAGCCTTTATTTCACAACTCAAATGTCCCACTCCCTACAGTACTTGTTTGCATCTGTGTCTGGTGAAACGTTTTACATCAACAAGTTGTAAAAATATAAATGGTGCATTAGCATTCATAGGTGGCTCGTGAATGCCTTTCTCTTTTGGGACTACTGTATGTGGTGTTACATTGTTTTTGGAGACATTGCCGTCCCCATCATGCCCTCTTGAAGACCAAAGAGGAATGCCTGAGAAAGCAGTAAACCTGTCCTTAGAAACATAGGAAGTCTGGGCCTGACAGACAAAATTAAACTGTACATGTCAAAAATGACTCCTATGTTCCAGAAAGATTTGGAGGTGGAGGAGCCCTTACTCAGAAGCAGTCTCCTATTTTTTTAACCACATACAATCGTTCTGGTGATTACTGGTGATTTCCTTGTTTTTGTTCTGCACTGCACACATTATTTTTGCACCTTGGATCCACCTTTCCATATCCAACCACAACTAATCATGCAAAAGAAAGCGAGGCTTTCCCAGCAGTGTCTTGTCAAATGCCTTTGTTGACACCAAAAATATGAGAAATTGTCTTTTGCTTCCATACTTATTTGGTTTTGGCTGTGTGTGTTGTTGACATACGTTGGAAACATACTTTTGTTTGAGGGAGAAAGACATTGACCGTGACTTGAAAACAGTCTGTTTACCCCAAACGTATTTATAGAAATATGTTTTCAACACATTCTATACCAAAAAGACATTTAGTGGGCATGCATCCTATCCACTGCACATACAAAATTTACTTTTTTCCCCACTGTTTTTATATTCATTTTACATTTACCACAACTGCAAAGCAAGATGCGGCTTTATTACAACTAGAATAATTAATATATGGAAAGAGTAGACGGAGCTAGCCTTTGTACAGAAAGAGACCCAGACTCTAGCTCTGGGATGGTATTACAGAGCTGATGCACATGTCGCAACTGAATTAATAGCGCCTTTAACCACAACACGTGGGCATCGTTTGTCAATGTAATTCTGAACAAAACCGAGCCATTATACACATGTGGGGCAGCTTCACTGATGAAACAGTCATTCTGTTCACTGTCAGCCAGGAGCATGGATGCAGATGACATTGTTTAATCCCGATGTAAATATTTGCCCTCATCACAGAGGTGAAAAATATAGATCCCACTTTCTCCATCATTAGGTATTATTCTGGTAACCTTTGCTGGTGGGGACACTAGCCTATAGAAATGAATGCTTATAGGTCACGTCACCATTTGATTTGGCATCTAAGCTGGGAGTACTTTCAGTGGTTTTATCAAAAGCTCAGCATTTTTGGTATTATTACTAAGCTAGGTGGTAATCACTGGTTTAAATTGTAGTGTGTTTTCAATATTCCAGAGCTGCTATATTATAAGAATGTTGGTTTTTCTAGACTTTTGTTTACCTATCTTCTAAACGTAAGTGCAGTTAATTTACTTGTTTGATATCTTCTAAGATTTGCCATAAATCCGAAGTAATTTCAAAATGATTCTATTATTATTATTAAGTATCAAAATTAGCTTGGTGGCAGTTCAGCGAGGGAAGTGGGAGGCTGTTTTAGGTTTTGGAGAACATTTAATTTTTATCATCTTTAACTGTCAGCATAATCTGCAAAATGGCTAGAATCAGTAAAAACGTTAATCATTCAAAGCCACACAATGTAGATCATGAAAAAATGTGCTTGAAAAACAGAGGAGCCACTCTGTATGGTTGCTGAGTTACCTAATTACACATTTCTCTTTTTTTCATTTTTTGTGCTCCGTCTTTTACCTTTTTATTGCCAGGAAGGTGTTTTGCATGGGAAACTGCATAATGTATTTAAAAATGTATTTGTTTTTTTGTGTGGCAGGTTCAAGCCGAGGTTCCGGGATCCCCCATCTTTGTCATGAGGCTGGCCAAGCAATCTCGCCACCTGGAGGTGCAGATACTTGCTGACCAGTACGGCAATGCTATCTCGCTGTTTGGCCGTGACTGTTCCGTCCAGCGCCGGCACCAGAAAATCATTGAGGAGGCCCCGGCCACCATCGCCACATCTTTGGTGTTTGAGCAGATGGAGCAGGTAGGTTGAGTTTATTCCCAGTAGGTTGTCACAGCCAAGATGGCAGCATAAGCCGTGTGCTGTCTGTTGTTTCTAATGAAGGATGCCCTGTACCTCTGCTATTTCCTTTACTCTCACAGTGCCTTGCTGCACTGTCTTTCCACACTATGAGGCCTACTCACAAAGACCTATTTGAGTACATAAAGTAATATTGTCTTACGCGCCCTTACAAACCATTGTGAATTGTTTCCAAAACATCTAAAATGAGAATGTTTTGGGAATATTCCTATATAATTAGTAAAAATAGAAAGAATTGTGCCCTCTTTGCTCTGTAATTGAGATTTTAACATTTCAGGCCAATTCACAAAAGCATGTATGAATACGTAAAAGATTACTCCTGTGCTACTACTTCCTGTACTCATAAATGCAATTATGAATCACCCCCTTACTCTTACTGAGGACTGTATCTTTGTTCTGGATGCAAAGGCTGAAGATCCTAATTGGCTAGTGAAATGAAAAGACCTACAACTACCATGGTTGCATACATGAGTGCCCCAAAATTGAGATTAGTAAAAAATCACATTGACATTTATTTGGAAATTGAGGCCAAAAATGCAAAAGAAAATCTTATGGTGTGGTAGAAGTCCCCAGTAGGTAATGTGTGAATGTTTGCCTGCTCCTACTTCTATTGTGCTATGAGAAGACCACTCTAAAGCTAAGCCTTTACGTTGGATGATTTAATGAAGTATCGCTGCCATGCTTTTCAACTAGGTGAGACAACTGCAGGAATAAATAGGCTTGTTTAGCCCAGTGATGTGCACTAAAGCACTTGAATTAACTTTTTAATTTGAAGGTGAGGCTACAGAAAGAATTCGGAAGTGGTGGCTTCAAAGTTGTGCTTAAAAATATGTTATTTAGTTATTATCTGTGTAGATTTTCGACCAGAATGCATTATATAGTTGGGATTGTCCTGGACGTCTCACTGTTTACCCTACCTTCTTCTGAGCTGCAGTGTTTAGGAAGATGCGGCCTGGTTTTTGTCAGATGGGCCCAGGGATCCTTGTATTTTGTTGCTCGGGTGATTGCAATGTGCATTTAAAGCGACTCTAGCATTGAGTGGATTTAATGGTGTAATTTCAGGGCTGAAGAACTGGAATCCCAGTTCTTCTTCCCAGCTGACTGTATGTCCACAGGGTTCCGAGCCACTTGGGATAGGTTGTTTGATGGTTTAGCAAACATAGTTACAGTCCAGCTTTGTGGCAGCTCAAATCCTTTTCACCAGGTTTC
Organism: Pleurodeles waltl; assembly: GCF_031143425.1. Taxonomy (NCBI): domain Eukaryota; kingdom Metazoa; phylum Chordata; class Amphibia; order Caudata; family Salamandridae; genus Pleurodeles; species Pleurodeles waltl. Next base: position 12,120,011 of record NC_090441.1, on the reverse strand, counting down.
ATTTTTTTAAAAGCTTGTCCACTCTCTCTGAATACTTGATAAGTATTTAAAAAGGGGAATATTCAAAATTATTTATGAAATCCCACAATAGGGGACCTGTAGGCCAGGCTGCCAAATTTTAATTAAAGCTGGGGTGGCGGGGAGGGATCTGTAAATGTGAGAAAACAGTAACACAGGCCATGTTGATATGACTGGACGTCATGTTTGGAGATGTTTTGTAAAATGCACAGAAAACACTTCAAGCCTTGTTGGAGGCTACACTACCCCAGGGATTCCTGGGAACACCAAACAAAGATGGCTACACAGCAGGCGACATCAGCTTTGTAAATTGATTATATTTTTTGATCCTTCAATCTTTTATGTTTCGCTCTTCTCAAACCCAAGGCTGTGGAAACACAGAACTCATTTATTGTTAAACAGACATTGGTGCTTTCGTTCTTCAGTGGCATGGACTTGTGCTGGTGCCCGGGCAGGCGAAGGAGTTTTGTAGACCCAATTTATAGCTAGTACTATGACTGAATTGTGTTTTCTTTCCTTTCAGTGTGCAGTAAAGCTTGCCAGGATGGTGGGCTACGTCAGTGCTGGCACGGTGGAGTACCTCTACAGCCAGGATGGCAGCTTCTACTTCCTGGAGCTCAACCCCCGACTACAAGTCGAGCACCCCTGCACCGAGATGGTGGCTGATGTCAACCTGCCGGCTGCGCAGCTCCAGGTGGGTCCTGCGAAATCAGGGAGTAAGAGGGGAAAAGCATAATGCCTGCAACGCAAGAGTATAGCATTAGTTCTTTCACCATCTACAGATGAGACATATAGACCATTTCCCATGTCACCTTCAATGCCCCCTTCCCAATTAATGTCTTGTCATGCAGTTAGTACAGCGCTCTTCTGCTGTTGGAATAGCCTTACAGCTCTGTGGCCACTCTGGGGTGTGTTTCTTCATGGTTCTAGGGCTTCCTTGCAGACTAGAGTCTGAGTTGTAGTACAATGATGTGTTTCGCATATTAGGACAGTCACCCTTTAAAAATCAAGTTGTAACACTAGACCTGGTAATACTGATACCAGGCTGTATTGCCACCTATTACTGGCTGATTATGAGTTTGTGCCTGAAAGGGGCAATACCTTGCAGCACCCAGAATAACCAGACTATTTATTCATTTTTGTTCCCATTTTCCATGCCTTTCTCTGGTCAAATATTCCACCCTTTGTTTAGCGGGTGAAATATGCTTTCAGAAAAGCTGTTGGCCTTATGGAAGCAGTATTACCGGGTGCAGAATCCCACAAGTTGCTACTGGGTAGTGAAAACTGAAAGTGAAGTGGAGTACTCTGCCGAGTAAAATTTACAACCTCACAAAATAGTATTTCAACGGGAAAATAAGCAGAAATGAAATACCACTCAACGTAGTTCGTAATGAGGCCTGTTGTGTCCTGATCCATTCCCAAGAGTGCAGTGTGTGATCTGAAGGTTAAAGATTGGGTTTAATTGCCGGACGCTTTAAGTGGTCTTGTTAGGTGGTTGGCTGCTGGTTGTGGTATTCACAGAGCTGTGAGTGTATGATGTTGGTGTGTACAAATTAGTGACTTTTGACAGACTTGAGCAAAGCATGAGTTGGGCAGAAGCAGTGTTACCCTTTTAGGTGAAAATGTCACTAAGACCCTCATTACGAATGGCCTGGCATTCCCAAGGGGGCCAGTAACAGGAGTTACTGTCACCATCAGGAGTCACCAGTGATGCGGAATTACTGCACCCACTATCACCAGGTATAGTATACCCACGTGTTACCACGGAAAATTCTCCAGGCCATACCTGGAGGACCTGGTCCCCAGCAACAACTCCACAAATACAGGTGTACATGTGAGAGGTAGTGCAGAAACAATTGTTCACTCCTATATTTACTATTGGCTACTGGTTTGTAGGGACTCAACTTGTGATCCGTTGGTAATACCGAGGCCCGCTGTTATTGATACGTTGAAATATTGGTGACTGTCTGAAGTATTCAAGGCCTTTAAATCTGGGCTACTAGTAATGATGGTCTAAGTAGCCTGTGCATACAAATCTCAAATGGCCTGGACCAGTTACCTGGGGTCCAGGGGTCCCATTATCTACCTCGTGCTCTCCAGCGTCCTGGCTCAACTATGTCATGTTTCCCAAATTGAAGGCCGTACATGATTTCTAATCTCCATTTAATCACTCAGCAGCAGATTGCTGAGACACCCTTGTCTCGATTACTAGAGTTAATTTCCAGGATCCTTTAAATCATTTGTAAGTAATGGAACACAAGAATGTAAAATACCTAACTAGAAATTTTGCATGGGTAAGTCCCACTTGGTTTCTTCTGTACCTAAATACAGGACTGACAACTCTTGATGCAGAGGTATTTCATTGCAGTCACTTGCCCTCCTTTAACCACTTTGTGAGAATGTGAGATGAGAGCCTGCCCTTTTGCCTAATCCACCCTTTCGAATTAGCAGCAGGGATTGAATTGTACCCAGATTAACAAGCCTCTCAGCGGGCGGAGGAACTTCACCCCAGTGGATTGTGGGGAACGCGTTATTATAATGTTATTTTTCCTGGGAGTAAGGGCGGGACTGCGCTGGAGGGAGAAGGCCGGAGTAGGGCTTTTGGTGCACGGCGGGCCAAACAGACATGGGCACTTTGCATGTTCTCTACCCAACTGTATTGCACAGCCGAGTGGAGAACATGCCCAGGCTCCCACTCCCAGTCTGACCGGCGGAGCAGGCTGCTCAGACCAATCACGACACTGCTGTCATGCTGGTGACAGCAGTGTCGTGATTGGCTGGGAGCCTCTGTGAGTCAGGAAGAGGAAGGAGGGGAGACAAACGTGTCTCCCCCAAAGATAAGCGCTTTTTCACAGTCTCGCCCTGCCACCCCCCCATTGAGTGGCAGCCACCACTGGTGCCTAGGCATTTGATTGATCCTTTAACTCATGAAACTCCAAGGTCTATCTGTAAATTACATCACGCAGAACTGTATTGGATACAGGTACATGGAAAATAGCCTCCTTTCCCAGTGCATGTAGGAACCAAGTGCATCTGTCCGCTTCAGGAAGTACAGAGGAATGTGGTAAGGTGCTGCATGTGTGCGTCAGTACCAACAAAGATATGCCTGTGTGGCTGTTCACCTGTGCACATTCGTATCATCTAAAAAGTGTAGATATGTATGGAAACGCATTACATGTGTTTATGAACGCCAACAAACGTATAACTGTGTGGGTGTTCCAGATTTCTACAGTTCCCTCGTCTGTCGTGCCCCTGTGAACACCTGCTGCTGATCCTCTGGATGGCAAGTATGGACATCCTGCATACTTTGCGGAACTTCCGCCCCACTAAATGAGAACTGCTTAGACTGAGTCGGTGCAGTCAGTTCTAAGTTTTATGTGCCTTAATATGCAGTCATTGTGAGGTGTTTTGATATTTTATGGGCCCCGGCATGTATAATCTGCATTTATCCACTATGATATAAATAGGACCAAATTAATTCATTAATTAAAGCCCCCGCACGTTCACCTTTCTCACTTCTCCTTCTCATAAACCAGTCATATCCGGAGTTCGATTTTAATAAATGAAGATTCTTTTAAAATACAGTGCATTTCAGTGTACGATTGATGGGGCCTTGAAGCATAGTGTGAAGCTTGGTGCTGCCTTCCAAACACACAGGCCAACCCAACCTTCCAGTGCTTCTTCCAGAGCAACGAGAGACCCTTCCAGCTCATCGCTGTTCTGCCAGCGGGCCCGTCAGTCACTGGAGTGCACGCGGCGCGCTTCGTCCTGGCTGATGTGAGCATGGCTTGCAAATACCACGCTTGGCCTTTGAAAAGGTGATGGAGTTTCCACTTCCAGCACTGGTAGACGTGCCCCTAATACTGTCAGTGACAGTAAAGTGGTAGAAAGGGGCAAGAGTTAAGAAGGATGTAAGGTTTTGGGAACTGGATGAAATATTACTTTGGTTCATCGTCTCACTGAAACCAGCAATTCGTGTTACGTGTTTTCTCTGAACCCATTGCTCACTGTGCAGGCATCCGTTTTTTCTGGAAAATATATATGTCAGCCTTCCCTCATCTTCCCTTCAGTAAATATAAACCATTCAGCACGCGCGTGGCGTTTCCGCCTTGTGCCGACGTCAGCAGGAAATGGCGTCATAATAGTCACCTCTTGATGTCACGAGCGCTTGGTGGTCAGCGCTGGTTCACTCAGGCGCTGTCTTGCTTCCCCGCAGATCGCCATGGGCATCCCGCTTCACAGGATCAAAGACATCCGCATGCTCTACGGGGTACCGGCCTGGGGGGACTCGCCCATCGATTTCGAAAACATGGTCAACGTCCCCTGCCCTCGAGGCCACGTCATTGCTGCCCGGATCACCAGTGAGAACCCAGACGAGGTAAGGAGGCGCCATCCCAATCCACTGACTTTTTTTTTTTTTAATGAGTTGATTGAGATTTTTGATTGAAATACAGCCAAACATTAAGTTATAAAAGGAACATAAATGATGTACTGCAAAGCAATACGCAAGAGGTTTAAACCTGGAACAGTATTATTATAAATATATATAAAACATAGAATAATACAAAAGCTATGCTGTTATAATTGAGTATTAACATAGACACTGGCTTCGTTCTGAGCATACATACACTGGCTTCTTTTTTTAGCATACGTGTATCCACAGTCCTGCTTCTCAGCATGATTTCCTGCTTTGATGTATTCAGTGAATTGGATACGAGTGTTACATCGTTGTATCAGAATTTTGCCCGTGGCTTAGTTTATTTTGAGTTTTTAAGTAGCACTTTCTTTCTCTTTGGGTTACTTCAAAGCGCTTTCCAGCTAGAATATGTGCGAAGTGAAACAATGTGAAAGTATGAAACGAAGTGGTGAAGAGAGGATCCCAATCCGATATTCTTCGTTCTCTACCCCCAGGGTCCTGGAATATAAACGAGCTGGAACAGTTCACTGTTGAGGCCTGTTCTTAAATTAATGTTGTTGATTCTGACTTAACGCTTATATGCATGCATTGCTGCCATGATTGTCAAGCACAAATAAATAAATGCAGAGAATTCAATCTGCTGAGATACGTTTGTAATATTATTTTCTGCATAGAATAGACAGTACGACTATTTCGGACCAGTCCCTTAGCTTTGACACGCCTGATGTTGTCAGGTCCAAAGGGGTCTGCCCCTTTGGCGTCTGTAAAGTTGCATTCTAATGAACTAGATTGAAATTTCCGGATATACTTTAAAATTCTACTCTCCATTCCACAGAGAAGACTGACACACCAGTGATTTGTGTTTGAAAGAAACTGATTGGATGCCTCCTCAGGGGTACTTGTCCAATCGTATGCCACAACAGCCTTTAATCTGCTTGTGGCTGGTCCAGATCTGACCTCGTTTGCATTGAGGCATCTACCCAAACAGTGCCTGGTACCGATGTATTTACTTGTGGACCCCATGGTGTAACAGGCACCCTTTGTCTGGTTACTAAAGGTGGAAGTCTTTGTCATTTGTTTTTTTTATTTGCTTTGTTTTCCAGGGGTTTAAGCCCAGTTCCGGCACAGTTCAGGAGCTGAATTTCCGCAGTAATAAGAACGTCTGGGGTTACTTTAGTGTGGCCGCAGCTGGGGGGCTGCATGAATTTGCAGATTCTCAATTCGGACATTGCTTCTCCTGGGGGGAGAACCGAGAGGAAGCTATATCGTAAGTATGAGTTTCTGAATAGTTGTTACCAATTGTTCTGCAATTTTTGCAATAGCAGTCTACTGGTATGCACAAGATCCCCAACCCATTTCTTTATCAACACTATATACAACCTTTCAGAGGTGGCTGATAAAATCTCAAAGTGATGGGGTGAAATAATTTCCTTGAATTTGAGTGAGTGAACAGGCAAAGACAGCAAGCGTGACCTCATTCAGTAAGGATTAGGATGAGAATTCGCCCCTTCATCTTCCCTGAAACATTTTTTGGAAACAAACTGGACGAAATTGTCCTTTTTACAGCACAATTTTGACACAAATTGGCTCAAATGGGAAAGGTTATCAAATGAAAAGCCTGGCTGTACATTAAATGCATCTTTGGAATGGTGTCAAAACAATGATTTTATCAACACAATGGCCCTGATTCTGACTATGGCGGGCGGCGGAGGCCGCCCGCCAAAGTCCCGCCGACAAATGACCGCACCGCGGTCAAAAGACCGCGGCGGCCATTCTTACATTTCCGCTGGGCCGGCGGGCGCTCTCCAAAAGAGCGCCCGCCGGCCCATCGGAAATGCCCCTGCAACGAGGATGCCGGCTCCGAATGGAGCCGGCGGAGTTGCAGGGGTGCGACGGGTGCAGTGGCACCCGTCGCGTATTTCAGTGTCTGCATGGCAGACACTGAAATACTTTGTGGGGCCCTCTTACGGGGGCCCCTGCAGTGCCCATGCCATGGGCACTGCAGGGGCCCCCAGGGGCCCCGCGGCACCCCCTACCGCCATCCTGTTCCTGGCGGGAGACCCGCCAGGAACAGGATGGCGGTAGGGGGTGTCAGAATCCCCATGGCGGCGGAGCGTGCTCCGCCGCCATGGTGGATTCTGCAGGGCGGCGGGAAACCGGCGGGAGACCGCCGGTTTCCCGCATCTGACCGCGGCCGAACCGCCGCGGTCAGAATGCCCTGCGGGGCACCGCCGGTCTGTCGGCGGTGCTCCCGCCGACCCTGGCCCCGGCGGTCTCAGACCGCCGGGGTCAGAATGACCCCCAATGTTCCCTAAAGGTTGGCTAAAGACGTGCAAATATAGGCAGCTAAGAAAATCTGGTCATGCAAGGTAACATAGCCATGCATTTTTCATAATGTAGCACTTTTCTTCAGTTAATTTTTCCTTGTAGACCCTTCCAAGTCAGTTCTAAGTAATATCTTATGACGGACTCTACATGAAAAAGGCAGGGTGAGCAAATCAAAGATACACATCTCACAATCACGGCCCACACAGCAGAGATAAACAAAACTTACAGGCTTGTACTGCAGTGCTACTTTTCTATTATAGAACGATCACAGGATCAGACACCTGACATGTTACGCCAGTCTTCACATCCTCATGGTTCAGACACCAGTAGTGATTACATTGAAAAAGCTTAATCCATACAGATGATGACACACGCCCTGACAGAGGTCATGGAATAGCAAACACATCGCTAAGTGCTCTATTGTACCAAGAAAACGAAATCAGCACTATGTCATCTGAGCTGAACCATAACTCAAATATCAGGTTAAAGTATGTCAGAAAAAAGTAATTTTGTCTGAAAAATTAGCTTGCTAGTTTCTGAAAATACAGCTATTTCACCATGAAATGTAACATTAGTTTGGCTAAATCTGCTCAATTCCACCAAACAGTTGCATCAGATTTTCAGTTTTAGTGAATACACTCTTGGCCCAAAACATCAATTTGTCCTTTTTGTCAAATTCTCACATACTCTGCCATCAGATTCCGCTGTTCATTCACAGTTAGCATCATCATAAACCAGGGATGATCATCATATGACAAGGATTTCATCACCATTATGTTAGGGATAGCTGTAATTATGTCACAAGGGCCAGAATAAGTCACATGTAGGTAACTGGCATGTTAAGGGGTAACCATAAATGTGTCATAAATGCCATAAACTGTCATGAATGAGCCACCATTGTGGCTGGAGAGTCTGCATGCTGCATACAATGCACGCATTAGATCACAGAATGGTCACTGTTCTGTGAGCAACAGCGTACGTATCACCAAGAATGCCCACAGTGGGGGACTTGGTCTAGGCACCTAAGATGGCAGACGCACAATAATCGGGCACTACCACTCTTGCTACAAAACATCTAAATCATCCTATTACGAGAAGCTTACATCCTATCCCCTCAAACCCCTCAATGGAATATGCTGAGTCTGGGTTCTGCCGGCTGTGAGGAGTGTATTGGAGAAATTTATGAATGGAGATGGGGCGAGAGACTGGATATGGCCTGAACACCCCTTACGGAGACTAGTGGACCAGAGGCTTTGGATTACCATGAGGCTACGGAGTCAAGGATGCTTCTGTGTTGCTGACCCAAGTGAGGGTCACACTTTCGCTGGCAATGCCTTGTTTGGGATTGCATAGCAGTTAATATTCTCTTTATACCTTGAGGATTATTTGGTGGCTATTGGGATATGAAGAGAAGAGACAGGTTATTTCGGTCACCCTGCTAGCATCGATCTCAGTTTTATCCCATGATGGAGGCTTTATGCTTACAAATTATAAGGAGGGAAGGATCAGTTTTATGTTATGTTTCGGTATCTTGTTCAGTGTCCTTGCAAACCTTCATGCCCTCTGCGCCATTGGCCATTATGGTGTACCCTCATGCCTACATACAGTGCCCCTTCCTCCCCCTGATTACCCATGTATCTAGGTCAACAGATGACCAATTATGCATATTGACATAGAATGTAAATGGTCTACTGGATAGGGCTAAAAGGGGAGCAGTTATTGAAAATCCTAAGACATTTCTCGCCTGCAAGCTCTTCCTGCAGAAAACACATTTTATGTGCCATAAGTGCCCCTACCTTGTGCAATGGTTTCTCAAACAGGTTTTCCACTTTGGTTTCTCAAAGGGTCATGAGGGACAGCCATACTTATTTGGAGTCATGTACCCTTTAGGAGCACACAGGTTTGGCACATTAATTTGGATATTCTCTAGGGGAAGCCTTTGTCCTTAATGTATATGCACCACCACATTTAGCAGCCACCTTCTTAGAGATCACTACCTGATTATTAAACTGCTTCCCAAAGGGTCCAGTGGTTACATGGGTGACTGGAATGTGGTTGTAAGCGGTCTCTGGGACAGGTGAGAGGCATGAGCTTCCCCTATGTCAAAACCTACAGCACCACCACATGATTACACACCTTTCTGTTGGGGATGGCCTAGTAGTAAGAGGCGGCAGGGAAACATTTTGACATTTCACACTATATCACACAGCATAATATTGTCAAGAAGTAGAGATACCTGTGGATGTATTGGAGGGAATCTTGTCAGACCTCCTCTGCAGTCCCTAACGGAGAAGTATATGGACTTCTTGTAGCACAATCTCAATGCTACATAATTAAGGAAGGCTCTGGGTCAGCTGCAATCTGGTAAAACACCTGCCGTAACCGTTTCAGACAGAGGTTTTGAAGCTTTTTGCACCTAAGATATTGCACTCACTTGCAGGAGTGACTGGGGAATCTGGGGCGGTGGGTTCATTGCCACTTGATTTAAGGAAGATAGAGATTGATTATTATTTAAAAGCCAGGCCGCCTGCCTGACCTCTGCTCCTCTTACCGTCAAAATAGTAGCAAATGCCCTGGCAAATCGCCTCTGAAAAGTAATATTCTCCTTGGTCTGCAAGGACATGCCCAGACTCATGCCAAATGAGCCACCTGACTTAATATACTGCACAAAGGGTCGATGTTGTTGGACAGATTTGATGGGCTTCTACTTGCAGGCTTTGAAAAGGCATTCGACCCTGTGGGGCTGTACTGTTTGTTCACCCTGCTGTGCAGGATTCACCTGGGTCCTAAGTTTATCAAATACATTAAATTACTTTATACAGGACTATTAGCCGGGGAAGGGTGGTGATGGAAACGTTGGATCTCTTTCTGATACGGAGGGACACAAGACAAGGGTAACCACTATCACTTTTGCAGTTTGCCATTGCAATTGAACCATTGGCAGAAAGGTTCAGAGTGAATGCTCAAGTGAAAGGACTTGAGGGCCATATCACAGGGTAGCATTATGTGCAGATGACTCGAAGTAGTTTGACGCCCATGCCCTGCAGATTTTTCATATTTTTGGGAAAAGCTAAAGGGCTACACTTAAATTAAGCCAACACTGCTCCATCCAACGGTTAACCATCTCCAAAGCCTAGATTGGGCTTGTAACTTGCAGGTAACCACAGAGGGGTTTACATATTTAGGGATATATTATATGTCACACAAGATACTGAAGTGGCATGGCAACAAATATCAAGGCAGTTGTTGACAAATTATAAGGGGATGTGATGTTTTGGATGATGCTCCCCCTGTCACTCCTGGGTAGATTTATAATTTTCAGTATGGTCACCCTCCCACTCCTTCTGTACTACCTTCAGTATTTCCCTTTTGATATTCCACGATCCCTGTTGCAGAATTGTAACCGCATACTTTGAAGCCTCTAAGGAAATCAGAGATCCCTCTAGATAGCTTGCTCAAAGTGTTTAGTCCTCATAGGGAGGGGAAATTGCTACTGCCCACATTAAATCCTACTGTAAAGCAGTCTGCATACAGATCAGTAACCAATGGTTGCATGGCAAACAAGGGGACCCATCATATGCGTTGGAAAAAAGGCTAAGCAAGGGGTATCAGTCTCACAACTATTTTAAGGGGGGAGGATAGACCCTTCACTTCCATCGGCTACCAAACCTCCAGACAACTGTGGTTACGTCACTGATGATGGCAAAACAAGATTACTGTAATGGCCTACTTCTTACCGCACATCACTACTTATTGTACAAACTTTAAACTCTGCAAAACCCAGCAGCCAGACTTCTACTGAGGATTCGAAAATATCACTCAGTGTCCAAATCCATGAAAAAACTGCACTGGCTCCCCATAAGACAGAGAATCACCTTCAAAGCACTTTGCTTTGCCTACAAGGCACTACATGATTCCGGCCCTGATTTCCTACAATACTGTTTTAAATGGTAAATCCAGGCAGATCCTTATGCTCCGCTTCAGCCAAATTTGCAATGGTCCCCAGGTTCAAGCGGGTTGCTTGGGGAGGCAGAAGCCATGTACTGGAGGTAGCTAAAGCCTGGAATGTCTTGCCATTGCACATCAAAGAGTCACCTAACCTCTCAGCATTCAGAAAGGCTCTGAAAACGTATTTGTTCAACCCTTCATATTTTCCCTTTCGTTTCCTCACATTACCATTAAAGCTCAGCTCCAAGACACCTTCCGGTATTCGAGCGCTTTATAAAACCAATTAACATAACAACAAAAATTTGTAATCAGAATATTGAAAGACACATGTATGCACTTGAGCTAGGGACTGAGGCCCACTAAGGAAATGCTGCTGTGGGCTAGGGCAAAGTCACAGCAGGTAGGGACGCTGCAGGTTTTTAAACAATGGGACATGATCAGGATTTTCCATTTGGGAGACATGATTTCAAGAACTGTCTTGAAATCCTGCCAAAAGCTACAAGTGGAGTACAACCTTCTCTGTAGTCAATTATTTTGCTACCTACAATTGCAAAATGCATAGACTGTATAAGTCTCAGAGTTGGGGGAATTACCAGACTTCAACCTCTTTTCACTAGAGTAGCTGGGGCACCACAAGATTACACAGATATATTGATCTTTGCTGACTAACATGGCTGACTCCTTTGAGGTAATACTCCAGGGTGGTGACGGATTAGGGCACTCTTCTGATAAAGACTGGGGGAAGGCCAGGATATCCCTATGAGAATTGGTGATTGTATCAAGGTGTCTCTAAATCCATCTTAAATACTTACACAGGGTATACCTCACCAGGCATAGGTTATGGAAGATGGGAGCTGTGACCTCTCTGATGTGTCGAATGTGCACCTGTGAAGCTGGAGATTTACTGCTTATAATGTGGAGTTGTAGTGTGCTTTACCCCCTTTGGTGGGATGGGGGGGTTGGAATTCTCTCTACCTTTTGACTCTGTACTTTGTTGGAGACTTCCAATTGTTCCCAGACTCACTATCCTGCACATAAATATATATTTAGATTCCAACAGATATAAAATGCCATTGCTGTGATTCTCTCTCCCTCCTCCCCCCCTTTCTCTCTCCCTCCCACCTACCAACACCCCCCCCCCCCCACACACACAACCTCCGCTGCTCCACGTACATTGACATTGAATTCAACCCATGCTCACAGTCCCCTCCACAATGCTTACCTCCATGGTTGCTGTGGTAATCCGATGTCCGTGGCTCTAGGATCTTTCTCTATGGTCTCACTTAGTGTTCGCAGCATCTGGTTGCAAGAGGAGGGAGCTGTGTACCATGACTGTGGCTTCTTCACTACGTACTAGGTCTCTCAATGGCTCTGCCTCGTGAGGCATAAAGGGCGCAGTGCACCAGCATAGAACAGGGACAGAGCAGCTGGAGTTGCAGGAGTGGAAGCTTAGGGGGAGACTTGCACTGGCAGTGAAGGGGTTTTGAGAAGGGAAATGTCCACATGTCAGTGCTCCATGAGGATGGAAGTGCTCAAGATTCCACCTGTTCTCACCTTGTAAAAGTGGGAGTGGTTCTCTGACCCCATTGTCTGCTTGTGACATAGTGGGGTTAGGTGGCACTGGAGGTAGGGTTGAACCATGACATTGCTACCTGCTTCAGACAGGGCTCCATAGTCTCACACCCGAAGTGGGAGCAACATATTTTTATAAATATTTTTAATTTTTTTACATTTTACATTAGACATGGAGCAGAAAGCAGTTCATACATAAGTCCGTGAATTAATGCTTGTCCGACAACAAACCACATCCCGTATATCTTGCATACATTTCATGTGCGAAATATAGTTCCATTTGTCAAGAGTCATAACACCCCACCTCCCTTCTCCCCCCCACAGCCATGCCTGTATTTCCTATACAGTCCTATATCGAACTGTATTTTGGTAGATCAGTTCCTAGACCATAAAACCCCTTAACCTTTCTCCCAAATTTTATGAAAAGTGTTGAGGCAATCTCTACTCTCAACACCACCTTTTTGGCCCTCATACACTAGTGCATCTTTGCTAGCGACTGCTCTTTAGATGGCACTTGTAGGGATCCTCAGTGTTGTGCAGTGTCCTTTTTATGTGACTGTTAAACCCAACATACAAAAAAAGAGTTATTTCTTTCCTCGCTCAAAATACCCCAAATTACGAACTGAGTGATGAAGGGTGTTGGAAAGTACCCTCTTTTGGCATGGTTACCCCTACTTTTTGTCTGCTGTCAGTATGTTTTGACTGTTTTCACTGGGATCTTGCTAACCAGGACCCCAGTGATTGTACTCTCTCCGTTTAAAATTTGGTTGCTTAAGACTTTGCACACCCCACAATTAGCATACTGGTGTCTCCATATAAGTCCCTAATATATGGTACCTAGGTAACCAGGGCATTCCCATGGCCTGCAGCATGTATTGTGCCAAATGTGTCTGCAGGCCTGCCATTGCAGCCTGCATGAAAAGGTGCATGCACCCTTTCACTACAAGTCACTTAACCAGGTCACTGTAAGTCACCCCTATGGTAGGCCTTCCTAGATCAGAGGGCAGGGTGCGGGTACCTGTGTGTGAGGGTACCACTGCATGAGCAGAGGTGCCCCCACAAACTCCAGCTCAATTACACTGGACTTCGTAAGTGCGGGGAAGCCATTTTACCTGTGTCCTGCTACATAATTGTAACTCCGAACCTGGGGATGTTCGGTATCAAACATGTCGGAATCATACCCCAATACTGTTGCCAGTATTGTATGATTCCATGCACTCTGGGGGCTCCTTAAAGGACCCCCAGCATTGCTCCTACCAGTCTTCTGAGGTTTTCATGGCAGCCCGCGTTGCTGCCACCCCTCAGACAGGTTTCTACCTCCTGCTTCTTGACCAGCTCAGTCAGGGGACGGCGGAACAAAGGATTTTCTGTGGGAGAGGGAGGTAACACCCTTGGAAATTGGCGTTACATGGCTTGGAAGGGGTAGCCTCCCCAAGCCACCGGTATGCTTTGAAGGGCAGATTTGGTGCCCTTCTTGCATAAACTGGTTTGCACCAGTCCAGGGACCCCCAGTCCCTGCTCTGGCGCAGAACTGGACAAACAAAAGGGGAGTCACCAATCCCCTGTCCATCACCTCCAGAGCTCCTCCAGGTGGCCACTTGATTCTGCCATCTTGAATCCAAGGTGGGCGGAGGCCCCTGGGAGCCTCTGAGTGGCCGGGTCAGGTAGGTGACATCGCAGCCCCCCCCCCCGATAGGTGGTCACCCTGCTACGTGACCAAATCCCCTTCCTTGGCTATTTAGGGTCTCCCTCTTGGGTGGGTCCTCAGATTCGACGTGCAAGATTCCAGCAGGACTCCTGCATTATTCACTTCTTCTTCTGGCCACTGGGACTGCAACTGGACCCTCCAGGAACCGACAATCTGCCACTACAGCGACCGCTCCACTCTGCAACATTGTTTCTCCGGCTCCTTCCAGCTGCTGCAGCATTTCCCTTGTTGTGCACCCTCTGAGGGCAGTGAGTCTTCAGCCTGCACAAAAAGTAAGAATGAACCTCCTTTGGAGTGAAGGAGTCACTTCTCTGCATCCACAGACACCAAGTGCAACAGTGACTGGCTGTGTGGATCTGCTTTCACCTGGAACTTTGTGGATCCTGCATCACAGGTGGTGGTCCGCAGTGGTCCCTTGGTCCTCTCTACCAGCTATCCAACTTTGGAGACGGTAAGCCCTTGCCTCACCTTGCAGGACCAGTACCCCTGTGCACCGCGACTCTTGCAGCTACCAAGGCTTGTTTGACTCTCCTCCAAGGTATCTTCAGTCTCCTTGTAGCCCCAGCCTCCAGGACTCCTTCCTGCAAGCACAGTCTCCTGCCTGCTGCTCCAGCAACATGAGACTCTTCTTCTGGTGTGCTGAGTGGGCCTCACTGTGACTCCTGTGCCTGCTGCCAGTGGGTTACCTGTGTGGGCTGCCTCCTCTTCTTGTGACTTTCCCAGCTGTTGAGGGTCACCCCTGACTCCCCTCCTTGGGTCGAGTTCCCTGCACCTGGCTGGTCCTCTTCAACCTTGCAAACCTTCCTCTCTGTCTCTTGCATTTGCCAAGGCTTGTTGGTGGTTTTCCAGCACCACTAACTGACTACTTCTCGACTGCCGACATGGGACATCACTTGCATGACTTCTGGGACTTCTCCTCATCTCCCGTGCTGCACTGGTGGCCTTCTTCGTCCAGCGTTGACCTGGCCCTGCATCCACAGAAAGGTGGGTAGTGGCTCCTACCACAACCGGACACTCCATCTCAAACTGGACTTGGTCCCCTTCCTTTGCAGGTCCTCTTCTGTAAGGATCCACCTTTGGGTTCTTCATGTCTTTGTTGGGTCTTGCATAATCTTATTACAAAGTCCTCCTGTTGGTTTTGGGGAACGCCAGGTACTTACCTCCACTCTTCTGGTCACTGGGGGTCACTCTGGTACTCAGCTCTTGGGGTTCTTAGTTCCTCCAGCTCCCTTCTACTGATTCCACTTCCTTGGTTGGGTGACTGCCTTTCACAGTCCATTTTTTAGTATATGGTTTGGCCAGCCCCTCGGGCCCTCACTATTTTCTATTGCTTTTACCAATGCATATTGCTTTATATGCTATTTACTGTTTGCTAATGTGTATAATAGTGTGTTTACTTACCTCCAGTTGGGGGATTGTCTATTCAGTATTCTAGTATTTGTGTTATCATAGTAAAGTACCTTTACTTTTGTAACACTGTGTGGTTCTTTCATGTGTGAGAGTGCTGTGTTGCTATATGAATGACTCTTAGATACGTCTTGGCTGCTCAGCCACAGCTACCTCTAGAGAGCCCTGGCTACTATAGACACTGCCTACACTTCACTAATAGGGTACACCTGGACCTGGTATAAGGTGAAAACACCATAGGTGCTCACCACACACCAGGCCAGCTTCCTACAAAGGGGATCTCACATTGCAAAACCTCAAAGTATAACCTTCCCAAAATCTTGGAGCCTACAGCAATCCCATATTGCATGCAGAAAAGTGCCCTCTTCTCTGCCACATTTCCTGCAGATAGAATTCTGGGCCTCCCAATTATCGGGAGTTTGTTTCTATCATAAAGTGACCTATGCAGGACTTTAAACTGGATCGGACGAAACCCCAACCTGATATCCACCTCTCTAGGATGCATCAGCACCGTTCTCAATTGACATCTTCCACTACTCCGAGATCCCTTTCTGATCTTTGTCAAAAGACCACCAGATTGTTCGGCATATTATTAATTAGACTCCTATAGATTTATGATATGGTTCCTTTTCCCAGTTCCCCCAACAAAATCCAACCTCCAAGCTGGGTATAGTCTAGCAAGTAAGACCAATAAAGTGCCTCCCCCTGCAGGGTATGTTAGAGTTGTGTATATTTTTAGACCTGTGCATGGAAAACCTCATATTCCTCTTGCACATACACATTAATTGTGGTGAAGCAGAGGTTCCCCAATACCATGTTCCTCTAGGGAGAGCCCACGTTTTGGTAACCCGGAAGGGATGGTTTTTCTAGGCTAGTATTGCTATCTTTCAAGACCCTGTGGTAAACTCCACATGCACTAATGAACTCTATTGGCCTTGTCCCAAGAAAAAACATTAAGTCCTCAGCAAGTCTGTTTTTTGGAGTAGTATAAAATCAGCCATTTGTCCCTGGATATATTGGGCCACAACCTCCCTCTTGAGCTTTTTGCCCAGGCCATTGACATTCCACAAGATAATTTTAAGTCTTTTAGAGTGTCTCCCAAACATCATCTTGCATCCTGGCCAACCTAACCCCTAGCCCCAAATATCCCCACTAACCATTGTTACCGACCCTTCATCCTGCTCTGTTCCTTGTCTTCTTGACTGCTAACAAACATTGTAACTTCATTGTCCCTATCCCCACCATGCCACTTTTCCAGATTACAAGCTTAAAATTACTTGCTATCCTGCACTCAGAGCTTCCTTTTCACAGTAAAGAAGGTCAAAGCAGCTCCATCGTTTGTTTTGAATTAGCCATTTTTTCCAGGAGTTGTTCCACACTTTGGTCTTCTACGTTCTCAGGCAACCCGGTGATACATCTATTTTTGTACCTTGAGCAGCCTCCAGCATCCTCACATTGTCTTGCACGTGTGTCGCTGCAGTTGTCAGGTCTCTCATTCAGAACTGCAATTCCTAGACTCCTAACCCAAGCATTGCTA
Organism: Pleurodeles waltl; assembly: GCF_031143425.1. Taxonomy (NCBI): domain Eukaryota; kingdom Metazoa; phylum Chordata; class Amphibia; order Caudata; family Salamandridae; genus Pleurodeles; species Pleurodeles waltl. Next base: position 12,103,076 of record NC_090441.1, on the reverse strand, counting down.
GCTTTAGTTCCTTCTCTATCATCCTTGCAATTAGTGTTGGACTTTGGAGGGGCTAGAAATACTATTCCCACTCCAGTCTCAGCAACAGTAGGGAAAGGGTTGGCCTTTGAAGGGGTCAAATTTACTATTTCCACTTCTACGCAAACAAAAGCAAGCAAAGTGTTGGTCTACAAAGGAGTCAGATTTACTACTCCCACTGTACTCTGAGCAACAGTTGAGAAAGTCTTGAACTTTGTAGGGGTCACATTTTCTATCCCTACTCCAACGTAAGCAAAAGAAGGGAAAGTGTTGGATTTGAAGGGGTCAGATTTCCTATTCCAACTCCAAGATTAGGAGCCAAAGAGAGATCTGAAGATCCTAGAATCAAGACACTTCTAAAGATCCTAGGATCAAAACACATATCCACTCTTCTAGGAATACCTAGCATTTTAACACATTGGGTTTAATGTGTAGGGATTGTGATTTTAACCCCCCTCTCTTTAGAATCTCTATGCCTTCTGGGTGGCTAAGTATTGTTTTCTGCCTTAAGATCTGGGTTAAATGTTACAAGCATGTAGACAGAGGTTTTCTTCACACCTAGTGCTGTTTAAGTACTGCTGATGTTCTCTGCAAGACTTCTCACTGCAGACTTTGATTTTATACCACAGCAACATGGTGGTGGCACTGAAGGAGCTGTCAATTCGTGGGGATTTTCGCACCACCGTCGAGTACCTGATCAAGTTACTGGAGACAGAGAGCTTCCAACAAAACAGTATTGACACTGGCTGGCTGGACAGACTCATTTCAGAGAAGGTTCAGGTGAGTGATGCAGCATGGTGCAAATGGCATCTGAGGGACAGGCAATCATAGAGTATCTCTCGACACCAACATTTTTAATTTATTAGACATGTGCAAGGCACTCAGGGGGTCAGTATAGCAATTCCTCTTTATAATTGTGTTTGCCAGAAGTTGATACAGATTGTGTAGCTTTTTTATAATCCTTTTCACAGACTATCCTTAAGAGGCCCTTTGTCATGTAAAGTACCAAAGGTAAAACTGTGAAAATATTTACATGTGTAATATGTGCAAGTCTTGGAAAGGTTTGCTTTGTATGCATATTTTGTGGAGTGGGTCTCTGAAAATTGCATGCTAGGCATGCCCTCGTGTTTAAAAGGCATCTGAGATGCCATCTAAGTGTATTGCCCATACACTGTATAAAGCCACATGGTAAACATTGCTTAAGCAGCAAGTGCAGCCATGCAACTTATATCCACGTGCTCTTTCATAGTATCGTGATTATTTTCTATTTTCCAGTGAGGAAAAACGTTGTTATTGAGTGTGAAAAATCCTCATAAACTACACATACTACATGAAAATGGGCAAATATTTCATTCTCATAGTAAAGAAATTTGAACACACTTAAAAGAGTACACAATACTTGACTTTGAGTTCCAGTTTTCTGATTGACACTGTGAGATCTGTGGCAAGTTATTGACTCCCCACATCTCAACTGCCTTGGTAGGTAAAGTGTCTTGTTTGAGAACTTTTGCTTATGTTTTAAAAATATAATTTATTTGAGATTCCTAACAGATAAACTAATACCAAACCTGGACAGTAGCAATAATGTCAAGGCTGGCCGAGAGATGTTCAAAAAAATGTATGTGCATTTATTACAACTGGATAGAACATGTGTCAGCTTTTACTTCTGGATTACTAGGCAGTCCACTGTTGTTGTTAAGTTTAAAACTTTCCCTCCTCTTCCTAGGCGGAGAGACCAGATACCGTGCTGGGCGTGGTCTGTGGTGCGCTTCATGTGGCAGATGTGAGCTTGAGAAACAGTGTCTCCAATTTCCTACATTCTTTGGAAAGGTAAAACACACCAAGGATCTATTCGGCTTCATTCTTTGCAGATAGGGTTTCTGCATAGCCTAGAGAGCAACAGTGTTGAGAGTTGTGAAGAGATGGGGTGAGGCAAGACAGTAGGGCTTTGGTGTGGGTATGGATTCAAGCGGGGGAAACCTCTGGATTGCAGTGGAATCTGGGAAATAGAGCATGGTGTGATCTCATTGTATTGCTCATAGTACATTTACAGTATTGTCTCCATTTATTTAACCTTTTCTTGAGTAAGCAAAGGGAGCATGTATCTACAGCTCAGATCCAAGTATAAGATCCAAACCAGTGGCTGTTCCCATTGCTATGTGATGATGCAAACTCCATCATGGTGTATCTTCAAAATAGGAATACATTTTCCAAGATTCCTGCTGTGCCATATAAGACAAACACGCTTTTATCGTGGGGAGTCAAGAGCATCATATAGGTGGTCAGTACAAATTAATACATTTTCTAGATCAGCACACACTGCAAAATGAATTGCCTACAGTTGTTGCCAACAGTTTTGCAAGACACACCTGAAACCTAGCAACATAAAAGTTTTTACCTTAGATCACAGACTTTGAAATAGCAGAATGTTGGGACTGGCATCTAGATATATGCCTCCAAACTATTTAAATGTGTTGCTTAACTACATCTTCCAAGCAAACCCCCCTAAAGAATCACTAATACAATCCCAGGTCCTTTAACATTAAGGGGGCTGATTATGAGTTTGGCGGTTGGAAAAACCCGACAGCCAAACTCCTGATGAGGAGACTGCCACAGTGTTGGTGGTCTCCTCACCAGCCCTATTACAAGTTTTCCACTAAGCTGTAGTTTCCTTCGGTCAGCCCAGCGGAAAACGTGTGGCTGCATTGGACTCGGCTTCACATGGAGCGGAGTCCAATACTGTTGCACAGGGGGCCTATCTAGCACCCTCGGAATGCGCATTGTCTGCTGAGCAGACAGTGCGCATTCCAATGATTCTGGGGGGTGGGAAGGGAGCCCCTGCACTTGTCCTGTGCCAGCCTTTTCATGGCTGTTGAACTGCCATGAAAAGGCTGGCGGAGAACATGGTTGTAATCATGTAATCGGCACGACGGCGATGACTTCAGCGCCACCGTGGCTTATTACAACCACAACCGCCGTCATCCTGTCGGGATCAAAGATCCTGGTGGAGATGGGGGTCTTTTGGCAGTCCAACTACCAGGGTCGTAATGTGGCGGTTTGACCGCCACAGCGGTGACTCGTAATAGGGCCCTAAGTGTTCCATTTAGAAACCTTTGGGAGTTCACAGAGAGTTAATTTGAAAGGGTGAGTTTTCTATGTATTATTCTTAAGCATTCAGTTTTAAAATTCAAATTCTGTTAATCCCATACCAGTTTGCATAAACCTTTTTTTAATTCATCTCTAAACATCTGTCTTTCAGCAGCAAATTAAACAGTGCTTTTTTTGTTTAGCTAGTATTTATTAATAGGTGAACAATATATTTTAGCTGAAACACAGACCAATAAAAGAGAGCAGCAAATTTTTTAAGACTACGTTTTTTTATACACAAATGTTTATTGAATTTAGCAATATAGAAACAAAGAAAGCATTAAGCCATATCAAAGAAAATAGGAGTAAAAAGTCCTTTGTAGTAAAGCCCAGTCTCTGTTCCCAACCCCAGCCCCCCTCGGTCCCTCTAATTAAGTCATCAGTGATAGTAGACACATTGTCCAATTTAGTAGATAAATCATAGTATTCCCTCTATTTACCCAAAATTTGCAGGAACTTTTGGGAGCAACAGCCCACCCTGTAGATCAGTTCCTTCTGTTCGTCACACCAGTCCATGCTAGTCCCCCACTATGTCAGCTTCGGAGAGTCAGGATGTTTCCAGGATTGCGCTATGTCCCTTTTTGTCACTAAGGTTGCTAGGATCACCAGAATTCCCCCCCGGGTGCCACCAAGATCCTCCATCATGCCCAACAGTGCCAATTTGGGAGTCAACTGAATTGTAACATTTAGAAGAGAAGATAAGATGACACTAATTTTAATTCAATAATGGGCAGTTATCTGGCATTGCCACATCATGTGAAAGAAATCCACTGCGGAAGAGTGACAGCGTGTACAATTGGGGTCTGGGAGGAGCCCTGCTGCACACAGGTGCTGAGGAGTCATTTATGTCTGGTGTAAGTAGTATAGTTGAATCTGGTGTAATCGGGCTGAGATCGTTAGCTCTCGGGGCCCTGCATGGCTTCCTCCACCCAGCCTCTTCCATCTCCCCGACTCACTACTCCCACTTCCGACTAAGCCATTCCAGAGTCTCTGGGGCATTATTTATCAGGGTGCTGTTAAGTTGAGAGGTACCATCGTGCCCCATCTTCCCCATCAATAGCTTCGCTTCAAACGCTCCAAGAGGATTAAATGCTGGTAGATTCTGAAGGCACTCAAGGTAGCAACCAAGGTCGTGATGTACCTGGAGGTATTTATAAAATTGGGTGTGAGAAAGAGAGAATTGGGCCCGGAGGTTGTCAAATAAAGACATACTGGACCTGTGCCATACTTCAGCTAGTGTAGTGATCCGCAGGAGGTCCCACTTACTGAAGCCCTCGAAGCATGACAGATGTTCCAGCCAGTGACCCTTCCAAAAGGGGGTTTGGCCGGTTAGGTGCCTATCACAACCCAAGAAGCAGATACTCCTCCATCATACCATGTTTATCATCCTGGTAACTTCTGGGACTAAAAGGGGGATTAGTCGGCCATAGAGGAAATGCATCACTCCACCCAGATCCAGTCCACTAAGCTCCAGTCAATATGCTAGGCCGTCCCAGACACTGTCAACCACTCATTTATGACCAGTAGATGTGATGGCCAGTGATAGAGGTGAATATCCACTCACACAATACCACCGTCATAACCAGAGCATGGACATTTGGCGTGTGTTATCCGAGGAGGACAACCACACCAAAGGAAGGAACGCAACAGCACTGCTACATCGCGGAACAAGGTGTCAGGGGTATGAAGCAGGAAGTTCTGCAGAGTATATAGGTAACAGGGTAGTAGCATCATTTTCATTTAAGGCAACCCTGCCCAGGAGGTTGAGGAAGGTTTTGCCATACTCAAAGGCTATTTCTAGTGGTCTTGATAAGTGGTGACAGGTTTAGTGTATGGAAGTGTTTGCGCAGTGTTGTTTTATCGATCCTGAGGTATTTGTAGAGAAGATGGCCATTGGGGATGCCGCCTCACCAAGCACTCGATGCACTGTCTCCCTGCAATGGGAGAAGTAAGGATTTCTCCTTATTGAGGCAGAGGCCACAGACTTCTTCAAAGAGGCAGAGGAGTTCAAGGGCACGTGGTCCAGCGGTACCGGGGTCTGCGAAATAAAGAAGAACATGATCCACGTATAACGCAATTCTATCTTTGGGGCCCCCACCCATGGCCAGTCTGTCATCTCCGCATCGCACCAAATTATTTGTGCCAGAGGCTCAACAGTGAGAGCAAAAAGGATCGAGGGAAAGGGGCATCCCTGGCGGGTGCCTCATTCAAACGGAAATGTTTCATATAAAACCCTGTTGATCATAACCTGTGCCGTCAGGTGGGAATAAAGAAGGGAACCCATTGCCCTAAAGCGTGCGTCAAATCCCTTCCGGTCAAGCACATCTTTAGGTAGCCCCAGTCAGCTGTGTTAAATGCTTTTTCAAAGTTGACCAACAGCAGTGCCACCTCTGCAGGGAGGTCATCTATGTAAGACTCTGTTTTACCTTGATTACCTTTGGTGGTGTTTGCACCAGAATTCTCAGCAGATTTCTTAAAATTAAAAGTAAGTTGTCTGTTTCAGAAAAGTAGAACTCTGGAGAGAAAATAAAAAAAACTCAACTTACTTGTTGTTTGAATGAGAAACAAAGTAATCAAGAAACACTGAGGACCCACTACTTAGCATAGCCTTACAAAGTCGTGGCCCTTGTGATGTACTTGTATCACTGGGGCTCACTTGCACTCCACCTTCTTTCCTCCCTGTCTCATTGCCTGTATCTGGCATGTCATTCTTCTTTTCAAGATATCCTCCTGGAGTACCACCATGTTGCCCCTGCTAAAGAGGGAGAGTTTACATCCCTTTCTGTCAGCAAAGGGCTCAAAAAGCTTCTGTTGCTGCTCAGGTTGTGCCCTAGAAAGAGAGAGCCAGAGGGAAGGGAGGTGTGGAAAATTTGAGTGGGGTGTTGGTCAACACTAGAAGGCTTAGTCCAAAACTTGGGATGGAAGAGAATGGGGTACAGAAGGGGTTGGATGGATTAGGTCTCTATCTGCCACTCCTGTGGGTGGGCTAATACACATGCCTCCATGTGTTTGAATTTCCCCTCTTATAATACATGATCTTTCCTTTTTCCAACAATTTTAATTCGGTGGTTTATTCTAGTTGATTCAATCAAAGTGAACCAGTGCGCGAAATACTAAGAATGCAATGATGATGCACATGTGAGATATATTCACATGATCACTACTTGCAGACAAAATTAATTCTTGGTTTATTATCAACATCTGCAACCCTGATTCCAAATACAGGGTTTATAAGTAAAGAATCAAGGCTTCACGATGGAGAGGTAATCCATCTTTATGAGATACTTAACAGCTAAGCTAAAAAAAAGATTACACAGTCCAGCTGTTCTATCGATCGAGGAATCTAACTTGCATTCTACACTGGTCGTGCCGCCATGGACTATTCTTAGGCTCGTAAGTTAATCTGCAGAAAAATAGACTTAAGGATGACTGTTCTGGAGACACTTTTTTCATTAATCTGTTTCCTCCAGTTTTGCCAAATGAATGGCATTCCCAGATTGCACCCCTCTATGTCTGATCTCTTTACTCTTCCCCGTCTTCTCATTAGAATGTCTATCCCTAAATATACCTTTGTGCTAATACCATTTTCTATACCCTAGTACCTCTTCCTCTGTCTATACCATGTATCTCTTCTGTGGTCTATGCCCCCACTTATACCTTAGCACCACTACTCATGCACATACTCCATAGTACCATTACTGCTGTCTGTACATTAGTCCCTGTACTGCTGCCTAGCTTCTTTTGCTGCCACACCTATGTATACTCTTATATGTCTACAACTGTCTGCACCCTAGAACTTCTACCACCACTACCTGTACCCTAGCACCTCTATTACTGCTTAAACATTGGTACTTTTACCATTCATTATGCCTCAGTACCTATATCCATAGTATCCATAGTATCACTACTCCTGTCTACGATACCTCTAATCCTACCTATTCTCTGGTGAATCTACACTTGCCTGTACCCTAGTACTCTTGCCTGTCTATACCTCTACACATGCCTAGACCCTAGCACCTCTACCCCTATCTATACCTTAGTATCTCCACCTATACAATTGACAGTCTACTTTTGCATGTTTCCTAGTATCGCTACGCCTTATACCTTAGTCATTCTACTCCTACATCTTCCACCTCTTTCCCTGCCTATATCCCAATAACTATACATTTTCATATCTACATTGCCTACATCCTAGAACTACTACCTGGTGTGTGTTCTATCTACCCTACCTGTACCCTAAGAGCATTACTTTTGCTCTGCCCTTGTAATGCTTATCCAACTTGTAAAATACTTAATTTCTCTCTGCATTACTCCTGTCCTTGTTTCTCCTCACTTGGTCTCTTTTACAGTTTTCCTGTATTCCATATGCCTTGTTTTTAAAAAAATAGTAGAAATTCTACAGATTTTGGTAAGAAAAGGGAAATACACCTAAATGGTGTTTTGCCATCCTGGGGTCGTCAGTAGGGTGTTCTAAACTGTTTTTTTTTTTTTTAACCAGAAATGAGGTAAAGCCCTTCTGTACCTTATCTTTGTGATCAGATTTTGTTGGTACTGAGGAGTAACCCTAAAGGATGGAACCCTAACTGCCTCTTTGGGCATTCTGCTCACTGTATCACACTACTATCCTCCATTTTATGGAAACCAGAGTTCCTGTTGAATGTCTCCTATTCCTTATTTTTTGTTTCTTGTTCCCATCCTTGTACTCATTTTGTATTCCCCATCACGAATTCCTCATGTGCTATTCCAGGTCATCATCGTCCTCTCGTTTTTTTTGTTCATTTTCTGCTGTCAGCCTCTGGCAGGACATTTCCTGCTTCTTCTTTACCAAACCACATGCCAAGTTTCAGGCTCTTCATTTCCTTTATCTCTCCTCTCCTGTTTTATGTTCCAGCACTTAATACTTTTCTACTACCTATTGGCCTGCTCCTTGTTTTCTCTATTATATCTGCAACTCTTCATTTCCAGTTACTTGTTTTTACCAGTCATTCATTTTTTCCTCTCTACTAACCCTTATTACCTGTTTTCTGTTTTTTAACCCTTCATTTCCTTTTGCAGGACTTCTTCACATTATTTGGTGTGCCATGTATCCATCACTCATTGGCGTTTTCTATATCCAGCACATTATTTTCTCCATCCCACAAAGTCCCTCATCTACTGCTTCCATTTCTATGCCCCTTATTTTCGCTTCACTTTCTCTGGCTCTTTCCTTTTGTTTGTTGTTTCTTCCTTCCTGCCTCTGAATCCCGTGATCTGCTTGCCACCCACAATGTCCTTTCCTTTTTTCCCCCTATTTCCCTTACTGCTTCCCGGCTGTACTTATTGTTCTTAACTTTGGCCCCCATTTCCCCTTTTAGCCAATATTTCACTTTGTGCAGAGGAAGCACAGTGAATGCCTAACTTAATGTATGTAAGTAAGTGTGATTCACTGTCTAATGCATCTTCTGTTTCAGGGTGCTCATACTGCACACAGCATGCTAGAAAAGCCTTGTTAATAGATGTGTTCATTTTGTATAACCAGTGACTTGACTAGGATGTTGCACACTCATGATTTGTGGTTAGTGGGCTTGTTAAACATCAGCGGCCACTGATGGATGATGGCATGTCAGACTAACCATGAACTTTGCTCTTCTCCTAGGGGTCAGGTGCTGCCTGCTCATACACTTCTCAACACAGTGGATGTGGAGCTCATCTACGAGGGCTCCAAGTATGTGCTAAAGGTTAGTGCTGTTACTATTAATTCTTAACTTGCTGTCTGCATTTGCTACTGCTTCTTTGCTACATCCAAAGTACCTAAGGGTTGGTGCATCTTTTACTCAATGTGTGGAATCATTGGGGAAGGACATTCATGATCTCTCTTATTCTAATGATTCACCTGTGGCAAAACATAAGTCCCTGCAGCCCCTCTGGTGCAGGGGGGCCTCCGAGCTCCTGGGGACTCCCTCAGCAAAAGTGGTAGGTTGTGGGCTGGCTAAGGTGGGGGCAGGGGGGCCGTTCATGCACTTTGCGGGGGGGCACCTCTAGTTTTGTTACGCCACTTTGATTCACCTTCATTGAGACAACACCAGACAGTATCAGCAGTTGTCTTCCATGAGTTGGTGTAAATCAGAGACTGATTGGAAGAAACACTATTGTTGATATCAAAACACCCTTTTCTTTATTTAACATCATAAAAATAAGTATTTTTAACTCCTGGGATGTTAATTTGTGGGAAGCAGGACTAGCATTGATTGCTGTTTTAGGGCCCTATTTAGAGTTTGGCCCTATTTAGGGTCGACGGTAAAATGTATTTTTTTCCTGTCCATCACTGCCAAGAAAAACCTTGCAATGTGGGACTGAAAAAAAAAAAATCATACTCCCTCACACTCTTGGAGAAAACGTCTATGTTGTTGGGGTAAGAAGGGTCATTAGTCTTCTGTTTTACAAAAGCAAACTCTAAAGTTCTTCCTTTTAGTACATGTTCTCTCTTACACACAGCAACTAATTGCATTGATAAACATCTATAAATATTTTCTATTTTATAATGCTCTGTATTTTTTAACCAGTCGTGTTTATTCAGTCATAACAAAAATCCACAGTGAGCAAAAGGAAAACGCTGACTTTTACAAAACCCTTATTAACCAAGGCAGTATCACTGGCAAGCATGTAAACTCATCAGACGACTCAAGAAAGAGCTTCTTTAGAGGGAGGAAAAAGGGATGGCTTAGTAAACGAGGATATCCTATCCCATGTAACAGGAAAATTCTTGTCCTGGTCTATAGCAATCATGGGACAGCACATTGCATATCCAAACCACCAGACAGCAGATTAAGCCTTGGCTCCACAGGTCACCTTGTTTTTTGAAGGGATGACTTTAGATTGTGTGGTAAACTCTGTACTGCATCATGTTGTGTGTAGAGGTGTGTTCTCCCTTTGGTGTTTACCATAAACTGCACTGCATCCCTCAGGGAAGTTTCATATTTTAAACTCAAGAAATCCTTTGTTATAGTCTGAGGTGCCCTGGGGCCCTTCCACATTTCTCCTACTGTCCCTCAACTTCAGAGACCCTCCTTTATAATCTTTATGTAAATATATGCACAAATCTTATATGCACAATTCTCCTGAGTGTGTGGGTGGTGTCCCGTCATGATCTGCAAATCATTACATAGATCCAGGATAAGAGACTTCCCTTGAGTTAGATTTGCCTGATGGGGTCTTCTCTACAACTCGGTTCTCTGAAGCTGTGTGAATAGTATGTCTAACAAAGCTGAAAAAACTTTTTTTTATTGTGGTAGTTTTAAGTTTGCTCTCTATGTGAGCCACAGCAGTGATTTACCGTTGTTAAATAGCCTTTTCCTTTTGCCCACTTACCACTCAGTTGTCATCTAGGTATATTACCTGGCGGATAGCTCAATATTCTACCTGCCTATGAATCCTGGCAGTGGTCATTCATCAGGACAGTACTCACCGGGTCATTCAATCTGGGCTGTACCATTCCTGTGCTTCCAGAGGCTACTCCAGCTACACTGGCTCAGCAGCAACGGCCCAACCCCCAACAGTTTCTGTTCGGGGCAGGCGTATTTCTGAAGCCGTATCTCGGTGCCCACTCCCAGCTGCACTGTGTATTCAGTCAGGGCTCCTCTGTTTTTGGTTAGCAGCACTGGCAAAGCCAGGGTCTCAGTTTCCAGCAGTTAGCGGCATATCAGTTTTCACAGTGAGCGGAATGATCTCTATGTCATGCTTATGATTACAGTTTCTGTAATGTGTCTATTATTTGCTGGACAAAAGGTGTGTCTTCATTTTTCTTTTGGAGAAGTACTTTTTGGCTAATAGTAATATCAGGTGGAGAAGTATTTTTGGCAGTTCGATCTGTGATACATACAGATATCATAAACTATAAACAGACTGGAATTTGTTACTCATTTTAAGTAAGGATTTTTAAAAACTTACTTTCATTTACCCAGTTCTCTGGGGCTTGGGACATTTTCAGCCACATGCTAGGTTGGTGGTATACTTCAATCATTAGAATGTACTGTGCACTTGTGCCTCAATAGTAGCACTAGAAATAATCAGATGGATATTTGTTGGATCATGCCTTATAATTTGTGTGTATTGATTTCCAGGTCACTCGACAGTCCCCCAACTCGTATGTGCTGATTATGAATGGTTCAAATGTGGAAGTGGATGTACACAGGCTGAGTGATGGAGGTTTACTCCTCTCTTACGATGGCAGCAGCTATACCACCTACATGAAAGAGGAAGTAGACAGGTATGTGGCCAAATGGCATACACCAATGAAATTATTTTCTGTTGACTCCCTGATTTATAAGCAAGACGCAAGCGTCCCTAGTTCTGCCGCCTTATCACCATTCTAAACCCAGCATCTCACCAGCTACACCACAATTTGTTGCATTTATGTCTCTGGGGCCAACATCTTATGATCTTTGCCAAATGTTGCTGGTCCTGACTCATGGTTCCCTCTCACTCAAAGATTTCAAATGTTCTTTCAAATGTTCTGCTCTGTGATGTTGGTGCTACCTGCATATAGGTTGCATTAGCCGTAGGCTCCCTTGATTTGTGCCCACTGTTATTGTTAATAATGACTTTGTGTATATGTATCCAACTCTGGGTGGTCTGGTTATTGTTTGCCGTGTCATCAACTGCTTGTTCATATTTTTACTGCTGTTACTACTAACTGTAGGGTGAATGTAGTTCAAACACACAAAAGCTGATAGGAGGAATGCATGCAATAAACCTTACCACTGGTAATCACTTGTGGTAGCATTCCAGCCCATAGTTGTTTTGTCCAACATGCCACCTCAGAATAAACCCAGCCATATGCAAATCAGCCTTGGTCCTTCTACGGTGGGAGCAATCCAATCCGAACTGGCAAGCCAGGTCCTCTTTGAGCTGGAACACAAGCACCCAAAGAACAGCCTCTGCCTGATTGGGCCTCGTCATTCGGCTCTAGCTTGGCTCCAGTGGCACGAAGTGCAAGGTTCTTACACCTGGGCACGCCCTTGATCACTTACAGCATTACATTGAACACACAAAAGAAGATGAGAAGAATACTTGGGTGATTGTAGTTGTTGTGCCCTAAGGTACTGGGTGTCACGTAGTTTTAATTGATATTTGATCGCACGGGTGTGCATGCTGATACATTTTATGCTTTCTGGTGGTGCTTTGAGCGCCTCCTTATCACTGACTTGACAACCTTGTTTTGTGCTTTTGGTGTTGATGAATGTAATCCTGAATATGGCCATATTGCTTAGGCCTAAAGCCTCTTCTAGCTCTTGGCATTCAGTGCCCGAAGCTCATATGTGTTATATTGTATTGTGTGGAATCGGTTTCTTGCTTCTATATGGCAAAACATATAGGCCAGGGTGGTATGACGGGCAGCAGGCTGGCGGTACATACCGCCACGTTATGAGATTGGTGGGTTGGCTGCAGCCAACCCGCCACTTCTCCACTCATACCGCCATGGTGGTATGAGCCACCATGCCGGAGATGTCCATCTCCAGCCCGGCGGCCGGCATAGTACCGCCCATGGCATTATGAGCCAGCCTACCACCATGGCGGTAAGCCCTACCGGTGACAGGGAATTCCCTCCCTGTCACCGGTAGGCGGCTCCCCCCCAACACTCACCTGATGCCCTCCACCCCCACTACAGTCACAGCGCCCCTCACCCCACACACCTCCTCCCAGCACACACACAGACAGCCACACGCACGAGGAATACACCCAGTCACTTACACTGACACATGCATTCATTCACACACTGACATACACGCATTCATTCACGCATACTTCCAGACATACCCACACACATTCTTACACACAATCACAATGACATACATTCAAGCACTCACTTCACCATTTTTACACGCATACACCCATGCAAACAACACACAAACTCAGACATTCATGCACACACTCAGACACACAACACCCTCTACCCCTCCCCTGTCGGAAGCCCGGCTTACCTTGGGCGAGGAGGTTTTCCGGCAGGGAACGGGAAGGAGCACCAGCAGCACCCCGCCAGCAGAACACTGCCAGGTCATATTATTGGTCATAATACGGCTGGCGGCGTTCTGGTGTGAGCAGCGCCAGCTTACCACCGTCCGCCATCATGAGCACTGCCGGATTTCCGTCCTTATTGTGGCGGAAGTCAGGCAGTGCTCATAATATGGCGGACGAATGGTAGCCGCGGTGGCGGTATGTTGGCGGCCGTCACCACAGCAGTAGGCGGTATGTACCACCGATGTTAAAATGAGGGCCATAGTTTGTACAGTGTTGCACATTCTGGTGTCAGCGTGCCTCTTTCTTGTATGTATATCAGAACCTCAGATGCTGTTCATTGAACCCTATGAAGTACATGTTCCTGATTCCTAAGAGTTAGGTCACAGTTCTCATTTGTAGAGCACGCATTCACCCTTAAAAGGTCAAAGAGGCATTTAATTGTGTTATGATCGTCTGAATAGTACACATACTGACGGTGGCTGTTCTGACTCCAGTGTGTCTGGGTATTAATTTCTTTGATATTATTTGTGTCCATATCCCTAGCCTCTTGGTGACTGTGCTTCCAGCCTCCAGGTAGTAGCCTCCTTGTGTCTGTACCCTTAGCACCTGAGTGTCAGTGACACCAGCCCCCTAGTATTATGCTGTCTGATGTTTGCGCCATCACTCCTGTGTAACCTGATGCTAGGCACTCTTGTTTCTCTGCCCCTAACTCCTGTCTTAGTGGCTCCAAACCCCTGGTAGTCACCCCCCTGCTGTCTGTACCATTTGCATATCCCTGACATTATGGCAACTGGTGTTTGTTCCCTTAGTTACTGAGTGTCAGTGTGCTCCGTAGTATTATGCCTGCTGGTGTTTATGCCCTTAGCTCCAGAAGTTGCCTGTATTTCCCTGCTACTAGGTGTTCTGTTGTCCATCTTCTGGTTGTTGAGTGTCAGTGACAAAAGCTTGTTATTCACTGTTATCAGCCTGTGCTGAGCTCCCATATCACATATTCTGCAGTGTGATTTTTATGAGGTTAGTGGGTGTCACTGCCCCCGACTCAAACATGCTATGCCCTTTGGGGCTGCCTGTGCTAACCCTATGATGTCAGTGTCCTGAACTTAGATATTATTCCCTCTGATTACTTACAGATGCTGGGTCTCAGTGCCCAGTGCTCTAAACGTATTGGCCTTATGCCCTTCAGTGTTGCTTCTCCTTGTCTCATAGGGGCTGTTACTGCTCTGATCCATCCTTCTATGACCTTTGATACTCGTACTTCTACTTTCTGGGTGTCACTGCTACAATTTCCTTGTGTAATACTTAATGAGCTGTTTCTGGTTTTCTGGTTCTCTGGTGTCACTGCACCCAGCTGTTTCTGTCTTCTATGTGTCTGACTGCACACTCAGTTCTTGTGCATTGTTACTTGTGGGGTCTGTGCTTTTTTCTGCCGAGTGTCTCTGAGGGCTTTACCCTTCTTATTCCTGACACTTGTTGCTCTTTGAGAATCGTTGCTGCCTTTACCCCTTTGGAGACATTGCTTCAGAGATCCTTCCCACCCAGAGCCCTAAAAGTCATTTCTCCCATGACCTCAAGTGATTGGTGTCTAACTCAAGGGAGTCAATACTTTTGGACCGCTGCAGGTATTGCTGCTGGCAGTCTTTGCTACCAGGCACACATGCGTTAACGTTTCTACGCCTCTGTAATCCTGAACCCTGGAAATCATTGTTCCTAGATCATTTCTCCTTTCACCAGGAGTTATTAACCCTAAGACCCTCAGATTCATTACTTTCATGTGATGTGGTTAATGTTTCCAGTCATTAGTTTCAAACCCCTAGGGGTTAATGTTCACATGCCATAATAGTTATTTTCCCTGATGGCTATGAATCCCTGATCGGAAAACTCATCTGTATGAACAGTGCAGGCCTGAGGCTGTTGCGTGAGACCTGGTCGCAGCAGTTTGGTTTGGTGGCCTGTCACTTACTGTGAACCCTTGCACTTGACCAGAACTGCTGACAGTGGTCTCCTGGCGTCATCCCAGGAATCCAGCGCTGCAGTTGAGCTATGTCCTGCATCTACATATCAACAACAACTGTGCATAAACACCAGCAGCATGACAGAAGAGGTTGTATCATTTTTGAAGGCTGTTCAACACTGTGAGACCTTCATACATTTGTGCCTGAATTGTGTGGTTATAACCATTGCCCCTAACCTCATCCCACCAGTTAGCAGCCCCTATGACAACAAACACTCTTGCAGAGGGCAGCTTTAAAAGTGAGGCATTTGTGGAATGAACCTGTGCTCACAAGCAAACACTGGTTGGTTATAGGGGGTCATTACGACTCCCGCCGGACGCGGTGACTGCGCGCCTGGCGGGAGCCGCCAAAATACCGTACCGCGGTCGCAAGACCGCGGTGGGTATTTTGAGTTTTCCCCTGGGCTGGCGGGCGGCCTTCAAAAGGCCGCCCGCCAGCCCAGGGGAAAACGACCTTCCCACCATGAAGCCGGCTCGTAATCGAGCCGGCGGAGTGGGAAGGTGCGACGGGTGCTACTGCACCCGTCGCGTATTTCACTGTCTGCTATGCAGACAGTGAAATACTAGCGGGGCCCTCTTACGGGGGCCCCTGCAGTGCCCATGCCATTGGCATTGGCATGGGCACTGCAGGGGCCCCCAGGGGCCCCGTGACACTCCCTACCGCCATCCTGTTCCTGGCGGGCGAACCGCCAGGAACAGGATGGCGGTAGGGGGTGTCAGAATCCCCAAGGCGGCGCAGCATGCTGCGCCGCCTTGGAGGATTCTGACGGGCAGCGGAAAACCGGCGGGAGACCGCCGGTTTTCCTGCACTGACCGCGGCCAAAGCGCCGCGGTCAGAATGCCCTAAGGGGCACCGCCAGGCTGTCGGCGGTGCTCCCGCCAACCGCGAGCCTGGCGGTCACAGACCGCCAGGCTCGTAATGAGGGCCATAATGTCCATGCATGCTTGGAATTTGCTGAGTGGCACGTTGGTCCTTGGATTGTTCCATTCACCTGTATAGTGGATCCATTCCAGTGCTCTGTTCTTGTCTCAATCAGTTTTCCCCATTCTGTCTGAATGTACCCTTCTGGTAGTGCCTGGCAGAGTGTGACTGACACATAATGGGAAAAGTTGCAAGAGTTGCTTTCAACCCTACATAAAACGTCTGGTTTCATAGCTGTCCATACATCTGGTTAATGTTATACTCATTCTTCTGCTAAAGGGACCTGTTACAAGAGTAGATACCTTGACACCCTGGTATTATCATTAGCCATTGCAGCTTTGAGGGTGGGAATACAGTCTTCATCGACTTACAGGGAGCTAAAGCCTCACTGGAACTCTACACTCCTCCACTCTTAAATTTTGTTTGATCCGTTAACAGAAGCAAGAGAAAGATCATGTTGAATGCTGAAAGGGATAAAAAAAGCTTCTGAAAGGCAGCAGGTGCTGAAAAAATGCCCGACCAGTTTACAAACTTCTAGGGATGGCCCAAGCTAGAAAGAACTCTATAAAGATACCCACACCCAGATGGAGAAATGACTTTGGACCATGCCAGTGTAAAGAAAATCCGTTCTAATCAGTACAAGAAGTGATCCAAGGGGTTCACATCAATGTTGACCTAGATGGCCATTTATGTGCTGAAAGGATGTTAACAGCGCCCCTATGAGAAACTCGTTTTGAAAGTTTAAGGAAAGTAAATAGATGGACTTCAAGAGAAGAAGCTGAGCAGGCTGCCCAAGCTGGCTGCATGTTATCAAGTGAAACAACTTGTTCCAAGCCACGCTTTCTGCCCGGAAGCTAAAGGTTGTCTTTCTGTGAGCCACTCTACGAAGATCACATTAACATGTTATAAAAAAATGAAAATGACCTCAGAGAAGGTTGCCACCTTTGTACCATTTCTGGCTATTCTTCCATCAATCTTTTTACTCAACTAACAGAACCAGAAAAAAAAACAAAACATGTTCGGTCCCCCGTGCCCTTCAGGAGATGTGACTTAAAATGCCTTCAGACAGAAAGGTTGGCATTAGGTCCTCAGCCCTGGAGTGTACTGGCATTTGAGTTCTGTCTGATTACAATCACCATCAGGAAAAACTTAAAATCCTTCAACAACATTACTCTAGATACAGAAGAGGCTCATTCCACGGTGAAATCTGATGATTATTTGATGCCAACAAGTCCTGGCATGCTTGAGAGAGAAGAGAAGACCTGGAATGATCCATCCCTCTCACTTACGGGCATTAAAAAGGTTGGCATAAAAGAAGGGAAACGTGATCATGCTGTGGTAGGAATGTACGTTGGAAAGTCTGCCACAGATGCTAAGAAGAAACTGTGATTGAGCAAGAGCTCTTTGAAGCATCCAAATTCTTCACAATAGTGACCTTGTTCATTTTTCTCCTGGAAATCCATGATCTCTCTGCTCCCTTTCTGATATGCTTTTGTCGCTGTGTTTTGAGGTATCCAGCATCTAAACCTTAGAAGGGCTTTTTGTGCATTACGCATCAAAAGGCAGTTAAACAGACTCTAAAAAACATTTCTTCACAGCCACATCATTTAGTGTGAAAATTTCCACAGCTTTTAGTATCATAGCCAAACAGGCACTTCGTTCCTTATTTTCCCATGTGATGATTTTCACTTTATTTTTCCAAATAATAATCTTTTTTCATAATGCAAACTGCCCATACTTGAATATTTCTACACACTTCCTGCTGTAGCTGTATCATCATATTTGAACTATATCTTAATCATTAGAAACCGCTTTGTGACAGATTTTTCTGTGTATCAGACAGATTGTTAAATTGTGCAATTTTCTTCTAACATTAAAGAGCTGAAAGTTTTTCTTAAACATTGGGCTGGGACTTTTTTATGAAGTCAATATGACTGTAACAGTGTCCCTTATTTTGTGTAGGTATACACTCTGTCTTCTAGGTCCAAAAAATTGTAAAGTAACTAGCAATAATGTGATTAAGTATTGCAATTAACTTAAAACTTCTTAAAGTTTCTGATCGTATTATTTTAATATTATGTCTTATATATGTTTCTAAAAGAATTAGAGTGGTTGTATGTTATATTTATTCAGAGTGATATATTTACTGCCTGAACTAGACATTCAAACCCACACCACCTTCCAGAACTAAGCCCTGACTGCTCAACTTCCAACCCCATGAAAGAGGAGGTTACTTGACCGATAAACATTGATGTCACCGCACTCTGGTGTGAGCAGTCTCTTATTTCATTCTTTGATGGTGAATATTGTTTACAGGTACCGCATCACTATTGGGAACAAGACCTGCGTGTTTGAGAAGGAGAATGATCCCTCCATCCTACGCTCCCCCTCTGCAGGGAAACTCATCCAGTATGTAGTGGAGGATGGCGGCCATCTTTTTGCTGGGCAATGTTTTGCTGAAATTGAGGTATATTATCAGAACTCATTTAACTGTTGGTCTAATTTATAGATTTTACCTGCTTAATCTCCTGTTTTTTTTATACAGTTTAATCTTTTTGTATAAACCATATATCCAACAATGTATGATACTTTTTTATAACAATCTATGAAATTTAGTATTACCAGTGAGCAAGTGGTGTGAATGCATGACTCACAAAGGGATACATCACCCTAGTGCTATTGGGCTGATCTAAACTTTGGTGGGCAGGCTACCATAATTGGAGATCCCCATCTACGTGGTGGTACATCCTCCGATGAGGAGGTTGCACTGTAGGCTCAGCTGATTGCAGATACCATGTTTTTGTCCCATTTGGCATTCTTTTCTGTTTTTTTCAAACAAAGTCCAAGGACTTTGAGTCCAAGGACTTTGAGGAAAATAAATAAATCATTGTTCCTGATGCATAGGATGTTTTTTGAAAACAAAAGAAATGCAATATTTAATGGGGGCTACCTGTACCAACCACATCATCATATTTCCACAGATATGTATACAAATCCATATGATATGTCACACTCCACCGGCATTGCCAGTACTGCATAATATTGCATAAAAACAAAGAAAACATGTGCTAAATAAATAAATCGATACATTGGTGGAAACGCCAACAGAGCAAACACAACACCTGTTTAGAATAACATAAACAATCTTAAATTGGCTGCAGCACCATTGATTAATGAATCCTAATGCTTCATTGATTTGTGATAGCTGACAGTAAAATTTCTTTCAGCTACCATGTGATTAGTAAAAGCTAGGAGTTTGACCATTAACTGCTTTCTGATAGATACTTCTGCCCACAGATTTCTCACCTTATGACTATTCCCCAGGTGTCAGACTGGATGCGGAAACTTTTCCATAGCACTGCTGCGTGCTG
Organism: Pleurodeles waltl; assembly: GCF_031143425.1. Classification (NCBI taxonomy): domain Eukaryota; kingdom Metazoa; phylum Chordata; class Amphibia; order Caudata; family Salamandridae; genus Pleurodeles; species Pleurodeles waltl. The sequence continues at coordinate 12,083,611 of NC_090441.1, read as the reverse complement.
GAAGGTGGCACCATGTGACTCCCCACTGGTGCTATTCCGGATTCCGCTCCGGACGTGTTGTGCCAGGCCTACATAGGCACCACTCCTGCACATTGCCGTCAGTTCCTTTCTTTCTGTGTCTCAAGATGCAGATCCAGCGCTTCTCTCATCTGTCAGAGACTGCCTTTTCTCAAAATTCTAAAGTGTGCAGGGGATCCCACCCGCTAAGACAACAAGGTTTAAACCCTGTAAGGACTGTCACAAACGTGTATCTGTGAGTAATCCCCACCAGGTTTGCCAGTGGTGTCTGGGGTCAAGCCACAATGCCAAGACCTGAAGAACACTGTGCATTCATGAACCCAAAGGCCATCAGGGAATGTGAGGTGAAGCTCTACGCACAGCACAGGAAGCCACAGCACTGGGCCCGCTCCAAGTCTTGCTCTAAGTCCAAGGCCAGGTCATGTTCAGGAAGTCAATGGAACCGCTCTAGAGGCCACAATTCATCACACGCCAAGTCCTCCGGTAAGCACAAAAAAGCATAAGAAGTTGAAGTGGAGTATGGCTCCTTCACGTCCTTCTCACTCTCCTGACGAATCGCGTGGGAAGCGCCAACAGTGCTATTCATGCTCCCAAAGTCTTTGTAGCTGATTTCACATCTGGCTATGGCACAACCTGAGTTTCCAGGATGTTCAGTCACGCTGCGTCCAATCGTAGAGATCAGTGCAGGTTTTAACCAGCTCTTCGGATCTATACTGTCTCCCCTGGTGCACATTTGGGCCCCACAGAGCTGAGAGCTCATCACCTGGAGTACTGCTGGCAGGTTCATCTTCGGTGCCAGTTGGACCCCCAGCACCATTATGTCCTCAGTTCCAGTCCCAAAGCTGCACTCCGGCACCATCTTCTACAGTAGGCCTGGCTATGTGGACGCACATGCCGACTTTACTGTCCAAAGAGGTGACCCTAGTCATCCTTTCTGATGCTGATTCTACACTGGTCCAACTTTAACCAGCATCACAGCCAAATCCATCCTAGATTTCTACCCTCACTTTACCACAAGGGAAGGCAACATTATTTTGGAGCAAAATAAGATAATGATTATGACCAGTTGGTATGAGGACTTGCATAAAGCTAGTGCGCTAGGTACTTCCCCAGAGACAGCACTTTTCTCTCCCCCTCGCCCTGCCCCAGAAGAATCTGAATCCTATGCCATGAATATGTGTAGGGCTGCCAAAGTCCGTGCCCTTTATCTCCCCACCATGTAGGTGAAAACAAAGTTACAGACTGAAGTTCAGCAGCCTGGCCAGACTGCTTCTGATCCTCTCCTCCTTTTTATTAAGGCCTTGACAGAGACCTTGTCAGTCGTCAACCACCCCCAGTCTACAACAAACCTCCATCTTTGGGGTTTACTATTAACATGCCGAAATCACGCCTGATCCCTCAGATGCTCCCCTTCTTCAGAGACATTCTGGACATGGCTTTGTGCCTTTTCCCTGGGGAAGAGAGTCCCGGACATTCAGTCTATGATCCTCATCTTGCAGCCTCGGTTCAGGATTTCATTGAGGTAGACTCTGAGGCTGCTGGGACTGATGGCCTTCTGCATCCTACTGATTGTGCACGCAAGGTGGCATCGCCAAGCTCTGCAGTGGGACCAGAAGTCCCAGTGGAACCAACATCAAGGGGATCTCTCCGACCACATTCAGAGTTCGGCGGAGACTGCAATAGATCTGCAGTGGGGACTACTGGACCATGATTTGGTTAGCAGCAGACCCCTCTCCATTCCTCACCCAGAACTGAGAGTGGCAACTGATGCATCGCTTCTGGGCTGGGGCAGCTATCTGGGAAAGGTAGAGATAGAAATCTGTGGTCTTCAGCAAGTCCTGGCTCCATATCAGTATTATGTAGCTGAGGGGCATTTTCTTGGTGCTAAAAGCCTCTGTGCCTTCCATCAAGTGGAGCCTGGTACAGGTGCTCATAGACAACACCACAGCCTTGTGGTACTGCAGCAAACAGGGCGGGAAGGGGTCACAAACCCTGTGCCAGAAGGCCTTGTGCCTCTGAAAATGGTTGAACATCAAGGTATCCTCCTGGTGGCGAACCACCTAGCAGGCTGACTGAATGCCAGGGCGGACAGACTCAGCCATCGACACCTAGTGGGCTATGAGTGGGATTACACCCAGAGGTGGCACAAGGTCTTTTCCGCTTATAGGGAGAACTTTGGCAAGGCATCTCTCACTCAGAGATGTGCTTCACCTCAAAAGGAACTCAGAATTCTTGTATGCCTTTCCACTAATCCCACTCCTGCCCCGAGTTCTCAAGAAGATCAGGACAGACTGTGCCTAAGTCCGGATTGGGCACAGAGAGTTTATTATCCAAAACTCATGGGCTTGATTATATATCTTCTGATCAGGCTGCTCCTCTGGGAGGACCTGCTGTTGCAGCAACCAGGCATGCTTCTGCACCCAGGCCTTTGCAAACTTCACCTTCGTTCTTGTAGATTGAGCGATGACAGCTGAGCACCTATGCATCCCTTGAGGAAAATTGTATACACATGTGGTTGGGATAAATTTGTGGTTTCCTGTGGCACTCGCCATTTTGACCTGCTCCAGGCCAAACTGTTTAATGTTTTGTTATTTGTTCTGTCTCTTGTCCAGCAAGTCTTTGCTCTGGGGACAGTAAAGGGTTATCTTTCAGCCCTCTCTGCTTTCTTACGGTTGGCTGATCAGCTCTCTTTGTTTAGATCACCAGTTGTGATGTGATTTTTTTTCTCTTTAAAAGGACTAACACATGATTCCCCCTTCCCAGTTTGTGATGCCCCAATTGGACCTCAATCTTTTCCTTACTTATTTAATGTGTGCTCTGTCCGGGCCACCTGCATCTCTCCTCTGTGGCTTCTCACCATTAAAACTGTTGCTGATTCTCATCACTTCTGCATGACGTGTGAGTGAGCTTCATGCTCTGTGTGCTCATCCTCCATTCACCACCTTCTTCCCTGGTAAGCTGGTTCTGCGAACGAGAGCCTCCTTTCTACCGTAAGTTGTGACGCTGTTCCACATAATTTAAACCATCACTCTGCTGCCGTTCTATGCTCCGCCTCATCCTTCTAAGGAGGAGGAGAGACTCCATTGCTGGGTCCTCAAAAGAGCATTCAGTTTCTACATTGATCGTACCAAAGAACACTGGGTGGACCATCAGCTGTTTATGGAGTTCCTTGGAGCAAAACAGGCGAGCCTGTGCAGAAACGTACCATCTCCCTCTAGAATGTGGTCCGTTTTAAAATCTGCTACACATTGTCAAAGAAGCAGCTTCCAGAAGGCTTGGGAGCCCACTCCACCTGAGCCAAGGCTGCTACCACAGCATCAGCACGCAGAGTCCATGTCCTGTGAGGCAACTCCATGGGTGTCCCTTCATAAGTTCACGAAACACTATTGTCTGGACAACCAAGTCCGCTGAGAAGGGCACTTTGCCAGCTTGGTTCTGCAGGACTTTCTGGTTGAGTTCTTTAAAGCCATCTCCTTTAGGTACTGCTTTGGTAACTATTCAAAAGGTGAGGAATCTGTGGTTAGAAGTTTCTATGGATTTTTTTTTTAATCTAGTCTGATGTCCGGAGAATACTCAGAATGTGAGGAGTCTGCGACTAGGTAGTCTCTACCAGAAAGAACGTTACTGAATGTATGTAACATGTTCTTTTTTAATATAGCAACATAGCCCATGTAATATGATATGACTTGCTCTTTTTTTGCCTTTCTGAACCAATTTGCTTTCCCCCACCAAATAATAATCTTACCTAATTGCCACTATACTAATATAATATAGTGTAACATGATATAGTATAATATAATATAGTATAATATATAAGTATTTGTTAATAATATATTAATATTATTATATATAATATAACTTAATATATGTATTATTATAAAATGTTAATCTTATCTAAACTTAGTTGAATCATGGCAAAGAATAATTTAATCTTCTTTTTTTCCCAAGTTACATCTTTTAACTCTTGCTCTCTTAACTATAATTCTATAAATCTGGGAAAAAAATAATTGCAACAGAGCTTGATCTTTGCCCTTCTTATATTAAGATTCAAGCGTTCTAGTACATTCACAATTTCTATAATATTTCTTCTCAGCAAATGTTAAACTTTTGGTAGGGATGTCCAAAGAAAATCAAATGGAAATGGCTTCTGCAAATTCAATAATGTGAAAAGTGCTTTCACATGAATAATCCACTTACTCAGAGATATTTTGATTAGCTTAACTTTGTAGGTCATTAACTGAATGAACCTGTTTTGTCTGGAGTTCAGTTCCGTTTTCACCCTTCTCAATCTCCACTTTCCTGCATCTGTTTTAATATACATTTTCAAATTTCCCTTTTTCACTCTTGCATATTTCCATTACAGCCTTCTATTTCATATGTAGATCAATCTCTTTTTGAGTCTCGCCTACAGGCATGTTTATTCTGTTTGTTGTCAAAAACTTCTTATGCACTGTACTAATCCTTACAGTGGGCTGTGGGTCAGCCCATTAGCTGTGTTTTTCTCACTCACATTTGCTTGCTTCTTGTTCCAAGGTGTTCCTTCCTCTTGTGTTTTTCCCCTCCTGTGACGCATAGCTTCTTTACTGTTCCTTCCTCTTGTGTTTGTCCCTCCTGTGGAGCAAAGCTTTTTTACCATTCTTTTCATTGGATAATTTGTAACTTTCAACTCCTCACATCCAGGGAACTATTTTATTTAATGTTTTTTTTGTTTTTAGCTCTCCATGGGAGTGCATATGTTTTCTTGCTTTCTCCCATAGTGTGCCCCCCAACCTCATCTATTGCTCCTTTGTTCCACTGCACCTCCCAGTCTGGTTTTTCAATCCCACCTCCTGCAGCTACTCCATTGCCCTCCCTTAGCCCCCGACTCGTGTTGGTGCCCCAGGAGCATTGACTTGTTAGTCCCCCAATGGGCTTCTGCTCCATTGTACCCGGATGCACCCCCTGTGTTTTACATTATTTTTTAAAAAATGTTTTGGAGGGTGCATCAGTTGCTATTTGATACTCAAACCCTCCTTAATCTTAAATGAGCACTTTGCTTTATGTTACTACTGCAAGATTGGCTTCATCTTGTAGTGGTAAATTAACAATGTTGAAAAAGGGTGATGCATGCACGTGTAAATGTCATCATGCTTCAGCAGTTTGTTTTTTTTAGCTGGTGCTGTTCTGCATCACCAAACCAGTATTTCTTTTTCTGGTGATGTAGAAAATCGTCTGCAAAATCAAAAGGTCGGCTGTTGAAGGGTGAGAACTTTTGGTTTAGCCACTGCTTGTTGACTTCCTTAAACAACTCAGCAAGCCGGATTCTTTTAGCTGGTTGCCCATTATCTTTATCATTACCTGCCATGATTCTAAAAAAGGAAACACACTGATCACAGGAAGAGGTTTTGAAAATTCTCTCTCCAGCTAAATGATTCTTATCTTATTTTTCTCCATTAGAATCAGGGTGTTAGAGCAAGAGCCCAGCCATACCAGATGAGGATCTACTGCCCTTCAACAGGCTCTTGGCATGCTGACAATAGGTGGCTATTAACACTGTAGTGAGAGACACTGGACTCTACTGGTGCTTGCAGGAGCACCAATCTACACTGATCTGTTATTTTCTCCATAACTTGGGTCTTTGTGCATGTATGTGATCTGTTGTGGAACAAAATAGCATGTGTGTAGCACATGGAGTGTTCATTTGCAGTGTGGATGGTGTCATCTTGGACTGTAGTACAAAACTGAGGTTTTCCTCCATTTTCCCCATGTGGTTTTTGCTTGTGGTGCTCTGCAGCAATCTGGCAGAGTCCCGGGAATCTTGCTTTAGCCTCAGGAAGACCCCTACCCTCATGGATAACAAAGTAGAGACTGAAACTGATTTGTCTTCTTTTGTTAGCTCTTGCTGCAGATCTAGTATCAGGCTACTCTTGAGCTTCTCACCGGTCTCTCCTCAAATCCACATCTTTTGGCTACCTGTGGCTGCCACCATTTTGTCCTGCATTAAAAACTGCCTGGAAAATGTAGAGATCCAACTCAGGAAATGTACCCTGTCTACTTATGAGTATAGAATATACATTGATGTGAACTCTTTGTGTCCGGAACGACCGCTGCTTTATGCATTTGTGCCAGTCTCATCGGCCAGAATTGTAGGGTTTGTATGGAGCAGAACGTAAAGTTGAACCTGGTTTCCCACTACTGTTCCAGTCTTAGATAGATAGGGTTCCCTCTGTCTGGACCTCTGGACACAGTCTGCTACCGAAGCAGAGCTGACATTGTGTCCCCTCCTCTTTTCTCTCAAGCCGAGGAACAAACCTCATGGTATCTAGGAACCCTGTTACTGTGTCCTGCTCTTGAAGAAGAGTAGGCTGCATTACCTCACTATGAGACATGCAGGTGCCTGATTAGGAGAACAGGAGAAAGGTACAGCAGATTGAAGTATGCAATGGTCATCCTAAGGTGTTAATCCAGTAGGAGGAGATTCAGAAGACATGCCTGGATCGAACTACTGCTGAACCTGCATCATGTTGACCCTTCCTGACCACCAAAGATGATGTTCCATTCTGTATCACTCCCTCCCATTTAAAACCCCTGAATCTCTCTTGGAGTCTGGTAATCTAATTGGAGAGACACTTGTTGAAATAGGCTCTTTGTGAGAGAGTGGTCTGAATGATGATTATGGATAGCCTGTATTTGTTCATAACAATGATTCAAACATAACTCATGTACCTAGTCCTTGGTAATCATGCATATCTGGCATGGATCCAGCCACTTGGGACCTGTGCTGAACACCGCTGCACTAAAAGAAGTAAATGTAGCCTCATTCTTTTTTCGGGACTTCATGGCATTTTCACATTGCGCTCAAGGTCCGACGGCTCCTACTAAATTGTCATAGATGCATGTGGTTTAGGGTGATACCAAGATGTGACTCATGATTAAATTGAACGATCTTGGTTGCAACAGCCAAGGGAAAAATGATTTTCCCAGATGCCATTAATAAATGACATTATTAAAAAAAAAAAAAAAAATGATTGCAAAGCCCCCCTTAAGTCCTGAAAACACCTGGCCAGAATATTTGCTTTCGTTTACCAACCTTCAGACATTCACTTTTCTACTGACTTCAGGATTGCATCCTCCACATTACTAGACTCCCATTCATCTTCAGACACTACATCCTTAATGTTATTGACTCTCTCTCTCTGCCACCAGATAATGTTTACTTTCGGCATCTGCTTCGTACTAGGGGTCTGCTATATAAAGCCTAGGTTGCATTGCAGTCAATTTGTATTTTTTACATTGACTCACCTGCAAACTTTACTTTGTTTTTTGATGCCACTGAGGTCCCAATCATTTGCATTGCAAACTACCCATTTGCAGGAGGTTGCAAAAACTCTTACCTCATTAATATATATGAGGCAGGAGGCAAATTGTGGCCCCTTGGAACGTATGTGAATACAAGGATGGATTCTGGAGAGGGACGGCAAACATCCCTTAATGCATTCACTGAAATCCCATCCCCATGTATCTCAGGCTTGAACATGACTTCTTGAAATGTTACAGTGCTCTAATGGAAGCCATAATGCTTTGACAAATGATGCCAAAAATTGGGCCTATAGCTTAGCTCTGCTGCATCCACTCACACAGCAGTGTCGTCCCTGAGTTAGTGACTGTAGCCTTATACTCTGCTGGAAGTACATCAAAAACAACGTGGAACACTTCCAGTGTGGCAGTGTGCTCAAAGATGTTGAGTCCATTTGGAGGGAAAACATGCCATACCTGTCTTTGTCCCTTCAAGTTTTAATGCACCAGCCATCATTGTGCTCACAGATTGTACTAAGAAATCCCCAAACTAAAAATAGTGAGGAAAGAACTTGCAATATTGTTATAGGGCAATGGTCCAGTATGCCGAAATTATATCTACTGAAGCACAGTTTGACATCCTTATATCACTCATGAGGTAATAACCAGGTCGTAAAGGATCCTACAGGGGACTTGGTGAAGGATTAAACCATAAGGATACTGGTTTTTCCTGTACGATCACCTCCAGTCACCCACACGTCACTCCCTTTGCTCTCATGAGAGTAAAAATGATGTACCAGGCTGGAAGGGTTGGTTGATGCTGCTGGATGTGGACAGAAAGAAGCACTTTCACACTGCTGAGCAATTATATACGTCTTCCTAAAGTCATGAGATGGACAGTTAGACCAGGAGATGTGTGTAGGACTGTGGCAGAGAGTAAGAAATGGTACAGTTGTAGGTTGCATTTAAACTCTCCACCTTCCAAGAAGGCGTATGAGGTTTATACTAATTCTACCCAGCTTGATGATAGAAAAGAGGTGTCCTTTAGCAGGCTGGCATTTTGTGTGGAAAAGAGATAAAGAAAAAAGGGGCCCCTTTTTTCCTTGCACTGCAGGGTAAAGAGGGTCAAATGTGAAGGAATCCAGGATGCCTTTGAGGAAGTATTTGTGTTATCAGGGTCTTTGACTGTTTTGTTCCGAAGGCATAACACGTGTATTGTTTTGTTATTGGTTCTAGAATGTATGTGTGTGTATAATGTTTTATGTTGTGGTGTTGTATGTGTTTCAGACTTGTCAGCTTAATGCGAGTATGCGTCTGTGCTGGCTGGGCTATGGGCTGCTGCAAATAAAATGTTCTTCGAATAACTTAACTTGACATTTCTTCTCCAGGTTGAAGCCAGGGGTCGGGACCGGTACATTTTCCTGTTCAACCTGGAGACAGGCTCTGACCTTGTTCCTTTTCCTTCCTGCTCTCTAGGTCATGAAGATGGTAATGACACTGACGGCTGTGGAGTCTGGATGCATCCACTATGTTAAGCGGGCAGGGGCTGTGCTGGAACCAGGCTGTGTGATCGCCAAGCTTCAGCTGGATGACCCTAGCAGAGTCCAGCAGGTAGTTAGAGCTTTTCATTTGGTTCAGGGCATTGCTTCTGCGCAGAAGGAGGCAGTGAAGGAAAAGTAGTTGTAGCCATGTGCATGTGCTGCTGTGATCTTGCCTGGTTGGGATGCATCACATGATGGTTTCAGTGGTTGTTTAGCGCCTTGCAGGCTTCTCATCTCAGGAAGACGAGAAGCCTGCAAGACGCCATCTTGGACAACAATTCATCCAGTGCAGCATTTTTAATATTTGAGCCAAATTTGCAAATGGGAGAAGATCATCACATATGTAGGCATATACCTACATTTCATTTGTGTAGTTTCTGTATTTAATGTGATTTTTTAATCTCTGCAGTCTCTATAAAGAAACTAGTTTTTTTTTTTTTTGTTTCATTGACATACCTCAATGAGACCTTTTATCTTCTAGCAGTCAGTTTCCTGTGGTGGGTGCTCTGGTTTTCCTCTGAAGTCCTAGGTTTCTCTCCAATTGAGTCGCCAGGCACTGCTTTTGTACTCCTGCCTCTCCAGTGGTAGTTTAGGCGAGCAGTCAGGGCTCACTGCAAGAGGTGGGAGTAGGAACTCGAGTATAGTATGACACGTCGATCAAACAAAATAATATCAGTCTTGAGATGTAACTTGAAAAGTTATTCTGTTGCTCAGTTTTAATCTGGAATACAGTCTTTCACTGCAAGTCTCATTAGAATACACACTGGTCGCTGTCAGTGAGGGGTGTGTGGCCAAGATGGCAGATGCACATTGAATGCACTCCATATTGCGGCCCCGTTATCCTGCAAAAATATTACGTAAAGCGGACCCATCTGGCCCTAGAGCTGAAGCAACTGCTCTGGTTCCGCTTGACGAACATGGCTAGCCGCTTGGGGCTGTGTGATCCCTCCTCCAAGAAGCGCAACGCGGCATGGTGTCTGGACGCGGCCTGTACCGCGTGCGGGAAGTGGAGACTCCTGCTAGCGCGGTGGCCTACACCACATAGGACGGCAGGGCGAGTAGGCTCCACTTGGATTTGTGGCAGCGGAGAAGACCCTGGGAGCGTGGCGCTGCATTGCAGCACACGACCTACCTGGCTGCGAGCTGGAACCTGGAGGAGAACTGCTGTGACACGACTAGAGACCGTGGAACACAGGTGAGTGCACGTCGCATCAGGCTTGGAGGTCTGCGAACTGTGCCCAGAATCACGAAAGTGGAAAGTGAACGCAGGGATAATTGGGGTATCACTACCTGATCTGAACTACAATGTCTGGGGGCGCCAAGATGTGGCATGAAAAGCGTTTGCAGGCCTCCCTGGTTATAGTATATTAACTTCTACTGACTACCCTGTCAATGACTAGTGGCTGACAGAGCCCTGCTATTAGGGCATACATTGGAGTACTAGTAAGGAATCACAGCACCTAGTAGTGACGCCATAACACCGAAACGCTAGGAGTCGCTCCACACAGTCACACAGAGGACACTGTGCAAGTTCTTGGCCTGCCTGGCTATTGCTGTGGCAATACTGTAGTTGGAGCCACTCATTGGACTGCCGGCACCATTGATGCCCAAAACTTCAACACTTACACTCTCCCTTGCACTCTGCAATGGGAGTTGACTGTCAAGGGCGGCATACCACATACCTTCCAGTTGGGGTGCCCCATGCATGTACAGGTTGCACACCAGAAGTATTTACACTACTCAACGCGAGCCTGGTCGGGAATAAGCCAGCAGTCAAGAACAAGAATACTTACCCACGCCCTGCGGAGCTACGTCAAGCATGGGCCGACTGCGCAACAACGCAGGGAGCTGCAACCCAACAAGTGGCGTACGCAGCCCCCACCAGGGTGGGGGGAGGGCAGGTGACAGACTCACAGCAGGCGGCCTTCCTAGAAACCAAACTAGACACCGTACTGGTGGCAATAGAGCACTCCAGAGTGTGACTAGAAATTAAAATCAATTAAAATCAACAGTGTGGCCTTCGACCTGACATTACTACATGCAGACCACCACAAACTAACAGACAGAGTTGCAATACCATAACAAATTCTCAAAGACCTTCAACCACAGACCAGCAGTGCAATCGCTGTCCTACAGTCGTTGCAAGACCAAGTCAAGATATTGAAGATGCGAAAGGGAGATCGCAAGGGAATAATGTCCACATGGTGGGCTTACCAGAAGGAGCGGAGGGGCAAAAAGCGACGCAATACATGGAATGTTGGCTGAGAGACATTCTTTCCCCACAGACGCTTTCCGAGTATTTCACTATAGAACGAGCATACTGGGTCCCAGCTTAGATGCCCCCACCTCATGGGTATTTAGTATACTACGGGAGCCTTCTCCCAATCCTCGCTGTCACTGCCAAGGCAACACTCAAAGTATTGACATGGAATGTCAGAGGGATCCATACCCCAAAGCGTAGATATGCCATTTATTCATACCGGCGCCACTCCGTAAGTATAGCCTTTCTACAGGAATCACACCTGATTCACCAAGAAGCTAATAGATTACAAAGGCGCTGGAGGGGGCAGGTGTACGCAACTGGGTACTCCTCATACACCTGTGGGGCACTCATTATGATCAAACCAGGCACCCCATTCACCTCTGAGGAAGTGGTTGCAGATCCAAAGGGCTGTTATAGCTTGTCAAGGGCAGATTAGACGGCAGACACATACTACTAGGCAGCGTTTATGCTCTCAATGTGGAGCAAGCACCGTTCCTACAGTCACTTTCCCAAGCCCTCTTGTCCTGCAGGGATACGCCATGGCTCATCGTAGGCGATTTTAATAGCATGATAGATGGCACATTAGATTGTTCATTTCACCTGCTGCCCCGCACTGCTGCATCCATTAACCCTGCACACTACGAAAGTGGCTCCATAACTGGGACCTAGTGGGCGACTGGCAACACCGCAATGACAGCTTGAATCTATTCGTAATGCTACGCACCACACTCATTGCACGTGCGTATTGATAGACTAGTATGCACATGCAACATCCTTCCATACTTTACTGAAGCAGACTACCTCGAGCGCACTCACTCTGATCATAACTCCCAATATCTAGAGCTGGACTGGAAGGCCCCCCATTTTGTGATTCAGTCGCCACGGCAATTGCTGAATACTTCGATTGTAACACTGATACCACCGCAAGGTGATCCACGGAGTGGGGCGCTTACAAGGTTACTTACACTGCAAGGCCACTGCACTGGCCTACGCTGGAATATTCAGTGGCAGTTAGATGCATAGGTCGTGGGCATAGAGCGGTAATTATTGCGGCTGGAAAGTGAAACTATAACAGATCCGGCTAGTGGAAACAGACTAGTTGAGACCCAGAATGAACATCTGGCCTTACTTGAGCAGTTGCAATGCCACAACTATTCGGCACACTCAGCAAAAACACATGCAACAGTGGATAGGAATGGTACCTTCCTGGCGAGATTGATTAGGCGCGAATGTGCGGGTACCCCTCATCACGGCACTTGGATCCTCTGAAGGGCGCATTTTATACACACAACACGAAATACATTGAGAGCTAAGTAAAAGGTATACTACTATCTATCGTTCAGGCCTGGTGGCTATGTATCTGTCTGTTGTACCTCTCTCCTCCCTTACTAGGAAACAAAGACAGGAGCTGGACACCCCGATCACAATCTCCGAAATGCGTAAGGCGATACGGGCACTGGCAACAAGTAAGGTGCCGGGTCCTGATGGACTACTGGTGGAGATTAACAAAACCTACACCACGCTTCTAACACCCTGACTACACAAGGTATATACGGAGGCATTGGATGCTGCCAGACCTCCAGTCTCCCTAAACAAAGCACTTCTTGTACCCCTGCCAAAACCAAATAAGGAACCCAGTGCCTTGAACTCCTATCGCCCACTGTGGCTCCTAAACACTGATTATAAAATCCTGGCAAAAGTACTGGCGGAACTCCTATCCTCGTTGGTCCCAGGCATGGTACATCCTGACCAAAATGGATCTGTGCCAGCCAGGAACACATCGTTAAACCTGAGGCGCTTCTTCTGGATGATAGAATATGCCCGGAGAAGGTGGCCAAGGTCAGGCTGCCTGGTCATAGATTTGGAACAGGCATTTGATTCTCTAGAGTGTGAATATTTATTCAAGGTCCTGCCCCACTGCAGGATTGGGGAATGTTTCCAGAGACTTGTGCACCTGTTGTCCATGTCCTCCACGGCCAGGGTGAGGGCAGGCCAACTGACCTCCAAGCCCATTGACGTGGCTAGAGTCGCCCTACAGGGGTGCCCACTGTTGCCACTGCTATTTTCATTGGCAGTGGAGCCATTGGTGACCCAGCTGCGCCTATCGGGATCCGATTGGGGTATACCCCGAGGAGATGGCTTTCATGCTGCCTCGCTATATGCAGACAACCTCCTGGTATACATAAGGGACACCTCTAGCATCCCAAAAACACACATACTACATCGGTTCGATTAGCTGTCAGGGCTCCAGGTCATTCGGACCAAGTCTTGCATGTTTCCGCTCTCCCGACACGCTCTAAGCCCTGAAGCGTCCCTGTTACTATTACAACTGATCTGACAGGCATACACATTTAGATATTTTGGCTTACAAAATCTATAATGCAGCGTCGGACCTCCTGGAGGGCAAAGTGATGCATGCTGTAACCTCCCTGCGTGTGCAGATGGTCTTCTGGCAGGCGCTGCCTTTGTCTGTGGCAGGCAGGGTGGCACTGCTTAAAAGGGTAGCCCTACCCTGGCTCCTATATTATTTTACAAATTTGCAGATATACATTTGCACTTCTTTTTTTTATCAATGGAGCGGATTATTAGATGCTTCATGTGGGGCAATTCCAGATGCCACGTGGCACTGCATTAGCTGTACCAGCCTGTGGACATTGGTGGCTCAGCGATCCCTAACTTCGAACAATATTATCTGTCGTCCCAGCTCCAGTGGGTAGCGAGATAGCTAGCGGCGTGGCAACTTACAGATACGGCCACACTGTTACCGGCCTGGACGCACAGCAGTGTTCTCAGGCTGTTCCACCCCTGTAACTGATCCCCTCTACGTTCACAAACGATGCTACTGGTGGTATACAAATGTTTTCGGTGCAGCCTCACTATTACTAAAGCAGCTTGGCCATATGCGCCAGCTCTTGGAGCACACCGTGAGGGAACTGATCTACTGTGGCAGAAGCAACGGGACTACCCCCGGGCAATATTTGCTGCATGCCTCCCTTGTGGGCGCGTTGCAACGGCGGTGGGGCGAGCCAGCTGTGCACCTAAGCATACAATATCTTCATGTTATGGGAACAGGTCGACCCTTGGCTCAATGGCTCACCGGCTCACTGCATTTGCACACAGCACCATCACTTGAGTCCCTGGGGGAGAAATAGGAACAGAACTTTGCCCGCCCTTGTGCAGATAGAGTGGTCTAATATATTGCAGAGCCCCACAACTATCCCACGAAATGCGTGGTTTAGGTTAATACAATGGTATATTGTGCATAGGGTGTACCTTACTCCTCTTTAAGATCAACAGATACTTTGGTGCCTCGAATGTTGCATGCCCACACTGTGAATTGATCAATGCGGACATATGTTATGGGGCTGCACACACCTGTAGTCATAATGGGATGGGGTATTGCTGTGCCTAATATGTTGCACAGACAGAACCATTCCTGATACATGAGAGGTGTGTATTCTATGCCTATACCAAAGAAGCAAGAAACATAAGCTTACATCTCAATTTCATTGATTTGGGGCTCCTGTTAGCTAAGCGCCTGATCACGCGCTGGAGGAAATCACCAGATCCTCCACATTTGATGGCTTGGCTTCACTCATTGACAAACTGGGCACAGCCTGAAGGTGTGGCATTGCAGCTTGAAGGCGCAATGGGTATACGTAGACCCCCTGTGGCCAACGGGTGGGATGCACTGGTAGCAGGACTAAGTACAGACCTCACAGACACATAAGCAACGATGACTGATGGTAATTCCAACCCGCATGGAATACGAAGGGAACGTCGAGGGAAACCCTTAGACATATACCCAGAAGGCTCACTGACAGGTACTAATGACTCCAACAGTACCCCTGAGCATTGTTGATATGCATTATTTAGATGACACCATTCCATCTACAGTGTGCAATACGGAACTGTAACGTAAAGAGACCTGGATAGACCTGCCAGTTATTGTTTTAATTGACCTATTCACAGTTGGAATAGGTTGTTTGAAATGTTCTGGTTGTAGATAAAAATGCACTGTGAGTTGTTGCTGATGCTGGAGATCATATACTTATTCCTACTACAATGTAATTTGCTGAAAAGTAAGATGCTTACACTCGCATCCCATGAAACTATCCATCAGACTGGCAAGTGTAATCAAGTGGGTATGAAGGCTGTAAATGTTATTGATGCCAGACAAGGTTAGTATACAAATGGCAATTTATGCTAAACTACCTTTAGTTATTGATAAGTGAGGAATGTATGCCGCACTTATAGTGTCATTCTAAGTGTTGTCAAGAGAAAATGATGTATTATGAAATGTCTCTACTTAAAACAACAAACAGATTTTTAAAAAAGAACTAAATAACAAACCTCGTGTCATTGCTTGTCAAAGAGAAATGAAACCAGTTTCAAATTATTTGAGTGTGTCGACTCCCAGGACATGGGAGTTTGGCTCTCCAAACTTAGAGCATGGGGCACCAGACACAGTTCAAGGGGCCAATAACTACACCAACTTGGTCTTGCACTACTCACGGGACCCCTGGCACCTGACAAACGATTGGTACTGCTTAGTTGCTCCTCTGAGGTGTCACAGACTTTAGGGACCTTTATATATTGAAAATAGCTAGATGGCGTCACATTTCCTGGTCCAAAGGTGCCCAAGGATCCAGGGCCGCTTGCTGGACAGGTTGTCCCCATCTGTGACAATGAGATTAGTGGTAACACAGGAACTGTCATTTGTATGACGGTGCTTTTCACTGATCTGAGTTCAGTACAAATCGCCTCAGCCAGTAGCAGACACCGCTAGGGTGAAAGGAATTGAACCCCCAGAATTCCTCTGATACAATAGAGGATTCATGAAGTGTAGGGTGGTTGGTGATATTCCTTAGGCCATGCTCTTGTTCACCGCTGATTCAATGGTCTAGGTACTCACTGTAATAAATAGTAAAGTAAAGGCTGGCTGTGGGGATTACGGCCATATGTTGAAAAGGTAGGAATTGCGATTTCCTTTAGGAAATTGCAGTGCCTAATGAAAATAAAACTTACAAGTTTTAAATAGCGCATATTAATGAGGTAGGTCACAGTAAGTGACCTGTTATAAATGATGGCCATCACAGGGATGGGGGCCTGCTGGGATCATCAGACCACCATGTCTGTGATTGCTTTTTCATAAAACTATATATTTTTTTTAATGCAGCCCATTTTCCTTGAAGGAAAGCGGAATGTATTGAAAAAATAGAAAATAAAATGTTTAAGTTTCGTTTTTTTAAGAGCAGGCAGTGGTTTGCTCTTAAAACATTTTTGTATACATTCTCAAACAGGAAGGGGTCCTCTGAGGGCCTTTTCCCATTTGTGAATAGTCACCAATGCCTTTTAGTATTCTGTAACAAATTAATGTTTTGTGACCGTAATTCAGTTGCAGAACATTGATACATACCATTTTGATTTGGTAGTTAGAAGCAACGCCCTTAAGCAACTCATTCTAAGTACTATGGCGGTCATTCTGACCGCGCCGCCCGCCATGCGGTTACCGCCGAATGACCGCCCCGCGGTCAAAAGACCGCGGCGGCCATTCCAACTTTCCCGCTGGGCCGACTGGCGACCGCCAAAAGGCCGCCCGCCAGCCCAGCGGGAAAGCCCCTGCAACGAGGAAGCCGGCTCCGAATGGAGCCGGCGGAGTTGCAGGGGTGCGACGGGTGCAGTGGCACCCGTCGCGATTTTCACTGTCTGCAAAGCAGACAGTGAAAATCTGTATTGGGCCATGTTGGGGGGCCCCTGCACTGCCCATGCCAGTGGCATGGGCAGTGCAGGGGCCCCCAGGGGCCCCACGACACCCGTTCCCGCAATCCTGGTTCTGGCGGTGAAAACCGCCAGAAACAGGCGCCATGGAGGATTCCCTGGGCCAGGGGAAAACCGGCGGGAAACCGCCGGTTCCCCTTTTCTGACCGCGGCTTTACCGCCGCGGTCAGAATAGCCCAGGAAGCACCGCCAGCCTGTTGGCGGTGCTTCCGCTGGCCTCCGCCCTGGCGGTCAGAGACCGCCAGGGTCGGAATGAGGCCCTATGTCACTAAACCAAGTATGGATTTGGTATCAAGCTACCAAATTGCAATTTGACATTTGTACACTACAAAATGCTTTTTGCCGTTGGAAATGGGACGATTCTGCGAATCGACCGGTTTGCAACTGCATAATAGTTTTGTACATTTGGCCTTGCCACCCTGCTGCTTTGCCCTGCCTCCCTGCTTTAGTTTCTTGCTGCATAGTTTGACTGAATCGTCACAGTTTCTATGACTTGCATTGTCATGCCACTGCTTTCTCATATTGACCCAGTGCCTTCCATGTTGCCGAGTGGTTTGCTGCATGATCCCAGTGTTTTTATGTAGATCCAGTACTTTGCCACATTTTGATGTTTCCAGTGAATTTACTTGTTACGTGATTTTTCTGTGCCTTGATAATCTTTTCTTACTATTTCTGTCACCAGGCGAAGCTACACACGGGCATCCTGCCCCAGATTCAGAGCACAGCGCTCCGTGGCGAGAAGCTACATCGTGTCTTTCACTATGTCCTTGACAACCTGGTCAATGTGATGAATGGATACTGCCTACCTGAGCCCTACTTCAGCAACAAGGTAAAGCTGCCTAGAGCCAGCCTTCCCTGGGATTATTGTTCCTCTTCTCCCATGGCCAGCCTTTTGTCCTCTACCGTAAGGAGACTCTTTCCTAGTCTGATATCGTGCTGTGGATGGTAAGAACCCCTTCTGTGCTTCTGTAAGTGTAGGGGAGGGGGTAGGGCACATTCCCTGCTGTCCATAGAAGTAGTCTCCTGGTACCATGATTCCTCTTTTCTGCGGTAAGCACAGTTCCCTGGACCAGAACAACTGCTGTCCATGATATGGAGCCTCTCTTTGCATCATGAACCAAAACCATCCTTGCAAGGCCCGATTATCCCTCTATCCATGCTTGGAAGCCTCTGCCTGGGCTAGATGTCCCCCTGATAATGCCAATGACGCTCTTCTTTATGTAACTTATAAAGGGGCCTCTCCATAGCCAGTTTTCTTGCCATTAATCCAATGACCTTATCCTAGGCTGCATGTGTTTCGGTACTAATACTCGGGAGCATTGCAGAGACCTGCATGTTGCTTTTAATCACACGAAGACTGGCCTTCTGTCTGGTATTCTGCTGTTCACTATGAGGAGCACTCACCTGCTGTACACCGTTTGCAAGTAACACTAGTTTAGCCTGCATTTTTTTGTACTGTGTCCCTAAGATATGTGTTGACTTTTCAAATGAGTTTGGCCCATCGAATAAGTCTTGGAAGACTACTTTTACACCAGGGATGCAGACTGATCCTTCTGCTGGAGAAGACCAAGTAGGCAAGCAAAATATTAGAATGTCTCATAACTCATACAAAAACATGCAGTGGAATGGTCAGAAGAATAAAATGATAATTTTCTCATGTGCCCTGTATTTTAAAATGTATGTTTAAATAACTCAGTGTATGCTGTCTGGAACTTTATCAGTACTATAATTTATATTACTTCTCGGAATGGAATCATCAACTAAAAACATTGGTCATGAATAATTGTTTTTTAATCACTAACGGACCAACAGTGAATTACATGTGTCAAAGGAAACAGAAACACATAAAATGGATGAAGGGTACTGCTATTGTCTTCCTTTTGTCAATAAGCATATGCAGTGTGGTTTCATAGGTGTTTCTGACCTATGTTTTGGGATGCCTTTTTTTATTATGGTTGGAGGGTGCTAGAGGTTTGATCAGATTTCCATAGTTGCAAGGTGTATTGCCTTAGCATACTGTCTTATGGATGTACCATTAATTTTGGCCTCCACACTGCTTACGCTTATTGTTTGCGATTTGACTTTTGTAACCTTTTGTGCACCGTTTTGTAATTTGGACTCTGCTTCTTTTTCTATACTTTCTTTTTGTGCAGATTATAGTATATCTTTTCATGTTTCTGGACGATTTTGTGGATTGTGTAATGTGTGGTGTGTTCAAAGTCTGGAGCGTGGCACAAGAACTGTACTGTCGTGAACATTGTGTTTTGATGTTTGAGTATTCCAGTGCCGAAAGGCATTCGTTTTTGTTATGTTACATCTAAATTTGCTTTTTTGTTTGTTTGAAAGGAGTGCAGTGTCTTATGTGCTGTTGGCTGTTGTCCTTATTGTACCAATCCATATTATGTGCTTAGTCGTTGGGGTGTATGTGTTTCTGTATTAAGATGGAATTTGTGTAATTCTACAGATTTCCAGAATTTGTATGATTTTGTCAAGTTATGAAGTGTGTGTGATTCTATAAAAATCTGAACTGTGTGTGATTCTACAAAGTTCTGGAATATGTATAATTCCATAGAGTATCTTGGCGTAGAATTCTGCCAGGTGTTGGGCACGAAACAATATTGTAATAAGCAAGGAAAAACATCTGCTAGTAGGGCATAAAATGTATTACTCAAGGATAGCTGTATTTGTTAACCTTGTCTGCATGTAAAAAAGAGAGATATGTAAACAGACTGTAATGCTGGCATTAAGGTTAGTGGCTGTTGCAGGTAGATCATAATAGGTACTATCTGTCTTTGCTTTGCAGTTAAAGGATTGGGTAGAGCGGCTTATGAAGACACTACGTGACCCTTCTCTCCCACTCCTGGAGCTTCAGGATATCATGACTAGTGTGTCCGGGCGGATCCCACCCAACGTAGAGAAAGCAATCAAGAAGGAGATGGCACAGTATGCCAGCAACATCACCTCGGTCCTGTGCCAATTTCCAAGCCAGCAGGTAATGTGTTTAGCATCTTTTCAGGCCCAGGCGATACTCCAGGTGTTTACAGGACTCTAGGATAGGTGGGGCCAGAAAGTTAGAGCCTGTAAAATAGTATTTTTAGTGTGTTAAGCGACCTGATACCTCAATTGAGATTCTGGCATGTCATCTGCAGATTCAAGTAGACACATCCTGTACATTGACTCCAATATAAATGTCCATTATCTTTAAGAAAAATGATTTTGTAGTAACCTGGAACAAAGGGAAGAGAGTTTGAGGTTTTTCTGTGAAAAGCTGAGTGGTCAAAAGTTTTCAATCTTCATGCCACAGATCACAGATCCACAAGGCATATGTGGCCACCTGTATCTGACTGTTAACATGTTATAGCAAAATGTGACTTTAATCTTTCCTTGATGAATTGATACAAGGGCTTATTCACAAAGATAAATGCACACTTGTAGATTTGCTTAAGTGTAAACGTAATAAACTTACTACTGCACTTTGTAGTAAATGTGCATGTTTTTCCTAGTCACCATTTCAAATGGAAATTTACTTCTAGGTGCAGACTTACTTGTCTCCACCTCCTCAAAACTGGCCTGATAGAATGGAATTTGCAGGTGTAAAGTTACTACCTTTAACTTTTCACATGTAGACATTTACAAACACACACACACACACACACACACAAAATGTATTAATTTATTTTATTTAGCATTATTTCCTAATTTCCAATAGGGTGTTATTTTCAATCCATGCTTCCATTATTTTTTATGGAGGTGTGTTGCAGTACCTGTGAGTGTCCATGTGTGGTGCTGGACTTAGTCCAAGGTTGGCTTGGAGTACATTTACAAATGTTTTGGGTTCTTTTTTCCTGTAGTAACTTTAGAAGTGTAGTTTGTGATTAGCAATGAGTTTACTTTGTTGTGGGCGGGTGTTTGTATTTTATGCACCTCCTTACCATTTTTTAAATTCTTGGTTAAGCCTCCCTAGCCCCTCTCATTTGTAAGAAAGTGCTCCCTATTTTCCATCCACTTCCACAGGCCTCTGCCACGTATATCTACATATGCGGAGGCCTCTGAATGGAAAAGATAGGCGAGGCATAGGCAGAGGTCTGCACATGTAGGTTTGTGAATAGCATCTTGCAGTAAGTGAGTAGTACTGTTGTAGTACTGATACATATACCAGGAAGTACAAATTGTTAAGAGGCCTCATCTTTTTTACTATTTGACATCTCATCTCATATATTGTGTGATTGAAAATTAAAATAAATGTGAAAGGGAATTTGTTTGCACTCCTCCCCTACTTTTTCTCCTGCTCCGTCTCTCTGTCATTGGCCTTATCTTCCTACCTTGCCTTTTCCTACTGCAGCCACCTATCACAAAAAATATATAATCTGTGCCAGAAAATATTTCTAGATGCACCTGTTTAAAGCATGCATGTTCCAAAGTGACAGGTTTGAAATCTGGTGGCATGCCCTCTTATTATCAACTCTGCTTTATGTCAGTATGTATTTACTCAGTGCATACATAGCTATACTCCATATTTGTGTTATTATTTAAATAGTTTTTGGATAAACAGTATTATGTCTAATAATGTGGATTAACCCCATTTTATTGCTTATACTCAACATCAGACAAGTGAATCAGCATTCTGCTGATATGTATTGTGGATACAATGCATGTATTCAACAAAGTATTTGTATTCACTCCGTCCATTTCACATCATATTGTGGAACAGTGTATCTTTCGGAAAACCCTTCCTTCATATGGGCAGGGTACATTTTTATACTCTTTGGTATGGACAAGATAGGACACAGGTCTGTATAGTCGGCCTTGGTGTCTATATAGACTCATTCAGTAAAGGCAAGGCATGTTTCTATTCAAAGTTCCTACATTTGTGCAGATATAGATTTAGTACATAGGCCCATCGGTTAGGGGCAGATTATGTTTCTGTATATAATTAGCCTGTAAAGGAAGGACATACTGCTGCAAACTCTTTCCTGATATTTGCTAAATAGGCTTCCTCCGAGACTTTTCTGTTGTTGGCAATATCTAATTCTGCTTCTACTTAGCAAACATGCAGAATACATTATTAAGCATAAAGACACCTGCTAAGTGAGACCCCATCATCCCACCTCTGGTTTGCACGGTCATGCATAAGTTGCATTTAGATTTATCTTGTGTAGTCATTGCTGATGTGCTGGCTAATGCCAAGTCGCATGTTTCTGCGTATCTCCCATATAGATTACCCCAGAGCATGGAATACAGGTAACGTTTTCACTCTGATTTTCATAGTATGGCTGAAACAGGTGAGGGCTCATAATCTTCTGTTACTAGTATGCTTCTCTCGCTGATCCTAACGGGTTCCATGTCCTGCTCTGATTGTCAGGGGAAGCGGTAAACAGTGTGAGTATCTTAATCCGCATATTTCCAGGTGCATCATGTGATTTTTGTCTTTCTCACAATCAGATTGCCAACATCCTGGACAGCCATGCTGCTACGCTGAACCGCAAATCTGAGCGGGAGGTCTTCTTTATGAACACACAAAGCATTGTCCAGCTGGTCCAGAGGTAAGTTCCAGGATGCATGTACCACATACACTTGTGGCAGGACTACTGTACTTTAGGTGTTACATGTTCACATTTAATGTGCAACTGTTGCTTTATTGCATGTCCTTATAGAAAGCTGACACACAAATCACTCCTTTTCCTTATCCAAGTTAAGGGCCAGTGGCTTAGACATTCCTAATAGATGCTTGGGAGACCTTGCATTTGTTCACAGCTGTCTTTATAGCAGCAGGAGGAAAGGTTTCTCGCTTCTAATCCTAAATCTTCATCTTGGGTGTCGATGTTAAAACGATAAACACTGATAATTGCTGAATATGTAAAAGACCATTTAACACCCTTTTTTCAAAGAAGAAAATCTTTCCTGAAATAATGTTAAAACTAATATCTATAAAGCCAGCCTTTTCTGCTATTTTGTCTTAAGTCTTTAGTCAACTCCAGTGAATGCTATTTTTAAAAGCAACTGTGCGGAAAAGTGATTTAGTGCCCCCTTTTTAGAAGAACAGAAGGCAGGAATGGGTTTAGGCTAGCAATAACTCACAGATTTGGATATTTATCACCATCACTGTGAAGCAGCAGGTGCAGTGTGACCTAACTCTCATTTCATTTGCCAGGAATGTTACAGTAAGGTTTTTTTTTATTAATGAAACCTTTTTATTGATTTTTGCACTGTGCAAAACAAACCAGCAGTCAGAAATCGCAATGCAACAATCAGGTCATTATGATACCAAGTATCCGTACAATACATAAGTCTCAGTAGCATTGGTTTCAAGCATGTGCAGATCCCTGTCTAGTGACCAGGGCCTCCTTCTACTAGCCTCAAGTTGAATTCCTGTACATTGGGTCCAAACTCTTCATATCTTACTGTGTGTTCTGAGGGCAACCGGATCCATGTGTATGTGTCGTTCGAGAATGAGGCAGCAGTCTAATCCTCTCTTCTATCTCTCCAGCGAAGGTGGCTTAATATCTTTCCAGGCCTTAGCAGTATGCCTCAGCGATAACCAGGCCTAGCCACAATAGGGCTCTTAAACCACCTTGACATCTAGGTCATCTTAGATGTGTAGCAAAGCAAACCAGGAGATTCTGAAGAGACCCCAGCCCAGGACTTACCCCAGGCATGCAAGCACCCCCTTCCTACAGTAAAGTTTTGATTTCTATTCCATTATCCTGGTTTCACCATGGAGAAGGTTGAGTTATTTAATAATTTAATGAATATATCTAGGATAGAGGATTAAGGTTAGAAGTAACTATATTTCTTTCTGCATCACAAACTCTTCATTAGAATTGATACTATTCAATAGACTAGAAAAGCAAGTTAATACCTAATCGGAGAAAGAGGATGAAAACAAAAAAAAATAGAAAAAATTGGATATTGGCAAACATGATGCAAGGCTATCAGTTAAATAGGATGCCCAAAGAGGACGGACTCCAGAATGTCAGATGATGTCTGGAATCTGAATCTAGATATTCCTAGATTTGATAATCATGTTGAATGGGTGCCATATGGCCTCTCTGCAGATTTCATCAAAGGGAAATGCAGCGGAGAATGTCCACAACTGTTTGCACCAGCTGTCCTAGCTTGTCATTTTTTTTATTTTTTTTGCCTGCAGATTCCCCTTTATTTTATATCATGTCACAATGGCATCTAACCATAGGATTCACCGAAACATCTGATCCAGTCCTCGCTAACAAGTCTTGACACTGCTAGTAGAAAAAGGTGGACCATAGAGGCTCTCTCTGCAGATGTTCCTTAAGTTGTCACTCACTCTTTATCTCTTTAAAAGCAGTTTGCTGAACGGTGGCAGTGGACCGCTTGTTTTTTGAGGGTACAACAGGTTTGTGGGCCACGGCCGAGGTGAAAAGTTAACCTTCTCTGTTCAAAACCTGACAGACATCTAAAAGCGTTGACTAGCATGATAGACATTTTTATAATCAAATTTCACTTTTTGAAACTCAGACCTCATAAGACAAAGCCACGTATTCAAGAATTAATGCAATATTGGTTAGAAAAAATAACAGAGCAACAGCTGACACTGTGGTGAATTGCATGACACTGAAGCTACCTGTTGTCTTAAAGAGATATTGAGGTTTCTCTTTATAGAGCAGAATTGATATTCAAACAAATTCATGAATTTGCGTTAGATATTCACTCTTGAACATAAGAGTTTTGTGTCTTCTAATAAATATGCCAATTCCAAAGATCTAAATATCATCATAAAGGGCACGAGTAAATATACAGTACAAAGGAAATGAATAAAATAGTAAAGTGCAAAACTCCATATTACAGTACATCAGCAACAAAACAGATGAACCAATGGTCCTACTGACAAACTAACATCATTTCAAAAGTGCAACATTTCTCATTTGACTACTCTACGCAGGTGTAACAAGAGAAAAATGGATCATACTCAAGAGTTTAGGTACAACATAGCTACTTAAGCAAGTTCAAGGCTGTGAAAAAACACAGCAGAGACCTGTTGCATTTTATTCAGTCTTGCCATAAACCCCATCTGGGTTCCCAGGGTCACTAAAATAAAGTGGTGTTACAAATATTGAGCTAAAGTAGAGCGCAAACTTTTAGTTCCTTTTCTTAATCAGAATCAATGTAAAAACAGATTCATATAAGGAATAAAAACTCAGCCTCGACCAGGCAGGTTGCTACCATAAAAAATATATAATATGGATAAAGTATTAAAGTACATGATTCCAAGAAATACTTGTGCAGCAACAGGCAGCTTGAGCAGCAAAGTGGCACATCGTGTAATAAATATATTCTACTGAAAAAAATGATAAAAATAATAAAATACACATTTGTTTCAAGGATTGAGCAGCAAGAGAAGCACATGGACCAGTGCTCTTACTAACAGATGCACCTGATTTTACAAATGGAAGACAAGCCTGCAATCTCTTAGACCATCGCGCCATGAGCCAATATATACTCGATCTGGACCCCAGGAGAGAAAAATTAAAGTGTTGTTGCAGATAGCCACCTGAAATGTAACTCGACTTTATACTTTTATACCCCAATCCAATTCCCATTTAGAGTATCTTCAAACGGGAGACAGCTTCCCTATCGGTGCTGATAAAACCAAGCGTGGTGATATCGCCCCTGGCATTTACCCAGGACCAGGAACCAGTTCTTTAATACGCACTATATACTGCCATATAACCACATGATGCTTAGTCCCACCAACCCGTTTAACATATGCCTCTTCAAACTGCTGTGTTCTGAACATTTTGGACCACCAGGCCAGCACTGTTTGAACTAACCGTGTTTTACAATTTTGGAGAAGCAGGGAGCAGGCAATTGCCAATTCGATACAGACAAACACCTGTGCCCCTTTAGCATTATTTGCTCTTTGGGTCTGCTTGGACACACCGAAAAGCACCAAGCCTGCTTCCTGGGTTATTAAGGTATGGAGGGCGCTACTAATAGAACAACTGGCTCAACATGCAGCAAGTAAAAGAGGTATTGAGCCAGTCCCTGGCACCCGCCTGAGAACAACGAAAACAATGGTCCTAGGTGGACTGAAACATTTTATGAAGAGCTACTATAATACGCCATCCATCGTGACAGAAAAGACATTCTCTTGAGATTGGCCACCCTTAAAGACCTATGACCAACCTCACAAATAATCTGCCACTCACTTTCAAGAACACAGCATTGGGTTTTTAACCAAATCTCTTTGAGAAAACCAGTCACTAGATCTTGGGTCCTATGACTACACAGCAGCCTATACCAATTCCCAACTTCCTGATTCCCAGATCTGGCAATCGCACACGTGGCAGGATGGTCAGATTGACTACCTTCCTCCCAATTACTGATTAGGAAATGGATAATCTTTTGATGACTGAAAAACAAGCGATTGTCCTGCTCTCTGCATCGCTCCAATAGTTCCTGCCAGGCAGTTCTTAATTTGTGCTTGTTGTTTCCGGTGCAGTACACCGTCACTTATTTTTGAGGGCCGGTGCTTATTCTTTTGCCCCAAGCATTTGCTGCGAGCAAAAGACACAAATGGGAAAGACAGAGGAAGAGAAAAACGAAAAACTGTCACAATGGGAGAAATCAGAAAGCTGCAGAAGTGAGCTGAAAGGGCAGGGATTGGCTTTAAATGGATTGAAGAGGCCCGAGATGCCTTCAGGATTACGCTGCCTCAGTATTCCTTGTTCCCACATTTAATTGTAGCAGCCGCGTGTTTAAGAGGAGGGCTTTGAGCACCGGCACGTTTTTATTTATAAATTAAGCACTGCTGCCAGCTGATGTGTTTATCCCTCAGGATAAAATGACCAAGCTCTGCAAAGCTGCATGAATTCCAATACCTAACAAAGGACACAGAGAGAGCCAGTCCGAGACAACAACACTCCTGAAGTTTAAGATATATATATGACCTGCTAGAATATTATGCATTACAAAGAGACTTCTTAACCGAATGCTCATCTCCTGGAGTATCTTATACCTGGTTCTTTTAGACAGCTTTGCTGTCTTAATAAATACAGGCAAACTAATCTCCAATTCTTGGATCATTCTCTCCAGAAGAAAAAAGATCCACCACCTGGCACCTTCAAATGCTCTTGCCAGGAAGTCACGCAGAGTGGCCTCATAATAAGTCTGCACGTGAGGAAGAGCCAGACCACCTTGCGCAATATCCAATTGCACAACTGCATATTTGACGCTGGAAGCTTTCTTATTCGAGATAAAATTTCTAATCAGCAAATTGAGATCCTTGAGATTGTTAAAATAACAATTACTAATTTTTATTGGCACGTTAGCAAATACAAATAATAAGAGAGGTAAGATTGATATTTTAATAAGGGCAACCCACCCCACCTCAGTCGGGGGAAGAAGTGTCCATGTTTCCAATAGCTCTCAGATTTTATAGAACGTTAGCATGTAATTTAATTGAAAAAGCTGCAAGTAGCTCTCTGAGATAAAAGTTTCTAAATAACTCATCAAAGTCTTTCAAAACCCTCTGCACATTCATTTGTCTGGCCTCAAGTATAAAATAATGTCATCTGCGAAAAAACTTTAATTTAGACATACCCATAACCGGCGGAATAACTCCCTCATCACTACCAATCCTGACATCCTGGGGCTAAATAAAAAAAAAAAAAGTAAATAGGATCGCGGACAGGGGCCATCCCTGACTGGTACCCCTATAAATTGCTACCTCGCCTGCCAAACTAGAATTAATATATACCTTCACTGATGTGCCTTCATACACGTTCTCAAGCAATAAGATGAATTGTTCAGGGAATCCAACTTCCTTAACCTGTAAAACAATGCTGTCCAGTTTACAAGGTTGAATGATTTTTCAGCATCGACTATAAATACTGCTGCACTAATCTGGTTGCATGCAAAGTAGTCCATCACCTGGATTAAATAGCTAGTATTGACTGCCATCAAATGACCTGCGATGAACACAGACTGGCCCGTATGAATTAAAGGTTGAGCTGCAGATACAATCCGTTTGGACCAGATTTTCATCAGCAGCTTATAATCGATGTTTAAGAGGCTGGTAGGTCGATATGAGTTGACCTTAATAGGATCTTTCTCTTTTTTAAGAAAGCTAACAATTGTGGATTCCTTGATACTTTCCCACCTCCCTTAGTAAAATTAAAGAGCTCAGTTAAAAAAAGGTATTAGTTCCCGGGTGAACACTTCCATCTTCATTTCTTTGCCTGTAATTTTCTCTGCCAATGCTTTTGAAAGCTGAGGTGGCAATAAATATTAAAAGTAATGACAAATGGTAGCTTGCAGGATCGAATATCTGGTTTCATACAGAGATCTATAATGTTGCAAAAAACTTGAGATACCTCTTCTTCTTTTTTGGAAACTATCTTTTGAGTGGCCGGGCTCTCTATCTGACCAACTAATGAGGCCTCTTGCCTGACCCGCGTTGACCAAGCCGAAAATGTGCCAACCTGCTGCCTTTCTTCATAGACCTGCTGTTGATAAGCTTTGGAGTTAGTTATCTCCTTCAATATAAAAAAAAAGTCTTTCAAGTTCTCCTTGGCCTCCTCTAAATGAACACTGAGCAAGGAAAGCCTGCTCCTTGCCCTCTGGGCTGATTCGACAGTAGCCTGCAATTCTGCCACCTTACGAGCCCGCTGCTTATTCTGATTAGATTTATATGATATAATCTGCCCCAGAGTTGTGGCCTTAAATACCTGTTCATGATTCAACAAAATAAATGTCCTCATATTATCCACCCATTCCTGATTGGAAAGAAGGGACTGGTCTAGCTGCTACCTGGGCCTTTCCCTCCTAATTGTTGGTTGGCACCATTATGGCACCATTATGGCACCATTATCGTAATAGAGACCGCCAAGTGGTTGGAGAAGGCATTCACCTAGATATCCGAACCTGCTCTGCTAATGGATTGGGAGATTTAAAAAAAAGTCCAATCATGAGGCGTATGGAAGCGGTGTGAAAAACAGGTTAACTGTGAAGATGCATGATGAATACGGCGCCAAGGGTAGATTAAGTGGAGATCTTGCTTAAAGGTATCAACTACCCGTTTTGTCTGAGGCTTGACTGCTTTTTAGTTGCATTAGAAGTAGTGAGTGTCAGATCCTGTATGAAATTAAAATCCCCACCCCAAATTATTGGGACCGCAGACCCCCATTACCATATTAAAAATCTGCAAGAGTGCCTCAGTCTCATCAGTGACAGGTCCATAATAGTTCACTAAATTGAGAGGCCAGCCATTTGTAGTCCCCTCAACCCAAAGCCACCTACCTATTGGGTCCCTAGTCACCTCGCTGACCCAGCCCATCCTACTCCCCCAAAAAATAGCACACCCCTCCCTCCCCCTTATTGCCAATCCTGCTGAAGCAAAATATGCATGTGAAAAAAAAAATGAAAAACAATTATGGAACAAAAATCCTTGGGGGATTATTCTTCAGGTGAGTCTCCTGTAAAAACATTACCTTGGAGGGAAAGTGAAGTCAGCCATTTCATCAGCCCACCACATTTACGCCTGTTGGGCGTACCATTTGCATTGCAAGAGAGAAACTTAATCATAAGTGTAATTGTAGACATAGAATTCGGAGAGAACCAAAACATCCTGAAATCTAGCTGAAAGCATCTGTAGCCCTACTTCAATGTTGCTCCTGTTTTTGCTACACGTGCTCCCCACCAGCCTAAAACTCACCCCCAAAAAACCAAGTGACCCCCAGAAACTGCCCCAAGAAACCCCCTAGCCCCTCAGAGTGGGGAAATCCCCACACTACCCCTCTGACACCGAATAAAATAGGGGTGCAATGATGTTGAACCCATCTGCCCATGTGACTCTGAAATAAAGGCCCTGCCCCCACTAAAAAAAAGTGGGAAAATCAACATTGACCATTATTTCACCTCTGACATGATTCAATTCAATTCAAAGTTTTTCACCCTCGATTCGAGCATCACTGAGGGAGGTAAATACATAAAATGGCCCTTTTGCTAAGACCTTCAACTTAGATTGTATTATAGAAGCCTGTGCTCCCTACACTTCAAACAGATCAAGCATTTTGCCAAAGTCCCTTCGACAATGAGATGACTCTGCTGACATATCCAAAAGGATGCGACAGTGAGGTATCTCGGGGTTGAAAAACGTTTCTTCTGTCTATCTTTGGACAGGATATGTTCCTTTAATCGATAATCAGAAAAATTAACCAAAACTGTGGAAGGATATTTCGGGCTGGAGGGACACTGGACTGGGACTCTTGTTATAGTTAGATCCCCTGAAAAATCAGACAAAA
The DNA here is from genome assembly GCF_031143425.1 of Pleurodeles waltl. Taxonomy (NCBI): domain Eukaryota; kingdom Metazoa; phylum Chordata; class Amphibia; order Caudata; family Salamandridae; genus Pleurodeles; species Pleurodeles waltl. Next base: position 12,053,453 of record NC_090441.1, on the reverse strand, counting down.
CATTGGCTTTGATAAAAGAGTACACCAATTGAAGCACCTGCTGTCCTTCACAACATTCTGGGATCCCTGTAATGTGCAAATTACTATGCCAGGAATCATTTTCAAGTTCATCAATCTTAGACTCCAGAAGACCCTTTTGTTTCTCCATTAGGGCAACCAATTTTTGCATCACTATAACTTTGTCTGGATCAGATATCCTAGTATTTGCCTCCTTAATCTTCTGGGAAGCTGCACCATGTTTCCTTCGATCTTAGACAAACTCTCATGTAGCATAGCAATCTCAAGTCCCTGTGAGACTTTGAAGTCCCTAATCTCGGACAAAATTATATTATGGATTGCTGTGACGTATTGGTCCTCAGTACCTCAATACCCCTGCTGCAACTGCAGCCCCTGTTTTTGTTCATGGATCCGGTCCAGATGTTCGGGGCAGATAGCTCCATGATTACTTTGGTTGGGAGTTGATTTTGTATTTGCTAGACTCAGTCTCTGAAACCAAAGCCTGTATAGATTTCTGTGTTGGTGACTCGCAAACAGATTTCTGAGTTTACCGATAGTGGGGATACCACAGGTTACACTGGAATGTCTATCCCCATCAGTTATGAAACCATTGGCCCAGTTCTAGATTTTGTAAATAGGGGATAGTCTGTAGCCTTAGTATGAGTCAGATGAATTTGAATTTGATTCAATGGTGGAGAATTTTGTTAGATCTAGTTTTTGACTGTACTGCAAATGTTATCTATATTCCATATATTTTCCCATTTTAAAATGTGTATTCCTGCAAATAGTCAAATAAACCCCAGATGTTGTGATTTGCTTCAGTGGGATAGTCTTGGTCTTGAACAAAAGTCCCGAACAGATTGCCTGGAAATGTTAAGCTTCATTTCAGTGCAGCACCTGCTCTAACTTTGATAATGTTTATATGCACATAGTTTCCCCACCTCTCACTTGTCCTCTCTATATCCCCTGTTGAGTTGAAGATCTCCAGCAGTACTTTCCTCACTACAGTATAGTAAAATGCTCATGCCTTGTTATTTGTCTTTCTTAATGTCTTTTGACAGGTACCGCAGCGGTATTCGAGGACACATGAAGGCTGTGGTCATGGATTTGCTCCGGCAGTATCTGAAGGTGGAGACTCAGTTTCAGCATGGTAAGGCTTTCTCTGAACACCAGGCTCCACGGGCTTGATCTCTGTGTGAGCCCCAGACTTTAGTGCATGGCTTAATGTCTCTTACTGACAGCTTAACCCAAGAGCAAGATGGTTCTCACCAACAGTTCATGGCAAGTCATCTGTCTTAAAGCATGAAGCAGTCTTTATTAACTCTAGAAAGAGATAGCAAAACCAGGTCTAGGCGAAATTGAAATGACAACATAATTTGCATAATTTTTTACATTTTGCATTACACATTACACCACGTTATGTAATTATGTACCATTCATGGTAATATTTTAACTTGAGTGCGCTGGAACAACACAAACATAAAAAACAAAACAGTGATCCCTCTGGGGGAAGTATAAGCCTCTACTTCCTCTGCAGTTCTAAAAAGACTATCACTTGATTGCTTGTTGTAGTACAAATGATTCTGGAACACACAGCGTCCAGCTCCAAATCATTGGTGGACAACCATGACTGATCTGTAGACAGTGGTAGAGCAGAATTGTTGTTGCTGCATCCCCCTCAAAAGTGACATGAGGTGGGGTAGCCCGAAAGTGACAGGACGGTGAGTGACATATACATGCGGATGCCGTTGAGATTTGTGCTACTTTGACTTTGGTCCTGATGATAACCCTGTTTCAAAATATTGTTTATTAGGGTAGAAACATTGACAGATTTGCTAGAGGGCTGTTTTTAATTAGGAGCTGTCACACCATACTCTGATGTTGAGCTGTGTTGTTGAAATTTATATTCACATCCCACCGCTTTTTTTCACTTATCGTCACTGCACCGTTTTTTGGAGCACCTTTTGGTCCAATGTGTTTAATTTATATTTGTCTTTTTATATATTTTGCTATATAAATTATCAGAGTTGTCTACGTTAAACAAAACTGATAAAATTCTCTATGACAAGCAATCAATTGATAATTCTTTTAGCATTGACACAGAAGTAGAAGCTTACACTTTCCCTGAAAGGACTATTGTTTTTTTTTGTTTTATTGTTGTCTTGCCACAGTTCCCAGGCTTAAAAGGCTGCCCTTTTCATTTTGCATAGGAACAACATGAATGGCAGAAAGCAAGAAACTTGTGTTTTTCGCACTACTTTTTAACATGAAAGACATCCTTGTGTCAAAAAAATTGATGCAATGACTAATTTCATGCTAAAATATATCCCTAAATGGTGGACTTGCATTTTGCATAATCATGCATAAATTTGTGTGGTTTTCTTGGAAGTTTGCATAACCATGCGAAAGCAAATTATGCGAATTCCACGCACCCCTAAATTAAACCTGTTTGTGCAATAGCCCGGAGGTGGATGGCTGAACTTTGATTTGAGCAGCAGGCCTGGAGTAGAATGCTCTTCCTCTGTGTGAACAATAGATCCAAGGGAGGAAGGTTTAGCTACTTCGTCATTTGAGACACAGTGACAACAAGGTTCAGCCCCCTCTGCAAGCTTCGATGCATGAACAACAGTACAGGGTTGTTCCAGAGTAGGAAGTTGGACCACTCAATAGATGGTATATCTAAGAAGATGGCTGAACCTGTTTCTGAGCCTCAGAGCTCTCAGTATTCTGGCTCAGCATTGGTGAGTGCATTGAAGCCAGAGCGGGAAGTACGTGAGTGTGCTGGATCCCCAGCAGAATGGCATTACTGCTGCTGAAATGAGAATGATATCTGTGAACTACAACATGAATACTCATCACAAAAAAGTCAGTTTCTTTTGTTGTTTCATGAATTAGGAAAGCCTACGACCACGAATGTGAAACTGCATCACAATGAGGACGTTCGTCCTGTTGCTCAAAGACGTAGACAATTGCATTTCATTTGCAAGAAGCTGTTGAAAAAGAGCTTGAGGTGTTACGCAAGCATGATATCACTGAGCGATCTACTGATTCAACTCCTTGGGTTTCACCCATAGTGGTAGTACCCAAGAAGGACAGTGAAGGAGCTGTACTGATCTGTGTTGATATGCTTCAAGCTAATGAGGCAATGGAAAGAGAAAAAAATCTCGGTCTGCATATTACCGGCATGATCACATGGATAAATGGTGCCAAAGTCTTCTCTCACCTTGATCTAAACAAAGAGTATCATCAATTGGAACTTGAGGAAAATTGCAGGTACATTATGACCTTTTCTACTTGCATTGGTTTGTTCAGATATAAAGGATTACGTTTCGGTAATCAGCTGCAGAACATTTTCATGATGTTATCTGACGTATAACACAGCCTGTCACACAGCCTGTCACAAAAGCTTTCAATTACAGTGACAACATAGTCTTTGGGGCTACATGAAAATAAAGCTCTTACACAAGTGTGTTGACTACTTGCTGAAGTGGGAGTGCCACAAAACAAACCACACATTCTTTGGTCATATCTTTTCTGATGATGCTGGATTCACCTAAGGTGCAAGCTTTGTCAGCCACCAATCCCCACAAGATGTTACCATGTTACGGTCATTTCTTTGCATGGCCAGTTTCTGTTCTACATACATACTTGACTTTGCCACAGTAAGGGCCAGATGTAGGAAGAAAACATTTTGCGAGGTGCAAATTGCGAGTACTAGCGACTCGCAATTTGCACCTCGCAAAATGTTATGCAGAAAGGTGTCTCAGACACCTTCTGCGACTTGCTATGGGGTCGCAAAGACCCACCTCATGAATATTCATGAGGTGGGTCGCAGTTTGCGACCCCATAGCGAGTCTAGGCACTCACGGGGATGGTGGCCTGCTAGAGACAGCAGACCACCATGTCCGTGATTGCTTTTGAATAAAGCAGTTTTTTTTTCTCTTTGCAGCCCGTTTTCCTTAAAGGAAAATGAGCTGCAAATAGAAAAAATACCAAAACCTTTTTGTTTCGTTGAAAAAATATTTTTTTTTGCATTCACAAAGGGGAAGGGGACCCCTTCCCGTTTGCGAATGAGTTACCATCCACTTCAAGTGGATGGTAACTGCGAGTTGATTTGCGACCGCTTTCGCGGTCACAAATCAACTCTACATCGCGATGCGGTCGCAAATAGGAAGGGCACACCCCTTCCTATTTGCGAGTCGGAAACACATTTTGCAAGTCGGTACCAACTCGCAAAATGTGTTTCTGCATCGTGTGAGGCCTTTTGCGCCTCACACGATGCAGAGGCGCAAAAGGCTACCTACATCTGGCCCTATGTTCTCTCTTAAGAAACAAAAGAAAAAGAAATGTTCAATTTTCCTAGTCACACGAATGTGAACAAAGTTTTAAGAAAATCAGAAATGCAATTGAGAATACCACAGAAATGGCCTACTTTGATCCAAGGTTAAATACAGAGGTTGTTGTTGATGCAAGCCCGTTCGGGTTGGGCGTGAGACTCGCCCAACACAGTGGACACCCAAATTCTCAAAGGCATATTGCGGCATGTTCAAGCAGAAATTTGTCACAAAGAGAATGTGCCTATTCACAACCTGAAAAAGAAAGTTTATATGGAAAACCTTTCACTCTTCTAAATGATCATCAAGCATTGCTTACCACCTTTGGCAATTCAAAAGCCAAGAGGCCTCCTAGAATAGAATTTTGGGGTTTGCAACTACAGGAATATGGCTACACTATTCTGCACCAACCAGGGAAAGATCAAAACCCTGCTGACTACTTTTCACGAGTGTCAGTACAGTGTCATGGTACCTCTTCCAAAGCGGCTAAAGCCTACATTAACTTTATCGTACAGTTAAACACCCCTGCCGATTATTTATTTGGAACAAATTATTAATGTACCCAGCAAAGACAGTAACATTTTGATACTGAAGGACATCATTTCACATCAGTCCTGAAACCAGCACACTCGACCTCTCATATGTGACAGCGAATATCAGAAGTTCAAGAATGTAAAAGATGAACTGTCCATTACTCGAGCAGGTATTGTCTTATGGGGCTCAAGAATTGCCATACCAGAAAGTCTTTGACAAGAAGTAATTGAAGTAGCCCATGAAGGACATCGTGGAATTGAGCTCTGTGAGACAGAGTTTGGTTTCCTCATCTTGATGAATGAGTTGCAAAATAATTGAAGGACTGTCATTAATGCAATGGCGTATGTCCCAAAATTACTCAACATAACTTGAACATGTCAGATTAACCAAAACATGTATGGGAAAGAATTGCTGTTGATTTCTTTAATCCTCTTGACAATGGACATCACCTGATAGTGATTATCAATGAGTAATCCTGTTTTCCACTAGTAGAAGATCTCCTGTCGATTACTCAAGAAATTCATTAAGAGGTGAGATGACATTTTTGCAATATAGGGTGTTTCTTCAATCCTAAAGACTGTCAATGGACCCGCCTTTCAACAGCCGTGAATTCGAAGACTTTTTTACTCATCTCAATGTGAAGCATCAAAAAAACACCCCTCTTTGGCTACAAGCAAATGGTTTTTGTTGAACGTTTTGTACACACACTTAAAAAGACTGTCCAGCATGCTAAATTGGAGAAGCTTAATCTGAGGTCAGCTCTCCATGTTACTCTTCAAGCTTAGCAGTCGACTCTTCATTCAACGACGCGTGAAAGCCCTGCCACACTGATGTTTGGCAGAGCCATGATAACCAAACAACAAGAAGAGAGCTACTAAAGATGGTGAACTTTGTCGAAAAGACTTGTCATAAACAAAAGATGAAAGTATATGCTGACAAACGTTGATGTGCCAAGAACATTACTTTCAATGAAGGAGATCAAGTACTGGTGCGACACCAGAAAAAACGCAAATCTGATGCTCCCTTTGATGCTGAACCTTTCGAAGTTGTGACTAGCAAAGAATTCATGGTGACTGCTCACAATCCTGGAAAGTCCATTACGCAAGATTGTTTGAACTTCAGACATCTGCCTCATCATTCTCCAGTTCCTAATGTCAGAGATGAGACTGGTTTGATTGAGACTGCAGAGCGCCCTCTTCACTGCATCCATCCCTACATCACCAGTATCAGTCATAGATCCTTCACTTTTCTCTTTCCAGTCTCAGAGGACACGATCTGAACATTTGATCAGAGCGACTTATCAAGGAATTGGAAGATATATGTATTTGTTCGACGGCATGTGTAGCTGCAGATACACATGCAATGCACTGTTCCTGCCATCTAGTGTTGGGCTCGGAGTGTTACAAGTTGTTTTTCTTCGAAGAAGTCTTTTCGAGTCACGGGACCGAGTGACTCCTCCCTTTCGGCTCCATTGCGCATGAGCGTCGACTCCATCTTAGATTGTTTTCTTTCCGCCATCAGGTTCCGACGTGTTCCTCTTCGCTCCGTAATTCGAATCGGGAAAACTTAGAAAATCATCGAAATTCATCGGTATTGTTTGTGTTTGGGACCGGTTTAGTATCATCACATCGGCACCGACAACAAGACCGCTTCTGCAGCCCTTCGGGGCTTCCGCACTTAACCAAGGCCTGGTCGGCCCGACCACACCCGTCGTCGAAGACTAATGGACCGGACCCCCTTCCGTTTCTGTCCGAAGTGTCACGCCAAGTATCCTTATACAGACCAGTATCGGGTCTGTAACCTGTGTTTATCGCCTGAACACAGAGAGGATACTTGTGAGGCCTGTAGAGCGTTTCGATCCAAGAAGACCTTAAGAGATCGACGAGCAAGACTGTTACAGATGGCGTCGAAACCGACACAGCATCTCGACGTCGAAGAAGAAGAAATGCGAATATCTATTCAGGGTTCGGACTCGGATGAATCCGATGGGGATCAACCATCGACGGCGGCGCAAAAAGTGAGTACACCTGCCCCGTCCCACACCCAAGGTCAGATCAAATAACAAAAGGCCTCGGGACGCCACTGCCGGAAGGCCATGGCTCGACCCACAGAAAAGACGGTGACCAAGTAACATCTCCACCGAAAAAGGCCAAAATATTGCCGAAGACTTCCGACTCGGGTCGAGAAACCGGCACCGAAAAGAGTCGGCATTGAGTGATCGAGTCGAGCAAACCTCCAAAAAGCCTATCGGAACCGAGACCAACAATTTCCATCTGGGTTTCGGTACTGAAAAAACCGGCTTCGGAGCCGAAAAAGACTTTCTACATGGAAGAGCAGGGGCTCTCTCTACAGCTCAAAGAAAGGCACAGATTCGAGCAGGAACTGGATTTGGAAGAGCATGACCAAACTCAGCAAAGGCTACAAATCCAGAAAGACACAGGGAAAATACAAACCATCCCTCCGCTCAAGTTCAAAAGAAAACTGGCTTTTCATGAGACTGAGATGCAACCAAAAGCCAAAGTGGTTAGAGAAAAGTCACCCCCCCCCCCACATTTCTCACCACAAATGTCCCCACTTCAATCACTGCAGTTGTCACCAGTGGGTACACCAATGGCACAGTCACCCACACATACTGGGATGACGCAAGACGATGCGGACCCCTGGGATCTATACGACCCACCAGTTTCGGACAACAGTCCAGAGTGTTATCCAACAAAACCTTCACCGCCAGAGGACAGTACGTCCTACACGCAGGTACTGGCCAGAGCAGCAACATTTCACAATGTAACAATGCACTCAGAACCAGTGGAGGATGACTTCCTGTTTAACACTCTGGCATCCACACATACATCGTACCAAAGCCTGCCAATGTTACCGGGCATGCTTAAACATGCACAACAGGTTTTCCAAGAACCAGTAAAAGGGAGAGCCATCACGCCAAGGGTCGAGAAAAAATATAAACCGCCCCTATCAGACCCTGTGTTTATTATACAACAGCTCCCTCCGGACTCAGTGGTTGTGGGGGCTGCATGAAAATGGGCAAATTCGCAGTCATCAGGGGATGCGCCACCGCCTGATAAAGAAAGTCGTAAATTCGACGCGGCTGGGAAAAGAGTGGCATCGCAAGCAGCCAATCAGTGGCGAATTGCCAACTCACAAGCCTTCCTTGCCCGCTACGACAGAGCACATTGGGACGAGATGCAAGACATCATCCAGCACCTACCCAAAGAGCATCAAAAACGTGCCCAACAAGTGGTTGAAGAAGGACAGGCCATATCAAACAACCAGATCCGCTCTGCACTAGACTCTGCTGATACAGCGGCACGGACTGTGAATACAGCAGTAACAATTAGAAGGCATGCATGGCTGCGAAGTTCTGGGTTTAAACCAGAGATACAGCAGGCGGTATTGAATATGCCGTTTAATCAACATCAGCTATTCGGGCCAGAAGTGGACACCGCAATAGAAAAAATGAAAAAAAGGACACGGACACGGCCAAAGCCATGGGCGTGCTCTACTCCTCTCAATACAGGGGAACATTTAGGAAACCACAGTTTAGAGGAGGGTTTAGACAGCAACCCTCAGAACCATCCGCCTCCCAAACAAAACCCACTTACCAGTCTCAGTAGCAGAGAGGGGGGTTTTGTGGTTCCTACAGAGAACTGTTCCCAAGAGGAAGAGGAAGAGGGAAATTCCAGCCCGCCAAGCAAACCTCTAGTAGCAAGCAGTGACTTCAATGTCACACTTTCCCAACACATATCACCGGTGGGGGGGAGATTAACAAAATACCACCACAATTGGGCACACATTACCACGGACACGTGGGTTCTATCAGTTATCCAACATGGTTACTGCATAGAGTTCACAAGATTCCCTCTAGATGTTCCCCCAAGAACGCACAAAATGTCAATACAACACTTAGACCTATTACAAATAGAGGTCCAAGCACTACTAGCAAAAGAAGCCATAGAACTAGTACCTTATCACCAGAAAGGAACAGGGGTTCACTCCCTGTATTTCCTTATCCCAAAGAAAGACAAAACGTTAAGGCCTATTTTAGATCTCCGAACACTGAATCTCTTCATCAAATCAGATCATTTCCACATGGTAACACTACAGGACGTAGTCCCTTTACTAAAACAAGGGGAATACATGGCAACACTGGATCTAAAAGATGCGTATTTTCACATACCCATCCATCCATCTCATAGGAAATACCTCAGGTTTGTAATACAAGGCAAACATTACCAATTCAAAGTGTTGCCATTCGGAATAACAACGGCCCCCAGGGTATTTACAAAATGCTTAGCTGTAGTAGCAGCTCATATAAGGAGACATCACATACACGTATTCCTGTATCTAGACGATTGGCTAATAATAGCCAACACTCAACAACAATGTCAAATTCACACGCAATATGTAATAGATACTCTACACAAACTAGGGTTTTCTATAAATTACCAAAAATCACATTTACAACCATCCCAAATACAGCAATACTTGTGAGCAACACTCAACACACAAAGAGCAATTGCCACTCCAAGTCCACAAAGAGTTCAGTCATTTCAAAATATAAGATCAAGCATACAGCCAAACCAACAATACACGGTCAGGTTTGTGATGAAACTACTAGGCATGATGTCCTCATGCATAGCTATTGTCCCAAACGCAAGGCTACACATGCAGCCCTTACAACAGTGCCTAGCAAGACAATGGACGCAGGCACAGGGTCAACTCCAAGATCTAGTGTTGATAGACCGCCAAACACACTCTTCGCTTCAATGGTGGAACCCTGTAAATTTAAGCAAAGGGCGGCCTTTTCAAGACCCAGTGGCTCACGCCATTATCACTACAGACGCCTCCATGATTGGGTGGGGAGCACACCTCAACAATCACAGCATACAAGGTCAATGGGACAGTCAACAAAAACAACTTCACATAAATCACTTAGAACTGCTAGCAGTCTTTCTAGCACTAAAAGCTTTTCAACCCCTTCTAGCCCACAAACACATTCTTGTCAAGTCTTTCAGCCCCTTCTAGCCCACAAACACATTCTTGTCAAGACAGACAATATGACAACAATGTATTATCTAAACAAACAGGGGGGGACACACTCGTCACAGCTGTGTCTCCTAGCACAAAAAATTTGGCATTGGGCAATTCACAACAACATTCGCCTGATAGCACAATATATACCAGGCATTCACAATCAGTTAGCCGACAATCTCAGTCGAGATCACCAGCAAACTCACGAGTAGGAAATACATCCCCAGATTCTACAAGATCACTTCTACCGCTGGGGGACACCAAACATAGATCTGTTTGCAACAAAAGAAAACGCAAAATGCCAAAACTTTGCGTCCAGATACCCACACTCTCAGTCCAAGGGCAATGCTCTATGGATCAGCTGGTCAGGGATATTTGCTTACGCTTTTCCCCCTCTCCCGCTCATTCCTTTTCTGGTCAACAAACTGAGTCAAAACAAACTCAAACTAATACTCATAGCACCAGCGTGGGCTCGCCAACCGTGGTACACCACACTGTTGGACTTCTCAGTAGTACCGCACATCAAACTACAAAACAGACCAGATCTGTTAACACAACACAAACAACAGATCAGACACCCAAATCCAGCATCGCTCAACCTAGCAATCTGGCTCCTGAAGTCTTAGAATTCGATATCTAAACCTTTCAAAAGAGTGTATGGAGGTCATTAAACAAGCAAGAACACCCACAACAAGGCATTGGTATGCTAATAAATGGAAAAGGTTTGTTTTCTACTGCCAGTCTAATCAAATTACGCCGCTAGAAGCCTCCATACAAAACATTGTAAGTTATTTACTACACTTACAAAAATCAAATCTAGCTTTTTCTTCCATTAAAATCCATCTCACTGCACTATCTGCTTATCTGCAGATTAAACATACTAAATCGCTTTTTAGAATCCCAGTTATTTAAGCCTTTTGGAAGGACTAAAAAGAATCATACCCCCAAGGACACCACCAGTACCTTTGTGGAATCTTAATATTGTACTAACACGACTCATGGGTCCACCATTTGAACCCATGCATTCTTGTCAAATCCAATTCTTGACTTGGAAAGTAGCCTTTCTAATAGCCATCACTTCACTACGAAGAGTTAGCAAAATACAGGAGTTTACTATCCAAGAAGCCTTTATACAAATACATAAACATAAAGTGGTTCTCCGTACAAATACAAAATTTTTACCAAAAGTCATATCACCGTTTCATCTAAACCAAACTGTTGAACTTCCAGTCTTCTTTCCACAACCAGACTCAATAGCAGAAAGGGCATTGCATACATTAGACATAAAAAGAGCGCTAATGTATTACATTGACAGGACAAAACAATTTCGTAAAACAAAACAATTGTTCGTAGCTTTCCAAAAACCCCATGCAGGTAACCCGATATCCAAACAGGGCATTGCCAGATGGATAGTCAAATGCATTCAGACCTGTTACCTTAAAGCTAAAAGAGAATTACCCATTACACCAAGGGCACACTCCACTAGAAAGAATGGCGCCACAATGGCTTTTCTTGGTAATATACCAATGACAGAGATTTGTAAGGCAGCCACCTGGTCTACACCCCATACATTTACTAAGCATTACTGTGTAGATGTGTTAGCAACACAACAAGCCACAGTAGGACAGGCTGTATTAAGAACATTATTTCAAACAACTTCAACTCCTACAGGCTGACCACCGCTTTCAGGAGGATTACTGCTTTCTAGTCAATGCACAGCATGTGTATCTGCAGCTACACATGCCATTGAACGGAAAATGTAACTTACACAGTGTACATCTGTTCGTGGCTTGTTGCGCTGCAGATTCACATGCGCCCTCCCACCTCCCCGGGAGCCTGTAGCCGTTTGAGTTGCATGTAAATTGTAAATATGTAAATAAATATTCCTTTACTACACACTATGTACATACATGTACAGACTCCATTGCATGGGCACCTCTAGTATCCTTACTTTACCAACTCCTACCTCACCCTATGCGGGGAAAACAATCTAAGATGGAGTCGACGCCCATGCGTAATGGAGCCAAAAGGGAGGAGTCACTCGGTCCCGTGACTCGAAAAGACTTCTTCCAAGAAAAACAACTTGTAATACTCCGAGCCCAACACTAGATGGCAGGAACAGTGCACAGCATGTGAATCTGCAGCGCAACATGCCACGAACAAATGTACACTGGGTAAGTGACATTTTCCATATATGTTCGATGGCATGTGTAGCTGCAGATACACATGCTATGCATAGTCCTAACATCTAGTGTTGGGCTCGGAGTGTTACAAGTTGTTTTTCTTCGAAGAAGTGTTTTCGAGTCACGGGATCGAGTGACTCCTCCTCTTCGGCTCCATTGCGCATGGGCATCGACTCCATCTTAGATTGTTTTCTTTCCGCCATCGGGTTCGGACGTGTTTTTTTTCGCTCCGGTAGTTCGAGTCGGAAAAGTTCTAAAAACTCTCTAATTCGTCGGTATTGTTTTGATCGCGTATCATCTCTCATCGACACTTCGGTACCGGCGGATCCAACTTCTTTACTCACCTTTCGGGGCACCCGCGCCCAACTTGGGCCTGTTCGGTCCGACCGCGTGGAAGCCTAATGGACCGGACCCCATTTCGCTTCTGTCCTCGGTGCCACGTCAAGTTCCCATATACAGACCAACATCTCGTCTGTAATCTTTGTCTATCTCCAGACCATCAAGGGGATACTTGTGAGGCCTGCAGATCCTTCCGCTCGAAGAAGACTTTACGAGACAGAAGAGTGCGAAGGTTGCAAATAGCGTCGAGAAGCACTGAATGTCTCGACGTGAAGGAAGAGGAGATTATGCACACCGCAGTCTCCGTCCGAGGGTCCGATTCCAAGCAGGAGCCCGAGGAGGACAGACCGGTCACGGCAGGACAGCAAGTGAGTACGCCTGCCCCTGTCCAATCCAAGCCCAAACACAAGGCCTCCGGAATGCCACTGCCAGAAGGCCATGGCTCCACCCACAAAAAGACCTCCGGTAACCAAGCAACAACTTCAGCACTGAAAAAGGCCACGCCACTGAAGCCTTCAGACTCGAGCCGAAGCACAGGCTCCAAAACAGGCAAACACTGACCCATCTAGTCGAAGCCTCGAAAATCCCATTCGGAGCCGAGGCCAACATCCGCTCCCGGCCTTTCGATCCCGAGAAAACCGGCTTCGGAGCCGAAAAGACCCATCTACACAGAGGAGCATGGCCTTTCGAAACAACTTAAAGAAAGCCATAGATTTTCGGAGGAACTCACACAAATGGAGGACATTGATGAAAGGCAGGCCAGAATTCATATTCATAAAGACACTGGCAAGATAACTGCACCTCCTCTGAAGACTAAGAGGAAGCTAGCCTTTCAAGGACAATTGGACACTGATCAGCCACCAGCTGAAGTGCCAAGGCCTAAGCAAAAATTTCCACCTCCACAATTTTCACCTCATCAGTCTCCTCCTCATTCTCCCCACCTCATTGTCTCTCCACCTACTACTCCTACACCTGCACAGTCTCCTGTACACTCTGCAGATTCACAACACAACAATATCGACCCATGGGATCTCTATGATCCAGATCCCATTTCCGATGACAGCCCAGACTGCTATCCTTCCAAACCATCACCACCAGAAGATAGCACTGGATACACTCAAGTTCTGGCTAGGGCGGCATCATACCACAATGTCGCCATGCACACCGAGCCTTTTGAGGATTATTTTCTCTTTAATACATTATCCTCCACTCACACTACTTACCAGTCCCTTCCCATGCGGCATGTTAAAAAATGCACATCAAATTTTTCAAGAGCCTGTCAAGGCCAGGATCATCACTCCCAGAGTGGAGAAAAAATATAAACCACCTCCTTCTGACCCGGCATTCATTACTCAACAACTGCCTCCTGATTCTGTATTGTGAGTGCGGCAAGAAAAAGGGCCAACTCCCAGTCATCTGGTGATGCACCACCACCAGACAAGGAGAGCAGGAAATTTGATGCTACTGGCAAAAGAGTAGCATCGCAAGCAGCCAATCAATGGAAAATAGCTAACTTACAAGCACTACTGGCTAGGTATGATAGGGCCCACTGGGATGAGATGAAAGATATCATCCAGCATTTCCCCAAAGATCAACTAAAGAGGGCACAGCAAATAGTCGAGGAAGGGCAGGCTATTACTAAGAACCAGATTAGGTCAGCTCTAGACTCAGCAGACACAGCAGCTAGGACAATCAATACTGCTGTTACTATTCAGAGACACACATGGCTTCAGTCGTCCGGGTTTAAGCCTGACATCCAGCAGGCTGTCCTTAATATGCCATTCAGTGAGAAACAGCTTTTTGGCCCTGAACTTGTTACGGCCTCTGAAAAAATGAAGAAAGACTCAGACACCGCTAAAGCCATGGGTGCTCTGTATACTACCCAATACAGAGGTTCATTTAGAAAACCTCAATACAGGGGTGGTTTTAGAGCACAAATATCTGAGGCATCCACCTCACAATCCAAATCATCTTACCAGCCTCAATACCAATGAGGTGGGTTTAGAGGAACTTATAAAGGCCAATTCCCCAAAGGTAGGGGAAAATATCAGGCAGCAAAACAAGCCTCACAGGCAAAACAGTGACTCGCTCCACAGCTTCCCTCATCACACTTCACCTGTGGGAGGAAGACTGCAAACATTCCACAAATATTGGTTACCCATTACAACAGACAACTGGGTATTGTCTATTATCTGCAATGGTTACTGCATAGAATTAGCACAAATTCCCCCACATATACCTCCAAAACCACACAAACTCTCCTCCCATCACATCTCCATGTTGCAAAAAGAAGTACAGTCACTATTACTCAAACAAGCCATAGAGCTTGTACCACAACATCAGATAGGAACAGGGGTTTACTCCCTGTATTTCCTTATTCCCAAAAAAGATGGAACCTTGAGACCAATAATAGATCTCAGAACTCTCAATCTTTACATCCTATCATATCATTTTCACATGGTAACACTAAAGGATGTAGTCCCACTGCTACAACAACAAGATTTCATGGCAACATTAGACCTCAAGGATGCATATTTTCACATACCCATCCATCCAGCGCACAGAAAATATCTCAGGTTTGTAATACAGGGAAACCATTACCAGTTCAAAGTGTTAACCTTCGGGATAACAACAGCTCCCAGAGTATTTACAAAATGCCTTGCGGTAGTTGCAGCCTACCTAAGAAGGCAACACATCCATGTCTTTCATTATCTCGACGATTGGCTAATAAAATCCAACAGTCATACACAGTGTCAAAACCATACACATTATGTAATACAAACCCTACATACACTAGGATTCTCTATAAACTACCAAAAATCCCACTTGCAACCTGCGCAAATTCAACAGTATTTAGGAGCCACACTAAATACGCAAACAGCACTTGCAAGCCCAAGTCCACAAAGAGTACAAACATTCCACAATGTATTGGCACAAATTCAGTCAAACCAACAGTACACAGTCAAATTTGTCATGAAACTGTTGGGCATGATGGCATCATGCATCGCATTGTCCCAAATGCAAGATTAAACATGCGGCCCTTGCAACAATGCCTTCCAAAACAATGGTCACAGGCACACGGTCAACTTCAAGATCTAGTGTTGATAGACCGCCAAACACTCATATCACTTCAGTGGTGGAATTCCACAAATTTAAACAAAGGGCGGCCATTTCAAGACCCTGTGCCTCAAACCACACTTGCAACAGATGCATCAATGATTGGATGGGGAGCACACCTTAACAATCACAATATTCAAGGACAATGGGACACCAAACACAAACAACTTCACATAAATCACCTAGAATTGCTAGCCGCATTCCTAGCACTCAAAGCCTTTCAACTTCTTCTTGTTCACAAACACATTCTGATCAAAACAGACAACAAGACTACAATGTATTACCTAAACAAACAAGGAGGGACCCACTCATCGCAACTGTCCCTTCTAGCACAAAAGATTTGGCATTGGGCAATACACAACAACATTCACCTAGTAGCACAATAAATTCCAGGGATACACAACCAATTAGCCGAGCCGAGATCATCAACCAACACACGAGTGGGAAATTCATCCCCAAGTGCTCCAGACATACTTTCATCACTGGGGAACACCAGACATAGACCTATTTGCCACCAGCGAAAACGCGAAATGCCAAAACTTCGCATCCAGGTTCCCAGACCCTCTATCCAAGGGCAATGCTCTATGGATCAACTAGTCAGAGATATTTGCTTACACTTTTCCCCCCTCTCCCGCTCATTCCATTTCTAGTCAAAACAAACTCAAACTCATACTTATAGCACCAATGTGGGCACGTCAACCATGGTACACCACACTGTTAGATCTGTCAGTAGTACCACACATCAAACTCCCCAACAGACCAGATCTGTTAACACAAAACAGACAACTGATCAGGCATCCAGATCCAGCAATACTCAATCTAGCGATTTGGCTCCTGAAGTCTTAGAGTTTGGATATCTACATCTTCCAACAGAATGTATGGAAGTAATTAAACAAGATAGAAAACCCACTACCAGGCAGTGTTATGCAAACAAATGGAAAAGGTTTGTGTTGTACTGTCAATCTAAACAGATTGCCCCTCTTTCAGCATCAATACAAGACTTTGTAGGTTACTTGCTTCATCTGCAAAAGGCAAATTTAGCCTTTTCGTCCATCAAAATACATCTCACTGCTATTTCAGCGTATTTACAAAATATACAACACAACTCTCTATTTAGAGTCCCTATTATCAAAGCCTTCATGGAAGGACTAAAACACATCATACTGCCAAGAACACCCCCAGTGCCTTTATGGAATCTAAATATTGTACTCACACGACTCATGGGTCCACCATTTGAACCTGTGCATTCATGTCAGATTCAATACCTAACATGGAAAGTTGCATTCCTAGTTGCAATTACTTCATTAAGGAGAGTTAGTGAACTCCAAGCTTTCACTATTGAACAACCCTTCATACAAGTTCACAAACATAAAGTGGTACTTCGAACAAACCCAACATTTCTACCAAAGGTGATATCACCGTTTCATATCAATCAAACAGTGGAACTCCAGGTCTTCTTCCCACAGCCAGACTCTGTAGCAGAAAGAGCGCTGCATACATTGGACATTAAAAGAGCTAAAATGTATTACAATGATAGAACTAAATCATTTGGGAAAACCAAACAGTTATTTGTGGCGTTCCAAAAACCACATACTGGTAATCCAATCTCAGAACAAGGACTAGCTAGATGGATAGTAAAATGCATCCAAACATGTTACCTAAAAGATAAAAGGCAGCTATTAGTAACACCAAAAGCACATTCCACCATGAAAAAATTATAAAGAATATACCAATGACAGAAATCTGTAAAGCAGCCACTTGGTCAACACCCCATACATTTACCAAGCATTACTGTGTAGATGTGTTAGCAACACAACAAGCCACAGTAGGACAGGCTGTACTAAGAACACTATTTCAAACAACTTCAACTCCTACAGGCTGACCACCGCTTAAGGGAGGCAAAACTGCTTTGTAGTCTATGCATAGCATGTGTATCTGCAGCTACACATACCATTGAACGGGAAATGTCATTTACCCAGTGTACATCTGTTCGTGGCATGTTCCACTGCAGATTCACATGCGCCCTCCCGCCTCCCAGGGAGCCTGTAGCCGTTTTAAGTTAAAACATTCATTTGTACATATGTATATATATATCTCTATTCCATTTGCATGGACATCTCTTTTCTTTATACTCTGTCACTCCTACCTTACCCTCTGCGGGAAAACAATCTAAGATGGAGTTGATGCCCATGTGCAATGGAGCCGAAGAGGAGGAGTCACTCGATCCTGTGACTCAAACACTTCTTCGAAGAAAAACAACACTCCAAGCCCAACACTAGATGGTAGGACAATGCATAGCATGTGAATCTGCTGCGGAACATGCCACGAACAGATGTACACTGGGGAAGTGACATTTTCCATATATAGATATGTTCGATGGCATCTGTCGCTGTAGATACGCATGTTTTGCAATAGCTCGCCATCTGGTGTTGGGCCGGAGTGTTACAAGTTGTTTTTCTTCGAAGAAGTCTTTCGAGTCACGGGACCGAGTGACTCCTCCTTTTGTCTCCATTGCGCATGGGCGTCGACTCCATCTTCGATTGTTTTTTTTCCGCCATCGGGTTCGGACGTGTGCCTGTCGCTCCGAGTTTCGGAACGGAAAGATAGCTAATTTCGGAAGATTTTCGTCGGTATTGTTGCGTTCGGGATCGGCGTAGTTAGATTCAACACCGCATCGAAGATCGAAGAGCTCCGGTGCCCTTCGGGGTAGTTTTTCGATCCCCCGTCGGGGCCTGGTCGGCCCGACCGCGTGCTGAAGAACGCCGATGGAACGGACCCCGTTCCGTTTCTGCCCCAAATGCCACAATAAATACCCCTATACAGACCAACACTTGGTCTGTAACCTGTGCCTGTCACCTGAGCACAGCGAAGACACCTGCGAGGCCTGTCGTGCGTTCCGGTCCCGAAAAACTCTCCGAGACCGTCGAGCCAGAAGACTTCAGATGGCGTCCGCGCCGACAGCCCACCGGGAGTTCGAGGAACAAGAAGAGGAGGGATCCTTTTCGATCCAAGAATCGGACTCCGAAGGATTCGACGATACACAAACCGTGAGTAAGACGTCGAAAACCACACAGAGGAAGATTTACAAGGCCCAGGGGACGCCACTGCCATCAGGCCATGGCTCCACCCATAAATTCGGTGACCGACCGTCGGCACCGAAAAAGGCCCAAACAGTGCCGAGATCGTCCGACTCCGGTCGAGACACCGGCACGCAGCCTTCTCGGGACGGAGAAAGTGCTGGAGACAAGCCTCGACACCGAGATGCCGGTGTGGACACGGCTCGACGCCGAGACAGCAGCACCGAAGAAGATCGACGCCGAGAGGTTTTGGCCCCGAAAAAGAAAAAAGTCACCTCGGAGCCGAAAAAACACGCAGACAGGGTTTCTGTCCCGAAACAAACTGCAAGCGACCCAGCTTCAGGCTCTTATACAGAAGAGCACTCGCTAACCTCCCAAATGCAAAAGCATAGGTTTGAGGAAGAGCTACAATCAACTGATGTGGACCATACGCAAAAGCGTATTTTCATACAGCAGGGGACAGGAAAAATAAGCACCCTTCCCCCCATTAGAAGAAAGAGAAGGTTGGAGTTCCAAACTGAACAGACACCACAACCAAAAGTGGTGAAAAGAGTTACCCCACCACCCTCTCCTCCGCCCGTGATTAACGTCTCACCAGCACAAACTCCATCACACTCCCCAGCTCACACCACCATCAGCCAGGGTGACCAAGATCAAGACGCATGGGACCTATACGACGCCCCAGTGTCAGATAACAGTCCGGAGGCATACCCTACGAAGCCATCTCCACCAGAGGACAGCACCGCGTATTCTCAAGTGGTGGCTAGAGCAGCACAATTTCACAACGTAAGCCTCCACTCAGAACAGGTCGAGGATGATTTTTTATTCAACACACTCTCCTCCACCCACAGCTCATACCAAAGCCTGCCTATGCTCCCTGGTATGCTCCGGCACGCAAAAGAAATCTTTAAGGAGCCGGTCAAAAGTAGGGCAATCACACCAAGGGTGGAAAAAAAGTATAAGGCGCCTCCTACAGACCCGGTTTTCATCACTACACAGCTGCCACCAGACTCTGTCGTTGTAGGAGCAGCTAGGAAAAGGGCCAACTCCCACACATCTGGAGATGCACCACCCCCAGATAAAGAAAGCCGCAAGTTCGATGCAGCTGGTAAGAGAGTCGCAGCACAAGCTGCAAACCAGTGGCGCATCGCGAACTCCCAGGCACTACTTGCGCGCTATGACAGAGCCCACTGGGACGAGATGCAACATCTCATTGAACACCTGCCCAAGGACTTACAAAATAGGGCAAAACAAGTGGTTGAGGAGGGACAGACCATTTCCAACAACCAGATCCGCTCCTCCATGGACGCTGCAGATACAGCTGCACGGACAATTAATACATCTGTAACTATCAGAAGGCATGCATGGCTCCGAACGTCTGGATTTAAACCAGAGATTCAACAAGCAGTTCTCAATATGCCTTTTAACGAAAAAGAACTGTTCGGTCCAGAAGTGGACACAGCGATTGAGAAACTCAAAAAAGATACGGACACTGCCAAAGCCATGGGCGCACTCTACTCCCCGCAGAGCAGAGGGAATTACAGCACATTCCGTAAAACACCCTTTCGAGGGGAGTTTCGGGGTCAGAGCACACAAGCCAGCACCTCACAAGCAACACCGTCCAGTTACCAGGGACAGTATAGAGGAGGTTTTCGGGGACAATATAGAGGAGGGCAATTCCCTAGGAATAGAGGAAGATTTCAGAGCCCCAAAACCCCTACTACTAAACAGTGACTCACATGTCACTCACCCCCTCCACACAACACCAGTGGGGGAAAGAATAAGTCATTATTACAAAGCATGGGAGGAAATCACTACAGACACTTGGGTTCTAGCAATTATCCAACATGGTTATTGCATAGAATTTCTACAATTCCCTCCAAACATACCACCAAAAGCACAAAATTTGACAACACACCATTCCAATCTCTTGGAGATAGAAGTGCAGGCACTATTGCAAAAGAATGCAATCGAATTAGTGCCAAACACACAAATAAACACAGGAGTTTACTCACTGTACTTTCTGATACCAAAGAAGGACAAAACGCTGAGACCAATCCTAGACCTCAGAGTAGTGAACACTTTCATCAAATCAGACCACTTTCACATGGTCACACTACAAGAAGTATTGCCATTGCTAAAACTACACGACTACATGGCAACTTTAGACCTCAAGGATGCTTATTTCCATATACCAATACACCCATCGCACAGGAAATACCTAAGGTTTGTATTCAAGGGAATACATTACCAATTCAAGGTACTGCCTTTCGGATTAACAACCGCACCAAGAGTCTTTACCAAATGTCTAGCGGTAGTCGCTGCACACATAAGAAGGCAGCAAATACATGTGTTCCCATATCTAGACGACTGGCTAATCAAGGCCCATTCGTTAATAGAGTGCTCAAATCACACAAATCATATCATACAAACCCTCTTCAAACTAGGGTTCACCGTCAATTTCACAAAATCCAAAATTCTGCCACGCAAGGTACAACAATACCTGGGAGCCATAATAGACACATCAAAAGGAGTAGCCACTCCAAGTCCACAAAGAATTAAAAATTTCAACACCATCATACAACGCACGTATCCAACACAAAGGATACAAGCAAAGATGGTACTACAACTCCTAGGCATGATGTCTTCATGCATAGCCATTGTCCCAAACGCAAGACTGCACATGAGGCCCTTACAACAGTGCCTAGCATCACAATGGTCACAAGCACAGGGTCACCTTCTAGATCTGGTGTTAATAGACCGCCAAACTTACCTCTCGCTTCTGTGGTGGAACAACATAAATTTAAACAAAGGGCGGCCTTTCCAAGACCCAGTGCCACAATACGTAATAACAACAGATGCTTCCATGACAGGGTGGGGAGCACAACTCGATCAACACAGCATACAAGGACAATGGAACGTACATCAAACAAAACTGCATATAAATCACCTAGAACTTCTAGCAGTTTTTCAAGCACTAAAAGCTTTCCAACCAATAATAGTTCACAAATACATTCTCGTCAAAACAGACAACATGACAACAATGTATTATCTAAACAAGCAAGGGGGGACGCACTCCACGCAGTTAAGCCTGCTAGCACAAAAGATTTGGCGTTGGGCAATTCACAACCAAATTCGCCTAATAGCACAATTTATACCAGGGATCCAAAATCAACTCGCAGACAATCTCTCTCGAGATCACCAACAGGTCCACGAATGGGAAATTCACCCCCAAATTCTGAACACTTATTTCAAACTCTGGGGAACACCTCAGATAGACTTGTTTGCGACAAAGGAGAACGCAAAATGCCAAAACTTCGCATCCAGATACCTACACAAACAGTCCCAAGGCAATGCCCTATGGATGAACTGGTCAGGGATATTTGCTTACGCTTTTCCTCCTCTCCCTCTCCTTCCTTACCTGGTAAACAAACTCAGTCAAAACAAACTCAAACTCATATTAATAGCACCAACTTGGGCAAGGCAACCCTGGTACACAACGCTGCTAGACCTATCAGTAGTACCCTGCATCAAATTGCCCAACAGGCCAAATCTGTTGACACAACACAACCAAAAGATCAGACACCCAGATCCAGCATCGCTGAATCTAGCAATCTGGCTCCTGAAATCCTAGAATTCGGGCACTTACAACTTACCCAAGAATGTATGGAAGTCATAAAACAAGCCAGAAGGCCATCCACCAGGCACTGCTATGCAAGTAAATGGAAGAGGTTTGTTTGCTACTGCCATATTAATCAAATACAACCATTACACACAACTCCAGAACATGTAGTGGGTTACTTGCTTCACTTACAAAAATCTAACCTGGCTTTCTCTTCCATTAAAATACACCTTGCAGCAATATCTGCATACCTGCAGACTACCTATTCAACTTTCCTATATAAGATACCAGTCATTAAACCATTCTTGGAGGGCCTTAGGAGAATTATACCACCAAGAACACCACCTGTTCCTTCATGGAACCTAAATGTTGTCCTAACTAGACTTATGGGTCCACCTTTTGAACCCATGCACTCCTGCGAAATACAGTTCCTAACCTGGAAGGTGGCATTTCTCATCGCCATTACTTCCCTAAGAAGAGTAAGCGAGATTCAGGCGTTTACAATACAGGAACCTTTTATACAACTACACAAGAATAAGGTCGTCCTAAGGACCAATCCTAAATTTTTGCCAAAGGTTATTTCACAGTTCCATCTAAATCAAACAGTGGAACTTCCAGTGTTCTTTCCACAGCCAGATACCGTAGCTGAAAGGGCACTACATACATTAGATGTCAAAAGAGCATTGATGTATTACATTGACAGAACAAAAAACATCAGAAAGACTAAACAACTATTTATTGCATTTCAAAGACCTCATGCAGGAAACCCAATATCAAAACAAGGTATAGCCAGATGGATAGTTAAATGCATCCAAATCTGCTACCTTAAAGCTAAACGACAGCTGCCCATTACACCAAGGGCACACTCAACCAGAAAGAAAGGTGCTACCATGGCCTTTCTAGGAAACATCCCAATGCAAGAAATATGTAAGGCAGCCACATGGTCTATGCCTCACACATTCACCAAGCACTACTGTGTAGACGTGTTATCCGCACAACAAGCCACAGTAGGTCAAGCCGTATTAAGAACATTATTTCAGACTACTTCCACTCCTACAGGCTGATCCACCGCTTTTGGGGAGATAACTGCTTACTAGTCTATGCAAAACATGCGTATCTACAGCGACAGATGCCATCGAACTGAAAATGTCACTTACGCAGTGTACATCTGTTCGTGGCATCAGTCGCAGTAGATTCGCATGTGCCCACCCGCCTCCCCGGGAGCCTGTAGCAGTTTGGAAGTTACCTTCAACTATTTATATATGTATCATCTCAACCTTAAATAGGTGCATACTTAGTCACTCCATTGCTTGGGCACTATTACTACAATTCAACTCCTACCTCACCCTCTGCGGGGAAAAACAATCGAAGATGGAGTCGACGCCCATGCGCAATGGAGACAAAAGGAGGAGTCACTCGGTCCCGTGACTCGAAAGACTTCTTCGAAGAAAAACAACTTGTAACACTCCGGCCCAACACCAGATGGCGAGCTATTGCAAAACATGCGAATCTACTGCGACTGATGCCACGAACAGATGTACACTGGGTAAGTGACATTTTCAATATATATATATATATACATATATATATATATATATATATGTAGTTTTTATTTAACAAAGGAGGAAATGTAGTGACTAGTGAGTTAGCAGTGACTGGACCCTTTTGATTCCTGATGGACTCCGTATAACTATGATGTAAGTGTTAGGGTGCGGTGAGTGGATTTCATGTTTAAAATGTTGAGTTCGAGCTCGCACACAGAAGAATAAAGGTGTGTAAGACCAAGCTCCATGTATGGCTTATTCAGTTATTAGCACCCAGGCTCGGGAGGACGACACTACTATCTGCTGGTCACAGGTTTCAATCACAAGACAGCTGAGAGAGAGAGACAAGGAGTTTGCTGCATAGAACTTGTGGGTCACAGGTTCATATCCCAGGAAGATTTCTCACCAGATTAATGCATTTGGTGCAGAGATTCTGTTGTGTAGTTTTGTAACATTTGCATAGCCCTTCTTTCTTCTTATGAGGCCCAAAGTGTTTGCTTGTATTTGAGTAAGAAGCTGCTGCATTTATTATTCATGCTTGTCGGAGTGTGAGTTTATAGAGCACTGAGCATTTGTTATTAAGTATGAGGTTTGGAGGAATGTGGCAATCATATTGCAACAAACTTGTTGTGCTAAACCATGAAGTGAAGTAAAGAGATGCAAGAGAACTAGAACTGCACTTGCAGGCACGTACACTCTTCCAGGTGTTTGCGTAGGTGGCTACTGCCGTGGTTGTACTTGGTTGGAGATTATGGCTTCATTTTAGTATGAGAAAGTTAAGTCCACCTTTGTAGAGGCTACGTGTGCAATGCAGATATCCTTGAATGAACTGCTAGTGCTCCTGTGTAGCTAGTGGAGCGTGTATTGGGCTGGAGAGATGTAGTCAGGAATGTATGAGTTTTCTGGCAACTGCATTCTAGATTCTCAACAGTCTTCACCCTCATTACAGAGGGAACCCTTACTATCTGCTGCTGGTGTAATGTAGGTGTGACCCGCAACCAAGGTGGTGTTGGCCTGAAGCCTGTGTGGGAATCCTAGAAGTGTGACGATCCAATGTAATGTTCAGACAGTGCATAAAGCACATTTGGTCACTTGTTTCTATTGTGGCACAGGGACTGGCTGGAACCATTGATCATGACTTGGTTCATTAGTGGTTGTTTGGTGTCTGAACTCTTAAAGCTAAAATGTGGTGGGTCTACTTAGCCTATTTTAGAAGGGCAAGAATCTTTGTTTTTAACAAGTGAGTTTGAGAAAGCTAAGTGGCATCCAGTACTCAACGGCTTGGAAACATTGGTGTAGAGAATAGGAATCAAGGTCAGATGAAGTTTTAATTGAACTGTGCAGCATCCTTTTTTGCTTAGGTCTAACAACCTCTCGTAGAAGATAGAGGAATGTGTGCAAGAGGAGAAGGGAATTGGTGAAACCCTGAAGGACACCAGCATAAGTGTTAAAAGAAGCACTTGAAAAAGGTGGCAGCTTGATAATACTGCACCTTTCTGTGAGGCAGGAGTACAATATCTTGAATACTAGGGTCACTTACTCTGTGAATTAGGTTGGGGTTAGACACTCTTTCATGACAGATGAGAGGCTAGTAGCAGCAGTGCAGTGACTGGATTGACAGTGGTCTTCAGATTATCCCAGTCAACAGTCTAGGATATTTCTATCAATTTGCCTAGAAGTAGTTTTGTTTGATGGGCGGAGAGAAGCCTGTTTTCTTAGAAGACAGCAGCGACATGGGTGAAGGCTGATCTTATTGTGAGTTTCTTCAAGAATGGTGCATTGGAGATTACTTGAATGATGATCGTGTCAAGGCCTTGTTTCTTTAGAAGTTGCTTAATATGCAAGGTGTTAGGATCGCTGTGGAATCTGTCAGATGTTGAGGGCTCTTTGATGATGGTTGTCACCAAGAATGCAGAAAAGGTGGTAAGGAAGATTTTCTTGAATAGTTGTGAAGGAGATGGGCCTGGTGGCATTAATATGTTCTTCAGAATTGATAGGAGGGATCTGCTTTAAGATATGTAGCCGGCGTTGGCGGACAGAGTGCATTTTTTGAATGATTGAGGCAGAGGTCGGGCTGTGATTCGCCATTAGACGTGCATATTAGGTGGTTTTCCAGGTTCTGACATTAGAAGATTTAACGGTCTCCTAGGCCGTGGCAGTGGTCTTGTGAACAGGTGATATGTAGGTTCTGCACTCTGGAGTATTGAATCCGAGAGTTATTTTTGTCAAGTTGTTTAGGTGGAAAGCAAGAAATAAAAATGGCATCCTTCCTTTATGGGACTGACTATAAAGTAGTCACCAGCTAAGAGCCATAAAGTGAGGTTTCGTTCATGGGCTGAAGTCTGCCTTTGAGATTACTGTTAGTGGTGTACTGGAAGCAGACACGTGAGTGAGTTAAAAAAATGATAAAGTGGTAGTCACTCTGAGTATTGGTCTTACTTGCCGTCTCAGTGTAGAGTCTCTGCAGGGCACAGGCTGTGTCTGTAGGACCAGTGGCCAGTTGGAGGAAGCCGAAGGCTTTTAGATTGGGAATGGGGAGGATTCGGTTTGAGGTTTGTTTAGATAATTGAGCTAAATTTTGAAGGGCCTAATTTTTATCTCGGTTGAGGGGTTACTCAGTTGCAACAGTGACGGATATCTCATCTGCCGAAATCTAAATAGCATAGAAAACAATGGTATTTAGAATTTGGCGTATGGGATCTCCGTCATTGTTGCGATGGAGTAACCCCTCCGCCGAGATCTGAGTCAAGCCTCAAGTCACCCAAATGTATAGGTTTATGTAGTTCCATGGCAATGTAAGTTTTGGCGTCAAGAAGTTGTCGGACATGACAGAGTTGTTCGGAGATGATCTGTAGATCGCTAGAAAAGAGCACTGGGCAGCTGGAGAATGTGAGCAGCAAATGAGTAGAGATGTGAACTTGAGTACATGATTGTAAGCATCATCCTGTTTGGTTTCTCCACTATCGATGGCATTAAATTACCACATAGCTGCCTGAATGTGCCCTCGCTTTTGTGCAGACACTGGAAACCCTGGAGGCATGTTGTCTTTCTGCCTCTTTAAAGTTCTGTAGATGTTTTATGTGATCCAATTATACCTGTCTGCATGCTGTCTTTCCACCTTATTAAAGTTTTGTAAGTGTTATGTGTATCTCTGTAGGCTGTCTTTCTGCCTCATTATAGTTGTGTAGGTGTTGTGTGTGATCCAGTTATCTCTGTATGCTGTCTGTCCGCCTCATTAAAGTTGTGTAGGTGTTGTGTCTGATCACACTCTCTCTCAGCTGAGTCTGCGTTCCGTCCGTGGTGCTGATACTGGAATCTCGTTGCGTGTGCTCTCTCTGTCTTTTAAATATGTGCAGTCGGCTGTATGTGTCCTCTTCGTGATGCTATAATCGGCATCCGCTCTCTGCATCTTGTTCATCCATTTTTTACAGTTGTATGTGATTTTAGTGCTGCTGGGCTAGATGTCAGCGGCTGTTCAATGTTTAATCATCTCTTTATACAACTGTATAGCTGGCTGTGCGTACCCTTTTCCATTATGCCAATGCGGGGCTCCCTGTCAGTGAGTTGTCTGTCCGCCGCTTGAAAGCTGTATAGCTTTTGTATGCTGTCGAGTTGTGCCTATGTGTGTTCTTCATGTGCTCCTGTGGAAGTCGTACAGCTGACTGTGCGCTGTCCATGGTGCTGAAGCAGACTCGCTGCAGCTGTCTGTATGTGTTCTCTCCGTGGTGCTGAAAGCCGTCCCCCTGTATCATGACCATTCGTTTGTATAGTTGGACCTGTATATGTGCTCTCCGTGGTGCTGAGTTAGGTGTCAGTGGCTGTGTGCAGTGTATCCATCCGCCTAACATTGTGTTGCTCGTCAGCCCTTCAGTTGTGCAGGCTGCACAAGTGAGCGGATGTCCACCACTTTAACGTTGCTGTGTCTGAGTCCCCTCTCCATGGTGCTGATCTCCCGAGAACACCCTCCCACAAATGTGGCGCACTGGTGACATTACATGATTATTTAAAGTATACGCCTTCAATCTGTGCAGATCTAGCCTCACGGATAGAGCACTATAATTACCTTTTTGCTCGAATATTACTGAATAATACATGGCAATCTGCAATCCCTGTATAAATTCACGTCTAATTTCTTTAAATCTATGACTAGTGACGCACAAGTCGTCGATTATAAAGAAAATACGTCAGAACTCGACAATTATAAGTTATTAAAGTCGAATTCTGACATCACAACGCCTGCCGCCAGAGCTAGCTTGGGGAGGGGGGATCCGTTCTCTGTACTAGGGCGAATGTTTGACATTATTCAGCATTCCGTCCATCACTTGTTCTTTTTGAATTTGGCACACTGAGTGGGACGGGTGTGTCCAGACATGGGTCCTGTGCTCCCCATGCCACTGGAATCAAGCTAGCCTGGCTGATGAGGGGTGATACCCTGAAACCGGTCACAGGATGCTTGTTTCCAGTCCAGGGAGGACCTGGCCTGGCAGTTATCTCTGTCTGTGGGCTGTCTTTCCACCTTAAAGTTTTGTGTGATCCAATTGTCTCTGTCTGTAGGCTGTCTTTCCATCTCATTAAAGTTGTGTGATCCAGGTGTCTATGTATGCTGTCTGTCTGCCTCATTAAAGTTGTGTAGGTGAGTCTGTTCTGTCCATGGCGCTGATACTGGAACCTTGTTGCGGGAACTCTCTCTGCCTCTTTAAAGGTGTGCAGTCGTCTGCATGCGTCCTGTCTGTGGTGCTCTAATCCGCATCTCTCTCTGCATCTTGTTAAACCATTTATTTACAGTTGTATGGCTGAGTGTATAGTTTTTGTGTTGCTGGGCTGGATCTCAGCGGCTGTTTAAGGTTTAACCATCTCTTTACAGTTGTATAGCTGGCTCTGCCTGCCCTTTTCATTATGCTGATGCAGGGCTCCCTGGCAGTGAGTTGTCTGTCCGCCTCGTGCCTACGTGTGTTCTGCGTATGTTCCTGTTAAGGTTTTAAAGCTAATTGAGCTGTCCATGGTGCTGGAGCAGACTCTCGGTGCAGCTCTCTTTATGTGTTCTGTCTGTGGTGCTGAAATAGCCGTCCTCTGTATCATGGCCTCACATCTGTGTAGTTGGAGCTGCATATGCACTCTCCATGGTGCTGAATTAGGCGTTAGTGGCTGTGTGCAGTTTATCCATCGGCCTTAAGTTGTGTAGCTTGTCAGTCGTTCAGTTGTGCATGCTGCACCAGTGACCGGCTGTCCACCACTTTAACGTTGCTGTGTCTGAGTCCCCTCTCCATGGTGCTGAACTCCCGAGAACACCCTCCCACAAATGTGGCACACTGGTGAGATTACTTGATTATTTAAAGTATATGTCCTCAACCTGTGCAGACCTGCAGGCGTTCTGTATGTGTTGTAGTCTTTTCTGGAGCTTGTCCGTGGTTCCTGCGTAGAGGGCGTTGCCGTAGTCCAGTCTGCTGCTTATGAGGGTTTGGGTGACCGTCTTTCTGGTTCCAGTGGGGAATCCATTTGTAGATCTTCTGAAGCATGCAGAGGGTGTTAAAGCAGGAGAAGGAGGCGGCGTTGACTTGCTGGGTCACTGATAGCAACTAGTCCAAGATGAATCCCAGGTTGCGTGCATGGTCAGTGGGTGTTGGTGCGGTTCCCAGTGTGGCAGGCCACCAGGAGTCATTACAGGCGGAGGCGGTGGAGGATGAGGACCCCAGTTTCCATCCATCACTTGTTCTTTTTGCATTTGCCGTACTCAGTGGGACAGGTATGCCCAGACGTGGGTCCCATGCACACCCCATACCCCTGGAGTCAAGCTAGCCTGGCTGATGAGGGGTGATACCCCTAAACCGGTACCAGGATGCTGGTTTCCAGTCCAGGGAGGACCTGGCTTGGCAGTTCGGGCTGGACTCTTCCCATGGGGAGTAGCTTCAAGACTGATTTGCATATAGCTGGGTCCAAACTGGAATGGCATGGATAGCAAAAAAACAATGAACTTAGGCCCAGATCTCTGAACTGTGGGTCAATGTTTGACACTGCTCAGCATTCCATTCATCACTTGTTCTTTTTTGTACCAGCTCTGGACCAGAGCAGGTGTGTGCACTGCATGTGCCATAGCCACCCTAAATGCTAAGATCATAGCCTCACAGAGGTTGGTAGGAAAGCAGCGTGGAGAAACCTAATGGGATTTCATTTCAGGGCACACAGTAGCAATACTTCAGGTGGGAATTCTGAGAAAACAAAAGCTTCCCGGAATTGTTATGCAAGTCTGTGCTCTCCTGAGTCCACTCTAAAAGTAGGCAGTGACTTACTGCCCATCAGACCTCAGCCTAGCATAGGCAGAGAGTTACAACAAATGGGCGTAGGTCCGTGACAGGCCACTTGCCTTTCTCTGTCTGTTTTTATGCCTGTAAACATCTGTAAAACATACCTAAAGCTTACAATATATGTAAAGTGAGCCTTTGAATCGCCCTTTTTAAGCACTAGCTTTCTTAGATCAGCCTCTTTCGGTCATTGACTTAAGACTTTGTCAATCACATCTCGGCTGAGCCCAGTTGAGAATTCACTTCTCTCCCAATACTAATGGCTGCTTGGATGTATCCTTCTGCATCCACTTGAGTGCTTACATTAAATTACATGAAAGACAACTTGACAACTTTACAACTATAGCCATGCCTGTCAGCTCCTGCTGGCGTCTTGCTAACATATGCACTTTAAATGCAGACTTATTGAGTTTGCTAATGCTTTTTCTGTCACTGACTGGCAGAAGGAAGCATTCAACAGCTGTGTTGGAGAGGCCAGGGTTATGCGGTAACCGCAGGACAAATGGAGATGGGTCACATGTCTCATCTGCTCCCCACTCTTGCCCAAAGACAACAGTGCACAAACACTTATGTAAGCTTTAAAAAGATTTTGGACATTTAAAAAAAGAATCCTTTTTAAACTACTTGCTCGACTTTTGACCAATTTATGTCACTTTCTGTAAAAAATTCAACACACATTAGTATATCCTGCTCAGTTTCTGAAGAGGTTTCCCTTTGAATTGTGTGTACTTTTTCTAATTTGTTTCACAGTTTCTCAAGTATTTCATAATACAAGTGCAAACTTTTGAAGAACTGGTGTAATCTAGCCTAAACCATCGGGTAGCTGTCTATCTCCAGGAGTACAGTATTCAGATTGAATGACCCTTGAGCACAGCGAGTCATGCTTTCAAGTGATTTTCCATTCTATCATGATTCCATCAATCTGGCTCCATTACCACTGTGACTTCAATCGAGAAGTCTGATGGGGAGGTGGATACAGTCTTTGTGGTGTCAGTCAAAGAGACATATGTTTTATTTGCCACCGAACATTATGGCACTAAACAAGGGCATTTAGTAATCCTACATACTCATCGAATAACAAGAGTAGTGGTGCTGGAACAATTTTCAGAGTGGGGGTGCTGCCCTTAATGTTGCATCACTGAAGTCATAGAGATTGTGAAAAATCAAAGTATAGCAAATGAGTCCCATCTGTTCAGCAGGAGAATGGTAAGGGTGTACTGTGTAATCAGTGGTGCATTTTGAAGCACACTATCATAAATGGTGTGGTAGTGCACTTTCATTTGTACTGTCATTTGCAGACAACACATTTTCCATTAAAATGGCCAAAGAATTAGCACTGACATGCAGTTTTAATCATAAATCTATATTGCATACAATGTGTGGAAATCGGTTTTCAGCAAACATTTATCATTTGCACATCACCAAGTAAAGTGCCTTGATTTGTTCTGGTCCTATTAAAATCTTTGTTTCTATTGCACTAACAAGAAAACTTTGTTTTATTTGTTCTTTCTTAACTGTTGATATGTTTTGAAATAATTGTACAGTACACTTAGCGGAAATTAAATGTTATGTGTTTAAAAAAACCTGACACCCTACAGCCCTTCCTTTCACACTCCCTGTACCCTAGCAAGCGTGTTAGATAATTCACTTTACAAAATCTTCTAACTTTGCAGTCGCAGAAAGAAAAGTAAACACCAATTGCCATGTTAAGAGAATAGGCAGCAGTTTGTCAGAAGACCTAGTCTGACATTTGACCTCTGTTTTTGAACGCACAGCATATGTGACAAAATAAAAACTAAATGTAAATGTGTCTTTAGTGCTCATTCACCTTTAGAAGCTATCTTAGATGTGCTGCATGACCTTCTGCGCCCCTATTTTCACTGCCTATGATGAAAGGGGTGAAAAAAACCAATGTACACAGCACACCCAAAAAAGTCTGACACTCAAGCGACACACAAGTCTTTCCTCCAGGAGACCCACTGCAGAGTGAGTCTTCTTTTTCCTGCCAGGTAATGTAGTGGATGGAACAGTTCTCATCCTGCCCAACTGGGGCAAAAGTTGGTGATGGTTCCAATATGATTGTGGCAGAACTCTGCCGATTATCAACATGTTATAAGAGATCTACCAATATATTATACTAGACCCAAAACATTGTTTATTTAACAGGATCAAGAAAACATGTGACCTAAAGATGCTGTAACAGCTTGGTAGGGACTATTTAATCCATATAATCTTGGGATAAATCGTTTGACGTCACCCTCCCTGAACATGGAATCAGCTCCCTGTCTCTGATCCTTTCCTAGCCTCTGAGGGTGTGGGAGGTGTTAAATGGGGGACCCTGGAGCAGAAAGTAATTATTGTTTGTGTGCTTATGTTTCCCGAATGCAGGTCATTATGAAAAGTGTGTTTTTGCACTTCGAGAGGAGAATAAAAGTGAGCTGACAACTGTACTGAACTACATCTTCTCCCACGCGCAGGTCACCAAGAAGAACCTGTTAGTGACGATGCTGATCGTAAGTTGCACGCTTGGACACATTGAGGGATGGTGACTTGAGGGTGTCAGGAGGCACATTAGTAAAGCTGGAAAGCGTGGTGGTAAGAGAAGATTTTGAGGCTACTCTTACTAGCAGGATTAGGTCATAGGCTAGCAGCATGAGGGTCTGGAAAACTGGATGATAGTAGGTGGTGGCAGACTCAGAAACATCAAGGTTAGGGTCAGTTCGGATCACATAATAGCAGAAGGGGAGGATTCACATGTAAATCTTAGGGTAAGGGAGAGGAAATCTTCTAAGGAAGTGCCCAATCTGTCATTGGCGTGGGGAAATTGTGTGCCCTGTGGAGAACTGTATACTATAAATATATCATGAAACACCATTAAGGACAGGAAAATAGTGCAGCAGGTGTAGTACACTTGGAAACATTTAGAGAACAGATGAGGTAGAATGAGTGGGTAATACTGTTGAAAACACTTGGGACATTGAGGATGAGACACTTCATTAGGGACAGTGGATTGCATGGCACAATGCAGTTGTGGAACTGGTAGGTTATGAGGACAGGGAACACGGGTGGGGGAACTCCAGATTTGGTGGGTGTCAGTGCATTGACTGTGAGGCGTTATTTCTTGACTGCGCAGTCTTTTATTGAGTAACACTGGTATGCAAAGGCTATAGGTGGCTTGGGTATTGGTTCCTAATTCAAAACATCTGGATAGGCCATCCACATCTTGTTGGTGTGCCAGTGCCCAAGTTTTCAGAATGGGTTCATCACTGAGATGTGTTTGACTGGAAGGTCAAAAGAACATTGTAAGAGAAGTGATTGTACCAGGGCCTGAAGCCAAGTTTGGACTGCTGCTATAGCGGATGGCATTATAGGTGCTGCAGTCCATTAGTGGCATTTAACTTCTAGGGCCTTGGGTACATTTTGTATTGTATACTAGGGATTTATAAGCAAGTTAAATATGCCAATAAGGAGTATGCCAATTTGGCCATGTTTAAGGAGGGAGCATTTGCACTTTACCACTAGTTAATAGGGTTAAAGTGCACAGAGTTCTAAAACCTGCCAAATTTAGGGTCCAGCAAAAGGTGAAAAATCGGGGCCAATCACAGAGAAAAGGTGTATTTCCTACAATTTCCCTGTGGCTTTTTCGACTATGGGCCACATGAACACAGCTGAAAAAGAAAAATGTAGGAGTACTTACTGGGCACAAAGCAAAAAAACATAATGGGGCAAATGGTATAACTTTCGTTCTTACACTGGATGAGGGAAAAAGTCCCTTGAAGTTGAGTTGGTGGGCATTTTTTTGTTCAGCCAGTAGACCTCACCCCTGGTAATATCCTGAGTATCCCTCTAACTACTGATTGCTTCCATTAGCAAGCACTGCCTCAGTAATGAGCTCAGAGGGTGATCTACTCAAGAATTAACTGCTGGGAGACCCTTACAGGGTTTAGTCTCAGCTGTGTGGAGTACTGAAGTTTTCCATTTTTTACTGATTTTACAGCTACAGACGGAAAACATGTATTTTCTATTGTATTTAACAATAGAAACATACATAAAATGTTGCTTCTTTAGGGTGACAACATGAATTCCAGTCCATTAGTGTGCAGAATGACAGCATGGGGAATCAAAAAAGGGATGCAATTTCCTTAAAAAGCAGCTTAAAGGGGTAAAACTGAACAGACATCAAAGTATGAGTGCATACATTTCAGTTAATTAAATGTGGATATATGCAGTTCACACATTTGTTTATTTACAAAACGCAAAATTAATAAATGCCAATAATGTAGCCCATCAATAAATTAGGATACATTCAGCCATAAAAATGTAAATACCATAAAACCAGGAGCCCTACTTGTAGGAGGTGCTTGGTGCTAGGGACCACCACAAGATGTCAACCGCAGAAATACAGGAGAACTTCACATGTGAAAAGTGACAGAGTGGGAATGTTGGTTTCAGTGTTTGCTGACTTTTGTCCTTACCTGTCCTCTCATCTGGTGGCTGTTGCATGCATCACTTTCTACGCTGAAAGCTTTCCATACCGTATGTTCTATGCTGGACGCTGTCCATGCGTCCACCATCTTTGCAGGAAACTGTTCCATGCATCCTCTGTCTCCGCAAGAAACTGTTCCATGCATCCACTGTTCGATATATCAAGCACCTCTGCAGGAAGCTGATCCATGCAAACACAGCCACTGCTGAATGCTGTTCCATATGTTACCATCTATGAGGGACTTTGTTCTGTGGATACACTGCTTGAGCATGAAACTGTTTTGCATCAATTGGAAATTATTCCAGTCACCCAGCACATCTGCACAGAGGGTAATCCTTGCTTCTGCTACAACCGTTCAGAGGCCTCTCACTGTATTGACTATGTTTATTTAAAGCCTTCTTTGCGTGTGTTAGACATGCCACCCTTGGCGTGGTTGCCCCTGTCTTTTTGCCTCTGCTTCCTGTATTTTTGACTGTGTGCTTCACTTGTTTTTTGATGGGTTTTGGTACTCTGGGAACTTTAGCACTGCTGACCAGTGCTAAAGTGCAAGTGCTCCCTGTGTAGATTGTATTGGTGATTGATTTATCCATTATGAAAGTCCCCAGTAAAGTACACTAGGGGTGTCCAGCGCCTGTAAATCAAATGCTACTAGTGGGACTGCAGTACTGATTGTGCCACCCACATGAGTAGCCCTGTAAACATGTCTCAGACCTGCCACTGCAGTGTCTGTGTTCAATTTTGCACTGCCAATTCAACCTGGCAAGTCTACCCACTTGCCAGGCCTAAACCTTCCCTTTTAGCACATGTAAGTCACCCCTAAGGCAGGCCCTAGGTAGCCCCATGGGAAGGGTGCATTGTATTTAAAAAGTAGGACATGTACTGGTGTGTTTTACATGTCCTGATAGTGAAATACTGCCAAATGTGGTTTTCATTGTTGCAAGGCCTATCTCTCCCATAGGTTAACATGGGCACTGCCTTCAAAATATGTTTTAAGTACAGTTTCCCATTGGGAGCAGATAGAGATGTGGAGCTTGGGGTCTCTGAACTCACAATTTAAAAATACATATTTGGGTAGTGTTGGTTTTTAGATTGTCTGTTTGAAAATGTAACTTTTAGAAAGTGGCCATTTTCTAGCTTAACCATTCTGTGCCTCTGCCTGCCTATGGAATCCACATCTGGGCCAGACTGACAGTTGGGCTGTTTGTGAATTCCTTCTAGACAGTGACACAAAGGGAGCTGAGGCGTGCCCTGCATATCCTGATACATCTCCTGGGCTAGAATGGGGAGGGAGGAGCTGACACCTGCACCTGAAAGGGCTGTGCCTGTCCTCACACAATGCAGTCTCCAACCCCCTCGTGTGCGTCGGGCCAGGCCTGCGCAAGGCAGGATCTTGTGAATAACAGAGACTTTCCTTTAAAATTTGCCTACTTCAAAGGCAGAAGTGAGTATAAGTAGTGGACCCAAAACCACAGACGTCTACAACACTTCTGGAGCAAGAGGAACCTCCACCAAGGAGAAGAGCTGGAGGAGGAGTACTGCTTCTTTGCTGGGTTGGCCTGCAGTTGCTGCTTCTGACTTAAAGAGGACAAAGACTGGACTTTGCTATAAATCCTGCTTGTGAAGTTTCTCCAAGGGCCTGGATTGAGCTTTCCTCCGGTTAAGAAATCTCAGGGACATCAAAGACTTCAGCTACCCTACTCTGGGTTCGCTTGCTCTGGACCCTAACTTGATAAGTGATGCCTAGTCCAGTTTCTGGGCCCTTGAGAGTGAAAACTGACCTAAAAACCAGAAGAATCAGGTGCACTGACTCCGGATGACTCCAGGACTAACGCCGCTGCCCGACTCCACAACACCATCTGAAACCGAAGCCGTGATCCCCGCTGGAGAGCGACGACCGCGACTGACACTGCAGGCTTAACGCCACAGCAACCCTGCTGATGCCCTGTCACTCCGTGAGTCCCGAGTGTCGTATCACCAACGTCCGTGAGACCCGACTCCGCCACAGCGCCTGTAGCGACCCCATGAGGTCACCCAACGTGTCTTGACCCACTGGATTCATCAACCCCACTAGATCCTCAGGAACTGACGCCTAACACCGACACCACATCACCTCCTCTGCTCTGCAGTAAGGAACAGCAACACCTCTGTGCACCGGCTTATTGCCTTGCTTACGAAAGGTACTGTACCTGGGGGTCCGTGTAACTCCGTGACCGGCACCGCCCTCCCCGCGAGTGGCCTTGGATTGTTGGGAACGACTCCATCAATAACTTGATAGCCAAAGTTGGAGCTATTGTGTTTCTAAGTGCGATGTTGAAGTTTAATCTTTGAAAATGTGTATCTTTGATTGTGTATGTTGGATTTTTGTCATTTTTGGTCTTGTTTTACTCAGATATATAGTGGTTATATTTCTAGATTGGTGTTAGTAACACAGTGAAAACACCACAAAATCACCTGTGTGTGTTTGTACCAATACTTTACACGTTGCCTCTGAGATAAGCCTGACTGCTTGTGCCAAGCTACCAAGGGGGTGAGCACGGGTTATCCTAAGTGTGTATCTCCCTTACCCTGACTAGAGTTGAGGGTCCCTGCTTGGACAGAGTGCAAACTGACTGCCAACCAGAGACCCAATTTCTAACATTGTTATTTACGAGTTTGTCTTATTTGAAGAATTAGTGATTCTAGACAAGGCTGACCCTTCCAGAGTTACACCCTGGAAGTAAAAGAAGGTTTCTCAAATCCTCTGCTCTTGGCCTCCTCCACTATGTTCTTGTTAATATCCTTCTCCATGTATGAGGTTCTCAGTGCAGCCTATCCATTGTTTTGTCACCGTCCTTTTTAGTCCTTTCAGTCTGTCAGTGCCATTCTGAACATATATTAGTGGCTCTTGTCACAGTACTCTGGCTGGCGCCTCGTCCTCCTGGTTTCTACTGGTTCACATCCTGCTTGAGACAGTATTGTACACAATACTACTCAGAGTTGGCCCTTGCTAGCAATTAGGTGGCTTTCTTAGTCTCAGTTCCCTGCTTTTTATTGGTTTGGATATAGGTTACTACTGAAAAAGGGATCGAAGTGAACACAAATTGAAAATTCCAATTTGCAGACATTGAACTGAAATTTATTTTCTTTTAATAAACGAGAAAGCCCAGAGAATGAGGTCACTCTGTACCCGTGATTCATTACTTCCTCTGGAGATTACAGTGACACAACTCTGTGGCTCAAAGTAGAGCAACCATGACGTGCAAAAATGAGGACATAATGCAGGCTTGGCTGGAGAGCTGTTTGTGGGCCCATCAAGGCACACAACTGCACAGACTGATCCAATAGACAAGTACAAAAGAGGGACCTAACTAGTGGTGTCCATGACACAAGTAATGAAAGAATGTGACCCGTGGTGGTGCAGTGTAGGAGTGAGATATTCTGGCCTCAGAAGCAGATGATGACAGCTGGGTGAAGCATTGGAGGTTAAAGGTGTGGACAGTGTTTGCCTCTTTTTCGATGTAGCTATTGCAGGGTTGCAGTTCCATTTATTCATTTGCAAACTCAAAAATGCAACTATCCAAATGTGGCAAGCCCAGCCATCATGTGCTCCAGTGAGTTTGCAACTTGGATAACTGCATAAAAATCCCTTTTTCTTGTATTTAGGGGATTCTTTATCAAGGCATTTGAGATGGGAAACTCGCCCTATTGAAAGGCGTTGGTTGATGTTTTCTGAACAGTAGACGTCTATAGACCCACCCGGCACTGCAGTTTTGTTCTTTAACTGTTAGATTCTAATAGTTTAATACTATCTTGGTGCTTGGGTGTACACCAGGAACAGAGAGCACTGGTAGTTGCAGATGGTGGGACTGGGCTTTCCATCAAGTTTGACCCAGAGGAACAGAGAAAGGCAGAAAAAGAAGCATAGGGAACTAAGCGGAAGAAACCGGGAATTAAAAGAAAGTGTCGGTATGAGATAAACAGACGGAAATTTTAGGATGGTCATTAAGACTGGACTGCTGTGATGTCCTTCGACCGTTCAATTGTGCAGCACCTTTGGCGGGCTCCCAAGAAACCCTTAGGGCCCCCACACCTTCTCTACATTAAGTGCGAGGCGTCACTGGCGCCGGCCACGTGAGCCGCTAGTGCAGGTACAATAAGCTACTAGTGGTGCTGCCCCTAGTGTACGAAAAGGGTACATACAAGTACTAAAACGGAGGCAAGCCGTGGAGGTACCGAGCACGCGAGATGAAAATGAGGTCCGTCCGGTCCTGCAACAAAGAGCCAGCCCGCGCCCCTGGGATGCGGAGGGGGCAGCCCGAGGGGCAGAGGTGAACAGGAAAGAGGCAGTTCATGTCAGCTGCTGCCACACGCCTCATGTACTCCATCATCCACATAAAAATTCAAGCTGTTTTCTGGCAGAAAAAAGCCCAGGCTGCCGAAATAGAAACTAAGCTCCACATCTAGACTGGCGAGGAATAACATTTATAAAAAAAGAGGAAAAAATGCCCAGTGCTTTTGGTTGGCTCCTGCCTCGCCCCGTTCGCAAAGTCACCGCGCAGAGGCCTGCAACCAGTCCTCTGACAGGGGCGCCCGCCCTCCCCGGCCCCCTGTGTAATTACACACTTGAGTGACCGGGCTCTGAAGGAAATTGAAGGCCTGAGCTGAGAACAGCTGCCATTTTCTCTCTCCATCAGGCCGGCGTGATTGCTTCAGAAATGAACAGCCCCTGCCCGCCGAGACTCCCGAATTCTCCCAGGAAATACAGGCGACGTGTTCGGCTAATGAGATTCCTGGGGCAGGCGTTACTCACAATCACCGCGGCACGGGGCGAAGGGAAGAAGGGTGCTCGCCTGGGCGGCGCCCCATCCCGCAAATGAGATTTTAGCGGACACCGGCGCCTCTCGTTATCGCCGTTAATCTTAGGCTGATCTTGGATCAGGATATATATATATATATATGTGTGTGTGTGTGTATATATATATATATATATATATATACACACACACACACACACACACACACACACACACACACACACATATACACATACATACACATATATTTATCACGGCATAGGCTTGTTAGACTGTAAAAAGGTATCTGTGCTGTGTAAAAAGCGATTTAGTCTTTTACACGTCAACATCCAAGGTGGCTGTCGCAGTTTCTCTTTACGGTTTATAAGGAAGGACGGGCGGCTTCACATTCGTTTGTTGACAGATATATAACACTTCATTTTTTGTAGTTTTTGGAGCAGGGCCCTGGTGGTGGCAGAGTGCTGTACATAGAAACCGTGGGAATGACAATGAGTCTCGCTTTAGAACTAAGGACCAGAAGTATAATTTTTCACCATAGCGATTACCTAATTGCGATTTTTAGCAAATAATTAAGTAATCACTATTGGAATGTATGAAACTCCAGGAGTTTCATACTGCGATTCGCAAGAGCTCTCAGATCGACCTACCTCATTAATATTCATGGGGTAGGTTGCAATTTGCGAGCCATTGCGAATGGCTCCAGTCCCAGGGATGGTGACCTGCTGGGCTAAGCATACCACCATGTCCGTGATTGCTTTTCAATAAAGCAATCTTTTTTTTAATTTTTTTTAATGCAGCTCGTTTTCCTTAAAGGAAAACGGGATGAGTTTAAAAATGAAAAGTTTTCTTTTCATTTTTTAAGAGTAGGCAGTGGTCCCTAGGACCACTGCCTGCTCATAAAAAACGATTTCGCATGCAGGACCTCTTCCCCTTTGCGAATGGGTTGGTAACTGTGATTGTTTTGCAACCGCATTCACAGTCACAAAACAGTCATACATACCTCTGCGATTCGGTATTAGGAAGGGATGCCCTTGACACGCCCCTTCCTAATACCGAATCGGTATGTAGTCGCAAATCCAATTTGAGATTCGGTAACAAGTTATCGAATTGCAAATTGGACTTGCTACATACCAAAACACATTTTTTGCAATCACGAAAATGTTTGATACATCTGGCCCCAAGATTCCAAAGGTACGCAGCATTTCTGTTTACACCATAGGAAGCATAAAACTTAAC
This sequence comes from Pleurodeles waltl, assembly GCF_031143425.1. Classification (NCBI taxonomy): domain Eukaryota; kingdom Metazoa; phylum Chordata; class Amphibia; order Caudata; family Salamandridae; genus Pleurodeles; species Pleurodeles waltl. The sequence continues at coordinate 12,012,846 of NC_090441.1, read as the reverse complement.
ATACATATAAACGTAAAAGAGGGAAAGGGTGTTTCGTGTAATAGCAATGAAAGCTAATCATTCACAGAGCATAGTACTCGGGTAAGATACATAGTAATTATGAAAGACCAAATAGGCAATGCCCTCTTTATGTTTAATACACTGTAGGACGGGAGTTTAAGATTTGATATGATTACAGCGTTGCTGACAGACATTACACATATGTGTGTGTATGCACCTATGTGGTATTTGTACAGCACAAACATAGGTACTTGGTTTGGGAATGATGCCAACTTTAAGGTCCATGTAAAATACTCATTTGGAATGCAATAGGTCTCGCACATTTCGAACAACTTAACTGTCATCTTTTGACAACAGCGCCCACAAGCCAAAAAAAAAAAAGTGGAAACCAAGAAAAGACGACACAACAAAATAAAATAAAGTTAGCTTTAAAAAAAAAAAAAAAATTTGCAATTTTGTTTGTCCTGCTGGCCATGTTTTTGCCAGTCACAAGCCTTCTGTTTGCAGGGCACAGGAAGTTAGAACAAAATAGTACCCCGATCACGTCGGGAGCAGCGGATGGGCACTAATTAAGTTGAAATCTTGTGACTGGCTTTCAGTTTGTTGCATGATCTTGTTTTTTTTGCCTTTCATATTTTCCTCCTGTGTTTTTGAAACTTAGCAGCAAGAGCCCACCTAGGTCCTCATTCTTTCACTCAGATTGTTCTTTGATGGTATGTGATAGTTTCCGTTGGCCCTAGTTGTGCTGCCTTCCTGTGCATGGCAAATCCGGACAAGCAGTGAGAGACAATGGCACCAAATCTAGCCCAGGGTTACTCCATGTGCACCCTTCAATGCATGCAATGATTCTGCTGTTCGATGGCAGGAGATAGCAGACAGGCTGTTCCAGTGTTACTGCATGGGCAGCCTACGGTGCTGACCAGGTTCTGACCACTGATTACAGGAGACTGGAGTAAGCTGTCCAAGGGGTACTCCATGTTCACCCTCAAATACATCCTCATGGACCATAGTAGAATTCCTCATGTCCTATGCCCACTTGTTGCACTATGTGCCTATAGTTGATGTGTCCTGTAATGCTAAATATGTCATAGGGCTTTGAGATCACTTCCATTCAAATAAGTTAAGACTTCCTATCCCTACCTATGCACTCTTTAAGTAGGCAGGCCTAGATTCACTCTTGGTGCCTACCCATGGCCCACCTTGAGTTTGTGCTGTCTCTCAAGATGGATGGGTGGTATGTTCTCTGATGCTTTCCTGCCTGGCTATGTTAAAGATCTTACAAAAGTTGAGTGGCTGAGTTCCCTCTGCCCTCTTTCTCCTTGCATTTTTTTCCAGTGACTGTTCCTCAACAGTTGATCTAGCTGCTTCCTCGCTCGTTGCTTCCTTTTCTTTACATCTTACTCATTTCCCCATTTCATTTCATCTGACTCCTCTCTCCACCCCTCCCATTTTCAGTGTTTTTCCTCTGACACTTAACACTTTGATTCTGAAGGGACGTCGCCAACAAGATGGCCGACCAGTTGCACTGAGCACGAGCTCCCGGCCCGGTTTCATCATCCTCGCTGATCCTGCTGCCCTGATGAACTGTGTCACCTGTAGCCCCCCGCCCCGTGTGAGGGGGCATTGGACTGCTGCATTGGGACGCCTTCCGGCCCCTTGATAACCCCCTCAGACTGTGAAGCTGTAAATTGCAGCCCTGCACTGCCTGTGCAAAAAATGGCAGACGGGACGCACTGCAGGCTCAGAGTATAAGCGGCCCATGCAGACCGGAGTCAAGGGCCGGACGTTGCCTGCAGGGTAAGTGGACCTCTGGAAGAGCACTGCGAGTTGCACCTGACACCCGGTGGCCCACTGCTGAGACCAACGGTGAGCCAGAGGCCGACTGAGTTGATGCGCCGCACTGCAGCGGGGAAAATTAGGCCCTGCCTGCCATTGCGGTGAGTGGAGGGAACAGAGGCCTGTGGTGGGAACCCAGATCGCTCTTTGTGTGCCTGAGGGAGCGCTATGGGGGACATTGCTGTAGAGCCGGCCGCCCAACTTGAACCCTTGGGATGGCTACTGGTGGCCCTGCTTCCCTGCCCCGTGGCGCATTGAGCTCCATGTAAGCAGAGCGGTGCTGGTGGAGCAACTGGCGACCCCCATCTGAGTATTGCTTGCACCACCGGTGCCCCCGGAGTGCCGCTGTTGGTGTGTCCTGCCCCTCACCCTCACTATTGAGCGCGCACAGTTATGAGGAGCAGGGGTGCTGCTGACCGTGCTGTAGTGCCCCTGGCCATAAGTGAGAGACCTTGCAAATGAGCCCTGACATTGTGAGGGCACAGTGGATGCCCCCCCCCCCCCGGGACTCCTGGAAGAGCGACTTGAGGGTCTGTGAGGAGATGGTGCAGAAGGGCACTGACCGACTGTAGTGGAGTGGCTGATCTGCATCACAGAGGGCACCCTGGGGCCGCACTGTGATCGCCTGCACCCTGACCGGTGCTTGGAGTTCTGTGAAAACCTTCCTAAGCTGACCTGGAGTGCTATGGTGAATTTAGTACTGTCTCTACTAGGGACTCCACGTATTCCAATGTATGGAATTTGTGCATTTAGTAGCAAGTGGGTGGCAACTGATGACAGTACTATGCTCCTCAGTCCCCTTGGAGTGCTGGAAAAGTTGCAGTCCGGTTGGGCCATCTATCAATCTCGATATGGTCGCTGTGTACACACAGTGAAAGACCAGGACCCACATGAAAGGGAGGGACGGTTGAGAGCAACAACCCTCCACCCCCACCCACCACACCCAAACTGGCTGGAATGTTGTGTCTACAGACGGTGGGGGAGCTCTGGGCGCCTGTGGAGGTGGTGGTCTCTACCGTTGCCTCCCACTGAAGTGGTTCCCGGACTTGGCCATCTTACCTGAACTCCTTACGTGCCATGGCCAAGGACAGGCCAGCCAGAAGTATACACCAAACCAAAATGGATCAGTTTACTGGCTCGGGTGCTGGTGGAGGCCTGCAGACAAAACCTGGCAATCAGCCGCAGGACTCATGCGAACTGTCAGGAGCCCGAATTTTATCAGCTGTTGAGGCTTCAGGCCAAGCAGTGCAAGCAAAGGTCAAAGCTATGGCTGTGGATGTCAACTTGCTCAAATCAGATCGTCTTAAAGTGGCAGAGCGGTCCATCGCAATGGAGCAACAGGTGGCTACAATGCGGGATCAAATGGATGCTCTGAAAACCAAGATAACCGCGCTTGAGGCCCGATCGCATAAACTGGAGGCAAGGGCGGGTGGTGCGGAAATAAGATCCCACAGATGTATTTTGAGGGATTCCCTGAAGGGGCCAAAGGGAGCACCCCGCAGCATTGTCACAGGTCTTTGTTGTGGAAAGAGTGCATAGGTCGCTGGCCCCAGCGCCCACACCAAACTGTTATTGCTAAACTTCTTAATTACAAGAACAGAGATGCCATATTACAGGAGGTATGCAAACAAGGTGACCATCCTTTGAAAATAATACCATAGGCATCTTTTCGGACTAAACCAGAGCATTTAATCCCCAGCTGCAGACCTTCAGTGGTGTCAAACAAAAACTGAAAGCAATGGGACTTACATATATGTTGCTTTATCCTGCTAAATTGAAAGAGTTGCACGCTGGTTGCTCACACTTCTTTCTGACCCCAGAAGACACATGGGACTGGTTGAATCTCTGGGAAAATGAACGGATTCTGACTATGTCCTTGGGGAGTGCTTGCGGGGGCACCAGGGGGTGGGGGTGCGGTGGATCCGGCGACAGCGACACAGAGAAGCAGGTGAGAGCAACAATCCAGCCCTGGTGAAAATGTGGTGGTGTTTTTAGATGGCACCTTGAGCTTGGAGTAGCAGCGGCAGGAGAGAGGAGGAGGCCAGGGCACTAGTGGAGATGGTGACCTCAGGGACGTCCTCTCTTACCAGTTAGGTTTAGGGAGAAGCTGCCCTACCCCTTGACGCTGTAAATAGTTTGACTTAAATTATGGAACAGGGCATAATGATTGGCCAGTGCAGCTGTGGGAACTCTTTTTGATGCTGGAGAGGATTCCGGGAGTTGAGTAGACGATGGAGAAGGTACTGGGAGACACAGCTCACTTGTTCGCTCTTGCATAGGAGCGCATGCGGATCCGGACTCGTTACTAAAACTTTGCTGCTGCTCTCTTCTTCTCACTGTAGGCTACGGTACACTGGGGCCACATTGTAGAAGGGTTATGGCCTCGCCAAATGCCACTATATGTTTGTGTGTGTGTGTGTCAAATACCTTGTTGCGGTTGTACTGGTTTCAGGGTGAAGATGTGTGTGGACCAAGGTGTTCTTGGGGACTGGACTGTGGGATGTATCACCGGTTCAGTGGCCCAGAGTGCACTCTATACCTGGGATATTATTGCTGCTGGGGAGACACAAGTGGTGGTTTTTGTACACTGATGCCCTTTTAGTTTACTACATGGGTGGGATACATTCCAAAATGGCTTGGAAGATACTAGTTGAGTTCTGAGGTGTTTACGTGGTGAGGGTGATGGGAGGTTGAATACAGAGTTGGGGGGTGGAGGGGTTGTTTTTTAATACAGAAGATGGTGAATGGAAGTCGGAGATCTTGGATGTATGTGGACTGGTGGGTCCTGTTTGCTTGCATGAGGGGGGGATTAGGTGGTGAGAAGGGAGGTTGTGTGGAGAGGGATTAAAGGCCGTGCTGGATGTGATGTCTTGCACTGACTGAACTGACACGTTTACCCACCTGGAATGTGAGAGGATTGAATTAATTTGTAAAACGGTATAGAATGCACATTTACTCCAATCGCGTAGGAGTACACATTGCACTCCTACAGGAAAAGCATTTGCTGGATACTGAAGCCCAGAAACTACAGACAAAATGGAAGGGGCAGCTTTACTCGTCCACCTACTCCTCTTATGCTAGGAGGGTGTCTGTGTTGATTGCCCCAGGGGGTGCTGTTTCAGTTGAGGGGTCAGGTTGCGAACGAGGCAGTTTGATATGTGCTCCTTTATAGAAAACTGGATGGCCGGGAATTACGTATTCTGAACATCTATGCACTCAATACTGATGATGACGGGTTCTTCAGGGACCTGGAATCGGAACTTCTGCCTTATGTTGAAGTTCCCATTATTTGGGCGGGAGATTTTAATTGCGTTTAGACAGCTGTCTGGACAGATCCCAACCTAAACTGGGTACGAAACCTAGAATGGTAGTAAGACTACGGGATAATATGACCAGACTACAATCAGTCGAGGTGTGGAGGGACCTTCACCCCACGTCCTAAGAGTTTTCCTACTATACCCCTACGCATAGGACACATAGTTGTCTAGATCACTTATTATTGGCAAATGATGGCACTGCCCCCCTACTCCTGGAATGTGGGATACGGGCACACAGGCTGGCTATCCCCATGTGGTGTCTGCGCCATTGGGGGAGCCAGAATGCAAAGTAGATATGCTAGCAGCACTATGTTTTTTTTTGCTACCACCTGGAACACCGCTCAGATGCTCAGTGCAGAATGGGGTACCTTTAAGGTGTTCATAATGGGCGAGAGCCTCAGTAAGAACTAGGGCCCCAGGAAGAGACTGGAGCAGGAATTAATGCAAGGTGAAGATGCTCTTGCACGACTGCAGTGGTGTGTGGTAGGGCAGGCAGAGGGAAATGTGTAACGCTTGGAAGCGCACAGAGGAGTTAAGGCCATTTGGGGCAGGCTAGACTGTCATGTTTGGAGGGACCATAGACAGCAGCTACATCAGGAAGGGGACCGGTAGGGCGCATGCTGGCATGGTTGCTTAAATGTGAGAGGCCCCTGCCATTTATTCTCTCCCTTCGTAGACCAGACGGAGAGTTGGTTGTGGGGCAAGTGCCGATCAATTCTCTGCTACGGGATCATTTGGTAGGAGTGTATAGATCACCAACACATATAGCGATTTATGAGGGGAGATCCATTGTTAGTGAAATCACGGTCCCCAGACTGATGGAGGCCCAGGCCGAGGATCTGGATGGAGTCATAAAAGTGGAGGAGTTATAGGAGGCCCTTCTGGAGCTGAGGAAAATGCCCGGGCCCAGATGGCATCCAGGTAGAGTATTATCAGGCATAGTTTGCCTCTTTGCTCCCTCGTTTGCTAGAGACCCTCTGTGAGGCGCATGGGGTAGGCGCATTGCTGACCCACATTCTGGAAGCCCTAATAATTATGTTGCCGAAACCAGGCAGGGACCCTTCAGATCCCCGCTCTTATAGGCCTCTGTCGATGCTCAGTGTGGACATTAAATTACTTGCAAAGGTTCTGGCAATGAGGTTGGGCTGAGTGATCACCACCTGGTACATGGAGACAAATGTGGGTTTATGTCAGGGAGAGATACCCACATGAACCTACGAAGGCTCTTGTGATGCATGAAACCTGGGGCACAGAGCTGCGGGCTTCTGGGCTGGCTTCTTATCGTGAGTACGCCTGATATACACAGCCCCCAAGAGCTAGGGTGTGTACTGGCAAGTGGTCTCTGATTTGTTCCACATTGAGAGAGGTATGTGGCAGGGTTGCCCGCTGTCACCGCTCCTGTTTGCGCTCACCAGGGAACCACTGGTGATATATCTTAGGACCGAACTCCGGGATTGGGGTGTACGAGTGGGTACAGTGACGCATATTGTGTCAGTGTATGCTGTTGATACCCTAATATATGCTTCGGAACCGGAACAATCGGTGCTTCTCCTCATGCAGCTTATGGCCAGATTTGGGGAGGTCTCAGGCCTTCATGTCAATCAACACAAGACGGTATACTTCCCCTTGGAGGTCTTGGCTGGACACGCTGCATCTGACCTTCCTGTGGTGGACCTGAAGTGGGAGACCCAATCGTTTCGCTATCTGGGGATGGAGGTAACCCACAATCCTCAGTTACAATATGACCTGAACATGGGCAGGATGCTGGATGGCCTATCAGCCCTTGTCCAATTTTGGACTGAGTTGTCGCTCTCGGTCATGGCTAGGGTTGCCCTGAGTAATATGATTATGTTGCCCCGGTGCCTCTATACAATGCAAAATTCATTCTTTGTGCTGCTGCAGTCTGTGTTTCGACAATTCAATAAGTTATTGGGGTCCTTGGTGTGGGCAAGGAAAAGATGCAGGGTCACCCTTGCGGTTTTTAATTGAACCTGGACGAGGGTGGTCTGGGCCTCGGGACCTTCACTTATATTAGCTGGCAGGACTGCTCCAGTATGCTGGGTCTATGGTGCGAGGATAGTCCCAACTGGGAGAAAACATTATTGGAGGGCTCAGTGGCACTGGGCGAGCTCCCCAGGTTACTTACGTATGGTTCCAGACTCCCAATAGTTACCCCTTCTGCTGTTTCTCAGGTCACCAAGGCATGGGAGGGGCCAGTGATGAGGGTCCTGTGATGGGCACCCTATGCAAGGCTCCTCCCAATTTGGTGGTTGTGCCCATTTGTCCTTATAAGGGACTCTATCGATGCCTCAAGATGGGTGGAGGGCGGCTGTCAGAGCAGGAGATCTGTTTCAAAATGGCACCTTCACGTCCTTGGAAGAGTTCGAGACTCATTTTGGAATAGGTCATGGGCAATTGTCACAATACGCAAGTGTGTCACGTACGACTCGAGATTTAGACGACTTTCCTAAAGGAGCCTGATAAATCTCACATTCTACAGATGATGTTAGATTCCGGTTCGGCCAGGGTCCTACTTTCCTGCCTATATAAGGCTCTTAAGAAAGACAGACGGACAGATGTGTCACTAGTACAAAGTGCTTGGGATGCAGATTTAGAGGCACTTCTCACTGATCGGGAGTGGGGCCGAGCAAGGGCACAAGTGCAAGAGGTGGCAAGTAATGCTAGGCTTAGATTGGCACAATTGTGGTACCTACACACAGCATACCAGAGCATAGCTGATGCCACAGCGGCTACATAGGATTTATCTGACACACCCCGCAGAATGTGCTCGCTGTGGCATATCCCCGGTCACATTTGGTTATGTCACAAGGGACTGCAGGAGGTTACAGCCCTTCTGGACCGCGATCATAAGGGAGCTGGGCAGAATGGCAGCAGTAAAGGTGAAGTTGACGATATGCCATTGTCTATTAGGTCTACTGCCTCTCCCTAGGAAAGGCAGGAAATTGCAGTACAGATTTGCCCAAATGGGGCTCGTACTTCCTAGGCGTCGTGTTGGCATTTATTGGGCTAGCCGGACCCCTCCAACATGACAAAAATGGCAGACTGATTTCCTGGAATGGGCAGTGGCAGAAGAATGGTCTGAATGGACAAATATGCCAAGCGAGATCTGGAGCTCTGGGGAGCCATGAGTGACTGCCTGGAGGAGGAGGAGGAGGACACAGAGCTAACTGCTAGCTCGGCCCGAGCTCACCCAGAGACGGGGCAACTGTTGCACTTGAGATGCCTGTTGAGGTGGATGTGTCTGGAGGAATTGGGGGAGACGCCCAGGACCCCAATAATAGGGGCAAAAATCTGGGAATGCTGTAGATGAATGCCGGCATGTAGACGATAATAGCTGGAATAATGTGTGCGTGGCTCTCCTCCTCCTTCTGAGACACCAGCCCCGGTCTGCCACTGGTGGCATGGGTGAACCAATGTGCTGGTTGATGGAAAGACCGTTCTCCCGCTCCTCCCTCCCCCCACCTGAAGGGGCCACAGCCCTACGCTTTGGCCGCTCCACTGAGCGAGAGGCTACGGGATTTCCTGCTACAACGTATGGGAATCTGCATGACTAATGGAGGGAATTTGCTGTATTGTGTTGCCTTCTGTTGAGGCTTCTGTAATGCAAGGTATATTCACTTAAATGCAAATAAACACATTTTCAAAATGAAAAAAAACACGGTTTCCGCTGGCCCTTCCCTCCCTCACAGCATTGATGCCACTAACATTCCTTTTGTCTTCCCAGGCCTTCAAAACTTTCTCTACCAACACTTCTTTCTACACTTCGTGTCTTCTCCCTCATTCACTGTCCACTTCAGGGCCCCTGCTGCTCCCTTGTCTCTTTTCCTCTGGCCCTTCTTGCCTTTTCTGCTTCCTTTCTGCCTTTCCCACTCTTCCTCTGTCCATCCGTTCCTTTCAACTCTCCTGAGACCGTTTTCTCCATCTTCATCTCCTACCTCATTCCCTTTCAGCCCCTCCGTCACACTCTACCTCCTTTCCTCTGCACCTCTTTCACTCTCCATTTCCTTTCCTCTGACCTCTCCTCACTCGCCATCTTTCCTCTGCCCACTTTCTTCACTTTCCATTTCCTTTGCTCTAACCTCTCCGTCACTCTCCACGTGCTTTTTTTGCCCGCCTCCCCCTTGCATGTCCTTTCCGCTGCCCCCTAAAGCCCTCCGGCCCTTACCTTGGTATATGACCTAATGCAACCACTGTTTGTCTCATTCTTTTGTTAGGACCAGCTATGCGGCCGAGATCCCACCCTGACGGACGAGTTGCTGAACATCTTGACAGAGCTGACCCAGCTCAGTAAGACTACGAACGCCAAAGTGGCACTGAGAGCTCGTCAGGTAAATCTATAAATATAAATATAGTAAACTCCTTGTTGCTAAGGTGGCATCGGAAGCCAACTCTGATGCTGAGGATGAACTGTGTGCCAGATCAGTGTGCTGATGCCAATGTGACACTGCAAACCCATCAGATAAAGCAATGCAGATGTGCCATAATTAGCCCATTAAGTAAATCTACAGATGCCGTGCTAGCATTGGGCACTCACCAGGAACTCTACAATGGCAGCGCAGTGTGTGAAAGCAACCAGACGACTGATCCATGCTGGCATTGCCAACATGCCAGATAACTCAACCAATGTCGCTTTCACATTTGAGGGCCACCTAGGTGAGTCTATTGATGAGATATTGCCACTGGGAGCCAAATCTATTGATATGTTGGCTTTGGAAGCCCACCAGTAGAATCTGCTGATGCCTTCCACGTAGCCCCTCAGTTACCAACCGATTAGCCCGCGTGGTGGCTGCGAGGACTTAGGTGTCCAGTACAGGAGCCCGTGTTTAAACATGTAATCACAGGTTCAAATCTCCGAGGGACCAGTCAGCCTTTCATCCTTCCAGTGTCAATAAAACAAGCACCACTGAGTTGGATGACTGTGAAGATTTATTATCTGTGTCGGGAAACCACTTTAGCAGAGAGTATGTGCTTTGCAAATACACTGCTAAGTTCTGTTAATGCTATTGTAACGTTGTGAATTTGTAGTTCAATTCAGTCACGTATAGCTTGCAGTTGCAAGGACACGACCGTGTCCGCCTGTCATAGTGCTGTGCCTTCCAGTGCGTTCACCTCTAGGTGCTGTGACTGTCAGGCGGTTTGGATTCCCTTTGTGGTTATTCTGTCATTTACTTATTTAAAAATCTTAATTTAGCGCATACCTAACTTGTGTGCAACACTATAAAAAAGTTAGTAAAATCGTATGAAGACACAAATACCTGCTTCCCCCAAAATGATAATTAAAAAAGGTTGTCCTGTGAGCATTACAGCATATTAAAAGTATTAAAAGTGCTGGTGCGAGATACAACAGAAAAGAACTGTCCACACTTTAGCGCCCAGACTAGTGCAAGCATCTCCAGCAGAGCTCAGTGTTACAAAGAAACCATCCACCTAGGAACATCAGCAGCCCCTCCGAAGGGAAAACCTGGAAGATACTGAAGACAGAAGCGTCTTCAGCGTTGTCCTATATGTACTCAGACAGGGGCTAAATACAAAAAGCCGAAACCTGTTACAGTAATGAGAACAAAAAAACAGAAAAGGTCTCAATATCAGCCTTTGATTTTCTTGGTCAAATAACTCACAAAAGAAGCAGATGAGTCCTCAGGAGCTAATTGTGGCCTCAGGACAGTCTCAGTTCCTTACTCAGGGAAGTGGGCGCAATAATACAAAAGTCTCGTACACAAAGCATCAAGCCTCAGATTCTGAGTCGCCTCATAGAGGCGACAGTGTAGACAGTTGTGAAGAGGAGAGATCCGTCCCACCGTGGAGGGCCTGGGAGCAGTGTGATGGCTGTGTGGCCCGCCTTAGCCTGCATGCACAAATGTGTGCAAGAGCCAGTGTAAATGGCAAACATTCCTATGGTCAAGAAGGTCGCAACGTAACCCACTTTCTTTATTTTGATGTTTATACAGCAGAGTCCGAGCCACAGCCACTCACTCTACATGCCTGACAGTAAAATGCACAATAACCTATTACACAGCCAACAAGCTAGCACAACACGCACACGTACACCTAGCGAGGACTGAGGGAGAGGGACAGAGCAGAATGAAGGGTCTCCTGACATCTCCGTGGACTTGGACTTGAACAGATGTTTAAATACAGTATCCTGTAATCATGTGCAGTGTGTTGGTCTGTGTGATGTTTCTCTCAGTAGTGCGCTGTGTTTGGCTTCCTTCTATTTGAATGAGTTGTATTTGAAATGTCTGGCGAGTCGTTATGCGCAGTGTCTTCAGTGTATGGTGTGCCCTTATCTTTAGGATGCCTGCAAATTTGTCATGGCAGCAGGTGCAGAATGGCACAGGTGTATATTTGTTCTCAGTGTGTTTGCTGTGTCTGTCTGGAATATTTGCATGTTAGCTGTGTCTGTTATGTTGTACGTGCACTGCTTCGATCATCTAGTTAAGTTACAGGTGTTTGCAATACTCGTTTTGGCTCTGACAAGGCAGTGTGTGCCTTGCTTCTAGTTGGCTGGTCTATGCGCTTAGTGAGAGCGAGCTCAACCTTCTTGTACATTGACTTGCCTGTGTGTGCCCTAGCTGTGTATGTTCCACCTGTGGAAGTGTTCTGTTCGGGAGTGTGTTCCCATTCTGTAAGGATGTGCTGCGTGTGTATGTGCCTTGTCTGTGTGAGCTTTGTCTTGTGTGCGATGTCTATTAAGGTTTGCAGTGTCTTTGGGTACATTCTGTATCTCTTTGGTTTGTTACCCTGTTTGTGAACATAGCACGGTATTCCCAATATGCTGGTGTTTGCTTTTTGTTCAAATGCCCTGTCTGCAAGTGTGGTACATGTTCGTGAGCGTGTGCCGTGTCTCTGAGTGTTTCATGTCTGTGTATACTAGCCTGTGAGGGCGTACTATGTTTCTGTATGTCTGTGCCCTCTGTCCGAATGTGCCCTCTCTGAGTGATCTCTCTCTTTGTGCCCTCTCTAGGAGTTTGTGCTTTCTTAGTGTGCATCCAGTCCATGGGTGGCTGTCTTGTTTGTATGTGTTTTTTTTTCTCTACGTTTGTGCTCAATCATTGAGTATATGCTCTGCTTTTTCCAAGAGCTGTTACCTCTCTCTTTGTGCCCTATGTGTCCTTTGACCATTTTTTTTTTTTGGGGGGGGGGGGTGGGAGGGTGTGTGTGTGTGTGTATATCACTCAAACCACAGAGTTAACCAGCCCTAGCACTGTAGAATTATAATTAAGTTGTTTTGTTGGTACTTTTAGAACTCTGTCCCTTTTGCCAATTTCCATACACTGCCTTAAGGTCAATGGCCGAATTCTACCGATCATGCTTAGTAGAATCTATTCATGAAGAGTCATTCGTTTAATATGATACTGGGTTTTTTTTCTTGCAAATCCTTGCAGATTTCTTGGGTATTTCAGAGTTCCCCTTTCCTCTGTATTGTTCAGCGTTTACATGATTCCCATCGTCACACTCATTGCAGACGTCAGTCTGGTGTGTTACTCTTATGGAGATGATACCTAAATCTGTCCCCTTTGTCATTCAGTACAGACTTTCCAAGCTGACAAAGTGTCTTGATAGCATTGAATCTTGGATGAGGACAGATGGCTGCAGCTCCCTCCTGTCAACACAGAATTCATTTGGTTTGATGTGGGGCCTGGAAGATTCCTGACTTCTTTGTAGAAGTCTTGCCTATTTTTCATGATAAGTACATCACTTCCTTGCCCCAGTCAAGAGCTTCAGACTTCCTATGAGTCTGCCATGATCTCACACACTTCTGCATCAGAGTGTGCTGCTTCTGGCAGAGGAAATTGGTTAAAAGTGTGCTCCCTGATCTGTCTCAGAAATATGGAGTCATGAATTTAGGTATTGTGACACATTTTGGCTACTGCAAAGATTGTATTGTAATCGTATTTATATAGCGCTTACTACCCCTGATGAGGCGTCGATGCGCTTTTCGATGAGTAGCACGCTACTCCGGAACCCAACAAGAATTAGTGATGGATTAGTATTGTTAAATAATGAGTACAGTTTTAGTATTATTATGAGTTAATTTGAGCCGCGGATATGAGAGTTTGTTAGTTAGATTGACTGGAGTAATGGAGGGGTGAAGGGGGAAAGAAATCCAGAAGTGTTAATTGGGAGTATATCCTTCATTTACTCAACCCAAAGGCCAGATGCATTGCCTCCATTTTTCAAGAAAGCTCTTGCGAGAATTATTTATCCACTGGAACTTTGCAATCATATCTTCGTGGGCTGTGACTATTTGCAGTTCAGAAATAGTGTGGGACTTAAGAGGGACCAGTTTCCTACTCCACTACCTCCATCTCTTTAATCCTCGGTACTGGTAGGATAATGTTTCCCGCTGCCTCCCAAACACTGCGGTCTAGATATGGGACTATTCGGTGTTTCAGCTTACAACCTGGTTTGCAAATCCCAAAGACAGTTTCTTATGCAGGCCTGCTAATCTGGAACACTTCCCTGCCACTGCTTTTAGACAGTTTCAGTCTATATACTATTTCTAAACGTCTAAAATTCTCATTTTTTAACTATATCCTTGGCCTCAGATTGACAAGATGAAGAACCCTTAAAGCGAGTTGAGTCTGTATTGTGCAGCATAAAGTGTATTTACACATCACTCAACCTGAATACACCAGGAGCAACCCAAAGAGGGTATACATGAGGTCAACTTGAGGCAGCGTTTGAAGATCTGATTGGTTTCGTTTTGATTTAGAGAGGAAGCTTGTTCCTTAATAGAAGCCCCTCAACTGGAAATCCTTTGTGGCCACCATTATCTTGGAGAAACTAATGGCTCTACTGTGGGTATCATCAAGGCAGTGGCCCCTCTATTATAGTAGCAGCAGGGTCTTTGTAGGCCTGTCAGCCAAGGCAATGGTGAAACTCCGTAGAAAGAAAACTGTACAACTCCCCTCATCCACGAACTTGAGAACTGACCGCATAACGCAGCAGAGGTTTGGAGTCTAACCCCTTGCCTTGTTCATGAGCCACTGCAAGGCCGCCTCTGCCTGTCTCACGATACTGGCGCCAACGTTTCATAAGAGTAGACCGCTAGTCTGTGGGTGCCCTGCCACGGTTGCCTCAGAACATCCCTCTGCCTGTATGTGCCCTCTGTGTGTGCAGGAATCCCCCACCTGTGTGTGTGCTGCTGTGCCCAGCCTCTGTGTGCTTTATTCGCACGTGTGTCTTGTGGGTTCGAAGTGTGCTCTTCTTGTGATAGTGTGCATGTGTGTGTCGCTGACCCCATGTATGGAGCTAGGCCTAGTTTCTGTGTCCCTTATTGGCGTCCGATGTCAGTGTGCGGAGTCCACTCTGCACACCCTGGTGGTGGGAGGCGTCTCAGCTTGATATGCCTGTTGCTGCCCCTGCCAGGAGCAGAGCAGCTCTGGGGTAGTACAGAGCTTCAGGTGGGATATTATGGAAACCTATCCACATTTAACCGGGGCACTTATATTATGAAAAGAGGATAACCTCGCTCTCGTTGCTGTTTTGTTTCTGCACACGCAAATACCAAACCGCGAATAACTAACCGTGACAAGGAGCCGGACCCAACCCCCTCCCGCTGGCATCACCCGTTGTCACGCGGGGTACACGCCTTGCTTCAGTTGGAGCCTGAGCGCGTTGTTGCTCAAGCCCTCGGTCTCGGGGGGGTGGTCCCTGGCGCCCCCAGTCAGAGGTGGCGGGCACGTCCAGGGCGCGCTGCGGCTGCCCAGCGCTGCCCCCCCCACCCCCCCCCCCGGTGACTGGCCGCGGCTCGGCCCAGCCCCGGCACCCTCCTCTCCGCGCCAGGGGTGGCCCGGCACTGCCGCCCCTTACTGTTTTTCCTAATTAGCAGGCAGTCGCGCGGCCCCCGCCGCGCAGGGACCCGCGGGCCCCGGTGGAACCGGGCGCGAGCGATTCCCGCTCCGTCGCCGGCTCCCCGCCTCCTCGGGGAAGCCTCGTCCGACGCGACGCGTGGAGATTACTTGTGGAGGCCCTGGGGGGCCTCGCCGAGCCCGGGCCCCTGGGGTTTACGCTTGCATGACAGACCGCTCCCCGGGCAGGCTCGTGGGCCCCGGCGGGTCCGCGCATTGCTCAGGGTGTGAAGTGGAAGCGGGCCGGTGGCAGGTATCGATTCCCGGAGGTTTTCTTGCACCCCAGGACCGCCGCCCCCCTCCAACTACCCTGGTTTTTGGATATCACCGTGCATTGAGCCGGTTGAGCTTTGAAATGATAACTGCAGCGCCACATATAGAATTGTAGATGTGTAGGTATTAACAAAGGTTAATAGCTTTTTCGAGATATCATAGGCAATGAGTGTTAACTTTGAACTCCGAGGTCGGAAACACCCTTTTGTTGATATGTAGACATCCGACGTTTTATATGGTTTATGCCCCTCCACAACCCTGGGCCCGTGTATATGGAGAGAAGCGAGTTGTGCAGGGCGAAACGGTAGGAAGCAGCCTAACCCCACACAAACTAACCACTCATAGCACGCTTTCCACATGGCATCCAAACATGTAAGTGTGCCTGCCTCTGTGCCACCTCCCAGAGCATCACAACCTCCTAACCATGCTTACTGAAAGCTTGGTGCCTTACCACCCACTCCCTGTCATTTCACACTCTCCCTGCCATTTTGCATTACAGTACATTAATGAAGTCAGTGGTGTAGAAAGGTTTCAATGACCCTAAAACCAGCAAGGAAAATGGGCTCCATTCCCTGCTTTGGATAACGAAGCTGTAATCAGGGTCAGTTGGTAGTGAAGAGTGAAGAAGCAGGTGCACGGGGGTCCATATGCAGAGCTGGGCACTGGTGCTACCTGGCGTCATGTTCCTTTCTTAGTACTTCCTACATCAGTGGACGGAGGAGCTGGTGGGTGGCAGTACCACAGCTCCCGCCAATCTGCAACTTCCCTCCAGTCTGTGGGCACGCAGGGGCCTAGTCACAAAGGGATTTTGGAGTACATAATGTAGTATTGTAGTATTCTTTATGTGCTCTTACATTCCTTTGTGAATTGTCCCTAAACATCTAAAGTGGGAATAAATTAGGGCCATTCAGCGAATGTTCATGTAGAATTAGTAAAAATAGGAAGGACTGTGCCTTCTTTGCACTTATACCAGTAGGAAGTTGGATGTTTTTGGTCCCGTTCATGAAGACAGGTAAAAGTATATAAAAGAGTACTCCTGTAGCTTGTAGCGCTACTTTCTGTACTTATAAATGCTTCTGTGAATTGATCCCTGTAGAAGGTGACAAGAGAAGGCATTGGAGGAGGCAGATGACTTTCTCCCATCCCACTGTTTCCTTTGGCTCTGTGGAGACTGGGAGAATAAACAGACCGGCCAGGTGGCCACTGAAGAGCTTATGGACACTCTGACATCACAGCAGTAAAGCCAATAAGACAAGAACTATTGATTTTGTACAGTTTTAGCCATGTTGTACAGCAGCGCGGCTATGTGCAGCATGGCTTACAAAAAGCATTAGCAAAGTGAGTAGAGCTTTTATACAAGAGATGATTGCTTTGTTTTTAGCCAGTTTGTACAGCACATGGCTGAAAGTAAAAGTAAAAAAAAAAAAAGTACTATGATGCGGCCTGCACTGACCGCATCATAGCACTTTCTTTTTTTTTTACTTTCAGCCATGTTTCACAATAGCTGTGTTGTTGTAAAACATGGCTAAAAACATTGACAAAGAAAAAAAAAAAAAAAAAACTATATCACATCCAGTGCTGTCCACGTCAGTGCTTTTTTATTGTGCAGAGGCGACAACGGGCAGAGGGGTGGGGAAGAAATGCTATGACATGCTCAGAACTAGCTGTGTCATGGCACCTTTTTTTTGTTTATTGCCAGGTGGAGGGATAGGAGGCAAAATGGCGGGAGAGAGGTAAAGGGGAAGGAGAGCAACAACAAACAGGTGGGGTGGGAGGGAGAGCAACAACACAAACAGCAAATGTGGTGGGAGGGGGCAGGAGAGAGCAAGAAAATGGATAGCGGGTGGGGGCAAGCAACAACATAAACAGTGGGGGGGGTAAGCAGCAACGATGGAGGGGCAAGTAACACGGAAGGTGGAGCAACATAGAAGGCGGGGGGTGGGGACGAGAAGCAACATGCAGGACGAGTACACATGGGAAACAGGTGTAAAAGACACACTCTATTCAAGTGCTTAGACAAAAAGAAAAAAATAGAGTCCATTTAAGGGAGCAGTGATAGGCCACTATTTCTTGCACCAAGTTCCAGGGGAAGGACAAACATAAGCGGAAGTGAGTGCCACAGGCCCCAACTTATCAAAAGCAAGCAAATGAGAGTGACAATGAAGCTAACCAATGTTAAGCAGTGAGTGGCCTCTTAACCCCCTGTAAATAAATAAAATGTCTCACAAGCGACAGCACATGTGCTGTCTCAGGCACCACTTGACCAGAATTACTTGGAACAGGTTTGTCTGCTGCTGAAATGTTCTAGTAGTGTTCTCTAATGAAGTCCGGTGTAAAACAGACCATGCTTACTGAGTGAAATTCTAAAACTCACTGTATGCTGACGTTCACTTTGTTGTATGAGCTGGGAGGGTTCAAAAGAGTTATTCAAAGAGGGGAAACTTTTAAAAATGCAATGTATAGAGAGTTGGGTTGTTTGAGTTTTATAGGACCCATTTCTGTTTAGTGTTGCATAATAGTGGCTATCATTGCCATGGGTTTTAATGTTCATTAACTACCTATGATTTGAAAAGATGTTAACTTCATTAAGAAAGTTGTCAAATGTAATTTAAAGTTCCCCAGAAAACACATCAAACTCAAGTTGACGACTGTTGGCACATAGATGGATTTGCAGGGGCTGGGGACCTCCTCCATCCCTACCCCACACTTTCCAAGTAAAGACACCATGAGTCTCTGCACACTCACTCTGCCTCATTCAGCCACACTTTCATCATACTTGCAAAAGCTTGGCGTTTTCAGTCCTGCGCTTGCTTTTCGCGGGATGATAGAAAAGTTTCTAAACTTCAGTGCTGAGAAGTACTGCAGCAAAACATGGGAAGGAGGTGTGGCCCTAGAGTATAATTATGACTAAGCATGACTAAAAGTTATCTTTTATTTAAACAGTAGCATTGGTTTGGAAGGTTTGTGAGTGTTCTTTTCTTAAGTGAGTTCTTAAAAACCACCTTGTTCGGTTATGTCACCACCACCTTGTAATTCCTCTAAATCGATGCTCTAAGTGGGCACCTCGGCCTGCAAGTAGCACCTTCATTTCTTTAATATGGAAGCGAGAGTGCCAGAGCTCATCAGGGTTGCACTACTGGGGCGTGAGAGTATCTGCACCCTCTGGTAGTAAAGATTCTCTGGGAAGTGAGAACCTGCACAGTTTCCAGATCGGGCACTGTATTATGCATTTTATTATGTATTTTTTATATGCCGTATGAAGTGTGTTGAAGGAAAAGCCATTTTCGGCAGGAGGTGTTTTGCACACTTTTAGACTCTTGCCCGTGATTCACGGATTAGGAGTTCTCTTATTGGTTCACCACTCATCTCGGTGTGAACCGAGGCAGTTGTCCAATACACTGTCTTATTGTCTGTGCACAAGTGCTTGCACTCGTCCCTCGAGTTGGATTGAACTTGTTTTTCTTTTAGCCGCTCATAGTTTCCACTTCTCTTTCCAGTGTCGGCTCTAAATACATATTGTGCTTAATTATGAGTTTGATATAAACTCTTTGGACATATAACTGGCCTGGCATTAACATTGTCAGCTGGTATCGCCTTCTGAGTTTACGGCCATTACAAATTTTGATCCCTGGAATGGGGAATAACCACGTAGTCTGTGGTTATTAGGTACTTTTCAGCATAGTTACCCCCGATTACAGGGATTTTGTGCTAACACTTAGAACTCCTTCTCTGAGCAGGTGGTTAATGGCAGCTGGAGAATGAGAATAGTCACCAAGGGGAATGTTAGGTGTCAGGAGGGTATCCAGTATCAGAGCTTTGACTGGGAAGAGTGTTCTGTCCTCCCGCCCAATGTTGAAGTAAGTGTTTGGCTGAGGGATGCTCTGTGTTCTTTGCTCTCAGATGGTTTTACTGGTAATGCTGTGTTTGGGAACATAGATACCACTCTGGTCAACTCCTGATCTGGCCCTGTATGGGCCAGTGGCATTGTTTTCTGAGATCTACATATCTCTTTGCTGACACTGTGATCTCAGACCTGCTACTGATCTGTAATGGTTGGCAAAACGTGCTTATGAGCTGTAAACATTTACCGTAGCATTGGCAAGCTGGGTGTGCCCATGTGCAGCAGGATACAAGTTACGTGGTTAGATAGGTTATGAATGAGATACTGACATTTTGCTACTTTCCCTTCTCCCTTCAACCTTCTTCCCCTTACTATTTTTCAGGTACTTATTGCCTCACACTTGCCTTCATACGAGCTGCGCCATAACCAGGTGGAGTCCATCTTCCTCTCGGCCATCGACATGTACGGTCACCAGTTCTGCATCGAGAACCTGCAGGTACCTGGGCAGTGAGCATGCCCCCTATGGCTAATGACTCTTGGATGGTGTGAATACGGTGGAAGTTGGGCCTGTAGCACTTGCGCCTCTGGCTGCAGCATGGTTTACAGTTTACTGGTTGGCCACTTTCTGCCTTTAATCCACAGAGATCACTGCACCATTTTTGACTGTGGTGAGAGGCAGTCGGTATTTGGGGTGGCCCCAGCTGCCAAAAGAGCCCTACTTCATGTTACTGTCTTCTTGCAGTCAATCCTTGTTGTACTGCTGATGCTAAGCAAAAGTGGGTGAGGTTCATAGAAACTGATATGGAAATTAACAGGAACATTTTATCCTCAATATTGCTTCTATTTTATCTCTTGCAGAAACTCATCTTGTCTGAGACGTCCATCTTTGATGTTCTGCCAAACTTTTTTTACCACAGTAACCAGGTAGTGAGGATGGCTGCGCTGGAGGTAAGTTATTGTACACACTAAGGGGAAGTACCACGGGAGGCCATCCAAATGCTGAGGTGAACTGCGCTCAAAGCCTGGTATTTTGAGTAAAGTGTAGGGATTGAGTGGTGTAGACACTGGGGCCATGGGACACATGGGCTGTCGGGGTTTTGAACTATGCCACTGCGAATAGGACAGTTCAACTCTGTGGCAGAAGGGAGAAGCTTCCGTTTTGTGTGTTCTCTGGGGGTTTCTATTGGTGAGGAGAAGAGGACACTTGAGCTGTGTGGGAGAAGAAGTTTATTTTAACTTCAGATGCCACAAGTTGCTTTCACAGCTTGGGACAGAGGAAATCCTCGCGTGGGTGTGGATGGGAGCCTCAAACATGCAGGAGCAACAGAAGCCGCTTGGAAAGTGCAGCTTGGTATTGCCTGCTTTTCACTTTGAGGAAGCTGGCAAGTCCCTGCAAGTGTGAAGAGAGATTGGGGGAGTTGTACCATCTATATTGTGGGATGAAGTGGGCTTTTAGACTGCTTGAGGGTAGTGTGAGAGCAGAAGGAGTAGGGTCTTACACATTGTGAGAATGGAGGGCCATCCTATGTGCAAGGCGATAAGGCTTCCACCATTCCGGAGCAGAATGACAGGTATTTCACGGCATGATGCGCTCAGCAGTTTGTGACTAGAAGGTCATTTCCACAGTGCGGGACCAGAGGAAAACATTCATTCTCTGGATGCTGGGGACCCGTCAATGTACAGCAAGGTTTTCTAGAAGGGGCCCACACTGGAATCAGAAGAGCTCTTCTCCAGTTGCTGTAGATGCAGGGTGGCCTTTCCACAACAGTGCAGTAGCATTAAATGGGAGAAGGGTGGCTCTTCCTCTGTGCAGGTCCATGTGCAGGAAGGGCATTTGACTCTGTGAGAGCCTGAGAGCATTTCCTTATTGGAGATACAGGTTTACTCCTCAACTTTGTGGCTATCCTTCTACTATTTGTTTGCAGGGGGACTCCTACAGTGCCCATAGCAAATTACCCTGTCCGTCTCCTTTTATGAGCATGCATTAAAATGTCTTATTCCATTATTGGCATAAATCCAATCCCTTCCTCTAGCATACTCTTCCTTTTAGGGCCCACTGGAAAAAACAGTACTTTCTCCCAGCCACCACTATCAGTACAAGCCATAATATGTCTTAGTGACATATGAGCTTTGGCCCTTTTCTCTCCTCGGCATCTTTGAGCAAAAAACACTTTCTTTGAACAGCTCTTGTGAACCTAAGCGTTATCCCCATCCCTGGTCTGTATTGACACCATGACTGTCCATTCCAACAGTCTCCATAAGCAGGGGATGCTGGTATCTCCCACTCCTCTAACCCTGTCTAGGCATCAACACTCAAGAGTACTAACCATAAGCTCCCCACTCCTTTATAGACTTTCACCATGCTTCCACCTATTCACCAACAGTCTTTTTAACCAATTTTCAGATGATCAGAAGCTATTGACGCTCTTGTCGTCTTAATTTAATGTGGATTTTGCTTTTGCAAAATAAAGGATTAGGTTCAGATGACTATGCATACTCTTACTTACTTGTAACTACAGTATCTTAATTGTATTTAGCTAAAATGGCTGCCAAAACCAAAATCCGAGCAGGAATTGAGTGCACCTTAATTTTTAGTTATCACCTTTCTTATCTTGTCGGTGTTAATAAAGACCTGTACCATTTATAAAGATATTGGTGGTCATTATGAACACGGCTGAAACATCCGCCGTGTTCATGCTGATGGTCAAAACACTGACCGCCAGCGACCCCGGAACTCCGCCGGCCAGATAATGAACTTTTCTGTGGGCTGGCGGGCGGAAACATTGTTTCCGCCCGCCGGCTCACAGAAAGGCTCAGCCGGGACATTGACGTCGGCTCCACATGGAGCCGCCGTCAATGCCTCTGTGCGGCCGGTGCAGTTGCACCCGTCGCACAGATCACTTGACTGGGCTCTGCACCGGGGCCTCTGCACTGCCCATGCAAGGTGCATGGGCAGTGCAGGGGCCCCCAGGGTGCCCCAGGGCATCCCCTACGCTAGCCTTTTCCTGGTGGGATATTCCACCAGGAAAAGGCTGGCGGGAAATGAAACATTATCCGCTACCTTGGTGGATGGTGTTTCAACTGGCTGCCTGACGGTGGGAGCCTGGCGGTGGGTGAGGGCTGCCGTTGGCGGCCCTCACCTTGTTCATAATATGGCAGTTTGGCCCGCCATGATCGTAATGAGGGCCATAGTTCTGAAGGCAGTGAACTTTACAGAGAGCTAGTACTTTCTGTCGTGTAATAAATGATTTCCAGATACTTCCAGCAATCCTTGAACATCAATCACCCTAACCTTCCAATGGTCAAAACCCTAATAGAAATATATGGCACCCAATCAGCAGTGCTTCTGCCCCCAGGACTTTGGTGAATCAGTGATAAACAGTATACACTCACAAGAGGATTGCCAAGTACCTGAGCCAGGTCTTGTAGAAAAGGCAGGACAATGACATTATGAATTGAACACTAGTTCTTTTTTGGTTATTTTTTAAATTATAATAGAAGAATTATAGCAATAATAAGATGTCATAAAAGAGAATGCTGATTCACAAGGAAATACACACTGTTGAATATTTCAGAATTGTATGAAATATAAAAGTTAAAAAGTGAATAAATATATAAATGACAACTATTATAACGTCTGAATTAATAAAAAAAAAAATGGAGGACTAGTGAGGGGAGGTACCAGGAAAAGAAAGACAAGGTCATCGTTGTTTACAAACAGACTTATTAAATATATGTATCAAAGTAGGAGTAAAGGATAGCCCATGATATATACAATATATTGTTGGGGTGATGTTCTCAGCGTGAGCAATCGAGCCTATCTTTGGCCACAGCTTATTAACAATTTCAGGTGACCATAAGACATCTAAATGCTTTTCCCATGAATGCGCAATCTTATGTTTATTATTTTTTACAATACAAGGCTTTTTAAGAATGAATAAATAAAAAAATACCTTTGAAGGATGATTTATTCGATATATGGCAGTAACATTTTTGACAGAGCATTAGAGAAATGGAAATATTACCCAGATTCATCTTATATGGGATAGAGTATTTCTGTTGTACATTGTAAGGATATTGCAAGTCACTGGGAATTTCAGTGACCATATAGAACAAAGCATTGGGTATTTTATTCCTTATAATGACACTTTCCACCATAATCTTTCCCATAAATTGCTTAAATCATTACTCTTCATATCAAAGAGATGTTATAGGTGCATACTATGAAAAATCAGAATGGAATCTCTATTTGAAATTAAACAGTCCAGAATGCAGTTAGTAAATTGTTGCAAAACAATATCAGAATCAATTTAATGAACACCAAATTAAAACATGCTGTAGCTCAGAATGGGTTAAAAGATGTGGAGAAGACTGTATCTTTCCTGTAATGACCTATAGCATGCAAAAGTAAACATGCAATACATCTCTGCTTTCTGCAGTTGATTTAAAAAAAAAGGGATCAGTAAAATGTGCACAGTTCTTGTTGCTTAAACTGCAACTGTAATTCTGCTATGACTCATCTGTCACTTTGACTCCTGGCTCTGGCAGGATGCATTATAACATCACAGCCTAACTGTAATATTTAAGCAGCTAAGCTGTTTTGTTATTACAGTTGAAGAGGGGCAACACTACTAGGTTGTAATAAGTAAATTAAAGCCTGGCTTCCACGTATTATAAGTGTATCATACTGAATCAAAAAGACAAGAGGAAGATTATATAACTCTTGCAGTTGAGGAAAAACAAACCTATGATTGTCTGTAAACAATTGCTTCACCCCCAAAATACCTTTTATACAACCATTTTTCCAAAATATAATTTTTGTTGTTAAAGTTAGGCCAAATTGGTGAAGATAATGTCTTGCCTCTCTGAAGTCCTATGAAAGATATGATTATGAAAAACTGTACACATATTTTTAAGAATTGGGAGAGAAAATATTTTGGTCTTTCCAAAAACAATATTAATATACTAAATGAAATATGAGCTCTAAGAGCCCTCTCCATTGTAACATAGCCAGGACATTTAAGAGTCAAAAGCAAAGTTGTGTAAGAGAAATATCCAGGAAGTTGACTGTGAGAAATTTGTTAACTAGTATTTTTTAAGGACTGTGGTACTCTGATGCTTCCAGATTAGCATTACCTATTATTAATACACAACGTTGGAGCTCAGTGGTATTACTGTAAATTAGTTAGAACATGGAACTTTCCTCCCATTAATGAGTTCGGAAAATCATTTTCCTCTTTATTGATAGACCATGTTCCTGAACTCTTCTTGGTGGTCACCGATGAAATTCCAGATCTTTCAACAGCAGTTATATCACTTGTCTCCTGTTAAGGTTTTGACGGGTGAACTCTGCTGCAGATGTTGTGAGAAGATGTCTTTGTCTGGCCTGCATGACATCTACATGTGGTGTCAACTCCTGTTCCTTGATGTTCTCAAAGGCCATCCAGAGAGCAGAAAGACAAGTATTTTGGGGGTGACAGAGACAGGGATAGTATAAGTCGTCCTCCTCCCCCCCCAGGTAAGTCTTTCAGCATGAAATGATCTCCCCAAAGATCTTCCCAAAGAAAACAGTATAGGAAGGAGAAATTCTCTTCTTACTTGAGGAAATAATTCAACCCCTGGGTCTGTTCTCAGTCTCAATGCTCTTCCCTGACAACAGTCTCTTCTTTGTCATGGGAGCCAAATCTGACTTTGAAGAAGACAAAGCTGGAATTTTTGAAACCATTGGCTAACTCTAGGCAGGCTGGAGTTTTAGCCAAAAGTATCTAACTTTTTTTGGGATGGCCCTTTACGGTTACCCAATGCTGCCCGACTCCATTCTTCCACAGGCTCCACTTCCAAAGAAACCAATGCCCTCCAACATACTGCCCCCCGTGCACCTGAAACTGCTTATGATCCAGTCACTGGCACCGCCTTGAGCGCCTCTTGCACCTTCCAAGTCGACAGACAATATAAGAGTGGCCAAAGAATAGGGCTGTGCTTGCTTTAGTGACAAACCTTTGGTAGAGCACTTCCCAAGGACCCAAAAGATTTCTTGGATAGATGGTCATTTGGATTTGATTCAGATAATATTACCATGCCTATTAGAGATTAAGGCTGCCCAAATGGTGATGACTTTTAGTCATACTCTCCTCTTACCATAAAGATGCAGACCTCTACATGGAGTTACAAAACACAAGTGGCCTTGACATTTCTCCAGAAGGGAACATCCCTCACTTCTTCGTGTGTCCATCAGAGAAGGTCTATTCATTTACTTTTGTAGTATGTAAAGCAGCTGAGGCACTAGAATTGACCTTGATTTCTATGGATGCAAAATATAATCTGTTTCTGTCGTCACATCCTTCTACAGCGAGTGCCGTGGCCCAAGTCTCTTCTGCAACCCTGAATAGGAATGCTCTCCCTACTGCCTCTCCAGACCAAGAGGCTGTACTATTTGGTAAGAAGGCTTTCTACTCCAGCAGTCTAGTTCTCCACAATGCAAATGTTGTGTGCCTTCTTTGGCTGGTATATACATGTCCTGTGGAAGCTGGCATGAATGGCTTATAAGTTTCCCCGCCTACATGAAAAACTCCTCATCTGATATAGTCAGTGATGGCCTGGACACCGCCCAAGCAAATCGTAAAGTGCAGCCTGGATTCTGCAGATATTGTGGCTTGACCATGACCACAGCACTCATCCTAAACCATTATGCTCAAGTGTATTCCAGGTGCTTATGGGACGATATATCACTAGCCTTAATGGACATGCTCTTTGGTAGTGAAACGGCTGTTCGGGGTGAAGGTCAACTCCTCTCTGGACAGCATAAAAAACAGCAGAGCCATAGCATGCTTGCTGGGTCTGATACTTCCCAGTGAAGATATTCCACCAGCAGTACCAGAAAATTCAGGGCTGCTCCGGGACACAACAGTCGTGTTCACATTCATCTTTGTAGCTGATCCAAACACCCCCAACACATGTATTGCTTCTGTCGGGTCAGGGTTGCATCCGGGCTAAGCCATCACCAGCAAAAGCAGCAGCTCTAATGCCTGCTATTTTGTGCTGGCTCTGCTGCATCATAACCTCTTTGGCTCCTCACTGCTACACCATAGGATTCAGTGGGGCTGAGCATCTCCCATTTCTCCACAGTTTGGGAGAAAAGCACGACAGATCACTGGGTCCTCCAGCTGATGCACAAGGGCTACTCCCAAGGGCATAACACAAGCCTGCCTCTGTAGCCCCGTATGTGCATGGGCCCCCACACTTCAAGGGGACCCATGCTTCAAATGGCCCATTCAGCTTAAGGCCTATTAAATGTTCTGGGGCCCCTCATCACGTTCTACAATGAGGCCTACATAATTTTGTTACACTACTGGCAGCACTGTACTCTTCCTGTCAGCCCTCCCTCAACCAGAAAGTATATTGTGGCACAAGCTTTGGTATTGAAGGCATACGTTGTTTCCCTGTTGAACAAAGGGGCATATAGTTGGTGCATTTGTGGTGCCCTTGGATCAAAGGGACACAGGAGTTTACTTCCTTTGCCTATTGATACCCAATAAGGACAGGAACCAGTTGCACATCCTAAACCTTAGCCTTGAATCTGGTCATTCATTGAGCTTGGTTCTGTTGGCCCTTAGCGTAAGGGATTGGCTGTTTTCCTGAACCTCCTGTATGACTACCTTTCTCTGCCAATCTTACCTGTGGTTAATCATGGTTTTCCAGTGCTATAAGTTTCCCTTCTGCTGTTTGGTCTGATGACTTCAACATGAATGTTCACCAGGGTGCTGCCCGTGGTGGGGTATTCACCGTGGATGTAAGTAGTCCATGTATTTCTGTAGTTGTCTGGTGAAAGCAAAGTCCTCTGTGCTGATCACAGAACACTTTTATTACACCATGACCCTCCATCATGACTTGGGCTTGACGATCAACACAGACACTTCCTAATTCAGCCACACATAGGCTTGGTCTTCATGGAAGTGGTGCTGCAAAACCTGAATGAAGGCTTTTCCTCATTTTCAGAGGACTGCAGATATGTGATTCTGAGTCTGATGTTTCTGGCTGAGACACCGATCCAGGTTTTTAGTCCTACTATAAGGCCTGATTGCCATGTGCACCCTAATGGTGCCCCACACCAGAAGATGAATGAGGGCCCTTCATTGGTGCCACAGAAAATGTGGTTCCAGCA
This sequence comes from Pleurodeles waltl, assembly GCF_031143425.1. Classification (NCBI taxonomy): domain Eukaryota; kingdom Metazoa; phylum Chordata; class Amphibia; order Caudata; family Salamandridae; genus Pleurodeles; species Pleurodeles waltl. The sequence goes on along the minus strand of NC_090441.1, from coordinate 11,985,543 downwards.
CCATTGTCCTTTTCGATCTGCACCGGTGGTTGTACCCCTACCCTTTGTCCCTTTAGTCCACTGTACTCACAGCAGCTCTCACCTTGGCAACTTCATGTTGCGGCCCTATGTTTGACATCGGAACAGCACAAGAACATAACTGTGTTGGAAAAGCAAAAATAACTTTTTCCATTGAAAGTCTTCCTTCCATGTCAGGGAGTGCCATTGAAGTTCAGTTGAAAAACACCACCATTCACTATATCAACCGACACGGCGATGTGAATTCAAGAACCCTCTGCTGAGAACCGATTTGGCTGTGGAGTTGGGCCTAGTAGCTGCACACTTTGCAGGCATGCTCACCTTGATGGCCGAGGTTTTGAGTTGTCCCTTTTCAGAAGACCATGAGTGGAACTTCTTCCTTAAGTAATGGAAATGACCATCTTCATATGTGGATCTGTTCCCCATGGCACAGAACAGAAAATATTTTTGGTTTCCAGTCATACACGTCAATCTGACTGGCTCTCTGGGGAACACCTTCAGGTTCCTTTGGCCACGAGATCTGCTTTACGCTTTCCCAACAATTCTGCTTCTGTCACAGTTCCTTACAGAAGGTCTGAGAGGTGGTTGCCTCAGACTGGGCGAGTAGGATTTTGCCAGTCTGTTGAAACTCAGCACACAGGCCCCTATTCCCCACCGGATGGATTTGATTTTGCAGCAGGGTGATCACGTTCTCTAGCCCATTCATCTGCTGTAGACAGGTTGTAAATGCTAGCTTGTCTGTCAGGAAACTTGCCACGAAATTAATTTATTCCAGTCTCTAGATTTAATTTTTTCCAGTGGTGTGTGTTGAAAGGTCTGAACCCCTGTCTACCATGCTTTTCTGACATTCTGCACTTAGCACTATCTCTTGCTCAGCCAGAAAGTGGCATAAAAAAACAAAAGTGATGGATGGAATGTTTAAATTAGTCTCAGCCACTGGCAGTCGCTCAGGCTACATCTTAATTATTGGCTTTACGCCCAGCATGCCACCTCAGTTTGGACCCCCCCAAATGCAAATAAGCCTTGACCCTGCTCCGATAGGAGCAGTCCACCCCGAGCTGCCAGGCCAGGTCCTTCGTGAACCGGAACACAAGCAACCCAGGACCGGTTTGGCACTTATTATTGACAGTGGATACTGTAAAAGATTTTTTTATCAGCATATCCACTTTCTTGAGTTAATCTGACCAACCGTCCTATAGTCAGCTCTACTCCCATTTCATTTAATGTTCCACAGTAGAAGTTGAATATTGCATTAAGGTTTTTTATGGCATCCTAATTCAAGCCAATACAAAGTTGCCTAATTCGACTTCTGACACTGATTTTTTTTTTACTGCTGCAGTAACTTCAGGCCCTCCCATTCAGGCCCACCTTGATGCCTGTTGTTCATTCCTACCGAATATGCAATCAGCATTTTACAGGAGCCTGATCATCAGTGCTACATCCTTTTTCCCGCATCTGCATCCTATCAAGGAGGAGGAGCAACTACATTGATTGGATCCCAGGCACAGGCTCATCGTACGTGGCTGCACATTTCCGGAGAGAGTGGATGATCCACTGCTTGTGTGTATTCCTGGATTTAAAAATGGCAAGGCAGTTACTTAGTGGGCACTTCCACATACAGGTACATGCTGCAATATGATCAGCTATACCTTGGCCAAAAAGGAGCCTCCAGCTGGCATTCATGCCCACGCAGGAGGGCTCTGGCTGTCGCCAGAGGTGCTCTGTTGGCTGATCTCTGCCAGATAACCACTTGTTGCTTGCACACTTTTGTGAAACATTATTGCCTCACATTCCAGGTGCACAGCGATGGATACTTTGCTTGGTTACAAAACAACTTTGATTAGTCAGCACTACTTTAGCCAAGCTCCGTAGCAGCTTTTGCTTTTAAACTGATTCACACGGAGAGGGATCTGCAGAAGGAAAGATCCATCTGAAGGAAAGTAAGTTACTTACCTTTTGTAAAAACATTTTTTGTATCTACTATTCCTTTTTGCAGAATCCTCGGCACTCTGGCTTTTCCCCTGATGAGTTAGTATCATGATTATTAAGATCCCAAAGCATGCATAAGTTTTATAAACTGTATTTCTTGCTTTTGTTGATGCTGTATCAAGTGCTTATCCGCAAACTTTGATGAATCATGGAAAAAGTACCAGGAGCTGAATCTAGAGTGCCGGTTCGGGGCTTGGGGGTCTCACTGTGGCAGAATAATCCGAGCATGAACTTGCAGCTGAAGCCTCATGCACTCTTCTGGCGATGCTGGGGAGCTATTTCTGCGGAAAAGGCTTCAGGGTGCATATTTATAATGTTAGGAATCTATGGAACGATATAGTATCCACCAGAAAACCAGTTACTGAATATAAGTAACCTTTTTCTTTTCTTTTCATCCTGCAAGTGTTGATATATGTCTAGCAGCAGTTGAGAAAATGTAGGAATAATATTTGACAATCACAAATCCTTACTTCTGTGGGCACCTGACAACACAACGCCTTGTTTTTAATCCATATATATATTTTTTTAAATCATGAATATATTCCCTTATAACCTAATATAAGCTGTTGGGGAGAGGAGATTTCGGGGTTGGGGACGCACCTGTAGTATTACATTGATAGCTTATAGTTCACTAAAGATGGATAAGCCACCTATAAAAAGTTGAAAATGAGAACTTTGTTCTGTAATAGACAAATAGCTCTACAGTGGCTTCCACTCGAAGCTAGATTCATAGCTGCATCATTGGCGCTGTCCATACTAATCTACAAACAAAGGCAGGCAAGTGCATCTCCACAAGAACACTCACATTGAGTATTGTTAATCGACTTGTAGAGTCTTGTATGTGACCACTCCTAACTTAAGCCGTAGTTGAGACAAACTAGAAGTTGGTCATACTCCCAGCATTATGAGTTCAGTGTTACTGACACGTATTTAGAATTTGAGCACAGGAAGGTTAACAGGTTTGACGTAATTGCATGTTCTTTTGGCTACATGCTAAATCCATTATCAGAAACCAGGTCTCCAGGGTCCAAGGTGATCAACTTAAGCCACTAGGTTTCCATTGATGGTGTTTGAGGCTGGTTTATGAACACGACTTCGCCGTTCTTTCTCATTTACCTTTTGTTGCTTATTGGTTGTGATTCCTTGACCTTTGCAGGTGTACGTGCGAAGGGCCTACATTGCCTACGAGCTAAACAGCGTGCAGCATCGCCAGCTGAAGGACAACACCTGCGTGGTGGAATTTCAGTTCATGCTGCCCACCTCCCATCCAAACAGGTCAGTCGTCGTTTCTGCAGGGCCTGGAGAGCGGCAGTTTGTGTCCACGTGGCCTTTGGGATAGTTAGGACAATTAAAGGATATGGAGTGCAAAACTGAGAGAGAGAAAGGCTGCAGAGAATGAAGAATGCGCTTAGATGATAAGAAAGTAAGAGAGGAGGTGGGAGAAGGAGATAGAGGCCCCACTCTCCAGTATGCATCTTAACGAGAGTGCAACCATGTTGAAAGATGTCGGAGAGACAAAAGCCAGTGCTAACTGTGCCAAAGAATGAGAACGCTTGGAAGAACGATTGAGAAGAAGGCAAGGATTTGTGTGTAAACAGAGCCATTGTCAGCAGACAAGTACAAGAAAAGGGGTGGAGAATGAGAAGATGTGCTGTAAGTTAAAGTTGAGCATGCAAGATAGTGAGCTTATAACATAGGAAGCAGGGGTGTGTGCATGTGGAATGCAAAAAAGTGGGATAGACTGGTCATTTGAGAGAACCAGAGCGAGAGCAAGGGTGAAAATTCTGTAGCAAAACATATGGAGATGTATGGAGCGTGAGCAAAGGATGAAAGAGATGAGATCTCATAAATGTGCCAATAATCAAAATATATGGGGTTCTGTGTCAATTAGGCAAAACATCAATTTTTAAAGAAAATAAATGGCAATCTTGAAAGGAAGATACTATCATTAAGCTAATACTTATCTTGTTTGCAGACTTTCTAGTTGTCATGGGCCAAGAACAATTTAGTAATGATGTCATCCTTTCAAAAGTGCCTACTTTTTTATACTATCTATATTGGAACTACTAAGTAGCCAGATTCTCAGTAGCAATAAATTGAAGGAATTGCCTGTTCTGTGGCAGATATGTACAGATTCATCTTACATGTACGTAGTGAGGTGCATATGTTGTATTTGATGTTCCTGTTTTCTCCGTGTGGTTCCCATGCCTTATTTTAATGGTCTGGGGAATATAAAAGAGCAGACATGAGACTTTTTTGTCTAGACCCTGAGGATGAGGTAAAAGATGCAAATGTGTATCCATTTTGAGAAGCTTCTCATCCGGAATACAACGTGGTGCGTAAATAAATGCTAGAAATGGAAAGGAAAAACAAACTCTTGCCAGATATATAGTCCTACTCCAAGTGAGAGAATGCCTTTCTGCATTTATAAAAAGGGTTCTGATTTTATCCCTGGGCTTCCTGCTTTTGGTTAACTCTGATTAAGTACTGGATTAGGATATTATCAAGTTCGAGCGCGTTGTCAAACATTTCCATTGCCATAGCTGAATGAAATAATTTAGTGTAACAAGCCTATTATTTGTTTTTAATTTGTTCACAGGCTGTGGAACAGGACTCTAGTTGCCTCACTGAGATAGTGCAGAGCATATTTAGTAGATTCTTGCAGATGCTAAGTTTCCTGAGAATTCTTGAGTTACTTCTTTCCCCAACCACTGTACAATGAGAATGCAGTGGTCTGTTCCATTTGACAGAATTGCTGTTTATTCTCTTCTGGTGTGAAATGAAAATGTTTTGGGATCATTATATGCCTACCTTCATTTTTTTGTGATGTTAATATTTGAGTAACAAGTCTAGTAAGGTTCTTCAAAAATGGGTTATTTGGATTTGGTAAGGAACGGGGTGACTGTAACAACTGTTAGATCTCCAAAGAGTCTCTGATTCCAGTAGTTGAAAGAAGGATGTTGGAATCCTACGAGTATGTATAGTCAGTTTCAAGATCCTAAAGCTCTTTTTATACGGTATTATAAGTTATACTTATTTACTTAATAATTTGCTTTTTACGAATCGGAAAAAAACAAACACAAACGTAGGTTTTATGTCTAGTTCACAATTTTTCATTGTTGTGTAACGTTTACAAAAAAAATCACCAATCTAAACCTCAAGTATGATGATATTTGTATGGTAAATGTGCCCTGAATGAGGAAAAACTTGGAAATCTGTGCACAAACACCAATATTCCTGCATTTAATACTCATTCCTCTGGATAGTATGGTAGCACCACGCTCTTAATTTACATGCCTAATATCAGTAATTTCTGGTACAGTATTGGGGACGCTGTATCCCCATGCAATTTATAATAATGAACGATGCATAGTTGTAAACTTTTTTTATTGGAAGAATTAAAATGAATAACAATTTTAATAAATTAAGTAGAATTATTCATGAAATTTACCAATGCTTATGGTGGTTGTTAAAAAATGTAAGTCTTATGAAAGCCTAGGAACTACTGCCCAATATTACTGCTGGATGGGGCTGACAAACTTCATGGAAGGCTACTGCTTACTTCCATTCGGCACTTGGTCTGTTAGCACAGTGGACCAGGCGATGGAGCTATACGCGACCTGCATTAATTATGCATTAAATATGTTCAGATAAGAAGGTCCACCCTAATTGTAACATTTATTGACCTAAAGTTAGTTTTTGACTCATTAAATAGACCTCTATTATTGTCAACTCTGGAGGATTATGTGAGCTGGTGGAAATTACTACAGGCCTAGAAGCTTCTCCAGCACATAGTTAAATAGAGAGGCAAAGCGGAAAGTACCACCCAATTCCCCATTAGAGTGAACATTCAGCAAGGTTGTGTCCTGGCCCCAATACTACTTAACTTGTATATCAACAATGTGGGCAGCTTTTATTGAATGTGAAAACAGATGTCCCAACATTGATAGGAAAACTAATTCTCATACTTCTGTTTGTGGTGATGCTGTACATATAACAAGAACCTAGCTGGAAATGCATTTTCTTCTGAGTAGTTTTGAGCAATGCTGCATGAACAAACATCTCACTATTGAAGCTTATAAACGTAAGTTCATGGTCATTAATCCAAGGAGCCAGCTGAGAAAAACTTTCATAATCAGAGGAATTACATTGGCCCAGCAAACTACTTTAGTTTATCTGGGACTGAGTTTGATAGAAAAATTGCATGGTCAAGGTAAAAGGAAAAAAGGCCACCATCATGGTACACAATGCAAATATCATCCTGCGATGCAAGAGGAACATCGAAGCCCCATACTAAAGCCAGTTCTTGTGTGTGGGTGTATGTATATATATATATATATATATATATATATATATATATATATATATATATAAATATATATATAAATATATATATATATAAAAAACTGTGGCTTCTAAATATTTGAGCTCTCTGCTGTGCCTTGGCCTCGCACTACAGTGGCAGTGCTGAGACTCGAACTGAACATATATATTATCGACTCACACATATGCCAAATGCCTGTCCTATTCTGGACAAGGCTGTGGATGAACTTGACGGAGACTGCTGACCTAAAAATCAGCCCTTGACATATTAAACAACAAGTTTAGAAAATAAATTGAAAGTTTACAACAGGCTAAGATCACTTTGAGAACCATTGGCTACTCAAAGGTTTGGGTAAATCCTTGTGAAATAAAATAAAAACAGTATTAAAACCAGTAAAGAAAATTATTGGAAATCCAAACATGCTTAATAAAAAAAACTTGGCAAGGAAAATAAGATTGACGCTTGTCTATTTAAATTTAAATGCTTGTAAGCTACTCCCTTCCGATGTACACTTAATCCACCCAGCAGCTAATAGAAGACTCTGTCATGATCAGATTGACATCCTACCTGCCCTATCTAATACCAAGAAAGTAAACAAATACAAATCTGACCTCAGATGGACATGACCTTATATTGACATGAAACCTTGACACATTTTATGTGGTTTTGCACTAAAACATTTCCCTTAGGGGAATAGCTACTCGTCCCCTGTTTTTAAAATATAAAGTGGAGCTGTGCAAGGAGGCACTGGATTTGTGCCAGTGGACAGATCTTCCAAGCATCTTCTTGCCTTTGGCAACCTACATTGTGTCAATGTTGCGTATTAGGATAATGGATTCTCTGTAAATGTTGTGGTCTTAAATTTCTCTGTTTCGATCCGCGAGACCAGCCTGTAACCTTAGACTCTATGTTAATGTTTCTGCAAAACACTATGGCCCTCATTATGACCCTGGTGGACGGCGGTATTATGGAGAAAAGGACTGTCAACAGGCTCGCTGTACTTTTCCCCACAATATGACATTGGCGGTTTGGCTCAAGCCAAACTGCCAATGTACCACTCAGTCCACCAAGGCGGTAACAGCCGGCGGGTTGGGGACTTCAGTCTCCAGCCAGGCGGCCGTCACTAGCCCCCCCACGGGATTATGACCCCGCATACCGCCATGGTTTTCGTGGCATGCTTACCGCCATGAAAACCATGGCTGTAGGCACTATCAGTGACAGGGGATTCCTTCCCTGTCACTGATAGGGCTCTTCCCCGCCCCCCCCTTCCCAGATTTCCCCCCACACCCCCTCCCTCTCCAGACCTACCCCCAACATACACGCACCTTCACGCACCATCACACACACTCATACACACATTCATACCCACATGCACCCACGCATGCATTTATCCATTCACACACAAACGCACACATTCATACATGCAAACACACATTCACACAATACACGCACTCACACATCCACACAAATACCACATGCAACACACACCTGCATTCACGCACACACAACCATACACACACACACACACACACACCCTCATGCACACATACAAAACACCCCCCACCTCCCTCCCATCGGAGCAACCAAATTACCTGATTTCAGGGGGTCCTCCATCAGAGACGGGACGGGGCGCTGCTGCCAGCAGCACCGCCCGCCAGCAGAACACCGCCAGGCCGTATCATATGTCATGATACGGTCTGTGGCGGTCTACTGGCGTAGCGTTGCTGCTGGCAGCACCACCATCTTACCGCCATACGCCGCCATGACCGCAGACGGAATTCCGCCAGAAGGATGGCGGAATTCTGGCTACGGTCATAATATGGCGGACAGCTGGTAGACACGGCGACGGTCTTTCGTCCACCGTCGCCACAGCGGTAGGTGGTTTTTACTGCCACTGTTATAATGAGGGCCTATCCTTTGGTAAATTGATAAGTATACTGATTTTGTGGATTTTATGGATAGGAAAACAAATTCTCAAACTTCTGTTTGTGGTGATGCTGTACTTATAACAAGAACATAGCTGGCAATGCATTTTCTTCTGAGTAGTTTTGAACAATACTGCATGAAAAGAAGAAGACTGAGTTTGATGCGGATTATAAATGGGAGAAAATATTTCTGGCGGGTTCAGTTGATGTCAGTGTGCTCCTTAAATACTTCATGAGTAGAAGAAGAGTCCCAGGAGACTGCCCTAATGTGGTCTGTCAGGTTTCTACAGTCTGGAAAACTGTGCAGCTGAAAGTGCTTAAGGAGGCACCTTTCACCAGGACAACTGAATATTTGGTGGCTCCAGCCTTTTTGCTGGATACAGCAAGTTATGTGTTTAAGGATATGGCTGATGGTGGGTGGCCCTATGTGTGTGATTTGGCCTAAAATTCCATCTCCCACAAAGTCCTCCCGGAACCTGGAGCTATTGAAGGATGCGAGGTCCATTAGAGGTTTGATCTCACAACTATATTGTACCATCAAAAGTGACGGGAAGAAAGGGCTGCTGAGGGAACACGGGCAGTGGGGTGCTGATTTGGAGGATGCCTTGACTGGGAGTGAATGGAGTAGGGCCTGTCCAATGGTACAGGATGTTACCATCAATGCTAAGTTTAAATTGACACATTTTTACTTATTGCAACTCACCTCTTGTCCTCCAAAGCGACTTCAGAGGATATACCCAACAATATCTGCAGCCTGTCTAAGATGTGGGATGGCAGAGGGATCGTTCCTACATATGGCTTGGTCCTGTTAACAAATGGAGGAAATATTGGTTGTTGCTGGGCTTTGGGACATAAGTAACCTGAAAGTGACAGTAGGTACCAGGAGCTGCGTGCTGTACCTAATACCCAAATCTAAAAATCTGCAATAAGTTAGACTTAGATGTACATTGTTGGGATTACTGTTAGCCATGCACAGGATTGCAGTTCATTGGCTTGCACCCAGAATTCCCACAGTGCGAAAGTGGTTAAATTATACGTAAGAGCTTGCGATAGCTGAGGAGGGGGCGAATGAGAGTTGCCTTCCACTAAAGTCCCCGAAAGATGCTTCTTAGCAATCTGGTGAATAGCCACAGAGGTCTCAAGGGGTGATTTATTAATGTATCATGACATACAACTATCGGGTGCATTGCAGACAGCAGGCATGATAATTCTAGTGGGTAGAGACTAGGCGGTATGTGTAAAATCAAGAATGATCTTTATAATTTATCGTACAAGAACAAAATATGATGTGGTCAGCATTCGCAAAATGTTGATATATCCACTGTAAGACCAGATTTCTACATCCATACCTCAGATTTTATGTACTTCTTTCATAAAAATATAAATAAAGATTAAAAATGAGCTAGAAAATGTAATCCTGGTCCCTCTATGCACCAATCTCGCTTGTTCTACCATCAACTAAAAGGATTTTAACGTTTTTTTAATCTTTCATAACTTTTTTCCTGCAACACCTCAATTGGCGATTTTCCCCCAAAATATTTTTGTATAATTATGACCCTAATGATTTTAGTGTGTTTGAGTATCCTAATTGTATAGCTTTTTTAAGCTAATACAATTAATAAATACAATTTTTTAAAGTAAGCGTGAATGTAGGGATGAAGACAATGTGCATTTCATACTCTTTGCTTGTTGAATATTGTTTCGTAAGAGTACTGAAAAGAGGGGGCGCAGATTTGCATGTTGAAAACCCAACATTTTATTAAATGTAGGACTGTAATAAGGATGTACAGGATAAGGGAGATTTTATTCAATTTTTTTTCAAATGTGGAACTGGTGAATTCAGTTATATAGAGTGTAATGATTGTAACCTTTTCAGGCGAAACTAAGCAAGAAAAGTAGTAAGAAAAGTTGGAGATAATGCCTATTGCTGGGGTTGCCTGACCTACTGCTTGGAAAGGTTACTATGTTTAGTTCTAAGATCACTACAGGTCAAAAGGAAAATGTCAACTGACTAACAGGTTCAGTTATTGCTTTGTATTTTAGAGCTCTCATTATCGGTATTGTATTAATTAACGTTGTCTTTAATAGACGATGCAGATGTTTCATGTTTAGAATGTTAGCATTTTGGGCCTGATTACAACTTTAGCTGAGGGGGTTAATCTGTTCCAAATGTGACTGATATCCCGCCCACCGTATTACGAGTTCCATAGGATATAATGGACTTGTAATACGGGGGCGGGATATCCCTCACATTTGGGACGGATTAACCCCCTCCGTCAAAGTTGTAATCAGGCCCTTTGTGTAGAAACAGCACCCACAATATTACAGTAGGCACATTTTTGAAGGTATCAATAGGAAGAAACGTTGGGTGAAATGTAATCCAAAAAATATTTGCCTACATCCCCCGAGGCAGTTTCCTCTTATCTGTGTCTCACTTCCTTGTGAATTTATACACTGTGGTTGCTGTCTTCAGTGAGAACATACATTGCTTGGTTGTAGTATCTGCAGATGATGGGGGCAGAGTCCCCAGGCTCTCTTTTGTTCTGTTGTCATGACTTCAGATCGTCCACACAATATCCTATTCACAAAGCTCCGAAGTGAGAAGCACTTCAGCTCATAGAAGCCAAAGATACTTGTGTCTTGGCACAAGGTGGCTCCTTGCAGTTTCTAGTATATTAATGGGGCTATTTTCGACTTGGAAGGGATGGCAGGTGCTGAGGAAGATGGGGTTAGCGTGTGTGGGCTGACCTCCCTCTTCACCCTTGCACTAACACTCCACACCCCACAGAGCTGAAGGATTAGAGATACACTAGTGCCGCTTGGAGATCAGGTCTTCCTGTGGAGCAGAGCTGGTTCAGGGTATAAGTCTGTGAGATGAAGACAAGGATGTATTTTTACATCACTGCACTACTTCCGGTTTCTGCCTTTGGCTCAAGACCAGCCTTCCTCGTTGTGCTTCAGGTGCCCGCAGAGTTGTGTGGGGTTTAGCCTCCAGAAGCCCAGGTTTCATTTCCAAGAGTAGAGATGGGTGAGTGTATTATTGTGGGTGAGAGCCGACACAGACTGTTCTCTTGGGAAGGAAAGCCTGCAGCTGGTGCACACTCCGATAAGATGGTTGTGTTGTGAGTATTTGTTTCATGGTTTTATTGGCTGCCCTATCGTCCTCTTAGACACCATCATGCATACTCTCAGGAGTTATATCGCATTTGTACACGATGTTTAGGTGATCACTCATTTTTTGTGGTGCGATGGCCTGGGGCTATAATCCGTGGCCAGTGTCACTGTCAGGCTCAAACCCCTGCCCTCACAATTCGAGTCTTGTGTATAGTTTATTGTGTAAAGTACCACTCGTGGTCAATGTGCTCCACTTTCCTAGTTGCACCAGGTCACTGTCAGATACAGGTGTCATGATATTGTGTACATAGATGTGAGTTGTGTATGGATATGACAATATGGAGTGTGTACGTCTAAACAGATAACAGTACTTTTTAGTAGGTTCAGTGGAGGAGCACTGCCCTCTGACCCCATACTTCTTCAAACTCGGAATTCAGCTACCAAAGCTTGTGGGCAGGCCCTACAACTGCCCAACCATCCTGCACCCAGTCCTTGCATATCCCAAACTAGCCTGCGCAAAAATCCTGGCTCTACCCAAGCCAGCCTGCAAGCAGCTGTTGCTGCATACACATAAACGAGGCTGCACTGATGCTGGCGCATGCGCAACGCGGCCTGCACCCGGAGGTTGGATCTCTCCAAATGTGCTGTTAAGTTCTGCGTTTGGGCAACCCAGCCCGCTGTCGCATTACGCACCTCGGCCTTGAAGTTAATCGTGTCTGTACACATAGGCCAGATTTGTAGGCATCTGATCACAAATTTGATGAGTGCCCTTCTCTGGTTTTACGGTAACCCCTAGAGGAAGCTAAGGAAAATCAGTCTACGTCTGCTATTGTGACATATAAGTAGATCAAGAAGTGCAGCGCGAGGCCTGGAGCTCCTAGTTCTGGCTGCTCCCACTGTGTATGTAACCGTGCAGCCACCCATGCCCCCCATCACATATCTCGGCCCGGATCCAGCACTCCACTGAACGTGTGAGTATTATACACCTTTGTACCTGGGAATGTCCCTGCCTTGTGCACACGCTGCATTTTGGCAACAGGCTTGCCTCACCGATGCTTCAATTAAAGCACCACATCGAGGCTTGAAGGTCTGTGAGAGGCCACCGGGTGGGGCTGTTGGTCCAAGTTGGATAAGCAGAAAAGAGCCACCATCGAAGGTTGCGCAGACGCTGGCTGACTTACCTGAGCTGTTTCTGTGGACAAATGACACGACTGTTCATCTCTTTTAGCGACGCGCTAAATCTGGCCCTTCTGTGTGTGTGTGTGTGTGTGTGTGTGTGTGTGTGTGTGTGTGTGTGTGTGTGTGTGTGTGTGTGTGTGTGTGTACTTCGGTGTACGTACACCCTTCTAGGTCAGCTCATCGGCCAAGACACGCAGTCACAGGCACGGATCTTATTGACTAATGGGGTGAGAGCCGAAGAAACAGTTCATATAAACATCTGTCCATCTTTCCACTGTATTTCTTCACCCTAACAGTGTTTGGCTTTGTAACTGTACGTCTTCACTGGAGTTGCTGACACCATTGGTTCAATAATTCTGGATACTTCTATTACTTTGAAGAATTGGTATGCCCTCAGAACCTCTGCCCTTTCACTCTACTTCACTTCCCTCTCCTGTGACACAGCATATAAAGACAGTTACTTAGTCTGTTGGGGGTGTTCGGTGCTGTATCCAAAAACAAGCAAGTCAACAAGCGTGGTTTTCGTAGCGAGGGGACTTTAAAAAGTGTTTAGCCCCAGTTTGGCTTCACAGTAATCTCTCTGTGGTATTTAACACTTGCCATACCTCTGTGAATTAGTCGAACAGCCAGGTCTTCAGCTTCTTGCAGAATTCAAGAATGGAGAAAAAGGCCCTGAAGTGAAGAGGGAGGTTATTCCAGGTTTTGGGTGCAATGTGGGAGAATGCCAGACCTCTCGTTCTCCTTTTGCGGATACAGGAGTATGTGAGAGTGAGGCTGAGCGCAGGTGTCTGGTGGGTTGGTAGAAGTGATGGCGGTTGTTAAAGGATGTAGGTCCTATGTTCTGCAGTGTCTCATATGCGTGCGTGAGGAGCTTGAATTGGCACAGTTTCTGTATGGGGAGCCAATGGAGCTCTCTGAGATGTGGTTTGATGTGGGTGCATCTTGGGAGGTCTAGGATGAGTCTTGGCAAGCCGCTCTGGATGGTCTAGAGATGGTGGAGGAGGTAATTGGCGATTCCGGAATAGAGTGTTTTGCCGTAGCCTAGTCTGCTTGTGATAAGGCTTGTTTCACAGTGCTTCTAGGTTTTCTGGGAATCCATTTGAAGATTTTGCAGAGTATGTGATAGCAGGAGGAGCTTACTGACTTGACCTGTACTACCATGGTGAGTTTGTCGACAAGGATGATATGATTCCCAGATTTCTATCCAGTTTCGTTGGTGTGGGTGTGGATCTAAGCTCGGAGGACCACCAGGTGGAGAGTCAGGGGGAGTGCTTGTTCCTGAAGATCAACACTTCTATCTTGTCGGACTACAGTTTCAGGCAATTGGCTTTCATATACTCTGCTATGTTGATCATACATTCGGCAAAGTTGGTTCTGGAGGTGGTAGACTTCTCTGACATTGATAGGATGAGTTGGTTGTCATCAGTGTAGGAAATGATGGAGATGCTTTGTAATCTGATGACACTGGCGAGTGGAGTCATTTAGATGTTGAACAGGGTTGGGCTGAGTAATGAACATTGGGGCACAGTTTCCGATGTGTGAGCTGGTAGTCTAACTCTGAGTTCTCCCTGTGAGGAAGGAGCACATCCAGTTCAAGGTCGGTGCTTGGATGCCTTTGTTATGTAGTCTTCTGAGTGAAGTGTGATACTGTATTGAACTGAGAGGTTGAGCAGGATTAGGGCAGTGACTTCTCCCCGGTCCAGTACGGTGCATATCTAATCCATGGCATAGATGAGTGCTGTTTTCATAGGGTTGAGTTGCTGTTTAAAGTTACAATAGATTTTTTCAATTTTGCTGTAGAACAATTTAGATAAGTTGTCGCAGAGTTCCTGAGATGGGGTGTTAGAGCCGGCTGTGGCCTCTGGGGTGGTGAACTTCCTGACGACAAAAACAATCTCTTCGCAGCAGCTGGAGCTTGCCTCAATACCTTTGGTAAGGGCTCTTCTCTTGGTATCTCTCAGGAGATGGTGGTAGTGCCTGAGTGCAGCCTTGTATGTAGTTCTGGTGTTGGCTTCATGGTTGACTTTCCATTTTCTTTCTAGCTGTTTGCAATGTCGATTGGTTTCCTGGAGCTCGCATGTGTACTAGTTGACTTGTTTCTATGAAGTTTGTTGAGTGCGAGTGTGCACAGGTATTGATCCATTGGTTCAAGTTAGTGATATCCTTTCCTAAGTTGGTTAGTAGTGTTGGGTGGGTCAGTTTCAAGGGTGTCACGCCAGTCAGCTTCTGTTATTTTGTTCTATTTTCAGCAAGGCACATTGATTCTGGTGGATGTTTTGGCTTGTGATGTAGTGATATGGAAGTGTGTGATGGAGTGGTCTGTCCATAGGAGCCGAGAGGCAGAGTTGTACTTAATGTTGTTGCTGGTAGAAGTGTGTCCTGCGATGTGTGTAAGATCAGTGACGAGCTAGGAGAGCCAGGTGTTGTTCAGGCTCTTGAGGAGGTCTGTAAAGCTGGGGGTCTCTAGGTGGAAATTGAGATCAGCAAGTAAGTAGTATGATGTCCTTGGAGTTGATGATGAGGGGCTCGATGAAGTCAGAGATGAGATTGCTAAAGTTGGTTCGTGGTCCGTATGCTAGGATATCTTTCAAGGTTTCTCCAAAATAAAAAAAGTATTTACTTCTACATGGTTTTTAAACTATGGGTAATTTTATACAGATTTTTTTTATTCAGAGTATACAAAAAGTGCATTCGACAAGAAGTGTTGGGAAAATATGTTTAAAGTGCCTCAAATGCAGGCTTAGATTTCATCATATTACACAGGGCACCTCTTTGTCTCAGCTTTGCAGACGTGATGGAGGCTAGCACTTCGCACTGTGTCAGATTTCTCACTGTGGTGCTTGTCAGAAATTCTGGCATGCCTGTTGCCTGATTTGAGTGCTATATGAACACTACACTAGTATATTATATCCAGCTTATAGAATATTGTTAACATCATATTGCCACAACCAATACCTGAACCCAAAAAGTACTCCAACATCGGCCAGTTGCATTGGTTGATTAAGCTGTCGAACAGGTTGGTAAAGCAGATTTAGTTGCAAGCCAGAAGTGAGCCCGGTCTTCTCATGATGCAAGTCTTTCTAGCTTACACCAACTTGTAAATTTGTCTCTGTCTGATCTCCAGGCTTTAGCTCTGTAGAACTATTTAGCTATAGTACTATTGGTCTGGTCATTATTAGGTCAAGCCTCCCAGACAGCGCGGCGTCTGGTTGCAAAAGAGCTCTTGTCAACTTACCAAGAACTTACAGTGGGCTAAAGCCTGCACTGCTTGCCATTGGTTGGCTTTAATTTCACTCTTGTTTGCTTGCTTTTTATTTAATGGCTTGCCTTCTTAATTGTGTTTGTCCCTCCCCTGGACCATATCCATTTTACTTTGGTCCTTACACTGCCCACGTTTAGAGAACTCGTTTTTTCTTAAGCTCTTCATAAGAGTGCATGTGTTTTCCAGTTGTCTCCCTTGTTTGATTCTCTTGCCTCCTCCCCCATGCTCCTCTCTCTCATCCACGTGCTTCTCTCCCCCGCGCTGTGTTGCTCTTACCTGTGTGCATCCCCCTTTGCCCCTGTGTTGTTCTCTCCATACTATGAGTCACCCCACACACTTCTTCTTGCTCCATAGAACCCGGAGACCGCCAGCAAGCCCTCACCCCCACACCACCAGCCATACGTAGACCGACAAACTTACTGGTTGGAAGAAGTTTTTATTACAAGATATTTATGATATTTTTACATATAACTTCACCATAAATCACTTCAAATAAACTTTTTCATATTCACAAAAAACATAAATCACATCCATAAGATATCTTCAGTAACCATAAATCATTTACTTATGACCGGATCCCTTCCTGTCCTGAACAACCATTGGACCACACAAGTGAGGCGTACCTCACTTGTATCCCTAGGAGGGGCGGTTGCCCTGACTACACCGTTCCTTGTCCACACACTCAGGGTTCCGCCCCCCCTCCAAACACCAATTTGCCTAGGGGTGTAACGGGGCGGCCAAGAGCGGGAGCCCCATGGCCCCCCCAGCGATCTGGGCTCCCTACCCCTTAATCTGGTGTGTACATCCACAGGTTGGCTCAGGACTTCAGAATCATATCTCTGGTGTTAACCTGGGGCCCCAGCCTTGGGGACCCCTCTGTTGCTTCTGGTTACTTTAATACCTCACTTTCCGCCACGAGGGCGACCAGGGCCCCAAAGGTCCTTCGCCCTCCCCACCCGGAAACATACTGCAACGCAATTGGGGAGGTGCTCTGCCACAAAACCCGGATGCCACCAGTAGGTCCCTGCCCCAACCCCGCTAAGTGTGAACCGACAAAATCTGATTGTTTTTGTAATGTAACAATTTTGTAAT
This sequence comes from Pleurodeles waltl, assembly GCF_031143425.1. Taxonomy (NCBI): domain Eukaryota; kingdom Metazoa; phylum Chordata; class Amphibia; order Caudata; family Salamandridae; genus Pleurodeles; species Pleurodeles waltl. Next base: position 11,968,640 of record NC_090441.1, on the reverse strand, counting down.
CCTAAAAACATATACCATAAGTCAACAACCCATCTTGTCCTAAATCATGATAAAGGCAAACCCAAGGATCCTCCTGCGTCCCGAACACCGTTGGACCACACAGGTGAACAATACATCACCTGTATTCCTTGGGGGTTGGGGGGGCGGTTCCCAACACCTCTCTGTCCCTTGTCCACGAGCTCAGGGTTCCGCCCCCCACGCCAACACCGAGCTGCCGTGGGGGTGCAAGTGGGTTGGCCAGGAGCGGGAGCCCCGTGCCCACCCCAGCGATCTGGGCACCCTAACCCCCAAGCTGGTGTATCCATCCTCCGGTTTAAATCAGGACTGCATGATCTTACCTTCTGTGTTATCCAGGATACCCTGCCTTGGGTACCCCTCTGTTAGTTAGGGTGCATTTATTAACTCATCTCACGCCATGCGGGCAACCCGTGGCCCAGATGTCCTCCACCCTCACTACCCTTGATAAAGACTGTGCCCACATCGGAGAAATGCACCCTCTACTCCGCATCTGTCTGTACCTTCAACAGACTGTGTAGGGTATTCCCTGCACGCCCGAACCGGGGTATTACCACGGTATACTTGCCTCACCCATATCCAGGTCCCACCTCATTCCGGCAATGAGGTCCGGGAACAGAAGTCCCACGCACCCCTTCACCCTCTGGACCAGTCGCTGTAGCTGAGTGACCCATAGCCGCCTGCCGGACAAAGGAGTGACTGAGCACCCATAACACGTCCTGCTATTGAAACAGAAGAAACAAGCATGAGTATGTTGTACAGGGGACCACCGGCTGCTCCTAAGTGCCTTGTTTGCAGCCACCCATAGAAATGAAAGTGCCCCCAACACAGGAAAACCACAGCCCGAACATTGTACTTCCTTTTGGACAAATGAGCTGCTCGCTGTGGACTCGGCAGAATGTTGCTGACGCAACAGAGGTTACGACTGGCTCAGGTCTCCTTGGGAGTAGGGGCCTGGGGATTCCACCGACAGGACGAGAGAGCCATCCCGGTAATCCAGGAGAGAGAGGGAGTTAGAGGGAGCCATCCTGTGCTTGTCTCTACGAAGGTTTGATATGCCCCCACTCCAGGCTTGCATTGGAGGGGTGGAGCCACGTGGCCCCGAGATGGGAATGACATGTGTACACTGTGCATTGGCACCTGAGATGTGAGTGCAGCACTACTAGCGCACTCTGATGTACTTCAGCTGACCCAGCAATGATGAAGCACCGCCACTGAACGAAGAGCTATGTACTCGAAATACATACCTAACACCATAAGGGCAAGCAAATGCAAAGTTATCACGTTAGAATGAATATGCGGGGTTCACCATTCCTGTTCCCACAAAATCACGCGACGACTAGGCGCCTCGTGTGTAGCTTGTCATGGATGGGTAGTAATTTTTTTTAAATAAAGTTGAACATCCCCAGACAATGTGGCATTGTAAAGCGCTTCAGTTCCTTATCGTGGTTAGCAATGAATATTTTAAATACCATTACAATACAATATGTGACCCCCCAGGACCAATACTATGCTACGCAGAGATCATGCTGTTTCTTTGCAGATTATACTCACTGCACAATAATTACCTTCTACTGCTTGACACTCTCCCCTTCACATAAGAAAAAACTGCTAAAGGCCATTTTCATTTTCCTGGTCAATAAACATGACCGTATGTCATGACTGCGTTCTCAAATCTCGCATCTCTATGAAATGAGCATGAAGTAGTTATTCAGTGCGGTATGCTGAAGGAAACAAGAGGACATCGTTTCATTTTACCGACAAGAGGAGCTCAGCCCGGCGTCTCCTGTAGCGCCTCATACCACTTTGTAAGTGCCTATGTGATTTACGGACTCACAGTAAAATTGATGGATGACAGATTCCCTTCATTAGGACAAGATCACGGGGGAGTCTGGACAGTTGACTCTTACTCGTGCATTAGGGGTATGATTTTTGTATATTTACGGCACTAGATGGGACAGGGATATTCCCTACACTAGAACATGGTTTTACTCTTGCCCTTTACAGTACTTTTACTTGTGTTTCAGGGGTGGAAAGCGCCCAACAAACCTTCTCACCGAAACACACATAGACGCACCGACTATCCATCTGACTCTCCATAGCTCAGTGCTTAAGAAAGTTACCCATTTTGATTGTACTAGGTTCCGGACAGAGGCTGTCAGCCAGAATTTTTTTTTTTTAAATAGCGTTCCCACATTCAACTTAGCAGAGATAAAGTTTGGGTGAAACCCCTAATAATTCCTGAAGCGTACCTCCTATAGGTGTCAATATAGATTTTGTCAGATTGTTCCAAGTAGCATAATGAAGTGACTAATACATATTTCACTACGTTCATAATGGCGCAATTAACTCTAATACAAGTACTCACCACAGTGATGTTTACATTTCACAGTATAGGTAATGGTAGCAGATACACGGTGTCACACCACCTCAGGGTCAACTCAGGAGCACCCCGGCAGGACTAGAGCACCTAGGATCACTAGAGAGCATTAGTGGAGCCATAACTGCTCCAGAGCAAGTCCGCATCACCATCATTATCGAATCCCATCAAGATCAGAAAACCAAGACACCCTATCATTAGTTGACTTCAACTATGCAAGAGCACCTCATTAGCCTTAAAGCACCCCAGCAACACTACAGCAGCTGAATACCCTTCCAGAGAACTATAGCATCACTAGAGCAGTAGGGACAGCGTGTAGCATTCATTGCTCAGCATTCTAAAACACCTCATGCTGCAAAAGCTGCTTCTGAGCACTTGCCAGACAGACAAGACCACTGGAATTATGTTGCAACCTGATCTGCAGATGCATGTTTTTTGCGCACATACTCTCCCAATCCCTGCATCATTAGCAGATTTCAACGAAACATTATTTCCAGTTCAACTAGATCACAAGGTACTAATAAGGCGCTCCACATTGTGTTCCCCATTGACTGATGCTTTGCAAAGACTAAATGATCACCCTTCAGTTATGGGTTCCTAGATGCAGGCGTTGAACTGCCACTATTGAGGCTGAAACTTCCCTGTCGCGAGCTGTCCCTTTCACCAATGCCGCCCGGTCACTAGGCAGCAGATCCCGGGAGGCACCGGGAGTAAGGCGACATGAAGGCAGGCAGCCTCCGATTTCGTAAGAGTTCTTTCTACCAGGCCGAAGTGCTTTTAAAAAAAAATGAGGCAGCTGTGATTGTAACTACAATGGGTATGAGGGCAGGGTCAAAGGCATGGCTAAAAGATAACAATATTCTGTAATTATATTGATGGTCTCATTTTCCAGTAATACTATTTAGAATAACACACACCTCCTAGAAGGAAAAAGTAAACACAACTTGAATAAAACCATGGGAACTGCACTATTTTACGCTACCAAATCTCTGTTGGGTAATGCGATCAGTTGCCAGCGAGCCACAAAAATGAAACCTGGTTGGTTCAGTCAGAAATAGTGACTTGTATATTTATAGGGCTAAAATGTAACAGCTCTGTGAATATGTATACCATTGTTTTAAACTTGTATTACACACAATATAAAATAGACTGCCTCAGATGTGAAAAAGGATCATTTCAGATAGAGTTTTCAAAATAAAGAGTTTTTGCAGTTCACAATCAAGTTGTACCTAGTGCAAGTATTTGTCTAGAAGTGTCCCTTAAAAGCCGACACTCACGAACTCGCACCTTAGATTACCTCTCAAAAAGAATAAATGTTGGTCATCGAGAAGCTTCAGCACATTCCAACAATTGAAGGCAATTCTGGTGTCCAAGCAGCCTGTATATTTGCAAATTAACCAATTACAAAGATTTACATTTCTTTTACGGAGCAGGCATCCTGGCGAAAAGGCATGCGTCTTTTATAAATCTCTGACCCTCCTTCCCTGTCCCTTTCAGCCGGGCAGCTCAACTTTTAAAATTAAGCATTCCGGGGTGGTTGTCTTTTAAGAAAAAAGTAGTGGGACAATTTTTGTTAAATTGGGACAATTTCAGAGAGTTTACAGAAGCTTCTACCCGCAGAGTTAAGGTATATTACTGACAGACTGAGATGGTTTGCAACAGCCCAAACCCACACACAGCAGGTATTTTTCTGACAGACTCAAAAGGCTGACAGAAGCCCACACCAACACGCTGTCCCTGCGAATATACACTGAACGTAGTTTTCTTGTAAGTTCCGAAAGCCCTACTAACACAAAGCAGATGTTTTTCAGGCAGCTTTGGTGGGGCGGGGGAGGGGTAAAACGGGAGCCTCCCCCCAGCACACTGTAGTGATAGTTTTAGGTGTGAGCCTGCCCCCTATGCAAGTCCCATAACTTGAGCTGCAGAACTCCTACCAACTGCGCTACCGAAATACATTTTAGATAGGCGAAACTGTACACTCACAACCGACCACGAAGGGTCTCGAACCCTACATTTTTTTGCTCCCAGTCATGCTCCTTATCCCTTAAGCCGAATGTATTTTCACAGTTTTGTTTTAAGCAAGGAGGATGGAATCTCTATTCATTCCTGACCCGACCTCCGCCCAGCACCTCTATCCTCGTGTAAGAGGATTTCCTTCTTGCGTGGAGCTAAGAGGCCACTGAGGTCCTGACATCGCCACAGAGCCCACTAATTACATACATTGGCTCATACAGAAATTGAAACCCGCGACCTTGGCGGTTTTGTCCCAACTCTCTAACCAACTGAGCTAACCAGCCCAAGACACAGCGGCAGAAGACAAAAATGACATTGTTTGCTGAGGATCACACAGTGTGCTGACGCGCTGAGGCCGGATTAAAACCCGTACCAGACCAGTCATTATCGCAGCTCCTTAAAGGAGGGACCTGGCAGAGAAAACAAAATGAATTATGGAGGCTTTCCGCAGACTTCAAGTCACAGCTGCGCCTCCATGCATCGTCTCGCGCCAGAGCTCCCGCTTACCCACCTCACCTGTTCGTGCACCGGCCGCCTCCCTACGAGGTCCCCAACGCGGCAACCAGTGGCACCTCAGAATTTTGAATAAAAGAGGGTTATTCAGCCATCGCCGCAGCCGGAGTCCCCGGGAGGCCACTTGCAAGCAGGCCCCTAGAGAGGCCTAACCAACATGAAGAAATCCTGAGGAAGGGGAGGGAGTGTGCCGGTAGCCCCCCAGGAACAGACAACAACTGCGAGCCGGCCGACACTCCAGCCGCCACAATGCAGAAGGCCGAGCCCTCCTGGGGGGGCGCTTATGTAGCCCCCCACTGGCATGTGGCGGCTGGAACCGATCGGAGCTGGTGCAGCCGAAACGTTCACCTTCCTAAACTTCCGCCCCCACACCTCGCGAGGAGTGGGGGCGGAAGTAACAGGCCAGCCCATCGCACCACTAGTGTGAAGGGGTTCTTGGGCCCCGGTGGCCCCGTTTTCTAAGGGGCCGCGCTCCCCCATTTTGGGGGGCGCTCTTCCAGCCCTCATGTGTCTTTTTTCTTCATATCCCCCTACTTTTTACGCCGACTCGCTCCTCCGTTGCCCACCAGTCCTTTTTTTGTAGAGGGCGAGGCTACAGGCCCTTCCACTTTCTAAAAAAAAAAGCACTTTCATGTCACTTTACTTCGTTTTAACTTTCTTTTTATTTACCAATCATTAAAATAAATGGCGCTTGTGTCATACTGATACATCATGACGCACGTGCGGCCTACAAATTATGCGGCTGCATCGTGCCTTTCTTTCTACCTTTTCTTCATGTTGTACAACATCGAGGTTTTGAGGTTGCTGTAGAGCCTGAACAAAAGGCATTAGCTGAGCCAATATATTTCAAATGCAAGAAATTTTTTGTCTTGGGAGAAAGAAGACAGTTAAAAATGCAGTTGCAGAAACGAGAAGTCATTGCCCCAGGTGCAGTTGTACATTAAACTACAATCAAACTTGCAGATATGCCTCTCCACAGTTGTATATAGGAATTAATAAATGTTGTCCAGGAGTAAGTCTGGAAAACTGCAGTTCTCACAGGTTTCCTGGTGTATTCTGGGGAAACCTTGGTAATTTAATTCCAGCCGGTAAACATGTTAGTGCGCGGTTTCATGTTAACTAATTAGGCTGAACAATTCCCATTTTCCTCTGCAGGAAGATACGGCATGTCTTAGATGTTTTAAGAGTTAGACTATAGCAAAGTATGATATTGCTCACTGGCAATTTATTTAATCTCTTTCCGCCTGCCCTCTTATACCAGTACTATCACCACTGAACCAGACCTTTGGGCCTCGGATGGTTGCAGCTCTGGAGAAGGGTGTAACCAAAGCAACCGGAGTTGCACGATATGAAAAAGACATTTGTGATACTACAGTTTTACAGTTACTTATTCGATTCAAAATGTACATTTCTTACTCCTTTCCGCCCGTTACTTGAAAAGATCTCATATTGTGTTCTCCTTCGTCCCTTTCAAGTCTGCATTCCTCCGAGAGCGCGCGCTCAGTGGTACATTAATTTTAGTGCAGCCGTTCCCCGGGATCTGGTGGGTCGGCCTGAATTAATGAGGCGCTCACACAGGAAAGCAATCAGTCCGGGGCCGGGCCGTGCAGCTGGTCTCATCTGCTTCCCGCTCTCCCGGCGTACTTTGAGATAATAGGAAAGCCTAGTCCTGCTATTTCCAATATCCTTCCCCAGACTCATCCCTTCTGGCTTGCTCCGACTGGCCCCGCCCGTGTCACCCAGTGCGCCGCCATCTTTCTTCTGTGGTAGTCTTCACACTGACAATGCCCGGTGACTGGTGAGTTTGCGGGGGTCGATGACGTTCTGAGGAATGCGCTTCATAGAAAGACTGAAACAGATGTGTCTCGCCACAGGAAGGTGCATCTTGCAGTGAGGCCCTCCTTTCTTGCTTGTGTGAAGAACACCATGCAGGACAAGAGACGGGGACCGAGGCCCTGTGCGTGGCACGTCATTGGGAAATAGGCACTCAGATATTCAGACATTCCAGGTCACAATAGTCTGAAACATTTACACATGGTTGGGAGTGGGATAGGCTAAAATATCCGAGCCGTATTAAACCACACATTGTCAGTTGCTGGTGGTCCATGGGAAAAGAGAGGTGTCTTCAAGATAAATTAACCAGCTGTCTCTATACCAGGGCAACGTGCTGAATGTTCCTAGTATCCCCATTTGAATTGAAAGGAACTAAAGAAATGCGCATTCAGTTCCTCCATGTTCCGTGAAAAATACTTCCTGAGCCAGTGTATGGCTGGTATTAGGATGGAGGTGTCTTTCTTCTAAGTACTATACTTGGACCTCTCAAACGTTTGGTGAAATAGGTCACAACGCCCTCACATTCTGCATGCCTGTAATTCAGGTAATGATGGAAGGAAGGTCTGGGAAGCTGCATCCACTGTATCAGAGAGCAGGCCTGGGCACACCATCTCACAGGAAGTGCTGCCTCTGTATCAGAGCAGGCTCGCTGTGGGAAAGAAAGCAGGGCGGCTGCAAACAGGCTCACAATGAGAGAGGAGGCCAGGCCTCTCTATTGCATCAGAGAGCGGGTACAAACTCACAGTGGGAGAGGAGCCAGGGCCTCTGGATCAGATAGTGGGTAGGGGCCCACCGTGGGAGAGGAAGCAGAACCGTTGTAGTAGAGATTGGATATGGGCTCACCATGGGAAACGCGGCAGGACTTCTGTATCGGAGACTGCATCAGAGAGCAGGTGTGGGCTCACCTTGGGAGAGGAGGCCCAGCTTCTGCATCAGAGAGTGGGTATGGATTCACATTGGTAGAGGGGACTGGGTCTCTGTATGAGAGAGGGAGTATAGATTCACCAGGGGAGAGTAAACAAGAAATTACAAACACAGTAAGCAAGACCACGTCACCCTATAACTAGCTGGACCCTACAAAACAGTCAAAGTGCATGTCTGCTATCAAAATTCAGCCACCCATCTCCCCCCCACCCAGTAACGTGTTTACTGTTTGTTTCCCTTTAACCCTGTGCTGCACACTCCTGTCATGTGCCTAGGTTGATGCTGTGCAGATACCACATGCATGCATGCATATACAGGGAGTGCAGAATTATTAGGCAAATGAGTATTTTGACCACATCATCCTCTTTATGCATGTTGTCTTACTCCAAGCTGTATAGGCTCGAAAGCCTACTACCAATTAAGCATATTAGGTGATGTGCATCTCTGTAATGAGAAGGGGTGTGGTCTAATGACATCAACACCCTATATCAGGTGTGCATAATTATTAGGCAACTTCCTTTCCTTTGGCAAAATGGGTCAAAAGAAGGACTTGACAGGCTCAGAAAAGTCAAAAATAGTGAGATATCTTGCAGAGGGATGCAGCACTCTTAAAATTGCAAAGCTTCTGAAGCGTGATCATCGAACAATCAAGCGTTTCATTCAAAATAGTCAACAGGGTCGCAATAAGCGTGTGGAAAAACCAAGGCGCAAAATAACTGCCCATGAACTGAGAAAAGTCAAGCGTGCAGCTGTCACGATGCCACTTGCCACCAGTTTGGCCATATTTCAGAGCTGCAACATCACTGGAGTGCCCAAAAGCACAAGGTGTGCAATACTCAGAGACATGGCCAAGGTAAGAAAGGCTGAAAGACGACCACCACTGAACAAGACACACAAGCTGAAACGTCAAGACTGGGCCAAGAAATATCTCAAGACTGATTTTTATAAGGTTTTATGGACTGATGAAATGAGAGTGAGTCTTGATGGGCCAGATGGATGGGCCCGTGGCTGGATTGGTAAAGGGCAGAGAGCTCCAGTCCGACTCAGACGCCAGCAAGGTGGAGGTGGAGTACTGGTTTGGGCTGGTATCATCAAAGATGAGCTTGTGGGGCCTTTTCGGGTTGAGGATGGAGTCAAGCTCAACTCCCAGTCCTACTGCCAGTTCCTGGAAGACACCTTCTTCAAGCAGTGGTACAGGAAGAAGTCTGCATCCTTCAAGAAAAACATGATTTTCATGCAGGACAATGCTCCATCACACGCGTCCAAGTACTCCACAGCGTGGCTGGCAAGAAAGGGTATAAAAGAAGGAAATCTAATGACATGGCCTCCTTGTTCACCTGATCTGAACCCCATTGAGAACCTGTGGTCCATCATCAAATGTGAGATTTACAAGGTGGGAAAACAGTACACCTCTCTGAACAGTGTCTGGGAGGCTGTGGTTGCTGCTGCACGCAATGTTGATGGTGAACAGATCAAAACACTGACAGAATCCATGGATGGCAGGCTTTTGAGTGTCCTTGCAAAGAAAGGTGGCTATATTGGTCACTGATTTGTTTTTGTTTTGTTTTTGAATGTCAGAAATGTATATTTGTGAATGTTGAGATGTTATATTGGTTTCACTGGTAATGATAAATAATTGAAATGGGTATATATTTTTTTTTGTTAAGTTGCCTAATAATTATGCACAGTGATAGTCACCTGCACACACAGATATCCCCCTAACATAGCTAAAACTAAAAACAAACTAAAAACTACTTCCAAAAATATTCACTTTTGATATTAATGAGTTTTTTGGGTTCATTGAGAACATGGTTGTTGTTCAATAATAAAATTAATCCTCAAAAATACAACTTGCCTAATAATTCTGCACTCCCTGTATAAGTATATGGAATCATTGGTGGACAGGCAGGGTATTACCCAGAGAGTGTGGATAGGTTTTCACATTTAGAGAGCAGACTGGGTTTCACACTCATTGAGCATTGAGCACCATCAGAGAGCAAGCTTGTGTACTCAGTGACTTGCCATCAGTGAGCTGGCAGCGCTTCTCATCTGACAACAGGCAATGCATTAGAGCAGTGGTTTCCAACCTTTTGAAATTCTGTTCACCTCCACTTTATCAGTACTGGAACCTGGAGACCCCCAGTGAATCATTATTGGAATACAGGGACACCCCTAATGAATCATTACTAAAAGCTGGGGATCTAATCTGTTAATATTATTACATTTCCTAAGCAGTCACAGACCCCCTGAGGAGGCTTCGCGGTCCCCCAGGGGTCCCCAGACCACAGGTTGGGAACCACTGCATTAGATAGCAGGCAGGGCCAAGTTATGTTTAATGTCACAGTATGTTACTTTATGGTATGGTGTATGTTATGTTGCTTGTAAACTACAAAATCAGCAACAAGGTAGACTCAAAGAGTGGGGAGGTGAGACCGGAGGTGCAATGGAAAAACCAGGAAGGAGGATAGTATGGAGCAAAGTATTCCACATGTGAAAACAAGATAACCTACTTCGAAGAAGATGATTGGATTTAGAGGAGAGATCTTGAACACAGCAGGGCACTATGGACTCTGCTTCAGACATTAAAGAAGGGGCTGTTAGAAATTGGGTCTCTAGTTGGCAGAGGTATGCACCCTGCCAAATAGGGACCACAACCCTAGGCAGGGTAAGTTAGTTACACTCCCTAAATGAACCTGTGCTCATCCCCTTCTAGCTTGGCACAGAGCAGTCAGGCTTAACTTAAGAGGCAATGTGTAAAGTATTTGCTCACCACTTAATTACAGCAACACAGTGAAAGACACCACAAAAAGACTCAGCACCAGTTTAGAAAAATAGATAATATGTATCTGATTAAAACAAGACCAAAACAACAAAACTCCAATAAGTAGATCCTGAGATATGCAATTTTGAAGATTTAGGTGAAAATAGCACATAGAAGCGCAAAACGGCAACAGTGGTGATCTGGTCACGCTGGGCCAAGACCCACTTGGACCCGCTGAACCCAGTACCTTAAATCCTGATATGCGATCTGCTTGCCGTTGCTTTGTGTGGCTTCGCCTTGTCTGGCGTTGGTTCCAAGGAGCTGAGCGGCGAGGCTTTGCAGGGTTCAGCATCCCTTTGCGTTTCTTTGGGGCAGTTCTGATGACAACCACAGCAGGCACACCACTTTAGGTCTACATCCAAGGGTCCAGACTGAGGTGGCAGCACTTGGAAGGGTAAACTCACAGTTGGCAGAATCCATGTGTTGTACCAGTTGGGTTGCAGGGACTCTTTGATGTCCCTGAGACTGCAGAAGAACAGGGGGCAAGCCCCTGGAGATTCTTGGTTGCAAGAATGTGGAGACAAGTACAGTCCTCTCTGCAGGACAGAAGTAGCAGGCAGCAAGCCAACACAACAGAGCAAACAGCGAAGTGGAAGTCCTTCATACAGCAGCAGCAGTAGGCCAACACAGCAGAGCAAGTACCAAAAGGGCAGTCCCTCCTATAACAGCAGCAGTAGGCCAACACAGCAATGCAGTTGCAGAGTGACAGTCCTGCCTGCAAGTACAGCTGTCCTTCCTGGTGGAGTGTCCTTGGTTCCAGTAGAATCCAAATTGGTGGGATTTGGGGTCCAGTATTTATACTTTGGTGCCCTGGTTCTGGAAGGTGGGAGAAACTTGCAGGCCTTCCTTTGAAATGTGCAGATGCCCTGCCTCCCGTGTCTGGAAAGCTGGCTGGAGTGACAATAGAGGGTTGTTAAGCCCTATTGTGGGTGGACAGGACAAGTCTATTCAGTTGTAAGTGAGGCAGTGCTAAGCTCTGCCCCCCATCAAGCCAGTTAGTGGCCCATTAAGGCACATCAAGTCATACCTAACTCCCAGTGTGTGTGGCTGTCTAGAGGGAATGTAAAAAGCCCAGCTGTCACCCAACCAAGACGTGTATTTAGAGGCAGGCAAAGGCACAGAAAAGTCAAAGTAAGAAAATGCCAACTTTCCAAAAGTGGGATTTTTAGACTTAAAATTAAAAGTCCGACTTCACCATAAGTTTGGATTTAAATTGTGAATCCAGAGACACCAAACTCCACATTTACATCTTTTCCGAATTAGGAGTTACACTTAAAAGAAGTTTTAAGGTAATCCCAATGTTATCCTATGGGAGAGACAGGCCTTGCAATAGTGAAAAACACATTTAGCGGGTTTTCACTACCTGGACATGTTAAACTTAAAAGAACATGTCCAACTTTTTAAATGCACTGCGCCCTGCCCTTAGGGCTAACTACGTACATGTAATAAAAGGGAAGGTTTTGACCTGGCAAGTAGGTGCACTTGTCAGGTCAAAATGGCAGTTTAAACCTGTACACACAGACCCTTCACAGGCCTGAGCCATGTTTAATGTGCTACAGCAGTTGGTGGCACAATTTGTGCTGCTGGCCCAATAATAACATTTAATTTACAGGCCCTTGGCACATGTAGTGCACTTTACTAGGGACTTACAAGTAAATTAAATATGCCTATTTTGGTTAAGCCTAAAACCAACAAAAGCAGGGTCAGAAAAATAGGAGGATGAAGGCAAAAAGTTTGGGGGTGACCCTGCAGAAAGGGCTATTTCCAACAGGGGCTAATGATGTGATGGACAAATGTGCATCAACACTGAAAGGGTGATTTATTTGGCTCATAAAGGGTAATGTGAACATAAACCCCTATTAGTGGATGCTTTGCTTAATGGGGTCCCTCTCCTTGAAAGAAGAATCATTAGTGTTCTTCAATACATTTAGCTAATTCCTTTGTCAAATTTGCTGAATATTTCTCAGGTATGCTTCAATTTTTGCAGGTCTGCTTTGGGAAGTCTAGGAAAAGGCTTTCAGGAAATTAAGGACTACATTGAGATTGTGTTGCCGGGAAAGATAATGGCTGCCTGACTCTGCAGCCCAGAGAAGCCTCAGGGGTACCAGCTGCGGAATATGGCAGCATTTACATTAGCAGATGGGGAATTGAACACCTGCCCTGTTCTGGCACCGGCTGGGACCTCACCACGCTCTAGGTGAGTGTGGAGATGGGCCTTGCAAAAGATCGGCTTCCAGCTACACGGCCCAGCAGGCACAATGGCGGAGAGCGCCAGCTCTCGACAGAGCTTGAAGGATGAATGTCAGTAAACTCGGCTCCACCAGAGTAGGGTCTTATCTGCCCTGTGGCTGCGACTCATGCTGGCAGTGATAGCAGTCCAGAGCTAGTTGGACCCACACTTTTGAGGAACCGCAGGGATGACCCACAGCACACCTGCAACCGAGCAGACACATTTTACTGACCATGGAGAGTGCAGTGCTGCGAAGTCTGTGGCCCCCCCCATCAACAGCACAAGGCAGACTACTCAGGGCCTTTAACTCTGGAGAAGGATACATAATTTCTACCTTGCGCTCCACGCAGAGGAAACCAGGCCTCGACAGATGGACAGTGCTCACCTGAGAGACACAGACTAGTTCCCAGGGGTACAAAGCTACACCTAACAGCAACCCCACACCGACTGATGGCTTATCCTTGGACATCAACCCTGCACCTTCCCCCACCCTCAGGGGCTTAGGCAGTTACCGGGGGTAACTGGAGGGCCCACAACAACCAATGATAGGCATGCAGTGTGGCACACCTGAGTGAACAGAGGACAGCTGAAAGTGGCACATAATATCAACGCAGCTTCGCAGAGCAGTGTTGGCTGACACCCTGTCTTTTCTCATCCTTCATCCCAGGTGCCATTCACATGTGGGCGCAGTGCAGACATCACACTGCCATACAGAGTGGGATGGCATCTGGAAAATTGTTGGGTCAGATGCTCTTCACAGACGCTGTCTCCCAGTGCTAACCTACCTAATCTGCCCTGTCAGGCCAGCCAGAATACACAAAGGACTTAGGCCCTCATTACAACTTTGGCGGTAACTGCCGCCTACCGCCACGGCAACGGCCGCCAACATACCGTCGCCGTAGCTACCAGCCGCCCACCTGCATTATGAGCCTCAACGGAATTCCGCCAGAAGGCTGGCGGAATATCGTCGACGGTCATGACGGCGGTAAGGTGGCGCTGCTGTCAGCAGCAGCGCCACGCCAGCAAAACACCGCCTACCGTATCATGAGCAATGACACGTCTTGGCGATGTTTTGCTGGCAGACGCTTCTAGTGTCCCGTCTCCCGCCAGAGGACCCCCTGCAAGCAGGTAAGTCGGGTTCTCCGACAGGAGAGGGGGTTGGGGTGGTGTGTGCATGTGTGAGGGTGGAGGGTGGAGGGTGGACTATGTATGTTGGTGTGTGTTGCAGTGTTTGGGTGTGTATGAGTGCATGCGTGGGTGGACGTGGGTAAGCATGTGTGTATGATTGTGTATGTGTGCGCGTGTAAATGTGGAGGGGCAGGAGAGGGAGGGGGAGGACTCTGAGGAGGAGGGGGGTGGGTGAGACCCCTATAAGTGCCAGGGAAGGAATTCCCTGGCACTGATAGTGCTTACCGCCATGGTTTTCGTGGCAGTATGCTTGCCACGAAAACCATAGCGGTAGGTGGGGTCATAATCCCGAGGGTGGGATTGTGCGGCGGCCGGGCTGGAGACCGAAGTCTCCAGCCCAGCGGCCGTTACCACCATGGCGGCTGGAGTGGTACATTGGTGGTTTGGCTTGAGCCAAACCGCCAATGTTCTAATTTGGGAAAAGGTACCGCCAGCCTGTTGTCAGTACCTTTCCCCAAATTACCACCGACCGCCAGGGTTGTAATGAGGGCTTTAATCTTGAAATAAATTATGGCAGTGGGTCACAGACTGGAGGTCAGGAACTCACAAATGATGAACCTAACTGTTGAAATGAAGCCCATCCACAAGGATATAAGTGGTTTTCACAACAAGGTGCTAGACCTAATCACCGTCTGACGCCACTGGAAACTTGACTGGACTGTGCTCCTTTCTGGGACTCCGAAATATGGTGTCTACACAATAAAGTAATCATCCTCTAGCACAGAAGCCATGGAGACAACATGTGCTGCTTTGGCATTACCGAAAAGGCAGAGGAGGCTGATATGTGTGACTTCCTATGTGACATGTTTCCCTGCCTGCTGAAGCTAACCTTCTGTCCCCCTTTGAAGATTCAGATAGCCCATATAATTTCCCCATACAGGCTAGAATGGCAAGGCCCATTGTAGCATGTTTGCTTCTCCACAAACAGCCACATAGCATACTCACAGCAGCCCACCCCCAAGGGCCATACAAATATTAAAAATACAATATCCATATTTCAGCTAACTTCTCCAAAGAAATGAACGCAAAAAAAAGAGAAATTCTTTCCTGTCAGACCCTTCCTTCCTGCGCAAACAAGACATCAAATATTGACTTTTTGAACCAGTTTGTATGTGGTTCACGATTGACGGCAGATTGAATGGCCTGTACAATCCGGAGGACCTATGTTCTTTCCTTGAAGGTCTCCAGGAGGTAACCGTGGACACATACAATACGTCCTTGATCATGAATACATCGGCCATTGGCTCTTCCACACCCTGGTACGAGGGACCACCCCCAGAGAGGGTACAGGACAGAACGGCCAGATCACAAAGTGGCAAGGACAAAGCAATTTAAGCGGCGGTTGAGCTCACACAATACATGGGTCATGACAAATCTTGCCATTGAAGACTGAGCCTGAAAAAAGACGGACTCATCCATGGTTACCATCTGGGGGCGTGGCCAAAATGGCGACCGGGATGGTCGCATAATCTGTAGCTCTGATCCCGGCCCGTGTCTATCATCCTACAACAGGCGCCCGCACCATCGACCGTGCGAGACGCCGCATGCTCTTTCTGGGGCGTCGTCACTGCCTCACTTAAACCCGACCGGGGTGCTTCGGGAGCCAAGAAGTTGCGGTCCTGGGAGCGGCCGACGAGTTCAGCGGAGCTTGGGCCTCGCTCGCTGGAGCCGTCGAGCCGTGACGCCTCCTGCATCATAGCGACCGCGCCGGGAGCCGCGGACGGGTTCCCGGCGCGCTGAGATTTGACCCGGCTTCCCGAGGAGGGGGGTGGGCTCCGGCAGCGGTGAGTCGGTGCCTGCACCCCTGATCCGGGGCCGCGTGTCCGGAGCGGCGGCCCTCTCCGTGGGCCGTGAATAATCTGATGCGAGCTGCGCTCCCGGGAGGGGCCGGCTCGCTCCACTCCGGGAGCCAAGAAGTCGGCTGCGGTCCCGGGAGCGGCCGACGCGTTCAGCGGGGCTTGGACCTCGCTCGCTGGGCCGTTAAGCCGTGACGCCTCCTGCATCATAGCGACCGCGCCGGGTGCCGCAGACGGGTTCCCGGCGCGCTGAGCTCTGGCCCGGCTTCCCGAGGAGGGGGGCGGGCTCCGGCAGCGGTGAGTCGGCGCCCGCACCCCTGGTCCAGGGCCGCGTGTCTGGAGCGGCGGCCCTCTCTGTGGGCCGTGAATAACCTGATACGAGCTGCGCTCCCGGGGGGAGCCAGCTCGCTCCACTCGCCCCGAATAATTATTGCCGTTGGGACAATCGGCCACCTTGGACTCTCGAGGCTGCCACGCGAGCCTAAACTGTGATCCCCAGGGAAAAGGGTGTGCCCTTGACTCGTGACACTACACCCAGGGCGGCAGGCTGAAAACACCCTGTGACACTGTGTAGGCGTTCCCTGGACCAAACCTGGACCAACAAATAGCTAAGAAATAAGGAGCAAAGACAACTGGGGAAACATAAAATAATACAAAAAAAAAAAAAAAGAGAAAGAAAAGTCAGGACCACCAAAGAAAACTGTGCCCTACTAGTCCCAGCCTTCATGTAGCAGCACAATAATAAAAAGGGACCCCTCCAGCAATAAAACACGCAACAGGGCACAACATTATATCCAGCCGCAGCGTTCCCCTCAGCGCTCTAACCAGACAGGCCTGAGGCTCTTTATTATAAAGTGTGTACATCACGCAGGCAAAGTACTACTGTCTAGCCCTCACTACTCCAAACAGCGCTGTTTGATCCCAAGTTAAGGGCCCTACTTCTCTGCAACAACGCGCAATCGTAACGGACACGGTGCTCCAACATCCGAATGAGGAGTAACTTATCTACCTGACACGTAGCAAGATTTCCACTTTAAAGGAACAAACCTTTGCATTCCTAACCTATCGAAGTCACTTAAAAGACAATTGCTAACAGCAATACCGCCACGTAAATAATCAATGGGCAAACCAAAGGCCCCGCGCGCACCTTCTGGGAATATGGATGCTGGTGCCCCTCCACCAACTGCGGAGACCTCGGCCATACAACAAGCGCTACAAAAGATGGAAATAACACTCCAAACACACACAACGCAATTTGAAAAGATTTTACAAGCTATACTAGACACCAAAATTACCCTGGAAGCAAAAATAGGCTCGGTAATCGAAGATGTTAACATATTGCGTGTAGACCAACATGCGTTAGCTGAAAAGGTCGCAGGATTGGAAAAAGACACATCACTCCTCTCACCAGCGATAACCAAACTCCAATCGCAAATGGGGGCTGCAACAGCTGAACTGGGGGAACTGAGGCGCAAAGCCGAGGACGCAGAAGGAAGGTCAAGACGTAACAATATCCGCTTCGTGGGGTTTCCTGAGCGTGTTGAGGATCCATGCGCAGAACTGTTCATTGAACAATGGCTAATAGAAACAGTACTGAAGGACGATGTCCCGAAGTTCTTCTCAATAGAACGCGCCCACAGGGTTCCCGGAAAACCCCCGCCACCTGGCTCTCAGCCCCGTCCATTAATAACAAGACTCCTCAATTACCGTGATAGGGACCTCATATTGCAACTGTTTCGTAAAACAGGCCCAATGCGCTTCGAAGGAGCAGACATATCGGCCTATCCGGACTTTACAGCAGAGGTACAGAAAAAGCGTAACTCATTTTTTCGGGTCAAAGAGCGACTAAGAGACCACAACATCAAATACGCTCTGCTGTTCCCGGCCAAACTTCGTATACAGGATGATACCCGCACTCTTTTTTTTACCTCACCAGAAGATGCATGGACTTGGCTTCACGCAAAGGGACTCGCTGACCCGTTAAATACAAGAAACCCCAAAGACAAAAATCACCCTTCTAGTGTCAAACGCAAACCCCGCAGGCAACCAGACACTAAACCTACTCCTGAACAGTCTCGCGTGGAACGCTCTCTACTACTGCAAACCACTTCCCTCTTCGCCAATGCATCCCCGGGGTCCGTATCGACGCAATCGGGATTAGAATCCGAGCTTGGGGTATTTTCTGACTCTACAGATTCTACTTGTTTCCCCAATCTTACTCCACGAACAGCGGACCACATCTGCTAATGTATACCAGTCTCGGACACAACGGTACATGATATCCTACAGAAGAAGCCACTAATCGCCCGCTAAAATTTACTGCTGCACACTGACCCCGCCTCTGCTTCGTCGCTACCCTTGACTGCAGCAACAGACTCACGGTTGGCCCCAGAAAGCAGCCACTTCAACAAGAACATAACGGGTCGGACCAGCATTGACTTGAACTTACTTATTTGAAACACCCCCGCACCATATGGACCGTTCCACCTGGTTGGCAAGTATTGTATCGTTAAAACCCTTGCCGCAACCACCGTTATTGTTAGTTATAGTTAATGTTATTGTTTTAATCAGCAGAGTCACAACAGAGAGGCATATTTTAGCTTATAGTATTCGAAGTATATGTTATTTGTTTGCTAATAACAAGCACACACTAGGTATCCGCAGTATAAATTGGCTAGGCGCAATGGGCGTGACATACACTATAGATGCAAAAAATGCCGGCCCACCAAACTCACAAAGTCTATACACACAAGTACAAATGATCCATGGCAACCCAAAGACAACAGTATAACCCGCAGTATAAAATACTCACTTGGAATATAAGGGGCATGGCATCTCCGCGTAAGCGGCAACAGATACACGCATACCTTAGGAGACATCAAATACATTTCGCCATGTTACAAGAGACACATCTGGCTAAGCCCTCTTTGGAGTATACAAAAGTTAAATGGAAAGGACAATTATATGGCACCACCTTTTCAACATATGCTAGGGGAGTGGCGATTTGGATAGCCCCTGGGGTCCCCTATGTTACGTCCCGCGTACAATGTGACCCAGGTGGCCGATATGTCCTTTTGGAGGGTGCCCTAGATGGGGATCCCATGGCATTAGCATCAATATATACTCCCAATTCAAATCAATGGGAATTTCTACGGACACTTAACAGTAGTAAACTCAATGATCCGGAGATGGATACCATTTGGGGCGGTGACTTTAATTGCGTATTAGACATTCACAGAGACCGCTCTACCCCTCCGTTGGATAATACCCTAGCTAAACGTGCTTCACTCGAACTTGCTGAGTGGGCCTCCAATAATAGGCTAAGTGAAATTTGGAGAACTGGCCACCCCACACACCGCGAATACTCTTTCTACTCCCCAGTGCATAAATTATGCACTAGAATAGATATGATATTCGCATCAAAAGACATCATTCCAAAGATAATCACATCAGGCTACCTGGCTCGCACAATATCTGATCATAATCCGCTTCAAGCTACCCTGAGAATGGGTCGCACACATACGTGCATTCCCACATGGCGTTTACAACCAGATGCCCTCATAGATCCTCCTTATCATGCTGAACTAGCTAAATGCCTATCGGATTATTTTGCATTAAATAAAAACACAGCAACAGCGCGCGCCACGGAATGGGACGCTCATAAAGTGGTTATACGCGGCCACTGCCTTGCAGCCTCATTAGGGGTCAAAAGAATGCTTAACAGGGAACTACTAGAGATAGAATCTAAAATGCGCAAGGTAGAGACCGAAGCCACCACTAGCGTGACCTCGCTTGAAACACTAAACTCGCTAAAATCTGACTACAAAGAAGCTGATGCCAGACTCAGCAGACATGACTATAGACATTTTAAAGCCCGGCAGCATGCTGAAGGTGACAGATCGGGCAAACTACTAGCATGGTTGGTCCGACAACCATTACAGTCCTCACCTATAGGCGCGATAAGAACACACACAGGGGAAGTGATTAACACTCAAGCCGGAATCAATAAGTCCTTTCATACATATTATTGCTCCCTATATCAGCCCACTAACCCTCCAAATGAACAACAACTTTCTGAACTCCTCTCATTGATTCCCCAAAATAGGAATATCATTGATAGCGCTGCCACATTGGATGGTCCCATCACTAGCGAAGAACTACGCACAGCTCTCTCTCAAATGGCACGTGGTAAAACCCCTGGCTCAGACGGACTACCAATGGAATATTATAGCTCATTATCCGCTCATCTCCTACAGCCTTTGATCGAGGTATTTAATGAGGCACGAAATAGAAAGCAGTTGCCAGATTCCATGCGCGAAGCATTGATAGTGGTGCTACCAAAACCAGGACGCGACCCACTTGATGTCAAATCCTATAGACCACTCTCCCTGTTAAATACTGACTGTAAACTCCTGGGGAAAATCCTAGCAAATAGGCTACTCCCTTATTTATCAGACTTAATCCATCATGATCAATCTGGATTTGTACCAGGGAGGAACACTTTTCTAAACATAAGACGCCTAATACGTATATTACACAATGCCACAGAAACTGAGGCAGTGGCTGTGGCATTGGACATAGAGAAGGCGTTCGACACGCTCGGATGGGAATATCTCTTCCGCACACTGAAGGCGTTCGGCTTTCAAACCGGTTTCATCAACTGGATTGCCACGCTATACGCAAAACCAACAGCCCGCGTTAAAACGGGCCAAATGATATCAGAGGCGTTCCCCATCGGAAGAGGCACTAGACAAGGATGCCCTCTATCCCCTTTATTATTTGCAATAGCTATGGAGCCATTGGCAATTAAACTCCGCAGCTGGGCAAGCAGATGGGGCATCCGAGAATCCAACATATACCATATTATTTCCTTATACGCGGATGATGCTTTAATATATTTGCGGAACTATACCTCCTCCCTCACAGAAGTTATACAAATCCTGGATAACTTTGCTTTATCCTCTGGCCTATGCGTTAATTGGGCGAAATCATGTATTTTCCCGCTTACCCGTATACCCACTGAGAAGCAAACGTTATTACCACTACACCAACTGACATGGGCATACCAGACCTTTAAATATCTGGGGATTCAGGTCTACCACTCCATGACAGACCTACGCGAGGGCAATTTCGATAGGCTGCTACGCTCAACTCGGGGATCTATGGCATTTTGGAGCTCCCTCCCACTATCACCCATGGGCCGAACGGCCATAGCTAAAATGTTAATATTACCTAGATTTTTATATTATTTCATGGCGCTCCCATTGTCCCTACCACGTTCATTCTTTCATAAACTACATTCCCTGCTAACAGATTTGCTGTGGGGCAGGGACAGACGGAGAGTAGCCCTAGCCATTACACAATATCCACAGGAGGAAGGTGGACTCGGCATGCCGAACTTTGAGTTATACTATGCAGCAGCCCAACTCCAATGGATAACCACATGGCTTAATGAACCACCCACCCCAGAATGTACAGCGATAATGTCTTGTGTGGCACCACAAACGATATTGACATCACTTATGTCCAAACCTCCTTACCCATCTAACAGAAATCCCCTGGTAGAAACAGCCAGATACTGCTGGCGGAGATATGTTCAGGGCAAAACCCCAACTCCCCCTTACTCGCCTGCAATACCTTTGGCTCAGTTACCAGGCGTCCAAGCTCTCTCCCAGCACCATGATATACGGGTAACCAAGACATTGAACACGGGGGACCTGTACTCGTGCTCTAAAGCAAGCACTTTTGCAGAACTCGTTTCTGCCGGTATCATGCAACCTGGGGCCTTCTTAACATTTAATGCCATTAACAAACTTCTACAAAACTTTTGGGGGCGCAACCTAAATGAACCCGACGAATCCCCTCTACTCACCTCATTACTCACTAAAGGAAATATAAAGGGCAGCATTACTAAATTATATAAAATACTCCTTACAGATACCTGTACTGCTCTGACCCAAGTTAAAAGCCGCTGGGATGGGGTCCTCCCCACACCAGTCGACCAGAAGTCCTGGAAAGCTGCCCTTACCACGATTAAAACTGTATCCCGTAACGTTAGACTAAGATATACCCAATTCAATTATATTCATCAAGCATATCTATCTCCGTCCCGTATCAACAAAATATACCCAAACTCTAAACCAGAATGCCCTAGATGTGCAACCCCTGCAGCAAATTTCTACCATATGGTTTGGGAATGCCGCGCAATACATACTGGCTGGTGCCGCATCACCGAGACGGTTGCAGATATAATAGAAAACACGCTTCCTCCCACACCAGAATCCTGCTTGCTGGGCATACGTCGCCGGGGCAAGAATGAAAAACATACTCACAAGTTTATAGATCTTGCGTTTGTAATATACAAACGATTGATCGCTACACACTGGAAGGCCCCTAATGCCCCACCCTATCACGCTTGGCTTGCAGCCTTACACTGCTCCACACTAGCGGAGGCCCACACTCTAAAACAGCTGCAACTCAGAGGCCAGATACAAGAGGGTGCCGAACACTGGGACCACTTTGTAGTACAAATAGAGTCTAGAGATGATAAATACCCCCCTTGAAATACGTGACATGAACAAAACAGCCTGTAAGTAAATACTAAGCAATCACGAAAAAAAAAAAAAAAAAAAAAAAACATATCACACCTGACGTAGTACCTTAACTAACCTCGCCATATCAGCCCGAAAATGTACAGTTGGATAACAAGCGCAACTTCACCCAGACATAAACACACAAATTGACAGAAGAGGCCGATGCCCTGTTACCCCTGCCCTCGCCCCAATACAAACCATATAACATGCAAACAAGCACTAACATACCTCATGCCTATATAGCTGAATGTTACCGTAGTCACTTAGAATACTATTAAATATACTTAAGTAAAACTATAGATATGCCTACTGCTATTGTTCTAAATTGTTTCAAGTTAAGTTGTATGTCAGTACATTAAAAATGTAACCGTACTGTATGGGAATTACAAGTACGTGCAGTGGCACATGACAAGGGAAAAATGTTTATTCTCTTACTAATTCGAGTGACATGTACGGTTATTCGTGTGATGTGTTTAATAAACAGATTTAAAAAAAAAAAAAAAAAAAAAAAAATCCATGGTTACCATCTCTCCGGCTTCCCCGCTGCCAGCAGATGAGTACAGCCTGCTTGTTTAAATGTTTAAATACTTTGTGCTCCTTGTTGTTGACTACTTTTTAATACTGATCAATACTAAATGTCTATCAAATTTAGCAAAGTGTTTCTCATTGTCAGAGTTGTCAAACCCCCCATAGGTAACACTTGTGCACTGCAGGCTCAACACCGCCAACTGAGTTTGTACCTCATCTCCATGCTAACGCCCTCCCACTGGCACACCTGCTCTCATGGAACACCTATGCACAATGACAAGGGCTGGCAGGATTGGGACCTACTACCCCTTCCTCAGGGAAGGATTAACCCCATCCGCTACAAGCAGAATGGTTTATATACACCCTGGTCATCTTCATAGGCCTCACGAGCGCAGTGGATGCCACAGGGTTGGACCTGCTGACTAAAGTTGTAGATTGGTTGTTGGTGCAAAACTCACCAGACAGACTTAGTTCTTTCCCATGGGCACAGCGGGCAACCCCCCTTCCCCTGCCTTTCTTCAGTGACCCCACATCGGCCTAACCTCTCTGGAACCAGTGCTAATCCCTGCTGCAAGAAAGCTCTCGCTCATCATCCCTAACCCCCCACCCCAACAAGACTGCTCACATTATCCTGTATCTCCCACTGAAGTACCGTGGGGCGGGAGACTACCCCAGAGACCCTGAAAATCCAGAGTGGCCATCCTTTTACATAGGTCACTTTCATGCACAGTGCTGAAGACGTGGACTGACCCACACGGTCAGTATGTGTTCGGCAAGTTGCAAATCGGTGACAAGGTGCTATGCGTATGCTCAGCCTATGTGCTGACCAGACCAAAATGACCATTCCTCCAGGAGATGAATCGTTTGTTAACAGAGGTCGATGCTATACTACTGCTTTTTGGGGGGACTGGAATCTGGCACAGGACGTGATCCTAGACTTCACCAGTCCCAAAGATGTGACCAATAACTCAGATAGGGCCCTCATGGGCTGACATTCTCATCGACCATGGCCTCCTTGGCATCTGGCCCCTCCTCTACCCAAAAACAGTGAATACATCTATGCCTCCCCCTGTTCAATCAAGGTTAGACTATTTTCTTTTGTCCTGGCCCATGACCACATTGACGGGGGCATTACTAGATCACCTGCAGATGTGTTTCTTTGAAGATATGGGGCTTGTAACACTGACCTGCAAACCTTGGCGTCTTAATCTCTCACAACACCTGTTATTCAAAGGAAAGGCCCTGCTCCAACTTCATGTCACTACCTACGTAGATGTAAAGAAAGGGTCAGTCACTATGGCAAAAACATTGTGGGCAGCTGAAAAAGCGACCGATGAGGGGCAGCAAATGAGAGATGCCGCCCAAAGCAGACGACGGAGAGTGGAGCTGCAGGGTTTACTAGAAAGGGAAATTGTTGACCTGATGCAACAATACACTGCTCACCCTTCTATTTCTACCAGATGGTGACTTGAGAAAACACTTTGGGTCTCATTATGACATTGGCGGCAAATGCCGCCTGCGGCGACAGCAGCCAACATACTGTCGCTGTGGCTACCGACCGTCCATGGAATAATGACCGTAGCCAGAATTCCGCCAGAAGGCTGGCGGAATTCCAGCTACAGTCATGGTGGCGGACGGGGGTAAGGTAGTGCTGCTGCCAGCAGCAACGCCACGCCAGCAAAACACTGCCTACCGTATCATGTTCCATGAGACGGCCTGGCGGTGTTTTGCTGGCGGATGCTGCTGCTGGCAGCAGCGCTGCGTCCCGTCTCATGCAGGAGGACCCCCTGCAAGCAGGTAAGTCGGGTTCTCCGACAGGAGAGGGGGTGTTGTGTGTGGGGGTGACTGTGTTTGAATGCATCCATGCGTGTGTGCATGAGTCTGTGTGTGTATGTTGTGTCGTGTGAGTGCGCGTGTGCCTGGATGTATGTTTGTGAGTGTATGAATGTATGCATGCGTGTTTGATTGTGTGTATGCATGTGTGTATGGGTGGGGGTGTCCGGAGGGGGAGGAATTCCCTGGCACTGATAGTGCCTACCGCCATGATTTCCCTGGCGGTACAGAAACCACGGAAATCATGGCGGTGGGCGGGGTCAGAATTCCATGGGCAGCCTAGTGATGGCTGCTGGGCTGGAGACTGTAGTCTCCAGCCTGCCAGTCGTTATCACTGTGGCGGTCGTGTCATAATAGTGGAGGTATGTACCGCCAGCCTGTTGGTGATACTACCTCCACTATTACATCGACCGCCAGGGACGTAATGACCCCCTATGTATTTTAACATGCTATTTACCTCAAAGGGAGAATACACACACTAAAAACTGAAGGCCCATCAGTATGAACAGTATGAAAAGGCAGGAAGGTTGCTGGTGGCGACACTAAGGCAAAGAGTAGCTGGGTTGGCTATTTCAGCCACTAGGACTAGGTCTCGCCTAATTGTTCAAACACCCACAGTAGATAATCCCACATTCGCTGACAACTATAGGGACCTTAATACCCCTGAGATGGTCACGGACCTGGCCTGGATAGGCGACTTCTCAGAATTCATGGGCCTAGTCTGCGTGAAACAGGCATGAGCTACTGACCGGGGAAATCACCAAATGGGAGATACTGTAAGCCATTTTCAATCGCACATATCACAAGGTTCGTAGGGAGGACGGCTTCCCGGCAGATGGACAAAAGCCGAGGTTGTTGATTCCCTATATGAAACATTCAAAGAGGCCTAACCGTCTGGGACCTTTGGATCTCTTCCCAACAAGGCTCTTATAACTGCCCTCCCGAAACCGGGGAAAGACCTCCTCCTCTGCAGCAGCCACCAGCCCATATATCTCAGTGGGGACGTAAGGGTCCTGGCTGGGATACTGGCTGCCTGCCATTAACGGGCCATCCTCTTGCTGATCTACCATACGCAAATGGGGTTTGTCCCAGGGAGATCGTTTCCGAACCACCCAGTACGCTGGCCGACTCCTCATGGATTTCAAAAAACTCACCGGAGGAGATGCTGGCCATGTTGCTTGAAGCCGAGAAGGCATTCAACCAAACACAATGGGGCTTCTTTTTCACGACGCTACATAAATTCAGTCTGGGAGCCAATTTGTCTTTATGACTCCCTGTCGGAACAGGTTAACTGTGGAGGCTTTCTGTTGGATACTTTTCCAATCAATAGCGATGCAACAGGGATGCCGGCTGTCCCCTCTTCTTTTTCTCCTGGCCCTGGAATTCCTAGCTGTGGCACTGCATCAATCAGAGGAGATTGTTTGACTTCCCCACCCTAGGAGGACCCTCAACCATATATCTGTATTTAGATGACACCCTCCTCACACTCATTGCCTTTACTACATCCTTCCCAGGTCTGTTGAGAAGTATTTCCAATTTTGCTGCAAAAGCCGCATACAGGGTCAACTGGGAAAGAGCAAAGTTCTCCCAGTGTCCCAGATAATGACTAAGGCAGCCATCGGAGCCCCATCTCAGGGGAAGCCGTCATGCCTCAAGTACCTGGGCATCTATATTAATAGAGGATTAGAATGCATGCTGTTGGAGAACCTTGAGCCACTTATGGAGCACGCCGATAAAAATGGTGGAACTTCCGAAGTTCACCTATGTGTTGGGCATGCTAGCGCTGCTAATGCCCTTAAAGTTGCTGAGATCAGTTGACAAAAGAATCAAGGACATTATCTGGTGGGGACGCAAGACTTAGATTGGCCATAACAAAACTTATTGCCCATAGGACATTTGGAGGCCTAGGTCTCCCCTTTATGAAACTTACTATGTAGCCCTCCATCTGCCACCAATAGCCCATATGCAGCCCCACGGCCAGGATCCCCTGCTGTGGGTCACAATCGAGAGCAGCCTTATAGAAAGCCCACCGGGACTCTAGGCACTCAATAAGCACTGTACCACTGCACCTGCAACCGCAAATCCCATTATCCAGGCCATGGTCAAAACCTAGACGCAAGCACAAAGGCTCCTCTGGGTGGATACTAATTTACACATTAAAGGGGCGATATGGCATAATACCAGCATCTGCATAGGAGGCAACATACTCACTGGGATGTATGGCGGTCAGCAGGGATCCTATCCTTGAACCATGTTATAGGTCAGGGGACCCTCAAATCTTTTGAGGAGCTCCCTGAGGAGTTTCATGTACTGCTGTACCAGCCAATGGTGGCAAGGGCAGTCTGCCACCCAGTAATAAAAACCTTAGGATGTGTAGGCATTGAAAATATGTTTGTGATAAGTTTCCATATAATCCAGATGGGATATCTGTTACCAAAAGCCAGCGTCCCTAAATCAGTATTTTTCTTGCAGTAGCTTGCAGCTAGATTACTGTGGGCACCATGAAATCAAGGAAAATTCACACGTCTGGTACTGAAGCTCTGTGGAGACCCAGAAGACCAAAGTTTGGGATCAAACCTTGACAGGGATATGTTCTTGCGGGAGAGAGACTGAAGGAAATAACCGTGTTTTGGAGAAAGAATTGCAAAACAATTGACAAGATTTCATGTTCACAGTGATCTGCGCTAATATTTATCAACTGACCGTGCAGACTACATTCCCTAGGAAAACACACACGTATTTGGCATTGCCAATCTCAAGACATTTAGGGCAACATTTCTGCGGTTAGTGTTCTGCTATCTATGTTTTTATCAATTTGAGAAATCAGTTGAAACAAAATCAAAACATCTCTACATTTTTCTTTCTATCCTCAGGCAGCACTGGCCTATTGATGCAGACTTGCACCAATACATAGCCACGAATGTGCTAATAGCAAAAACACATTGTTTGTATGGGTTCATAAAGAGACCAAAAAGGTGCACAGGTGTAAACAACCTAAAGCTGATTTTTTTTTTTTTAAAGCGGATACACATCATGGCCGTGAAAGGGGTGAAGGAAGCCAGCAATCTGGATTCTCTATGATCGATGTAAAGAATATGAATTTCTGACGTACAGTTTTTTGCATGTTTTAGTAATATTCTGAGTGACTTAGAAACGCTAAAATGTTGTTAGCACATTGCTGCTTAAGAGTGAAAAGCTTTGGAGTGTCTTCAGGTAAAGACAGGGCAGACGGGCTGTTACAAATTACTGCAAACTTGTGCTGAAAGGGTATGTGTAAATGACAAAGGGGCTTGCCAGTCTTGGACATCCGTTCTTAAAAGGCATGAAAGAGAAAGCACCTGCTCACTTTAACTTTTTCATATTTGATTTCGTATTTGTGTTGGTGAAATGACCTCAGCAGGAGGGCTCTAAGCAAGTGTCAAAGGATTGTTCAATGTGCCAGCGAATTGTATTTGGTGTTGATGTGGTAGTAGTAAATGATGGGGCTTTTGTTGCAGTTGTATAAGAGTGAGAGTATTTCTTTATTAGTAAGTAAAGGGGCTATATTAGTTGAACTTCATCTGAACAATTTCTGTTTCTTGGACAGTGCACTAGCCCTGGTTTGGCAGGGAAGAGCAGCAAAAACCTCACCAACTCAAATTGATCCATATCAAGAGCTGCAGAACAAAAACAACAGAAAAGATGGTATTAGACTAAAAATCAAATGTGTTGTCCCGTTTACCTGCGGCTGTGGTACAATGCCGAATAACCGAACATCTCGGTTTCTTTTCCTCCCCAAATGCTCCACTCTGAAACTGTAGCTTGTGCAAAGCCTGACGTTCTCTCCCATGCTGTCATGAATCTCTGTAGATTTGTTTTCCAGCTGCTGGCAGCCGCCACAGTATGGTCTGCACAGCCTCATGCAGACAACCTCGCTCCTCTCCAAGCCCCCGGCCCTCTCCATGTGGTCTATGGGGCATGCGCATCCATGTGACTCTGCTACCATATGGAGATGCTGCCACCTAAATTTTCAGTGCCATATGGCAACTTCTTGTTTCCCAGAAGGTTCCCGGGCACAGTGAAAGGACTCCGCTGCTCGAGATGCTGAGCTGTGAAATAACCCAGACTGGGGGAGTTAGTTTAATGCAACGTCTGACTTTCTAACCTTCATTGCAAAGCAGGGGTTGCAGTTCCAAAAGTAAAACACCAATTTCTTAGTAGTGGTGCCCTTATACCCATTAATTGAGATCACACTTTTTCGCTTTGGAAGAGTAGAGGTGGCATGTTATTGTATGATTTCACTTATAAGCAGTCCTTCCTTATGTTTTCCCTGCTAAATGTAATATAATAACCATTAGTGAACTTTCACTTTCTGCTATTATTAGTCTGATTAGGTGACCGTTCACGTCTGGTAACCTCTAAACCATTCCTTACCATTCAGCGACCTTTCACTTCCAGTATCTTCCGTCATTCATTTGTACTGATTCACCATTCACTGCTTGTATGCTTTCCTCATTTATTTCTAAGTCAAGCTATATGAAAAGTTGAGTGGCTGTACGATTCTCATAACCTTTTCTTTTAGCCATGGAAGGGTACTGCTGGCTGTCAGCTTTCGGGAGCCGTGCTTATTCATTCTATCAGGAGGCTCTTCAGTTTTGGTATCCTCCATTCTTCTAGTTTTGGGTACCCATTCACTTCCAGAAATCACTATTCAAACCTGCTCTTCTGGGAGACTGTTCACTTTAATTGACCTCAAGACTCTACTCAGTTAAGCTTCACCAACTGGCTGAATGTTTACTCCTGGGTTGTCTCTCAGTCATTTCTGGATGAAAGTATACTTCTGGGGCACGTGCTCAGACTAAGGAATTTGCCGACTCTGTTGAGTCAACTTGTAATTCTATCTTGACTATACACTAAAACAAGCACGGGACAAAAACCTCTTGATCAATAACGGTTTATGGGAATGGTCTTAGTCGTAGTGTTTTGGAAAAAGTGGCATTCGACCTAATGTAGACTCTCAAACAGGACCAAGTGCTGTTAAATTGTAACAAATAAGGATTTTATCCAAGGCATGAAATAGTTTTTATTTATAACGTCTTAGCTTGGTGGATATGTTGGCTGACTTCACGTGGCTGTTTGTTTTTGTTTCCTGGGTAGCTGCCCAAGCAGTAGGTAGATTTCTTTAATTTGTGACAGGGTAGTAACATAGTTAGAGTCCGTTAACCTTTCTGTTATTGACTGTGCCAGTTTACTATGGAACGTGGAGAGTGACCCTATGCCCCTTTAATATTTAGCACTTTTCCAAGCCCTACGATGAATCCTAGAACCTCAGGAATGCAGCAGGCAACAGAAGAAGATGAACTCAGGCGTTGAGAAACTTTAGCTGGTTTCGGATTCAAGGAACTTTATCTTAAGCGAATGTGAATCTGAAGCGAGCAAGGCTAAGAAGGTCTTCCTGAGCAGACCATTATTTGTTGTCCCGTTCCTAAATGGTGTTTGAACTGTAATTTCTTTGAATCTTTGCCATCAGGCCAAAGATGTGAAGGTTTTATACGATGCCAGTCTCATCATAAACTTTCTGGTTAGAATAATTGTTCAGGGACTTCTATAGTCTACACTGGGGTAGGTGAGTTATCCCCATTATTGCTCTGTAACTGCATAAAATGGTGGCAGTGTCCTTGATAGATGCTAACTTCAATTATGTAAATCCACTTTTCCTGGGACTCTCAGCCTGCCTGATCCAATGCTCGTTCCATGTGCATAATGCTGCAGCACATCATCCTTTGGTGTCGCTACCATCGTATTCAAGGCCTTATTATCCATTTTCATATGAGTTAATGAGGACAATAGCTGATGGCCATGCAGAGTTCGTCCATATGTCTCTAGTTGGTATCCAAAATCAACCACTTTGGGAACTCGTGCTAATCCTGTGAATGAAGAGGAGCAGGTGTTTTGCAATTCAGAAATCATAGCTCTGACACAATCTTCTTGCAGGATTTCATGCAAAGCCTACCCTCTTTAGTTTTAGGACAGCACCTCTTATTTTAGTCATTACGTTCTTGGCATCTTTTGTTATCCAAGTGTTGTCCCATCAAATCCACAGCCTGTCCTCTTTATTTGTTGTTATTCACATTCTAGGGCCTAGATGAGATCTATTTTGAGGTGCAAATAACATGAGATAGCATTACATAATATAGAAAAACAATAAGAAGGAAACCTGCACACTCATCAGTTTACTCCAATTTATAAATAGTAAATCAAGATTCCACTGGTTAGTGTGCTCATGGGTATCACCCTCCCTTTATGGGTGATGCAAAGGCCAACACCATATGCACATATAGTAAACTACATGCATCCCCTTAAGCACTATTTCAGGTACTGCAAAGAGTCTCCACTCTTAATCAACATTATTGTAGTTTCATTCCATCCGTCTTAATGAAAACGTTCCAGTTTTCATGAATCATCCATTTTATTAGTGTTTCATTTCCACTGTGTGACCAACTTTCCAGGTGTGTAAATACTTCATTCCTTAATTGCCATCATTAACAGATGGCTTTACAATCCAATGCTCCCCCAATCAGCAATGCATTTCAGGCCTAGGAGGATTTTTGTCAGGGGGAAACTGTACCCAACAAGTAGGCTTCAAGTAGTCAAGTTATCTCCTTGGGAGAGTGGGTGTGTGGGTCTTTCACGTTTTGTACCTGAAGTTCCAGCTGAAGGCTATTCTTTCAGCCTCAACAGTTTTGTGGATACTAGGACTGTTTTCCTCCTGCATCCTACTGGTGCCTTTTGCACTGTGGCATATGCGTGCTCTTTAGTGGAACTTATGCCTTCCTCAGGCCCAGCATTGAAGATGCCTCGCAAATTATATCTGCATTTATGAACAAGCCTCTCGAGAGTTGAAGTGTACACCAGTTTGACAATAAGCTGATCATTCTGTTGTCACCCAGGAATGCCCAAAGGGTTTACAGAAGCATCATCCCTCGGCTGGGGAAGTCACCTGCACGAGGTGGACATCCATGGTCTCTCGTCTCAGTTGGAGCCACACTTCCACATAAACCTGTTGGAGATGCGTGTCTTACATTTGGCTTTGAAGGCCTTTTTTGCTGGTGATCAGGACAGGATGAATCAGGTGCTAAGTGAAAAATGACTGCCATGTAGTTCTTCATTAAGCATGCATTCTGTCTGGAAGCGCTGATGGTGTGACGTTGGCTTGTGCTCAGTGAGATCTCACTGTCAATGTGTCATTTAGCAGGTTCCTTCAACAACAGAACAGACAAGCTGAGCAGGTATAATTTTGCCAACTGCTAATGGTGACTGCTCCTGGAAATGGTTAGTGAATCTTTGCTCAATGGGGAACATGCTTGTAGGGCCTCTTCACTACCTCTGAAAATGCTATGTGTCTCACATTTAACTCTCTTAAGTTTTCTACATGGGAATCTCTGGGTAATGTGTTCGCCTTTGGTCTGACTTCTCATTGCTGTAAACATTCACAGCACTGCCTCTGATCCTGCCCATTCTGAAGAAAGTGAGGTAGGACCGAGGTCAAATAATTCTGGTGGCCCTGGATTGGGCTTTTATAGTCTGAACTGTTGACCAAAAGCTTCTGGATTTCCCTTTAGGATAGCCTACTATCCTAGGAACAGGGCAAGATTTTTCATCTGGACCTCCACAATCTACACTTTAATGCATGGAGATTGTGCTGGACTAACTGAGAAGCTTTGACCTTCCTTTAGAAGTGGTGGATGTCCTTCTGGCTGTGTGCTGCCTTCCCATGTTCTTGTTAGACTTGCATTGTCTCCTGCTGTGAAGAGAACGTTGTTGGTCCCGAGGATCAATAGGTTCTTTTCACACCAGGAGACAATGCAAGCCTAACAAGAACATGTTGTTCGTCTTATCCTTGGCCTGGTATAATTTGCTTTGGGCACAGTTGAAAGTTACTTATCGGTTCTGTCAGTATTTCTCAATATACCTGATAAGCCTTCATTGCTCAAATCACCTGTTGAGGTGCATTTCTTAAAAAGTCTGTATCATGTTTCCTCCTACCCTGGTCTTGACATTCCAGATGCTATTCAGCCTCTTCATAGCTGCACTTTTTGTCTTCATGCACCAAAGATTGTGTTCTCATTGCAGTTACTTTTGTGTGTTGGATTAGCGAATTTCAGATTTTATTGTTCCATCCGCCATATAGATTTTTTTTCAAGACCAGCTAGTTCTTAGGCTTGTGCCCTTTCTTCACAAATGGTTGCCCTTTCATGTGAAAATACAAACAAGTACTGGTTGGAATGTGTGAATTAATCTCAGCCACTGGTGATTTGATTGCATTGATCCACATCGCAGTTCACAATTTTTTGTCCACTATGCCACTTCAGGTGAGACCCAGCCTAAGTGAGAGGAGTATGGCCAGACGTGGGTCCTATGGTCACTATATCACTGGAACCAAGCTGCATCCAGCTGTACAGGCCCAACTAGACTGTAACCACTGTAGGCTTGCTTGAGTTCTGGTTCAGAGAAGACCTGTCTTGGCAGTTCAAGCTGGACTGTTCCAACTGGAGGAGGCCCATGACTGATTTCCACTATGGCTTGGTCTAATCTGAAGTGGCATGGTGAGTAAAAAAAAAAAATGGACTAGGGTGCAGCCCAGAGTAATAGCCAGTGGCTGAGATTAATTCAGGCATTCAATCCATCACTTTCTTGTATTTTTCATTGTGACTTCCTTTCACATGGGACAGATCATTAGAGATCCCATGTTGCTTTCCACTCCACATCCATCCAAGGAGGGGGAAAGATTCCATCGATTAGACCAGATTGTGCCCTTAGCTTCTACATTGGTAGTGCTACGTAGCCTCATCGATGTGCAAATATTAGTTAGATAAAGCTTTTCAGAAGCAAACTCTGTCCTGCTTTATTGTCCTCTTCATTAACTGTGATATGCCTTAGTCCATTCCACCGAAACAAACTGTGTTACTGAATTTCTAGCTAGTGGTGTTCTAGTTGTGGACAGCTGCCAAGCTGCTACCTGGGCCTCAATCCATATTTTAAGCATGCATTACTGTGTTGACTGTGAGGCCCACATGGATAGTCATTTTGCTCATTCGGCCCTGACAGTAAATAATCCTTGTGTAAGTCCAGGTGAAGGAGGGACTGTTTAGGTACTAACTCCAAAGGTGAGGAATTGGAGGCTAGAAGTGTCACTCAGAAGAATAGGTGACTTCTGTCCAGTAATGCTCTTTCTGGTGGATACTCTTTTTTTCATGTCTGGGGCGCAATAGAGTTGCAGTGGTGGCCTATGGCATCACCTAACGGTACATAGGAGTTACTGGAGCTTTTCTGAATTAATTCTAGCTTCCTGAAGGATTCAGAAAGTGAGTAATTTGTGAGTAGATAGAGCATCCACCGGAAACTGTTACCAAAGGTAAGTAACTTATTTATTACATAGTTGTCTTTCCTTTTTAAAATATTTGTATGATCTGTGTAAAATACATCTAACATTATACCTGTGGGTGTGCTTGCACTAGACTTAGGAAGCCTCAGGCTCCCATTTCATTAGCCTGAGGAGGTTTAGTGGAATATCTCTGTCCATAAAAGCCTACTTAATGTTTAGGAAACTGACTTGGCTTATGTTGATAGTCATCAGGTGGCCCCGAAGTCAAGTGTAACATGGTCAGCCAGAGCTGAATGTTCATAGAACTCCATTTTCATTCCTGGGGCTTAAAGTTTCAAAATGTTACATAAAATTGTGACAGACTGAAGGTGCCACGCATGGCTTGTGGCCACTTGGCAGCAGTCTGTATTTTAGATGTGATCACATTAATGTGGCTGACTGTATTTTGTATAGAACATACTTATTTAAAAGGGAGCATTATTCACTTGACTCCCTATTCCTATAACAGGGGCTGGTTGAAGGCCTTTGCTGGTGTTTTTCTCAGTTGTGTTTAGAATAGTACTAATATATCTCTCCAGAAAGAGCAAAAGGAATTGCATGATATTTTTCCATGTGTAGTATACATAATTCTTATGAGAAATGCGTTTTTTCATATGGTATGCATGGAAGGGCATCTGCCTGAAAATCTTTTGTGATGTAAGAACTGGCTTACAAAACCTATTGATATACCATCCAACACATTTCTGTAAGTTTCACAACAAATGTTGCTTTAACATGAATGCTGTTTGTGTAGCACATGGGCTTCTGCACACATGCGTTTTCGAAATTGTCGTAAGACATTTGTGCTACACTACACAGTCGGTCTTGGGATAAGGAAAACAAGATATCACCTGAGCTAAGGGTTTTTAATCTGGATCTACACAACATTATGCACTGGTCTGCGTTGTAGGACTGCCTTTTATTTTATGTGGGACATTTACAGCTCTTTAATGAAGGAAGAAGGGGCCTGATGTACAAAGTCATTTTACAGTTGCAAACCCAGCATTTCACAAAATTACAGGGTTTGCGACCACAAAGTTTCTTTTTGGTATGAATGAAACCCATTTTTCTGTCAGAAAAGAACCTCCGACTTCCAATATGGATTTACTGACCCCATATCGGATCACAATTAGGAATGGGTATGATTAGGGCAGTACTTCCTGGTGGTGAATCTTTATGCATCTTTGGTTTGTGACTCCAAGTTATAACTAGTTTCAAAGAAGAAAGTGACACTTTTCCCTTTGTGAATAGTGTCACAGCCTTAGTGGCACTTCAGTGTCTTCTCTCCGATGTATTCACAAACTGGAAATTTCCCATTGAGAATGCAAAGGTAGGGATGGTGTTCAGCTATTCTTTGCAGGCCACAATCCTAGTGTTTGCAACTAATCACAGGGGGTTGCAAATAGCGACATTTCTAATATTCGTTAGACAGATCGTACTGCAACCCCCTGTGATTGGAGATTTTGCAGTGCAACCTGTTAGTACATAGGTCACCTTGCATAACCAGAAACAGGTCTCAAATGGTAGGTACACAATTTGCAATCTCTGTTTGCTCATTGTCGTTTTGTAAATCATCACCAACATTTTTGAGTAGTTAAATCTCTGTCATTTCTAGCACTTGTAATGATTTCACTATCTTTTTTTCTCTTCTCTCTCACTCTAAGCATAAGAGCAAAAGACACGTACAGAGTGCAATTTTTGGTAAATTTCGAATCACTAGCATTACTGAGTTGCAAATTCACTAAATAGTGAATGTTAGCCTGCAAGGTTACTATGTTCTGATTCAGAAGCAGCACATAGGAACATTTATATATATATTTATTTCATGTATTTTGTTGTTTGCTTTTATATGATATTGTGATCCTATCTTCTCTTCAGTGTGTAGTTGCTCATATAATATTTGGTTGTTGATCACCCATTTAGTAAGACATAAAAAGGCACTGTGAAAAAGGTGTTAGTTTAAGTAAGAAGTCTATTTCAAGCCAAAGACCCAGTTTCGTACCAAGCTTGATTTACAGGGTCACAGTGGGAGCAAGTGAAGAATGCTGAGTTTTGTGCATGGCCTGTGAATGTAGCCATGAGGAGTAGTTCATCAGGAGTCGAGATCAGTTGAACATACTTAGCCTTTCATCAGCTACCAGAATGTGTGAGGTAGCTTGGTTGGGTTCGCAGGAGGATGCTGAGTGTTTTCAGCAGCTTTGGACCATGTACTTCAGGTCACTTTTTATCATTTAAATGTTGTTGACAAATAGTGTGAGCCTTGGTTTAGCAGAGGGTCCTGGCAGAAATGTAGTGGGAGGGCCAGTTTCTGTAGGTAGCCATAGCCATGGTTCTTGGCCTACATTTCCCTCTGCCTGGTGCAAGGACTCTTCACTGGCCCCCATTGGTATTATGGATAAGGTCTGTAGTTAGGTCTCACTTACATGTAGCTTCTAGTTGTCTATTGTCAAAGATCTATTGTAGTGAATACAGATGGTTACAGTGGGCTTTGAGCCTGCCCGTAATTTACAATTGGTTGACTTTCTTGTTGATCTTATTTGCTTGCTTTTTATTCAAAGGCCTTCTTTCATCTTGTGTTTGCCCCGCCTATGGAGCATAGCTTCTTTGCCATCCTTTTGATTAGATAACTTGTATTTGTTCACTGCCCTCATACATGAAACTACTTTTTACTTTTTCTTCTAGCACTCCATGGGAGTGTACACATTTTCTTGCTGTCTCTCGCTCTCCCCCTTTTTAGCGCTCTCCCCTCCCCCAAATACCTTCCCTTCTAAGAGTGCTCCATGTTGCTCTCTCCTAGCTTGTCTGTTGCTCCCCATTCCTTCCTCCGTAGCTTTTGTTTTTGCTTCCCCCCCCCCCCCCACCCCATCCCCTACCGTCTCACCTCCATTGATCCTGTCACACTTCTCCTTTCCCTGTTGCTTCTTCCCACATCGGCGTCCCAAACGCACCTCTCCATTCATGGTCTTTGCTTTGTTTAAAAAACAAACAAACAAAAAAAATAAATAACAAAAAAAAAAATAGGAGATACAACAGCTGCAATTTGCTGCTCGCCCACTCCTTTTCCAGAAAGTGATTTCATGCACACATAAATGTTTTTTTAAATTACTGCTTCAAGATAGACGTCCACAATCTTTGAACAGTAAATTTTTTTAAACTGGCGGCCGCATCATGCTTGTTTGCGTGTGCATGCGCAGTAAAGCATGGTTGTGCATAAGACATCAGACTGAGCAACCGCATCATGAAATTGGTGACGCTGGCCAGCATGGACATCTTTAGGCATCCATCGCCAGGGATAGCAGCTGCTTTCAGTGGCTAGCTCTTCCATATCCTTGGGCCTACCCCTGTCCTTTGAAAGCTGTCAGGAACAGAAAGCAAACAACTCTGTAAGAGTCAGTTTTACTTTCTGTAGTTTCCACTGCTTGTATTTTCCAGGTCCCTTGGGAACAAATAAGAGACTGCTAAAGGACTAAGAATAAGACAAGGGATCAAGCCGGTGATGTCATCACGGGGTCCAGGTTATGCCAGATGTAACTTCCACTACCCCTGTCATTTGGGTGAATTGATGACCTAGCTGACTACTATGTTCAGCCATTCAAAGGGAATTGCACTATCTACAAAGCTGCCTGGTGCCAGGGTATGCACACAGCGGAGGGTGCCGTCTCTCATCCAGTAATATCTGTGATTCAGGTTTGGGTTACTAATCTGTCTTCCTGATTGCTTTACAAAGCTTCCATTAATTTATGGAAGACTGTTCTGTGATTTGTGCATAGTGAGACACAAATGCAGGACGTACATTACTAGCTTTGGAAGAGGATGTTGCATTTCGGCCATAGCTGCCAACTTTGCCACTGGGGAATCAGGTTGGAGTCTCTGTGTCAGCTCAACATCCTGCAATTCAGGGCAGATCACTTAAGCTCCACATCCTAAAAAAATGTGACATGGTCAAATACCTCTGGGTTGAGTTTGCGTGCATAAAACTGCAAAAACAATGAGGAGCATAGTTTGGTCACGATATCAGATAGAAAAGTGTTGGCTAGGCTGGGGTGGTGTTAAACAGCAATTGGGAATGTCTCAGATTTCACTTTTGAGTAGGCTGAACATTTGTATAAAGTTCAAGGAAGATTACTACCGTTTTTACTAATTTAATAAACAGAAATGTTTAAATTGATTGATACTGCCCTGCCTCATTTTCAATATCATTGCACAGAACCTGTCATCCTGTTGCCGGTACAACTTACCCATCCAGATAGAAAAAATTGTATAATTTAGATCCATTATATATATATATATATATATATATATATATATATATATATATATATGCTTTAGTATTGTTGAGGGCCCAGGATCATGCTATTCTGCTGAGGATTTCCTTTTCCTAATTATGTTGTGGTGGTTTCAGTCATGCTGAACAGCCTCATATGACGTAGAGTGTGGCATCAGATATGGACCACAAAGACCCCTTCCCCTTTGCTCACTTCAAATTTGTACAAAGAATGGGCATGGCTGCTACACCATTGCTTCCCCTATAGAGATATTAGTGGGCAAAGTGGACACCAGGCCCTCTGGATATGTTTCCCTGTTGGACTGTTAAATGCTTAAAACGTTTTGTGAGCTGAGTTGATGGGGTGTCCTCAGTGCAGGGTTGGATTGGAAAGGCGGGCATTCGGGAAATGGGTGATGGGCCGGTGCCTCAGGGTCATAAATGGGCCGGTTTCATTAGGGCTTCAGTTAACCGGCCCACAGAGCCTTACGGTCTTGCAGGCGCCTGCCCGGCTACTGCAATGTATACTTATTTTGGCCATGGCATCCCCCCACCCAAGCCAGGGTCGGGTCAGTTGAGAAGCATGGCTCTTGGGCCACTGTCACCTCGAAACACCCCCTCTCCAACCCCCATGTGTCTGACCTGGCCCTGCAGCAGTTGTTCTCTTGATGCCTCCCTGCTGGGCCATCACACTCGGTCTATGGTGAGCAGGGGAGGAGGGAGTATGTAGAGGTCTCGCTGGGGGCAAGGTGTTGTCACCACAGCCCCAGTGTCTTTTAGGCCCTGGAGGAGAGGGTTGGTGTGCGTTTGCGCAGGCCTAATTGTGGCACATTTCCCAGCATCCTGTGATTTTGGGCAAATCAATGAATTTCCCAAAGCCTCAATGAAAATGAGTTTGAACTTGAGCAGTGGAACTAGTGCTCATATAAATCACTCCAATGCCTTTACGCTCACTCTATATACAACTACTCAAACAAAAAATAAATGGCCAGATTCTTAAAAGCCCCGAGCCATGATAAATAATGAGGACTCTTTACATAAATACATCCATATTCCTTTTTTAAATGTCTTTTCTGTCTTTGTCTAGGTTTAACTCGCCTTTAAGAAAACATTTTAATGTACTTGTGCATTACGTTTGCTTTTAAAGTATGTAATCACCAGAGCTAAAAAAAACACAGGCTTTGGGTTATTTTCATTTTCATACCACCTAGGACATTAAAATCTAGCCAACCTGCAGTGCTTCTAGTTTTTAGCAGCTTTACAGGCTCTATAGGCTTTCAAATGCTTTATTTAACATTTCTCAAAAAATTTGTCTACTGAGACTAAGCAAATGACGATCAATGGAAGGGCAATCTGTTATTGTGGGCCACTTTTCTTGGAAGTGCCCGGGCCTAATTGTGATCCCAATCCGACCCTGTCTCAGTGCCTAATTTGTAAAGAGAAAATAAGTGTAGGGCCCAATGTTCTTTCTAAAGAGTGTACCGCCGAATGCTAACGTAACCAAGCATAAAGGCTCCTTGCTAGAGTTAATTGCACCTCATTATTTAACCACCGTACATTTTCTGGCTCTTAATCTCACTTTCATTTCTGCTTTCTCTGTTTGTCACAGTTGCCCTGCCTTTCTCTTACTCCATTTTCTCCCTTTCTTCCTCTGGGTCAGGCGTGCAGGGCCTACCACCAGCAACCGCCTGCTCATATTAAGGCTAGGGTGGGTCCCTTGTTGTGCCGGAGTCTCAAGCTCCTGCTTCCTCTTCACAACTCGAACGAGATCCGCATGGCCCTAGAACACCTCTTGTTGCTAGGCAGGTGCCATTATGACATCCCTGGACAGGGGCGGCGAAGGGGGCTTGGCACACGCATCCTTTCGAGCCGAGCGCTTGACTTACCTTTGCTCTTGCTGGGCGCGATCGGTCCCCGCAGGCCCCGCCTCCTGATCGAAGAGTGGCTCGGCTCAGAGCCAATGGGCAGAACTTCACGAAGCGCGAGCCCCTCTGCGGAGTTCACGTGCTTCCGCTCGCTTTGTTCACGACGCGGTGCGTCCGCTCCTTGCACTCAAGACGTACGGGGTCAGGGGTTACCGCGCCGCCCCGTGTATTCGCTGTGTCGTTAGAGGAGCATGCCACAACCTTAGCACAGAAAATGGGGCGGAGTGTGGGGACGTGTAGGGTGGTAGTTGAAATTACCTTGGGACACCTGCTATCTTTCCTGCCCTTCGCTGCAGATTGGTGTCTAATTAGACAGCAGTGTTCCACAAGTCCTGGGTGAGGCTTTCCTCACCTATTCCATAAGTTTGTGGCGAGGGAGCCACCGCCAAGATTGGCTTTAGGAATGACTGTCCACAGGTGGGAATCGAACCATGACTTCATTCGGGGCAGACGGTAAAAATATCGAAACCTGGCAATCTCGTGTAAACAGTTTAGCGATTTTCTTGTCCTTTAAATCTTTCTGGATTCTTCTGCAGCACAAGAAACCCACTGGTCGCCACCTGCCAAATTGCTCTTTCTCTTGCTCGTGGCTGGTGATCTCAGCTTGCCACGAGTTATTTCACCGGCCTGCTGATTCCGCTTTGCTGTCTGATTTCAAAAGTGCTTTCCCTGGCCTGGCACTCAGAGTCCCAGCTTGAGGCCTGTGGCGCTGCAGGCAATCCTTCTTTAAGATGCGACCGTAGAAAGATACAAAACAAATGGTAAAATAAGAGGAAACCTTTTTGCACTTGGTCAAGGGTTAGTTGCAGCAGGAGCTGGAAATTAATTGAAATTCGTCTGAAGGAAGGGGATATCCTCACCCTAGTGCAGAGCGGGTCATAGAAGTGCGTTCACATTGGTGCTGAACAGAGGACTCGAGCCAGGGGATGTTTCATAGAACTACCCTAAGACCGCGAGTTTCTCCTCGTAAGCAGCCTGCTTTGGAGAAAATGTGTCCCATCCCGAGGTCTGTGTTCATTATGTGCACTGCTACAGTGCAATGGGTACTCTGCACTACATGTCCAACCAAAGAACATCTGCACCCTTCTTTGGGACATGGTGATAAATAATCTCAAACTATTGACAGTATTAAAAGTGGTGACTTAACCACTTGCGCCGTATAGATTCACGCGTATAGCTCCGCAAGTTTTTGTCGCCTGTGTTACTGCATTTAATTTTTGACCTTTGTGGGGTTATCGGCCCGCCCATTTTCTTACGCCTCTTGTACTTTTGTAAGTGAATATAGACTTTTACTAGTGTACTGCCCACATTGATAAAATAAAATGAGCAGCCTGATATCTGTCAGGTGTATTGGTGTTTACTTGAGGATTAATTTAAATTACTCAAAGTAGAGGTGGGCGTTCTAACAAAATAACAAGCATTTGCAATGAAGTGGGTCTCACGTTTGCTCGAGTTAGAGCTATTAGCATTGTATATGTCTAACTGGACTTTTCTTGCCGCACAAACCGAAAATAAAAAAGTAAAACAGTTGACATAAACAAGCTTATTCAAAGCGGCTCAGCCATCATGAGCGTGAGCGCCAAGAAGAGACACAAAAGGAAAAAAGTTCGCTTGCAGTCAGTGTTATCGGCAAAAGTGCAATTGTCCATGTAACAGGGTCGATGGCCTAGGTGGTAACAAAACCGCCCCAAGGAGGGACAAATGTAAAGCATTTTTGAAAGGCACGCCCATGAACGAGTGATAGTGATGGGCTTGCGGTGGGCGTGGTTAAAAGCCCAAATACATACCAACATGTCACAAAAGCAGCGCTTGCGTGCTGTTATGTTCGACCTAAAAAGGAGAGCTGATCCAAGGGAGCTGACCTTTCCTCTAGGAGTCCGTGCACAAGTTGAGCCATTGGCATATTTGGCACATAACTTGTGCAACATACAGCATGTAAAAATGTGATAAAAGACTTTCAAACAGTGAATTTCTTTAACATGCAAAATAGTTTACCTTAGTAAATCATATATCACTACATTAAGAGGCATTTATTAAAATTAGTATGTTTTAAACATGTATTTAGAAACATTTCTGCTGCCCTCCCTGATGACACCACCACTAGTAAACAAAGAGGAAAGTCAGTTGTCATGCACACATAAAATGTGGCCAAGATTATTCTTATGTATGGGGAAACATTAGAATTTATTGAACACAAGAGATTTTTGTATGGCGCACATCCTAAACTCATGTATTTGAAGGTGCTCTAATATGTCACAGTGATGAAAAAGGATGCTTGGTGAATCAAATGTGCGCTTAAGGTCACACACTGATCCAAATTCCTGCAGGTCACCACGGAAGATCATTCTGCAACATGTAGTCCTCCTGCCAGACCTGAGACCATTCCCCAGAAGCTGGTCATCTTGAAAATGTCCATGAAGGGCCAGTTCTTAACACTTGGTCATTCTGCAGGTAGCCACTCAAGAACATTCCCCACCACCTATTCGCCACGAGAGTCGCTCCGGATCTGCACCGGCGCCGCTCGCACCACTTAGACTTCCCCTAGCACCGGCGAAGCTGCCAACGTCGGTTGGCCCCATAATTGACATCGACTCGATCCTGATCCTCTATGACCCGGAATGGCATAAGCCAACGCTGCTTCTGACTTTGATGGGGCCTAGCCACCCCAGGTTGGATTCAGACCCTTTTTTCTATGGATATGAATGTGAGGAAGGGCTGGAGGGGTCGCTGAACCCTTATGAATACCTGCAAGAAGACCCAAACATGGACTGGGCTCAGGAATTGGGCGAGGCCAGTGGTCTTGATACTTCTCCAGACACTGGCATGCTGCCTCCTCCTAGCGTGGCTACGGCGGAGGGAGCTTCTTACTCCATGGTGATCAGTAGGGCAGCCGAGGTCCTTGAACTGCCTACTGTTGCGGTGAGGACTAATCTCCTGACGGAGGTGCTTCAGCCCGGAGCATCTGCTCAGAGCTTCTCCTTCCATTCAGTGAAGCCCTCACCGATGTTTTTATGGGTACCTGGCCCAAACACAGCACAGGGGCTCCTGTGAATAGGGCAATCGCTATCCGCCCTCGACCCGTTCCGAACAACCCTAAATTTCTGACCGAACACATCATGCCTGAAAGCTTGGTCATTCAGGAATCTTCACCATCTGGCGCATTCCCTTCCGCTCCCCCGGATAGGGAATCAAAAATACTGGACCATCTTGGGGATAGGATGTTTTCTTCCTCCAGTCTGGCATTGAGGTCGGTAAACACCACATGCCTCTTGGGCCATTATATCCACACGTTGTCGCGCAAGTTCTGCCGCAGATCCCGGAAGAGGCCCGTATGATCGTCCCCCAGGCTGAGGCCAAGTTCACCATACGATGTGGGCTGGACTCGACCAACTCCCTAGGTAGATCGGTTGCATCAACAGTAGCAGTACGACGCCACCCCTCGTTGAGAACTTCTGTTTTTTGGGGGTTGTCCAGCAGACTCTCATGGACATGCCCTTTGATGACTCTTATCTCATCCGGGATAAGGCGGATTTAGCACTGGAGAGATTTAAGGACTCCCGGGCTATGGCTCAGTCTCTTGGACTTTCCACTGACCCTCGCCCTCAACAGTCCACCTTTCGCCCCTTAGGTGGCCCACGAGGGGCTCCCTGTTGGGTCCCTTCTCCAGCCACTGCCACGCTTGCCGTTCGGCCTTTGCGTGGCCGGGGACACTGAATCCCTCGGGCCCCTAGGACAGGGAACCAGAGGTCTGCCCAGCCCACCCCCACCCCTCCTACAGCTTCCAAACCTTCCTAGTCGTCACCCCACCTCCGCCCAGTTGGCGACAGGATATGCCGTCACCTGCCCCACTGGGAATCCATCACGACGGTCAGGTGAGTTTTGAAGATCGTCAGAAGAGGCTACTCTCTCCTCTTCGAGACTTCCCCGACGGCCATGCCTCCATGTTTTGGCCACCTGATGGAGGATCATTTGGCACTCCTCCACGAAGAAGTTGTGGCTCTCTTGGCCAAGGGGACCATAGAGGGTCCCTGTGCCAGAAGTAGGGTGTGATAGTTATTCCTGCTCCTTTCTGGTGCCCAAAAAGGACAAGGGCTTACATCCTATCCTCCACCCCGGGACCCTCAATCTCTTCCTCAGGAAGGAGAAGTTCAAAATGCTCACCTTGGTTCAGCTCCTTTCTGCCTTGGACCCAGGAAACTGGATGCTGGTGTTGGACTTGCAAGACACTTATTTTCATATCCCTGTCTTGCTTGCCCACAGGCGTCTCCTACGATTCATGGTAGGTCACAAGCACTTTCAGTTCCCTGTGCTCCCCTTTGGCCTTACCAGCGCCCCTCAGGTGTTCACAAATGTGATGGTTGTGGTTGCAGCTCATCTACGCAGGTCAGGGATTTCAGTCTTCCCCTACCTCGACGACTGGCTGTTGAAGATTGGCACGCC
The DNA here is from genome assembly GCF_031143425.1 of Pleurodeles waltl. Lineage (NCBI taxonomy): Eukaryota > Metazoa > Chordata > Amphibia > Caudata > Salamandridae > Pleurodeles > Pleurodeles waltl. The sequence continues at coordinate 11,923,941 of NC_090441.1, read as the reverse complement.
CCAGAAAGTCGTCTCCCACCTTCACTCTATGGCAAACCTCCTGCACATGCTGGGGTTCACTATAAACATGCCAAAGTCACACCTGACCCCCTCTCAGATGCTCTCTTTCATCAGAGCGGTTCTGGACACAGTGCAGTTTCGGGCCTATCCTCCCAGTCAGCGAGTCTGGGATATTCAGGCTATAATTCCGGCGTTTCAGCCTCTATCCTGGATTTCGGTGAGAATGACTCTAAGGCTGCTGGCCTCATGGCCTCCTGCATCCTGCTAGTGACACATGCCAGATGGCTTATGCGGGCTCTGCAGTGGGACCTGAAGTTCCAGTGGGCGCAGCATCAGGGGAATCTCTCCGACATGGTCCAAATCTCTAAGGGGACTGTGAAAGATCTGCAGTGGTGACTTTCAAATCAGGATTGGGTCAAAGGCAGATCTCTCTCCCTCCCTCAACTAGAATTTACAATAGTGGCAGATGCTTCACTTCTGGGCTGGGGCAGCCACAAGGGAGCTCTGGGCAATCAGACTCGCGTTGAAAGCATTCTTCTCTGTGTCAAGGCGAAAGTGGTGCAGGTGTTCACATACAAAAGCACTGCCATTTGGTACAACAAAAAGGGCGGTGTGGGGTCCTGGACCCTTTGTCAAGAGGCACAGCGCCTTTGGACGTGGCTGGCACATCAGGGCATTTCTCTGGTGGTTCAACATCTGGCGGGCTTTCTGAATGCCTGAGCAGACGAACTCAGCCGTTGATGCATAGTCAATCACGAATAGCGTCTCCATCCGAAGGTGGTTCAGTGCCTCTTTCAGCAGTGGGGAGAGCCTTGGTTAGTTCTGTTTGCCTCCGCTGAGAACGTGCAATGTCAGCAGTTTTGCGCATGGAGTTTCCAAGGCGGTTCTCGCTCAGCAATGTTTTCCGTGTCCAGTGGAGCTCAGGCCTCCTGTATGCCTTTCTGCAAATACTACTACTTCTGAGAGTTCTAAAGAAGATCAAGAACGACTGGGCCCAAGGCATTCTTGTGGCTCCGGACTGGGCAGAAAGAGTATGGTATCCAGATCTATTGAGCATGGCCACAGATCCTCCCATCAGACTGCCCCTTCGGGAGGATCTTCTGTCGCAGCAGCAGGGGACGGTTCTTCACCCGAACCTGTCCAGTCTCCTCCTATTTGCGTGGAAATTGAGCGGCAGCAGTTGATGCTTTTGACCTTCCACCCAGAGTCTGCAATATTATCTTGCCAGCCTGGCGTCCCTCCACCAAAACAGTATACGCCTGACATTGGCATAAATTTGTGGCATGGTGGACGGACCAAGTCAGTTGATCTTCTCTCTGACCTTCTTTCTGAGGTTCTTTTGTTCATTCTTCCCTTAGCCTGTCAGGGTTCTGCTTTGGTCACTTTAAAAGGCTACCTATCGGCTATCTCAACTTTTGTCAGATTGCCAGATCAATCTTCTCTTTTCAAATCCCCTAGGAGATTCCTCAAAGGTCTTATTCATTTGTATCCTCCCACTCCATTTAATATGCCTTAGTTGGACCTCAATCTTGTCCTCACTTACTTGATGTGTGCTCCATTTGAGCCATTACACAATTGTCCTCTGCGGCTCCTTACCCTCAAGACTGTCTTTCTGGTGGCTAGAGTGAGTAACTCCAGGCTCTTTCTTCAAACCCTTAATTTTTGTCTGTACATCCTGACAAAGTAGTGCTACGCACAAGGGCCTCCTTCCTTCCCAAGGTTGTCACATCATTTCACGTGGGACAATTCATCACTTTGCCTACATTTTACACACCCCACATCATTCTCATAAGGAGGAGAGACTCCACCGTCTGGATCCAAAAAGAGTGCTGGCGTTCTATCTTAATCGCACTAAAGATCCGGGTGGGCAATCAACTCTTTGTTGGGTATGTGGGTGCGAAGAAAGGGAAGGGGGTGCAGAAGTGTACCATCTCACAATGGGTGCTTCTCTGCATCAAAATGTGCTATGATTTGGTAAAGAAGCAACCT